>NC_086249.1:18555473-19794673 GCF_021018805.1 Prinia subflava
GGACACCCAGGAGTGAAAAAGCGGAAAAGGAAAAATAAAATATTTTGAACAAAGAATAAAGGTAGAAGTAGCTGGAAAAGATGAGGTCATGACATGTGTGTGTTGGTTTAGGTGTATACCCAAGATTAAGTTCTAAAATACTCTCACATTCAGCCCTCACAGTTGTGTGTCACTGTCCCCCTCCACCCTCTCCCTTGCTAAGCTTTGTTTGTCCTGCAGCAGCCATCTCCTCCTCCCCTAAAGATGGGTTCAGGCTCTGCACATGCACACAGCAGACCCTCACGCCTGTGCTCAGCTCTCACCCCAATACTAAAGCCTCCTTCCCTTCCCCTGCATTTCCCAGCAGCTGCCCAAGAAACCCTTCCAGTTCTCCTGCACAAAGTGTGCCTCTTACCTTGGTGTCAGCTGCAGGGCTGGGGAGAGCTGAGGGCAATTCCTTCAGTGCAGAGCTGCTGTCTGTGAGGGGCGTCTCACCTGCCTCCATTTATACTTGCACAGAAGTCTCATGAAGCACCCCAGTCAACGGAACTGAAAGCGTCCAATATTACCCCCAGGGATCAAAACTCATTATCCATTGCATTTTACTTTCTGTTGTCCTGCAACCAACCTACAACAATCTTCTTCCTCTTGTTGAAAAGTCTGTTGAAGCAGGAGTGACTTGAAGAAATGGGGGAAGTGCAGTTCTTGTTTGTCCTTCTCCAGAAGAAAATGGAATCAGAGTAATAAAAAATATCAAAGTATTTTGTGACGCACAGGCTGTTTCTGCGCGTTGGAGTTTACGTTTCTGCTCTTCTGGGAAGCATATTTAATACACAACTTTAGTTTTACTAAGAGTTTTTTGGGAGATATGCAGGTGCCATAGAGGGCATTTATGTAGCTTTTTCTTTTTTTCAGTTGTTTTTTCTTCTTAGGATCGCAGTATCATTAGTGATGGAAAGGTCTCCAAGATCTTTGACTGAATGCCACCATGCCCATTAAACTATATTTCAAATGTCACTTCTACTTGTGTTTTGAACACTTCCAATGATGGTGACTCTAGCACTTCCCTGGGCAGCCCATTCCAAAGCTTAACTACTCCTTCTGTGAAGAAATGTTTCCTAATATCCAGCCTGAACCTCTCCATCCACAAATGAAGGCCATTTCCCCTTGTCCCACCACTAGCTGCCTGGAGAAGAGACAAATCCCTACCTTGCCACAAACTCCTTTCAGGTATAATCAAGAGAAAACATATCTGCTCTGAGCCTCCTTTTCTCCAGGATAAACACCCACAGTTCCCTCAGCTGCTCCTCATCAGACCTGTGCTCCACACCCTTCACCAGCCTCGTTGCCCTTCTCTGGACTCGCTGCAGCACCTCAGTGTCTTTCTTGCACTGAGGGACCCAAAATGAGCACAGGATTCCAGGTGCAGGCTCAGCAGTGCCAAGCACAAGGGGATGATCCCTGCCCTGGCCCTGCTGGCCACACCATTGCTGATCCAGGCCAGGTGCCCTTGGCCTTCTTGGCCACCTGGGCACAGCTGGCTCATGTTCAGCTCTCTGAAGGTGTGGATGCCCCATTTCTTGAAGGGTCCTTTAGGGTCCCTTCCAACCCAAACCATTCTCTGATTCTGTGACATATATAATCACATAAATGTGTATAGTAATAGATGTACATGGTACCATCATAGATAATGATCAAAACCATCAATATTGTTGTCTCAAAAGCAGAAAGAAGGCCACATTGTAGACCCCAGAATGTAAAGAGACCTTCTGGCATGGTGTAAGACCAGCTTCAAAGTCAGAATTTTAAAACAGAAACAAGGCAAAAGAAACATAGATATTTTCAGACATTTATCTTGCACTCAATACTGTTTTATTTTAAATAGTACTTTATACTTTCAGTTTTGAAATTAAGCACTTGAATCTGGTTAGACATGGTGCTTCTTTCATAAACATGTCAAGCAACAATCTAATTATGCTAAATATGGCTCTAAACATTTTTCCAATTCAGGCTGAAGTAAATGCTTCAGATATTACTTCTTTTTGATGCTTTTTCTCTGTCAGTTTTTTACATAACTATCTGTGGACCACCAATATTGTTTCTCCTCATTTCCCCATCCTCCTTTATTTTCTTCTCCAGTTTGGAACAAATTATTTCCTACATCAAGTTATTGGTTCTCCCAAATGCCACACTATGCTCTCACTGACTCTTTCACACTGGATCTTTGCTTTGTGGAAGACAGAATCCCATAAACCCTTCTGCCAGGAATTCTGTAGTGTGTGTTCCCAGGGCTCAGCCCATCCTATCTCTGGTCACTGTCTTTCAAGGCACTTTGATCTGACTTGTTCTACTCTGGGGTTCCTGACCAACTTCCAAGCACCAGAAACAACATCTAATGAGGTACTGAATTGAATTGAACTAATAATAAATTGTGGAGTCAGCTGTATTTCTGCATTTTTAAATAACTACCTTTGGTCACTTATCAATAGGATCTTAACTTTACAGGATCACGCTACGGGAGGTTGTGCTTCCTCTCTGCTGGTTTTGAAATTAACTCACAGGCATTCTGGACAACATTACAAAGTCATCACTAGAACATTTCCCAGAGTTAACTCTAAACCCTTGTTGCTTTAGCAGTTGTTTAAAATAGTTCTGGTTTATATTTTCACAAAATATAAATTTATGTTGCCACTTTAAATTCTCATGAAAATCTACATTTGCGTAAAATTAATTTTTAGCACGAAAGTAACAGGATGTGAAGATGGATTCTCTGTTTCTTTGATTAGTTTTTAATTTATGCTTGCACCTGTGTTGAAAGACACTGATGTCAGCTCAGAGGAAACTATCTGCAGCAGCACAACCACTATCACAAACAGAAGCTAGGGAAGAGTTAGAGAAAATTCTGAGACCGGGGTCTCTAGGTGGTCATGCTGGGTCTAAGAGTGTCTTCCCCAAGCTTTGAGCATCATGTGGCACAGAGCAGTGTGTGGTGTTTCAGCAGGAAAGCCATGGCTCAACTTGCATTAACACCTCAGCTACAACAGAGGCAGTGACACATGACAGAGAGACTGCTACAGGGCATGGAGTCTGCAAGACCAGATTAAAGAGGCATGGTTCCTGCACAGGCCCAAATCTCAATGGTGTGTTCTGTTGATCCTTGGTGTCTCTCCTCCTTCATTCACCAGCTCTACAGGTGTCTTCTTCTGTCCTGCTAAGACACATCTTGCTCCACAGGCTTCCACCACTTGTGATATTTAAAATATGGGAAGACAACCTTGTAAGGGTATCTGGAACATGACAGCCTCTGTTTCATGAACTTTATCAAATAAAGACATTTTTGGTTCAAGAGAAGATATAATGGTGTGATTTGCTAGCAAAGTTTAAGCTGGAGCAGGCAGCAAGTGGGGCATGGATATAGAGAGGGATTTCAGACAGGCAGGAGACTCGTGCTGAGATTCAAGGCACCCACCCCTGCCAGAACACCAGTGAGAACAGTGTGCATGTGTGAGTGGGCTGACTGCAAGCACCAAGCTGCACTAGCCAGGGAGGAGGAGACACCAAAGTGTCCTTTGGTCAGAGAACCCGGCGCCAGGTATGAGACTGGACAGGCTGAGGGCTCTCAGTCCTGTCGGGAGCACCTGTGAAGGTGCCTGGGGCTGTAAAGAGTGAGAGTGTGCAGATCTTCACTAGAGGGCTTCCATGTGGTGATCTGCAGAGGAGGAAGGAGATGGGGCTGTGCTCTTCCATTCCCTTTGTGGGAGCAGTAGTGTCAGTGTGGGGTGGCTCAGGGCTGCCTCGGTGTGTGGCAGCAGGAGCAGTTGGCCGTGTCCATGCCCTTTCCGTGCACACGTGTGTGCCTGTGCCTGGGTCACACAGCCAACCCCAGCACGGGCTGCTCCTGCAGCCGGGGCAGGGCACCTGGAAAAGCAGCCCTCGACAGAGACCCTGCAGCCTGGGCTCCAGCAGCTGAGCAGGAGGAGTTCCTGGGGCTGAACTCAGCTCATCCTGGGTTATCCCTACACACAGCACTCGAAAAATGACTTGATCAGAAAAAAACCCTGGTACTGGGGCTTTTCCCACAGAAGAATCACTCTTGAGTAACATCAGTGTTCTTTCCTTTTACTTTCAATCCTGATCAGCTGCTTGTAGAAACTATCACAGGCTTTCTCAGAAAAGCATCTTGTGTGTTGAAATCCCACAATCTGCAGATGCAATCAGTTCTCCTTTTCTTGCACTTGTAGTCCAACGTGATTCTATTTCTACTCTCTTGAAAGCAGGAAAATCACATTCTGAAAAATTTCCTTCAAAAAAATCCCAAAATTAAACAAGAAACACAGCACTCAGTGCTGTGGTTGAGTTGAAGTGTTAGGGCATGGGTTGGACTCGATGATCTTAAAGGTCTCTTCCAACCTAGTAATTCTGTGATTCTGGGATTCTGTAATCTCTAGTGGTGTGTTTAAAATTGGCTGACCTCATTGGGAAAATGTTTCTCAGCCATGGAAGAGACAAGGCTCAGGGAGGTGCACAGCAAAAGGACACCTAGGAAAGAGTTTTATCTAGAAACACAGAATCTCTGACTGGAAATAAGGAAAAAAAAAAAATACCCTAAGGGATTTTCATGACTGGCAGAAGGGCTAGAGACCCTGGGGAATCTCCACCCTTGCAGTTGTTACGAAATCACTTAAAGATGGCCATGAGTAACCTGGTAATGTTTGGAGGTAGCTCAGCTGTGAAGAAGGCCTTGTACTAGGGAGGTCCCTTCTACACTAAATCTTTCTGTCAGTAATTCTAAGGAATATTTAAAAGCCTTTGTCTTTCTCTGCCTAATTTCATCCTTTGTTCAATTTCAATGAAAAACTGTCATCGTCAAGGCATGTGTACAGTAACTTTGATTATTTCTTGGACCTTTATAAATGCAATTTCTCAATATCAGACTTCCCTCCCAATTCCTCCACAGGCTCTCAATCATTAAAAATGTTTCTACTACAAAGAAAAGAGAAAAGATTATCTGAGAGCATATGTGTTACACCTTAAAGTGAGACATTGCAAGAATTTTCAGGTCATAGTGTCAGAAACTAGGAAAGAATATCAACAAGGATGTTTTAACATCATTTTTTTTCCATTGTACGATACTACTCCATAATCTTGAATTCCTTCCAGGTATGTGGTGTTCTTTCACTGGCCTTCATGACATTCACGTGTTACCCACATGCCTAAGAAGCAGCTAGAAAGATACTATTCTTCTACCCTTTAATACCACAACCTTAAATCATCCAGCCTCAGCTGGAAAAATGCTAAAGCTTTAGCAGAGACTTCTGTCGACACAGCCTTACACAGTAGGATAGGGTAGATTTTCTCCTCAGTCACCCTCGGAAAATACAGGATTTTGCTGCTACTTGGAGCTATAAGGACCCATTGTGCTGATATTCCAAATTTAAAAGTGTTGCCAAAGAGGTACTGTAGATGTAAAAAGAGGAATATGAAACTGAAACACTGGGACCTGAAACCACAACAAGGTTCACAGTATTGCTGAATTGGCTCCTTCTGGAATCACAAAGTCACAGAATGATTTTGGCTGGGAGACATCTTAAACACCATCGAGTTGCAGCCCCCTGCCATGAGCAGGGACACCTTCCACTTGATCAGGTTGCTCAAATCCAGCCTGGCCTTTGAGGGATGGGTCAAGCACAGCTTCTCTGGGCAACCTGTGCCATTGCCTCACACCACTCTTCTTAAAAATACTCCTCCAAATGTCCAATTGAAATCTCCCCTCTCTAGAATTCAAAGGCCCCAGTAAAAATCTGCAGAGCTGCTTGCAGTACTCCAGGTGGGACCTCACCATAGTGGATCACAGGGGAGGAACCTCCTCCCTTCACATGCTGACTACACCTTTGGCAGCCCAGGATGGCGTTGGCTTTCCAGGCTGCCAGCTCACAGGGCTGGGCCATGGCCAGGTTTCCATCCAGCACTGTCCCCAGTTCCTTCTCAGCAGGGCTGCTCCCTGTCCACTCATCCCCCAGACTGATCCCATCCTGCAGATCAGGAGGTGAAGGCTTTGCTGAAGCTGTGCTGGCTGTCTCCAGTCACCTCCCTCTCCCCCATGTGCCCACAAATCCCAACACAGAAGTGAAAAATGCAGGAAGTAGCATGAGATATGGAATTGTTAGCCACACACACACAAAGGGCCTTGTCAGCATTAATGGAAATCAGTAACAAATGGTGTCCCTCAAGGGTCCCTACCGGCCCCAGCAGTGCTCTGTGCCTTCATCAGTGGCACAGGCAGTGGGATTGAGGGCACCCTGGGCAGGGTTGCAGATGACTCTGAGCTGAGGGATGTGTTTGATCAGCTGAGGGAAGGGACCATGTGGAGGGACCAGCTTCAGCACTGGCAGCATGTGAACCTGGTGAGGTGCAAAAAGGCCAAGTGCAGCTCCTGTGTGACCAGCCCAGCCACCAGTGCAAGGAAATGGTGCCAAACAGGAGGTCAGCACAGAGGGAGACAAACCCTGCAGTGCAGAGCTGCCCTGGGACAGCTGTGACAATGCACAGCTCAGGGCATGCAGCTGTCATTGGGCAGGGATGGAGCAGAGCTGAGACTCTGCTCGTCCAGGTAAATTTGTGCATGGCAAAACAGATCATTTAATACCTTGTCACCCCTCCTCCCTTATCAAGTTTCTACAGGTTTAAAAACACTAGGAAGTTTTTTCCACTGGGATCGACCAATCTGTCACATCAAACTTATGAGAACCTCCTGTTTGATTATGTGATTTGGGCAGTGGAAGACTGTATCACCAGCATGATTCAACACTGTGATTGATTGTATGAGTTACAATCAAACATCTGATCCTTAGGAACTGTCTGCGTGGGAGAGCTAGGCCAGGATCACAGCAAGAATCAACATGTTCACCAAATTTTTAGCACTGGTTGATTCAAGCCTGAACCCGCTGTAAGTGAAGAGTGAAACTGGAAGGAGACACAATTCTCCAGGAGATATACAGGAAAAATATGCAAGTGACCCTGTGAATCATTCTCTGGATACACAGACATGTCACCATTAAAAAGCAGTATTTTTTTATTCTAATGATGCATAAAACAGACCCACTGCTGATTGCAGAAGATTCTTTATTGGCTCCAGTGCAAAATGGATTACAGACAACTGCAGAAGCCATGGTACCTTTGTAAAGCAAAATAAAAAGAAAGCAATGCTGGCCCCACACTTACATTTTCTGTTTCATTTAGCAACAGAGACAACACAAAATACTTCAACATTCCATAGCACAGGACTCGAGATTCAGGGTGTATGAGGTTACACATCCCTGGCATTCTCTTAACTTGGACACTGTTTCATATGATCAAGCATGATAATATCTTCATTTATGGGGTGGGGGAAGAGTGCAAGGCAGGATAGAGAAGTACAGATCTGCAGTGCAGCAGAGCAGAGAGCTCCCAGGGTAAAAAAAGCTACAAAAGCAGAAGGAGAAATTTAGATCTCAAATTTCTTGCTGGTGCTGCATCTTCCTCAGCTTTGGAGGATTTGCATTCTAATAAGAGCGGCCAGGGCGAAGGGGACGCAGGAAGGAAAGCCTGTCATTGAGGTAGATTGCCCCGTAATGTGGAAGGTTATCTTTTTCTCGTGCGATGTATTGAATCCCACTTCCATCACTGTGCTCACACAGCAGCCAGGCACCTCTCTGGACTTTGTGGGAAGACATGATGTCATTGTCGAATCCTGCAGCCAGGTTGGTTGCTTGTCTTATTACCCTGCTCTTCCCTCGATAGTTGGGATGCTCATAGAGAGTGATCTGGGGATCGTGCAGATCTTCAGTGATCATCTGCAGAGAGCTGATCGTATCATTCATGCTTCTACCAACATAGTCGTGTTCCCCCTCCTCAAGTACCAATAACCTGCCTGTATAATTTATATGCTGGTAAGCCACCCAAGGCTGGCCAATTACTCTCACTGAGGAGATAATATCATTAAAATCCAAACGTCCCAGATTGGAAATGTCAGAAGTGATTTCTCTGGACACACCCCTGAAGTGGGCATGCTCATAAATGATGATTTTTCCCATCTTAATAAGACTTCTGAGGATGAGAGTTCTTGCTGTAGGCCTTGGATAAGAGCCTGCACAAAAGGAAGACAGAAAACAAGCAATGTTGCAAGAAGACTTTACGCAAAATTATGGAGAACATGGGGAAATAAAGAAAATGTAAAACATTTTGAACAATGAATAAATGTAATGGCTGGAAAGGAACGAAGGCTTTACACAGTAGTTTCTATTTGGAACGAAAGAGTAAAATGATATCTGTATCCACAACTACCCAGTTCGAGTTAGATGTGTGTGTTGCTTTAGGTGTATACCCAAGATTAAGTTGTAAAATACTCTCACATTCACCCCTCACAATTGTGTGTCACTGGCCCCCTCCACCCTCTCCCTTGCTAAGCTTTGTTTGTCCTGCAGCAGCCATCTCCTCCTCCCCTAAAGATGGGTTCAGGCTCTGCACATGCACACAGCAGACCCTCACGCCTGTGCTCAGCTCTCACCCCAACACTAAAGCCTCCTTCCCTTCCCCTGCATTTCCCAGCAGCTGCCCAAGAAACCCTTCCAGTTCTCCTGCACAAAGTGTGCCTCTTACCTTGGTGTCAGCTGCAGGGCTGGGGAGAGCTGAGGGCAATTCCTCCAGTGCAAGGGCTGCTGTCGATGAAGGGCACCTCATCTCCTTCCATTTATAGATTGCACAGATGTCTTGTGAAACACCGCATTACACAGAACTGAGAAGTGGTACCATGCCCAGGGATCAAAACTCATTAACTCATCCTATGCTAGATTAGATGTTCCTACAATCAGACATCTTCTTCTTCTAGTTCAAAAGTCCATTGAAGTGTGAGTGACTTGATGAAAACTGGAAAGTTCAATTCTTGTTTGTCTTTCTCCTCCAGAAGAAAATGGAAGCAGAGCAATAAAAAGATATCAAAGTATTTTGTGACACATGTACCATAGAATGTTTCTGCCTGTTTGAGTTTACATTTCTGCTTTTCTGGGAAGAATATTTATTGAATACACAACAGTAGTCTTCTTAAGAGTTTTGATGGAAGATTTCCAAGTGACAGTGGTGACATTCACACAACATTTTTGGTTTTCTTTTCCGTCTTCCCCTTACAATCACAATATCATTAATGGTGGAAAAAGATATCAAGATCATCAAATCCAACCTTCAACCAAATGCCCATTAAACCATATTACAAAGGGCCATGTCTACTTGTGTTTTGAATATTTTAGGGATGGTGACTCTAGCACTTCCCTGGGCAGCCCATTCCAAAGCTTAACTACTCCTTCTGTGAAGAAATGTTTCCTAATATCCAGCCTGAACCTCTCCATCCACAAATGAAGGCCATTTCCCCTTGTCCCACCACTAGCTGCCTGGAGAAAAGACAAATCCCTACCTTGCCACAAACTCCTTTCAGGTACTGTCAAGAGAAAACATATCTGCTCTGAGCCTCCTTTTCTCCAGGATAAACACCCACAGTTCCTCAGCTGCTCCTCATCAGACCTGTGCTCCACACCCTTCACCAGCCTTGTTGCCCTTCTCTGGACTCGCTGCAGCACCTCAATGTCTTTCTTGCACTGAGGGACCCAAAATGAGCACAGGATTCCAGGTGCAGGCTCAGCAGTGCTGAGCACAGGGGATGATCCCTGCCCTGGCCCTGCTGGCCACACCATTGCTGATACAGGCCAGGTGCCCTTGGCCTTTCTGTCCTTGCCCACCTGGGCACAGCTGGCTCATGTTCAGCCCTACGAAGGTGTGGATGCCCCATCTCTTGAAGGGTTCTTTAGGCTCCCTTCCAACCCAAACCATTCTCTGATTCTGTGACATGTAATCACATAAATATGTATAGTAATAGATGTACGCGTTACTATCATAGATAACAATCAAAACCATCAATATTGTTGTCTCAAAAGCAGACTGATGATCACAGTTTGAAACCCAGAGAGGGAATGTTATTAGAGAGGTTCTGGTATGGTCTAAAACCAGCTTCAAGGTCAGAATTTTAAAGCAGAAGCAAGGCAAAAGACCACCATGGATCTTTGCATATATTTATTTCGTACAAAGTACTGAATGTTTTAAACAGTGCTTTATACTGTCAGTTTTGAATTTAAACACTTGAATCCAGTTAGAATTGGTGTTTCTTTCCATATTATTGTGCTAAATATGACACCAAACATTTTCCCAATTCTATCTGAAGTAAAATCTTCATATAATAAATACTTCTGCAGCCTGGGCTCAACAGCTGAGCAGGAGGAGTTCCTGGGGCTGAACACACTGGTGTAACTTTAGTGTTCTATTTAAAAAGTGTACTTTTACTTTCAATCCTGATCAGCTGTTTGTAGGAACTATCATGGGCCTTCTCAGAAGAGCATCTTGTGTGTTGAAATCCCACGATCTGCAGATGCACTCTCACTTCTCCTTTTCTTGCACTTGTAGTTCAACGGGATTCTACTTCTACTCTCTTGAAAGCAGGAAAAGCACATTCTGAAAAATTTCCCTCCAAAAATACCCCAAATTTAACAAGAAAGCCCCAAAGACTAAACCGAGGAGACAAATTGCAGGGACACATTAAGTGCTGAGTGCAAGGACAATGCAAAGGAGCTCATTAGACCCCCTGAGTCACTGTCAGTGCACAGCAAGCCCCATCAGGACAGCACTGATCTGACAAGGCTGGATAGAAGGGATGGACAAGGGACACTGATCATCTTTATTTCTAGCAAGATTCTTCAGGAGCAATATGACTCAGGAAATACTGGCATTTGTCTGTCTTGGTCCTTATGTGATGATCTTGAATGATCCATGGAGCCAGGAGGATTGCAGGATTGGTGGATAAGTGAAGTGGGAAGTGCCCTGTGGTTGCTATTGGGTCCAGTCAGCTGCTCAACCCAGGGACCATTGTGAGGTGAATTACGTTTGCTGGTGGCTTTATCCCATCAGGTCTTGAAAACCCCTGAGTATGCAGACTACACAACTTCTCTAGGTGGTGGGGTTTAAAATTTACTGACATCATCATGAAAATGTTTCTCACTATGTCAGTTGAAAGGTCTCTTTGGCTTGGTTTATGTCTCTCACATTTTCATCCTCCCACAATATGCACTCTGAAAAGTTAACTTCATCTTCTCAGTAACTTGCTTATAACTATTGGAGAGCTGCTATTAGATCCCACCAAAACATTTTATTCCAGCTGAACAAGACCTATTCCCCAGCTTCTCCTCCCAGGGCAAGTGCTGCAGTCCCCTACCTTCTCCGTGGCCCTCCATTGAACTCTCCCAGTTTATCAACATCTTTTTATGCTACATCACCCAAAACTGGATGCAGTGTTCTAAATGCTGCCAAAGAAGCAATGACCCTCTCATCTCCTGACTTAAGCTCCTGTTAGTACATCCAGGATGCTGTTGGTCATTTTTGCTGGCAGGTTGGACTTGGTTCATGTTCAGCTTGGTGCCTACAAAAACCACAAGTCTTTTTCAGCAGAGCTGCTCCCCAGACAGTCAGTCCCCAGCATGTGTCATTGCAAGGGGTTCTTCCTTCCCAGACACAGGACTTTGTCCACTTCAAATTTCATAAGGGTCCTTGTCAGCCCATTCCACCTGCCTTCAACACCCTTTTGGATGGCAGCTCTCTTGTCAAGGGGCTCCACAGGCAAATTTGTTAAACAGGCACCCCTTCATCTCCTGCACTATATGTGTCTCAGTCATAAATATGGGGACTGCAAGTCTTCGTCTTAGGGGCATGAGGAGAAGTGTCCTAGTGAACAAGCAACCAAAAAGTGATAATCTACAGAGCTGGAAAAGAGCAGCCCCTAAAAGGGTAACGATCTTGTATGCCAACAGAGGGAGAGAATCTGCAAGAAATAGTGTCAGCACTCTGTTGTTTCAGCCCATGAGTGACCTATCCTTTTTATGTTAAACACTGAAAATCTGAAGTGTCTGAGCTATTTTAGCAGCAGGGGAGATCCTGCTGATTTATGGAGTAACAAACATGAAGATCCAGGTGGGAATGCAGTAGCCTGGTGGAAGAGTGTCCCTTGTTACTTGTCACTCATCCATAATTATTAGGGAGTTTCTCCACTAACAGAATTATCAGTAATAAGATCCCAAATCACGGTATTTCATCCAAGAAATTCAGAAAGAGATTTTTTCCAGATGTCTTCTCTCAACATTTTCTTCTAGGATAAAGGTTCCCTCTCTTACACAGTAGAAATGCAGAACTTTCAAAGATTTTAACACTAATGTTAATGAAAAATAAGATTTATAGAGACAAGCATTTGAAAAATCCAGTTGTTGAAAAGTGACAGCACTGTACAGATAAAATCCTATGTGACTTGGGTCTACACCCAAATGGGGTTAAGAGGCCTGTCACAAGCTTTAGGTGCTCTCCGTTGCCTCAGTCCAGCCAACAGGTCACACTTCAGCCACCCTGCTCCCCTGCCCACCCAAAGGGTGCACACGGTTTCTGTGAACACTCCTGTGTTCCTCCGACAAGGGCCAGCACGAGTTGCTGTGTGCACAGGGCGCAGCACTGCCCTAAGCAGAGGTATGAGCCTGGGTCCCAGAGGTGTGTGCACGTGTTAGTATGGCGCAGTGGGTGTGCTCGGAGCAGATGATTTACAGCAGGATTCATTCACTCAGGTGCAGCCTCACACTGGCACGTTACATCCATTTAGGCTCCAGAGCAGTTTTCTATGCCGTGCTGCAGTGCCATGTGGAAGCCAACCCACCGGCCCCGCTGGGACCAGATTCCCAAATTGTGTGGGCTCACCGGGCTGCAGGGCTCCCTTGGGTGAGTTACGAGAGTGCCTCCCTTGGTGCTTCAGCAAGATCAGTCTTGAACGTGTCTGTCCTGTAAAGCCTGTAAAGCACCCTGCAGATAGCCTGTCCTCAGAAAGGTGGTAAGAAGAATTACTATTTCACAGGCAGAGCCAACCACAGAACAAGACCGGGCTGGTTAAGCTCACTGCCAAATGTACAAATTAGGCTTAAGGTCAGGTCGTGTCTGCCAGGAAACCAGATGATAAACAGGCATACCTGCTTCCTGTATTCTGTAATGTGTGTGCAGGATGCTAACAGTTGACAGCTAAAAGACAAGATGTATCCAAAGCAGTGCTCTCTTGTCACCGAGCTAGTTTTCATGCCAAGGTTCCACCTGGCATCACCAGGCATAATGAAGTCTTCACACACCATTTAATGACTAAAGCATGGTCAGCACTGGAATGCCTGGTCACCTGTTATTGTTTACTATAATTTAAAATTGCATTTCACTATTTAGATTATTTCCTTCTTGTTAAGCTGAAGAATTCATTCTGAATTATTTGTGCCACTTTGTTTTGACTCGTTTGCTGAACAAATTGCATTTTTAGAAAGCCTCTTCTGAACACAGTTCTTTGAAATAGTTTTTTTCTGAAACTGGTTCCTCAGATAATATTGGTTTCCAGCTCAACCGATGAATTTATGCATGATAACTGAACCCTCAGTATATCTTTTGGCAACAAGATCAAATCTGACAATGCAAGAGATCCCATCATTGACAAGAGACAGTGTTGTGAATTTGGAATTTAACTATACTCTTCCACATCATGTTTGGACAAATACTGATTAACTAGAGGGATCTTGAGACAGAGGAGCTGATTTTGAGAGGAGTAAGATTTCCACCAAATTTTTCTGCTTAGCATAAAAAAACTCGGGTTTCCCAGATATCCCAGTCTTGAAGAGAGATTGCAGAGGACCAAGTTCGTAAGATATGATATATACACTGTATTTTTCATATTTTATATGGCATACTATGCACTATAGAGTATATACAATGTATCATATATAAATCATCTACTACATATTTCAGGAATCATATATCATATATTTTATCTGTTGTATGTGGCATTATTCACACCCTCCACAACAGGGTGCACTGCCTGCTGTGAGCTGCGGCAATGAGGTCTCAGAAACGTTGGTATCTGAACATCTCAGCAGAACTGATCCAATGACTTAGGGATGGGTGGAGCATGAGCACAGACTTTGGCTGGCTTCTTTGCCCAGCCTCTCCTAGTAACAGAATCCTTCTCCACAGGGAGAAATACACACACCTATGCACTGATTTCCCCTGAAAAAGTCTTCTCTCCCCAAAATTATTTTTTTGGAATATTTCTAATCTCATTCTCTGAGGTGTGATGCCACCTGTAGCAGCACATCAATTGTTCTCTTGATTTTCAGACCTTGTTGTTGTCAAGGTCAAACTACAGCAAAAACAGGGAAGAAATGCAAAGCACACCCTTATTAAGATTAAATTAAATGCTCATAAAACTATCTTCCCTCTGAAGCAAATCATCTGCTTTTTCTGGAAACATGGAAGGCGGGGGACAGAGCTTGAAAAAGCATTCAGTCCTGCTAGCATGCCTATGGGAAATGCAATGGTTTCACATGCCCAATCACTATGGAGCAGGTTCTCCAGATAAAGTGGAGCCAGTAGGTGGCCAAAACCACCTTTATGTATGTTCTCTTTATGTACCATAGCCTGAAAAATCTTTGGTATAATATAGTTGAGCAAAAAGGGAGCGTGTAGTTGGGACAAACCAGGTAGTCTGAAGTAAGTGGAAATGGATTTTATTGCTTTATTTTTTTTTCTGAAACCCTTAGAAATGTGTTAAATGGCTCAGTAATACAGTAAGTTTTCATTCATCACTAAACAACATTGTCAACACTCAAGGATGACCTCTTGACATGTTTTCTTTGCAACTGCTTTCACAGCCTCATCCAATCTTTGCTGTTTCAAGGTTTCATTTCACAAAAAGTCAGTTCTCATTCTATCAATGAGATATCTATGAGAAGGTGATAGGTGTGTGTGGGAATTTGCACAACTTTACTTTAATTTATGGTTTTGTCATTCACTATGGCAAGATTTAAACTGAACTATATATCATATATATTATCATTTTTTGTTGCCTTTGAAGTTTATCTTATTATATTGTCTGCCTAATAATACAAAATTTCCCCAAAGCAAACTGCTCATATATTAAGACAATCAAGATTTTCTATCCTGAGCTTGATTGATCTTATCTGTATTGGACAGATAATTTCTGAATGCCTCAGCTGGGTGCATCTTGTTCATCCTGAACCTGCATGGATGAAGTGAGCTGAGAATTACAAAGGTCACAGGAAACCAAAATAAAACCCTTCATCATATCTTAGCAGAACTCAGATACTTCAGAGCAATGATTTCCCTGCATCTCCTCATGAAAACATGCAGAAACAATATAAGAACTTTTACTAACCATTTCTTAAGTCCACAAATAGTCCCTCAGGACCCTCATAGCAGTCTAACCATACAGAAACAGAAACCCTATTTAAATTAGACCACGTGTGATTTTTGTGGCACCTGCCTGCTACCTGAAGAAATACCATTATGTAAACCTTCATGCTACACTCCATGTGTGATAAATCCTTGGTGTGTCTTAATTTCTTAATATCAAAAATATGATTATTCTGTTAAATGTTGTATTTTATGTATGGTCAGACTACATGCCTGTAGTTTTATATAATATACGAAGGTACTGAGAGAAATAGATTAGAGATTATTCATACTTTGCTGTTGAATGGTTATTTTACAGAAGTTGTTTATAGGCATTGTTTTCACAGGTATTTTCACCAGGCTGATGAGATATAGGGGCTCTTTGTTAGGGAGGAGATATAGAAGCCATACAGCCCCTATAGAATCTTGCAGGACCAATACCTATAGGTCCCCTCTTGTGTGAACATCTCAGCTCTGGACCATCTGGAGCAATATGAACTGGTGCCAGATGCATTTGATCACTGTTGCCATTTCCTGACCCAAAAATATTGTAAAGCACTCTGGGGTGGATTGACATAACAGCATAAGGATCCCAGCTCTGGAATACGCAAGCCTGCCTTTGGAAGTGGTCTGCCAACAAATCTGAGTGCAAACCACAGCTTTGGAAAGCAAAGGCTTTGATGGAATTATGAGAGTGAAGCCCAGCACCGCGTAAAAGGCTTGCATCTGACTCCACACTGAAGCCACAGGGGTTTGGTTAATGAACCGCTGGACACTCAGGAAGTTTTCTAAATTTGGGAATTGCTTCAGTCAAGTGAACTTAGGGTGCAGGGTTGCACACAAGGCAAGGCAATTTGTGGAACACTGCTGGCCTGGGTGAAAGCTTCCTGGATTGTTCTTTGCAGTATTTTTTCCTTGGAGAGGGAGCACCACCTGCAGTTAAAACTAGAAAAGCTAAAACACAATCTGCAGACCTTTTTTTTTTTAAATCTTCTCAATGACATTTTCAATTTAGAGATTCTGGAGAAACAGCAAAGAAAGCTGGCTACATGGAAAAGTCATCATGCCATAGATCAGAGGCAAATGTAGAGTGTGCCAGTTGCCCTGAATGACCTCCTTAGACTGATGATATTAAGCGTTCCCCGGTTTTAACAGGAGGAGGCTAGGGTAGGAACTGATTGTATACCAAGCTTTCCAGGAAAACCTTCCCCTCTGGAAACACATACTTGATGCCAAATGCACAGCTGTCTGCACTGCAATGACTGAAGGTCAACATCTTCTTCACTCTTGTGTATTTGAACCTGACCCAGGCAAAGCAGGGTCTCAGTGCACTATCCCACATTACAGATGTTAATGATCACAATAGATTTATTAGCTAGACTGTTCTGGAAATACCTTTCACTTCCCCTCTCTATTTGTCCAGAACTTCTCAGGGAAAACACACATGCACCTCAATCACATAACACAAATGTGCCCACGATGTCTAAGGGATTTATGACTCATTTAGAGTAAGAATCACATCTAGGACACATCACAGGTGCTATCCACAATTTCATTCCTGCTCCAGGCCTTCTTTCAGAATTCCTGAAAATTTATCTATCAAGGAAAGAAAATCTTTCTGCAAAAGAAACTTTCTAAGTATTGTAAAAGGATCAGAGAAAACAGTGGCTTCAGCCTCTCACAACAAATTTCCCTGCTTCCCCCAAAGAGAAAAGTTACCATATTACTGCTTGCATTCAGCAGCTCTATTACTCATTTAACTGCAGTGAATAATTAATTGTTGGAAGCATTTGAGATTCAACAGGTCTGCCCCATTTCTTGACTTTCTTGGTCCTGTCTCATCAGTGATTGAACTTCTAAGCAAAATTTCGCTGTAGGTTTGCCACTTAGGAGAGCGGTTTGCTGCCAAACCAAGAAAGGCATAAGAAGATTGCAAATTGATTCTGTTAGGAGGTGAAATTGCAGGAGGGATCTGCTGTTCCATTAATGATATCCCTCATGCTTCTCTCCACACAGAGCTTGCTTGGCCATCCTTGCTTTCCTAATGATTTTGAAACTTGCCCTCTCACACTCCCAGAGCTGACTCACTTGATTCACACAAATAAACCCTTTGGAGCAAGGTCTGAGGAAGCACAAAAGCATCCTGGTCACCAAACTCCAGCTTTCATGTAGTCTGCCAGCAAAGGAGTTTCCTGTTTTGGTTTTTTATTCCTTTTCTTTAACCATTTTCAAGACTAGCTGCTCTAGGCAATACTTCTGTAATGGTTTCACCCTGCTTCAGGCGTGACAGTATTTAATATAAGCAGCCACTGAAAAATTAATTTTACTTGTGTCAGAATGGCTTCATACTCACTCCTTTCTGTTGCTGGATGAGAAGCTGGAGGGCAGTTGCATACTGCATAGCAGGTGAACTGGAGCAGCAGGGTAAGGGAAGAGTTAATTCCCATCTCCTCTGAACAGAGGCCACACCTGGAACATTGCTTCTGTTTCAGATGCCCTGTTAAAAGGTAAATGTGAACAAATTGGGGAGAGCCCCATAGAGGCCACTGGGTGGCACTGGAGCATCCCAGGAACCAGAAGAGTCTGAGGGGCCTGGTCCTGTTCAGCCTGGAGAAGACAAGGCTGACTGTTATCAGAGGGGCTCAGCAAAAGGACAGCTGGAAAGAGGCTTAAATGGCAACACGGAAACAGGCATAAAATAAGGACTAAAAAACTCATGCCGAGGATTGTTCAGCAGTGGCAGGAAGGCCAGAGACCCTGGGGAAGCTCCACCCTTGCAGCTGTTCAGAAATGACTTGAAGATTGCCATGCGTAACCTGGTCATGTTTGGAGGTCGCTCTCCTGTGATGAATGCCTTGGACTAGGGAGGTCCCTTCCAGAATAAATCTTTCTGTCAGGAAACCTAAGAAAGGTTTAAAAGCCTTTGTCACTTTCTGGCTAATTGAATCCTTTGTTCAATTTCAATGAAAAACTGTCATCCTCAACTCATGTGTACAATAACTTGGGTATTACTTGTTGGACATTTATAAATTCCATTTCCTCAACATTAAACTTCCTTCCCCATTCCTCCACAGGCTCTGTCAACTGCTCTGTTGTCAAATGTAATTCCCCATGTTGAAGGCTCAAAGTCCTTCTCCACCTTTACTTCATCCTCTTATTACTGAAAACCTTTCAAAAATCCCTTGCTAGATTTTTGGACCCTACACTTCTACAGTTGTTTGGATACTGTCTTTGATTAGAAAGAAAAGAATGTGCAAGAGCAAATGCAAAGTTCCTCAAAGCGCCCCATCCATGTCCCTCCTTGAACCTTTCCTTTGCTGTTTTGTAGAATTGCACTTCTCTCTGCTGCAGGGCTATCTGTGCCTGTGACATTCCAAGCAGAAAGTATGGACCCCTACAGGCATTTAGGCCAGGAGAAACCTTGAGGGGCTTCTACTGCAAACTGCTGATCACAGCCGGATGGAGAATGGCAGGATATTGTCCCATGCTGGTTATGAAGCCAGGGGAGAGAAAGCAGAGTGGAAAAGGGAGGTTTGTTCCTGCACTGCTGTGAAAATATTTCCTCCAGGGGGCTGAGGGAACAAGAAGCACTGGAAACCTTCCACAGGCCCTGTGTCACAATGTATTTTGGTGTGTCTGAATTACTGTGGCTGATCTGGATTTTGGAGAGTTTCGCTCACTTTTCATGCTGTCACCTGAGGTGTTGCACAAGACTTCTGTGCAAGTATAAATGGAGGCAGGTGAGATGTCCTTCATAGACAGCAGCCCTTGCACTGGAGGAGTTGCCCTCAGCTCTCCCCAGCCCTGCAGCTGACACCAAGGTAAGAGGCACACTTTGTGCAGGAGAACTGGAAGGGTTTCTTGGGCAGCTGCTGGGAAATGCAGGGGAAGGGAAGGAGGCTTTAGTGTTGGGGTGAGAGCTGAGCACAGGCGTGAGGGTCTGCTGTGTGCATGTGCAGAGCCTGAACCCATCTTTAGGGGAGGAGGAGATGGCTGCTGCAGGACAAACAAAGCTTAGCAAGGGAGAGGGTGGAGGGGGACAGTGACACACAACTGTGAGGGCTGAATGTGAGAGTATTTTAGAACTTAATCTTGGGTATACCCCTAAAGCAACACACACATCTAACTCAAACTGGGTAGTTGTGGTTACACATCTTGGTTTGTTTTCCCTCAAAACTGAAATTTCCGTGTCGTGCCCTCACTCTTTTCCAGCTCCTGCTATATTTATTCTTTGTTAAAACTGTGTTGATCTTCCCTTCTTTCTTGTTTCCTCCTCCACGTTCTCCATCCTTTTGTGCCTGGTGCGTACAGGCCTTACAAGCATTACATGTTTTCTGTCTTCCTTTTTTGCAGGCTGTCGTCCAGCTCCTACAGCAAGGAATCCAAACTCCACAAGTCCTACTGAGATGGGAAAAATCATCATTTATGAGCATGTCAACTTCCAGGGTTTGTCCAAAGAATTCACCACTGATGCTCCCAACCTCACAGCAGTGGGTTGGAATGATATTGTCTCCTCTGTGAAAGTAATTGGCCAGCCGTGGGTGGCCTATGAGCACATCGAGTATAAGGGTCAGTTTCTGGTATTTGAGGAGGGAGAATATGACTCCGTTGGTAAAGATATGAATGACAAGATCAGCTCTCTGCAGCTGATCACGGATGATCTGCACAATCCCCAGATCACTCTCTATCAGCATGTTGAATATAAAGGGAGGAGCAGAATTGTAAGAGAAGCAACTGATCTGGCTGGGGCAGAAGATGATAACATCGTGTCTTCTCACAAAGTCCAGAGAGGTGTCTGGCTGCTCTGTGAAAACAGCGATGGAAGTGGACCTCGACACCTTGCCCGAGAACATGAAGATGTTCCCAATTACACGAAAATCGGCTTCAATGACAAGCTTTCCTTCCTGCGCCCCCTTCGCCCTGGCCGTGACTCTTAGGCTGCAGATCCTGTGACCCTGAGGGAAGATGCAGTTCCAGCAAGAAATCTAAGACTTTGATCTCTGCCTCTGCTTGTGCCGCTTCCTTTGTGATTTGCTTTACAAAGCCCTTGTGGTACCTGTGCCTCTGCCACTGTCTGTAACCTCTTTTGGGTTGATGTCAATAAAGAAGCTCTTGCAAGCAACACTGGGTCTGTTTTATGGACTGTTTAGTGCAGATAAATATTACTCTTTCCTGATGAGATGTCTCTATGTATCCAGACACTTAGTTGTGCAGTCATTTTGAGATTTTTTTCATGGAGCTCTTCTGAAAGGACTTATCTCCTTCCAATTTCACTCTTCACTTACATTGGGTTCAGGCTTGACTCAACCAGTGCTAAAAATTTGCTGAGCATGTCCATTATTGCTGTGATCCTGGCCAAACTCTCCCACGCAGACAGTTCCTAAGAATCAGATGTTTGATTGTAACTCATACAATCAATCACAGTGTTGGATCATGCTGGTGATACAGTCTTCCACTGCCCAAATCACATAATCAAACAGGAGGTTCTCATAAGTTTGATGTGACAGATTGGTCGATCCCAGTGGAAAAACTGCTTAGTGTTTTTAAACCTGTAGAAACTTGATAAGGGAGGAGGGGTGACAAGGTATTAAATGATCTGTTTTGCCATGCACAAATTTACCCGGACGAGCAGAGTCTCAGCCCTGCTCCATCCCTGCCCAATGACAGCTGCACGCCCTGAGCTGTGCATTGTCACAGCTGTCCCAGGGCAGCTCTGCACTGCAGGGTTTGTCTCCCTCTGTGCTGACCTCCTGTTTGGCACCATTTCCGTGCACTGGTGGCTGGGCTGGTCACACAGGAGCTGCACTTGGCCTTTTTGCACCTCACCAGGTTCACATGCTGCCAGTGCTGAAGCTTGCCAAGGTCCCTCTGCATGGCCCCTGAGAACACTTCTGCCTGTCTGTCTGTGGCTGCCATGCCCAGCTGAGGATGTGTTACCTGTGGTGAGACTCTCTTCTCCTACTCCCACCCACCAACACAGCCCTGGACACTTTCCCAACTCTTCCTGTTCCCTCAGCCCCCTGCAGGAAATATTTTCACAGCAGTACACTAACAAACCTTCCTGTTCCACACGGCTTTCTCTCCCCTGGCTCCATAACCAGCATGGGAAAATCTCCCCATTCTCTGTCCTGCCATGACCAGCAGCCTGGAGTAAAAAGCTCTGGAGGTTTCTTTCAGCCTAAATTTTTCTAGGAGTCCATGCCCTCTGCTTGGAATTATATGGACACAGCTAGCCCAGCAGCAGAGAGGAGTGCAATCCTACAAAACAGCAAAGGAAAGGTTCAAGGAGGGACATGGATGGGAATGTGTCAGAAACTTTGCATTTGCTATTGCCTACGTTTGTTTTGGGGTTTTTTGGGGTTTTTTTTAATCAAAGACAGTATCTAAACAACTGTAGAAATGTCAGGCCCAAAACTAGCAAACGATTCTTGTAAGTTTTTCACTAATAAGAGGTTGAAGTAAAGGTGGAGAAGGACTTTGACCCTAAGTGGAGAGGATTACATTTGACAACAGAGCAGGTGAGAGCTACTGCTTCATTGGGACAGAAGTGTAACATTGGGGAAATGGGATTTATAAATACCCAAGCTATTGTACACATGACTTGACAATGATACTTTTTCACTGCAATTGAACAAAGGATGAAATTAGGCAGAAAGAGATTCAAAAGATTTCTAACAGCTGCAAGGGTGGAGGTTCCCCAGGGTCTCTGGCCTTCCTGCCACTGCTGAACAATCCTTGGTGTGAGTTTTTAGTCCTTATTTTATGCCTCAGTTTCCTTGTTGCCATTTAAGCCTCTTTCCGGCTGTCCTTTTGCTGAGCCCCTCTGATAACAGTCAGCCTTGTCTTCTCCAGGCTGAACAGGACCAGGCCCCTCAGACTCCCCTGGTTCCTGGGATGCTCCAGTGCCATCCAGTGGCCTCTATGGGGCTCTCCCCAATTTGTTCACATTTGTCTTTTAACAGGGCATCTGAAACAGAAGCAATGTTCCAGGTGTGGCCTCTGTTCAGAGGAGATGGGAATTAATTTTTCCCTTACTCTGCTGCTCCAGTTCTGCTATGCAGTATGCAACTGCCCTCCAACTGCTTATCCAGCAACAGAAAGGAGTGAGTATGAAGCCATTCTGACACAAGTAAAATCAGTTTCTCAAGGCTGCATATATTAAATACTGTCATGCCTGAAGCAGGGTGAAACCTTTACAGAAGTATTGCCTAGAACAGCTACTCTGGAAAATGATGAAAGAAAAGGAGTTTGTTGGGTTGAAAAAAACCAAAACAGGAAACTCCTTTGCTGGCAGACTACATGAAAGCTGGAGTTTGGTGACCAGGATGCTTTTGTGCTTCCTCAGACCTTGCTCCAAAGGGTTTATTTGTGTGAATCAAGTGAGTCAGCTCTGGGAGTGTGAGAGGGCAAGTTTCGAAATCATTAGGAAAGCAAGGATGGCCAAGCAAGCTCTGTGTGGAGAGAAGCATGAGGGATATCATTAATGGAACAGCAGATCCCTCCTGCAATTTCACCTCCTAACAGAATCAATTTGCAATCTTCTTATGCCTTTCTTGGTTTGGCAGTAAACTGCTCTCCTAAGTGGCAAACCTACAGCGAAATTTTGCTTAGAAGTTCAATCACTGATGAGACAGGACCAAGAAAGTCAAGAAATGGGACGGACCTGTTGAATCTCAAATGCTTCCAACAATTAATTATTCACTGCAGTTAAATGAGTAATAGAGCTGCTGAATGCAAGCAGAAATATGGTAACTTTTCTATTTGGGGGAAGAAGAGAAATTCGTTGTGAGAGGCTGAAGCCTCTGTTTTCTCTGATCCTTTTACAATACTTAGAAAGTTTCTTTTGCAGAAAGATTTTCTTTCCTTGATAGACAATTTTTCAGGAATTCTGAAAGAAGGCCTGGAGCAGGAATGAAATTGTGGATAGCACCTGTGATGTGTCCTAGATGAGATTCTTTCTCTAAATGAGTTAGAAATCCATTAGATATCGTGGGCACATATGTGTGTGTTGTGGGAGGGAGGTGCATGTGTGTTTTTCCTGAGAAGCTCTGAACAAAGACGGAGGGGAAGCGAAAGGTATTTTTGCTTTAGACTAGCCAATAAATTTGCTGTGAGCGCATCTGTAATGTATGATAGTGAGCTGAGACCTGGCTTTATAAAGAGCAAGATTCCTCAAGAACAATAGAGCTCAGGTTGTACTGGGATTTGCCAGTCTTGATCTTTAAGTCATGAGCTTGAGTGATGCTGCAAGCCAGGAGAATTTGAGGTTCATAAGAAAATTGAGGTTGAAAGTGACCTTTGGGTGCCATCGTGTCCAGTTTGCTGCTAAATAAGTCCAGAGACCCCAGAGAATCTCAACCCTTGCAGCTGTTCAGAAATTATTTGAAGATGGCCATGAGTAACCTGGTCATGTTTGGAGGTAGCTCTCCTGTGAAGAAGGCCTTGGACTAGGGATGTCCCTTCCAGAATAAATCTTCCTATCAGGAAATCTAAGGAAGATTTAAAAGCCTTTGTCACTTTCTGCCTGATTTCATTCTTTGTTCAATTTCAATGAAAAACTGTCATCCTCAACCCATGTGTACAATAACTTGGGGATTACTTGTTGGACATTTATAAATTCCATTTCCCCAGTGTCAGACTTCCCTCCCAATTAAGGAGCAGCTCTTATCTGCTCTGTTGTCAAATGTAATCCCCTCCACTGAAGGGTCAAAGTCCTTCTCCACCTTTACTTCATTCTCTTATTACTTAAAAACGTACAAGAATCCTTTGCTATACGAAAAAACCTTTGCACTGCAAATGCAAAGTTTCTGAAATCACCCCATCCATGTCCCTCCTTGAACCTTTCCTTTGCTGTTTTGTAGGATTGCACTCCTCTCTGCTGCTGGGCTAGCTGTGCCCATGACATTCCAAGCAGAGTGTATAGACTCCTAGAAAAATTTAGGCTGAAAAGAACCTGCAGAGTTTTTACTTCAGGCTGCTGCTCATGGCAGGACAGAGAATGGGGAGATTATCCCATGCTGGTTATGGAGCCGGGGGAGAGAAAGCCGTGTGGAACAGGAAGATTTGTTAGTGTACTGCTGTGAAAATATTTCCTGCAGGGGGCTGAGAGGACAGGGAGCATTTGGAAATTGGCCACAGCTGTGTTGGTGGGTGGGCGTAGGAGAAGAGAGTCTCACCACAGGTGTAACATCCTCAGCTGGGCATGGCAGCCACAGACAGACAGGCAGAAGTGTTCTCAGGGGCCATGCAGAGGGACCTTGGCAAGCTTCAGCACTGGCAGCATGTGAACCTGGTGAGGTGCAAAAAGGCCAAGTGCAGCTCCTGTGTGACCAGCCCAGCCACCAGTGCAAGGAAATGGTGCCAAACAGGAGGTCAGCACAGAGGGAGACAAACCCTGCAGTGCAGAGCTGCCCTGGGACAGCTGTGACAATGCACAGCTCAGGGCGTGCAGCTGTCATTGGGCAGGGATGGAGCAGGGCTGAGACTCTGCTCGTCTGGGTAAATTTGTGCATGGCTAACCAGTTCCTGAAATACCTCGTCATTCTTCATCCCTTGTCAAGATACTACAGGTTTGAAAAACAAAATGGGTTTTACCTTTAGGATTAAAGAATTCAAATTAGTGGAAACATTCTGTTTATTATGTGATTAAGGGTAGTAGAAGGCTATACCATCACTACCATCACTGCCTTGAGATACAACTGAGCATGTGATAGCTAGATACAATCTGCAGTGAGAGTTTGGCCTGGATCAGCAACAATCTACACACTCACCAAGACTTTTTGAGTCAAGCCTGAACCCACTGTTACTGACCAGTGAAACCAGAAGGAGACACAATTCTCCAGGAGACATGCAGGAAAGATACTTGCTAGTGACTGCATGGACTGCATGGACCATTCTCTGGATACACAGAGACATCTCACCATGAAAGAGCAATAATTATCTACAACGAAGATGCATGAAACAGACTTACTGCTGATTGCAAAAGATTCTTTAATGGTGCCAAATGGATTACAGATAATGGCAGAGGCCACAGTACCACAAGGGCGTTGCAAAGCAAATCACAAAGGAAATGGTGCTGGTTCTGTACTAACGTCTTCTGTTTCACTTAGCAACAGAAATAACATGCAATGCTTCTACATTCCATAGCCCAGGACTCTGGAATGCCACCTAAGGGTACAATACACACATCTGGCCTGTCTCTTAGCTTGGACACTCTTTCTTACGGTACAGCATGATTCTTGCATTTGTGGGGTGAGAGAAAAGTCCAAGGCAGGATAGCGAAGCACAGATCTGCCGTGCAGCACAGCAGAGAGCTCTCACATTCCATAGTCCTGTGACACTTGTGGGAAAGGCAGCACAGGCAGAGGTGGAGATTAGGTCTCAAATTTCTTGCTGGGGCTGCATCTTTTCTCAGGGCTGCAGATTTGCATTCTAACAGCCACAGCCAGGGCGAAGGGGACGCAGGAAGGAAAGCTTGTCGTTGAAATTGATTGCATTGTAATTTGGAAGGTGTTCATGCTCTCGAGCAACGTATTGAATTCCACTTCCATCACTGTGCTCACACAGCAGCCAGGCACCTCTCTGGACTTTGTGGGAAGACATGATGTCATTGTGGTGTCCCGCAGCCAGGTTGGTTGCTTCTCTTATTACTCTGCTCTTCCCTCGATAATCAACATGTTCATAGAGAGTGATCTGGGGGTTGTGCAAATCTTCAGTGATCACCCGCAGAGAGCTGATCCTGTCATTCATATCGTTACCAACGTAGTTATGTT
This sequence comes from Prinia subflava, assembly GCF_021018805.1. NCBI lineage: Eukaryota > Metazoa > Chordata > Aves > Passeriformes > Cisticolidae > Prinia > Prinia subflava. The sequence goes on from NC_086249.1 coordinate 18,581,555, forward strand.
CTCCCTCCTCAAGTACCAGAAGTCGGCCTCCATAGTTCTCATGCTCATAAGCCACCCACGGCTGGCCAATTACTTTCACTGAGGAGACAACATCGTTCCAATCTGCATCTTTTAGATCGTAAATGTTAGTGGTGAATTCTCGGGACAAACCCTGGAAGTTGGCATGCTCATAAATGATGATTTTTCCCATCTCAGTAGGACTTGTGGAGTTTGAATTTCTTCCTCTAGCAGTTGGATGACAGCCTGCACAAAAACCAGAAAAAAGCAAAGCTCATAAGAAAACTGTATGCTCCAGACACAAAATGATGGGAAGCATGGTGGAGAAAAGGAAAAGCAGAACACTTTTGGAAGAGGAAAAACATAGCAGCAGCTGGAAAGGAGTGAGGGCATGACACGGAAATTTCAGTTTTGAGGGAAAACAAAACAAGATACATACAGTTTGAGTTAGATGTGTGTGTTGGTTTAGGTATATACCCAAGATTAAGTTGTAAAATACTCTCACATTCAGCCCTCACAATTGTGTGTCACTGGCCCCCTCCACCCTCTCCCTTGCTAAGCTTTGTTTGTCCTGCAGCAGCCATCTCCTCCTCCCCTAAAGATGGGTTCAGGCTCTGCACATGCACACAGCAGACCCTCATGCCTGTGCTCAGCTCTCACCCCAACACTAAAGCCTCCTTCCCTTCCCCTGCATTTCCCAGCAGCTGCCCAAGAAACCCTTCCAGTTCTCCTGCACAAAGTGTGCCTCTTACCTTGGTGTCAGCTGCAGGGCTGGGAAGAGCTGAGGGCAATTCCTCCAGTGCAAGGGCTGCTGTCTATGAAGGACATCTCACCTGCCTCCATTTATACTTGCACAGAAGTGAAAGTGAAAACCACAAAATTCCAAGGAACTAGGAGTGGTCAATATCATGCTCAAGGATCAAAAATTGTTTCATATTCTATTTTGGTTCTGATGTCCTACAACCAGACATCACATTCTCTGCTTCCAAAGTCTATTAAAGTATGAATGACTTGATAACCTTAGAACTTGGGTTCATGTTTATCCTTCTTCAGAAGCCATCTGAACCACAGTAATTGGAACACATTAACTGGAACAACCCCAGCTCATTTGGCTGCTCCTCGTCAGACCTGTGCTCCAGATCCTTGAACTGCTCATTTCCCTGCTCTGGACTCACTCCAGCCCCTCCGTGTCTTTTTTGCAGTGAAGGACCCAGGACTGGGCGCAGCACTCGAGGTGTGGCCTCACCAGTGATGAGCACAGGGGGACAATCCCTGCCCTGCTCCTGCTGGCCACACCATTGCTGATCCAGGCCTGGTGCCCTTGGCCTTTCTGCCCACCTGGGCACAGCTGGCTCATGTTCAGCTGCTGTCTACCATGCGTGGGGCTTTTGTGGCCCAGGGCAGGACCCAGCCCTCGGCCTTGTTGAACTCACACTGTTGGCCTCAGCCCATTGATCCCTCTGCAGAACCTTCTTACCCTCCAGCACACAACACTCACACCCAAGCTGGTGTTGCCGACAAACTAACTAAGGGGGAAGATCCAAGGATGGGGCACCCACATCTGCTCTAGACAACATTTTCCAGTGCCTCACCACCCTCACAGTGAAGAATTTCTTCCTAATGTCTAGGCTAAACCTACACTCTTACACCTTGAAAGGCCATGGTAAAAAGTCTCTCTCTCTCTCTCCCTTTCTTATAAGCCCCTTTATATTTTGAAACGCTGCAATAAGATGTCTCAGAAGCATTGTCTTCTCTTGGCTGAACAACTCCAAGTCTCTCTGCTTTTCCTTGTAGGAAGTTCTCCAGCCCTCTGACCATTTTCATGACCCATTTCTAGACCTGCTGTAACATGTCTGTGTCTCTCTTGTTCAGGAAACTCCACAGTTGCATGCAGTACTGCAGGTAGAGTCTCACCACAGCAGATCAGCAGGGATGAATCGTCTCCCTCATCCTGCAAACTACACTCTGTGCAGCCCAGGATACAGTGGTGCTTTCTAGGTGGCAAGCGTCAGGTCATGTCCAGTTTTTCATCCACCCGCATTCTCAGTTCCTTCTCCACAGGGCTGCCCTCCTCCCATTCATTCTTCAGCCGACACTGCTCCTGCTGGTTGCTCTGACATCCAGCTGCAGGGTCTTGCACTCGGCCTTGCTGAAATTCATGGGGTTCACATCGGGCCATTTCGCAAGCTTCTTGACATCCTCCTTAACAGTCCCTTCTTTCCGGCATAACAAAGCACCATTCATCTTGGTGTCATCTGCAGAATTGCTGAGGGTGCACCTGAAGCTGTGTCTGTGACATCAAGGATGATATTCAATAGCACCAGTGGCAGTACAGACCCTTGAGGGTCACCATTTGTCCATGGTTTCCATTGATCCGATAAGGTTTATCACTGTGTGCACAGCACAGGCGTTTAGGTGCCAGCAGCACAGCACTACTACTGCTGGAGATGGTACTTCCTCAAGGGAGATCTATAAAGATTTCTTATCTTGCATCAGAGTACTCATCTACTCAACCATTAACTTGCCCAGTCAGGGTGACTCAGCAAGGAGGTGTGTTAATAATTAAGTAACTCAAACTGCTTCCTGCTTGTTGTCTCCTTCTGTATTTGTATTTGTATTTGTGTTTGTAGTTGTGTTTGTAGTTGTAGCTGTAGGCACATGAAAGACAGGGAAGTGATTTGAGACACAGCTTCAGCAAAGTCCAGTCCAAATATCCTGCTGGCCTTCTAAGATGGAGTGACTACTTCAGTGGAAAAGGGAAGGGCTGCAGATGTCATCCACCTGGATTTCTGCAAGGCCTTTGACATGGTCCCCCACAACTTCCTTCTTCCTAAATTGGAAACATAGATTTGATGGAGAGACAATTCAGTGGACTGGGTTTTGGGACCATGTAAATGACAAAAACCAGTTTGCTGCGAGGAGGGGATTTCCTTATAGGAACATCCAGCTGCACACATTTCACTGTGTCACATTTATTTTCCTGATGACCTCTACAGATCTCTGAAGGAAAGTCTCCCATTACTGCTTTTGTCAGCAACATGCTTTGCATTTTTTGAGATTTGATTTACAAGGATGGAGATTCTCATTTAAGCTTTGTCGTAGTATTGCTCTAACAGAGTCAATAAGGCACTGCCAAGAAAACACAGCAGTGTAAGGGGGAGGAATACTCTGTCAAAGAAAATCAAGAAAAAATTAAAGGAAGCATCAGCAACTGAATTGAAAGTGGGGGAGCTCTGTTGTTGAGTAAACAGAACATGTGTTTGAAGATGCATATGGGGAAAAAAAAATAAGTTGCTTCAGCACTGCTTCCCACAATGGCTTTTCAGTGTTGGATACATTAAAAGATGCTGTAAATCATGCTTGAGAATTCAAACACCAGATGAAATGAGTGGGGAAGAAAGCCACAATAAAAACTTGCTTGCTTGCAGACAGCAACTTTGAGAAATCTGTATTTGGAAAAGAGCTTGGGTTTCCCCAGTGAATGTTAAATCATCTAGCCAAAAAAACATAGATTAAGGCACGTGCAGCAGAATATCCTGGTGTCTGCTGGTTTCCCTCCACTCCTCTGTAGTGGGCTGCTTGGTGATGGAGCTGCACTGCAGGTGAAGACTCACAGTGGCTCATCCAAAGGAGCTGATCCAAAGGAGCTGACCAGAGCCCTGAAACACAGAAACAAAGGCATCATTAAGAAATAACATCAGTTATTATGGTTAATGTGTAATATCACCTTTTCCTGGGAGTACAAGATCTGACTTTAAGCCCACATTTTATATTCTGTGTTTACCCAAAGATAGCTGAACCTCTTCTGAGGATATTTCTCATCAAGCTGAGAAAAGTTGAGTCTGTGTATGTGTCACCTCTCTGTTATAGCCAAAGTGTCTAAGCTTTCTCACCTAGACATCTCCTTTTGGAATGCCACTTGTTACAGGCCTTCCTTATGCTGCATTCTCTTTGAATTTCCTTTTGCACTGTGGATTAATAATCCTCTCTCTGAAGGTTTTTTCCTGACTGTTGCTTTTGCAAGCAGTTGTTTTACTCTTTTTAATACCATCTGTAGTTTAGCAGGGTTTCAGACCTCCAGATACAGTTTATTCCTGGGCTGGCAAACAGACTGAGGTGCCAATGCTTTAGTCTTTCCTGGGCAAGAGAATTGCACAATGTGGTTTTGTAGGGATAAACCTCATGTGAGAAGTATAGTAGGGAATGCCATGGTTAATGATGTATCCTTCTGAGAGGCCTCAACATTTGCCATGAGGGTGAGGGGTGAGGATGAGTAGGGGACATGATTCCAAGGATACTGCTATCTAAGCAGTGTAGAAATTGCCAGCTGGTCTGCACTGCACTGCACCCCAAGGGCAACTAGACCACCTCCTCACAACCCGCAAAATGAAGAAAATCCCCTCTCTGATGACCAGGAGAGACAGAGCCTGACAGGAATGTCATCCAAATAAAATCAGAGTAACAGCAGCTTTGGGAAGTAATGTAATGTTTTCTTTGCTGAAGAGAAACAGAGGGAAATCTCAGAAATATCTGCTTCGGAGACCTCCTGGCTGTAAGGAACTTCTCAGTTATATGTGCCAAGAAAATAAGAGAATACCTTCTTTCCTTTCTAAGAAATGGTGGTTTTCAAAAAGGAAATATCATTAAGTGTATTTCCTAGGAAATATAATTAGAGACGTCCAAAATAACCTCTCTCCTATTAACAGTGCCTATGTACCATCATTATCATACTGAGATTCTCAAAGGGATTTCTCAGACATCACCAAGGCACTTCAGTAAGACTTCCAAAATCCTTTCTTCCACAAACTGTTTTGGGCTGAAGGTGACATTTGCCAGTTGACTTGCCACTATAAAACATGTCTTCTAGACTAGGCAGAATGCCAGATGTCTTGCAATTGAATTTGGAAATCCCATTTTGATGAACAGAGCAATGAAACCAGGAGCTGGCTGCAAAGCAGTGAGAAGTGCCCCAAAACACATGAATTCTGACCTATCCTCATAGCATCTGCCCATGTGAGCCAAGCAGAGGAGCAGGAGTGGCTGACACATCAATGAAAGTGTTTATTTCAGAGTGGGACCAAGCCCAGCAATTGATAACACAGCATGTTCTGGGCTTCACTGTGGGTTGTGCAGATTTTCAGCAGAGAGCTGATCCTGTCCTTCATCTTTCACCAACAAAGCTGTGCTCTCCCTCCTCAAGCACCAGAGTAACTGGCCTGTATAGTTTGGGTGCTCATAAGCCAGTGGAAATGGAAATAACTTCCCTCTTTGTGTTCTAGCCACAAGCTTGTAGTTGTCCCAGTTGCCTGCCTGTGTGGACTGACACACCAGGGCTTCTGCAAGAACACTGGGCAGAAAATAAAGGCCAAGTAGAGTGTAAACCCCACTCCCTGCCAATAAACAAGAAGGAAGAACTGGTGTCAATGGTTGTGAAGAAGGCTGAGGTACTCAATGTGTTCCTTGCCTCAGTCTTCACTGGAAGTCAGGTTTCCCGTGTCTCTGGAGTGGCTGGAGCTGCAGGTAGTGACTGGGGGAGTGAAGTCCCTCCCACTGTAAGCAAAGAGCAGGTTTGAGACCACTTGATGAAGCTGAAGAGACACAAGTCTATGGACTGGCTGACATGCATCCCTGGGTCCTGAGGGAACTGGCTGGTGTTGTTGCCAAGCCACCCTCCATCATATTTGAAAAGTCATGGCCTTCAGGTGAAATCCTTGGTGAATGGAAGATGAGAAACATCACTTTTCTTTTTAAAAAGGAACATCTGGGGAGGTACAGAGCAGTGAGCCTCATCTCTATGCCTGTGAAGATCATAGAGCAGATCCCCATGGAAGCAATCGTAAGGCACATGCAAGACAAGAAGATGATCCAAGACAGCCAGCATGGCTTTACTAAGGGCAGATTATGCCTGACCAATCTGGTGGCTGTCTGTGATGGAGGGATGGCAGCCATCAACAAGGGGAAACCAACCAATGTCACTCGCAGACCTCGACTTCCTTAAGAACTTTGACATGGTCACATGTGGCATCCTTATCTCCAAACTGAGATGCATGGGTTTGAAGGGGATGCACAGGAAATAACCACACAGCCAGAGAGTTCTGGTCAGTGGCTCTGTGTCCAGAAGGAGACCAGTGATAACTGGTGTCCATCAGGGCTGTGTTCTGGGACCAGTGCTTTTTAAGATCTTCATCAATTACACCCTCAGTTTGCAGATGACACAAAGCTGAGGAGTGCAGGTGACACAACAAAAGGATGGGATTCCACCCAGAGTGACCCAGGCAAACTTGGGAAGTGATTCCATACTTACCTCATGAAGTTCAACAAGCCCATATGCAAGGTGCTGCACCTGGGTCAGGGCAATCCCAGTGTCTTGGGTTGCAATATGTAACCAAAAGTGTATATTCTATTTGCCATCTGTTGAAACTGGCTGGGGAGGTGTTTTTATCTCTTGTATAACCCATTCCTCATAACTCCACGGAGGAGGGGGTGGGTGCCTTCTGCTAAGGGGCCAGCTGTTAAAACCAGGGGGAGAAATGTTCCTTATCTCTTCCACGACCCATCCTCCCTCCAGGGGGATATCTGCTGTTAATGAGCAATTAAGGCTCACTGCATGACTGATAAAATTACATTGTCCCATTGTGAGATGCTCCACCCAGCGAGAGGAGCCAAGCATTTCTACCTGGATAAAACCTGAGAATCAGAAACAACAAGACAGCCTATTTCCACTGGATTCCCAGAGGAAAGACCGGACCTATCTCGCCAGCACTGGACCCTTTCTACAGCATCATCTCTACTCCAACAGAACCACATCTGTTACTCCAGGAGGACTTATTTGGACTGCTCCCAACATCCTGACCAACAGGGTGTCAGGTTGTATTCTGACTCTGTCAGTGTTTCTAAGATTTCTTTGTTTGTTTTACTACATTTGTATTTTAATATTCCTAGCAAAGAACTGTTATTCTTATTCCTAAATCTTTGCCTGAAAGCCCTTAATTGCAAAATTATAATAATTTGGAGGGAGGGCGTTTACATTCTCCATTCCAAAGGAATCTTCAGCTTTCCCTGGCAGACACTTGTCTTTCCAAACCAAGACACCCAGACATGAGCACAGACTGGGAGATGGTCTTGGGGTGGGAGCACCTCTCCTATGAAGACAGACTGAGAAATCTGGGGTTGTTCATCCTGGGGAAGAGAAGGCTTCAGGGAGGCCTCATTGCAGCCTTCCAGTTCTTGAAGGGTGTTTATAAGAAAGAGCAGGAGCAGCTTTTTAAGGAGCAGCTAATAATAGGATGAGGATGGAATGGTTTTGGATTAAAAGCGCAGAGACTTAGAGTAGGTGTTAGGAAAAAGTTCTTTACTGTGAAGGTGATGAGGCAGTGAAACAGGTTGTTTAGAGAGGTTGTGGATTTCCTGTTCCTGAAAGCATTCAAATCCAGGTTGGATGGGATTTTGAACAGCTTGATCTAGTGGAAGATGTCAGTGCCCAGCGCAGGAGGGTTGGAATGAGATGATCTTTAAAGCACCTCCCAAACTCAGACTTTGTAGGATTCTAGGATTCTATGATCAATGCCTCGAGATACAATAATCCATGGGGTAATTAAATACAGGCTACAGATCACATTTGGCCAAGCATCACAGCTATAATCGAAATGCTTACCAAGCTCTTTAGTCTGGTTGCAATGTTTCTGACCAGTGAAGTTGGAAGGAGATAAAATTCTACAAGAGAGATCCATGAAAAATGTTTGCAAGTGACTGCACAAAACATTCTCTGCATACACATGAAAGAGAAATGTTTGCCTACACTAAACAGTGCATGAAATAAACTCACTGCTGATTGCAAAAGATTCTTTATTGGCTGTAACACAAAATGGTTTCCAGACAATGGCACAGGCCATTTGTGGGGCTGGAGAGCTCTCATGTTCAGTGGTCCTGTGATACTGGGGAGAAAGCGACACAAGCAGAGGTGGAGATTAGGTCTCAAATTTCTTGCTGGGGCTGCATCTTTTCTCAGCGCTGCAGGATTTGCATTCTAACAGCCACAGCCAGGGCGAAGGGGACGCAGGAAGGAAAGCTTGTCATTGAACTTGATTGCCTTGTAGTTTGGAAGGTGCTCATGTTCTCGTGCAATGTATTGAAATCCACTTCCATCACCGTTTTCACACAGCAGCCAGACACCTTTCTGGACTTTGTGTGAAGATGTGCTGTCATTGTCATGTCCCCTAGACAGATTCGTTGCTTCTCTTATTATTCTGCTCTTCCCTTGATAATCAGCATGTTCATAGAGAGTGATCTGAGGGTTGTGCAGATCTTCAGTGATCACCTGCAGAGAGCTGATCCTGTCATTCATCTTTTTACCAACAAAGTCATGATCTCCCTCCTCAAGTACCAGTAACTGTCCTTTATAGTTTGCATGCTGATAAGCCACCCAAGGATGGCCGATTACTCTCACTGAGGAGATGCAATCATTCCAGTCTGCATCTTTGAGGTTGGCAATGTTGGTGTGGAATTCTTTGGACATACCCTGGAAGTTAGCATGCTCATAAACGATGATTTTTCCCATCTCAGCAGGGCTTCTGGGGTTTGGATTTTCTGCTGTAGGAGTTGGATAGCAGACTACAGAAAAGAAAAACAGAAAACATGCAATGTTTGTAAGAGGCCTTTACACACCAAACATGAAATGCTGGAAACCAGAGGGGACAAATGGTAAAAAGGAAATGTAAACCAATTGTAGCAGAAGATAAAAATAGCAGCAGCTGTGAAAGAGTGAGGACATGACATAGAAATTTCAATTTGGAGGAAAAAAGTAAAATGAGATTTATACACCAGAACAGTCCAGTTTCATTTAATATGTATATGTGCGAGGGACGCCTGAGCATTTTGTATAAGATCTTATTGGTATACCCGAAAACATAATAAAATAAAATATACAACTAGTGATAAATCTTTCCACTGACAATTGATGCTGTAGTTGAGAAATATTTTAGAAACTGGCACTCATTGTTTGGAGTGGGTTTCATGAGCCACATAGAATGCAATATAAAAGTAGTGAGACATGCAATTAATTTCTAAAAGAAAGTGAGTTTTTTTACTTAAAATAAAGGGAAAAACCTATCTTTTTAAGGACAGAAATGAACTTTAAATTCACTGAAACACCTTATTTCTCTTTTTATATGGACTTTTACTGAAATCAAGAGATTCCTTCTCTTGACATACACTGAGAAGCAATCAAGTTGTAAGCATCAGCTCTTTAACTCAGACTAAATTTCAGGTTTTAAATGTCTTTTCCTAACACTACTACCAATACACAAATCTGATTCCCCAGTCATCTGAGTTTCTTTAAAAAGACACAGTGCTTATTAGTAACAGCTGCAAGAATAATAATGAGCGGTCAGTTATGATTACAGCTCCCTCTCTAAATCATGTCACAGTTACTGAAGGAAAGATTTACATTTCAGGGCAAAAAAGTGGGACAAAAAAAGCCATTCCTCTAGCTGTCTCTGAGAAGAGACGGGAAAAGACAGATATGCCAAATAAGACTAAAAGCCATAATAATACTGCAAGACATGTGCATCATAGTTTAAAAACCTGAATTACTTAAACCTCACTTTTTTAGAAAAAAACCTTTATGTGATTAAAAACATATATTTTTTCACAGTTATAAAAGCCTATATGGAAGCTGAGGGGACCTGAACTCAGACTCACTGACTGATTAAGCACTATGATAATTACTTTCTACCTGTAGAAGAAGTATGAATAATGACCCATTTAATTTTGCTGATACAACATAAAGAACCCATGTCCAAGATAAATTTGTAGAATATTTTCATTTTCGCCTCTGACAGTTGTGTGTCACTGTCCCCCTCCACCCTCTCCCTTGCTAAGCTTTGTTTGTCCTGCAGCAGCCATCTCCTCCTCCCCTAAAGATGGGTTCAGGCTCTGCACATGCACACAGCAGACCCTCACGCCTGTGCTCAGCTCTCACCCCAACACTAAAGCCTCCTTCCCTTCCCCTGCATTTCCCAGCAGCTGCCCAAGAAACCCTTCCAGTTCTCCTGCACAAAGTGTGCCTCTTACCTTGGTGTCAGCTGCAGGGCTGGGGAGAGCTGAGGGCAACTCCTCCTGCGACTCCTCCTCAGTGCAGAGCTGCTGTTTGTGAAGGGCGTCTCACCTGCCTCCATTTATAGCTTGAACAGAAGTCTTGTGCAACACCCCAGTCAACAAAACTGAGAAATGGTCAATAAGTGAACAAAAATCATTAACTATTTTATTTAAATTTTGATCTTTCTACAACCAGTCGTGTTATTGCTTTGGGTCAAAAGTCTGTTGAAGCACAAGCCCTTGATAAAACCTTAGAACTTTGTTTCTTGTTTGTCCTTCTCCTCCAGAAACAGATGAATCACAGTAATAAAAACGTATCAAAGTACTTTGTGACGCACAGGCTGTAGAATTTTTCTGCCTCTTGCAGTATACGTTATCTTTGCCTCTGAAGCAAAAATAATAAACTGATTAAATAAATGTTAATTTTCCAAAGGGCTTCATTGGGAGACGTCTGCTTGACAGAGGTGGCATTTAGGTAGGGTTTTACTAAATTCTCTTCCTCCTTCTCACCTGCATAGCCGTTTGAGCAGCTACAGGGAAGCAGAGCTGCTAAAGCAGGGCCAGGAGGCTCTGGCAGAGCTGCAGTGGCAATATTTTTTTTTATTTTTTAATTTTTTTCTCATTGAAGGTTCACTCTGTAATATATTTTCAGACAGGTTCATTGGCTAGCATGCCAGAAAGCTGTTCTGCAGCAGGAGAAAGCAATAGCATCTTCATTAGTTGGCTGGAGGTACCCCTGCTCTGTCAGGTAGGAAGTAACTGGAGAAGATGGGGAGCTGGGAAGGGAGATAGTTCACCCCTGCAAAACAAGCAGCCTGTACACCAGATCCAGCCAAATCCTCATGCTGTATATCTTTCCCTGGTGTTTGGTTGAACCTATGGTGTGCCAGATCACAAAACTAAGCCAGCATAAAAAACTTGAGGCTTTGGGGGTTTTCTTCCACGTGATCCATTGTTTTGCTGCTCTGCAGAGGCTAGAAGCAGAGCAATTGAAATTTGTAAACTGAAATTTTGGGGTTTTGAAGAGAAACCTCTTCACTTTACAGCAGCAGCTGGATGAGAAGTTCCTTTTTTGAACAGGCAAATCACACCTTAGAACATGTTTTTGTGTGTTGCAGTATCCTCAGCCTACAGTTCAGTGCTGCTGGAAAAGGGAAAACCCCATTCCACTCCTGAACCATTGTGTCCACTGTCTGATAAAGAGAAAGGAGGAAGAATGAGCACAGCAATGTGAGGAATGCTTGAAAGAGGGATTAAACCAGCCTAGAATAGGATGGATTTGCACTGCCATTGCACAACATTATTTCCTCTTAGCTTGCTAATATGTTTTACTCATTAAATTATTTAGTTGTGCTTCTGAAAAAATATAAATAATATGCAATAACATAATTAATCATGAATTAAACATTCCCATCTTTCTCAGCACCTGGAGACTCAGAAAGCACCTTTGACCTAATGTATGAGCCACGAAGGCATCACAAAGACTGAGTCTGTGTGTATCTCATCTATGGTTCAGAGTGATGCAGTGAACTCCTAAGTCATCCCTGCAGAGCACCAAAGCCAGCTTCGAGGCAAATCAAAAGGCAGTGTAGGAAGGAATGGTACATGATGGAATCCTTTACCATGTTTTTTGTGCCACTACAAAAACATGGTAAAGGATCTCTGAACAAATACTCCCAGACTCACAGAAAGAAATGAGTTCCAGGTCCTCACTGATCATCTGTCCTAATGTTACCAGATTGAAAACTAAATGGATTTTTATGTCATTAATCTTGCCTTGTATGGTACTTTATGGACAAGGAAGTAAGTCACTGAACAAAGCAGAACACCACAGGGTGGGGTTGAGGGGTTGATACTGGAAATATTTATGGAGTTTTCTTTGTGGGTTTGGTTTGTTTGCTTTTGCTCCTTATGGATCACAGAATGGTTTGGGTTGAAAGACACCTTAGTGATCATTCCAACCCCCCTGGGATGGGTAGGGACAGCTTCCACTAGACCAGGTGCTCAAAGTCCCATCCAGCCTGGCCTTGAACTATTCCAGGGACAGGGAATTCCCAACTCCTCTGGGCAATCTGTTCCTGTGTGTTACTACCCTCACAAAAGTAAAAAATTGTTCCTAATATCTAAACTAAACCTGCTCTCTTTCAGCTTGAAGTCATCCCCCTTGTCCTCCCACTGTGTGCCCTTGTTGAAAAGTCCTTTTCCAGCTCTCTTTAAGCCCCTTTGGGTACTAGAAGGCCACAATAAGGTCACCCCAAAGCCTTCTCCAGGCTGAACAACCGCAACTCTCTCAATCTTTCCTCACAGGAGAGGTGCTCTAGCCCTCTGATTGTCTTCATGTCTCCCCTCTGAACTCATTCCAACTAGTCCATGGCCTGAGACTTGTGCTGAGGTGCCCAGAGCTGCACACAACAGTTTAGGAGGAGCAAATTTATGGGGAACGGTGTTTTTCAAAATTCCTCTTATGTTCCTCCTGCAGAAACAGCAGTATCTCAAAATTTGAAAAGGAAAGTGTGTGACCAAACTGAAAAGATAAGAGAAGGAGGATAAACCCCTCTTCTTCTATTGCCCTCGGCAGACAAAAAGCAACAGAAGGAGCAAGCAGAACGATGACACACAGATTCTTTGAAAATGTGCAGTTATGCAAAAAACACTCCGGCAAGGGACGAATGAAGACTAAAGTGTTTTCATCTATTTCATAACACTGGCTTTCGGGGGGCTTTTTCTTTATTTATTTAGAGAATATTTACTGCTAGATTGCATGATAATAAAACAATTTCACTTAAAGCTGTGGATGTCAAATATGCATCCACTTCACAGTGCTGGAAAAAGTAAAGTGGTAGAAAAATCTAATTAACAACAAATTCCTTCACCCACCAGATGCTGTTGTGCTCCTAACCTGCTCTATCACTGTGGATACCTTAGTTTGTATCTCAGTATTCATCTGTTTTTACTCCTTACTTTGAAACAAGAGGATTAAAAAAACAATAAAATCACACATGAAGTAAACACACACACACCCTCCCCTCCCAGTTTCTGTTTGCTATTTTTGTCTGGTAGTTTTGGACTCAAGGGAGCAGAACAATGGTTCTTTTATTTTGGAGGGGGTTTTGTGGTTGGAGAGAGTGGGCTTTGGGGTTTTACTCAGCAGTTGTTAGTGCTAGTAAGGTAATTCTTCATCACAAAAATAAAGTTTCTTTCCCACTTTTCACTCTCCAACTTCTGTTTCTCAAGCAAAACAGCACCCAAAAATGCAATATAGGAACATGCCACTGGACCACAGAACCCAGAACTATGAACAGCCTACATGCTAATAAATGCATTCACTACCAAACCCTTCAGAGAGAAAAAAAAAAGGTCCTTTTTTTTCCTAGCATGTATCTCACACAAACTCCCCTTTTTTGCTGCACTTCCCAATTGCTACTCTTCAGTACAGCAAACTGAACACCACTTTTACAGCAAAAAGACAGATGATAGAATTCTATTGGATGAGTGAATCAGTCAGAAAACTGGGAGTAAGCTCCAAAGAAATTGTGCTGGAAAGAGAGGCACAGCAAATACAGACTGACAAAAGCCTTATAAGCCCCACTTGAAAACACACAGACGTCAGAAAGCAAAGTGAAGATATTTTCTAATTATTATTTCCTTTCCCAAATCTCCTCTTCCCAGATGAACTCTTCCCAGTTCAAAATGTCAGAAACCCAGCTGGGTTGGTTTGGGGTTCTTTTAATAAATGTACAAACATGGTTTTTAATAAATGTACAAACATGGTTTTCCATGAAATAGTTGTTAAGCTGGACTCCACAAACATGAAGACCCATGCTCAGCAGTGGGGAGAAGCTGAGGAAGGCTTCTAGTTGTTCTAGAAGTCACAGACCACCAAAAGGTCTTCGCTTCCCAGCACCACATTTTGCATCTACAGCTGCACGTTTAGAAAATTCATAGAGCGTTTTGTTCCTTTCGTTTTTAATTAGCAAGCTGTGCTATTAAACCCTTTAGTGTCCCCATCCAAGCACGTGTGACAGACACGGACCTGCCCTCGACTCAACACTAGGTGTCACTTCTGCTTCAGAAATGCGACAGAGCAATGGAAACACTTTAGAAAAAAACCTAGTCCACCTGGCATAATTTTTTTTGGGGGGGGGATCTCTGCACTTACAACTTTTGCTAAAGTCGTGGACTAGTACAGAGTTTTAAAATTTTACGTTTCTCAAACTACAAATCTAAAGAACATCAGAAAGTATTAGACAATGCTTTGCCATAACACAGCAGTAACAGAAGTTTCTCTTCTCCCTTGTGGGTACACAGGAACACTTTCCTACATGAGCAAGGGAGGACAACACGGAGAAGCTGCCAGAGTCTGCTGGGCTAGGGACATGCAAACATCCCTCACTGCCTTTATGGGAATCTAAAATGTTTGGTACCTGCAACCACCCCTGCTGTACAACTGGGCTTGGTAACAGAAAAGATGGATGTGGCTGGAAATGCAAACTAAGATCATGATGAATATACAGAGCACTGGCTCAAGCTGGGTTTGGACACCAGAGACAGGGCTGGAGAGCTCAGACAAAAACTGTGCACTAGAATCAGAACGCAGATCCAGTCAGGCAGCTGGTGTTCATTGCATCAACACCCCACTTCCAAAGGCAGCTCTTAACAGGACAGTCACACAGGACCTGGACAGAGGCAGCTCAATCGTCACTCGGCCCTGGGAGACTAAACAGGGACTAGTGCTTAGGCAAAGATTCAGCCTCAGCAGAAGGTACAACAGAGATGGTGTGAAATGATTTAACAGGGACACGGGGAAGAAAGTGAGAACAATTTCCAGGGAAAGTGAACAAATGCCAACAGCCAACCTACCTGCAGGAACGGGGGAAATGTGGGATAGGGAAAGACACCAACACAAAGTCGAGAGGTTAAGCGATATTGCAAGGAAAATTGAAGCAACCAGGAAACCTAGGAGAGAAGCACTGATGAAATCTGAGGATGAGAAAAAGGGAGGGCCAAGCAATGGCAATGGGAGTATGAACAGAGGGGAATGTAGTACACCAAAGAGGCAAAGGAAATCAGTGGTGAGAGCAACAGCAGAGAACTGGGGAAGGGAGAACAACTAGACAGCAAACGTGAGGCACAGCATAGGCACTAATGTTTTCTTTCACTAAACAAAGAATCTGACAGAGGACTGAGATAAGTAAAAGCCAAAATACATCTCTCAACAGCAGTGTGGGTGAGCAGGACACAGAGGTAGCATTTCCCTTCCTTTCAGACAGCAAAACAGCAAGTTGTTTTGCATGCACTACAGCAGTCTCAGAACAGTGCATGTAGGTCTCAGTGCCACAGGGCTGGATGGGAGATACAGGGGAAAAAAAAGCTCAGAAAATATACAGCAAATACTATTCTCTGCAAACTTTCTGCTCCAACAGCAAGAGAAAAACAAGCCTGTGAGGTTGAGGTATGAAAAACAGGTGACAGGAAGGGGCAGCGGTTCCAGCTTAAGCCCCCAGCCTTGACTACTGCAGCAGATTCCTTAAACAGGTGATAAAATGTAACACAGCTTTCCTCACTGCAGAGCCAGAAGATGAAAAAAAGTGCGTCATTGACCTCTAAACCTGAGCAAGAAAAAAAGAGAGCTTTTGGCATAGAGAGGCTCTTCTGCTGCCTCACTGAACTGAAGCCTGGGGCTACAGCAAAATGAGGTCCTTTAAGCTTCATCTGCATTCAAGCTATCAATACAGGAAAACCAGGGTCAAAAGGGGAGACAAAGAGAGTCTAATCTATCCTTTGAAAAGCAGTGGGCTTATACCTTTATTATACAAAATACTTTACAATTAAAAAACATTTTCCCCAGTAGAATCATATACAGATATTTATAATTAACAAGATTCAGTTACACACAAGATGAGGACTTTTGCACAAAGGAAAACAATGACAGATGAGCAAGAGAAAATTAAGACTTGACCCCTTTCCCCACCATATTTTGGGAGAGGTTACATTTTAGACTTTTATTCCTATCACCTTCTCTCAAGCCTGAACTCTGGGATCTCCCCTTACCCTGGCGGGGTAAGAGCCTCCACCCTTGTGCTCCGCATCAGTACATGACTCCTGTCTTAAAAGGTTCATGAAGAGACACTGAGAAAGCAGCATCTGGCAGTACCATGAAGTTACCCGTGGCCAGAAAAGGGGATTACTGCCCCAGTTTTCCCTAGGAACCCACATATACACACATGCAAGCACATATATGGGGAAGCATGCTCAAACCCCACAATATTTCACCCTTTTGGGTGAAACAGCAATCCCACCCCTCCAAAGCAGCCCAAACTCGAGACACACCCTTGCAGGCAGTCTGCAGAATGGCTCTCATAGCCAAGGTCTCATAGCCAAGCTGGGCACTACTGCAAATGCAGTCTGGCAAGAGGGCAGGGTGCTGCTGTCTTCCCCACTTTGATCATCTGTGAACCAGCAGTGTCAGTCGTCATGGAGGTGATAACGTGAACCATTCAGAAATGCTCAGGCCACAACAGACAGGTTGGGGAAGTTGCACACTTCACCAGGGGGGTACTTAAAAATAAACAGTTGCCAATGATCTGCCCTTCCAGGGCAAAGATGTGTGTGAACCCATGTGAACATTTTCTGCCTAAGCAAGGTCATTCATTGCTGGGTTAGGCATCCGCTGCACTCGCAGGGAAGCCTGTCCCAGAGTCACTGCTGGAGGCCAAACGCCTGCAGCAGTGTGGGCAGGTCACGGGCATCAGCTGCCCCATACAGGTCACTCTGCCCCAGCATGGAGAGGGCCATGCGTAGGGTGCTCCAGATGTTGTCAGACATTGCTCCTTGCTGCCCCCGCGGACCTCGGCTCTTCTGCTGCATGTGCAAAGCCTCCAGGAAGTGTTCCACAGCCTCACTGTCAACAGCAGAATACACACACTTAGTGGAAAAGATGGTACATCTCACACTCCCTTCCCCATTTGCTTCTAAAGTATTTCCCCTTCAAAACAGTTTCCTCCTCTTCACCAGATCCTACCCCGCTCCAGAACCAGAGGTCCCCCTTTTCCCGCTAGAAGAATCAGGAGTCCAGATGGCCTCTACTCCACCTGTAACTGTATGAGTTTTGGACCTCTGGGCAGAGTCCACACACTCGCTCTGCTCTCCTGTGCCAAGGGAAGGCTGCAGGCAGTGGGGCCCTGCCCTCGTAACCTCTGGCAGTCTGTCTCCCACAAACACGCACAAACTCATGGGTCACAGCAGAGCTGCCCATCCCGTGCTCACCGGTGGGCTCCTAAGTTGATGCAGCTGATGCCCAGGTTGTAGCGAGAGCGGATATATCCCGGCTGGAGCTCCAGCGCCCGGCGATACGCGGCCACAGCTTCTTCACTCCGATTCCCGTTGGCCAGGGTGGCACCCAGCTTGTTCCACAGAAGGTGGTCCTGGACGAAGGGGCACAGAGAAAAGGCTGTGATAAACTGGATCTCTTTAGGCTCCAAGCCCAGCCCTCTTTCCCCATATGCCTATCTTATTCCTCCACTCCAAACATGCACCTCTTATACATGCAGCACCTCCACCCAAACCTTCACCCATGAACCTCCAGCAGCGCCAGTCTGCCCCTTCCTTACATTGGGGCGCACACTGAGTGCGGCACTGAAGCAATCCACAGCCTTCTCGTACTCGCCACTGAGGTTGAAAAGGACACCCAGGCCACACTGGACGTCAGGATCCACAGCTGAGGGGTTGCTGCGCACAGCTGCTAAGAACAGCTCTTTCACCTCCATGAACAGCG
Source organism: Prinia subflava (assembly GCF_021018805.1). Classification (NCBI taxonomy): domain Eukaryota; kingdom Metazoa; phylum Chordata; class Aves; order Passeriformes; family Cisticolidae; genus Prinia; species Prinia subflava. The sequence goes on from NC_086249.1 coordinate 18,599,421, forward strand.
AGCTGGAAAAGCACAGAACAGGATATCGGTGTACTGTGGAGAGAGTCAGCCCCAGGCTGCTCGCGCTGCTGCCTGGACCAGTCTGAGCCTCCAAAAAGCCTTTCGGCCGAAGGCTGGAATCAGTAACCATAACTCACTCAGAGAGCAGGGAGCTCAGGACACGATTGGAAGGCCCCAGGTTTGTCCCCGAGACACTCTCCTCTGGCTCCTTGTTCAGCAGGTGGGCATAGTCCGGTTTATGGCGCAGCCAGTCCCGCAGGGTCTCACACGCCTGCTTCTGCAGGGACTCATTGGTGAAGCTGACTGCTAAAGCCATAAGGGCTGTGAGGTTCCCAGGCTGCAGCTCCAGGCACCTGCAGGGCAAAGAAAGAGAACGCAGCATTAAATCAGTGTAGGAGACACCCAGACACAGGAGGTAACAGGATCAATACAGAGCATCCTGTGGCAGCCATGTGGTCCCTGTGGCACTACACACCCCACACAGAGCCATGCTCAGCAGCTCTGCTGCAACACTCACTGTCTGAGGGCGCTGATCGCCAAAAGCTCCTGCTCATTCTCTGCTTGGGTGGTTCCCAGATATTGCCAGGCCTGGGGAAGACACAGATGTACAAACTCAGACTTACAGAGGAAAAGACTGGCCAATAAGTCACAAACACAGAGATTAATTCCAGTATGTTAACCTGCACAGTTTTAGAGTGCGATCAAATAGACCAAAGTATACACATTAGCCACAGGTGTAAGTTCCTCTCAAAAGACAGACAGATGTCATGGCATATAGGTCCTCAAAGACTATAAAACTGGCATTGTTATAGTGAACAGAAGTGAATGTCTACTTGGAAATCTATCATAAAGCAACTGTTGGTAGTTCTACAATTTTAAATCACAGAATCTCCACTTTAAACTTCTGTGGTCAAACTGCAGAAGAAGGAGGAAAATGCAGATCTCCTATCTCCCAAGAACAAAACAGCATAGCAGCAGCGTTAATAATAAGGAGATCCCCGAGGCAGGCAGCTGTATGTACTTGTGCAGTGGTCCACTAGCAAGTAGTAACCTTGGAGAGCTGACTTTCAGACCTGAAAGTAGAAGCACTGTTAATTTTACTGAATTTCCCATCATCATGATACCAGTACATGAAAATGACTTCCACCTCCAAGCAGCTGATATAAGGAATATTTAACTAGGCACTAAATCCAAATTATCTGTTCACTTTATGTTGATAGCCACACCCCTGGCTCCAAAACAGGCTAGACAGTTGATGGGATTGTCAGCATGATGTACCTGCTTTTTGAATGTAAGTCACAAAATGAGGTATCCATTGCCCCAAGGAAGGAAATCGTTTCATTAGCGAAGACACGGAAACTCTGCAGAAGGCAATCTGCTCCCTTGAATCTCTCATGCCTCACCCTACATAGCTAGCTACAATTCAAGCAGAGCTGACCACTGATAACTGCAGTGTTCTGCCAGCAGAAGAGCTGATGAGATTCAAGGTAAAGTTCTGACTTGGACCAAAGCAAACATGACATTTCCTTCAGAGCAATTGTTCATGTCTATTTGATCACTGTACCATTTGTGAAGCCTTGACTTCTGTACTTTTTGCAGTCACAATAGAAGAATTCAGAATGTTTCCAATACAGCTAGCCAGAATTGGCTCAAGATTTCTTCCCCTAAGGTTTCAACTACCTCTCCATCACGCTCAGCCTGCAGCCCACACTGCCTATGAGAAAAAAGCAACAGTTCTAGAAAGGCATTAAAACCTTTTGACCACTTTAAAGCTGAAGCAGATCTTCAAATCTTCTGCTTACTTTTCACCTAATACCAGTACCCTAGAAAGTTAGATGGCTATTCCCAGAAGCCAAGAGCCTCTGTTCCAAAATGTCACTGTCATTTAAGTCTCAGGGTAATCAAATTATGTATGTCCAGTCATATATAATTAGCAGGACTTGAACAAGACATGCTGAAAATTCAGCAGCCCTGGATCCTTGAGGCAACACTCCAGAAAAACACCACATGAGTGTATTTGTATTCTTCCAGAGAATATCCATGTCCTCTACTGCTGGAAAAAGGCACACAGGCTATTCCATTTCTCAATTCATCCAGCAGAAGCTGAAGTGATTTATGGAAAAAAGTATTCACTGAACAAGGAGCTGGAACTCTTTGGAATGTAAAAATCCTTCTTTGGCCCACAACTTCACTTAGAACTGTGAAAGCACACAACCCTTCTGGGTCACATCTTTTCCTAGCATCTAGATAAAAGATTTAGTCAGAACCCCAGTCAAATGAGTTTCTCAGAATTAGATTTTAATACAGATAGAGAAAGCAGTGACCCACCATAAGCTCCTCCAAACTTACAATGCCAGTAAAGACTTTCACAGAAACAACTTGAGAGATGAGAACTCCTTGCCTTGGCTCCATGCACAGTCTCAAGTGCTCCAAAGACTTTACACAGCTCTGGGCCCGACAACTTGGTGCTTCCTGTAACTGACCTTAAGTCAGAAACCTCCTCCCTCAGAGGCTCCCTGAGGATTCACACACATCAGCTACAAACTCAGAGCTGCAAAAAAATGAGGCATTTTCATACACCCTGCACAGGTCCTACCACTGAAGGGAGTTTTCTACAGCTGCCCTGACAGCTCAGCCCGTTGTCTCTGCTGCCACTCACCTCCATGTGATCTGGCTTCTGCTGCACCGCAGCCTCAAAGAGCAGCACAGCGTTGGGGAGGTCACCTTCCTGCAAGCGCCTCCGCCCCTCTTCAAATGCATCCGGGTGATCCCTCATGGGATTGTCCTCCTCAAACTGGTAACCCTGGCAGGACAGACAGACACACAGGGGCTAAAGCTAGGAGACAGGTTTAGGGAGAAGAGCACTCTCTACAGCGCACTCTAGTCTTGCTACATCAGGAACACTCAAGCTGCAGACCAGACAGCACCTCATTCTCATTGCTAATTTGTAACAGATCAGAGAACAAGGGTGGTTCTTCCTGCCTGCTCTGTGCTGGAAAAATCCCCCAAACCAGGCCTGGAACACGTTGCTGGAGAGACAAAATATTTAGCATGGATCTTATTAGCTTGGAGGGAAATGGAAGAGAGGGCCAGGGGACAAAACACTGGAATTGTATTCACTGTATTCACCCTGTATTCACTGGTATTTGGTGCTGGACAAGAACCAGATGGGATTTGCAGACAAGCCCAAGTGAAAACAGTATTTAACCCCTAGCTGACCTGGGAAAAAGGTGTAAGTAACAGCAAAGCATCAGTGTGAGAAGGAATCCCAACAGCATTTAGAGTCTGTGGAGCTCAGAGCGAGGCAGACACGCTGCCAGTCTCCCCAAGGCAGCCCACCACAGGGCTGAGAGACCCTGTTCTCCCCTACCTTGTCGTATGATGAGGAGTTGAGGTCTTCATATTCAGAGAGCCAAGGGTGAGCCTCTGCGTCTCTCTTGGCCATCTCCTCACATTCCGCCTGGAGTTTGTCCCAGAACTCCACATCTGACTGAAGGGAGAACAAAGTGTGATTGGAGTACCTCAGCCATAAACTCAGGTCTATCGACATGCCAGAGAACTCCCTCCTGAATGTTTCCAGCCCTCCTCAGAGCATGCAAAGGACAGAGGTAACCCTACCATGGGCTCTCAGTTGGCACCCCAACCCTCCTTCTCAGCCAGCTTTACCTCCACAGCAGCCTTTGCCTGCTCAAATTCCGTATCAAGAGTTGACATGTTCCCAGATCGCGCAAATTGATCCACCCAGGCATCGGATGCCCCCTGGGAGTTTGGAAACAGAAACACACCTTTCTTTTTAGAATTTGGCAACCTCAGGGCACATCCCAAAACAGCAGGAGGGCCTGTAATGACCCTTCCTCCCCATCAGTAAGAACTGATGGCCTATGAAGTGGAAACGAATTCATCTGAATCTCCTCTTCCTCACAGATGCTGTGGGAGATGAGAAAACTCAAACTGTCCAAGTACATTCCCAACTTCTGGCTAGACTCTGCTAAGAGCCCAACAGCCCCGCCCTTGCCTCCCTCAGCACTGCTGAGAGCTGGACTTGCCATTTTCCTTTGCTCCCAGACTGTGCACTGTGGCAAAATGCTTTCTTCCTTCAGAGCATACAGGCCTGGGGCTCCTACCTGCTGCTGTATAAACTCAGCTGCCCATTGCTCTGCCTGATCTTGGTCTCTGTGGGTCACCTGATTAGCTTCGATCGATACCCTCCCATCTCCGATCTGGCGGACAAACTTTAGGAACTGCGGCAGAGAAATGAAACAAGGGTGGAGCTGGGCAGATGCTGTGCCCACAAGCCCTCAGCCCATGCCCCCCTCCTTCACTAAGAGGGCTTCTCTCTGCAGAGCCAGCACAAAAGGCCCAGAAAGGCAGGAAGGACCAGACTTCACAAGAGTGGAGATGGATAATATCTAAAGTGGATTTTAGGGTTCAACTCCCAGGAATCAGGGAAGAAAAGGAAACATGGGTCAACAGAAGGCTTTATTCCTTTACTATCTTCACACTTCTCAATTTTCCACACCCTTTCTTCACAGTAATGTAATTACTACCAATTATGTAATTACTAATTCACAGTAATAATCTCAGCTCCAGTCAGATTTCTCACCTCAGTATTCTTGAGTTTTGGATCATCCACTTTGGAGAGGAAATCAGTAACAGTCTTCTTAAGATCATCCTCAGGTTGGTATTCCTCATACCTGTGTTCCAAGGCAGTAAAAGGGAAATAGGTAGTCTGATACCAGGCAACAGCCAACTCCTTCGCTAACAGGAGTCTACACAATGGGGCAGACAACAGTATTGAGGAATACAATCCCTCCTCAAAGATTCTGGGCTTCTCCTGAGAGATTCAGTTCCATTACCCATCTGTAAAAATTCAAAATTACTACTGTGTTAGCTGTGCAAGTGACTAACACTAACAGCAGCAGAATGAAACAATTACAGAGTCAGCACAGTTCTGCAGAGCAGTCTGGATTCCTTGCCAAGCTCACATGCCATCAAACATTGCAAGTTTTAGCACTACCAGAAACAAGGTCATATATCCAGGAACAAAGGAAGTAGGTCATGCCCACTGGAGAGGAAAGCAGTGCCTTGGAAAAGCATCAGCTCTGCAGAGGATTGAGGACTTACAGCAAAGACACAACTCAATATGTCTTGTCTGGCTTACAGCAGGATAGGACTACTTCCAGGTGTTACCACTATATTCAGTCTTGGGGATGTCTTTGGAACTGGTGGCAACAACTCAGGAATGTCCATTATTTGCAGAAAGACATCAGAGAAGGTAAGAACCAGGTGGAACGAGAACCCAAATATACAAAATTTTTGTAAGGAAAGATCTTAGAAGCCCAAATTGCCTGTGTGTGTTTTGCTTCTTTAACTGAAAAACTTGATTGTACTCAACAGGTACCTACAGTGAGATGATCTGTCTTTAATCTACCACAAAAAACCACATTAAAATAATATAGAAAGCTGAACCTAGAAATATGTCAAGGAAAGGCTGAAAGTGGTTTGTCAGATAGGAAGAATCACATGAAAGTTTACAACTAGTAGAGTCTAGCAAAAAGCATCTGTTGCAGAAAAATGTTCCTGAACTCAGTCCTGAAGTTACTGTAAGGAGCTTTGCATCAGGCATGAGATTAACTTAGCCTACATGATCAACGTATCTTCCTGGAACTAGAGAACAGAAAAGCTACACTCTCTTAAAAACTTCAGTTTGCAAGCATTGTTTCCTCCTTTCTCTGAAACCAAAGGCTTGAGAACACCAGTCTAAGTTAAATGACTCAAAAGCATTCGGGCCATACCAAATTCCTATCACCTTTCCAAACTTCACCCACCCAGGTGCCTAGTAGCAAAGAGCTAGCCTTGAGAAGTCAGACTCACCATTTATCTGCCAAGGACTGATCTTCTGATTCCCCAAGCCACAGTTTCTCCTCTGACTGCTCTAGGTATTCTTCTGCCCACTTGGCAGGAGACACAGACAGCGGATCTGCAAAGGAAGAACAGGGCAAAAAGTAAGACAGGCAGACCACCACACCTTTGTTTATGCTTGCTTCTTCTGCCTTTGTTTATTCTGATCTAAAAATCAAGCCTTTGGTTCAGACAGTGAATTAATATAGATATCATTGTGGCGATGATAAACTCATGATTTTCTACTTTAATATCACAACTTATTCATCTGCTCCCCACAGGATACTATGTAGGTCAAGAAAATTAGCAATGCATTACAAGTCTCTCTCAAAAGCAAAGCCTACAAGCACTAGGTTTTCATCAGACCTTTCTCAAAGATCTTTGTAACTTCTAATTTATATTCCCAGAAATGGAAAGAGTGAAGGTCAAAGAGTGGGACTACCCAGCTTTCTACAGTGGCCACTCCTGGAGAAGAAAACAACATCTACTTGATTCTTTTCCTTATTTTTCAGATTAGGGCATGGACAGTAACAGAACAATATTCCAGACCCAGTTCTATACACAACACAGGATGGCTTTGCAATTAAGAATTAACCTTTGGGCCGGAAACACTCACTGCACATTTCCAGGCTGTGACATCCCTCTGCCTTCATACAACTGACACAAAAAATTTGGCCAAAGCACACTAAAGAGTATTTACCTTTGTAAATTTGTAAAGGCAAATTTAGCTTTGCAAGAGGGAATTAGAAAACATGTAAGCAAGAAGCAGTACAAGGCCATCTCCAACTTGCATGAGTTGAATCATAGATTTTATAAAAGCAGTTTATATGACATGCTTCTCCTAAATTCCCTAAGTAACCTAAGCTAAAAACAAAAGACTCTTACACCTAAATGAAAGCTTCCACACCACATTGTTCATAATTTGACTTAAGCACCACCACAAAGCAGCTTTCCTACCCTCCAACCCATTAAAGCTGCTACAGGAAACACTGACTGCTGGGCTCAAAGCACCACTCCAATTTCACATTCAGTAGCTCATCACTATACACAAGCATGTGACTGGACATCACCTTGACAGTAATTCCAAAAAAAGGCACTTCACCTGTCACTTCAGCAATGAACTCCTGTGACCAGTCAGCCTCATTGTAATCTGAAGAGACATCACCAGCATTATCTGCTGCAGCCAAGAATTCCTGGGTCCAGTTTTCAGACAGTGCCAGGGCTGCCACACCTGGAGCTACATGAGGAAAAGGAAAAAAAAAAAAAAAAAAGTGAGGAGTGGAGCACTCAAAGGCATCATTTTTGTGTTCCAGGCTAGCCCTAATCATCTCTGATCTTTCTCTTTGTTAGAATAAAATCACAGAAATATTTCACTTGGAAGGAGTCTCTGGAGGTTGCTAGTGTTTTCACAGCAAATTAACATTAGAGATGAAGTTATTCAGGGCATTCATCAGGTAACTTCTGACTTTCCCCATGGCTGGCAATTCCCCAGCCTCCCTAGATACCTGTTCCAGTCCTGAACTACCTCCTCCAAAGGAAGAATGGAAGAATGTTTCCACACACCTAGTCAGTTCCCCCTTCCACAAATTGTGTCCATTACTCCTTGTCCTTCTGACTATTTCTTTGAAGATCCTGACAATGGCTGCTGAAGACAGCAACAAAACACATCACCCCCTGCCCCTCAGACTCCTCTTCCCCAGGTTAAAACATCCAGTTCCCTCAGCCTTTCCTTTTACAACATTGATTCCTGTACCTGAATATTTTACCGATCTCTGATGAACTTGTTGCAGATCAGTGCACTGGGAAGCTCAAATCCAGAAACAATACTCCAGATACAATCTCAGAAGGGCTCAATAGATAGGAACCACCCAGCTGGGGGCTTAACCATAGCATCAAGATCTTTTCCAGCTCTCCACCTACTTCAGCTCCCCTCACCTCGCTGAGGGGCCTGTCGGAAGCTTGACTGTTCAATCTCTTGCATCTCAGCCAACAGGTCATCCATCTTAAAGGTCTGGGGTGCACGGGACAGCAAAGGGGCATTCTGAGCTTGCAGAAACTCTCCAACCAGCTGCCAAAGACAGAGATGGATTACAAACATTGCACAGAAGAAGAACAGGCAGAGCCATGGAGTGTGAAAGAAGGGCTTGTCAGAAGAAAATATTAGCATCAGGTAAAGGGTAAAATAATGAATAGTGTTGATGAGAAAAGCTTTAAGAAGACTAATCAAAAGCCATAAGGAGAGGAATCAATCTGTTCTTACCTCATCTTCGGTAGCTACTCCCAGTGGTTTGGATACCTGCAGGGAAGAGCGGGCAATTGTGTCAACAGTTTTGTTCCCATGCCCCTCTTTACACACACACACACACAGAGTGACCCAATTAGATTGTATCTTCCTCTTCCTTGAGCTTAGGCTGTCAACATTTTCTTGCCCTAGCTGCCTGCTAAAGGAGCAGAAACACTTGGAGGGATCCTGCCCAACCCGCTCCCACTACTGTCTGGCTTAGGGCCCGGGACAGCAAGGCACACAGCGCACCACAGCCACCAACATCCCCCGAGTGCCCACAAACATGCCCCCACCCCACAGCCCTGCTTCGGGTGACCCCTGGGCCTTTTTCCGCAAGAAAACACAACGCGACACCAGCTGCACCGAGAGCCCCCCGCCCCGCTCACGCCCAGCCGAGCGGACCGAGCCAGCGGCCGGCCGGAGCCGAGCCAGCCCGGCAAGCAGAGCAATACTCACGGCTGCAGCTTCGGGCGCCCCGGGGGGCCAGGCCAGCGGGCCCTGCAGCCCTTCCTGCCGCAGGGCCTTGTCCTGGGTGAAGTGCCCCGCCAGCTTCATCAGGGGGTTGGAGCCCCCGCACTCCGGCTCCACCAGCTCCCTCATGGCCATGGCGCCGGCACGGAGGGAGAGAGGGTCGGCGCCGAAGGCCGCCGCGCCTGCACCTGGCGCCGGGACAGCACAGACAGCGGGTGAGCGCCGGGCGGAGCGACCGCCTGACCCCGACCCGGCTGCCGCCCGCCAGCGCCGCCTCCCCCGCGGGCCCGGCCCGGGAGAGGACGGACGGACACCCGCCCACCCGCCGGGACAGCAAGGCCGCGGCCCCCGGCCCGAGTCCCGCGCCCTCGTCCGCCCGCCTGTCTGTCTGTCCGTCCGTCCGTCTGTCTGTCCATCCCCCGGCCCCGCCGCCCGGCGCTGCCCGGCCCGCGCCCGCAGGGGCCGCGGGGCTCCCCCGCCCGCTCCGTACCTGGGGCCGCCGGGCGCGCTGGGCTGGCGCGGCGGGGCGGGGCCAGCCTTAAAGGGACAGGAGCCGGAGCGCCTGAAAGGGGCCGAGCGCCAGCGCCGCCCGCGTCCCCGCCCGCGTCCCCGCCCTTGTCACCGCCCGGGTCACCGCCCTTGTCACCGCCCTTGTCACCGCCCGGGTCACCGCCCGCCGCCGGAACCCGCCCCTGCCGGGGATGCACGGCCGGCGGCCTCCCGCGCACTGCTCCCGCAGCTGCGGAGCCGGCTCCCAGGGAGCGTGCCCCTCTGCTGGCCGTGAAACGGCGTATAGATGTATATGGTGTGTACTATACACATCCCCTTGTATTTGCAAATACATATAAATATATATATAGTCAACAAGATGTATATGGTTTATATATATATGTGTGTGTAGGTATATACAAGATATATACGTGTAGGCACCATACATATCTCGTTGTACGTGTGAATATACATAAATATATATATTTTTATATATATTCCATGAGATGTATGTGGTACATATGCATATACATGCGTAGATGAGCATATACTGTATCAGTACGCTTTTGTCCAGCTAATGGACTGATATTTTACTGTTTGCACTGGGTTCACTAAAATATTGCAGCTGGCAGACACAGGTTGAGAGTGCACACATTTCACTGAAAAGTATGTGATACCTTCAGATAAGCCACAGAAATGTCAACTCCTTCCCAGCCTTGATCCTTTTGCATTCATGGTTCCAAAGGACAAACCACCTGGAAAATCAGAGGTCATTTGTGTGTAGCTGCTAAAAGAATGGGAAAAGCACCAAGAGGGGGTTGCATGATGTGTGCTGCCTCCCGTGACATAAGGGTGCTAGAAATAAATTGTTTTCAGAATCAAATCCCGTCTTCTTTTCAAGGGAATGTGCTCCTCTGCAGAGTCCTCTTCAGATTTGTCAGGTTTACTTCATCTGTCCAAAATGTGACATTTGGTGTGGCTTTAGACACAATTTGTTGACAGTAGGTCTTCCTGCCTGCTCTCCTTTGAAATGCAGCTGTGAAATGCATGTAGCATCTACAGCCAGTTCTGTGCTAACAAATAGTATGTATGGCTCAACAGGAGCAAGCCTTTAAAGTTATTAGAATTGGGGTTGGAAATACAACATCCACGTGAAACATGCTTGGGGACCTTTACTTTGGGCTCTGTTTCCCTTGGTCCCATGGATGGCACTCCAATTGGTGGCTGCCGTGCATGAGGTGTGCCCTGTGTGCAGCTTAGCACCACCAAAAAGGAATCTCATTTGCACACCGAGGCTGTCCTGCAGGACAAACCCCAGCCCAGGGATTACTGGAAGACTCATTTTGAAAGCACACTTCTGACATCCTGGAAGGCTGAAATAAGGCTCACCTGCTATTACCAAATGCCAGTCCTGTGTACGCTCAGTGTGATCAAGGGTTAGCAAGAGCACTTGAAGAGAGACAGGTGGAGAATGCTGAGAGGCAGAATCCCAAATTGCTTTCAAGATGAAGGGATGGGCAACGCTACTCTGAAATAAAGCAAATAAACAGCATAAAGACATGGAGAAGGGGAGTGTAGGCACTGAGATAAGGCATGAGCAGAAATCCAAAAGCCATCACAGACTGAGCAGGGAGGAAGACATGAAGCAGTTTTGATTTGTAAATATTTGCAACAAGGTTTTAGGGTATGCCCATGATACCAGCTTGTCCTTCTGGTTCAGGACAGGGACAGGGAAACACTGCTCTATTAAAAAAAATCCCAAAAAACAGAGCCTTCCTTCTGAAGGGCTGGATGGCCCTTTTTCCCTTCCAGTCCCAAAAGACTGATGAAACTGGAAGGACCAGAAGTGGCAGTGGTGGCAGAGCATCCAGGACAACCACAGCTACAGCTGTTGGTGGATAAGTATCCTGCTGAAGCCACAACTATTTCTGCTTGCAGGAAGAGAGAAAAGGGTCTGATCTAAAGTCAATAGGAAAAGAAGCACAATCAATGCACCACTGCAAGTGAAGTGTAAATAATTTGGCAGCAATAACTAAAATATCAAACTCTTGGAGAGATGAGAGGAGCAAATAGTACAGCTCCTGAAAAGGCTATTCCAGGCTTGGCATCCTTCAGCTGTTCTGAATACCAGTATTCTGCTGAAGGTCCTAGGTCTGATGGAAACCAAAATAGAGGCCTCTGCCTAACTCTTCCCCATCCTAACTTTGTGAAATTCCTTGTTTCTTTCCAGGAGCAAAACTTAGCATATGCTTTTAATTAATGGTGTTCTACACTTTCAGGCTATTTCTCCCATTAATCAAGATCATTTGTATATGGATTTTCTCTACCAATCATTTGCAACCCCTCTCAGGTTAATGTTGTCTGCAAATTTTAATAGACACCATTTTCTAGTCTGTTGTATAAATTAGTGAAAAAAACACCACTGAAAACAGTTCTCTGCAGGACTCCTTGATACTTCTTTCCAGATAGACAGCATAGCATCAAAAACTTAGAATTTGCCAGTCAGCATCAGACTCTCCCAACAGTGATTTCAGTAGACCCAGTTTCCCATGTTTCCTAATGTGCTTGTTAGACTGTCAGACAACACAGACTAAAAATCCTACTGAAATCAAAAATTTAACATCTGTTGTTACTTCCTTGACCACAAGGACAAGTCTGCCACGAGAGATTGGTTTAACTTGACCTCTTCTTTTTGCAAATGGAGAATGTGAGTTGTCTCCATGACATTTATTTGTTCCTGTATCACAGGGGAAGGCAGTAAAATGATGTAGGCTGGCCAGTAGTCAATCAGATTTTATTTTTTTAAATGACCAATATAATTTGTCTTTTTCCAGTCTTCTGAACCTCTCCATTGTCTAGGTATCTCAAAGATGATGGCCAGTAGGCCGTTCTCCAGTTCTCCAGACATAACAGGATGAAGCTCATCAGCCCTAATTTGTTTGAAAACCTTGACTTTGCCTAAGTGCTTAGAAATCTAGAATGACTTTTTCCCCACTTGCAACTGGTGCTATTTAAGATATTCACCTAGCCACCATCACAGTGAAGACAAGTGAAAAATGCTTAGAGCTTCTAGGTATCTTTGACCAGGTTCCAATTTCACTGATCAGAAAGCCAGTCTTTTTACTGGTCTTCCCCTTATTGCCCAGGTAGTGGCAGGCTCTATTGATGAGCTGATAGCTCTGTTCTTTTCCACCGCAGATAAGATGCTCGTTTCCTTTTCAAAGTATCTTTGTACTTAATTGGACTCAGTTGTCTTGTCTCCCTTAATTCCTTCTCCTCTAGACTAAAGGCTGCAATTTTTTTCAATCCTTCTGCTTGAGTGGCCAAGGCAGTTATTCCTCTCTGTGGTTTCACTTCCCACATTTGTCTTGGTTGTAGCAGCGTGGTGTCCAAACTGGACACTCAGTCCTGTGTCATTCAGTGCTGTAAGGAAGTCACAGCAGCACAGAGCTGTTCTGACAACTTGTTTCATCTGACCTACAGGCTATCCTCCTAAACACATAAACTGACCTAATGTGTGCCTTTTTGGCAACAGCATCATGTTGATGTACATTCCCCTTTTTTTAAGGGAGATGATATTCAATGAACTCTGATGCGCTTTGAAACTATGCATTTGAAAAAGCAAAAGAGTTTTTGCCCCTGAATATTCCCTGATCCTCCGAACTTCAAAGTCATGGGTCTAATTTATTCAGAGGAGTTATTTTATGGAGAGCATTGGCCCGTTTTCATATGAACCCAAACATCCAAAGAAGCATCTGTGGTCCCATGAGGGAGGATGAGCGTCAGGAACCACTTGGCTCTGCTCTTGGACCCATCTCTTTCCCGTGGTCAAAAAAAATCAGTCTGCCTCGGCTCGCCAACTTGCAAAACAAAGAGTTTAAGTTTGGGGGTCAGTTTGGAGGCTTGGGGGAGGTTACTCGATTGTTTTCAATGGAAGAGCCTTGAGTGGCCCAAGGAGACGTGTGAGCTATCCACGTCCCGTACATCTGCACGGAGGAGCCCTCGCTCCCCTGGCAGCGCCCGCCCGCCCCTTCCGCTGCCGCTCCCCGGGCGGGCGGGAGCCGCTGCGCCGGGGCCGGCGGCGGGGCCGGCAGCGGCGGCGGGGCCGGCAGCGGCGGCGGGGCCATGTCGCAGCCCAGCACGCTGCTCCACCTGCTCGCCGGAGGGTGAGTGCCCCGGGGGGCGGGCGGGGGCAGGAGGGCGCCCTGGGGCCGGGGAGCCGGGGCAGAGCAGCCCCGCCGTGCCCGCCCGCAGGGTCGCGGCTGTGCCGGGTCCCGATCGGGCTCGGCCCGCGGAGCAGCCCCGCAGCGCCGGGGGAATGTCTGGCGCCGCGGTTCGGGAAGACGGAGAGCCTCCGTGTGGGACGTGGGGATGCATCCAGCCGGAGCTTGCCGGGCGTGCGGGGCGAGGGAAGCGGGGCGCTGAACCAGAGGCGCCACGGGGCCTCCTGGGGGGGCGAATGCTGGGGCATCCACGCGTTCGGGAGGGCGGCCAGCTCTCTCTATCAGCGCATGGCCGGGATTCCTGTGTGACTTTTCTGGCTTTAAATAGTGCGGCTGATTCTGGTGAGTCAGGTATTTGGATCTCAGCGGTGCCTCTCTGCATTAGAAGCGTGCCCTTGAGCAAGGAATTTGTCCCATAGCTTTTCCCCCTTCCTCTCTTTAAAGTCTCAAAACAATGAGCTTCAAGTTTATGGTGCCCTACAGCAGAAGATAATGCGGTCCTCTGGACTTTGCTAGTAACTGCAGAAGTCCTCTGCTTAGGCAGCCGCCTAATCCCTTTCCAAATCCCACCAACCTGCTGGAGCCCGTGTGACAGTGAAGTCTGTGATACAGCATGTACAATAAGGCACATAATTGCTTTTAATTAGTAGGTTTCTAATTTTCTGCAGCTAATGCAGTTCTTGTGCTATGTCAATCTTTACATATGTGTACTTGTCCTCTCTTTTTCCATTGTTATTTTGTATACGTTATTCTCTTTTATTCAATATCCTTTGAACTATATAATCATTGCATCTTAGGCTTGCTTAATACATTTTTCTTTCTTAGCTTTCTTCTTAAGCTTTTCTTTGTCTTTTTCCACCATGGTTCCTGAAAACCTGAGATTTTGGCTAGTGGCAACAATGTCACTAGTGGGAACTTTGTCAGTCTGTATCTCATCCTCATTCATTAAGCAATACTCGTGAATTAGAGCTAATTAAAACCCCAGGGTGAATAAGAGATGGATGAGAAGTTCAGTTTATTGCTGCACTGTATTTAATATTACTGGTTTATATAATGAAACAAAACAGGGTCTCATTCATGAAGGAACAGTTCTCCACTTTATCTTCTAGTTTAAGAACTGGGGACAAAGAAACTTCTGAGAGTTTTGTTCAGAACTAATGCAAGAACATAGTTCTTCCCACAGTGTGCAGTTAAACTGTGGGACTCGTGGCCACAGGGAAAGTAGAGGGTAAAGACTTCTTATATGTCCAGGAAGCATTTTAAAAAGATGAATGAAAATTAATGTGTTGAAGGCTACTAAAAGCAGGGCAACCTTTCTGGCTGAGAAAATCCTTGAACTGAAAAATGGGAAGCTGGGAGAGTGTTCTGGAGGTATTTCTCCTACTCTTGTGTAGGTGACCTTTATTTGTCTGTGTCCTAGGCAGAAACCTGGTTTAACTGCAGGTTTGTCTGATCCAGCATTGCTATTCTTAAATGAAGATCTTCAACTCATCCTAATTTTTGGCTAGCCTAAAATAAGAGCTAACATGAGTTACCAGTAAACCTTGTCACCACTGTGCATGTGCTCATACACTTTTTAGATAATTTAAGAAACGTTAACAATGTCTTTTGCATTTCTCAACTAATCCTCTTTATCTGTCACCTCAAACTTGTTGGTTTTCCCATTAAAATGTGAAAGCAAGATCTAGAGGCTAAGTACTATTTTCTAAGGTAAAATTACCCGCCTTCTTCAATTAGCACTTTTTACCACGGCTTTGCTCTGAGAGTACATGTTGTACTCATTTTCAAATGCTGCTCTTCATCCTTTCTAGAGTAATGACACATTATTTTCCATTTCTCCTGAAACAGAAGAATTTTGCAGACCTATGTCTTTCACAGAATGTAAGCAGCTGTATCATCATGTAATGCACAGTAATACATCACAGTTGAGATTTCTTCTAGTTTTGAACAACTGGTACCCCTCATTTCCTTAGCTGTAATTAATGGGTGTTCTTTTTTCCTCTTTTGTCTTGCCATTGAGGCATAGTGGCTCATAGTGGCCCTTCACCTCACACTCTCTTTCTGCTGATTAAATGGCCACTATGCTAAGGAGTAACAATTTCTTCAATTGTTATTATTGCTTTTATAATACTTTTTTGTTATTTGTATGTATCAGTAGCTTCAGGAACTTGACTTCAGGAAACTTCCATATATACTGGAAGCATGTGATCAAACGCAGATTCTGACCATTGCAGGTGGGCACTTCTTGAAGAAATTAGATATTAAAAGAACATTACATAAACTTTTGCTTCCTTATGCACTGCTAGAGAGAAGAATTACTAGTATACCAAGCAACTGCTTCTCTCAATGTTTCCTGATTGTATTGTTTGCTTAGCTGTGAGATAAGGAATTGCAACTGCCCTGTTCAGACCTTTTAGACCTTGATCTGTCACTATTGTACTCAATCTTCTCCTGAAATGGAGACTGTACTTCTGGTCAAAGAAACAGCAGCATGTGAGTGAGTCTGGAGCCTGCACAAGACAAGTTAATAGAATCTATGGCAAAGAACAGGACTGTTGGACCCCTAAGTGAACATGGTCTGTATGGGAAGAATCAATGTGGCCTTTGCGAAAGGAGACCCTGCCTCATGCAACTCTGGATTGCTACGTAGGCTGTGTATTGGTGTCTGTGCTTGATCAGCTTGTTCACCCAGAGAACCTGAGCCAGAGGTTCACTGCTTTGCTACGTGTTGTCTTCTGAGCTGGGGCTAAATTTGGGAGTCACATTGCCAGACTCCCACCACTCATCATACACCTCCTGAGGGAAATTGCTGCTGATGGACTGCTCTGCAAGTCCTCACCACATCTGCCAGATGTGTACATCTGCCAAGGGCTTGACAAAGCAACATGAGTGTTATGGAATAGCTTAGCTAATTGCTGGCATCATTAGCTGCATAATCTCCTAGCTGCCATATCTTCAACTCTTGGATGTCAGTGCAGTAGGCATCCAGGCATCTCTCTTTTTTTTTTTAACGCCTATTCCTGTTGGCAATGATAATGAAGCCCTAGGAGCAAAGGCTATGAGAATACCATGTATGTTCACTGAGCTGCATAGGCTTTTTCCAAATAATTCTTCAGAACTCTCGCTATTTGCTGTCCTGCACTGTCATGTGTAATTCTGATGATAAACCTGACTCTTCCCTGATATCTTGTAGTTCTTTGGTTGGCTTTTCTTTCTTTGGAGCAGAGTGAGCTTTTCATTAAGCCTCCGTCTCCTGTGAGACAAAGCAACTTTGGCTCTAGCAGATGTGATCCGTTTGTCAAAGCCTCTTGCATGGCTTACATGCACATTCACCTCAAAAAGGTCTTTCCTGTACTGAGTATCCTCTAGAAGAGCAGAGTTATCAGTCCAAGGATTTAGAGGGGCAGAAGCTGAGAACCTCACTTCTGACTTGTCCCTGGGTGGTGGAAAGGGGAAAAGGGGATATGTGTCCTTTCAGCATTCCTGCAGTGTGACGAGACCCATTGATGGAGATGGTTCCTGAGTTCCAAAAATAGGTTCTGCCTGCTGAAGGTTAGGGTCCTCTTTCACTAAGCAAGCCAAGCTTGGAGAGAGCCTGGCTGTTGGCAGAAAATACAGATCTTGCTTACAGGGCCTTGCAAATGTGGGTCTGATGTAATTATGGATGAAAGACACGGGCAGGCTGAGAGGTGGGAGAGTTCTGCACTGCCCCTCTGTGGGCCGGTGCGGCTGTGGCCAGGTGTGGGCCACAGCGCCTGCTGACCTCAGCAGAAGGCTTTGCAGTGAGGGTGGGCAGCAGAAATGTTTGCTCTGGGGGACTGCTGAGTCCCCATGGACTTGGGACTCTTTGTCTCAAATACTGGGTAAGGTTTCAGAGTGAGGCTGCCAGATGATGTCCCAAGCTGAGCTGTTACGTTAATCAGTGTCAGAGCAGGAGGTCATGTGTGACACAGGCTGGGGTACCTAACCTCCTCTCCCAGAGGGGAGAAGCTGGGGATAAGCAGGCTCAGAATTAATTGCCCTGCTATGGCACAGAGGTCATTCTTAAATGTGCTGCTGTGCCCTAGATGTGGTGGCACAGCTGGAGCCATCCTGACCTGTCCCCTGGAAGTGGTGAAGACACGTCTGCAGTCATCCCAGCTGGCACTGCGGCCTCTGTGCCTTCCAGAGATACAGCTGCCAGGGATGAGTGTGAGGCTGATGAATCCCACCCCACCATCTCCTGGAGTGCTCAAGTTGCTGAGGTGAGTCAGACAGTGCCTGTTAGCACCAGGGAGGTGATGGTTTGGCCATCAGGTGGAGGGTGTGAGGGGAGGGAGAGAGAGAGTTGAGCTGAGACTCTGGAAGCCACAAGTGCAATAGAAGGTTTGATCAGAGCACAGGTACCTCTGCTTCTCACCACTGATCTGTGCTCTGCAAGGCAGCTTAGGGGACTGTGAGAAAATTCTCAGCTAGTGATTTGATCAGACCCAGAGGGATGGCATTATCAAGACTAGGATACAATGACTAGTGAAAAGGGTAGTTGGAACTAAATGATCCTTAAGGTCATTTCCAACCCAAGTGGTTCCATGATTCTATGACTGAAGGAGAGAGAAGTGATTGAAGAGAAAATGAGAGCAGGGCAGAAGAAGGATAACATGGGAGGTGAGGAGAGGGTGCTACAAGAAATACTGAAGAACAAAGAAGGAGGAGGAACAGGAGAGCCTCCAGCTTAGTTATTCTGCTGATTTCTCTGTTCATTTCCTTCTGTAGGGCCATGCTTGAGAAGGAAGGCAAACGGTCCCTGTTCCGAGGTCTGGGTCCAAACCTCGTTGGCGTTGCTCCTTCCCGGTGCGTACTGCTCCTTGACAGTGCCTCATGTGTACATTTTCAGGAACTTGTGTCATAACTGTTGCTTCACTTTCTGAAATCAACCTGGGCCTTGTGCTCACGTGCCACAGGACCCTTCACACAGACATCTTCTGGAGCTTCTGATCATAGTGTTAAGATGATTGCTGTGGGCCGGGTGTAAATGATATCTGACATCACGTTAGACAAAACAGTGCTGGGAGTAAGAAAAGCTGGAGTGAGACTGCACAGTAGTGTCTCTGCTCTCATAGGGGAGCTGTAACCTCTTCTGTATTTTTTTCCAACCAGGGCTATATATTTTGCTGCCTATTCTGCTACTAAGGAGAGGCTTAATACTGTCCTGGTACCAGAGTCCAAGAAAGTACACATTTTAGCAGCAGCCTGTGCAGGTGAGCCTTTTCTGTCTCAAATCAAAGCAAAGAGATCCTTCTGTCTGGAAATGCCTATGTGTTTATTTCCTTCTCCATTGTTGCTCTGAAGTTTTCTCCCTCCACATGTGGAGAAGTGAGTTCCTTTAGTAACTAAAATGTTTTCTCACTTGTCATTCTTAGGCTTATCTCTTGAAGTGTGGTCTTTACCCTTTCAGCTGCTATCATGAGCTCTATTCTGCTGTGAGAGGGAGAAGGCAGTTTGTAATTTAGACCACTCACAAAACCATTTCTCTTGTTATATCCCAGTTCTCTAACAAAATCCTCCACTCTTGCAAAATTAGCATGCTGTTTCCTGCCTCTTTGTAACACCCGGCCCTCTAGTAGGGTTTTGTTGGAGGCAGAGGAGCTAATTAACACTAGACAAAGGCTGGAATAGGGGAAGAGGAGAATCAAACAGTCTGCCCTAAATATCTCTTCTCAAGGTCATTCTCAAATTGCAAATGCCTGCAGCTTGCCAGGCAGAGCTCAGAGAGCTGACAGATCAGCACCTCTTCACAAACTGTTGGCGTGATCCTGGCACTCACAGCTGTCTTCCTCTTCTGTTCCCCAGGCGTTAGCTCAGCCACACTCACCAACCCCATCTGGTTAGTGAAAACCAGGATGCAGCTGGAAGCCAGGTAAGGCAGGCCAGCAGTGCAGAGCCACTCCATGTCACATCAGGATTGGTTTGGGGGATGGCGGGCACAGAGAGGTCTGTGATTTCTCATCAGAGCACGGCAAGGCAGAGGCTGGGCAAGAGGCTTATGGCTGTGTTCACAACAGCACTGTAGGTCGGGGTGCAGTATGCTGTCCTAACCCTCTGCCTGCTCTCCAGGGTGAAGGGGGAGATGGCCAGCAATGCTCTCCAGTGTGCCATGCACGTGTACCGCACCGAAGGCCTGCGGGGATTTTACCGAGGGATCACTGCCTCCTATGCCGGAGTGTCAGAGACCATCATACACTTTGTCATCTACGAGGCACTGAAAAAGGAGCTGAGAAACAGCCAGCATTCCCATTCCCCATCTCTCACACTTCCACCAAACAACAACAATTTCTTTGGACTAATGGGCGCTGCTGCTGTCTCCAAAACATGTGCTACGTGCATTGCATATCCACACGGTGAGTGGGTGCACTCTCCTTGCTTCTGTTCCCCTTGAGGGGAGATGGCATTCCTGCAGGATCCATCTGCTGATATGTGGCTTCCCTTCTTGTCTCTCCAGAGGTCATCCGGACGCGGTTGCGAGAGGAAGGGTCGCGGTACCGTTCCTTCACCCAGACCCTGCAGCTGGTGCTCCGCGAAGAGGGACCCTCGGCTTTGTACCGGGGGCTGCTGGCGCACCTGATCCGCCAGATCCCGAACGCAGCCATCATGATGGCTACCTATGAACTCATCGTACACTTGGCCTCTCCCACCTCGTGAGCTGTAGCACTTGGTACAGGGACATGGTGGCCCCGAGACCTGGTCTTTTGCAGTGCTCTGAGAGGTGGTGCTTCTTGTCACAGGTCAGGTCTAGGTCGGGCATTCTCAGGACACAAGGACTGTTTTGTGCCAGGATTTTTGCTCCAATGTGCACAATGTAGGGTTTTTTTTGCCTTCTGAACACTTGAATTATTCCAGTGCTTCAAGATGTCAGGGCACTGGTTTGACAGTGCCTGTTGTAAACTCCCTTGATGAAAGGTGTGGAACTTTGTGGGAAGGAGACAAAGCAGAAAAGTGTAAGAGTGTCTCAGCCCCAACATGTTCACTTCTTTTGGACCCAGTAACAATCATACGTGGGCACAGTTGGGTATGAAGACAGGCTAGAGCTGAAACATGAGAGAACTGCAGCAAGCAGAGATCTTGTGCTGCAACCTTTGCCCTCAGAGGGGCTCTTCCACTCTCACCTACTGTACTGCCTTCTTGCCCCTAAGGAGGATTTCTCAACCTTGGCTGCCAGCAAGTAGCAGAATTTTCCTTTGGGTCCCTCACATGTTGCAGCCATCGCCCCAAGATGTGTCAGGCAGCTGACAGCCCCTTTTTGTCATGCAGGGTCTGAAAAAACAGACCAAGTAGATCCAGGGAAGAAGCACAACCTTCTCCAAAGCACTGTGCTAACAACTCCTGTGACTGCTGGGCTCAGAGCCATGCTGTGCTAGTAGCAGTTGTGTTTCCATCCCGCTCAGCAGAAAGAGGAAGATGCCTCCTTCCCCCAGAAGTGCCAGGGCTGTTCTACAAGCTGGAACCTCTGGTATAAAAAGTACTCCATCATACTGATAAAGAAAGCAGATCATGTGAAAATATGGATGAAGCTAAGGAGATTTGGGCTGTTTCTGTTGATACACTAAGTGTATGGAAAGAGGCTTATCTATTTTCTTTTCCCGTGTTCAAAAATTCAGTTTGCTGCATGTGCTCCATTTGCCTGTGACAGGCTTCCGTGCCTTCTGTTTCTCTGGGGGTCCCAACACTGAGTTCTGGGGAAGGCTACATTTTTCAAAGTGTTTACAAAGTATTTTGACTCTCAGAAAGGCAGGGGGTAGGGTGGTGAGTGATGTGTTTTTCTTGTTTCATCACATATGCTAAAATATGTAACCCTTCCCCGAGATAATATAGTAATTACTCTGGACAAGCTCCAGTTTCACATTGGAGGCTACACTACTTCTTTCCTTGGTTGTAGTGAAAAACTGCAGAAGTCCTGAATGTTTTATTTGAAATCCATTTATTTTAAAATCCACTTTGTTTCCTCATCTTTCTTACCTTCATTCATTTAGTATTAGGAGTATTGACAATTTTACAAAGCGACACAAAGCTGCAGTGGTTTGTTGGTTGTTGGTTGTTTTTTTTTTTTTTTTTTTTGGTTTTTTTTTTGCATGAAACGAGAATAAACCTCAATGACAACATTGAAAAAATATACAATATATATATATAATATCTGGGAAGGGGTTGTGAGAAACCCCACTCTGAGCCCTATGGCTGGCTCTGCCTTTCAGATTTCCATTCTTTCCAACACCTGCATCACAGTTTGAACTGTGCCACCATCATGTGTAAGTGCCCTAACACATGTTTCTGGAGAGCCAGATGGGGGGTCAATAATGTGGGGAACGTCCACAATGAGAATGGCAGAAGATGAAGGAACATGGGAGGCAGAAACGATCGGTGAGGGAGGAGCACATGTGTACACGGTGGGGCTGGAGAGAAGTTGAAAGTAAGACACCTCCTCCTTCCTGCCATATGTTTTGGGGGCATCCACGGGGCGGTGTTTTAAAGCTCCTAGTAGCGGTGAGAGACGTCACTTTTGCCGATGATGTGCCGGTCATTCATGTCACTGCTGTCCGGGGAGTCGGGTGTCTCCGAGTCGGTGCTGTCGTCGTCATCTTCCATGCCCTCGCCAGCTCTGCCCTCCACACTGCCTGCTGCCCTCTCCTGACAGCTCTGGTAGGACTAGGGAGGTGAGACACAGGGTAAGGGCAGGGTCTGACACCCCAGCTGCCCGCCCAGCCCCGGCCGCAGCGGCTGCTCCTCACCTCCATGGGGTTGACGATGATGGTGAGCGCCGAGTCGTCCCAGAACATGTCGCTCTCTTTGCCTCCAGCGCTGGCGTGCCCCGACTCAGCAGCCCCAGGGACCTCTTGCCCCACTCCCCGCCGGTGCAGGGAGTGGATGCGCAGGATGCCGAGGATCACCATAAGTGCCAGGAAGCCCACACACACCACGATGATGACAGTGGCAGCACTGGGGACCACTTTGAAGAGAGAATGCGAGAAGTTGTGCGTTTCCGTGCATTTCCAACCTGACATCCAGGAACTGAGATCCCTGGGCAGAGCTTGGGTTTTTAGTCTATGCAGGAACATAGCCTGACTTGTCTGTGCCCCTGGGCACAGGCAGTTCCTGTGATGTCAGCCTGACCTGTAGACTCTGCACATCTTTATCTGCAGAATTCACCAGAATATGTTGCACCCTATATATCTGTATCCTGCTCTTGAGAGGGAGAAATGCATGCTGGAGACAGCCTCTAAGGGCTCGAGGATGATTTTCAGAGAGTGTGATTTCTGTGCAAGCAGTAGAGAAAGCAAAAAGCCAAAAGATGCCTTTGTTGCACATGAAGCAGATGTGAATGCTGTGATGGACTTCCAGTTAGTGCTGTGGCAAAAGCCTGGCCTCTCCACAGGAGAAAACCTGAAATTCATCTAAGACCCTTAGCCTGACTCCCACGTGTTTGTTTTAGGCCTGTAGACTGAGCCTTAACTCCCCAGATAACCTGCAAAATCTATCTAGGCCCTCCACAAATTTGTTTATGTTCTGTTCAGCAGGGACAAGTTTGCTGCTGCCATCAGGCAGAGCTGGGGAAGGGAGAGGCAAAGGCTGGCACATGCACAGGCTGCCCCTGCAGTGCCAGCTGCAGGACTGGACCAGCTTGGGATCAGCGACTGCAGGAAACTGCAGCAAAAACTAGCTCAAAGGTGCCTTGCTTATTCCCCTATGACAGGGGACCAAAATGACTGTAACAAGTCCCAGAGCTTTCACAGTCCAGAAGGAATCGATTGGAGTGTGGGCATGCATGAGGCACAGGGCTACTGGCACAAACATCTAGTCTAGCTTTGAGGCTTCTCTCTCCTCAGTTTCAGGAGCAAGAATTCTCCTCTTGTCTCTGTGGTGCCATCTCCTGTATTTTCCTTGCTGACCACCACCTACTCCCATTTCTTTCTTTAGAGCAGTGGCAGTCTTGACTCACTTTTCTCTCCTGCTGTTGAATCTTCTTTCTGAAATTACTTTACACAAGTCTACACAGCGCCTTTGCAAGGTGCATGTATGAAGTCAGATTACAGTTATTCTTTTTAGACCCTCTGAGGTGTAGATTTCAGTCTGTTTCTACATCAAGAAAATAAATCCCACAAGATGGTTGAAGCATGCTCTAAAATACAATTTGACAAAGACAGTGGTCCACTGGCTAACGAGTGGAAGAGGGCAGTATAATGAGAACTTGATAATGGGTGCAGGGAGCCCGAGAGGAATCCTCCACTATAGATTCTGCCAGGATATCTGAAAATCAGCATCCTGATCTAAAGGAATAAACCCAAAAGATAGTGTTACATACTTGGGTTGCTGTGGGTGCTTGCCAAACTGTGCCCGGACAGCTCTGCAGGTAAATGATGGCCTCGGTGCACAAACTGCTGGGAGCTCAGAATATGGTTAGGATGAGCAGCTCGGTTCATGTTGTGGAGAACATTCACCTGCAGAAAGACCAGAGTGAGGGGACTCAACCCTGTATCCATGGCACATTGTATGCACTCCCATGCACCATGAGCTCCCCGTGCACACAGAAGAATCTCTGTGTGCATGTATCACTCTTGTACCTCGACAGTAAACTCATTGCTGGAGTAGCGTCCGTTCATCTCAGTGCAGGACAGGTGGAACTTCCTTTCATAGAGGGCAGCACCGTGGTTGATGTGGTAGGAGACCTGGCGCAGGATCTCCTCGTAAACCGCGATGCTCTCCACACCTGAGACAAGAAGAGAGGGGTGGGGTGAGGAAGGTCCAGCTCCAAAGTCACCTGACATCCTAACCCCGCAGCAACTAGAGGCTACTGAGGGATCCAAAGCAATGCTGGGTTCGTTAATTTTTGGAAGGCTCAGAGATGGAGCTGGCTGCAAAGGACCTGATGGAATCCCTGCTTGCATCGCCAGAACAAGTGGAAGGGAAGGAAGGATTGAGAGCAACAGCCCTGTTATGTTCTGGAGAGCACAAAAGTGTACCAGTCCACAGGCTGTGGCATATGTTGTCCCTGTCATGTCATGCAAAATGCTACTGACACCTGAGAACACCAAATCCCAAGGAGTAAGTCAGGAGGGGTGACACAAGCCTGGGTGAGAGCTGACACCATGTCCCAGTACTTTGTGCTGGAGGAAAAGCCACCTCCCCAAGGAAACGGTCTGTGACTTCCAAAGGCCAGGAGCTCAAGAAACGGTTACATCTCAGTGTCACAAAGTACACCAACACAACCTAAGGTCAAGTGCTTCTCCCAGTGATGCCTGACAGTCGGTGACAGAGGCATAACAAGCTAGCTGTGACCGTGGAGAGGACATACCTGTGATGGTCAGGTAGGCAGAGGTGTTAACGAGCTCCAGGCCCCGCTGCTGCAGCAGGGCCCCGTCCAGGAGCAGGTACTCCCTCTCTGGGTCCAAGTCATCTCCTACCAATGAGATCTCGCAGCCATCCAGGTTGTGCACAATCTCATCTGACATCCGTGTGTCTGTCACTGAGATGCAAACAGAAGGAAGATATGACCAGAAAGCCAGACAGCCATCGGAGAAGGAAGGAGTTACTCAGAAGGGTACCTGCTTACCTAAGAGTGCTCACATCATATGTAATTACTTCTCCTTCTCCACCTAGCACTGACCTTTAGTATAATCACTGTCAGTCTAATTACTTGTTGCAGGATGGTTCTAATGACATTATCTATGCACATAATAAAGTCACTTTATTTTGAAACAACATACTATTATCAGTCTGGTTCACGATAACACATCTTGGCTGTAAGGACTTTGTTATGACAGTGTGCAAATTAGGAACAACACTCACACATTCCCAGGCCCTGCATGCTTTTGAAAGCTTTTCCCTGTCTCACACTGTTGGTTACCATGGTTGAGACTTATCTTCTTTAAAATGGCAACCACATTGAATAACTATTCCTGCTTTCATCAGGATTGAGAACAATCTGCTCTTAAGTCAAGGAACTCATCATTGTATGAGGAAAGGCAAAGCTTCTAAACAGAAAAGTAGGAGCAAAACATCCCATTACCAGAACAAATATGAAAGAAGTGAATAGACACATAGAGCACAGACTGCAGAGAAATAATCTGAACATGACGGAAAGAAATTGAAGAACAGGATACTGTAGGGTGTGAGGAAACTGACTGGGGAATTCACAGGAATAAGTGAGGCAGGGAGAGAAGGGAACAAGAAGTAAGAAAAAAAAGCAGGACAGAAGGAAGTAGGATGAGACTCAGTAAGTGCAGGAGTAGAGAGAGTAACAGGCAGGACATCCATCCAGCACTGGATTCAATAAAGAGAAATGTAGGTAAAATGTAAAAGGGATTAGGAATGAACAGCCTGGGAAAGAATTAGGAGAGTGAGGCAAAGGAACTGAGTGGATAGAAAAAGTACAGGGAGGAGCAGAAAGGGATAAGAGCCGATTAGCCTACATATTGACAGACAATGTGCCTTGCTTCTAAATTTGTAAACTCTCGCTTTCGGGTGTAATTATAGGGGCTCTACTTCCTCTGCAGGACCACAACTCTCGTAGCTCTTTCCAGTTTGTCTCTTACACCTTGCCCTGTACTCCGCTCACCGGTACCGTGCCAGTTCTCATCCTTCTTGGCCTCCACCTGGTGAGAAATAGAGCAGGTGATCTGGAGGTTGGGGAACAGGGGAATTCCTTCTGGAGCCTCAAAGTCTGATGCAGGATGAGCAAAGTGAGCATTGCCACTCAGCAGGATCTGGGGGGCATCAGGCTGTAGCACCACAACATAGCCTTCCACATCAGGAATGGAGACACAGGACTCCTCACTGAAACACCTGAAGGAGAGCAGTAGAAAACATCACTTGCCCCAAGCTTCCAACAGCATTATAAAAAATCACCTCCTGCCCATTACTTCCAAGGGAGGGAATATTCTTTTTCCAGCAGTCTTCCTAAAGCTTCCCTACAGCCTGCTGTGCAAGGCAGAGACGTGTGATAGGAGTGACACCGCTGGGATCTGGTGACTTGGTCACACCAACAAACACAGAGAAAATTAAAACCAGTCCACAAGTGTGGAACAATGCGAGTGGAGGCAGAAGTTCTGCATAGGCACTAGGAGCCAGTACTACAGTATCCATTTGGATACTGGATAATTTATTTATTTTCAGGAAGATTTTTACCCATTTTGAAACCATCTTAAAATACAATTATTTTAAAACACAAAGTGAGCCAGTGTAACTTTAGTCAAAAGAGAGGCAACCCTCCTGCTGAACTGAGGCAGAGGCGCTGGTTTGCCCACTCACTTGACAGCAGTGGTGAGCCTGAGCGGCCGGACCCCAGGGGTAGCAAAGCGCAGTGAATTCATGTAAGCCACGTGCTGGATTGCGTGGTTGAAGGTTTCCACATCATCACCCTCCAAGGTGAGCAGGGACTGAGAGGGGTTCACGTGAACCTAGAGGTGGAAGAAAAGAAAATACTCATGGCTCCTTGGCAAATGACAGGAATCCAGGCTGAGAGAGACACATAGGAGAAAGGTGGGGAGCTATCTGAGGTGGGGGAGCAGGCAAAGTCCTGGGAAGCAAGGCTGGGGAGGAGAGTGGAGGAGACCCATGCAAGCTGGGCAGATGGGCATACCTTCATCCCTTTGCCCAGACTGTCGAAGTCACTGTAATCAAGCCCCTCACGGCAGGCATACAGGCATTCAATAACCTCCCGGCTCTCCAAGCTACCAGGGCGCACAGTGAAGCCAGCCAAGTAACCATGGAAGTAGTGGTGTATCGACAGAGGATCTCCTGAGGGAAACATGGGAGGTGGAGGGTGTGAGACACACGGCGAGGAAGAGAGCAAAACCACAGAAGCAACAGTGTGAGGGCCATGCAGAGGTAAGGGAGGTAGAGACACACAGAGTGGGGCATGGGGCATGGAAAAGCCCAGACAACAAAAGCGACAACGTGAGGGACATACAGATGTTAAGGGAGGTAGAGAGGGACAGAGGGTTGCACAGGATATGGAAAAGCAAAGACAACAAGAAGACAGGGGATGCTGAGGAAAGGAGATGAAAAGTTTTGAAATTCCAGATGGGGGAAAGCAAGAAAACCAGACCGACAAAAAGACGAGGGCTGTGAACGGTGGGTAGCATAGAGAAGTTTCTATTAAACTGCTGAATGCCAGATGGGAACAATTTCTTGTCCCCTTCCCATTCTGCTTCCTGTGAGGGCTTGTAAAAGAAACTACACATTCCACAGATAGTTAGGGATGAGGTGACATCTCCTGATGTCTCTAATGGCTATTGTGTTCTTCAGAGACCAGCTTTAATGATCAGGCATGAGCACTCTTTCTCCACACAGAAAGCACACTCCAACTCTCAAGGCAGGTTGCAGTCCTTCCATCAGCCTTTTCATGCCCCACAGGTACCCAGGAATCAAGGACCAATCTGCCAAATAAGGGGTTTCCTCCCAAGGCAGTGGGAGGTGGCAGGACAGGACTGGGGAAGCTGTATGAGGAAGGCACCATGCAAGAAGTAACAGTCATGCATAGTAAGAGGGGAAGAGACCCATCTTCTTTCTTTTCCCTACCTTGCACAGAATCAGTGGCGTTCTCGCTTCCTTTGGTTTTCTCTTTGTTTTTTTCCTCTGCAAAAGGAGAACATCCAGATGAGCAATGAGGCATTGGAAGATGGTAGTTACAGGGTCAGACAAGTATCTACACAAGGGCCTGCATTGGCCAGTCCACAAGAACAGTGCCAAGCAGTGCACCCTTCAGAGACAGCACATCATAGATGACGGAGGGCAGAGCTCCTCTCATGAAGCAGACGGTGAGACTGTGGGATGAGTAACTGACTTAAGGGAGAAACTATAGCATTGGCAGGTTTTCAGTCTTTCCCCAGTGTTATCTATTTTGGGAATTAGCCATGTTAACAATAAGCTATGTTCTCAACATCCCTTAGAGACTCAGATAGCTCCAGGAGAGGGTCCCAAACCGATTATTTTTGGTTGTCCGCAAAACACCAATCAAGAGAACACAGAGCTGTGGGAAGATCTCTGACCTCAGAGAAGCAGCAGTACAGCAAAAGATTTGATCTTGCTAGAAATTTCTGCTGGAGTGAAGGCAAGCAGTAGGCAAATTCCTTTAGTTCTGTCCTGCTTCAATCTTTTAGGAGAACTGAAGGATATGAGAAATGCAGCCTTGCATCTCCACAGAACAGGTTTTAATCCAGTAGTGGCCTAACTTTGTTCCTAACCTGATTTTTGTCTTTCAACCCAATTCCTGTACAGAAGGATTTATGACCTTTTCATACAGACCCTCAAGACAGAGAACTCCCCATCAACACAATCAGCAGCATAAATAGTACTGCTTGCTTTCTGGTGACAGGCTTTGATAGAAACGCCAGTGCCTGAATGAGGTACAGAGTTTCAACTCTCCTCTGTCTGAAAGTTGGCTATCCATTGCATATCCTATGGTTATTGTCCAGGAAGCTGCCCGTGTCACTTTTCCCTGAGCTGTTACTACCTTGGTCCACGAGGAAGGAAGGAGCCACGCAAGCTTTGATGCCGAGAAGGCCAGATGGCTGCAGCGTGGTTTGCATCATTTAGCATTGGATGGTGTTCCTTTCACCTCTCCTGGGTCTCCCTCCACCCCCTTTTTCTCCCCCATGAGGACGGGCATGGTTTGGGGAGCGGGCACTCACCGGCCCAGCAGGCCCCGATCATGAGGGACGGCTCCGGGCGCGGCGGGTGGATGAGGCCGTTGTCGTGGATCAGGGCCGGGTCGTAGGAGACGCCATCCACGTACAGCGTGACCGTGGGGAACTCCAGGTTGAGGGCGTAATGGTGCCACTCATCATCGCAGACCTGCGGCGGGCAGCGGAGCACAGCGTCAGCAAGGGACAGAAGGACAAGGGACACGGGGAGGATGCAAACCCTTCCTCACCTGCTCGAGCTTCCAGAGGAATTTCACAGGCCTGGCGCTTTCCAGCAACGGCCAGTAGAGGAAAGAAATCCGGCAGCCATGCACAGCCAGAGAGTAGTGCGAGTAGCCATCCTCTGCCAGGGACAAGCACAGGGAGTTAGGCTCCAAGCAGTCCCACTGGCCAGAACCCAGAAGCCCACGCTGCCATGCATAACCAGCACTGCACCCAGCACCATGTGCTCAAAGGAGGCTCAAGCACCCCGAGGAAAACGGACACCTAAAGAAGCTGTGTCCCCAAGGAGGAACCCCAGCCCAAGCCCTGCTTTGGAACATCAGACATTTACCCCTGCAGGGACAATCCCTTCTGAGGAGTTAAATGGCAGTGGGCAGAAGTGTCACCGCCCCAGGAGAAGTCTCACCGCTCCGCACTGTACTGCAGATCACCGTCTCCTCTTCCCGCCGGCCTTTGCTGGGCACCACGGCGTGCTTCATCCACACGGACAGGGTGAAGTGGTCACTCAGCCCCTCGTGCCCGTTCGGTCCATTCACCACAGGCACCTGGGCGGCCTGGCTGCCATTGAACCAGTAGATGAGGCTGCTGTCCTGGCTGTAGTGCACCGAGAGCCGCGCCGTCCAGTTTGCTGTGGGGCTAGGCACTGGCAGCAGGTCGATCTCTCCTGAGGCAGCACCTACCAACAAGGGAAGGAGTCAGGAATGCTGGCATGGGAGAATAAGGAGCCTGAGAACAGGGGATCAGACAAAGCGGGCACTGGAAACCTCACTGTAAGGTGTCAGTGCACAGGGAGATGACGAGCTGCCTGAACGCCTTCTCCTATCTGGAGAAGAATGGTGACTTTTTGTTCAGGGCTGAGGGAAGTCCCACAGACTCTGCACAGCGGGACAAAGCACAGAAATCTCTGGCTTCCCAGCAAGGAAAGCACAGGTAGTCCTTTATAAAACTAGAAAGTTGTGGAAGTGTTCAGTGCCAGGCTGGGTGAGACTCTGAGCAACCTGGCCTAGTGCAAGGTGTCCCTGTCTCTGGCAGGGATGTTGGAACTAGAGAATCTTTAAGGTTCCTTCCAGTCCGAACCACTCCATGACTCCATGAGATATGTGCAGGAACACCAGTTGCCCCTCAATGCAACCCACAAGCTCGGTGTCCTCCCACCCCAGTGACCAGAGCAGACGTGAGGAATGCGTCCCCCGGCACCTCCGCTGTGTGAGGCTCAGCTACCGCAGGGAATCCCTCCAGAGGGAGGGGCAGGGTGCTGTGCCACAGCCGGCCTCAGCCCAGGAAAGAGCCAACTCACCACAGAGTTTGCGCAGTGACTTCTCAGAGTAGTTATCCCGGTCACAGCCCTTGGCCACATGGTTTGTCTGCAGCTCCACTGTGGCCTGGATGTTCCACAGCGGTTCATCACAGGTCTCCAGGTGAATGGTGGGGAAGAGCGCCAGGCTGCCTGCTCCGGGGGTGTACTCGATCCTCTTGTTCCAGCCTAATGGAAAGGAGGGAAAGAGAGGGATTGGGAGCTGCCAAGGACACAGGGCCAGAACAGCTGGCATACACACAAGTGGCATCTCTGGACTAGTCCAAATTTTTGGCCCTTGCCACATTGGAAACACAGTTTTATGCAGCTGGCATCAACGCATGGGAAGATTTCCTAGAAGCACAGAGTCCAAGGTCCCAGCTTCTACAGCTTCTATTGGTGTGTCATCATTCTGTGGTTGGTCAGTCTCTCTTATCAGGCAGAGTAGGTATTTAGCTGTGTTGATTTTCCCTCAATTCTAATGGACTGAGGTAAACCCACAGGAACATGACACCACTGGAAAAGCCAAATATCTTCCAGAAGACCAGCCCCCAAAACAATCTTTGCTGAATACAGTCTATGAGTCTTATCAAACACATGGCAGTTCACAGTAATCCAAGGAATGAATTTCCAATGTTAAAATTTACCTTTCAGTGGCTTTGCAACAGACTTAGACATCTGCCGCATCCCCTGATGGAGACAGGTTGGTGCCAGAACTGAACCATATATATGGGCACACAAATTTATATGTGTATATACAAACATTTGTGATGAGCAGGACTGAGTAGTAGCTGAGCAAAAGTGAAGAGACAAATGTGTTTGGAGGTTTCATACCCTGCCAGCTGGGCTTGCAGGTGGGTTTCACCTGGATTTCCACTTCAGCATCATCAGAAGCCCTCTTCTTTCCACAGTCATAGGCTGTCACTGTGAATTTGTAGACACGATCCGCACTGTACTGCAGCTTCTCCGTGTTCTCAATGTTCCCTGGTTTGCAAAACAAAGAGATCAAGGTAGAGGACAGGCAGTCTCCTCAAAGACCTTCCTTCTAAAAATCACTCATATCTTTGATCAATGACAAAAACAACCAAAAAGAAGAGTTGAGTCACTCTGCCCAGTGTCACTTTGTAACAAGGTATAGCATCCCACAAAATGGATGCTGCTGCTCTCACCAGGTCAGATCAGCAGTGCTGTAAAATTTATATAGCACAGCTCTGCCTTCAAATGGGGCTGGCAGAGAAGGAGCAGAGCAGGACAAAGGGGTGATGTGCACATGGAGGGTGAGGACTCTTACCGTCATTGTCAATGAGGAAGGGAATATTGGGGGTCAGGATCTCATAGTAGCAGATCTGGCTGTACTGCGGCGAGCAGTCGCCGTCGATGGCCTCCACGCGCAGGATGCGGTCATACAGCTTTCCCTCCGTCACCGCCACGCGGTACAGCTTCTCCACAAAGACGGGAGCAAACTCATTCACGTCGTTCACTCGAACGTGCACCGTGGCCCTGACGCAGACAGACAGCAATAAGAACTGATGGGCTCATTCGGAGCCATGCACCACCTGAATTTCAAAGTCATTCTTTCAAAGTGCACCACTCTGATTTCCAGCTGTCAAAAGCAAGGGCAAGGAAAGACACCTTGATTTCAGTGCAGCAATGTTGTCACACAGGTGCTGGGACAATGGTTTCCAACCACTCAGAAAGAGCAAAAGGAATAATGATGCAATCTGGACCTCCTACCTATATGCAGCAACGTAAAACACCACTTTTAGAAACTGCTGTCAAATAGCCCTCATTTCTGTACTCACTCGTGACAGTCAGCGACCTTTTCTCTTTGGGTCTTCTTAGCATGTTGATTTACAATATCATGGCTAGAGAAAAATACTTCTGGCTAAAGGAAGTGTTTCCACAGCACCTTTCCTTTGCATTTTTGTCACAGATCACATTTTGTAGCATGCAGTGATGTCTGCATGAACTTACTTGTGTGATTTTTTGGTATTTGCTCCATCAGGTCCCTCTCCACAGTCATAGGCCTGGATGGTAAATGTGTGCTCCTTATGTGCTTCACAATCCACTGGTTCCTTGGCCCGGATCAGTCCCTCTCCTGTAGCTTTGTCCAGGATCACAGCTTCAAAAGGTACCCCTGACCCATGGATCCTGAAGCCACAGATTTCCCCTGGTACACACAAAAACAGAGACAAAGAGGAGAAAGAAAAGGACTGAGGAGAGTACATTACACCCCTTGCTTTCCTTCCCCACGTTTTCTTCCTTTCTAACTTATACTTTCCATTCTCCCCCATTATCATCCTTCATTTTGAGCAGTTTTTGGTTCCGTAGGAGTTCCTCCTGCTATCCCTTACAGCCATTAATGGTGCAGATTGCCATCTACTGGAGAATACTCCCACGGCAAGGAGTCCTGACCAGCATCACCAAAGATTGAAGGTTACAAGGCTCAAGCTACATTTATTAATGCTACACAGCCACAGTCCTGGGGGAGCACCTTATTTCTCCTCTGCATTCCTCAGGGAGGCAAAACAGGCCATACACTGCAGATAGCCAGAGCAGGAAGATCCACGATGCCTCATCCACCCACACATGCAGGATGCGCAGAGTACCGCAGGGAACTGCAGATAGGGTCACCTGAACCCTAAACTTCAGCTCACACGGACCACATTTCCTCTCCCAAAGCTGAGAAAGAATGCCTGAGGAAACTCCAGGCATGGCCTAGGCAAGCACTAGGAACACAACCATTGAGGGCCTCGCCTGTTGTTCGGGGGATTTGTGCTCACTGTGAGGGGACGTAGCACTGCCAAGGAAGTGTGCCCTACCAGCTTTCTCCAGGACTCACAGACACAGCACTGTGCATGTGATCTTTGGAAATAGCAGAACTGCGTCAAAAAGTAGCTGGCTCCACCCTCAGTTCCTCTCCCTAAGGAAACAGCTCACAGCATCCTAAATCAAGCTGTGCCCAAATTGCCTCCAGACTTCACTAGGGACCTCCTCCGGAACAAGGTTTGGAGGTGACTGTTTCCTGAAGAGAGGTAGGATCCAGCACAGGGATGAATGTCACTGTGTCCCTGCCTGTCCGTGAGCATGTCCCTGCCTTCCACGCTGGCCAGAGCTGTTCCCCACCTACCTGCATAGCGCAGTGGGGCATCCTTGTCCAGCGCAAACAGCGGCGGGTTCAGCAGGACGGTGTTGTCATTCTCCATGACAATGCCCTGGTACTCGGCTTCAATCCATGGTTTGTGCTTGTTGGCTGAGGCAGATTTGGGGTAAGGGATGGAGGACAGGAATGTATTAGCCACCAACTGCAGATTCAGTAGGAAAAGCGAAGAATTTCATCCCCTGGCAAGTAACAACCACCCCTCACCACCTTCTTCTCCAGAAATAAAGACGTCTAAAATAGGCTGGGAGAAAAAAAGTTATCTTTATTTAGTTCTACTCATGGGAGACCTCTTCAGAAACAATGTGTTCCTTCTTGTGTCCTCATTACTACCTTTCCAGAAATATGTGGAGAGACACCTGGGTGCCCAGAAAAAGCTGGAGCAGTTAAAAAACAAAGTGAACTCAAGAGGCAGAAGTAGCCTCAGCCCGGAGACAGATTCCAAATATGAAACCCTTTAGCTCAATGAAGCCATAATGAAAGGATCCAGCCTACTTCTTCCCTTGGGGTATGCCCAGGGGACAATGCACCCACTATCACTTCTGCCTTGCACTCTCTAGACTAAGGCCCAGGACCTACATAGACATGCCCAGGAACACCTTCAGTCAGCCATCCATGCCCATAACAACCTATTCTGAGAGTCCCTTGCTCTTTCTTTCCCCACTCCATGGTAAGCACCATATTCCTTTGGCCCCTCCTTGCTAATGCCGTTGGCTGGAGCCCAGCCAGGTTTGGCATGGAGGCAGCAGCCAGCAGGAGGCTCTGAAAAATGTCACAGGCCCAGAAATAGCAAATTAATCTTTATCACACAGGCTCCGGGGCAGGGAAAGGGAGAAATAAAGGGGTGAGGGGGAGAGAAGGGGAGGGGATAGGAGGGGAGAGAGAGAGAAAAAATCATTATAAATTACAAACCCCTCCCCCATGCCCACTCCCTGCCAAATGGGCCTCCGAGATTATATTACATGGCCTAGTTACAACCCCCATTCCCAGATAATCCCCCACTCTCCCACCCCCTGGAGACCAAGATTTATTACAACCCAGCAATACTTTGAGCACAGCATGGCTCAGAGCTGGTGGGGAGTAGGATACAGAGCCATTCCCCTCAAGGGCACTACTTCCAATATGTTGAATCCAT
Source organism: Prinia subflava (assembly GCF_021018805.1). Classification (NCBI taxonomy): domain Eukaryota; kingdom Metazoa; phylum Chordata; class Aves; order Passeriformes; family Cisticolidae; genus Prinia; species Prinia subflava. The sequence continues at coordinate 18,634,271 of NC_086249.1, forward strand.
CCTCTGTAGCAGTGTCCTCTGAAAGGCCATACTGGCATGGCCTCCTGCGTTGACTCACAAGGGGCAGCATCCTGTGCAACCAAGCATTTGTGCATTTTGGGGCCAGAGGGTGCTGCCAGGGGTGGCTGGGGGCCCAGCAGGCAGGGTGACAGGTCAGCGAGGGGATGTCTCAGCAGGGCAGAGCAGGCAGATCCAGCCTGGCGTGGCAGCGAAGAGCGTGGGTTGGCACTTCTCCACCACCGTATTGATTGAGATTATAAAGCATTGCGTAGGAAGCCCAGAGAAACATCCACCCTGCTCAGTATGCAGGTGGAATCCTCCCTGTGTGCAAGCGCCCGCGTCTCCCCCTGCCCCTCCATTGTCCCCTCCAGATTCCATTCTGTTCCAGCCCTATCCATGCGCCACACCACCGAGGTGGGGATCCAGAGCTATAAATGCCAAATGTGCCCTGTTGCTGGGGTAACAAGCTGATGGCACAGAGATAAATCCTTTGCTGCATCCACCTGCAACTTGGGAATCACCAATCTGATTTCTCGGGAAACGAGTTGTTGGAGAATAGAAAAACATTTTAGGAATATTTTTAGGACGCGGACTCCTACCAGGATACAGACTCCCACCAGCTTCAAGAAAGCTCCCGTCAATCTAATATAATTTGCCAAAGGTGGGTAGATGTTTCCGAGTGCAAATTCACAAAGGAGAGGGAGAATCCAGAGCACGAGGGGCCTTTCCTTGCCACCGAGCCCCATGGAAGCAGAGCAGGACAAATAAATGCCCCTGCCAATGTCAGGGTACACACAGCCCTGCGGTGCACCTGCCCCACAGCCCTGACTCTTCCAAGGCACGGAAAGCACCCTAAGGCGTCACATCCCCCGATGAGCCCAGAGTCCTTCAAATGTTTACAGATCTTCCCACCCTGTCAGATTACCAACACACTGACTCCCCTCGGATGAATCTCTCACGTTTGTCTCTACAGCCACGGATCTAGAAACCTACATCTTTCTCCATCACTCCGTGAGCTCAAAGAACATCTGCATTCAGAACGTTACAGCTGTAGCGCTGGGGTGGTTTGGGGGTCTTTTATCTTTATGACATAGAATACATAAAATCAACCTGCATCGTTAATGCATAACTGTACATAAACAGTTCCTATTGACAGATTGTAGATGGATGAACTAGGACTGGAAGATGGAGCTAGGGAATGCCTTTTATGAACTGCAGGGGTCTGTGGAGAAACAACATATTCTCTCTCAGCATGCCATGGAAGGGATGGGAATCTAAATCCACCCAGCGATAACTAAACAAAAAGCAAGACAAGTGGGTGGAAAAGGGGAAAACGCGAGGGGAGCGCTAGGAGACGAAAGAATGGAGAAAAAAAAGCGGTGGTAGGATGACAGATGGACAAAGTAGAGAATGGGGATAGGATGGCATGAGGGCGCCCGAAGGGGCGAAGAAAGCCGGAGCCGCCGGGGAACGCGGAGATGCCCCGACAAAAACGTGCCGGGCGAAGGCGGCGGGCAGCGCGGAGCCGCACCGCCACGGCGGCGGCGGATGGACGAGCCGCGGCCACCGCGTCCCTGCAGAGCCCCTCCGCGGGGCTGCCGGGGGTCCCAGCGGAGCGCCCGCCGCCGCCCGGGACCGTGCCCGCGGCGCTCCGCCGCTCACCTTTGTTGGAGGCGCTGCCGGGCAGCGCGGCGCAGAGGCAGAGCAGAGGGAGGAGGACGGCGGCGCGGGGCCGAGGGTCGCCCATCGCGGCGGCGGCGGGTCCCGGCAGGACCCACGCCCTCGCTCCCGCGGCGGCGGCGCGCAGGGACGGCGGCACCTCCGGCAGCGGCTCCGGCCCCGCCCGGCCCCGCCCCGCACTGCAGCATGACGTCACGGGCGGCGGGGGGCGCCGCCAATGCGCGCGGCCGCCGCGCCAGGTGCCGCGGGACCGGGATGCGGGACAGGGATGCGGGACAGGGATGCGGGATAGGGATGCGGGACAGGGATGCGGGACCGGGATGCGGGCGGGGCGCGTCGGCCGCTCCTCGCCTCCCCACTGCGGGCCAGGCGGTCCGCGGAGCGCGGCGACGGTTGCGGGCGCCTGCCCGAGGAGGGGGAAAGCTTCGACCCCGGGGCGGCTGAGGGACGAGGAGGGCGTGGAGATCAGGGGGATGCGGGGGCGAGGGGCTGCACACCGCTCGGCAGGGCGGAACTGCCGGCTTTCCGCCGCCTCTCCTCGACGGGCTGTCCGCGCCGTGGGGAGCGCAGGCCGGGGCAGTGCACTCGCAGCCACCGGCGTCACGGTGTGAGGAAGGGCCGGAGAGGGAGAGTTCCTTGCCGCTGGTTGGAAGTCCAGAGTTAAATACGAGCAGCCCCCGAGGAGGGCGGAGGGTGAGGAGGTGACCCGCCGTCCCTTCGTCCTGCCCAGGCGAGGCGGAGATGCTGGAGCAGGGGCCGTCCCGGCCCTTTCCGCACCCCCCGGCGCGGGGACTCTTACTGCGGCGGGGGACGCGGGGACCCGGCCGCCCCGCAGCGCTCCCCGCACCGCGGGACAGCGAGCGGCCCGCCCGGAGAGCCAGCCTGGTCGCGGCTCCGCGCCTGCCCGCCTCCTTGCGCTCTTTGCTCCCCGCCGCCCGTCGCGTCCCTCTGGCCCGGGATGCCTCCCAACCTCACCGGCTATTACCGCTTCGTCTCCCAAGAGAACATGGACAATTACCTGCGGGCTTTAGGTAACGCTCCCCCCTCCATCGCGCTCCCTCCTCCCCTTTAGTTCTGTTCTGTGTCTCCAAAAGTTTAGAGTCGGATAGGGGAAAGAGAAAGGGAACGGGGAATCCTCTGGTTTTTCTGTCTTCTTCCATCGCTTTTGCGCTGTAGTAGTAGAGGAAAAGAGGTACCATGGCTGGTGCTCCTTGGCTAAAAGAGTGGAGTAGCTCTACTGGAGAAGGGACTCGGTTCGTACACACATCTCCCCTCTCTCTCATCCTCTAGATATCAACGTGGTCCTGCGAAAGCTGGTCTGCCTACTGAAGCCGGACAAAGAGATTATCCACACGGGAGATCACATGGTCATCCGCACTATCACCTCCCTGCGGGACTATGTTATGGATTTTGACCTGGGAGTCCAGTTTGAGGAAGACCTGGGACCCGTGGATGGACGCAAGTGCCAGGTGAGAAACCCAAGCAGTGCAGTTTCACAGGGGACTGGGGTGTGCTAAGGAGTTCAGGAACTTGCTTAGCTTTTGACTCAATAACTAGATGAGAACCAAGCCCAGAGCTGGCATGTCCCTGCAGGTCCAGGAGTAAGTAAGTGGTTCTATGAGTAAATCCCTCCCTGCAAAGAGAATGAGCAGCAAAGAGCCAGAAACCAGTTCTCTGGGATCCGAAGGATATTATCCTTTGGAGCAAAGCCCTGAAAAGATAGAATGTCAGCCCACTTGGCAGAACACTGTTGTTGCACTTGGAAGCCAGAGGGTCATTCACCTCCCACAAAGACCATCTGTCCCAAGGAACCACCAAAGAAACACCAGATCGGGGGTTGCATTTGAAGTTGTGTCGGAGAGGAACAGCCAGTGTCATCGCTGGAAACGTGTATCACCCACTTGTCTCGAGACCGTCTTCCCCTCTCCTTCCTTTCAGACCACCGTCTCCTGGGAGGGCGATCAGCTGGTGTGTGAGCAGCTCGGAGAGAAGAGGAACCGAGGCTGGAGGCACTGGCTGGAGGGGGACCAGCTGCACTTGGTGAGGAGGGGTCCAGTGCAGCTTGCAAAATCCCAATCACAGCGAGTGGGGGGACACAGTGTGGGTGCTGTTGGCTCTGAACCAGCCCTGCAGTTTCCTTCCACCTTCTCTCAGACTTCATCCCCGGCTCTGCGGGGGTAGCCACCGCTTCACACAAACATCCGCCTCCAGGGTTTAAAAGTTAAACTCAAAAGTTAAACAGTTCAACAAAGGCGATGTCCCTTCCCTGCCCTGCAGCCAGAACCACAGGGGCTTTGGGAGGGTCGGCAGTGGGTCAGCGTGTGGCCTGCGAGGCTCCAGCCAGCAGCGGGATGCCTGGGGAGAGAGAGGAGGGGATCCAACCTAAACTCCTCTTTTGCCCCCCCTTTCCCAGCGCATGACTGCTGAAGACGAGGTCTGCGTCCAGGTTTTCCAGAAGGTGAAGTGAGCTCTCCCCGCAGAGATGCCCGGACGGGACCCGCGCTGCCGAGCGCGAGAAAGAAAAAGAAACAAGACCCGAGCGAGCCGAGCCCCCCCGTAGCAGTGTGTTTTCTTGGGCCTCGCCCACCGCCCGGCAGCGCCGCGCCGCCGGGGGTCACGGCTGGGCCGGGCCGGCGGGGGGCGGGAGGCGGGCCGGGCCGGGCCGGGGCGGGGAGGGCGCCGGGCTGGCGGAGGCTCCTTTCAGAATAAGAGCGGCGGGGAGGAGCGGGGCGGGGGCTGCCCCGCCGCCGGCCCGGCCCCCACGCTCCTCCGGCCGCCCCCACCGCGGGCGAACCCCGCGGTGCCCTCCGGGGATGGGGGAGTCGGTGCCCGAGTGGGCAAGGGTAGCTCAGGCTGCTCTGCAGCCTCCACCTGCCGTCTTCTGTGGTCCTCTGGGGATGCTACATTCGTCCCGGGGTCGTGGGATCATAGAATGATGGAATGGTTTGGGTTGTCAGGATGTTGAAGATCATTTAGTTCCAGGCCTCCCCATTCCTTCCCTGCCACCATGGAATTCAAGAAGAATTTCTTCAGGGAAAGCACTGTCAAGCATTGAAATGGAGTACCCAGGGAGGTGGTGGAGTCACCATCTCTGGAGGTGTTCACAAAATGATTGGACATGCCACTTACTGCCATGGTCTCCTTGAAAAGGTTGATGATGGGTCAAAGGTTGGATTTGATGATCTTGGAGGTCTTTCCAACCTAAGTGATTCTATGATTCTGTGGCATTTCACTTAGATCAAGTTGCTTAAAGCCTTATCCAACCTGACCTGGAGCGCTTCCAGGGATGAGGCAGCCATAGTTTCTTGGGATCCTCAAGTAGGATGGGTAGGAAACAGAACTTGTCCTTCAGAGTCTAGGATTCTGATGTGGGGGTGTGAAGTGTGGGGGAGTAATCAGTCCCACGTTCACTGCATTCCTGAGAAGGTCCCATGGGTGAGGAAGGGTCAGGATTACTTCCTGGGGTAAGAAACCACAGCCACCCCCTCTAGCCCCAACACTCCTGGCATTCTTGGCAGGGTCTCCTCACAACCATCGTAGTTCTACTGGTTCATAGCTATCTGCAATTTGAGACCACGGGGCAGGACCAAAGGGAGTGAGGTCCCCTGAAAAGCCAGACCTGTGCCACAAAGAGAAGTGTTCTTTAATCATGACACCTGATGGGATGGGCACCAGTGCAGAGGCAGTGATTTCTGAAAAATGCTTGTGGTTGCCCCTCAACAAAAGGTTGAAGGGCAGGGCACACAAAAATGTGCAGCTATTGACACCACAGAGAACCAAGAGATTGGCAGATTTTTAAATTATTAGCCCTTTATAAGCTGAAAAGGTGCATTTTTTTCTGCCAGCAGCTCATTTAAAAATAGTGTTTTCTGGAGAGCTTCTTTTCAGGGAACTGCAAAGATGAGTGCCGTGAGAAAAGCATTACTTCAGAACATGTGATAAGCAAAGGGCTGGGGAGCTGCAGCTGTGCCTATAGTGTCAACCTCTGACTCTTGATGGTTGTATCTGAAGATACATGAGGCAGCAGCACCCTGTCAGTATCCAGAATCCACCATCTGAATGCCACAATCAAACCCAGTGAGCAATCAGAGCCAGGCCACCCAGCATGTGTGCATGTGCACACCTCCTCAACCCATCTCTGCTACCACACAGAACCTCTACAGGATCTTTGTCGTATCATGAAGTTGCAAAAGGCAGACAGCAGCTGGAGCTGGTCTCACTGTTGCCTTCTTCCATGCCATGAGAACTCCCTCTGAGCTGCTTCTGATGCCCAGCACCAAGCCTACATCACCATATCCAGGCTGGTATCTTCCAGTTGTGTGATCAACAACTGATCAGCTCATTCCAGGCCCTGCACCGCAAGCTGGTACAGACTCTCCTCTTCTGAGCCTACATTCTGGTTGGATGGCAGACACTATTGCCTTCAAGTGATTAGCCAGACTCTTCCACTGGCCTGCCAGCCCTCCACATCATTTTCCTGTAAGCCTGTGAGGTGATAGGCCCAGTAGATTGCTTCTGGCTCATTGCCAGCCATCATGTATTCATGACAGCCTCTTCAGGAAGCCTCTGATGGTGCCAGAACCATAGATAAGAATCAATCTCTCTTGATTTGGTCCACACTAATGATAATCATAGGGGATAGTACTGCAACATATTCTAGGGCTTCTGGTAGTAACTACCAGCTTTAATAATTCTTTTTTTTTCTTTCATAATTGTGCTATAGGTGTGATGCCTAAGCCAGATGGTGACTTTACCCAACAGCACTATATTGCTGAGACATGAGGCTATGGGAAGTGAGGATGCCACTGTAAAGCAGGGGAAAGTTGTGATATTGGGAGGACAAAGGTGGGAGGAGGTGTGATATTGGTGAGTGGCTAGTGCTGCAGAACTGTGTACCCCTCAGGGTATTACACTTGGGTTTACTCCTTGATTTAGAAGACACAGAAACAGGCTGCCAAGATGCTGCTGTTCACCATCTCATACCAGGGGAAAGACCCACTCTTAGAGCCCTGAACCTTCTTTTGGTCTTGATCATCCTCTCCCTATCAGCCAGAGCTGCAGAAGCAGTATGATTTGTCTGAAAGAGTGCTGAGCCTACTGGACAGCACCAGCCTGACTATGTGAAGGCCAAGCCCAACAGCAGTGTTCCCAGAAGGCTCAAATCAAGCCTTTGGGTACTTCAGACAGTCAAACCAAGGGGGTAAAGCACCTCAGCGTTTATAGGTGAGCCTGGGTCTGCAGCCCTGCTGCGCTGTAGGGTAGGTGGTGCAGCTGTAGGAGGCCAAACAGAGGTCTCTGTCCTGCTTGATTCACGCTGGAGGATAAAGTATCCAGCTCTTTCTTCTCTGTGGATGAGAGGATATAGTCCCCATGCCAGGGGATATTTTCATGGTTTCTAAGTCTGTAGAACAGATTTCTTTCCAATGACCTCCTGCAAGACACTGTATTCAAAGCAGGATCCTTGTTCCATGAGAGGATGTTGGCATCTTTGACTGTACTGAAGATCTACAGTTTTTTGCTTTGCTCTGATACTGTATGTGTTTATTGTCCAGGCCACTTGTAGTGCAGCTGAGACCAGCAGGCAGCAAACAGGTGCTAGTTTTGGCGTTCTGTGGTCCTACACAGGTCATACAGAAATTCTGCCCTTAAGCAAAGATGGGCACGTATGTCCTTCCAAGGGAAAATTGGTACCAGGGTATTTCTTGGCTCCAACCTAACACGAAGAGGATTGCGCAGAGCATCTGAAGGGGAACGCCACCAGTGGGAGCACTGGAGCAGGGCTGGGGATGTTGCTGTGCTGTCCAAACCAGGCGCGTCTCTGGGATATGTGCTAGAGGGGGGCTGCTCGGGTTGGATCGCCAGATAACCACCCCTGCTTCACCGGCTGAAGTACTCTCCTGTTATCCCAGATGATGTTGTCGGGACGGGAGAAGGAGATGAGAACACGGGAGATGTGCTTTGAAAGTGTCGCGGGACACTCCCAGTAAGTGCCCCCGGATAGACGATTGCTCGTCGAGGACACAGCAAAATTATCCCCTTCCTTACAAATGAACCCCAGGGGCGCCTGTCTATCCGTCCTTTGCCAGAAACACTCTTCCCACCAGTGACCTGCTCACAACAGATCTCTCCAAGAGCAGTTTCCAGCACTTCCCAGCGACTTTCCAGGTGTGGTTCCTGAGTAAGAAACCACTCCAGCGTGGCATTGCCTGCCCAAGTGTGTTCATTATGTGGAGGACATACTTGGACATCAGGAAGTACTGGCATAAAGTCCTCTGTTTAATCTTAAATCTGATATGTGGGGCCATATGATGTTATTGCAGTGGCATTAATTATATGTTTATGTGATCGTTTTCAGATAATAATTCAAAGACATTTGATGAGCAGGTTCTCTAATACACCTCCGTAAATATCCCAGAGATTCTTTCTTCATTATTTTTGACACTATTTTCATCTTCATTCAGCATGTTTTTGTGGCTGTGAATTACTTTTTCTGATTTCAATGCAAGACACTTCCTAAAGCCACTCATAATTCTAAGGAAAAACATTTAAATGGTGTTTTATCTCTTACACCAAAGCCTGAAAGCCAAGAAATTTTAAACTTCATAAAGTTGGGGACACAAAAATGTGTCTTGGGCACTAAGTTGTTAAAAGCCTGAAAAGGGTTTTTAAGTTGCTATATTTTCTCATTTCCCCATTAAATAGAGGACCTTATCTATCTATCTTGGTTCTCCTAAAAATGCTTGCAGAAGAAACATCAAGAGGGGTCCTTGAAAAGGGATTTGTTCCCAGAATGCCTTTAATTCTGTAGACGTTTTCATTTTTCTTAATATCTCTTTAACTCAAGTGCCTGAGGCTTCTTGCTTTTTTGAAGACGATCTCAGTTCCCACTCCCCCAAAATCTCAGAAGTGCTCTTCAGCAGGTCAGAATTGAGAAAACTTCTCTTTTTTGACAGCTTTATTTTTAAAAGTTTGAATTAATTTGTGAAGATTATAATTTTTCTCATCTTCCTATACCAGAAAACAGCCCAGGAGGTTTGGGGGGAACATCCTAGGAGGACATTTTCGGTGGGAACAAACTCGGAACAACTTCTGGATTGCAGACCAAGCCCTGGGGGGGTCTCTGGCAATCGTTTTCCCGCCTCCTGGGCCAGAGGAGGTGGCTCGGCTCTGCGTGCCCAGGCCGGGACACCCCCGGGCACACCGGTGTCCGTGTTCGCGCACCGGGGCCGGGGCGCTCGGCAGCAGAGGGCAGCAGAGGCGGCGCTGGGACCTGGTCGGGTGCCAGGCTGGTCGTAGTCCGGCTGTCTATTCCCCGTCCTGCTTCCCTCGCTCCCTCCTCCTCCTCCTCCTCCCCCCGGTCCCGCCCGCCCCGGGTGCCGGCGCTCGGAGCTCGGCCGGGCTCACGGGCAGGGCGAGCGCACGGAGATGTGAGTGGGGCTCGGGGAGGGGCGGCCGGCACGGCCTTGGCCAGAGAGGGAGGGAGGGAGGGGGGTCGTGGGAGCGAGACGCTTCCAGGGAGGAGAATAGGACAGCGGGGCTGAGCTGCTGCTCTGGGCTGTGAGCTTGTTTCGGAGGAACACAGAGGGCAAGAGGGCAGATGCCCAGAATGAGAGAAAAAAAAAGGTGAGTGCCAACTTTTGGAGGACAGAGATGGAGGCATGACTGGGTAGAGGATTGCCAAGGAGACACTAGCAGGATTGCTCCGCAGCAAACCGAGCTGGAGATCTTCAGATTCTCACCAAGGATCCTAAACTAGTGAGAACCTGAAGCAACCCGCTGGCCCAGGGTCAAGAGGGACCAAACTTCTCCAGGGTCTGTAAGAATCAGCCCTACAACTTCTGGGAACATGCAGACCTTACTCAGGATATTGACCCATGCTACTTCACACTGCTTCCTGGGCTGATGAATTTCTCTGTAGAGGCTACTACCATGGCTTGCTGGAATCCTGTTAGTGCTGGTGTTTTCATTTCAGCTGCCCTTCTTGTTCCTGAGTGATCCAAGCCAGGAGCTGGTCCTGCAACTAGGCCTCCTGTGTTTGCATTCCTTTAGACAGTGCACAAGTCAGTTGTGAAGTCTCTCTTGATTTTGAATGACCTAATTTTGTGCAATGTCATCTTTTATTTGTCGTGGTCACAGGCATGTTCCTTGTCTTCCGTGGGCCTTCCTGTTTTTTGGAGTGATCAGTTCCAGTCCGGTCCCAAGAGGTTCTCCCCTTTTTGGGGAGATCAGATCCCCCAGTTATCCCAAGCCATATCCCAATGATAACGTCAGCAGCTGGGATATCCAGGTCCCAAAGGGCTATGTGGTGAAGCTGACCTTCAAATACTTTGACCTGGAGCCATCTGAGTCCTGCTTCTATGACTATGTTAAGGTATGTGCATAGGCACCTGGGCCAAGGGTGCCTGGGGATGGCAATCCATGTGCTCCTCATCCTTCATCCACCAGGCCTCCTCTGATGCTTCTCACAAAGGAAAGGGAAGGAGTTAAAGACAGAACTGGGAGGAGCAAGCACTGACAGCTCATAGTTGGGTAATATCAGTGCGTGGAGCAGACTGAGTCTTATGAGGCTACACTGATTTCACCTTAACTTTGGCAGATCAAAGCAGACAAGAGGGACTTGGGCCGATACTGTGGCCGGCTGGGGTCAGCCACAGGCAACCACCCAGGAAGAAAGGAGTTTGTGTCTAAGGGCAACAAGATGCACCTAGAATTTCGCTCTGATTTCTCCAATGAAGACAACGGCACAGTGATTCCCTACAGGGGCTTCCTGGCGTATTACAAAGCTATGGGTGAGTAGAAAACACCCTTGGCATGCAGAAGGAAAAGCCTGTATGGCTCCAACCAGTTTTCCTCCTTGCCAGGCAAATAAAGGCAAGGATATGGATCTCTAAATATTGTCAGTGTAGAGCAGGGAGGTTTAACACTTTCCTCCCCTTGCCCCTTCATTTCCTGTGTCTTCAGATCTGGATGAGTGTGACCCTAACAGTGCTGCAGAGAATGATGAAAGGCCTCAGTGCCAGCACTTCTGTCACAACTATGTGGGTGGCTACTTCTGTTCTTGCCAGATTGGCTACCAGCTTCAGAGTGACCACCACTCCTGCAAAGGTAAAGAGAAATTTTAAAAGATCAGGGGGTTCCAGAGAAGGAGCCCTTCATGCAGAGAGGGTGGGAGAAGTGACTTAGGAAGCAGATGGTGGGGCTGCAGAAGGCAGGCGCAGCCCCACGATGTGACCTCTCCTTTCTTCCTCCTCACCAGTGGAGTGCAGCAGCGAGTTGTTCACAGAGGCATCAGGGTACCTGAGCAGCCCCGAGTACCCCCAGCCCTATCCCGAACACCTCCGGTGTAACTACAGCATCCGTCTGCAGAAAGGCCTGTCCATCTCCCTCAAGTTCTTGGAACCCTTTGAGATTGATGATCACCAGCAAGTCCACTGTCCTTATGACCAGCTCAAGGTACTGAGATTAGCAACCTCTCCTCCCAACTCTGCTGCCAGACTTGGACAGGAATCATGGGGACACCACTATTCAGATGAGAAATATGGAATCAGTACAAGCAGAATGCCCCAGCACAAAGGACTCAGCCCCTGGCTCTCCCTCAGTGCATTTAAATGCCACTGTCCTGAGGTCAGAGGCTCTGTCATAGGCCGCTGTGGGTGAAGAAAAGAAACCCCATCCTTCTTCTAGTTTAATTTCCCCTTGATTTAATCTCACGGGTTGATGGCTCTGATCCCCAGATAAGGGAGAAGCAGAGCTTGTGGTAGGTCAGTCTGTGGTTCTGATCTGTCAGTGAAGGCATCACCAAAGGTGGGTCAGACAACCAGCCCTATTCACCATCATAGGCACTCAGATAAACTTGGTCTGGGTTGAAACAGGAATACTGAGGCAGAGAGGTATGTGTGTTTCTGTCCCTGTGATATGTGTTTTCCTCATCAGATCCAAGCACGAGGGAGAGAGATTGGTGAATTCTGTGGCAGGGAACCACCTGGCATCATTGAAACCAACAGCAATGAGGTGGACATACTCTTCCTCACTGATGAGTCAGGGTTCAGCCGTGGCTGGAAGATCCACTACACCTCAGAGAGTAAGAGATTTCTCCCCCAGAGGCTACTACAGCCTACTGACACTGTTTGCTAACCCCAGCTTAATCTGTCCCGCTCTCTAACAGAAATACGGTGCCCACAGCCTGTCCCACAGGATCAGTTTACCATCATCAGAGACCTGCAGCCTGTGTATCAATTTCAGGATTATTTTGTTGTCAGCTGCAAGACTGGGTATAACCTGATGAAGGTGAGATCCCTTCTCCATTTCCTTCAGCCATATTCTGTTTTTTCTTCAGTTTGTGTCTTTCACCTTTCCATTAAACTTCCTTTGAAGATTTCACTCATGGCAACATCTTTCAGTTTCTGTTTCTTCTTTGCTTCTCTCAGCTTTCTTCCAGTGGTTTCACTTTTCCTAGCTGTCTTCCTTACGCAGTTACTCTTTCATGAAGCCCTGGTAGAACACTAAAGACAAAGATCCCAGGAAAAGTTGGTAAACGAGAACACCTCTTTGGAAGGATATGAAATCAGAAGATGAAAGCAGAAGATGAAAGCAGAAGATGAAAGCAGAAGATGCTACCTGCCTCCCTTGCCATCCTATTGCCAGGGCTGGGTAGCATCTCTGACTCATCATGGTTTTATAGTTGCTGGCTGCTGCTGTCTTGGCCTGCTATGAAGAATGTGTAGCCTGTGGCAAATACAGGATAGAGGGAAGGCAGGAGGAGACAGCAACTGGAACAGACTGCAGACAGTCAAATGTTAGACAGCAGTGAAAAGATGGGCACACAGAATAATGTTTTAATGTGGGAAAGGAATTAAAGGCTCTGTACAACCAACAGATGTTTTTGTCTCCCATGTAGGGTGACCAAAAGCTGGTGTCCTTCACGGCTGTCTGCCAGGCTGATGGCACATGGCATCAACCCATGCCCCGCTGTGAAAGTGAGTGATCTGAGAGTGGGAATAACATCCTCTGCTGTGGCATTCCTCCTCCAGGAACGTGGGAAATTCAGCCTCTCTGACTCACTTTGTCCATGCCATAGCCTCATGGATGGGCTGTCTGGAAGGATCTCTGGAGGCCCACCATTGATTCACATTTTCCTGCTTGCAGAAATTCAGATGATTTTCCTCCCTTACAAAAATGCATAAAATATCACTCAAAAATTACTATGATGTTGCAACAATTAAAAGCAAAAGATCCCCATCTGGGATCTACTTTTAGGACAACCTCTCTTTGCCCACTGTCCTAACTGGTCCTTCATATGATGGCCCCAATGCCCAGACTTGCAGTCAGTCTGTCTTTGATTTATGTCTTCTTCTTTTTCCCTTTGTTGTAGTTGTGAACTGTGGCAGCCCTAAAAGCCTGACCAATGGTGTGTTCAGCTACGTTAATGGATCTGCAAACAACGAGTACCAGTCAGTGATCTCATACCAGTGCAACGAGCCCTATTACCACATCGTCACTGGAACGGGTGGTGGTGAGTCCCGATCCTGCACAGGCACCAAAACCCGTGCCTGGAAAGCCCTCTCGCGTTCCCAGTTAGAACTGTCTCTTCTTCCCAGGCTTGGGGCTCATGCTTTCCTCCTGTGAAGACTCTCCAGTGTTTCTTGACCCTGCAGCATACCTCTGGAGTCTTCTTGTCTCAGCCTGTTCCCACCCTGCTTTATTCCCAGAGTCCATCAGATCCCTCTTCCATGCTCCCCTTAACTTTTGCAGAAGGTCTTGCTCTCTCAACTGCAGTAGTGGTTCATTTTTCTTATGGTGGATTTCATTCTTTTCTAGTGGATTTCATCCTTTCACTGAAATTTGAGGCATGGTGTCTGGGAATCACCAAAATTCATAAAACTCACTGCACCAGTCCAAGTTGCTACAGAGGCAAATAAATACACACTCCACTCCAATGTAATGCTGTTTAACTCTTTGGAATATCTTTCTGCTGCAGAGATATCTAAGAGCTAAATAACATACTTGCAGAAAAATCTATTGTAATGCAGCAGCTCAGAAAAATTAAGTCATCATTCAAAACCATTTGCATGCCTTTTTTTTACACCCAAGACATTACTTGATGATGCAAGACCTTTGATTCCAAGAACAGCATAAGGAGTTCGTGATTTCCTTGCCTTGGCTGCTCATTTAGCCTCCACAAGGGAAAAAAAAGAAAAAAGAAAGGGAAAAAAACCCCACCAAACACATTTTTAATCTGAATTAGTTTCTTTTCTGGATACAGTTACCAGCATGGACACATGGTTGTGCTGCATGCTGGAGAGAGGTGACATGCCACTAAAGAGTTCTTTAAGTTGGTACTAACATTCAATTTGATTATTCTTGCATCTGAATTTAACTCCCTCATATAGAGTCAGAGCTCAGTCTCATCAGAAGAAAAATCAGGAGCAAGCAAATATCAGCTCCAATCAAATTCTCATGTGGAGTCATCATAATTTAGACAAATTTGAAAGAGAACAGCAAACACTTTCTTAGAAGCATTTACTTCAGTGTTAAGACAAATTGTGTAATAATTATTTTTAGTCACCAGCACAAACTTTCTAAGAAAAGCGAGAGTGTTGGAGGTAGTGGAGTTTGTGTTGAGAGGTGACATATGAGTTTAGCTGACCTGCAACTTAGGCTCAGAAATAGATATTGAGCATGTACAGTAACTGACTCATCTGGTTCCAGTTTCTGGGACAAACCACCTTGACCTGCTCTCTGCAAACTACCAACACCAGAAGCTTGAATCTCAAAATCCATGCTTTTACTACTTCTCTCCCTTTTGGGGGTTAAATAACGTCAAACAGTGTTCTGTGCATCTATAGACTCAGTGAAGATAAAACTTTGTGCAGATGGCCCTCCAGCCTTTTCTTCTACAGTGTCTGAGCTTTACTGCTCCCCTGGAACTGAGGTGCTTCAAGATGCATAGATAGAAACATTCCACATCCTACCACAGGCAGCTTTTCCCAGGAAACAGTGCTTTGGGATGGAAGGGCTGAAGAACCTCTTGGAAATATTCTATTCTATTCTATTCTATTCTATTCTATTCTATTCTATTCTATTCTATTCTATTCTATTCTATTCTATTCTATTCTATTCTATTCTATTCTATTCTATTCTATTCTATTCTATTCTATTCTATTCTATTCTATTCTCCCACCCCATGCCTGCAGGCCTGGATTTTATCCCCTTCCCTCTCATCCTACAGACAGATTCACCTGTTCTCCTGAGGGAACCTGGCTGGATCAAGATGGCCAGAAGAGAATTCCGTCCTGTTTGCCAGGTCAGTAAAAACTCTGACTTTGTCTGATATTTTCTGACTCATGCTTACAATCAGTACAAAGCTGGGACAACATGCAGGGAGGGGAGTGAGGATAATGGTTTCCATGAGGGAAAAGGGAAAACTATCCAGAAAGCCAAAATAAAGTGAAATCCAACAGCGGTGGTGAGAAAAGAGAGAGAAAAGCCAGGACAACAGAGGGTGAGTGTCATGTTCTTGTGTTTCTCTGCAGTGTGTGGGAAGCCTGTCCATCCCGTTATTGAAGTCCAGCGGATCTTGGGTGGCAAACCAGCAGGGAGAGGCAACTTTCCTTGGCAGGCTCTGACTGGCATCAATGGACGAGGGGGTGGTGCACTGCTGGGAGATCGCTGGATCCTGACAGCTGCCCACACCATCTTCCCCAAAGGAGGACTACGGAATAACATGAGCCTGGAGCAGCTGGCAGAGGAGGCTGACATCTTCCTCGGCCACACCAACGTAGATGAGCTCCACAGGATGGGTAACCACCCTGTACGTAGGATCTTTATCCACCCAGATTTCAACCCAAAAGATGAGCACAACTTCAACGGGGACATTGCCCTGCTGGAGCTGAAAAACCCAGTAACTCTGGGCCCTACACTGCTGCCCATCTGTCTCCCAGATGTCACCAACACCTCGTTCTACACGCATGGGCACATGGGTTACGTGAGTGGCTTTGGTGTGGATAAAAACCGCATCTCGAGCAATTTGAAGTATGTGAGCCTACCAGCAGTTGCTCAAGACAAGTGTCAGAGTTGGCTAGACAGTAATAAGAAAGGCATCCCTATGGTTTTCTCTGAGAACATGTTCTGTGCTGGCTTCCTGGAAGGCAAGCAAGATACCTGCCAGGGGGACAGTGGGAGCGTCTTCACGGTGTTGGACAGGGAGAGTGGTCGCTGGGTGGCTACCGGCATCGTTTCTTGGGGAATCGGCTGTGCCACAGGCTACGGCTTCTACACCAAGATCCTCAACTATGTGGACTGGATCAATGGGATCATGAAGGAGGACAGGCCCTAGGTACTGCTGTCCTACTCATTGAAGCACCATTAGCATATCGATTTCCAGACACAGCAAACAGTAGCCAAAGCTTTTGATGATGTCCCAAAGGCGTTTCAAACACGCAAAGCATGTAACCTTCATCGTGGGCACTTCTGAAAGCCCCCAGGCTGTTTGATTGTACCATTGGCAGCTTGGGGGATGCCTTTGTGGATGCTCTGGTTCATACAAGTCTTATAACCGGATGAAGCCTTAATCGTATCAGGAAACCTTATGACAGCAAACATGTTATGGTTTAAAATGTTGATGATATCATGAGACTGCTGCAGTCTGCTTTTGTACTCTCTTTTGGGAGAAGGTTGCAGGGAAGAAGACTTCCTTGAAGGATGGGGTGGTTTCTGCTGAGTGTAGTGTACATAAGCTCATTGGCATCATTGAGATTCTATGAATATTAAAATACTTGCTGGATAAACCGGGTGTTTTGTGTTTTTTTTGTCTATGTTTTTAACTAGTGAATATTTCTCACCACTGAAAGCAACTTATGGACTTTATATAGTGATTGTTTCACCTACCACTAAAGTGTTTCCAGTTCTGCAATGGCCCATGGCAGCTGCTTATCTGCCTGAAAACTATCATTAGATTACCTGGTGTGAACCCCAGGTGGCTTCAAGGGAGGCAAAAATAACTTTGACTATGTGATGCTACATTCCAAAAACAGGGAAGGCAACCTCATGGAGAAGGGAACTCAGAAAACTTTACTGATCAGAAGTTGAGGATGGATTTTTTTATACTATATGGAATAAAGCTTTAACAGCAGGATAGCAGCTCTAAAATGATACTGACTCAGAGAAAAGGTGACCTCTCTTGCGTTGCGGGTATTCTCTGGAGCTGTCTTCTTGACTAGTTTTTCTACTGCAAAATAACCCACCGTGTTCTTATGAGTCACTGAGAGAAACAAGAGATAAGATCCTTGTTTACTAGTCCAACAATCCAATAATGTTTTGCTCATTACACGAAACTGAAAGTGCTAGAGCTGAGTGCAGGATTCCATATGAAATCTCCCAAGAGCTGTACACATCCTCCTCACCATTTCTTAAACTCCTATAAAAACTTAATCTGGAGGCAGATGTCTCTGTCCAATCTACTGCTGACAATGGGGCTAACTTCAGAGCTTCAGGGAAAGTTATCTAGAGATCTAGGGACAGTCTGTTGTGGCACTTGTCTCAGTGCTCACCCACTTGCCAGGAAAAAACCCAATTGGAAATTTGGGTATCTGAATACAGCAGTTAGCTGCCTCCTCTTCAAGCTGAACAAACTCAGCCTTTCAGTATATCCATCTGTACTATTTCCCTGATCCTCTCAGTGGAAGGATGTATCTGAGTGATATGGGACATTCCAGAGCAGAAAATATCTCTAACACAAGTCAGGTAATATTCCTTCCCTAAATCAAGAGAAGGTAGTGTTTTGGGAGAAAAATCAAGCTTTATTTCTTTTCTAAGTCAATAAAATTTGAAAAAAGTAAAGCCTGAGGACAGGTGAATGAAATTCTTTTGAAGATGTCAGTTCTCTTCAGCTTAATTCAGAAGTCTGAAGTCCTCATTGCTGGCAATGGTAGATCAGTGAGATGAAACCATCTCAGAAGAACTTTATAAAGACTCTGTAGAAAGGTGAGGTATTACAAGTTTGAGCTTGGTGAAAGCTGGTAGGGTCAGAATAGAATCAGACACTTGATTTAGGGAGTTTCAAGGAAAACTGGGAGTAGACTGAGAGGAAGAAAGACATTACAGGCACAATAGCACATTGCACAAAAGGCAGTTTGGACATTCTTTAATGCTGTTAGATATTCTGAACAGGTCAGGAAATACATAAATCAGAAACCAGGCTCTGAACCTTCCCTGGGAACCAACAATTATTCTCTCTTGTCTTCATGGAAACCTCCCTGTCCAGTTTCAATGGAGCACAGCTAAGTTTTCTCCAAGCGGGAAAAATAGGGTAGAAAAAAGTGAAAAGAAGAAGGAGTCTCTTTATTCAGAATAATGTCGTCCTTTTACGCTACTATGAGTGGAAGAAAGGGAATTTCCCTTCCCAGACATGGTCACAGTGGGAGAGAAAGATCCACACTCCTGACTCTCCACTCAGCATAGACAGGATGAGTTATAATGTGTTATATACTGCCCATTACATACACAGAGTGAACAGGGTCACAGACAGCCCAAACTCACTTTTAGAAAGAGTGCAGCCCTCACTTTTAGAAAGGGTGACAGTGCTGAAAGGAAAAGCAGCTATTTCTGCCAAGCTCCCTCGTCCTCGTGCTTGCTCATGGTCTCTCTGATCCAGTCCAAGTAATTCCCCACCTTGGTGTAAAGACCAAAGGTGCCGCATTTTGGCCCCCAGGAGATGAGCCCCGCCACAAAGTACCGGGTGGCATTCAGAGGGTCCTGGATGGCATAGGCTCCACCACTGTCCCCCTGGCAGCTGTCCTTGCCTCCCAAAACACTGCCAGCACAGATCATATTGTCGGTGAATATGTAAGTGACAGAATCATCAGCGCCGTCCGGTTTCACGGATCGGCACTTGTCCATGCTCGCCACGGGAATCTGGGCCTTCAAAAGATCAGCAGGGAGTCTTCCTTTCTCTCTCCGGCCCCATCCAGCAATGTAGCCCAGAGTCCCTTCTTGCAGCTCATATTCAGGTGATTTACCAGGAAGACAGATGGGTGAGATGTTTGGACCCATCTTCACGGGATCCCTCAGCTTCAGTAGTGCAATATCATTATCAAAATCGATCCTGGTTTCTGTGGGCTCCTCCTTCCAACCAGGATGGATGAATGAAGCTTCTGGGATAAGCTTTTCAGCTTCCCACTTCAGGGACTCTCGGCGAACATTGATTACCCCAGCATACATGGGGGGCTTGTCGTATCCCTCCAGCACGTGGGCTGCAGTCATCACCCATCTGTCAGAGATGAGCACTCCACTTGCTCTGGGGTCACTGAAATACACCTGCCAGGGAAAGTTACCCTTTTCTGCACGGGTGCCTCCAAAGATCCTTCCTGTGTCTCGGATGGGATTACTAGGCACCCCACAGACT
The DNA here is from genome assembly GCF_021018805.1 of Prinia subflava. Lineage (NCBI taxonomy): Eukaryota > Metazoa > Chordata > Aves > Passeriformes > Cisticolidae > Prinia > Prinia subflava. The sequence continues at coordinate 18,653,352 of NC_086249.1, forward strand.
AGAAAGAAAAGAAAGAAAGATGGGAGAAAGACCAGATAGGAAAATTAGTAGTTACAAACAGGGAGTCCTTTGGTACTGCTAAAAACCCCACAGTCCCCTCCTTCCTATATCCTCTAAATAACTTTTGAATCTCAGTAACCCTGTTTATATTTTACACCACAGAGCTTGCAATTATTATTTACAGAGAAATCAAAGAAAGTTCTAGAGAAAAATACTATCAACACTCAATTTAGATTTATAATGCTTATTTTCAAATTCAGTTTTCTGGAAAGCAGTTGTCACCCTGACAGTGTTAAGTGTGTCAAAACTTGCAATTTAATTGCCTTCTAGTTGGCATTTTTCCTTTGCTGAACTATGCTCTTTAGATGGAGGGATTGTCTTTGAAAAAAATACTTGTTTGATTTCTTAGAAATGTGACACTGCACTTTAATCTTTTTTTTTTTTTTTTTTTTTTTTTTTTTTTTTTTTTTTTTTTTTGTGAACTCCAGATACTCTCAGGTTAAAAGTTCAGGTTTGTCACTGATGTTTTACCACTTTGCCTCTCCATTCTATAAGTATGTAAAATCTTAAGCAGTGGGGGATCTTATCTGTGGGTCCTCTGGGTGCAGAGATGCTCCATGCTTTTTGAGTAAAATGTTCGGTAACATTTTGCAGAATGTTAATAGCAAGGACATAAATAAGTCTGGTCATTCTGACACAGATAGGAGACTGATTTCTTACCACATTGCCTTGTTTGCATTGAATCCTTAGTCAGAAAATCAGAGATTAAGGAACTATAGCCAGCAGATAGCTTCTAATTTGCATGAAGCAGAATTGGTTGAAGAATTTCACACTATCAGAGGAAGATTTAGGCTGAAGGTATTTCTCAGTGCCTTTAGTTCAATCTGTTCCTCTCTAACTGCCCTCCTCCCTGCTCTCCTAACTCCAAAGCCGGGTTATTCAGGGGCTTTGACAGGTAACTTCTGCTCATCTCCCAGGGTGGTGATTAGCCAGCCTCTATGGACAGCAGTTCCAGTGCTCTGTGGGAGTATTTTTCCTTAGATACAACCAGAACTTCCTTTGTTGCAGCTCAAGCCTGCCATTGCCTTTTATTGCTGTGTCCCACTGAGAAGAATTTGGCTTCACATTCTTTGTAGCCTCCTCTTGGGTAGTAAATTCCCTGAGCTTTATCTTTCAAATTGCAGTTTTCACTGTGTACTTGTATAATGCAAATCACTGTCTAAGCTGTGACTGAACTTTCCAGAAAATTGAATCTCCTCCACCTGAATCTTGTGCTTTGCCAGTGAGGATCTGGGCCTTGGAAGGAGTGAACAGGCATCATGTACAACTAGGCCAAGTCATGCTGCCTCCTCTCTGAGGGTAAACTGAACAGTACATAGGTTTTAAAAATCTCTCTATCAGCTGGAAGATAAGAAAAATACAGAGATGAAAGAAGCAGTGTTCTTCACATGCTGCATGCATATACAGTGTTTGGTAGTACCTGGGACACATTTTGGTAGCTTTGTTCCCATCTCTTCATTGACCCACTCTCCACTGGCTGAGCACTGATAGATGACTTGGAAAACACAAGAGAAAAAAAGAGTTCCATAAGGACACAATCAAGGCGAATGCAGGGTAAATAACACAACTGTACATGGCATATCGACCTTCTTATTTCACAGCTTCATAAACATTGCTATTAGCTCCCTACCAGGGTGCTTCTATCCCCTTTTGGGAGAAATCTCATCGAACAGATTTCTTGAGTCCTCTACTTTTCCACCAGAAACTCTATGCAACATGTGATAAAAACCTGCATGGTTCATTCACAAGGCAAATGGAGAGAGGATTTGCTAATGCATTTAAGGTCAACAGCCCAGGCATTGTTAGAGTGTATTAAACACAGAGTTTAAACACATTGTTAGAGTGTATTAAACACACACAAAAGTGCTGCCTGCAACCCCACACCAGTCTTGACCTGATGGCATAAACTCCCAGCCCCGTGGTGGTGCCAAAACCATTTCTTAGGCCTTTAACCAGAGGAATAGGACTGTGTAGCAATGCTCACCCTGCCCTTTGTTTTCCAGGGTGTAGTAGGGTGCCTCGCACTGATAGCGGACAGCAGCTGTGTACAGAGGCTCGTGGAGTTCAGACACGTATGAGGCTTGGGCATTGTCAACAGGAGGGGGATCACCGCAGTTCACAGCTGCAGAGAAGAAACAGAAAGGATCAAATGCAACCAAAGGGGCACCCTCACTCAACAATATGATTATTTTGTATGACAGGGAACCACTCAGCTTCTCTAATCCCTGTATAGTCATGGGCACTCACTTTCTCTGTCCCTTCAGCATGCTCACATCCCAGTACTTCAGCATCCTCCTAATCTGGAGATACAGTGGATCTAGAGCCTGAACACTCCTTTCCAATTCCCTTCCCACAATACAGACACAGGTCACTTACGAACACAGCTCAAATGGGAGTTGCTCCATTCACCATTTTCCTGACAGCTGGAGAGAAAGCTTGTGATGCTATCTCGTTGCTAGGAAGAAAAACACATGATCCATGTGAGTCTCTGGACATGAAATACATCTGACACAGGTGCTCCAGTGGAGGGGCCTCAAAATACTACAGTGGCTGGAAGAGGTTTCCTCTTACTACTGTTATGTTAAAAAGTTTGGGTTCCCAAAGTTACTCAGGACCCCTGATTGGAATGGTCTCCAGATGTTGCTGAGCAGGCCAGAGGGGACATATACTTTTTTATTTCACTTACCCTCACAATTTCGTAGCCTTCCACACAGGTCACCTTCACAATGTCCTTTAAGATATACCTGTCCTTCTTTGGGTCAAGAACAGAGTTGGAGATGACACTCGTGGGACAGGTTACAGCTTTGAAAAGATAGGTGGAAATGAGTGATGAACCGGTTCAAGATTTACTCTGCTTCCAGATCCCAACTTCTTTCTCCCCAGGGATTTTTTCCCCCTAGTAAGCAGGCGTACTGTTACTCAATACCAGCAGCTGTGGACATGTTAACATGCTCTTGTGCCATGACTGTGACCTGGGACAAACCCTGTCCCCAACTCAGCAGCAGAGTGAACACATTCCCAAGCGTTTACTCACGGTCCCCATAGTAGCGTATTTTCCAGCCTTTGTGCTGTGTGCCGTGGTCTGTCTGGAAGATTATGTCAAGAATGTTGTTCCTGGTTTTGATTTCAGGAGGACCTGGGAACTTGCTGCCACAGTAGGGACCAAAACGCTGTTTTCCAGAGACAATCTGGGAAAACACCAAAAAGGAATAAATGAGAAATGCCAAAAGTATTGAGAGAGCTATTCAAATACACACTCAATGCATGCATATTCTAATGTATTCCCACAAACTCCAAAAAACAACATAATTGAACACAAAGTTAAGCAGTCCCAAAGCCTTCTGAATATGAGGAGTTCGATGGGAGATTCAGAGCACCCTGACTCCTAAGCTCCCTAGGCTGCACACCTACTGTTAAGCTGTCGTGGCAGGTCCCGTTGGAGTCAGCTGGCTCCACGTCGAAGTCCCCGCTGTGAATGGTCAGCACCACGAAGTAGCCCGGGCTCAGAGCCACCCGGTAGTCACAGCGAGAGTTCTCCGGGTACTGGTTGGGGTAGTTGGGGCTGGCAATCTCCCCTGTTGGCTCAGTGAAGACATTTCCACTGCAGTTCACTGGGATTAAGGAAGGAGCACGAGTAGGAGTCAGAAAGGAAATGGCCATGTCTGCACCTGACAAGCTCTCCCTCTTCCACCACACTCCCAGTCTGCCCAGATACCTGCAATAACCATGTCACAACACTGTATCTTCCCAAGAAACTGGAGCCAGGGCCACTCTCTATCCGGTTAGCCAGGGACTTTAACTCCTTTTCACGCTCCACCTGAGATTTAAGCTTCCTTTCCTCATATTATACTCATTTTAACATGCATCATTTGTGATCTTGCAACTTTTTGGTTCAAGCCAAGCAGGCCCTTGGTGATTTTTGTGTCCTTATGGAACTTCCCTGTTTGTCAGAGATTTAAAGATTCACAGATAGTGCTGTGCTAAGGAGGGTTTCCATCACAGGAAAAGAATGACATTCCTTAAAGAATGTTATTCAGTAGTTTCTTAATTCACTTGACACAGAAATAAAAATGAAATTCTTAAGAATATGTTAATACAAATTCCCCAAACCACTGTCTACTGCAGTGGTATGGGGGTTTTCCCCCAAAATATACCTGTCACAAATGGCTGAAAAGATTGATAAAGTCTTCCAAGTGCAATATCTCACTTGGCCTCCTAAATTAATTCTTGCTGTTGACCAGAGCTCATGCACATCTCTTACCTCCACAAGTTTTGTTATCTTCATAGAGGAAATAATCTGGTGGACAGCTGCAGAAGTAACCTCCAATATAATTATTACAGTAATGACTGCAGGGTTCATCCACAAAATCCATGCACTCATCCAAGTCTGCAAGTGTGAAAAGATGAATCAGCCAAATTAGGAGAGGGCCCTGAGGGCAGGAGAAATTGAAGCAAACACTAGTGGACAACAAGGAAACAGCATCTCTTAATATTTATACTGGCCACACTGGAATGCAGCTCTGTCTCCTGGGATCTCTTTAAATAAGGCATTTCTGTAAGAAAAACTGTCTTATCATCTTCCCTCCCAGCCTGGACACTACAGAGCTTCAGAGGAGGCTGTTTAAACCTTACCCACAGCAACGTAGTAGGCAGCAAAACCAGTGAAACGTTCCTCATTGGAAAAGTCTGATTGGAATGTCATAGTGAGAGTGTTGTAAGGGACCTGAAATTCCTCCACAATCCAGGAGCCAGGAGCACGAGGTTTCTTCTGCCCACAAAGCACATCTTCAATATAGCCACCAGACAGGATCTGTAGAAGAATTCAGAGACACCTCACCTCGCTTCTGCAACCTGTGGAATTACCAGTGCTTGGGTCTTTCAGCTTTTAGGTGCTCAGGTGCAGCTGAATGGAGCCCCTGGACAGCCAGTTTCACCATATTCATAAGACACTTGAAGAGTGCTCCCTCCTACTGTCTTCCCAGTGAAATACTTGTCTTAATTTCTCAGATACAAATTAATCCACACTGTTTGCTGTTAACATCCTTTCTTCAGGCCCACTTGTACAAAAAAACACCAAAACACTGTATTTCAAAGCAGCAAAACCAGCCATGACAGTCCACAGAATAGCCTAACAGGCTCATTGGTTTGTTGCAAAAGATTATTACAGAGCGCACTCATCCTTCTTTCCCAACTTGGTCCTCCTGAAAGGTGTCCTAGTGCTGCACTTGACCTTACTGCCCCTTTTCACACAGAGCTATGGCAGGATAGGATGATCTTGTTTCTGTCTGTTTGTGTGGTAGTGACTGATCTTTTGTGCCTTGTGGGGCAACAGAGAGCAGAGCTGGTTTTGGGAAATCTGTGGTGCACAGATTATAAAAAATCTGTGGTGCAAGGGACCACAAGACTTTATCCGAGTGGCCACTATTCCTACTGAGATGGATTGTTTTTAACCTCTATCCTTTCCAATCAATTTCTGTTTGCAATAAATCATCTATGATCACTCATTGATTAATTCCAGATAATTTCAGGCACAGGTGTCTATTGCTCTAAGAAAATGGTCACACACTTCAATGGCTAGGGATATGCCTTGCAATAGAGACATATCAGTGATGGCTGAGAAGACTTTTCCTAAGAATATAGAGAAACATGGGATGGGGAGCATAAATGGGACACTCAGTTGGCAGACAATGCTCATATGGTTATAAAGCAAACTTGATTTGATTTCATGACTGCTAGTGGAGATACACCAAGTCATTTGGACTTCTTGGAGCTCAGAACACGAAGGCTGTGTGTAACTCCTCTCCCAGCTCTGAGCTTTGTGCACAGCTTTGCTGTTCTGTGCCTTCTTGTCTTTTTCTCACTCAAGGACATGGACAGTACCTTCACAAAGTCATATTCACAGCCCTGTGATGGTTCAAGATCCAGATGAGTGAAATAAAGGTGAATGCCATATCCCAAAGGGACCTGGATTTGCCAAGTTTCGTTCACATCATTGGGATACCCCTGAGGATAATTGGGTGACAAGATCTCTCCATACATAGAGGCCGCATCAGCCCAGACAGGGAGGCAGAAGAGGATCAGAGACCTGAGGAAAGAGAAGGGAAGGTGACATGCAGTTCTCCATTTCCATGTGTGCACAGCCCCAGTGAGCAGGCTGGGTGCTTTGGCTGCACATGGCACACAGCAGAGCTCCTGGCACTGGCGTTTCAAAGGGCACTGCTGTGGCTGTGGCTGTGCAGGGCTTGTCTTTCTCCTGTAGCTTTTCACACAGGAGTACAACCTCAGTCTTGCTCCCTGCTTGTCTCAGTCTCTGTAAGAGCTGGTAAAGCTGCAGGAGCTGAACACAGGGATCATAAGTGCTCTTCCTTACTCATTGCCCTGTTCTGGAGGCTATTTGGGCTATAGATATATTCAGATTTGAAAATCAGTAGAGCCTTACAGGGAAAACACATGATTTATAGAGTGCAATTACTAATAACCCTTACGATTTAATAACTCACCACATCTGGAAAAAGCAGTTCTTTCTTTCTGAAAACCTTCAGGAATTGGACTTTGGAGTTACACTCTGGGACAAAAAAAAAAGTGATTGGTTAATGTTGACTGTTGTGTCTGCATGTCTGCTAAGCAGGTTGAAGACCCTAAAACCCCACCTTGGGGAAATTAGCTCAAGGTTTTCCCTGAAAAGCAAGTTTATGCCTCTGTCCCTTCCTGCACAGAGGAAACCAAAGCATCAAGAAGAGAGGCTAAGATCCATAAGGACAAAATCTCTGTCTTGGTACTCACCATTGCTCACACTCTCCCCTTGTAACCATCAGTGAATGCAGACACCATTCTGGTGCACAGCAAATTAAGGCAGAGAACACATCCCCCAGAAGTACCAAATCCATCCTTCCCAGCACCCTAAAAATCATGCCAAGACCCTGGGGTTGGGAAGATCCTTGTCCTGACTCTTCTAGCTGTCAGAGAACAACACTGGGGAATATCCTCCTTTCTCATTTCTAATGCCTTCAATATTTACCTTCTCTCCATAGTTCACGTCTGGTTTTCTTGCCTCTTCCCTTCTCCTTTCTTTCTCTCTTTTTTCTTCCTGTGCACACCCTCCTCTAAACGCACCCAAAGCTGAGTTTAGGGCAAGGGAGCTCTAATTCCCAATTTCGCAGCACCCTCTATCTGTGGGATGCGGCTTCCCAGCCTTCCCGCTATCGTTAGATGCTGGCTTTGAAAACTCTCAGCAGGAAAGGGAATTTCCAGAAAAGTTGCACAATCCTGTTGGCTGACATTGCCGAAGGGAGCGCATCCGCCCGGTTGTATTTTCGGGAAATCAGATGACTTTGGGGAAAAGGGAGGGGAATAGAGTTTTCGGCTACCACCCCTCTCCTTTTAGTTCCCTCCCTTTTTAAAGTTGGGAACAACATGCAAAGAGTGTAGAAAAGGGAGAGTCCAATGCTTCTGCATAGAAAACCCTGTTTGATCATCATGTCCAGGGATCACCTTGGTGGAGTTCAGTCTTATTGCAACCTGACAGCCACAGAGCTGCTGCTACTGCTCCTCATCTGATGCTTCAGATTTTTTAGGGGAAAAAGAAAAGAAAAATTAGTGGCCTATTCGATTATGTGCCTCTCTGAGGCTACCAGAGGAGTAGGAGTACATGATTTTGCTGGGTTCAGTATGGGGACACACTTAGGACTAGGAACACATAACTACATTTTTATTTACCAAGTGAGCTTCATGTAAGAAAGAGCATGTTCATCCTGTTCATGTTCATCAGACTTAGCCCTGCAGCAAGTTAGGTCTGAGACCCTTGCAGAGAGGAGTTGAAAGACTTACACCAAATAGGACCCTTTGCCCAGCCAGTGCCCACAAGCCAAGACTAAACTATAAGCTAAAATATCTGTCACTGATATACTCTAGAAACCCCTTCCTCCTCACAAGTCAGCTGCGCTGGGACTGGACTATAAATGAAAATCTAAAATTCCATTACGGCCTCTACCCTTTAGCACCAGCATAGCACACTCCAGAGCTTGTTTTAGGCAGGAAAAAAAGTACTTCGGGTTTCAACAGGCCATAGGCAAAATGCATTTGCACAGCCCATCTGAAAGTGTCCTTTATATTGTCAAGGGAGAGAAACACCTCCAGATGAATCATAACTGACTTCATTGTAGTCAGGATAAAGGCTTTGCTTGAAGAACATGCCTAGTCTGTTTTCTTTGTCAAAATGAGAATGGAAAGAGAAAGAAAACAGAGTGTCATCTCACTTCTGATGTCTCTTGGGAGCACAGCTTGATGTTTTGAACTGGAATTTTGAGAGCAGGAAAACAGTGATGAAAGATACACAATAAATCACAGGGAGATGTTTTCTCCTCTGAGCTCTGCAATGTAAAAACCCTGTCAGTGACTCTTCAAGCCACAATCATACTTAAAAATGGGCATGGTGGAAATAAAATGAGTGTGAACTGATATATTGTGGATGCCATTTTATCACAAAGGAATTCTGTCTTTTCATATAAATCTGACTCAGCTCATCTGTAGCAGTGTAAGATGAATGTGTGTATGAATATTAATAATTCTTTAGAAATTAATTAAGCAATATGTATTATTAATCAATTAAATTCTATTAATTAGGAGAAAGATTGCTGAAGAGTTAAAAAAAGAAGTAGCTGCATTTTATCTGGTCACATATCTGCACAATGCTAACTATTTATGGAGAAGACTGGTAATATTGATATATATTTACACTGAATATATATACAACATTTGATTCCATTTTCTTAAGTCTGTATTGTTTTTTCAACTCTTAAGATGAAACAGTTAGGTAATATATTTCACAATTCCCTACAGCTATGTCACATAACCGTTTAAAAGAGGTAAAATCACGCCATTAAGGTTAATAAGTGATAACATTAAATTCACCAATGCAATATAATTCTGCTCAGAGGCACACACATTCTCTTAAATTCCTAAATTACATGACCACATACTACTTTTCCCAAATTGCATGAGACAACCCTTTTGTTAAAATGACTCAGAGTTGTGTAGCTGTAACCTTCCTGCCAGATGTTACGAAGCACAGTAGTGTTCCAGGTTTCATAAAATTACCATTTAAAACAGGCTTGACTGGCTTGTCTTCCCCCAGGAAGTTGGGAAAAAAAAAGTTTTTCCCAAGTTCTTAAGAAAAGCCACACACATCTCCATCTGGAAACACTGAGTCAGAGCATAAAAAAAAAGGGCATAAACATCAAAAGAGAAAACAACATTAACTAAGTGAACTGAGGGAATATACATAGGAGGGGATCAAGGATCTAGAAGTAAGAAGTAAAATATCCTCAATTTACCGAGACCCTGGCAGTAATTTTTCCTGCTTCCCATTCTGCCAGTAAGAGGGTTCTGGGGCTTTCTTGCACACTGCACTTCCCAACTCCCTCTCATGACCCAGGCCAGTTTTGTTGCCAGTCATTAAACTGGGGGCCTTTGATAAACCCCAGGAAAACCTGGCAGTGCAGCTGTGTTGTGGCTCAGAACCGTTCAACACAATTCACTGATTTCCACCTCTGAAAACAGTACCGGGGGTATTTTCACCAGTGTCTGTTCAGCTCTTTTATTTCCTCCATCACTGAGTCTCATTGCAAAGCTTCCACCATCTCCCAATAAAACCTGGGACTTGGGAACACTCTGCTCAGTGCACTGTACCACACTGAGATGCCTGCTGCCTTCTGACCGCCTCCCCCTACTCCCCTGGGTGTTTCATCCGCTACAGTAAAACATTCCTGAATACCTGGGCTTACTTTTACTGAATCATGGAATGGTTTGTGTTGGAGAGGAACCTTAAAGGCCATCTAGTTCCAACCCCTCTGTTATAGGCAGGGACATCCACTGGACCGTGGAGTGGCTCAGAGCTCCATCCAACCTGTCCTTGAACACTTTCAGGGATGGAGCATCCACAGCTTCCCCGGGCAACCTGTGCTAGTGCCTCAGCACCCCCACAGTAAAGATTTTTCTCCCAATATCCATTCTAAGCCTACTTTTCTTCATGTTAAGGTCGTTTGACATTGTCCTATCACTACTTGCCCTGGTAAGAAGTCCTTTTCCAGCCCTCCTGTAGCCCCTTTAGGCACTGGAAGGTGCTATGGTGAGGAAGGACCCTTCTCCCCTTCAGGCTGGGCAACCCCAATTCTCTCAGGCTCGAAGCCCCTTGACAGTGCTCTGCCGTGGCGACATTCCCGCGGCAGGAGAGCCCGCCGCTTCTCCGGGACTGAAGCCCCGTCTCGCCGCTCCCGGCGGCACCGGGAGGCGGCAGCAGAGACCGGCGGGCCCCGCGGAGCCCCGGCCCCCGGAGCGCCCCGCCCGGCCCCGGGATGGATGTCGGGGGTGACGCCCCTGACCCGCCCTGGGTGACACCTCCCGGTCCCGGCACGGACCGGGGGCCACGAGCTGCAGCTCCCCCGGTGGAATGGTGGGATCACCATCCCTGGGAGCGTTCAGAAAATGTGTAGATGTGGTGCACTGGGACGTGGTTTAGCAGTGGACCTGGCAGTGCTGGGTTAATAGTTGGACTCGATGTTCTTAGAGGCTTTTTCCAGCCCTACTGATTCCTTGATTTATTTGTTCAGTAAACTTCACACTGAAAATGTGACATGATTTCAAGCATACTATTCCTTTGCCTCCTCCAACATCCAGCAAATTCCAGTTTCTCCATCTCTCTGGTTTGTCATTCACCCATTCCTGGGTTTTTTCCCCTACTGGCTCCGTGACCACCTAGTCATCCTTCTAATAAAAACTTATTTTCATGTTTTTCCCTTCCCAGTATTCCAAGCAGTCTGTCTTCTCCCTCTATACTCCACCTCTTGCTACATGCTTATTTCTCTCCCCACCTCTCTGTGCTTTTCCCTAGACATGGTTATCGACAGCAGCAGACTTCTGTTGTATTTTATTTTATTCTGGCTCTGGCTTTTCCAGCATCTTCCTCCTCCCCATCAGTGTCCAACTCTAAGCCCACTGCCCAGAGAGACACCTTGCCCCAAGTAGCAGCTGCTCTCCCATGGCCATTTCAGTCAGGATAGGCTCCTGTGCTGGCCTGGGAGAAGAGGCACTGTCAAGGCAAGGCACAACATTCCTGTTTCAGCTCCTCAGCATACAAGAAATGGTGCTGGAAGGAAAGTCCTGCAGGAGCTCTTGAAGAAGCATCAGGGGCCTTGTGGCTCTGGTGTGAGGGAAAGCTGCATGAGCCACTGGAACACACTGAATGGAGCTGGATTTGCAGAAGCTTCAGCAGCCGCATTCCCATTGCGCCACATCGAGCTCAGGTGAACCTCAAGTTTCACATCAATGCTCATGTAATGTTATGAAATCATGGTATATCTAAAGGACAGTAAATCAAGATCTTTGGATATAGCCCCTCCTCTCAAGAATAACACTGCCCTGAATATTAAAATAATAATACTGTTGAAAAGTAGTGGCATACTCATCATGATCTGACTCTCAAAACCTACTCTGAGAGCTACTGTGTACCGACTCCAAGTGATTATCAAGCATTTAATCTAAACAGGTCAAATATAGCAACATTTCAAGCAACTGGAAACAATCTTGCAATAGAAATTGTTAGGCAATCCTAGGAACAGATGCTGCTTCTGAAACTCTTCTCAGTAAATCAGAGTTAAGTGGATCATTTCTTGTCAAACATGACTTTAAGAGGGACAGACGATTGTCATGCTCACATAGAACTGATTTGCTTAGAAAAGTGGCCTAAACATCATAAACACACAACTGAATGTGGAAATGAGAGATAGATATGCCTTGAAAAGCCAGTCCTCGAACTTTGCAAAAAAATGGCAAATTTGTCCACTAGTTAGGGTGGACAAACACAGCAACCTGTTTGTAAAGTCTAACCTGATGGAGTCAGCTACCCAGGAGGGTTTTTAAAGCCTTGCTATACATCTTGGCCTGCCACTCTGCACCTTCACTGCCTTCAGGGGCTTCTGGAGGAGAAGGCCAGGATCTCCCCTTCTTCACGCACTTCCTCACTCCCCAGTTTAAGAGAGGTATGAACCAAATGGAAAGAGCCCACTGGATAGGTGACTAGAGCTTTGCTATTGAGAAATCTGGATTTGTTTAGCTTGGAAAAGAGAAGGGCAAGAAGAGGCAAGGTCTTTAGCCTGGTCTCCTAAGTAAATGAGGTCCATGCTGCCAGTCAGTCCCTTTCCCAGTCACATTTGACAAGAAATGGGATCTAACAGGTGCTGGTGCTGCAGCCTAAAGGGTAGTGATAAGGAGGGTGCACCAGGATAAAGAGGATGATTCAGCACTGGATCAGGAGCCCAGAAAAGCTGGGAGCTCTCCAACCATGAATATGTACTGCAATTACCCAGGCAATGTCCTGAGCAAATGGCTCCAGCTCTGAGTCCTGCTTGTGAGCTGCAGTTGGGATCAGAAAACTCCACAGGTCCCTTTTTATGTGAACCTTTGTGTGAGCCTGTGTTTGCCCTTCAGCTGAGTTTGTCCAACCAAGTGACCCAGCAGGAAAATGATAACACAAACAGGGGAAGAGGATCACATCCATTGCACCTCAGACTTCAGCTGAGGAGTACTTGGGGTGCAAACACGGACAGCTGCATGAAGGGACACACCTAAGAGAGGGACATCCGGCAGATGAGTTACGAGGAGTCTGTGTGGGCCCAGCTGCTGTGACTGGAGAGTTGCAGAATCCCAGAATTGTTAGGGTTGGAGGGAACCTCTGGTCATCCAGTCCAACCTCCCTTCCAAGACAGGGTCACTTAGAGCAGGTGACACAGGAATTCATCCACGCAGGTTTTGAATGTCTCCAGAGAGCAAAACTCCACAACCTCCCTTTGGCAGCATGTCCAGTGCTCTGCCACCCTCAATGTGAAGAAGTTCTTCCTCGTGGAGGTAGAACTTCTTGTGGTTTAGTTTATGGCCACTGCTCCTCGCTCTGTTGCTGAGCACCGTTGACTCTGTTCCTGCGGCTGTGGCACAGGCACAGGGCAAAGCACAGGTGCTGCCACAAGCACATCCCTTGGACCCTACCAGCCAAGCACCGGGGTTCTGTCCTCTGGGAGCCGCTGGGGCACTGGGAGCTGGCAGTGTTGGGGAAGCTCAAGCAATGCCCTGCGCTGAAGCTGAGGCCGAGGCTGAGGCCAAGACCAGGGAAGGGGCTGTGGCCGTGGCCACGACTGAGGTCAAGGCCAAAGCCACAGGCAGTATCCGGGACGCAGGGCCAGGAAGCAGAGCCAGGCTCAGAGCTAGGCTCAGAGCTAGGCTCAGACTTAGACCTAGCCCCGGACCCAGAGCTTGGCGAAGCCCCGGAGCGCGGCCCAGGCGCCGCCCGCGCTCCCGCCCTCCCCGCGCGCGCCTCGTGTCCGCGAATAACCCCGGCCCGCCCCGCCGCTCTCCTGTCCCGCCGCAGCCAATCGGGAGCCGCGCCCCGCCCCGCCCTCCCGGCCCCGCCCCGCCGAGCCCCCGGCCCCGCCCCCGGCCGCGCTTCCCCCAATCATTGGCCGGCGGGGCCGGCGCGCGTCGCCGCCCACTCGCGGGTAACCTTTGCCTTAGTGCGCGCAGGGCCCTGCCCCGCTGCCACCGCTGCCCAATCGCAGGCGCGGCGGGGCGGGGCCGGCCGCGCCGCAGCCAATGGGCGCGCGGGGGGCCGCGCGCGGTGCGGGGGCCGCGGTGGCTGGTGCCGCTGCCGGGTTCGGGGCGCGACCGGCCGGCGGGGCGGCCGGCGGCGAAGATGGCGGTGGCGGGGTCCGCCTGGAGCCTGGCGCGGCTGGCCGAGGCCCTGGGCTCGTCGGAGCAGGCGCTGCGCCTCATCCTGTCCATCCTCATGGGTAAGGCAGGGCGGGGGGCGACGGGTCTGGCGTCCCGGGCGGGGCTCCGCGCCCGCCGCGGGAACGGGCGACCCCGCCGCCGCCGCCGTGCCGCGCTGCGCGGGGGGCCGGGGCCGGCATCGCCTCTCCCGCGCGGAGCCGCACCTGTGCCAGCGCCGCCGCGCCAGGCCACGTGTGCGCGCCGAGCCGGCGGGAGAGATCCCGCCGCCGGCACCGCCCGTCCCGCCCGGGCAGCTCGCGAAGGGCCCGCAGCAGCTGCCCGGGGCCGGCCCCCGGCCCGCCCGGCGCGGAGGGGAGCGCGCTCCGGTCCCCGCGGGAGGTCGGGGCGCGGTCCTGGCAGGCCGGCTGCGGAAGCGGGCGAGGAGGAGCCCGGGGTGCCTGCGAAAGACCCCGAATTGCGTCCGTGTCCCGGGCACGGGAAGTTTGTTTGCCATTGTGCCGTGAGTGCCCGGTGGTGCGTGTGCATCCAGTGCCCCGTGAGCGTGTGTCTGGAGGGGTGTCCGCCCGGGAAGCCGCTCAGCCCCTCAGGTGTCGTCCCGTCCGAGAGCAGGGACGTCACTGCCCGGGGACATCCCCCGTGTCTGCGGCGGCGGGGACACTGAGAAGGGGTGGCGTGTCATCAGGGGTACTGCCAGGTAGGGTAAGCAAAACCTTTCTGCTCGGTGCCAGGAGAACCGGGGTGATGTCCTGCGCTCCACCTGCAGCGCGAAGTGTGTTGCAAAACACACTGTGCCTGCGCTTATGTAAACATGAGATGCTTGGGTTCCATGCGAAATGGTTAAGGCAGGGCTGGAGTTGTGATGTGGGCTGGCGATTGTGGGGGAGGTTGTAGCTCCCAAAACATTAATTCAAGTGTATGTGTACATGCTATCTGTGTAAATCTCTGCAGATGCTCAGGGAAACTTTGGGTTGTGAAAGCATTTGGTGGTGTAGTCACCTAGCAGAAAGGAAATACAAGCTTTCCTCTGAACCTGAAAGTATATTTGAAGTGATACCGCCACTACTGTGTCATCTGTCAAAATAAAGTTGCTTTGGCTAACTAGAGGTATAATATTTTTAAAGGAGATGCAAGCAAGAAAAACCATGTCACTTCATAACTATGGTCTGCACCAGACGTACTTCCGCCTGATTTAGTTTAGGATGTGTGAGATCTAACTGAGCAAAACATTCTTCCCGTGAAGGGTATATACGGGAGACTGAACTGACTATCGTTTTGAACTCAACATAGAAGTTTGTTAACTTCTATGAAGAAAAAAGATGAAGTAATGGGAAACACACAGGACATGCACACAAGCCAGCGTTAATTAGTCTAGCAGCTCCCCACCGCTGAACAGAACAAGTCCTGCTTGCCTTTCTCCCATGTCTCTCTCTGGTCCTTTAATTGCGATCTGATTGAATTCACTTGCTTGGCAGAAACCTAAACCAGAAAAAGCAGATAGTTCACTATGACAGATCAACCCAGGGACCAGTCTAACAAGTGCTGATGCAGAAAATGTCCTAGAAAGTGTGTGTGGAGGAGGCAGACACGGCAGAGGGATGGCTCTGCAGAGTGCACCTTGATCGTACTCTCCAAGTTGCTTCTTGCTAGCAGTAAGTTGGGACACCACATTGGCAGGGTGTTTCCTGCCTAGCGCCTTAGGGGTGAGCAGCACCACTTCTTTGAAATGAACAGCAGATAATTATTGCCCTAATGATGATAAGAGCTGCCTGCTGCAGTCAGTAGATTAAGGAAGCGTGAGACTCCTGTGTGCTGTTACAAATGTTCCATGTGTAGTGTTGACAATAAGCCACTGAGATGCCACAGTGTCCCTTCCCGAGGTAGGCCACCATCTGTTTTGCATAGTCTCAATGGATCTTTAGAATTTGTATTAAAATTCTGGGGATCAGGGCCCAGAAAACCACTCACATCTCTCCCCTGCATGCCTCAAATGGATAAACCAAACCAGGAGGCTGGAGTTGTACTTTTCCCAGTCCTTTCTCCCTAGCTCAGTATCTTTTAATTAGATGCAGTGGAAGGCATAACTTCAGACAGAAGGCTTCAGGGCATGCAAAACAGCCTTGCCTGCAGTTTGGCACTCTTGCAGGTCATTTAGGTTGAAGCACTCAGGCAGAGGGGACTGACTCCAACTCTCCTGCTTAATGGATGGGTAAGCACTGGGTGGTGAAGCATTATAACTATACCATTACTTTAAAAGGAAGGGCCAAACACTGCTCCAGAGCAACATGAGAGGAGTTCCTTAGCCCTGCACAAAGAAATGTTCGTTTAATTGCAGCTTAGTTTACAATCCTTTTAATCTCGTTGGTAATGCAACTAGTGCTGATGACCACTTCATGGGATGGCATGGGGTATAAATGAAAGGCATTTTTAAAAGCTGGAAGTGGCATTAGGACATTAAGTATGACTTTTCCTTCACTTCCTCCGTTTCAGGTGTTTACATAGATTCAGGAAGAAAACTATTTTTGTTGGCTGCAGCTAATAGTGCTGAATTATTCCAGAACAAGGCCGTGAGGGTGAAGCATGGTTCTAAAGATGGACTAAAAAGTTGTTGCTTATTTCTTCCTCTGGGATGCAGTTTCCCATCTACACTGTGCAGTTTTACTGTGACAACAGTTTCTAGGGTTTCACTTTCAGAAGATCACCACAAACTGGTAAAAATAGTCTTCTGAAAAAGAGGAAGGATCGCAAAGGACTTTTCGACTTCTTACATTAATTTCTGAAGAAAGCTGAATTATTGTTGAAAAAATAGTCTGAATTTACATTCTTCATTCAGAGTAAGTGTTTGCTTAGTGATTATCTGAAATAACCAAAAGAGGCTGTTTAAAACTGTTGGCATTCTGACATGGCTGAAAAAAAATTAAATACAGAAGAGAACAAGAGAAGGAGAAAGCAAGAGGGAAGAACATTCAAGAACTAAAACTAGAGTAGTCCTAAAGAGCTCCGTGTTGTTTCAGTGAACAAGTAACGGCACATTGCTGAGCAAATTATGGAGATTTTAGTCACAGCTTTGTATTTAAATCAGAGACAGGTTTATACATGCTGCAGTTTTGAAGTAGAGAATACAGCTAGAATAGAACCCCTTACCTGGATTGTACAAGATGAAAAACTTACTGAAGACTTCCCCCGCGTAAAAATTTGCATAGACAACCTTTGAAGAAATTAATCTGCAATTTGGCAGCAGTACCAACAGCAGGAATACCTGAAGCACAGTTCTGGACCCTGCCACAATAAAAACTGTGATATGTCAGTACACTTATGTCTGTCAGTCGTATGAGAATATCTTTGAGAGATGAACTCTACTTGCACTCTTCAGTAGGGGCAGGGCCCAGTGTTCCCACTGGAGCTGCTACGTGGTGTGGAGGAGATAACAGGGTTTCTGTGCTGCTGCTCCTGTCCTCACATGAGAGGGGACAGATTTCTTTCCTGCTGTTGCTGCTCAAAGCATAAGCCAGGATACAGGAGGCCTTATGGCATTGTGCATTTAATGCTTTCTGTTGCTCATGTTTCTTGCATGGCTGTACAAGCCCAAAGAATTAAAGCTATTTATCTGACTGTAATATTTATCTGACCATAATATTACACAGTGCCTTGAGAGCTACCTGCATAATATGGAGAGAGGCCAACATGCTGTTTACAGCCCTGAGCCAGAAATGACCCTGCTGGTTTGCCCAGCCCTGCCAGGAAAAGCATTGAGAAAGTGTTCCTTCACCCATAGACAGCAGGTACTTGCAGAAAGTAACACATTCTTACTCAATGGGTGCCAGAAGCCTACTGCTTCACTCACAAGTTGTCTTACCTCCTCCTCTTCTACCTCTCATCAATTTTTTTACATGCTCTGCTTCATGCTCCCTGCATCCTGAAGACTTTTGGGCTCAGTGAAATTCTTCTTGTTGTCACCCAAAGCTGCTGGCTTATCCCAAATCTAGTTCCCGGCTGGTCAGCCAAGCAGGAGTGTTACTGCAGGGCCCATGAACAAGTGATTCTGATGGGTAAGAGATGGGAAAAGTTTTAAGAGGCAGCACTGTCCTGTCATAAAACCAGCCCTGTCACAGAACACTCATGTGCTGCCTTGTTTAAACTCCTAACTTCAACTACATCTTATTCCTTAACTAATTAAAAATAGAAGGAGTTGAGTACTGCTACATACTGCCTGT
Organism: Prinia subflava; assembly: GCF_021018805.1. NCBI lineage: Eukaryota > Metazoa > Chordata > Aves > Passeriformes > Cisticolidae > Prinia > Prinia subflava. Next base: position 18,671,399 of record NC_086249.1, read on the forward strand.
GTCTACATTAGCAAGAAAAATGGTGCAGTAGGAGCAGACCTATAGAGCAGACTTGGCTGTGGGTTTTGAGCATTTGCTTTGGATTTGCCTCAGTCAGGTCATACACACTGCTCATCCACTGATTGGAGTGTGTGTTCAGTTCAGTTTCGTGTGAAGAGAGCCCTGTTCGCATGCTTTGAGACCATTCTGTTACGCAAACTAAAGCACTGTAAGTGGACTTTCCAGGTAAACTCCTGAGCTGAATTAAAATACTCATGTTTATGCACTCAGTGTTAAACAAGGTGTGGCACTTTTGCAGTGATAGAAACAGGAAAGAATAACTTTGAAATCAAAATATTAGGTAAGGCTGGTATTTTAGCACATTTTTTCCTGTGTCCCATTCCTTCTAGTTTTAGCATTCTTATAAAAAATTGAGACAATTGCCCTGCTGGATGCTAACAAAGGAAGAGTTAAATGTTCAGCAAAAGGGAGAAGAGGAAAAATAGAGGTGGTGGCTTGAAGATGAGATAGAGCTACTGCATATAAAAGGGGAAATAAAGGGAGCAGAGATGAAAAGAATGTTTCTGCTGTTCTTATTTGCAGCTTTATCTCTGGAAAAAGAGAGGCATCTTAATCACCCATCCAGAAGATGGCAAACTTGACAGCACTATTTTTGCTTGGGATTAGATGAACTTTTCTCCTGCCTAATTCACCTTCTTGATTTAACTTCTTTTGCTCAATTAGGTTCTTGTGTCTGTGGACAACCTGGGCTTTGTGCAGTGGCCCATTACTCTCCCAAATGGCTGTGGCCAAGAAACTGAGCTTGTCCTTTTCTTCCATCTCCGTGGTTCTCTTAACCAGAGATCATCCTCTTGTTCCTGTGAATTAAAAAAAAAAAAATCTCAGTTGCTAATTCCATTCTGTGGAAAGTGTGTCTAGAGAGAAAACTCAGCTCTGTGTGCAGGCTGTTTTTCAGCTCCATGGTGCATAGGGAAGAATGAGTCTGGATCAGAAGTTCCCTGCTGTTTTCTCCAGGAGTCTTACAGCTGCTCAGTCCACTCTGCTTGGGGAGCTGTGAAAGAGGAGTTCTGCAGAGGGGGAGCTGCTGGGCAGAGCCTCTTGGCAGCAAGGAGCAGGGGCTCTTGTCCTGTTGCTCTGAATGGCAGAGGCAAAGCGGCGCAGCGTCCTGCTGCTGCCATCTCCAAAGGTGACACCCAGCTTGCCAGAAGGCAACCATGACTCCAAAAGCTGCTGTGCTAATTCAGGCTGCTTCAGGGACGTGGTAGTGGGGCAAGAGTACTGATGTTGTTATCAGCAGAAATTATTTGTTATTTAATAGATAGTTTATGAGTGTTCCAAAGGGCATAGGCCACATCAGAATGACCATTGCTACCCCGTATCCACTGCTGTCTGGGGGTTAAAGTTTGTATCTGCAGCATGCAACTGGTCCAGTTGTAAAACTGAGAAAATTATCTCGTGCAGCAAAACTGTAGGTAAACTGCAGTCCAGAGTACTAACAAGTTACTCTGGATATCAGAAGAATTTAGCCTGATGTTGTGACTTTTGAACTGGAACAGCAGCCACGTAGTGCAAGACCAGGCTTTAAGTTTATAAAAACATAGATGAAGTGTGTATTATTAGTAACTCTCTGTTTGCAAGGGTTCGTAATTCTTTTTCCTTCAGAGCAGCATTACCCAAATCATGACATGATCTCCCGTGTAGAGCTAAAAAGGAGCATGGCTGACAAGTGAGACAGGTCTCTGAAAGAGTAGGAACACTAGTTACATTATGGTATTCAGTCATACTTTAATTATGTCTACAGAAATGGCTAGAGGGGAAAAAACTGGTAGAAACTGACTCTTTTGCAGAATATAAGTGATTTTTAAGAGAGTGGGAGACTCTTTAAAACGAAGGTTTAAAACCATGCATATTGATGAAAAGCAATAAATTGTGCTTTGCCTGTGTTTCTGATCTGATTTTTCTCCCCTTTGCTCAGAAGGGGGAAACATTTTTCCACAGTAAACGTCAGCTTTTTAACTTTTGATCTAATCTGATAGTAAAACTTCATATTTTTTTACCACTTTCCATTTCTGAGAGCCACTTCTTCCTGTGTTTATTAAACTTCACCGGGAAGATTGGCTCCTGAACAAACAATCCCTGTTTGTATGTTTCTGAGTAAAGGGCTAGTAGAAAATACTACTTTTTTTTTTTTTTTTTAAATCATGTGAATCGCTCTAACTCTTTGAGTTACTCCTGTATCCCCAGAGAGCCCATGTGATGAACTCCCTCTGCCAATTCCCTCTTTCCCCCTCAGCTGGTGTTCAGGGCAGCAGTGGGGGGGAATGGGGCAGAAGTGTCAAAAGCATGGAAGAGCGGGAAGGGAGAGGGATGGCTTGGGTAAGGCATCTTGTCGGGGAGTTTGGAGCTGCTGTTTTGGAAGGGAGGGCAGGCTGGGTGTGCAGGAGGGAGGTTGCCAGGCTCTGGGAGCGGAGAGCTGTGGTATGTGGGGCTGGCCAGAAAGCAGCCTGTGGCGTGGGACACAAAAGGAGGAAGGAACAGCAACAAGGAGGCAGGGAAAACCAAAAGAGGGGCGGCAGGGGGCTGAGGAGATGGGGAGCAGCAGCTCAGTTTCAGGAGGCAGCAGGTACACATCTGGACACAGTAGAGCATGAGCCCAAAAGGATCTAGAAAAGAGCCCCAAAGTCCCCAGCTCCAGGGCTCCCTCCCAAGGGATTTGCGGGACGGAGAGGGCCTTAAAATGGCTCCGGCCTGTTAGCACTGCCAGACTGCCAGACATGTATTTAAATAACGTGACAGAGTTTCTCATTTCCTCTCACAGTAGTGACTAGACTTGGCCTTGCTTATTGGAAGCCTTCCATCCATCATACGCCTCTCGGCAGAATGTGCATTTCATCACCTTTTATTACTGCTCCATATAGAACACGACCACCTCCTGCTACTGCTGCTCCATCAGTGCAGGTAGCAGAGCTCCATCCACTGCTCCTGATTCCAGCTAGGATGATAAGTAGTGTGGATGCCAGCATTGTGGCATGTGATGAATTTCCCCTTTTTCTGAGCAGGGTAAGAGAACACACAGGCTTGCAAAGGAGAGCAATAAAGTTACAAAACACCAGAATTAAAGTGGCTTCTGGTAGTTCAGTACCTTGTGCACATGCCTTTAGAAACACTAATTGCAACTCTTTCCTGTGCCACTGTGTATTAAGACATGTTATATTTACTGTCTGCTATGTGGCAATGTTTATTGCATGCTTTGTGAAACTGATCTTGACAACAGAATTTAACTGAACCGTGGATTTAATTGAATCGTGGTGTTCTGTGTGACGTTTCTCACTGTACTGCCAGAGTGCTTCACAAATGTTTGCTTCTCACTTGAGCCACAGATGAATAATCTGGAGGCATTCCTAACATAGACTAGGAATTACCTCGCTGAAAGTGCAAGGAAAAAAACCCTTCCACTTTTTTTAGCTGTTGATGTGAAATGCTTCTGACTGTTTGGGTTTTTTTCCAAAAATACCACATGCATAGTACCAGTGGATTTTAATTACAGTTTTGTGTACCCAGTAGTTCATAAATCAGATGCAAATCCAAACTTGCAGAGTTAGAAAAGCAGGAGGATCTTACTGGAGGTCACCTGAGGAACTCTGAAATTAAAGCTGAAAGAACTGATTGAGGTGGGAGTGGGACTGAGGTTTTTTGGACATTGTAATGGTATTAACCATAAAGCTTTTCCCTTCCCCCGCCCCCCCCCCCCCTTTTTTTTTTAAATCTAGCTTTTTGCCATACTCATTGTATTTGTCACAGAATTTGGAAATGAATCAGAGGCTAAAATGTGATTCATGTATTTCAGCAATATCCATCTCATATATTGAATGAGGCCAGAAACTGTAATCCTGTAATTTTTTGCACTTCAATGTCAGTTTTGCTATAAATATGTTCCTGTTAAAGTATTTTTTTCTGTACAGAGTAATTCATCTGGAGTCTGTCTCCCAAGATGCAAATGCAGTATCAGGAATTAACACAATGCCCCGTGTTGATAATGTATCATGTAAAGTACATGCTCCTAATGTACATGTTCAAAAAGGCTATAGTTTGGTTCATGACAAATACTTGTCTAAACCTCTTTACAACTCTTCTTTTTTATTTTTCTCTCTACTCAGGATATCCTTTTGCCTTGTTCCAGCGCTATTTCCTCTTCCAGAAGGAGGCCTACCTCATTCACCTCTACAATGTGTTCACGGGACTCTCAATTGCTTACTTCAATTTTGGTAAGCTGAGTTTGGGAAGAGAGAGCTGACTGGCCCAGGGCATGCTGCAATTTGGGAGGACCTATAAATGTATAAATTTTTATTTCTTATATCTTTCTTTATCCTGCCCACAGGGACGCAGTTTCTTCATTCCCTGATATGTGTCCTAATCCAGTTCCTCATACTGAGACTAATGGGTCGCACAATCACTGCCATCATCACCACATTCCTCTTTCAGATGGTAAACCCTCTTTCTTATTCCCTGGGTTTATAGAAGGGAGGCCTCTGTTCAGTTTTGCACTTCAGTAGCAACTGTGGGTGGAAAAGTAGAGGCAGATCAAAACCAGCTGGAGGAATTAGTTTGAATAACCCAAACAATGGTTTCTTTCAGACATACCTTATGGCTGGATATTACTTCACAGCCACAGAGCATTATGACATCAAGTGGACAATGCCACATTGTGTCTTGACACTTAAGTTGATTGGTGAGTGACACCTCTGTTCTCTCTCTTGCTCTCTGCAAGATGTGCCCATCTCCGGGCTTCAAGTCATGAGATGTTTCTCATCTCTAGGTCTGGCCATCGATTACTATGATGGAGGAAAAGATCCGGTGAGTCAGAAACCATTTCTCCGTCATTCCATGCTGTCCCAGTGAGCTAGAGATCAGAAAATCAAGTTCAAAGGATGTGAGTTAGCCAGCTGCATTGTTAGGTAAAAGCCACAGCTGAGAGGTGAGCCTCTGCGAGTCTTTGAGGGCTTGAATTCTAGAGCAGAACAAAATAATTTGGAACAGAGACAGTAGTGATTAGAGATGGACAGAAGTTGTTTCAGTTATGTCAGGATATTACTCTGACCCTTCCAAATTCCCCATCATCTCCTTCCTCCAGATCTGTTGCTTTAGATTCCCAATCCTTGATGCTCTGTGTCTTGTGGGCAGTGTACCTTTAACGTGCAGACAGTCAGTACTGGATCTCAGTTCCCATCTTCCTTTGATTAGTCTTACTACGTCCTCGTCAGTTGTTGCCCTTTATCATATGTTAGGACCCTGTTTTTAGCTCAGATGAAACAGAGAGGTTGCACAGCACAGCGTGTGGGAGAGGGCACTGCACTTGCCACAGTCCCTCAATCCTTCTTGAAGTACCTGCATTCCCCATCTCCTGTTTGAGGCCCGACAAAGTTGGTAGCATCCATGGAATCACTGCTGACTGCAGGGAAATGAGGTCAAGCTGAAACTTCCTGAGCTGAAGCTTCAAGTATTTAAAGACAATTTTTACATCAAGTAGGACTTGTAGAATGATAAGGTCTTGGCAGAAAAAGTACATGAAATTGCAGTCAGGGGCTGGAATAGGTCAGACTCTGTGCTCCTATACTATGCCTACTGTGCTGCCAGGGATGCATGTCAGTAGATCCCTCCCATGTTTGGAGCTTATCTGGGGATAGAGATCTGTGCAGCTGGTCTCAACCACTGGATCTTGTTGCTGTTTGGAAGGGGTGGGGATAGGGGGCTGGGGAGAGGAATGGACATGAATTACAAAGTGTAAAGTTCCATGTCCATGGGGAGCAAGAACTGAAACCAATAAGGAGGCAGGGTGAGGACATAACATCCAGAGCTAGTATGAACCCCCTGGGATGATGTTAATGCCACTCCCTTTGGTGCAGGAGTTCCTGAGCTCTGAGCAGCGGCGATTTGCTGTTCGGGGAGTTCCTACCTTGCTGGAGGTCTCAGGATTCTCCTATTTCTATGGTGCCTTCATGGTTGGGCCTCAGTTCTCCATGACAGACTATCAGAAACTGGCAAGGGGTGAGATGACTGACGTTCCAGGCCAGAGACCCAATAGGTAATACAAAGCTGCTTGGCTTCTCCCCTTCCTACAATCCTAGAATGCTGAATCCTCCACGTTCCCTGCAGCAGACTGCCTTCTTACCTGGACACAGAAGTACTGTGACCAGAAGTGATGTATGAGACAAGACAGTCTTTCCAAAGTTGCTCGTAACTCTGCTTAATGTCCCAGCATTGTTCCAGGGCATGAACATCAACAACCATTTGACATCTCTAGTGCAGACTCGGTTCCAACCTGGTGCTGTTTGCATCCCATCCTTCCAAATTGAGGCAGCTGCTGCAGTGGAATGTGGTGACTCCCTATCACTGTCTCCCCTACCTCCTCCTCTCCACCTCTGCTTTTAAAACTATGAATTTGATGGTCTCTTTCCGAGGCATTTATTTGACCTTCGTATTTTTCTCAGTTTTGTACCTGCTCTCAAGCGCCTGAGCCTGGGTCTCTTGTTTTTAGTAACATACACCTTGTCAAGCCTGTACATCTCTGATGAATACCTCATCTCAGATGACTATATGGTATGTATTCACTTGGCCTTGTGGGGTGTGGAGGAATTCCACTTCTCTGGTGGGCACTGGATTTACAAGAGTGGAATTATTTTTTTATTTCTTTTTATATTTTTGTCTCAATTTAAAAATAAGTCGGCAACTAGTGATAAGCTTTTCCACAGCTGATTTGGCTTTACCACCTGTCCTGTGGGTTCTGTATGATGCAGAACTGAAACAAATGAAAACTTTTACAAATAGATAATTATCTCAAATGCTACAGTTGGTTTTGGAAACCTAACATATGTATCTTATGACTTCTTTCCATTTAACCATTATGTGCAAAGAATTTGACTAGAATAACTTGTAAGGCTTACCATAACCTTTGAGGTTCTTGGAAAACTCCTAACAAATAATTCCTACCAGCAGATCATCAGCAAGCATTTTGATTATGCTAATCCCAGAGTCTTCCCAAACTCTATTTCAGTACAGCCAAATGTTACCAAAGGAAGGAGAATGATGTGTAAGTCTGCATAAGCCTGGCAGCCCAGTCCATACGTCTTAACACATACATCAGATTAAAACAAAAGACAGTGATGAGATCCCATTTACCTTGTGTCATTATGGCCTCAACTCCAGGATTTATTTTTACTCTGTTTCACTCTTATCTCTGCAGGAGAAGCCCTTCTGGTTCCGTTGTGGTTACATATTGATCTGGGGCAAGATTATACTCTACAAATACGTAACTTGCTGGCTTGTTACGGTGAGTCTAGATGTCATTCCAGAAGCAAAAGACAAATGAATAAAGGTCCAAGCCTCTTGGACTTAGCACTAAATGGAAGAAATCCAAATATCTGGAGATCAGTGCAGGTCAGTTCAGCTTGCTTTAAGTTAGCAAAGGCTAGCTAACTAAAGGCAGTTTTTAATCCGTTTGTTTCATCTCTAGTGATGCTGTCAACACTGGGAGAGTCAGCACTTACTCAGCTCTGCTTCTCCAGCAAAAAAAAGGTAATATTTTCAACTTTCTTGTCCATTTTTTGATAGGAAGGTGTCTGCATCCTTGTTGGTCTGGGGTACAATGGGAAAGACCAGAATGGAAAGCCTTTGTGGAATGCCTGTGCCAACATGAAGGTCTGGCTGTATGAGACGACACCTTTGTTCACAGGGACCATTGCTTCTTTCAACATCAACACCAATGCTTGGGTGGCCCGGTGAGCAGGACAAAATTTTCCTTCTGTACTGTATCAGTTCTGTTCTGCCAGCAGAACCAAGACCTTAGGCTAAGCAGGAACTTCTAAGAGGAAGAATCTCCTAGTTTTCAGTGTGTGCACTTTTTCCCATGTTTTGCTGCTGCACCCTTAAAAACAGGTTATTGGGTTACTGGGTTAGAGAGACCTTTTAATTCACCTGGAAGGGCAGTTCATTAATAAAGGCAAGCAGCTGATGGCAGCAGAGACTAGAATGGGACTACAGTGAGCCCTTGGGGCTGCCTGCCTGCTCATCCAGCCACAGAGCTACTGTGACAGCTGTTTCCTGCATCCTGGCTCTTGTGCTCCCCACACCAAATTCAGATGGGTTTTGGTTCAGCACTTGCTGGGACACACAGCTAAATTGTATGTAATGAGCCCCTTCTCCCCCTTCTAGCTGGGATTTCTTTAAGACTGTTTTGATGTAGGCTTTGTCCTGGTCATGCCATTCCTGCCACCATGGGGCGTGCAAAGGCATCAGGTCCCCTGGGCCCTTCCTCCCTGACACAGCCAGGGGAGGGCAGATAATAACCTGGAAGCACTTTGTTTCTTTTCTGCTCTAGCTACATCTTCAAGCGCTTGAAGTTCCTGGGCAACAAACTGCTCTCACAGGCACTGGCCCTGTTCTTCCTGGCCATTTGGCACGGGCTGCACTCTGGCTACCTGGTGTGCTTTCAGATGGAGTTGCTTATAGTCATCGTGGAAAGACAGGTGGGCTTTGTCTGACTTACCAGAACGGGGGGCTGTGTTAGCTTAGCCTCTCCCCCTGAGTCTGGAAAGTGCCATGCTGAAGGCTTTACTTGCATTAAATATGAAAAATAGCTGCTGGCTTTGGAATTGGTTTTCAAGCATGGCAGGGTTTTGTTCTCAGGAGTTCAAGTAGGTTGCTGTCTTCTGCATGGGCAAACCATAAATATATTGCAGAAGCTGACAGGGAGAAAAGTGGAAAACTTGGCATATGAGCAGAGGGTGGCTGAAGTGCTTGGCAGCTAGAAAGATTGGAGGACAAACACATGAGCTGAATGCCTCTGTTAATCTCCTAGTACTGAGAGAACAATATTCCTTATTAAAATGTATTTTCTTAATTAAAACTTCAGCCAGGACAGGGTATTTAGCTACTTTTTTAGACTAGCTGCTTACTAAAACACATTTTACACAGCTACATAGAGAACTTTGGCCCCAGAACCTGCATATACAGCCACAGGACATCCAACTGCTGAGAATTCTGGTTTTTTTTCTTTCAATTAGGCCATGAACCTTGTTCGGGACAGTCCTCCCCTGAGCGCTTTGGCCTCCATCACTGTCCTGCGGCCCATCTTCTACGTGCTGCAGCAGACTAACCACTGGATGTTCATGGGTTACTCCCTGGTGCCATTCTGCCTTTTCACCTGGGACAAATGGATGAAGGTATTTAGTAGCCACAAATAGATGACCACATGGTCAACCCTGTTCCCTCCATCCATCCCCTCCCCTGTGCTCTTGGCTTAAAGCTGGTTGCTGATCCCCAACCCTGCCTTTCTCTTTACAGGTGTACAGGTCTATTTACTTCTGCGGCCACGTGTTGTTCTTCACCTTACTGCTGGTGTTGCCTTACATTCGCAGATTAATTGTGCCACGAAAAGAAAAGCTAAAAAGAGCAGAATAACAGCCAAAAGGTAAGACTGTATGAGGTAGAGGCCAGGAGGTAAAGTGGGGCAGCAATGCTGCAGCTCAAGGTGAAAAGCAAACATCAAATCGACCGAAGCAAATATATAGGGCTGCTCTGTTTTTCAGATTGTACCACCTGTGCATTCGTAGGAGTTGATGAAACACTCCGGAAGCAAAGCATCACCTGCCAAGTTTGCTGTGTTGAAGTATGACTGTTTTTCAACGCAAGGAGGGGGAAGGAGAAAGCACAGGGTCAGAGACCCGGAAGGAGGGGATGCGAGCGAGCCTCCTTGAGACCCTCCACCTTCTGTCTGTTGCCTTATCTCTGCCGCCCCGCGGCCGGCACCCGTCTCTCCGCTGATACCAGATGATTGTACCACTCTCACGGCAGGTGCTGCGTCGGATTGGAGCCACCTTCTGACTTTTCTACGTTTGTCATCTAAGATAAAAAATGCTCCTGGTCTTTTTAACATCGGCTTCAGCTCCTTTCCTCTCGGGTGTCTTGGTGTGGGAGTGTGAACTGCCACATGCCACCGAGCAAGGCGACTCTACGGGACTGAGTGACACCAGGGTGAGCAGGGCACAGCTAAGAATTCCAGTTTTGTGACAAATTTGGGCCAAGTCCCTGCTATAAGGGGATCCAGCCTACCCACACATGAAAAATGAGAAAGTAAAATTCACAAGCACTTTTTTTAATCAAAGAAGGTACCTTTAATAGGAGGAAAAAGGGTCACTTGGGGCAGTCCGTTTAAAGTCTCACTGCTTCAGCAGCTACAAGGACGAAGGTGAAGTGTTTTCCAGGAGCCCAAAGTTGCACCAGGTCCACACCCAAGTTAAAGAGCCTTTCCAGAATGTGAAGTCACTGTATACAAGTCCATCATGACAGCAGTAGCAGCAGAAGCTCACACTACTCCCCACACTTCCTCAAAGGCTGTAGTAATTTTAGCACACGTCAGGGCAGCAGAAAGGGGATAGTTGCTGATGGAGACCATCTTTTCTGTATAGTCAACATTGACCTGGGAGAAAAGCGGGGGGGAAATAAGAAAAAAAAAAATTGAGTTGCAAAAGGTTTTTACTGAGCCCCATCGCCAATACAAGGAGCCACTGGAGAGAGTCCAGCAGAGGCTAGAAAGATTATCAGGACACGGAACCATCTCTTATGAGGAGAGACTGCAGGGCCTGTTTTGTCTAGAAAAGAGAAGGCTGAGAGGGGATCTCATTAATGCACATAAATATCTCAAGGGCGGTTGCCAAGAGGATGGTGCCAGGCTCTTTCCTCTGGTGCCCAGCGACAGGGTGAGGAGCAGTGGCCATAAACTAAAACACAAAAAGTTTCACCAAAACAGGAGGAAGAACTTAACAGTGAGGGTGGCAGAGCACTGGAACAGGCTCTCTAGGGATGTTGTGGAGTCTCCCTCTCTAGGGACATTCAAAATCCACCTGGACATGTTCCTGGGTCACCTGCTCCAGCTGACCCTGCTTTGGCACGGGGTTGGACTGGGTGATCTCCAGAGATCCCTTCCAACCCTAACAACTGCAGAGGTGCAGTATTTCCTCAGCAGGGAAACTGCTAGCCTTCACTAATGCCCTCCCTCAGAAGGGAGAGCAGTCCCAAGTGTTACAGTTTTGGACCTTTATTTGACAAACATATGGAAAAAATGGGAGTCTGGGTGGAGGGGAAGCCAAGCCAAAAAAAAAGGCAGATAAAACCTCCACACTCAGAACCAGACTGAGCCCTTTTTACAACCCCAGACGAGGGATACACACACTTACCGACCCGTGGGCAAAAGCTCCCACCACAATGACGACGGGCTCCGCTGCAGGAACCAGCTCACGCAGATCCGCCACCTGCGACGCTGCGAAAGAGGTGCCGATCTTCATACAGCCCACGGGCAGGTGGTCACTGACTGGATTTTTAATCACCTACAGAAGGCAGAAAGTTAGCAGGGGTGTAAAGGTAACAGACCCTGACACGTAGCTAGATCCATTGTTTGCTAAAAGCAGCAAACAACCAAATTCAACAGCTGGTTGCAGGCTGCAGCAGGAGCTCCTGACTGGTGCCCCTGGAGCAGTCCATCTTCATTGTCCACGGTACTTACAAAGTACAGTGGTGGTGTCGTTCCACAACCAACATTATGTACACAATTCAACATCACAGACAGTCCTCACCCAAAAATCAAACCCCCTTGAGACACACGTCCTGTTTCCCTGTCCCCCTGATTACCCACCAAGTACACCCAGGTCCCTGAGCAAGAACAATCCCAGATGGATTGAGGCTCGGTAATGGCAGACATGCCCAGGATACAGGTGATGTAGAGGTGGATGAGTTTTGGCTGTGGGGAGCAGGAGAACGAGTAGCAGAGCTCCCCATGACCAGCAGTGCAGTTCCTAAATAATCCAAAGTTGAAAAAGTCCACAAGACCTTCTCCAAGTGACAGTCGGCAATATGGAATAGCCAGGAGAAGCTGAGGCACAGCACTGCTCCCAGGAAGAGCATCCCAAACACCACCTTCTGCCAAGAAGCCATGAAGTACACATTGGGCAGCATGGTCAGGATCCCCAGGCAGAGGGACAGAACAAGCCCCAGCAGGTGTGTCCAGATGTTGCCAGTCTCAGAGTGTATCTGGAAGATGCTCCTGAAACAGGCACAGAAGGAGGGCATGGAGGGTCTATAGCCCCCTTTAGGCAACTTTGTCTCGTCTCAGCTGGCAAGCAGGCTGCTGCTGGGATTTAAAACCACTCTCCTTCTTTTGGAATCTGGATTTTCCAGAAGAAAGTTACACAACACATTTAAGTCACGATTAGTTCTTCTTGCTGCTGTCTTGAGGAGCAGTGAGGTCCTGCTCCAGCCCAGCAGCTTCTTGTTCTGGCACATTCCTCGAGGGAGGTTCATGAAAGCCCTGTGTGGAAAAGGCTGGAAAAGGCTGCTCCTTGTCCCTCCCTGCTTGCTGACCCGTGTCCTGGGGTGGATGCACTGGCTGGGGCCAAGCGTTCTCTGCCAAGATGACATCACCATCACCTTCCTCAGGCTGCTGCTTATCTGACATTTCCAGCAACAAGGGCAGTAGTTCTTCATCTGAGGAATCCAATATTGTGATAAACCCTTTGTTCCTGTGGTTTATCCAGTCTTCCCCTCTGCGACTGCAGAAGCTGTTCACGTTAATTTTCTCTTCATTTCCACCTCTTTCTGCCATTTTAAAAGCTGTACCCGAAAGGAGTCAATGCCCAGGCATGGCAGCCAGGCTCACATGAGGAAACAGATCCCTCAGCTCCAAAGACAGGTGTGTTTGGGGTTTCCTTGCTGCTGCAGCAGCAGCTCCTACCCAGGTAGCATGAGGGAGAGCCCCCCTGAAACCAGGGCCCCCAGCAATGATGTGACAGAATGGAATAGCAACCACACCCACAACCTGGGACCCCAACCAAAGAAACACCTCCCCCCCCACCAAAAATAAATCCATCCTACGTTGCTGTTAGAATTTTGCAACATTAAGTGCGAACAGTTACAGAACATTTACCTTCAGCAGTTTCTGAGGCCCATCAGCTGCTCTAACACTGAGCTTATGCAGCAGCTGAACTGGCAAAAAGAAAAGAAGAAAGAAATCACTTAAGCTGTGTGGTAATCTGCTGGAGGAATTCCGTGCTTTGCCTGTGCTGAGGTACACAAAAAGCCCGCCTTTAGAGCTCCCATCGCCTTTAGAGCTCCCATCGCAGCCTGAGAAGAGTTACTTTGCTGATAGCACCACCTCCTGCAGGCACTCCCCACTATGCTAAGGAGCACACAGCTGGGGTAGGCATCCTTGAACCTCCCAGGAAGATGCTTTCACTTCTCTGCTCTTCTCTCACTTTCACGTTTCAAGGTCAGTGCCCGTTTTTGACTTTTCCCGAAGTTCCTCCAACCCCGACCACCTTCCTGCATTATTCTATAGCTGGTGTAGAGTTTGAATCACTCACCCATAAGACCACAGAATCGATCAAAAGTTCTTGGGATTCTGGTTTGGGGATTGACTTCAATGAGAACATTCTTCTTGGTATGGATATAAACCTGCAGGAGCCCAGCCCGATTCAGGGGGCTGTCCATGAGCATCAGGAGACTCTGAAAGTGAAAAGCACGCGGTAATGGAAATAGGAAGGTACAAGAGAGAGAATTCTAGGGAAAATTAACGGCTCGCCCCCACAAATGCAGAAGGGACCGATATTGACGCTAACAGCTCATCCGACTGCGGGATGTAATGCTGTGATGCTAAGAAATCAAGCCCAGGCCCAAATAGCGGCTCAACCTAAACCCACCACCATGGGGGAGGCCAAACTCGGCCCCGGGCTCCAGGGCCACAAGCGGACCCCAGACCCGAGGGACGATCGCCCCGAGCTGCCCAGGCCGCCACAGGCGCCGCCGGGCCCATCGGGTACCTGGTGGGTGATGTCGGGCCGCACCTCCCCGGGGTCCCGACCGTTCCGTAGCAGCAGCGCCTTGTGCTTGTCGCAGTTGAGCAGCTCAAACGTCTTCCCCACCTGCGGCCAAAGCACGGACAGGTGAGCGGGGAGCGAGGGCACCCGCGGCACGGCCGGGCCCGCCCCAACCTCCCGCCGACTGCACCTTCACGGTCTCCAGACTCGCCCCCTCCAGCACGACCACGAGCCGCCGCTGCCCGCGGGGCCTCTTGCCCGCCAGCGAGCGCCCTTCATCCTCCTCTTCCTCCGGCGCGTCCCCACGTGGCCGCCTGGGCGCCGCCATTTTGTCACGCGGCCCCGCCGGCCCCGCCCCGGCCCCGCCCTTCCCGCCGCGGCCACCCAAGATGGCGCCGGGGCGCGCCCTCTATCTGGCTCCGGCCGGACTCGCTTCCGGAGCGCCGCGGCCACCGCGCCGGAAGGCGAGTGCTGGGGGAAGAAAGGGGCAGCGGGGGCGCTCCCAGCACCGCGGTTTCCCGCCGGAGCGCCACGACGGTCGCTCCTTCCGGTGTCCTTCCCGGCGGGGGCGGCGGCGGGGCGGCCATGGCGCAGAACCTGAAGGACCTGGCGGGGCGGCTGCCGACCGGGCCCCGCGGCGTCGGCACCGCGCTCAAGCTGCTGCTGGGCGCCGGTGCCCTGGCCTATGGCGTGCGAGAGTCCGTCTTCATTGGTGAGTGGAGTGCCCCCCCAACCCCTCGGAGCCTTGGCGCTCGCCGCCCGCGCTGACCAAGCCCCCGCTCTGTCCCCGCAGTGGAGGGCGGCCAGCGCGCCATCTTCTTCAACCGCATCGGCGGCGTGCAGCAGGACACCATCCTGGCCGAGGGGCTGCACTTCAGGTAGGGCCCCGTCCCCCCGTCCCCTCCCGGTCCCCCCGGCCCGGCGGGGCCCTCGCCCCTAACGCGCCTCCGCCCCCCGCAGGATCCCCTGGTTCCAGTATCCCATCATCTACGACATCCGAGCGCGGCCGCGGAAAATCTCCTCCCCCACTGGTTCCAAAGGTGAGATAGAGGGGCCACGAGGTGGGAGGCACGGGACGGGAATTCGGCCGGAGTTCTGGCGCTCCTCAAACAATCATGAAATGTCGAGGGGTTGGAATAGATCTCAAAGATCGCTTAGTCACAATTTCCTGCCGCGGATAGCGACGCCTTTCACCAGACCATGTTGCGCAAAGTCCCATCCGACCCTGGTCTCGAGCACCTCTAGGGCTGGAGCATCCACAGCTGCCCTGGGCAACCTGTGCCAGCGCCTCGCCACCCTCATTTCTCCCTGACTCCCCCCAAAACGTCCCTCTCCCGGCTGGTGCCCGGCGGCTCCAGTCGCTGGCGGAGGGGCTCTGGAGGGGGCCTGTGGTGGCTCCCCTGAGGCGCTCCCTGCCCCGCAGACCTGCAGATGGTGAACATCTCCCTGCGTGTCCTGACGCGGCCCAACGCCGCCGAGCTGCCCAGCATGTACCAGCGCCTGGGGCTGGACTACGAGGAGCGCGTCCTGCCCTCCATCGTCAACGAGGTGCTCAAGAGCGTGGTGGCCAAGTTCAACGCCTCGCAGCTCATCACACAGAGAGCCCAGGTGAGCGCTGCCGCGGGGCTGGGGGAGAGGCAGGACAGGGAAAGGAGCTGCGGTCAGCTGGCGGACACTGCATCCTCATGGAAAGCGTGTCCTGCCTGCAGCCTGATTCCAGTACAGGAACAAACATGGTATTGGCAGCTTCTGAGGAGGAAATTGGGTCTGTTGGTGCAGAGAGTGCAGAACTGCACGGAAATGTAGCACTGTGGGAAGGAGAGCTGGTCTACTGCATGGTCCACAGGGGTTACTGGAACTGGCTTTAAAAATACAGATCTCGAAACAACTGTCAGAGCAAATTAAACAGCTTTGAAAGATCTGAAAAACAATGGGAACGAGCAGTTAACAAAGCACTAACCTGTCAGAGATGGGTGCTGCAGAAGGGTAGCAAGTAACTTCTGTTTACAATCACAGGAGGGGTCAGGCTGGAAGGGACCACAGTGGGTCATCCAGTCCAGCCTCCCTGCTCAAACAAGGCCATCCTAGAGCACATGGCACAGGATTGCTCCCAGGTGATTCTCGAATGTCTCTAGTGGGGGAGACTCCGCAGCCTGTTACAGGGCTGTGTCACCTGCACAGTAAAGAAGTTGGTCCTCATATTCAGGTGGAACTTCTTGTGTTCTAGTTTCTGTCCATTGCCTCTTGTCCTGTTGTTTGATATCACTGAGAAGAGCCTGGCTCAGTTGTCTTGGCACCCTCCCTGCACTGTTTAGAAAAAGCTTAGTGTTCTCTGGGGGAGTGTTGCAAAGTATTAAAAATATCTAACCTAAAAATGCCTGTTTGTGAAAGTTTGTATTGTAATAATTTGGTTGCTGGGTGTTTCTCATCACCTATAGCAGCTGGAGCAGAGAGGAGGTGCTGGTCTTGTTTTAAAAGGTTTAGAGGAGTTCCTGCAGACCAGCAGGGTGCTGAAAAGGAAAAGTTGTTGGATGAAATACAAAGCATCTTTTAACTATCAGGGACCACATCTCTGATCCATGTCGAAAGAACCAAAGAGTAGAACTGAATGTCCAGGTTCTGTTATGAGAAATTATCTGTATCCACCTGGTCAGGGGCTTCAGGATTTTGTGCTCACCCACACAGAATGCACTGGAGGGATTTTTTAGTCTTCAGGTAGAAAGAGAATGCATAGAGAGGATGGGACAACAAAGAATATCTGTGAGGGTTTCAGTTGTATTGGAAGCAAAGACTGTTAAGCATTTGTGATCTCAGATAAGAATCAGTCTTTGATCTCTGAAATTTTTGAACAAACTGAATTGCATTTGTTTTCTTGTCATGTATCTATCCGGTGCTTGTTATTATAAAGTGATGCGGTATTGAAGGGATTGATAGTCAGAAAAAAACCAAGTGATTTTGTGTAGTTGTGCACTCACAGTTCACACAGGAACAATTTCTGTCACTGTTTAGAGTTTTGCTCAGAAACAGCCGCAGTAAAAGTAAAAGCAAATGCTGGACTGGCCAAGCATGTGATGCTGTAGCAACAGTTTCTGTTAAGGTGCAGGACTTGTCAGGCTGCCTGAAGAAGGTGCTGGCAAGTAAATGTAGAATAAATCAAAGTATCTAACAGCAACACCCACCCAAAGTAACCAGAAAAGTGGACTAGCTACACTAGACAAGTAGCTACTGTAATTAAGAGATGTGATACAAGTTAAAAAATTGTGGTCCTTTCTTTTTCTGTGTTGGAATACAGTTATGAAAACACAGCCTGCAAACAGTGGCAAATCCAAGGTGGAGAAGGAAATGCTTATTGCCAAAGCTGGGAACTGTGGAACTGGATGTGGCAGGATGTGAAAGCAAAAGACGCTTTCAAGGTTTTTTACTTTCACAATGTTACTTGCATGGAACAGTTAAGTGGTAACTACAAATGGGCTGTAATAGAGTTTTGAAAATGCTTTTTGTGGCTGTGGAAGTGTTACTCAGAGATGGTGTTGATGGCCATGGTTTGGAGCTGGGATTGTCTCTCCCGACACTGTGAAGAGCAGTTGTGCTTCACTTTCGGAGTGCACAGGAAGTGAGGAACACCCTGTGCTTGGTACTACTCCTGCTGCTGTGTTTGTGTTTCAGGTGTCTCTGCTCATTAGGCGAGAGCTGACAGAGAGAGCCAAGGATTTCAGCCTCATCCTGGATGATGTGGCTATCACAGAGCTCAGTTTCAGTCGCGAATACACAGCTGCTGTGGAGGCTAAGCAAGTGGGTGAGTTTCACTGGTGCCTGAAAAGGGTGGATTGCCTTTGCCTTTTCACTGAATTATTAAACAAGGAAGTGGAATTTAGGCTAGTGTGTCACTGCTGTGTCACTGTATGGGTACAGGTACAGGGTTACAAATCTCTAAGCCTCCTTAGTAACAGAGCTGAAGAGGTTTATTTTACCAGTGTTACCAGAAAGCCGTAGCTAATGGGATAGACCGTCAGAGAGACTGAGGTCCCAAAACTGAGGTTCCTCCACAGACTGGGACTCTGGTGCTCACTAAGGGGGTTACCTGTGTAGGGTGTGGGTGCTGTGAGTTTTACTCAAGGTAAAGTGCTCTCAGATATGTTTTGTGTTTGGATGTGGTCCCAGAATGTTACCAATTCTTTGGGAAGCAGAGCCCCTGGGCCTTAGCTCTCAGCTCTCAGATTCTGATGAAAGATCCAATGTGGTTCCAATGCCTGTGTCCTTTCTCCCTGCAGCCCAGCAGGAGGCACAGCGTGCCCAGTTCCTGGTGGAGAAGGCCAAGCAGGAGCAGAAGCAGAAGATAGTTCAGGCCGAGGGGGAAGCGACAGCTGCCAAGATGATATCCTGCTTCGGGAGATTTTGTGGGATGTGGCTTGTGAGCTTGACAGTCCTGAGAATCTGTCACATTAGACTCCTGCTTAGGAGACTGTGATCGGGTGATAGCTTCAAGTAGGTCACTGTTATTTTTCACCCTTTCTCCAGCTGGCTGGAGCAAGGTTTGTCTGTGGATAAAGGCAGGGCAGAGAAGGCTGTGGGTCTGCACTCCTTGTTATAAGGTTTGACTTTTATTGGCTGTGTGTGACCATAATAAATAATGTTCTTCATTTGGGCAGGTGAAACTATGCCTACCCAAAGGCCCATGTTACTGGGATAGAGATTGCTTTTTGCCTACTAAGATGTTCTTTAGCATGGCTTAGGAGGAATTCCTTGAGGATAAGCATATTCTGTTGGATTTTCCTTAACTTTTGTTCCCTTGTACCTTGGGGAAGCTCTCAGCAGGAATCCAGGCTACATCAAGCTACGTAAGATCCGAGCTGCTCAAAACATCTCAAAAACGGTGAGCACTGGGGCACAGAACTCCCTTTGTCCTTTTGCAGTCCTTGTGCTGTCCCCCCAGCCCAGTGGCCACATGATGAATTTAAGGCGAATGTGATCTGTCCTGTCCTGATCTTTGTTCCTGCCCAGCCCTTCTCTGCTCAAGTAGAGCTTAAGACTTAGCAAGGATCTGCAATTAGATGTGAGGCTCAGAGTTCATGCCCTTCATATGTCAAGGCCAGATCCACATAAGATTCCATCACCCACCCTCAGCTGTAGCTGCCGAAAGCTTCTGGTTACCTGCAGCTGAGAAAGGGAGACAGATAAGTGTGGGACCAAAGGTCTTTGTGACAGAGAGACAGAATGAGCACTTTTAGAAAATCTGATGGCTCTGGGATGGGAAGTCAGGAAGTTAGGGAGTTGTTTCGGGGAATTGCATTGATTTAACTGAGGTCTTAAGTGAAGAAAACGAGTGCTGTATCTGAGGGGGGAGATAGGTTCCTAGTGCTGTTCCTCCATGTGCATTTTTAGTCCTTGATGCCATGCCTGTAAATGTATTTCATTTTCAGATTGCTGCTTCACAAAACCGTGTGTATCTCACAGCGGATAACTTGGTACTGAACCTGCAGGATGAGGCCTTCACCAGGTAAAGGGGCTGGGTGCCTGGGTTTGTCTGCACCCTACCTGGGAAGGTCCTTCCCTTTCTGGAGCTCTCTCAGGATCTTTTTCTGAGGGGAGCATGATGCCAGAGGATACAGCGAAGTAGGGAGCAGCCCCTCCTACTGTGGAAACGGGGATTTTTGTTAAATCTAATCAATTTACTCTTGTTTGGTTTTTTTTTTTTTTCTTTCCCACCCTCCGCCCCTTGCTGCATCTGCTGACACAGAGGAAGGTAAGGCACTGCACATTTTGACCTTTTGTTAGTACTGGAACCAGGATGTTGCTGTTTCCTGGTGCCTGGGATGTTTCTGGCCTGGGCTGTTTTGGCCCCAGCACGTTTATTCCAATCTCCACCTCAGTTGCCATTTGTGATGTGAAACTTGAAGTTTTACTTGCAGGGACCACACAAACATATACATGGAATGTGCAGTAATTGGAGCTCCATGTGTGCCTCAAAAGGAGCCTTGCATGGAGAGGCAGGAGTAACTGGAGCATTCCCTGAACTGTCACACGTACAGGGCATCCTGTGGTTATGCACATGGGGCTGTGAGGAGCCAGGCAGATATCATGGGAATTTGTGTTGGCTTGGGCTGATGGTCTCTAGGGAAGATGCTTTTGTTCTCCAAAAGCTTTCCAGTTTGTGTGAGAACACCCCATTTCCTGCTTTCAGAACTGTCGGGAGTTTGATGGCTTTGCCTTGTCTGTCCAGTGTTTACTGAAAAAGGCAGTGCCAACAGGATGCAGCTAAAAGCTTAGATTTCTCAGAACTGAGAAGGGAAACCAGCGTTGGTTTCTTTTCTGTGGGATCTTTGATTATGACATCCTTCTTTCTCACCTCTGACCAGATTCTGTCATATTTGTTCCAGAAGATTTAAGGGACTTTTCAAAAAAAACCCTGCCTGATAGGAAGGACTTGGAAGCTTATATCCTTTGGGTGTGACAACCCATACTTCAGAATCAATACTGAGGGGCTGGTACAGCTTTGCATGTGCTTTCTGGACTGATGACTCCCCTCTGTTTCCCTTTCAGTGACAGTCTCCTACCCAAAGGGAAGAAATGAAAGAAGCTGAAGATTCCTAGAACCAGCGTTGCTGACCAGCAGAAGATAAGAGTGAGGATCTTTGAACTCCCTCCACTAGTATTGTTTGTCCTCACTATGAAGTTTTTAATCCAGTAGCCAAATTCGGTCCCCATGCCTCTGCTCCATCTGTGATGATTCAGTTACAGGTGTGGGCTCTGCCTCTAGGCAGGTGGATTTCCTTCTTCATCCCACCAGTTAAATTTGGAGAGGAGGCAAAGGAGCTTACTGGTATTAACCCTTGTGGATATATGCCTCTAATCTTCATTAATGCTTAGATTTGTGTAGGATATCAAATTCTTTTTTGGCCAAGTGAGGGAGTTCTTCTGCCATCAGCACCAGGCTTTTTTTTGTAGTAAATTTTTTCTCTTTCACTCTTGATCCCAAGAGAACTTGGGACTCGATTCAGGACAATGCCATTCATTGGGTGCCTGTCACTGCTGGAATATCTTACTTGTGTCACTGTCTGCTCAGTGATGCTTTCAAATATTTGTAAAAATTAAACAAAAACAAAAAAAAAACCAACCAAATTTATATTGTGTCCAGGTGTGCTTAGTGCATGGGAAAAAAAGAGATTATTTTATGTAGTGGGAGGTGGAACAGAGATTTTATTTGGTTGAAATTAGAATGAGGATGATGAAAGGAAAGGAACAAAAGAAAGAAATACATTTGTGGTCACTGGCAGATCATCATAGTGTGGGGAGAGAAGAAAGGTGTTTGGATGCTGATACAGCTGTGTGGGTGACCAGGGCTGGTTCCTTGGCTGCCTGTAAGGGCTGCTGCTGAGGGTAGGTTTACCTTCTTCTCCAGGTCACAGAAGCATCTCTGTGCTGTGCCCTGGCCTGCATTGTTACACCTTGAGCTTTTTCCCCTCTCTGCTTTCCTGGCTGAAAAGAGGAGGAGAAATCCTCCTCCACTAACTAAACTCTCTTTAGCTTGTGTTTTAACAGCAAGATCTAATGTTCTTTAGGAATAGCTTCTTTGCTGTTTCTCTGGGCTGCCCTATACTAAGACTGAGGACTTCAAGGTTATCCCAGCATCACAGAATCACAGAATGTGCTGAGCTGGAAGGGACTCACAAGGATCAAGTCCGGGGCAACCTAGAAGTTAAACTATAAGCGAGAGCATTGTCTAGACATGTCTTGAACAGAGACAGACTCAGGGTCATGACTGCTTCCATGGGGAGCTTGGCCACCCTCTAAACGACCCTTTTTTCTGATACCAAATCTGAACTTCCCCCAAGCAGCTTTAGGCCATTCCCTGTGTCTTGCTGCTGGACACCAAAGAGAAGAGCTCAGCACTCCCCTTCTGCTGTCCCTGGTGAGGAATTCAGCCCTTGGTCTTCTCCAGGCTGAACTAACTTTGTTTCCTCAGCTGCTGCTTGTAAGTCACACCTTTCCTTGGTGTCTTGGTTGCCCTCTTTTGGACACATTATAATATTTTTATATCCTCATTGTAGTGTGGAGCATGAAACTGCACGCAGTGGTGGCGAGGCTGTACCTGAGTGCACTGGGACCCTCACTCCTCTTGCCAGTTAACTATTCTGTGCCAAGTACAGCCCAGCATAGCTCACCTGGCAGGGCCTGCCATCACTCAAAATGCCCAGAGCCTCTTCTGCAGCCTCATTCTTCAGTCTGTTAAATGCAGACTGCAGGATGAGACTGGGTGCAGCCCTGCAGAAATAATCCAGGGTTACAGCATTCTGGGTGCAGAATCTGGCATTTGTTCTTGTTCAGTTTTGTGTGGATGACATTATATACACATCTGGCTGTACGCTGAACACTGTCCAGAGGGATATGGTGAGACTATCAAAAGCTTTGCCAAGACCAAAAGAAAAAAACCACATCTGCCTTTCCTTTGTCTACTAGGTGGGTAACCTTGTTGTGAAAGGTTAATAAATTGGTGAAAGGCCTGACTTTCCCCTCAAGAACTCGTATGCACTTTGATCAACAACTGTGTTGTCTTTCAAGTCTTCTTCTTGATAGCTTCCAGACTAATTTCTCCACAGTTTTACCAGGCACCAGAGTGAGACTGATTGATCTGCAGTTACCAAGGTCTTCTTTCTTGCCCCTCTTGAAAATTGGAACAACATTGGCCGGCTTCCACATCAACTTATACAGATTCCCAAGGCTGTTGATTAATAACTGAGAGGTCTCACCTCTCAGTTACACTGGCCAGCTCTTCAGTACCCCAGGAGGAATCCCATTGGGCCCCATAGATTTAGGTGCATTCAGTTGCAGCAGCAAATCCCATACAAGTTGGAAGTCAGCTGGGAGTTCATCACTCCCCCAGCCATGGCCATCCAGCCCAGGGCTCTGGACACTCCCATCACCAGTGTCAGAGAATGAAGCAAAGGCAGCATTAAATGTCTCTGCTTCATCACTGCTCAGGGTGACCCACCTCACCAAGTGACAGACCAGTGTTTCCTGTAGTCTTCTTTCTGCTGTTAACATGGTTTAAAATGCCTGTTGTTACCCACCACAGTACCAGCCAGCCTCAGCTCGAGATTGGGTGTTTTTTCCCTAGAGTGGCAAGGAGCATGTCTGTCCTGCATAATCTGTCCTTTCCAAAGTCCATACACTTTCTGCTAAGTTGCAGAAGGAGATCCCTGCTCAGCCAAGCCAGCCCTCAGCCTCACTGGCTAGACTTCTGACACATTGTAATTGCCTGCTCCTGTGCTCTTGAAAGGAGGCCCTTAAAAAGTGAGCAGCTTTCATGTACCCCACTATCCTCTAAAGCAGGTTCCCAGGGGACTTTACTGCTTCCCTGCAGCCTAAAGTCTGCTCTGCCCAGGTTCAGAGAAGTAGCTTTACTTACAGTTTTTCTCCTATCACCAGGATTTTAAACTCAGCTATTTCATGATTGTGATAGTCACGACAGCTATCCGTGAGACCGTGTCTATATACAACCAACCATCTCTTTCACAAACACCTCAAACTTGAGCTCTCCAGGGAAGAAGAGGGGCCTTTAGGGACTTCTTCCTCTGGTGAAGCAAAGCCCAAGATGTTTAAAGGAACAGATATAATCTATGGAATCCTGCTTTAAAGCTTACTAGCAATCAGAGCCATAACTAATACTTACATGTTTTGACTTGCAACATCAAGGAAGCACAAAGTCTTTGAACCAGCTTTGAAAGTGCATTCTCAAATAGTCATCCCAAAGTATTTGTGTGTAAAAGATCCTGTGTAAAGAAGAGCTCACTGCTTATGACAGTGCTGTATTTCTTGATGTGCAATCAGGGAAGTTCTTGTTCAGTCTAAATTTTTTGTAGACTGGACATTACAGACACATTAAGCTGAGCAATTTGAACACAAATGAGGTTCTCAGTAACCTGAGCTTGTTCCACAAGGTGTCTTCATTTTCAAGCTTCAGGTAGAGTTTAAGCTAACCAGGGGTCTAAGGCAAAGGTAGGTGTTTCCTTAGACTAGGACTTCAGCTCCTCCCCCATTACTTAAACGAGAGTATCTGGCATCATGAAACACAGTACATGTCCCTCCACCCATTTTTACTTCTGCTCCTCATTTCCCTCACTGCCCTTTTCCTGTTTCTTCCTCTAGTGGCAATGGCATTGCAAAGCCAGCTGGAAAATGCACACACAGGCCTATGGGCTCACAGGCTAAGGGAAGCTAAAGTCCAGCACATGGAAAGAGGGTCTGCTCACAAAGTGATGCTTCCAGCCAACTTTCTTGCCATATCAAATGACAGCAAGGATACAATGTACTGTATTTAAATCGTGGTGGAAGGGGGTTCTGGATGCCTTTGGACCAGGCTGGTGCTAGAAACGGCACTGTTGCTGTGACAGTGCCTTGGCATGAGGTCAGAGCAGCTGTGGCTTTGTTCAAATTTAGGTGCAAAAGCTGTGTCAGAGTTTGTCACACCTGACTTCCCGTGCTCAGACTTCCCTGATGACCACCAACACTTGAGCCTCACAGCAAGGAGACACCATAATTGGTCACAGCTTCTGTTCAAAAGCCTGAAGGCAACAGAAAATCAGGACAACTAAGCTGGAGCCATCCTTGCAAGTCTTTGAGGTCTGCAGGTGAAATCAGGAGTACAGCTAATACTCAGAGAAACTATAGAGAAAAAAACCTTTAGGCACCTGGTAGTCAACAAATACAAGTTTATTTACAAACAAAGAAGAAAATGTGGCTATCGCATCAAATTCTCGTATATTTACAGCATCCAGGTGAAGGACAAGATAGCAAAAGGATAAGAGGGCAGAAGGTTGGTATTAAGGAAAGAGGAAGTCTCCTGTTGAATTGCAGAGGAGCTGAGCTGAAACAGGCCAAAACCTTCATACTTGAAAAGCTGAGGCTTCAGGGAACACAGACAGGCTAAACTCTAACCCACAGCAGTGGGCAGAGATGTAGCTCCTGGGATGACCTTCCTTAGCTCTTCCCTCTGAATTCCACTGAAGCTGACACAGCAGAGGTGAGCTGAGGCCCCGGTGCTCAGGGAGCAAGGAGAGGGGTTCTGTGACCTTTTCCTGCTAATAGATGATGAGGGGCAGCGAGAGACTTTGCTCGCCTGCACCGTGGAGTCGGTCAGCTGAGCTGGAAAGCGCTCTGGTTCACAGCACTGAAGGCTGGCACACAAGAGAAGGGGGGAAGGCTTCGTTCCACTCCAAGAGCAAGGAATGCGAGGCAGGCCAGCTGGGATGTGAGCTCCAGTTCTGCAGCCTGGGCTCAAGCCCCCGTAGGGCTACCTGCAATGTATCATCATTTTTTCTTTAGTGAGCCTTTCAGCTTCTTCTCTGAGGAGCGTTGTTTCCGCACCTTCTCCTCCTTTTTCCCCAAGTTCTCGTACACTGTTGACTCCTCTTTCTGCCTGTAAGACCAGGGAAAAAGTCAGGAAGAGGAAAAGCCAGCCAAGCCTGCAGGCAGACTTGCCAGAGACAGGCAGAGCTGGGCCTCTGCTTTAGGTGAGCTCTTACTTGGAGGGTTTTCGTGAAACCTTGGGGTGTGCATTCCTCACTGCAGGGGGGTAGGCGATGTTCCCGTACTCACACTCATTTGGCTTGCCCTTCTGAGACTGCAGGAGAGAAAAAACAGGCTTAGAGTGTGGTCTGGGAGATGTATTTGAGGCGCCATAGAAAAGTTCTGGCTGTTAAACCCCACTTTGTGCCAGGATCTCAGTGGAAGTTGGTGGATTGCTGAAGTGCCTGGGCTCAGCACACTGTCTGCCAGTGCCAGAGGTGAGCAGCAGCTGCAAATGCAGCCTGGTATAGGAGGCAAAAGTGTGGCAACAAATCTCTGGAGGCACTAGAACACCCAGAAGTGCCAAATTTCAGCTAAAGAATATTAAAACAGCAGGATCTGCAGCATGCTGCCAGACGCTACAAGGAGAGAGAAGAGACACCACTTATCAAATAGCAGGAAAAGATCTTGCAGCTGCAAAACTGGGATGTGAAACAAAGAGAAAAGGAGAGGCAAAGGAAAGTCTTTGCTTGTCCTAAACTAAGTTTGTAACAAAACAGCCCTTGGTGATGTTATTCAGAATATAGTTGAGGTAACTGCATTAAAATTTAACTGCTGTTTAGCAGTTCAGAAGGGATTGGTACTTGCGCTGCTAATAAACTTCTCCCCTGAATTTAAAAGTCTTAGAAGAGAGGAACAGGGACACAGATCTTACTGCACTATTGCAGTCTCTGTAGGTCTCAGTGTTAGCTTAAAGCTTGTGAAACAGAGCGCTTGGGCTCAGAGCCAGCACCATGCAGGGCTTAGGCTCACAGGGCAGTAGAGCCCCTTTTCTCTCACCTGGATAACTTCCAGCTTTTTCTTGGTTGCCTCTATGAACTGGCAGATGGCCATGTAGATGAACTTGTACTGGGCCTCCGTCTGCACCATCCCGGACCGCTGGGCCCTCACCATCTGGATGGTCTTCTGGATGTCAATGTCACAGTCCAGCCCTAGCAAGGAGCATCAGAAAAGCTTACAGACATGTTCACTGCCCCCTCTCCCAGTGCTCTACCAAAGGCAGCCATAGTGGAGGACAGTCAAGAAGTTTCCACTTCCTTCCATACTCTTTTATTCCTGTATGGACCTCCTATCTCTCCCCCTGCTCAGTATCTTTCAAGTTTGGCCTTGGAGGAACAGCCAAAGCTCAGGGAAGGCTGAAGCCATAAGTAGGGATATGGTACAGAGATCCAGCAGAACAACTTTCTTAGGGCCATGGCAGGATCTTCTCCCTCTCATACCTGATAGTTTTCACCCCTTTGCAGCTAAACTTGAAGGCAAAGCCCTACTGGGTAATCCAAGTTCATGCTGAGATCCTTTGGGGTCCTCTTACCCTTGGTGGAGATCATTTCCACGATCATATCAATGACGATGATAGTCCCAGTGCGGCCAATCCCAGCACTGCAAGAAGAGGACAGGCAGAGGTCAGAGCAAGACAGCTCCTGAAATAAATGCAGCTGCTTCTGGGGAAGCATGTGGCTCTTGCAGCAGCTGTTCAGCAATGCCACAAAAGAGTCACAGGTTCAATGGGTAGAGAGTTTGGTGAGGGACATCAAAGACGAAAAAAGGCAAATATTGGGACTGGCATATGCTTCACTCACAAGTCCTGGGGTACAGCTGGAAGCAGCAGAACAGACTTTCTGTATCTCTCCCTAGTTTAAGGATGGGGGATGCTTCCAGCTCCAGCCTCTGTACTAACCTGCAGTGTACCAGAATAGGCCCTGCGTTGGGGATGCTCTCTTGCTTCTGGTTTATCTGGTCGAGGAAGCTGAGGACTCCTCCCGGCTCACTGGGCACACCATGGTCAGGCCAGCTCAGGTACTGGTACTGCCAGATCTCACGCACAGCCTTGCCCTGAGAATAGCAAAGCATCCCACTGGTAAAACCGGAGCCCAGCCCTGTCCCTGGCCTCTGTCCCAGGGAAAGGTGAGTCTGAAGCCAGAGAGAATCTCTGTCTCCTGCTCACTTCTTAGTGGTTCCACCAGTGTGATTCCAGCCCCAGCCAGGTGGGAACAGCAGCCCCAGGAATGATAAAACAGCAGCACCATCACAGCAGCCAGCAGTTGCCAGGTTTAGGAGTATGGTGGCTGTTAGGCCCAGGGGCTGGAGGGCAGCCCTTGGTCAGACACACTCACATTATCCTTGGGGCACACGCAGAGGTGCCGCAGTTTGTACTCCAGGGCATCGTGCTCCCCAGTGTTCTGCACAAGGTAGGGGCCGTACTCCTTCGTGCTGCCCAGCTCTGGCCAGTAAGGCACACATTTGTTCTGTGTGGGCAGAGAGGGCAAGGTGAGGATGGGCAGAAGGCAGGAAAGAGAGAAAAAGCAGAGCAATGGTTGAAAGGGAAAAGAGACCCTCCAGACTGCTACTTACCCGGCCTTTTTCCACCTCCCGTGTTGTCATCACAATAATGCGCGTGTTCTCCTGCCACACCATTTGCCACAAGTCATTGACTGTGGCATCCAGGCAGCCCTGGCTGGCGATGTAGGTCTTGGTGCACTCATCTGGGCTGACCAGGGTGTTCTGAGCACAGAAAAGGGAGAGTCAGGAGGGCTGCAGGTGCAGGCAGGCCTTCCCCTGCTTTGGGCACACGGCCATCTTTCAGGAACCTCACCTTGACATAGTTGGCATTGATGTAGTCAGATCCAGGTATATTTGGGTCCCTTCCCTGGAGGATAACTCTGGAGTGATCAACTGGGGGTGCAGTGGAAGAAGGAACAGTGCAGTGAGACACTCCAAGCACAGGCACACGGAGCTCCCTCACTGCCAGGTGCCACCCCAGTCCTGGTTCCCAGTGCATGCCCCATATCCTCTGCTCTCCCTCTCAGGGTTCAGACCAACCTCACTCTGTCCACCCATCTCTCTGTCTCTGTGATGGACCTCAGAACCTAATAACCCTCCCTCCTTTCCTCAAGGACAGGAAACAACTGTGACCTCCCTCGTCAGCTCTTAAATCCTCAGTGCCATACACCTTGTAACCTGCTCTGGAAGACAGAGTGGGCTGAGGCAGGGATGGCTTGGACAGCTCCTCATTGCCTGTCTGTGTGCATTTGGTTTGTTTTATAGTGGAGAAGCAAGACTCACAAGGCAGTATGTTCTTGTATCGGTTCTTGCTCTTATTTTCGGGTCTCTGGCCCTCATGACGGTCAAACAGGTGCTTGGCTTCCTGTTTTTGCAGGCTCTGAGAGCAGAAGAAAGAATAGTCATGGCAAGGTCACAATGTATGACAGGGGAGATGGGCACTAGGAGGCACAATGGTGGCTCTGATGACACATGGGCATGCTGTGGGGGAGCAGAGAAATGAAAACCAAACCTAGACTTGAGAAGTCAGAGGTTTGTGCCTTTACTGTCTTGGTGACTCACTCTCCCAAGCATACAAAAGCACATTTCTACCTCACTGGACTTGCTAAAAGATGAGACTCATTCCCCAGGGGAACTGGTTCTAAATAGAGACTTCTTTCAGAAATAAATTGACAAGACACACAAGAAATTTGGATGAAATTTGACAAGATTCAGGAAGAAATTGAGGATGTAGAATGAGGTGGTGCTTGTAGAATTCCCAACAAGCCAAATAAAGCCCCCCAGCAGTTTCTTACATCAAATTCCTCCCAGAATCCAGCCTTGGACGTCTCCTCACACAGACTTGTCTTCTTGTTCAGTTCCTGCACTCTGTTCTCAATGTCAGCAGCATTCACCCTCGTAGCATAGTAGGGCTGGGGATGGGAAAACACATTAGGTGAGAGAGAGAGTGAGAGAGATGCTGTTGGAGAGCAAAGTGTCCTCTGTGCACCGTGGCAAAAAGAAGGAAAAGGACATAAACCAGAAACAAACAGCAAACCAGTCCCTCCAAAGGGCGCCCCAAAACCAGGAAATTTGACTTACCTGCTTCAGGTACACAAAGGAACCAGACATCTCCTCAATTCCAATCTTCTTGAAGTGCTCCACCAGATCTGCCAAGCTGTCAAACATCTCAGCACCTCCAACTGTGTAGCGTCCGTTCTAAACAGAGGAAGAATGTGTAATGTCTCACTCAAAACAGAACCATGGAATAGTTTGGGTTGGAAGGTATCATAAAGGGCAGCTAATTCCAAACCCCCTGCCATGGGCAGGGACACCTGCCACTAGACTGTGTTGCCCAGAGCCCCCTCTAGCCTCGCCCCAAACACTTCCAGGAATGGGGCATCCACAGTTTCTCTGGGAAACCTGTGCCAGTGCCTCACCAACCTCATAGTAGGTGTTTTTTCCTAATATCCCATCTAAACCTGCCCTCTTCCAGTTTGTAGGCATTCCCCCTTGCTCCATCACTCCGTGCCCTTGTAAAAAGTCCCTCTCCAGCTTTCTCATGAACTCCTTTAGGTACTGGAAGGTGCTGTAAGACCTCCCCAGAGCTTTCTCCAGGCTGCACAGCCCCCATTCTCTCCACCTGTCCCACAGCCAAAGCTGATGATGCTCAGGAAAAAGGCAGTGCTGGGGTGCAGATCCATAGGCACCACCCTGCACCACGCAGGAAAGCATTTCCTCTGGCAGGGAGGTCAGAGGGGTTTGCCCTGAGCACATGGAGCTCATGGCACAGTGCTCTCAGTGGATCAACCCCAGAGAAGGTGTATGGCCCTCCAATCTCACCTAAGGTCAGCTGCATTCTCTCCTTGGAATCCCCTCATCCCACATGAAAGAAACAGGAGAAATTGTGACAGCCATTTTGGTACCATCCATGGGACACTGCCTCTCCTGCCCTCGCACCGCTCACCTCACACATGATCTTGATGTGTGTCACTTTGAGGCGGCTCCCAGAGGCACCGGTTGCCCCAGCTGCAGCATCGGACCCGGGTTTAGGCTGGTCAGTGAGGACAGACAGGACAAAGTCCCCAGGTTTGCTGAGGCTCTCCCGCACCAAGAAGGTCCAAGGGGTGGCTTTGGCCTGGAGCAGTGCCTCAGCTGCAGGGCCTGACAGATGCCCATGGTACCACCTAAGAAAGAGCAAGAGAGGGTCAGAAAAGAGGTGGAGCTGCAGGAAGTGGATGCCCTTGAGCTGATGAGTGAAGAACAGCAACACTGGGGAAGGGTGAGGAAGAAATGAAAGGGGAGACAGAGGAAGGAATGAGAGAGGGAAGGAGGAGCAGGGTCTTGGGAAAAGCAGATGAGACAGAATATGGAGAGACGGCCAGAAGAGAAAAGTGCAAGGGATGAGGTGGAGACAGAAGGGATCTAGGGAGCAGAAAGCTGGTACCAGAGGACATACTGAGAAAGCACCAAGTGTGATCCATTGTGTGACACACACAGAGGCACAGGTAAGTGATACTTTCTGCCTGGAACTCCAGTTGGGAGAGTGTAGTCTGAGTGTTTCAGCACCTCACGGTATTACTGGGATTGTTGCCTTACTGCTGCAAGGGGCTCTGGAAACTCAAACACCGGGGACACAAAAATAAGCTCCCACTGAGTCAGAAACTCTCCCATCAGATTTAGCAGCACCCAGATGGTTGTGTTGAGATCAGATCCAGTGAAGAACAATTCCAACTCCTCATTCTGAAACTCAGTCACTTCTTCACTCAACGGATAATTCCCATTCTCTAGGCACATCACACTGCAGTAATCACCCTGGCCACAGCAGTGAGCACCAGGAGCTGATCCATGTGCACATTCCTGTCCTCAATGCAAACACTCAGCAGCTCCTTCTCTCCTAGCACAAGGTCAGGAGCATCCCCATTTGACCAAGCTGTTCCCTGCCTTGCCATGGGGACATGGGAACGGATTTACTTCCCATGGAGCGGCTAACAGAGAAGGCCTGGGGTGGTACTGGTGAACTTCACATTGTTAGGGGGCTATTCATTCCCAGGAACTGAGATGGAGTTCAGCAGGCCACAGCCCAGTCACAAAGGCAGCTGGGACATTCATTCGTTCTCCCGTGCATCTGGTCAGAGCAAGGGGTTGCTCCACGTACAGCAAGAGGTCCACACAGTTATTGGCCTCAGCAGGTAACTTTTGAGGGTTGACCCTCACCTCACACACTGCAAGAAGCC
Organism: Prinia subflava; assembly: GCF_021018805.1. Taxonomy (NCBI): domain Eukaryota; kingdom Metazoa; phylum Chordata; class Aves; order Passeriformes; family Cisticolidae; genus Prinia; species Prinia subflava. The sequence continues at coordinate 18,702,822 of NC_086249.1, forward strand.
GCTGGTGACCCTTAGGGCACAGTTGTCATTAATTTCTGAACCTCCTCTCAGAGAATTGTTCAACCACCACATGCCCAGATGCCACCTTGGGATCGATTGGCACCTCCTGCTCATCAAAGAGGTCTGCCAGCCTCCCCTCCGCAGGTAGGAGGGGGTTAATGGGTCCCATTCCTCCCTCCCGCAGCAAAGCCCAGCTCTTCAAAGCCACGTGACGGAAAATCACTTGGGGAGAGAGTGAGAGGAGCTTTCGTAAGAGCCCGAGGGGGGAGGGGGTAAGTTTCCAACCGCAGAAGGAAGGGAGGAAACTGCAGGGCCACGACGCAATGGCCTTGACAGGAGAGGACAGCCAGCAGCAGACCTGCCCCCTCTGCAGCCTGACCCCACTGCAGAGCAAGCTGGGGTGCACCCTGATGTTTCAGCCCGGGGCATCTCTGCTCCCTGCCTCCAGGTGCCCACGGAGGACCTGCGCAAGGATTTGTCTACCCCAGAGCAGGGCATGACAGCTCCCCCGAGCTGCATCAAAGGGCAAAACGCAAGGGCAAAACCACCTGATTTGATTTAGGAACTTGGTGTCACAGACACATGCAAAGCGGGGACAGGAAGGAGACTAAGCAGGCCAGGAATAGCAGGGAGCACAGTCCTGCTCTCAGCTACGTGAGTCACTCAGGCCTACAATCACCAAGGAGGTCTGGGGCAAGACTGAGGGCTTCCACACAGCGTGTCCCTCCCCAGACCACCACAGACCCACAGAGGACACCACAGCCTTTCTTTCAGAAACAGCATATAAATAGCAAAGGCAACCAGAAACCAGAAGTAAAAATAGAGCCCTGTTAGGGCTGCCGTGATGGATCAAGGTATGCACGACTACACCTGGGGATGCTGCCCCCCTGGACTCATCAGAGGTGAAGAAAGGCAGGAGGCACTTGTTGCAGGGTTTGCTCTGGGGATGCAGGCAGGACAGAAAGGAGGCCAGGAAAGGTGTCATCACAGACACAGCAGCTGCCTTGCTGTCCCTGTACCTCTCTGTCGTGGGGTCAGAACAGTTGAGCGGGTATCGCAAGTCGATGATGGTGCCATCTTTGTCCTGCAGCGAGCCCTGTTGCTGTGTGTAGTACTCCACCAGTTCCGACAAGGTGGCAAACTTCTCCCCTCCATAGAGGTCATAGAAATCCCCAGTGTTCTGGATGCGGATGTGGGTCACCTGATCACCAACCCTGTGGAATAAAGCACGGGGCAGTCCAACGAGGTGGATGGAAAAGGGGCGGAAAAGGGGCAGAAAAGCATCCTGCACTACCTCCCACCATGGAACCAGAGCAAACCATCCCACTGAATGGAGATGACTGGAAAGAGAAGCTCCTTGGGCAACTTGAGGGAGACTCTAGAAGATGCTGGGAAGCCGAGGTTGTTTTACAGCTTGAAAAGAACTCAAAGGAATGGAGACAGGATGAAGAAGATGCCACAGGACATGTGAGGATCTAGGCAATCTGTGTATGGAACACTGCAAAGACAGAAGCTGGGGTCCAAGTTACTTACCGGACTGAAAGAGAAAAATCCCCCTGATTCCTCCGACTGGGTCTGGCCAGGAAGCTCCCATGGACACCTCGTCCCTTCAGTAAGGCTTCGGCTTCCAGCCCACTCAGGTCACGGTGAAACCACCTAGCAGAGAAAACAAAAGCAGGACCAAGTGAATAAAACAGACTATTGTGGAGATTTGTAGAATGAAGAATGGTCCCTGGTCCCTAGGTGAAAACCAGCAGCAGCATCCCTTCCTGCCCGATGCCTCCCCCAGCCTAAGGATGGTTCCCATTAGAGATAAAGCTTCCAGGGCCATCTCTGCCCTGATCCATCCTACTTGCCTGGTCCCATTCCTTACACACACAGACCTTTCAGACCATCTTACCTCACCATTGTGGAAGGAGAAAGAAGACGTGGCCAAGTGGCTGCCACTAAAGCAACCCAAAAAACACAGAGGAAAAATCAGTTTGCGCTGGAAAGGAAAGGGAAGTTGGAGGTCTGTGCCGGGGCACCTAATGCCAAACTGTTCCTGCGCCTCTTGGGGGCTGGCCATGTATCTCTCCTGGAGTCTACTGTCAGTCCATTCAGACCCTCTCCATCCCCCTTTTCCTGGCCAGGTGCCTTGATCTCTGGCCCGCTGCGCGGTGCTGCTGGGCACGGGCAGGTGCGAGCCCGTACACAGCGGGGCACGCGCGGCTCCGGGAACAGGAAGCGCTCTGAGCCATCCACTCTGCAGCCCCGAGCTGCTTTGCATACACTTCTGCTTCTCCTTTTGCGTCTTCCCTCCCCATAGCCCCTATTATTTTTGGGTCTCTGTCTTCAGCACACAAGGGCCGACCCTTTGCATGCATCTGGGGTTCTGGCCGTGTTCACAAAACTCAGTTTTGCACGTCCTCTGTTCCCCTTTTTCTCCAAAAGGCCAATGAGCAACATAAATGGATTCAAATGTCCTGCGTGCTCTGTACAGGCACAAGGGGGAATCTGTGTGAGCTGCAGGCTTCAAGGTCCGGGCTAGTGCTCTGAGCACAGCAGTGCCTGCCTGAAACCAGCCGGTCATGGGATGGGACTGACACAGGCAGCGGTAGCTCAAAAGGGATGGGGAGGTTGGGAGAGGGTGGTGAAGCTGCCCAGGAAGGCAGGCAGAGACCAGGACAAACAGCTAACACCTACAGGGAGCCCACACAGCACCGAGGGAGCTGAACCGAGGACCTTCAAAACCCCAGCACCCCATACTGAGGCCAAAGCTGACAACATGGACAACCAGGTACACAAAGAAGGAAAACCATTCCAGTCACCCAGCTGCTTCCAGCTGTGGCTCACGACTGCCCTGCCCACAACACTGGTTTCCAGGTCTGCAGGTCTGGTGAAAGAGTGAGCAGTGGACTAAGAGTGCAATGCATCTGGCAAAGGAGCCTGACTTTTCCCTGGGGCCATCTCAGCTACCCTCTGTGGTGTGGGCAGCAGCAACAGCAAGAGCCTTGCTCATTTCAAGTAGCAGCAGCTGCAGATTTCCCCACACACCAGACTGGGAAATCCTGCAAAAAGATGAACAGGCTGCTAGCTAAGACCTAGACAAAAAGTCATGGCCAAGACAGAAACCAGCAACAAAGGGAAGTGCAGGAGAGACGAGTGGGAAGCTAAACTTCATTGCTAGAAAGGCAACACAGGCACCTACAACAGCTTCCTTAGAAATGCTTCTGGTTTCATGCACATGGTGAGCTGGGGTGGGGTGAGCCACAGGCAGCCAGAGGTACTGACCTAGAACTGATATCAAAAACCAAGGAGATTTTAAACGCACAGGACCAACTCAAGGGAACAACTTCTGCAGGAAGTTGTAGAAGTTGCATCTGAAAGACGGCACCTAAATCAGTTTAGCAGGAACAGGAAACAAGTGCTGTTTATAGCTAAGGGAGAAAAGGCAGGAACTTCCAGGGAGAAGTCCCAAAAAATAATTCCTGATATCAAAAGAACATTAGAGTATGCTGAGTCAATATGAAGCCAAGGCAGAAGAAACCCAAAACTTAGGCAACCCTGCACCCTACACTGACTGAAGGAGAAAACCTGTCTGAGGAACTGAACATCAGTTGGACACAAAGGAACAGGGAAAGAACAATGTAGCAAAGAGCCCAGAGCAGAATAAGAAAGGGCGAGAGTGCACTTATCCTGTGTAACTCAGCATCCTCCAGAAGGACAAGCCACAGGGTGTGGTGTAATCTCTTGCCAGTATTTTTGTGGACACAAATCCCATATCACATAATTTACAGATGAGTTTGTGCTTCTGCTTGCTTTCATTTTAGGAAAGGAGTGGATGCATGCAGCTGCCTTGATGTCTTTGATCTGGGCCAATTAATTAATCTAATTAAAAACTACCAGTAAGGGAGGGAAATGTCACTGTAGAGAAGCCATCAGTTGGTATCTTCGAGGTCACTCTCCTAAATGACTGCAGCATGGAACAGCTGAGCCACTAAATATAATAAGACTATAATTGAGCAACTAAAACACTTTTTTAATATAATTAAGAGGTCAAGAGATTTCAGCAAAGAGACTACTCCTACACTGTTTGGCTTTCAGTACAACACAGGTGTTAGAACCTCATCTTGTAAATCCCTCATGGAACCAGGCCACAGCTAGAGCGGTAACAAATTTACAGCAGAAGATAAATGAAATAGCTAATTAAAAGACACACATCTGGATTGCTGCAAGAAAAAAAGGCCCTGAGAAACTGGAAAGGATCCAGCATAATGCCAAGAATGCAGTGAAGAGCCTGGAGCATAGCAGAGAGCAAGCTGAGTTTATTCAGCTTGAAGAAAAGATGGTTAAGGAGAGATTTAACACTTGTCTGAGACTACCTAAAAGGGGCTGTGGGGGTTTAGAGATGATGAGTCATGTTCTTTTTTGTGGGACACAACAAAAGGAAAAGAGGCAACAGGCATCACTTGCAGCAAGGGAGATTCTGATTAGGTACCAGGGAAAACTGCACAAGTGCTCCCCACCAAGGGGGGGTTCAGCACTTGCCACAGGTCCCCAGAACAGCTGAGGAACCTCCACCATGGCAGGTATCAGGACTCACCAGAACAAGGCCCTGGGCCACATGAGCTAGTTTTTGGGTGAGCTCTGCTGCGAGCAGGGGGTGGGACTAGGCAAGCCAGAGGTCACAATGGTGGTCAAAGGAAGGGCAGAGAGAAAGATTATGTGTAGAGTTTGTTCTGCCCTTGTACTTCCTAAGCCTCTGTTAGCTCGTAGTCAACTTTTTTTTTTTTGACTTGTAGTCAACCGTCAAATGCATAATAAATTTTGCATCCTTTCACAAAGAATTCCATTGCTCAGTTACAGGAACACCCCCTCCTTTGACTCGCTTATAACCTGCTCCCTGCCTCTTTTTTAACACCTGGTTGTTGTAAAGAAAGGAAAATCAGTGGGTGATTCCTGTTTCTCCCCTCCCTGCTCCAAGCTGCTTGTGGTAACAGACCTGAAACATTCATATCCATCCTCAACCCTTTGCCAGGCTGAAGACTCCAGCCCTATTAAGGGGTTCTTTTTGTACAGAACTATTCTACACCTCTGACCACCCCTGCTGTCTCTCTCAGAGATATTCCCAATTCTGGCATCTGGATTTGGAGATAAGACTGAGGGTGGGCACAGAACTGTGGTGTTCAAAATGCTGGTGAGTCATGGACAGTGATGATTTCTGATGTTCACCACAACCAAGCATTAAGCTAACAATTGCATGGCCTTCAGTAATCAAAGTGTCACTCCAGAGAGGTTACAGTTAGTTCACAGTCATTGTTTTATATGCAAATTTTTTATTATTTTTCTGTATGAACATTGTTTTACATAAGCCTTTTCATCTGCTGTTCTGCTGCCCACTCATTCGCTGCCATTAGGTCTTTCTGAAATTATTCACAAGTCAACTCCCACCCGATTATCCTGAATAACTTTCTACCATCATCCAGTTTTCTCACCTCAACAAGCTGTATTCTTAGGCCATTTGGGAATATACTGAGCAGCGTGTATTTCAGATTAGGCCCCTGTGATCTGTGACCACTGATGACTTCCCTTTGCTGTAAAAATGGGATGTAAATTCCCACCTTCCATTTACTACTCTTTTTTTTTTTTTCTAATGCCATTATTTCAGCCTTATTTAAAGACTTTGATGAGAAAATCTTGTCAAATTCTTCAAATCCAAGCAAACTGTACTGGCCAGACCTGCCTTATCCACAAGATTGCTAAGTCCCTTAAAACCCTCCCATTTTACAGGACCATATCTGCCTTTACAAAAGCAGGTGCTGGCACTTTCTTTAGTATCACATTCATTGCTTTCCCCATTATACTGTGTATCCTCTTGCTCAGATAACTTTATCATTCCATGCTTCCCTCACGTTTTGGGGGAGACAATTTGGAGCCCTTTTTGGGAATGAGCATTGCATTTGTTACTTCTAAATCTCAGCACTGAGATGATTTCAGACAGGAGGTTTTGCTGTTCTGTACAGAACTCCGTTGTAGCTCAGTCATTAGTGCAGAGCAAAGGCTGCCTGGGAATGGGCAGATGGACTGTCTGCCTGACTTGCCAAAGCCACACGCTCTCCATCAGGCCACGGGGCTCCAGCATAGTGCTGGACCACTGTGGTTGCCCCAGCTCTTACCAGAGAGTAATGCCAGAGCAAATCCTGTTTCCTGACACCCTGCCACGGCAGTCTCCAGAGCAGGGTGCCTGTTTGGACTGACTCTGAGGACTGTACATCCCGCTCTCTGTTCCATAAAGGGCTAGAAAGGCTGCAGCAAATAAAGGAAGAACCAGGATTTAAAAGGCCAGGCAGCTGACATCTTTCTCTGCAAAACCATTCAGAGATGCTGCAGATGCAGGGTGGCAGAGGAACTGCAGCGGACTGGGCAGCACGAACCCTGCTTGCTCCTTATCAAAGTGAGAGGGAGCAACAGTAACAGTGTAAAGCACAGCGAGCTCCGATCCTCTGGCTACCCCTACCAAATAGGCAGCTCCTATCAGAAAGTGGGGGGTTTTCCCGTTTTTCCCTTCTGTGCCTGATTCCTACTGCTGATATTCGTACTTTTCTCACCAACAGCTCTTGTTTTCTTGCCCTAACTAGCATTCACAGCACTCACCCACGGGATGGCATCGGGGTCTTGTCTCTCAGATCCCCACTGATGGAGGGCTGACAGGAGCTGGTGGAGGAAGCACCACAGCCCTCAACCAAGGGGGTCCTACTAAAGAAAATAAAGCAATATTGGAATTACCAAGAAAGGCTCTTGAGACGGATTCGGGAGAGAGATCAAAGGCCTTGGTAGAGGAGAGGTGGGCTGGCAGCGCTGGATGCCCATGGCGGGAGCAGCAGCCGGCAGCGCTGGCGGTGCAGCACCGCCCGTGACTCACCTGAGCCCGAGCCGCACGGGCGAAGCCCCGACCCCGCCTGCTCCCGGGCGGAATAAGAAGAAGGTAGCTCCAGGTCAGGTAAACCTCAGGCCTCAAGCCGAGGGCTTAATTCTCACCATTTGCAAAGCACTTCCTGGACCGTAGTTAATGAATAATCAGAGGGGTGGGGGAAGGACAGGGCCCAGCTCGGAGAGGTAGATGGAGACGGAAGGGAGCGACTGCTCTTCCTGCCTCCCATGCACTGAGCTCACGCCCTCGCTGGCTGCATTCCTGCCCGGTTTGTAACTGAGAGCACAGAACGCAGCTCCCTGCCCTCCCAGGCCTGGCTCCTTCACTCAGCCCTTTCCCCACCGTCGCCAAAGACCTCAATTCTTCCAAGGGCAACAGGGAAAAAGGGCAGGAGGCTACAAGCAGACATACCTGATGTCCCTCTGAATCACACCAGAAAGAAAACACTGCAAAGCAGCAAGGCTGCACCACTAGGTTGATCCCTCTCCAGTCCAAAAAAAAGTGAGATAAACATTTTATGTTGTTTATGTTGTTCTAATCCAGGCTGCAGCCAAATGGGGCAAGCCCAGTCCTCCCACGCTAGCCGCTCCCTGCCGCATCTCTCTGCTGCCCTTTTCACTAAGGATAATGTTGCACATTGAGTCACAAAACCAGGCAGCCACAGGCACTGGGGGCAGGAGTGAATCAGCACTGACCCTGCTGGGGACAGGGGCCTCGATGGCATTTACAGCACTTGCTGAACAGCACTAGATTGTGTTGAGGGACACATTTCCTAGTATGCTTCAAACAGCACATCTGAAAATGCTTGCCCTTGTAAAGTGCTTAATACCTGTCTCTCTGATATCAGATGCTAGGGCTTCACACTGAGGCTCTGCACAAACCTTTTTGCAGAACACGGTAAACACATCCCAAGTGCGACGCAGAGAGCACTGCTGTACCTGCCTGTGCACCAGGGAGCAGCACAGCTGAGCTCACGGCCATTCATGAAACACGGGCACTTTCAACACACGTTTTATTCACCAGCAGACACACGAGCATCCCATTCCTTCCAGGCCCGCGTCCCCCTTGCTCAAGTGCCCCATTCCAAGGGCTGACAGGACCTGCACTTGGAAGGAGGGCATCAGCCGGAGCACCGGGAGAACTCAGGAAGCAGCAACTCCTCCGGTGCCGGCCCCGTGCGGCGGCAGCGTCATGGGCGGCAGGAACATGGCCTTGAGCTTGCCCGACATGCTGGCGATCTCCGGGTCCTGAGACTCGTAGGACTTGATCAGGCGGGCGAACTTCAGGACGCCTGCAAGGAAAGGGGATGGGCGGGACGCCCCGCTGCCCCGGCGGGCCCGGAGCATCCCGCCCGGCGGGGAACAACCCACCTTCGCCGTCGCTGCTGAACCCGTAGGCCTTGATCACGTCCTGCTGGATCTGGGTGGCCACGGGCAGGAGGAACTGCAGCATCTTGCCCATGTCGTTGCAGGCGTTGTCCCGAGCCTCCTCCATGCGCTGCGCGTTCTCGGGCGCTCCGAACGCCTTGATCACCTCCGCCAGCACCGCTGCGGGACACGGGCACTCAGCCGCCCGCCAGCCTCCCGCATCCAGCATCGCGACACGGGCGAGGCGCCGCCAGCCCGCCCGGGAGGCTGCGCCACCCGCACTCACCCTTCGCCTGTTCCGCGCTCAGCGCCGGCGGCGCCGAGGGCTGCGCGGAGGCCGCCATGGGGCGCGCCGGGCCCACCGCGGCCGCGGCCCCGCACGGACCGGCAGCGGCTGCAGCGCGGCCCGGCCCGAGCGCGCCTGCGCGTCCCCGCCCCGCTCTGACATTGGACCGCTGTGTGGGGGCGGCTTCCCGAGCGCGCGGGAAACCTGCTGGACAAATTCTAAAAGAGCTGAAATCACTGCTGCGGCCACGCCCCGCGCCGGGCGCCCCCTCCGGGCCGACCCACCCCGCGCTCAGGGCGAGGACCGGTTTTCGCTCCTGTCGTCTTCCCCGCGGGTCCCCGGCCCGGTGCCGGCCATCCGCCCCGCTCCGCACCGACACCGACGGCCCCCGCCGCCTCCGAACCGGACCCGCCGTGCAGCCCTGACTGTATGCAAATTTCTCGCTTCCTATTGGCCGGCAGCGCGCAAGCCCCGCCCCTCCCCGCGCAGGCGGGGCTCCTGCCCAGCGGCTCCCCCGCGCCCTTCCCGAGGCGGTGCCCACTTCCAGCCTCGCCCAGTTCTCACCGGGAGCGTTTCTGCCCTTCCCGTCCTGACCCCGGTGAAAAGAAATGAACACACCGGAGTCTCGTTTCTGGAAGGGTTTTTTGTCTTTTTTTTTTTTTTTCATTTTTTAAGAGCTTCATATATTTATTTATATATATAAATTATTAGAATGTGTGTCGGGGCTCGGGAGTGCGTGGGGAACGTTGTTTGGGTGATTGTTTTATTTTCTTTTCCATAGCTGGGTTGTTGGTTGTTTCTTCCTTTAATGGTTAAGTAAATATATATATATATGGGGGACCAATCGAGAGATACAACTGTGAAATCAGAACACGCACGCAGGGGCAAGGGAGTCACAAGTTGCTACATAAAACTGCCACGTCTAATAGGATGTGCATGAGTTAAAGTACATCAATTAGGATGGGTGAGGGGAAAAGGGGCAGCCACCATCTTACAGACAGTCCCAGGACGCAGTTACCGCTCGGCCACGCCAGCTCTCCCCATGGGGCTTAGAGGGGTCACGGTGGTGATGGCAGTCTCCAAAAGTCTGCCGGTGCTTCGCACCCCATGGCCGTGCCCGCTCCCATCAGTGGGGAAAGCACAGCCACGGTCCTGCAAACAGTCCTGCGGTGCTTTGCACCCCGATGGCTGGGACCGACCCTCCACAGGCAGGAGAGGCCGCTCAGGAAGGGGCCTGGAACACTTTGTTTGCATCTGAAGGAATGTTGGGAGAATGGGAAAGCTGCTCTGGCTAATCTGGAAAAGTTCCACGTTGCTTTTCTGTATCGCTAAGCAGTATCTTACACCTAAAGGGGGGTGGGGTGTTGAGGAGGCATCTTGAGAAAAGGCTCTTTTGGGTTTGCAGTTATTTCTTGGCTGCACCTCCTCCTTGCAGAAGCAGAAAAGGCAGCAGCATCCTGTACATTAAGTCCTTCAATGCTCTGCACTTTTTTATTTAATGCAACTGTTCCCCCAAAACAAAGGATGGAGCTGCTGCCACCCTGAATTCACGTCAGTCTTTGTCTTTCTGAGCTCTGTGCAGTGCTGATTCTCTTTCCTTCACAGCTCAGCTGAAATCATGTACCAATCGCTTCAGGTCCCTTAGTGGTGTTTCAGTCCCTCCCATTCTCTCTCCTCCACTTTTCCCAGGATGCCATCCCATACTTTTTGTCATCTTCTCTTGTACTCTACTGCATGGTGGGACCAGGATGTGTCACTTTGCAGCTTCCCCTCCCCCAGGATTTGGTTGATTGATTGCTCCTCTTGAGAGAAAGACGTGATGTCACACTGACAACAGAAGTCCATTTAAAGGGGTTTGTCACTTTCCTTCTTCAGGTGGCTAGGATGAAAAAGAGGAACAAGGTGATAGTGAAAGGGAAAAAGGCAATTTACTACATTCCCCTGCCTTTGTTCATCTACTCACACAACACTGCTGGCTTGGGAAGTTTTGCAGATCCTTGAAGTAGGATCTTTTCAAAAGATACAACATTGCACCTCTCCCTTTCCCAGTATGCCTCCCCATGCACTTGCGAATGCCTTGTCTTGGCAAAACCATCAAACCCTTATAAACGTTTTGTACTTTGGGAGGGGTATTGGTTAGTCATAACTGCACCAACACATGTGAAACACGTGTAGGTTATCTCCCCCCTCAGAGGGGAGGAGCTGAGGCCTCTCAAGGGATTAGCCACGGAATAGCCACTTGCCAGGTATGACCTTCCTGGTGGCCAGCCCACAGCTGTGCCCCATGGCAGAGCATCCCTGTTCCCGGTGTGGGCTTGGGCTTGGATACCCGCTTCAGGGGCAGCGCTTCCCTGTTCCCACTGCCTGTGCCAGCCCCATGCTGGGGCTGGCCCTGCAGGTGTTCTTATGAGGAGAGAGCAGCTCCACGCACCTGTAGTAGTCCTCCTGCGTGGGGAGCGGCACGCCGTGCAGAGGGTGGTGGGCGTGGAGCCACTGCTGCTGCTCCAGCGCCAGGCGCTGCAGCTCCGCCGACTGCGCATGCATGGCCTGCAGCTGGTGTGCCGCCGACATGGGCGCCGAGAGGGAGCCCGGCAGGTCCCGGTAGGGTGCGGCTGCAGCCAAAGGTGACACAGAGAAGAGCCAAGTCAATGCTCCATCCAAGGCCCCACAGCTCAGTCAAGACCCTGCTGCACTCCCCTTCCCATCCCTGCCCACGTGCAGGACCTGCTTGTCCTGAGAGCATGGGCCTGCCCTATGCTCTGTTCAACAGACCCCAGTTCGGTCCTGTGACCCCTCAGGACGGCCCTGCCCCTCAGAACTCTGCTGATGCTCTTCAGAGGAGAACAGCAGTACCTGAGAACCTCCTTACCAAAGAGCTGGTGGCGCAGCACTTCATTCTCATGCAGAGGGTGAGGCAGGAGAGGGTTGGGGATGGTTCCAGCCGGGTACGGTATCCGGGTGAGGTGTGATCCCGAGGCAAGGGGGTCGATTAGAGGGTGAACGGAGGCTGAGGCTGGAAAGAAAAGATACCACAATTGTCCCAGGCTCTGTAGCAGGTAACACAGAGACAGGCACAAGGCCTCACAAAACAGATATGGATAGAGAGGGTCAGAGTGTGTTAGGGATGGGACAATTTCACAGCTAAACATCACAGTGTCATCTCCTTCTAAGTGTTACTCTTTTTTTCCTGCATCGAACTTCATGTGAACCAGTCTGGCAGAGCTCTGTCCCTACACTCCTCTGTAAGAAACACTGCTCCTTAGAAGTACAGCTCCCTAAAAATTCAGTGGGGTTCTGCAAGCACCTGCTCTGCAATGAGGTCTGCACCCCATATCATGCCTGTCACCCCGACAGCCACTCAGGTGCATACTTGTACTGCGTGCTTTCCTTTCCAGGTCTAATCCAGGACAGATTCTCTTTCTAGTGTCTTGGACTCACAGCCAGAGGAAGGTGCCCAACCATGGATCACAGGGAAAATGGACATTCATTTGTACCTCCTGCCATCTCTGAGCAGTTGCAGCTGCTCAGAGCCAGTGTCTGTGACTGACACCAGACCCCAGTGACGGCTCACAGCACCTGAGCAGGCACAACGCTTTTTTCCTATTGCACTGTAGCTTGGGCTTCGCTCCCCTGAGATTTTCATCCCTAAACCTTTTACTTTGCTTTCCTGTAGCATGTGGAAATGGAAGGCACCACCATTCAATTCGGAAAAACAGCAGCCCCCAGTTCCTGATGATTAGCCCACCTCCTTTCCCTTCCCATCTCATCCCACTATCTGCAGGCACAGGAGCAAATCTGAGAACCAACATTTCATTAGTCATAAGGACACTGCCAAAATGTTTCTAGCAGGGCTCCCACTCCCTCTGCAGACTCCAGTCTAAGGAATGCAGTTCACAGAAGCACCACCCAGGCAAATGACCATGGTGTTGGGCTCTCCTGGCTCAAGATCTATGGCCTCAAAGTTTAGTCTTGTCAGCTTTTAGGGCTTCCCACAGCCAGCAGGAGGGAGCGCAAGGAAGGCACAGTAGGACAGAAATCAGGGCTTTGTGCAGGGCACCACCACCATGTGGCCCTTACCTGCGTGTATGGCATCCTGCTGGTGGAGATGGAGGTGGGAGTGGATGTGGGAATGCTGATGATGATGAGGCGTCACATTGAGCATCTGCAGCCGGGCCAGAGGGTCGTTGCTGAGAGCAGCCACCCGCTCGGCGTGCTGGCGTTCGGCCGCCAGGCGCTCGGCGTAGGACATGTCGGGACGAAGGGTCGGGCCGGCTGCCAGCGCCAGCCTCTCCCGCTCCAGGTGGCCCAGCCCTGGGTGGAAGGGAAAAGCGGGATGGAGGCCGGGGGCCGTCTGCAGACTCAGCCCGCCGTGGCGTGGGAAGGGATCCATGGCGGCGGCTGGCACGGCGTGGAGCTGCTCCAACTCGGCCGGTTTGACCTCAAAGCCAGGCTTGAGACGTTCGCGCAGGTCCCGGTCCCGCAGGTCTCGTTCGCGGGCCTCCCGCTCCCGCAGCTCCCGCTCCCGCGTGGCCGGGTCACTGCTGTAGATGGCTGGCACGTTGTAGCCCAGCAGGCCGGGGTCGACGGCGCCCAGGGGCACGTAGAAAGGGTGGTTGCGGTTGCTGGGGGACATGACGTGGGGCCGGGCGTACTCGCTAAGGGTGCGCAGAGCCGGGGTGTCAGGGCCCAGGTATGGGGGAACAGTCGCTACAGCACTGCCCTGCTCAAAGGAGGGGCGGTGGGGAACCGGCCCGAGGGACGAGCACTCGACCGGACGGCCCTCCTGGGCCATCTTCTGCAAAAGAGCAGAGAGACCGGCTTCAGCGTCCCAGCGGGGAGCGGCCGAGGGGGCCCTGGAGCATCCGCCCCGGCTGCGCTGCGGCAGCGGGACCCCCAGACCTACCACGCTCCTCTCCAGCTCCCGCTCCTTCTCCCGCTCCCGCTCCTTCTCCCGCTCCCGTTCCCGTTCCCGCTCCTTCTCTTCTCGGGCCTTCTGCTCAGCCTCTCGACGCACTTTCTCCACCAAGTCTGCTCTTTTCTTGGCCAGCTTGGAGCCATCAAGGGGCACAAAGTACAGGTCTGTGCGGGAGCAGGAGTTGAAGCCACGGTCCAGGTGCTTGTTGAATCTGGGGATGAGAGGTGAAGCCTATCAGTGCTGACAGGGATGAGCAGGGACGGGGACAGGTACTGTGGGAATGGCACTGTGGGAACGTGAAGAGCATCACGAAAAAGGCAAAAGGGCGGAGCTGCACCTCAGGCTTGGGGTGATTTCCTCTTCCCTGCCCCCATACGTCCCTCCCCATCCTTTGGAGAAAGCAGCCTCCCCTCACCTGGCTGACTGGCTGGCATGGCTGGGAACATCCACCACCTTGGGGGGTGGCGAGGGGCTGCGGGCAGGCGGCACGGGGCTCTCCGGGGGCTCGTACTCCTCCGACGGCTCCTGCTTGATCTGAGCAGCGCTGAGGGGCAGCGGCGGTGGCGGCGGGGCCGGGGCAGCCATGCTCCCTGGCAAGGGTGGTGGGGCAGAGGGGGCGGGCGAGGGGGTTTTGTAGCCCCCCGCCACAGGGGAAGAGGCCACCCGGTAGCCAGGAGGGGTGGCTGCACGGAAAGGGGCAGCCGAGGAAGTGGGGGGCGAGCCCGGCTTGTAGGGAGCCGGGGGCTGGAAGGTGGGGACAGGGGAGGCCGCCCGCTTCCCATACGGGGCCACAGCCGATGGGGGTACCGGGGGCGAGACCGTCTTGTAGGGGGCTGCAGAGGGGGAGGCCATGGTGGCAATGACGGTGGAGAGGGTGGTGGCAGCAGAGGTGACTGGAGGGCCAGCCCCGTGAGCAGGGGAGGGAGGTGGCGGCGGGGGGAAGGTGTAGGTGGCAGGACTCTGCCCCGGTGGGTGCGTGCACATGCTGGGGTAGCTTCCCTGGGAGGAGGCAGCAGAGGAGGATGAGGAAGAGGACGAGGATGAGGAGGACGAGGAGGAGGAGGAGGAGGAGGAAGAGGGGGGCAGCGGCCGCGGTGGCGGAGGGAGCCTGGCTGTAGGCGGCCTGGCTGTGCGGAGGGTAGAGGCGCAGCCCGTAGGTGGGATGGGAAGGGTGATGGCTGCTGGACTCCAGGCCGTGGGGGTAGCCCCCGGCGGGCTGGGGAGGAGCTGTGGCTGCCGGGGAGACGCCCCCACTGCTCCCGTGGCCGTGGTGGTGCTGCTGGGGAGGCTGCTGGTGATGGGGGGACTGGCCAGGGAAAGGGGCAGCGGGGTGGGAGGCAGCATTGCCCAGGGGGCGGCTGTAAGGGGGTGGCCCCTGGCTCCAGACGGGCTGCGAGGGCAGGGAGGGCTGGGTGTACTTGGGGGGCTGGCTGGACACAGAGAGGCCGCTGGGCGGGGGGAAGGAGTGCCCGTAGGAAGCGCTGTAGCTGGGCAGGGGCTGGCCCGGGGAGGGCTGCGGGTACTGGGCGGAGGAGCTGGAGGGCGGCAGGGGTGGCGGGGCGTAGGGGTAGCGGGAGGGGGCCAGGGCCGGCGCCTTGTCCTGTCCCATGCTGTGGGGAGAGGGCAGGTGGCCGCTCAGGGCCTGCCCCACCATCCCTGGGGAACTGGAGGCGGCCACTGCGTTGTTGAGGGGGCGCAGGGCCGGCGGAGGGGGCAGGTTGGAGGAGACGTGGGGGAAGGAAGGGGCCGAGGCTGGGGGGGCAGCTGGGGGGTTGGCTGGGGGTGTCTTTTGAGGGGGCAGCCCTCCTCCTACGGACGCCAGTGAGATTGGGGTGGTAGGTGGTGGATTGTGCTTGGCGCTGAGGGTCTGCTCACGAGCCCCTGGTGCTGGGAGCCCCCCCACTCCACTGGCAATTTTGGCTCCAACCTGGACCACATTGGCCGCAGGATAAAGGGGAGTGTGGGAAGAAGAGGAGGAGGAGGAGGAGGAAGAGGCTGAGGAGGAAGAAGCGGGAGCAGAAGGGGCAGCAACAGCAGAGGAGGAGGAAGAGGAGGAGGAGGAGGCAGGTGTCTGTGGGGCTTGAGCCTGGAAAATGCGTGAGGCCTGGCCCTCCAGCTGGGAATGGTAACTTCCTGCAGGGGGTCCCTGGGGATGCACCTCGCCCGGGAGCCCAAAGCTGGGCTCTGGCGGACGGGCCAGGCTGTCAGGAGGGGGAGCTACCGGCGGGCTCTCGGGGAAGAGTGGGGGGTGGTGGTAGGAGTGAGACGGCCCCTGGGACAGCACAGAAGAGGAGTCGGAGTCGTTCTCCACACTCCCAGGGCTGTAGACACTGGGAGAGGTGCTCCTGTTATCCTGGTCAATGTCCCGTGGGTCGCTGCTCATCTCATCGTTGAAGCTGTGGCCATCAAGGCTGTCAACATCAGATGGGGATGGAGGACAGGGCAACTCCTGAAGTAGGAAGGAAGAGGAAAGGGGCATTATGAGGCCTCCCAGACCACAAGCGACATACTTCAAGTTCCCAGAGAACTTGTTTTCTGAACTTTCTCTGCCCACCCCAGCACTAGAAAACCTCACAGAGGAAAGGAGACATTGTCTGGCAAGGTATATGTAACACCAGTCCTCCTGCCTGCTCTCCGGTGCTCTCAGGTCCTTCATGAGCATTCCTTGTTCAGAAAGGAGGTAACAATGGCAGTGAGGGAGGGCAGGGAACTGTTACACACAAGGTTGAGAGGGGACAGGTACAACATGGGTCACGGGCTGTTGGCCAGGACATGCTTTATCACTGGTGGCATGCAGCAGCACACACCACAGTGGTCCCAGCACAGGCCCCAGACCCAGGATTGCTCCTCTTGCCCCTACAGAGCTCTCCCTAGTCTCAGAGACCAGCTCCCCACCAGAGCCCTCTCACTGTTCCACTCCTTACTTCCAGGAGTTCCCTGTGTGCTTCCCAATCCCTGCTCCTCCCCACCACCCGCTGCCTCACCCGAAGTGCACTGGTGATTAAGCAGACAGCGTGGGTAAGGGTAACTAACAAGAGCCACTCTAAGCATGGGAGGCTAAGCTGAAAAAATATCACTGCTGAGCTGAACAGACTGTCCATGTGGAGAAATTACAGAAGTGTAACCAAGATGGTTGAATTATAATGACCTCTTAACATGAGCAAGCATCCCCATGTTTGCAGGCCTTTAAGGCCCGCTCCCTGAACAGGCTAACAGAGGATGGAGAAGCACAAGAGCTGAGTCTTCCAACCACCCAACCACCAATCCAGCCTGGTGCTCTTGATGTTTCAGAAAAGTCCTGCCACGACTCTGTGTGTGCATGAGCAGGTTTTGCATGACTGTCATCTAGAACCCATCATGACTTAAGCACCTCCACTTCACACTGTGCTGGGGATCAGAAGGGACTGACTCAGATCCAACCTGTGGCTGCACACAGGGCCAGACTCTTGCCACTTGGAAAAGGCAGGCACGAGCAGCACAGATAGGGAATGGGAGGAGAATCCTTTGCTCTGGATTGGGCACACGGCAGCAATCACAGCAGGGAGAGCTCACCTCAGTTTTGGTTTTTTTGGGAGCATTGGTGTCCTCCCCTTCACTCTCTGAGATCTCTTCTGTTCGGCCCTGCTTGCTGCTCTTGGGGGTGCAGGATTCCTCCAACCGGCCTTTCTGCAAGGAGACAAGGAGAACAGAGGGGTGGAGGGTGATGGGGAAATCTTCCAGCCCGACAGGTCTTCACAGACTGCAGCAAGGGAGACACAGCCACCATGGCACGTGTGTCAGTGACACTAGCAGAGCAACATAGACCCAGGATATGGCAAAAATTAGCACTGAACGGGTTTGGTGAGACTGGACACCAGTTCTTTGGAAAGTGCAAGGTGGTGAGGACGAGAGCAAAGTGGGATTCTGCCCACTTCAGGAAGCTAACCCAGCACGGGTTCCTTAGTGGATCTCTTCTGGTCTGTGTCCCTGGATCCTCAAATGGATCCCACCCAGTCTGGGCAGTCCTCAGCCACCCCACACTCGTGTTCTAGCTGGTATTACCTTTGTTGCTTGTCGGGATTTCTCAGCCTTGCCATCACTGCTGGAGGTGCTGACGCCACCAGGGGAAGCTCGACCCCGTGACCTGAGCTCCTCTCGGGGCCCCGGAGTCTCTTTCTTCCGTCCACTCCGCATTGACATCTAAGAGAGGGATCCCTGTGTGAGTGCTGCTTTGCATCTCCCACCACTCCTGCCTGTGCCCAGGCTCCCCAAACCCCTGAACCCATTGCACTCCACTGTGCCAAACTCATGCCCACAAGCTTTGCAGGGAGCCTCAGTTCCAACCACACCTCCAGCTTTGCCTCTCGTGTCCCACCCCCCTCTCCCACCCCACGTACTGAGTCCTTGTTCTGTCGTGTCTTCATTCTTTTGGGTGTGGGACCCCCATTCTCCTTGGCCCGGTTTGATGAAAACATAAATTTTTATGGCTCCGCAACCCCTTCGGCCGTTTCCAAGGGGGTGGAGATGGGCAGCTCTGCAGCAAGGGGGCTTACAGCAGCCACGCAGTGAGATCCTGTGAATCCTGAAAGGCACACAAGCAGGTCAGGGGGGAGAGAAAGACTGAGTGGGCTACACAACATCATTTCGTGGTTTGCTATAGAAATATGATAAAAGTATTACTGTTCCCTTATTTAGAGACTTAAGGATGTTTACCAAGGATGCAATAAACTCTCCCGTCAGTGTGGGAAAAGATTTGCCCACTGCCATATCTGATTTCCAGTTTCTAGGAGTGATGTGTGCATGATGTGAGGGAGTCATTTTTAATGGCTTCAAACTGAAAGAGGGCAGATTTAGATATTAGAAAGAAACTCTTTACTCTGAGGGTGATGAGGCACTGGAACAGGTTGCCCAGAGAACCCATGGATGTCCCAACCCTGGCAGTGTTCAAGGTCAGGCTGGATGGGATTTTTAATAACCTGGTCTTGTGGAAGATGTCCCTGCCCATGGCAGGATTTTTGGAAGTAAATGATCTTTAAGGCTTCTTCTAATCCAAGCCATTCTGTGATTAACTGATTCTATAATTCGGGGCCCAATAACGCTGCTTTGGAAGATGCAAGAAGGAATGGTTATCAGGATGTTATCTGCCTTCTGGAATAATTTTAGTAATTTCCTTTCCTTAGGAGAAAAAACCAACAGGAAAATGCTTTAAAGTGTTCCAAATTACAATTTTTCTGACTTGGTTAGTTCATCTTCGCACTTGTGGTCAGTGCAGAAAGTTACACCACCCTTACCTGGCCATGTGCTATCATCTGCCAGCCCTGTGTCACTTGTCATTCAGCCAAGTGGCCTTTGCTGAAGGGCACTGTACAGCCCTGCTCTCTCCAGAGCACATCCACGTGCACTCATGCACCAGCACGTTACGCAGGAAATGTGACAAGTCTTGCTTGGGCTGTTCCATGCCCAAGGTACACAAACAGGTGTGAGAAAACACATTTAACTTTGCTTTTGCACACCACAATCATCAGCTCTGCTAAGCCTGGAGTGCCTTGCCAGGACCTCTTCCTCCTCAACACACTGGATGTTTCTCAGCGTACCAGATCGAGCCATACCCAGGGATGCAGAGTACATCCTTACACTTTGCAGCAGCGGGAAGATTTGAGATCCCTCTGGAACAATTTACAGCTTTGTGCCATGTCCAAAAGCATTTTACTGTAGATATTTAACACCCTGTTGTATCACACAGTTCCTACTCTGGAGTATGAAAGTACCATGTTTGTGTTAGCCTGGGAACTCGAGGAAATTATTCAGGGATACTGCTCCTGAAGTTAGCTTGCTTGAATCCAGCAAGCTAAAGACCTTTTGCACTGCTCTGCACTGCACACACATAACCAAAAAGACCTTATCCTGCCCAAGCCTGTCATTTGAGTTGCTATACTCAGCCTCTGGAATGGACAATCTGAAAGACAAGGGAATGTGTTCCGTGGAAAAGGCACCAGGAGAAAAAAACCACAACTACTGGGTTTTATTCTCTCATCTGGAAGCACAGAGAAATTTTGTGAATACGAAGCCTATGGATTTGGGGCTCCTGAAGACCATCCCACACCTGGAAATATCAGCTTCCAGCCAAGAAGTGCAGGAGCAATCTGGATGACTTCCATTTCTCTGAGAAGGGAGCTGAAAACAGGGATCAGAGCAAAAGCACTCTGAGAGGAGAACTCTCAGAGTTCCTGTGCAGCCCTGTTTCTGGACTGTGTGGCCCCAGGGTCACTGCTTTCCACTGCCTTCATTTCCCTGGCCATGAAATGGGAATAATGACACTGGCCTATCTCTCCTGGGGCTCCACATCTTCCCTGACCAATGCTTAGAGAAACCCATCCGGAAGGTACTTAGGAAAATCAGGGGACTGTTTGTTTTAATTCCATTAATATTTTATTTGACCCTCATCACGAAAGCCCCAGGGGGACTCATCCAGCATTAATTCCCACACACATCAATTCATTAACTGAGACCTCTTCTTTAATAGAAAAATAGCTGACAATGGTTTATAACTGACCTAATGGAGGCAGAGCCCACTCCCAATCCCCACCTGCTGACTTGTTTTACAGCCTCATTTCTGTCACGCTTTGGCCTTCGGTTGCTAATTCAGCCAGTTACACTGATGCTATTCTAGATAAGCATCCAGAATCAACATTTCTTACGTGAAACAGAAAATTGTAATGCATGAGGTGATCCTAATTTAACTCAGCTTTGACTCATGCCATGGTGGCAGCCCGCAGGTGTTAGCTCAGCTCTGAAGGCACAGCAGCAGCAACAGTGTCACTGCTCCCTGCCTTCCACAGGGACACCACCCACGCCTCCCACACCAAAGAAGCCAGAGTGATAATGCAGCACACAGGTCTCGCTTCAGCCTTCCAGCAACCCTGGAAGGCCAATTTAGCATCTTCTTCCCAGAGAAGTCAAGTCAGGGAAACAACATGCAGCCAAACCACAAACTGCAAGTTCCCTTTTTGAAAGGGATACCCACTCCGCACTTATGGCAACCACTGAATATGCAGTAACAAACAAAGCCAGAAACAAATAGCGACATTTCAAGAGACATAACCATAACCACTGACTGAGGCAGAAGTTTCTGTCACTTAGACAGTGAAGACATTACTAAAACATGTAAGAGAATTGACACACATATCATTAGGCTCAGTATAGCAACTGTTATGGCCAGATGAGAGGATCACAAATCCCCTTCTAATTTTAACATCTATGGAATAAAAGTCTTTAATGTGAGCCTTTACAATTAGCAAGTACACCTAACCCTCCCCATCACTGAAGATCCCTGCAAATGTCTCTGAAGGGTTCTTAGGGCTCTGTGGTTTTTGTTAGGAGGTGAGACGTGACAGGGTTGCTGTGGAAGGGTTAACCTTTCCCTGGCCCTGTGAAGTCCTTTACAGGTTCAACTGAGTTATGAGGCATGGCGAATTGCTATGTTCTGTTTGCATTTCATACAGCCCAGCTTGGCTTGGCTTATTGCCCAAACCCCTCCATATTCTCCTGTAAGCGCTGGTGAAGTCTCCTGCAAGCAACACACTCAACAGGCATCCCCAATGTGGCATTCAAAATGGATCCTTCCTCCTCCTCCTCCCCAGCTCCAAGTAATTCTCCTTCCCAAAGCCTGGACTGTCCTGCACCCACAGCCAGAAGCTTATGAGGTCCAGCTCCTCTTTTGTTGAAGGACACAGATAGGTTCTGTCCTTCCCAGGCTGTCATGTGGAGCAATTCTCCCAGGTAACCAAACTGGAAACAAGTCCATCTCAAATGAGAAGCACTCAGGTTTCACCTCTTAGAAAGCAGGCTGAATGTTTGTCCTTGGCTCAGGAGAGCATTTACACATTAGGCTGTGGGTTTGAGGAAATAAACTTTCCTAGATGGTGACAGAAGCAGAGGAAATGGGAACCAAGTTTCTGGGGTGGTGTTTGAGGGCTTGGCCAGAAGTGTAAATGATGAATGAGTTACATGCCCAAAGCACTGCACATGCTGGAGCTGCAGGCGTGGGGACACCCAGTACGTGTCCAGCAGCAGGGAGCCTGCTTCCACTGAGACCAGGAAGACAGGGAGGTGCTGCCAAAGCCACGGAGGGTTTTGACACTTCAGCAGATGCTCAATGGCAGAGCAAACCTCTTGGGATGGGCAGCCCAAGTCCAGGGCTCCAGTCTGCCTGAGAAGGTCAAATGCCAGCTATGGTCCAGCTAGCCCTCTCTGGGGCCAGTGCCAGCAGAAGGGAGAGCTGAAGGCTCCCAGCATCAGTGTGATTTAAGAAAAAGTGCTAACATTATCCCCTTTTTGGTTTATTTACTATAGACAAAGCCATCTTCCACTAGATGCTAATCCATGCAAGTTTGGAGTAAGGAGTCAGTGGAATGCCTGCTTCAGCCTAAGTACAGACATGCTGAAGTGCAAACCTCTTGTCTTCATTTGGGAACTGTTTAAAGTACACAGTGACTACCCTTTAAGTCATTTTCTGAAATGTAGGAATCACATCCAAAATCCTATGCGAAATCCAAGGCATTTGGTACACAAAGGCAGGGACTCAGAAGTCAGATGTGAGAATGAAACTGAGTCTGGTTCTCTGCAATTCAATAGCTCTCTGTTCTCATCCTGTTTTTTCTCTTCCCACTTCTACAAAGGGATGGACTAGCACTGGAGGGAGGAACCAGGGTGGCAAAATGAATACAGCTGCTTTCTAACACATTGCAGATGCTGGAAAGTGTCCTGAAAATAGGCTGGAATAATAACTGATGCTGTATAGGATGTTGAAAACATTAAGTTTTGTCCCAAACACTGCAGTCATGCAGCCTGCAGTCCAGCATTTCCCAATGGCTAATTACCTGATTTCATGCTTGAACCCTGGCATTTTACTACAGGGCATGATGGAGAAAGAGAGGGAAGGAAGGGGAAAGCCACCGTGTTCAGTGTTGGACAGCAATGAAAAAACAGGTCAGGGTTCAGGTTGCACGTCACAGTCTTTTGACACATACCTGGAGCGTGACATTACTGTAAAAGGGAAAATGACTCTGCTAGCAAAGGGACTAGGATGCCAAAATGGTTGAATACCAAAATGGCAAACATTTGTGGCTAATATTATCTTGGGTGTGGACATTGCCGTGACTGGCAAATCTTCTACATTCAGCAAATCTCATTAAGAATGAATATACAAAGATACACAAATGAAAGGTAGTTTTCAAACAAAGGCATTTTTCTGTTTCCTACAAAATAACTACAGCACTGGGCTGTGAACTCAGGCTGGGAAGAGAATCAATCAAGGAACAGCACTCTTGCATGTCACGGCACACAGAGACCCCAGGCTCAGAGCACACATCTCCCAGTCCTCTGCAGACCCCTCCACAAGGACAGGCACATCCAAGCAGCAGCAGCCATCGGACACGGCCAGGAAGGGCTGAGACCTGCCCTGCCAGGGAGGTTTGGCAGCACAGTGTTATGTGGCAAAACCAGAAACGCCTACAACAAAAGTGCAAACTGTGACTACTGCTCAAGAGGTCAAAATATAAATCCAGTATGAAAATAGTGACAGCTGTCAAATTTTTTTTTCTATAAAGACATTGATTTCATATTGGCAGTGTACTGGAATTTCATTGGATTTTTCTGTCTTCAAAATATGGCATAGAATGGGTCACTATGAGACATGTTAAAATAAATTTTAACAAATAATGTAAATGAATGCTTCCAGAAACTTCACTCTGTGCCAGAGGGTGAATTACACACACTTTTAATACACAAGCTGAACAGACTGTCTCAGTTTAGATCTATCTGTGTATGTAAGAGCTGATTGACAATCCCACCATAACAAGTCAGGTTTGAGAGCACCTGAGGAAACTGAGCATGAGCAAGTCCATGGGACCCAGTGAGATGCATCCCAGGGTCTTGAGGGAGTCGCCTGACATAGCTGCCAAACCAGTCTCCATGATATTTGATAGCTGGATGGATGACTCCATCCACAGAGTTACAGTCAACAGTTCAATGTCAAAGTGAAACCTTGAACTAGTGGTGTCCCCCAAGGATCTGGGACTAATACTATTTAATATCTTCATCAATGACACAGATGGTGGGACTGAGTGCACTCTCTGCAAGCTCACAGATGACACCAAGTCAAGTGGTTGATATACTAAAGGGAAAAGGTGCCATCCGGAGGGACCTTGACAGGATTGAGGAAT
Organism: Prinia subflava; assembly: GCF_021018805.1. NCBI lineage: Eukaryota > Metazoa > Chordata > Aves > Passeriformes > Cisticolidae > Prinia > Prinia subflava. Next base: position 18,726,505 of record NC_086249.1, read on the forward strand.
GGAACCATGCAAAACTCATGAAATTCAACAAGGTGAAGTGCAGGTCCTGCACATGGGTCAAGGCAATCACCAGGATCAGTACAGGACAGGGAATGAAGAGGCTGAGAGCATCCCTGTAGCAAAAATCTTGGGGATACAGGTGGACAAAAAATTGGGCATGAGCTCATAATGTGCATTTGCAGCCCAGAAAGCCAAACTTGTTCTAAGCTGCATAAAAACCAGCATTGGAAGCAGGGTGAGGGAGGGAATTCTGCCCCTTTGCTCTGCTCTGGCAAGACCCCACCTGGAGTGCTGCATCCAGCTCTGGGGTCGCTAGCACAGGAAGGACAGGGACCGGTTGGAAGGAGTCCAGAAGAGGCCATGAAGATGATCAAAGTGATGAAGCACTTCTCCTACAAAGACAGGCTGAGAGAGCTGTGGATGTTCAGCCTGGAGAAAAGAAGGCTCTGGAAAGACCTTCTGGTAGCTTTTAAGCTCAGGGTACCGAGTGAGCTGGTGGAAGAGCTCACCAAGCCACTCTCCATCATTTATAATCAGCCCTGGTTAACCAGAGAGGTCCCAGGTGAATGGGGGCTGGACAATGTGATGGCCATCCACAAAAAGGGTCTGAAGGAAGATCAGGGACCTACAGGCCTGTCAGCTGCACCTCAGTGCCCAAAGAGGTTATAAAGCAGGTTATCCCAAGTGTGATCCCATGGCACGTGCAGGACAACTAGGGGATTAGTCCCAGCCAGGATGGGTTCATAAAAGGCAGGTCCTGCTGGGCCAACTTGATCTTTTTTTATGAGCAGTGACCTGCCTAACAGATGGGGCAAAGATTCTGGGTGTTGGATCAGCAATGGCATGTCCAGCAGGACCAGGGCAGTGATTGTCCCCCGTACTCAGCACTGGTGGGGCCACACCTCAAATCCTGTCTGCAGTTCTGGGCCTCTCAATTCAAGGAGGGCATTGAGGGGCTGGAGCGTGTCCAGAGAAGGGCAACAGAGCTGGTGAAGGGTCTGCAGCACAAGTCCCATGAAGAGAAGCTGAGGATGTTTAGCCTAGAGAAAAAGAGGCTCAGCGGGACCTTACCACTGTCTACAATTCCCTGAGAAAGGGTGTAGCCAGGTGGGGATCGGCCTCTTCTCCCAGGCAGCAAGTAACAGGACAAGAGGAAATGGCCTCAAGCTGTGCCAGGGGAGGTTCAGGTTGGACATCAGGAAGAATTTCTTCACTGAAAGGGTGGTTAAGCCTTGGAATGGGCTGCCCAGGGCAACAGTGGAATCACCATCCCGGGAAGTGTTCAAGAGAGGGCTGGACATGGCACTCAGTGCCATGGCTTAGTTGACAAGGTGATGTTTGGTCAATGGTTGGACTCGATGATCTTGGAAGTCTTTTCCAACCTTAATGATTCTATGATTCTGAGATGCTAAGTATATAAAGGTGGCTTACAAGAAAGGTAGAGAGACAGTTTTTACCTGGGCTGGCAGTGACAGGAAAAGGGGCAATGGTTTTAAACCGAAAGAGGACAGGTTAAAATTGGATAGAAGGAAGAAATTCTTTACTATGAGGGTAGTGAGACACAGGAACAGGTTTCCCAGAGAAGCTGTGGATGCCCCAACCCTGGAAGTGTTCAAGGCCAGGCTGCAATGGACCAGGAGCAACCTGATCTAGTGGAAGGTGTCCCTGCCCATGGCAGAGGGGTTGGAACTGGATGATGTTTAAGGCCTCCTTCAACCCACACCAGTCAATCATTGTATAAAATATCCTAAAATTATTCTAAAATAACACCCCCCATGCAAAAAAGAGACTCATCTTGAGGCAACAGCTTCAATCCTTCTTATTTGTACTTGTTGACATTCACTTGTCAGGCTACCTATGTGCTCCTTCTCTGCAGTAAAATAATAAATAAAAATTAAAATGCTCACACTTCAGGAAAGGGTGCCAAATAAGAATACTAAAAATAACTGTGCAGAGTGCTGGCACTCTTAGGAGATAAAGCTAGTTTACATTTTATTAAGCCTATATTAATGTTTTGTTTTCTTAATTTTGCACAACCATGAGGAGCAAGAATGTTATTTTGAGTATGAAAACTCTAATTCTGGAACCTCCATTCAAATAAAAATGTATCTGAGAAAAAAAAATCTGATGAACAGAGTGAAATAACAGAGCAAAAGCAAGGTAATAAATAATAAAAACATTCATGCATTTAACAATAGCTTAATTTACAGCACAGAAGAAGATATTAATTTTTGCAAAAGCAACTGAAAATAAAGTTTGATTCACTAAATGAAGGTTAGATGTACTAAAGAAGGTTATGTTAATCGTAAAACAATTCCTGAGGGCACAGTAAAATGACTGTTAAGTATGTAACAGATTTACTTAAAAATCCCAGAAGAATCATTCTGTCTCCCCAGAGGAGGGCTTCCAGATCTCTCGGAGACACAGGCTGGCAGAGCCAGTGGTGGATCACGAAACAAAACACACCAGGCTCTGCCTTCTGCAAGTGGGATGGAGTCTACAGATGCAAGATCCAGAGGAAGGACACCACACTCCCCACACTCACTATTTTATGAAATGCAGCATCTTCTATATTTGCAACACCTGAGCACACCTTACCCGTGGAGCTGTTAGGGGCCAAGGGTCTACTCTAACACTCCACACTCTTCTTGATACACAAACGTCCCTTTGCTAAGAATGCAACGCAAACTACTCAGAGACATCTCAGGATGGTTGCCCCGAGACTCAAAGGAGGATGCTAGCTGGGAGGGACATACGGACTAGGAGCTGACCACTGCAACTCCAGAGTGATACCCTTTGGATATAAGAAGCAGATCCATGAAAATGGCACCTTGACATCCAGCAGCCATCGAGAAAGTGAACTGCATGCTAGAGTTTCCTGAGGAGAATGTCATTATGCCCCCACACAAGCCTGTGGTTTTCCCGTATCTTGAAATGTGTGTGCAATTCTGCTTCTTCCATAGGAACCAGCAGGGCAATGAAGAGGCACGATGGAGGGGGTTAGACATCTCTTAGGGTTAGACAAGGTTATTGAAGTGAGGATGTGACTGGGGACCATGTAGCCATATATGAAAAACAGAGGAAATTAGGTAGGAAATAATTTTTTTACTGTCTTTTCCAGTACAAATTTCATGACCATCAAACAACACTATAGTTCTTGAAACAGGTGGCTACAGAATTTCCAGTTAAAGGATACCACGGGCACTAGAAGGTTCCATGTGTTTGATGGGAGACTGGAGAGTTTCATTCAAAAGAGAATCACTGGCACTTTCTGGATAGCTAGAAGCCATATCTGGCTATGGTAGTTCCTCCACTGGAAACAGCTGGAAGCTGTAGGACTATCAGAGGAAAACGGCACAGGATTGGGTTGGATTGGATTGGATTAGAAAATTACAATATTAGATTAATGGTTGGACTCAATGATCTTGGAGGTCTCTTCCAACCTAAAGGATCCTACGACTCTGCAGCCACTGACCCAAAGTACAACCTTTAGATTCTCTGTTTCTAGGGATTCATGACTGACAGCCAAGACAACAGGAGAGCCATGGGTGCCAGGGGCAAGCATGTGAACAGGATGAAGACAGACAGACACATCCAAAACAAAAGAAGTGAACTGGAGCCAGGGAAATGGCACAGGAACAACAGTACAGCAGATATGAGTCACTGGTAAACTTTGAGTCACTCCTAGGCTCGGGATCCTGCAGCTTCTCCTTGGACTATAGGACTGGCCAAGTGGGATAATCCTGCCCTCATCCCTGGGGCAAAAGGAACAAAAACCAATGGTGTGTCCAGGAAGATTTGCCTTGGAAGAGGTTGCTGGAGGTTTCCACTCAAATGCCCAGTTCACAGGAAACTGCAGAGCTAGACAAGGTTGTCACAAGCACCTCAGAGAACAATATTCAGAGCATCTCCAGCCTCCCTGGGAACGTGTGCCAGTGCTGAACCACCCTTGGGAAGAAGGAGAGCTTTTGTTTTACACACTTCACCAAGCTCATGGTGACTTTAGTCCTTGTGATTTTATGAAATCAGAAAGCAGAGGTTTATGGCTAAAGCAATGTCTTCCTGGTCATGACACAGTGGTGGATTAGAAGTCACAGGTATTCAAAATTCCTGTGATCCCATGAGAATTCAAACCAGCCAATCTATACTGAACTGCTACCATCCATAGCCATGTATAACCTGCCTTAGCAAGCACAGACACGGGCCTCTGCCTCTTGAGTAGGCACCCCCTCAAGAGCCCAGAGACTGAGCCCAAACCAGGCTCGGACTGCACCGTCACGAGAAAAGGCACCAGACTAATGAAACCAGAGCCTGAGATATTTTTAATGCCTTGGGTAATCTCTGTAAAGCAGCATGTGCCAGCCTGTGGGATGAAGGTTGGTGCACAGCTATGGCAGAGCACGACCTGTCCCAGCACAAAGCTGCCACGCAGGGATCCACTGTCACAGAGCAAGACCCCATCGGGAGGGGACACGGCAGCTGAACGCGGAGTATCGCTGGCAGCTGGTGAAGGCACCGACTGAACAAAGCCTTCACAAACCTGAATAAAGGTTTGCAGGTGAGGCAGGTGAGATGGTAATGATGGCATGGAAACTCTGGGACAGACCAGTTGGTGTTACTGCTGCAACGGGGTCACGCAGAAAGACAAGTGTCTTAAAGATCCAAGATTTTTACATCAAGAACAGAAGAACACAGAGTGCTTCCAAGGATGAAAATCCAAGGATACACAGAAGATCAGAAAAGACCTTGTAATTCGTGGCTTGAACATGAGTTCTCAGCGGAAGACTTCTAAGAAGGCTTTTCCTGAATGAGTGAAATCCACTGGTGCACAGAGAAAGGAAAAGAGAGGTGATTTTTACCTGACTATACATAGGACTGGTAAGGCAATTATGGGACTAGTGCACGCCATTTTTACCTGTGTACTCCAAAAAGGATGCTGACAAATTGAGAAATGTGAAGGACTCCTCCCCCTTATTAGCCTTAAGCTGAATATTATATATTACCTGAGAAAATGTTAAAAGGAGACTTGAAGATGCCCTATGAGCACTACAAAGGAAGATTTCTGAGACCTCTTTAACCTACACAACAAAGACCCCCATGTCCAATGGATCTAGCTAAAGCTAGACAAATCCAACACAGGAATAGTGCAAAACTTGAAAAGCGGGAGAAATCAATCACTTGGAAAACTTGCATAGGAATCTAGTGTATTGCTGAAAATTTTAAGGGTTGTCTTTTATTTTGTTGTAAAATAAATGCTCTTAATATTTTTTGCACAGACCAGCCAGTTGATGAGAACAGGTTTTTCAATACTAAACTCATTAGTAGTCATAGAATTTGGCCAAAAGGTGATGGGGTCTAGCTTGCTGTGGGTGAAAATGGACTTTGAAAGCAATGGTCTAGCAATGTATGAGGAAAGCCTGATGGATAACCATGACTAGAAAAACCATTCTTCATGGAGGGTGGGCCCTTTTTATGTGTCTGGCAAACTGAATAATTCTGAGGTAAATCACTTCATCTGTTGCACTACCTGAACAAAAAAACCCCCAGCAGTATATCCAAAATACTCTGCTATAGATACACTTTATATCCAATACAGAGTGCTATATATATCAATATAAAATTTAATAACTATATAACATTATATTTTATATAAGATATATTATATTACATTATACAAACGATCATATATATTGTGATATACACACACACATAAATATATATATACACACACAATAAATCCAATTCACTGTCCAAACAGATGAAGGTTGCTCAAATGCAACCTTCACTTAAGTGATCTATAGAGCATCGAGACCTTGTGGAAGAAACAGGTTATCACCAAGTCCATTGTACAGCAGGGAAGTACAAGACTAAAATCTTCCAGCTAAACTATCTGTGATGAAGAATGTCACCAGGGCAAGAGACATGAAGTAAGATTGAGAGCAACCAGCTCCCCTTCTTCAGCAAAGCCCAGACAGACCATCATTGGCTGAAATTGCCTGGAGAAGATATTGCAGTTAGCCTTTGGTTTGTAGGTGAAAATACTGCCACAACAATCAATCAAACATTGATATTTTTACAGAAGACAACAACAAATCAGTGTTTGCTGCCACAACACACACAGAAAACAGACGGTCAGAAACTTCTGCAGGAGGATTACTAGAGCTGGAAGCTAGGCACTGCGTCTGAAGGGATCGCTTCCTCACAAAGTTGATTTCTGTTAAACTTAAAACATGGCCAAATCCTTATCCATAAACATTCAAAGCCCAAACAGCCAACCAGACTGGTAGGGAAGTGAAGCTCCAGCCACTTGAACTGGAAACATCCCGTTCTGTTTCATCATTCTCCATACACACCTCACGGAGAACATGGGCCCACGACTGCCCAACACATGACTGGAAGGACAGAAAGATTCTCCAGTGCTCATTTCAACACGGCAAAAAGCAGTGGGACATGCTAGCCTGGCAACACATGCCTTGGGCACTGCTGACCTCAGTAGGGAAGGCACTGAGAAGGAGCATCTCATGTTCATGTTAAACCATCCACTGTGACCAGACTCCAGCAGGGATCACAGGAATTAACTCTGCGGAGAATACCTACCCTGGGTGTGCTCACTTGGTTAAGGGCATGACTTTTTCAGAGATGCCTTCCCTTTTGAACAGTCTGAACTTGTGTTGTCTTCTCCTTCAGCCTTTAAGAGGTTTGTAAAGCATTGCTACTTTGTACTTCACTAGCCACAGTCTTCAAGAAGTACAGGTGGAAGAGATGAAGTGATAAACACAAGAAATAAATTTCATACTTCCAAAGCATCTCCTAATGGAGGAAGAATGAAACCAGAGAATCCAACAAAGGCAAGAAAATAGTTTATTTGTCCAAAAGACTTTGGAAGAAAGAAATAAACTGGGGAAGATCAAGTCTGTCAGAAGAGAAAACCAGAAAAAAATGCATTACAGAAGGAGGAATAATGTAAGATGGATAAACATTCAGATAGGTATTTATCAAGGAGCACAGCTGAACATGTGCACAGACCAATTCCAGAGATTGCATCTGCAAACATATTACACCCCAGACCTGGTAAATAAATAAACATCCCCTACACAGCTCTGTGTTCCACATGGACTGCTCAACTCCACCTCCATCCCCAAGAAAAAACACTGATGAACATGAGAGAGCTCCAGGACAAACTGGGAAGGTGTACAAGGAGTGACAGGGGCTGAACTTCAGGAAAAGAAAAACCTGCCTGATGCATTTCACCCACAAATAAAACCAGGATGGAATACTTCAATTGGAAGGGGCCTACAATGATCATCTAGTCCGACTGGACTAGATGCTCCTCCTCCTCCTGAAGAACAATACAGATCAGGTTGCTTTTAGTACAGCAATCTCACCATGCTATGGAATCACAGCTCCTCGCATGACCCTTATCATTTTGGAATGCAAGTACACCCACAAGAAACGTCATCGTAATTCCTTGTTCAGGCAAACCTAAAGGTGAGAATGCAAGAACCTTTCAGAGGTATCCAAGGGGTACAAAACCCAGCGAAGGAGGTAAATGCATATGAAGAGAGGTAAAGGCAGGTCACTGCAGCAGGCTAAACCTGTTCATCTTGTTCATTAAGATTCACTGCACATTTAATTTTCAAATGTTTGGAGTTTTTTTTATAATTTCCAGCAGGAACCATGATACTACAAGTTCACTCTTTGGCCATCTTGAAAAGCTCCACCATGAATCATAACTGGAACAGCCTGGTTTGAAAGATCAGGTCATTCCTAAGAAGTTGGGGAAATACACAAATGATTGGTTGTGCCATCACCAAAGACAGACACAAACCAACACAAAATAACCTTAACAACCTGGCCGGGAAACAGGGCAAAAGAGAAAGAAAATAATTCCAAATGACGATTTGATCATTCACATTTACAAGTGTCCCATCCATGGGTAATGACCGTGGAGCTCCAGCCCCTTGGGAATGTGCATGCAGCACAGCAGTGATGCACAACACCCTCGGGCTTAGAAGAAAAGAGTCCAGCTTTCAACTCAGACAGCTCTGGGATTCTCTAGTGGGAAGCCAAGGCTGAACTCTGCAGCTTTAGGCAGCACACACCTGAAGGGTGTGTAACCATGGTCCAGCACTCAGGTGGACACAAAATGAATGGCATTTCCAACTCCTCCTTCACACTCCTGCTGCACACCTTAGGATAATGGCCCACTACTTTCTCCTCACTTTCTTTAAGGCTGGAAAGCACAGCGGCTGCTATGCAATCCACCCAGTACAACAGAAATAATGACAACAGATTTGGGTGCCGAGCTCGGTAAGGACACGCTGCTTGCTCAAGGCACAGCCCTGCAAAAAACAGACCCTGCAGACAAAAGCCATACAAATTCTTACAGTAGCCATCCTGGCAAATGAGTAATCGGCTGCGGAACTCAAGGCAAACGCAAGGAAAGACACTGCCCATGTGGAAAGCAACTTCGGGAACGTACAATAGCTATCAAGGCAGAACTCCACGGCAAGCAAAGGCAGCGTGCAAAGTAATGCCACGGTGACCAAATGGCTGCCACTTCAACAGCACAGCGGCCACTCGGCAAAATACAGCCGGCAATTCGCTGGGCAACAGCAGCCGAGGCGGCCACAGGACAGCACAAGCCGGCGAGGCACCACAGCCACCGGCCCATGGCATAGCCAAAAGGGCAGCGTGGAAAACCCAGACGCCACTTCTCGGGAAATCCTGAGTAACGAATGGACAACCAGCCGGACACACCGAGGGATCCCGGCCGGGCTAAGGGGAGCGCAGCCTGATGCCACCCAGCCGTACGAGCCTCGCCAGTGCCCCGGTCCCCAAGCGGCACCCCGGCGTGTCAGAGGCGGGGGCAGCGGCAAGGGGTGCATCCCACCCGTGCTGCTGCAGCCACGGCGGGGGAGCCGCTGCTCTTCTCGGTCCCCCGATGGAAACGTTATTCGCAGCTCCTCCTGCCCGCTCCCCGGCCGCACCTGGGGAAGCGGGGACAATACGAGCCCCCCCGAGGGCAGGCAGGGCGGGAGCCGGTCCCCCCAGCATTGTGCCGTCCTCCTCCCGCACGGCTCCGGGCCGCAAACTCGCAACTCCCGCCCGCCGCGCCCCCCGGGCCCCCGGGCCCCTGCCCCCGCCGAACTTCCCGCCGCAGGGAAGGGGGGCTCCGCGGGCGCTGACGTCACGGCGGGCGCGCGGCGGGGGTGTCCCCGCCCCGGGACCCCGCGGCGGGCGCGGAGCCCCGCGCGACCCCCGCCCCGCTCCGCAGGGAAGGCGCCGCGCCGCCGTCCAGCGCAGCCCGGCCCCGGGCGGGCGCCCAGCCCCGGGCGGGCAGCGCCCCCCGGCGATGCCGGAGCGCCCCCGGCCGCGGCTGGGACCCCCGCCCCGCCGAGCCCCCGTGCCCCGCGGCGCTGTCCCGGCTCCTTCCCGGCCCCTCGCCGCATCCACGCCGGGGCAGGGACCGCCGGGGACCCTCGCCCAGCGCAGCGGGGGTTAATCGCACTCTCGCCCCTCCTGCCCCCCCCAACTTTGGTGTTCCCCCCCCACCCCCCCGCGCGGACTCGCTCCCCATCCCGACAGACGGACCGGAGGGCTGAAATCCAGCCGCGAAAGAATGCAGCCAGTGGGCGACAATGACAAGCGGGGCGGGAGCGGCTGGGAGCGGGCGAGGGACTCACCGGCGGCTCCTGAGGGGAGGTCGAATGAAGGGAGGAATGGAGGCGGCGAGGAGCGGGGGGCAGGGATTTAAACGCTGCCCCCCCTTCTTTTTTTCTTTTTTTTTTTTCTTCCCCTTTCCTCCCTCCTCCTTTTCCGCGCTCCCTCGTTTCCTCTCGCGGCTCCGGAATAACCGGTCGGTGGCAGGGACAGCGGCTCCGGGAGGGGGGTGCGGCGGGGAGCGGGCCCCCCCCGCCCCGCGGCTCTGTCGCCCCCTCTCCCGCCGCGCTCAGGCGCCTCCGCCTGCGCCCCGCCGCCCTCCCATCGCTCCCACCGCTGCCCGCCTTAGCCACCTCCCATTTCCGAAGGGCCCAGAACGAGCCCCCTCCCCCGCCCCTCTGCTCCTCGCTCGCCGCCGCCCCTCCCCGCGAAACACCCCCCACACACCGCACCCCCCAACCCACCCGTGGGCACCGTGGGACGGGGGACCAGGAGAGGCGGGCGCGGGGCGAGCAACCAGCCCGGCCCCCGCCGCGGCCGCGCCCCGCACCGCTGGGCCCCCGGCGGCGGCACAAAGGCCGGGCAAAGTCGGGGAGAGAGAACCCGGAGGGGCGTTTTTGGCAGAACGGGCCCGGGGCGACCGAGGGATGCGGGGGGTGGCGGCGGGCCGGGGCTGCGGCGGGGCCTCCCGGGGGGCGGGGGCGCGGCCGCCCGACGGGCGCTCATCGGCGTGCGGCCGCGCGCGCATCCATCCCCCCGATCCCGCTTCCCATCCCCCGCCCGGTTGCCAGGCAACGGCACAAAGGGAGCGCGAGCCGCGTGCGGGGGCCGCTGCCCGCACCGGGCCGCGCGCCCCCGCCGCACACGCGCGCCCCCGGCGCGCTCGCGGCGGCGGCGGCGTGCGGGGCCCCCCGGCTCGCGCGCAGCGGCGCGATGCGGGATCCGGCCGGCGCGGGCCTCGCCCGAGCGGCGCCACACCGCCCCCCCGCCGCCTGCCGCCGCCGCGGTGCGGGGGAGCGGCGGGGCTCGGCCGCACAAACGTGGAACATCCCCCCGCGGCTGCTCAGAAGCGCGGCTGCCTCCCCTCGCTGGCCAAGTTCATGGCGTCGATGGCCATTTTGGAAAAACTGCTGCCCGAGGAAAGGCTTTGGGAAGGAAGGGGGGAGCCCGCCGGCTCTGTCACCCGGCCAGCCCGCCAAGGGGCTGATCCAGCTCCAGCCGCTGCCTGCCGCGGGAGCGCGGCCAGCGGAGCGCGGGGCTGGGGCCGAGGAGATGCTACAAGTGCTGCCCTTCGTGCCCCGTTTAGCTGCGGGAGGCACGGCAATGGTGGGGGCAAATCTGCAGCCGTGTCTCACAGACATGAACACGGCTGAATGTTTAAATAAGGGAGCCTTCGAGTGCAGATGGGCAAGTTTCACTCTGATGGCCTTCAAGCATAATCCCAAAATATTTCCTCGGCAGGACCTCTCAGTGAGCAGGCTGGATGGCGTGCTCTCCACGGGCTTTTATTCAGCAATTCGCATTGTCCATTACATGGCTCCGAGCACTATTTACTGTACTGCGTCCAAACTCGGCACTGAATACAGATGTATTCGTTTCCTCGGGGGGGTTCAGCAGTGCTATTCACCCCAATGCTTTAAAAATCAATAATAACCATGGCCCTACAACACCCTTCTAAGTTGACAGGTCCCAGTGCAAGTGTTCCACACCCACTTCCCAGGGGTCCCGTGCCATTTCGGGGCCTCACTATTTCTGCTGGATGCAGAGTTGCTCTTGGTGCCTCTCATTCCCAAGCCGGCTCCACTGGCATGCAGCACCCTGTTGCACAACATCAGCATGCTTCATGTCTCCAGCCCTCATTCATTCTCACATCCACCCTTCTCCCCCAGCCTGCCTCTTTGTCCTGCCCCTCGCCAGGAGCCTCTGCCCTGCCAGCAGTAATTCTGAAGTCCTGTGGTTCCGTAGAACTCTCTGGTTCCCACACCTGGCGTGGGGGATTGAAAAAGCTATGGAAAAGCATTTGCAAAAATGCCCACTGGGTTTTGTGTGGTCAGTCCAAAACATTTCAATGCATAGTTTTGGAGAGGTGCTGCTGGAAGAGAACTCGTGGATCCCAAGCACGGGGTAAGCATTATCTGCTTCACAAAGCGCCTCGCCAAGCTGAGCCCCAGAGAAGAAGGCAGAATATTATTATTGCTGCTGAGTTGGTGGCGTTTGCGGTTGTCACGGCTGCTTCAAACTGTCGCCTTTAGGAGCTGACAGCCTTGCGTCCCGAGCTCACAGCACATCTGACCCTTAGAGGCCAAAGTGATGATTCATGAAGGAGGAAGAGCTTGTCGATATCCTTGTTCTCTGGATGCTAAACAAAATACCCAGATCCCTAAGGTTTGTGGTTTGAGGAAGAGCCTCTGTGGCAGCTACAGTGGTTGGAATTGCGGAGATCTTCTGGATGAGTAACGGGTGGCACCAAGTTTATATAACCACAATGTCAAGCCCCAAATGGTTTTCATGTCATCATCTTCCATAACCAGGTCAGTTGCTTCAGTTCAAAACCATGACTTAAATGTTAAATTCATTATCAAGATTTTAATGTCATTTGTTATTTCAATAAGTGAAGAGGCAAAGACTCCAATACCTTATGAAAATCTTACTAGGTTTAGGTTTATTCCAAGAAGCCAGCCAAAGATGGCCTGCACCCTTAGTTTAGGCATCAGAAGAGGCATCAGAGGTGATTCAAAAGAGAAGCAGGAGCAGGGCAACCATTCCTTTTCCCCACTCTTAAACGCTCACAGCCAAATTGCTGCTAGGTCAAGCCACACTCTGCTCTGTTTCAGGGTGGTAAGCGTAGGTGGAAAATAGACAAGAGCCATGAGTGGTTGTGTGTGCTCGTGCAGCAAGACCAAGGTGGGCTGGCTGCAGAACATGGGAAACAAAATTATCTCACCTTTGAAATCAATAGATTGGGCAAACCTTGAGCAAACGAGGAACATTATAGCTGTGTCTCTTCAGGATGGATATACGACCTGGGGAGTCTGTGAGCCAGCTAGGAGGCTCAGCAAGCAGATACCAAACTTCCTGGGGTGTAGCTGGTCCTCCCTCACATTAGGGAGATAGGACACGCCACCTCTAGATCTCTCCAGCCACATCATCCCACTGCTTTCCAGTTCTACCAGGGGACAAACAGCTGCCTGCAAAACGAGAGGCCCTGGCTGGGATGTAGCCTTCTTAGGGAAACACAGCAGAAGAGAGGTGGTGATAGTCCTGTGGGGGAGGGAATGAGATAAGTGGGGTGCTGGAGCTCGTGGCATACAAGGAGAGGCTGAAAGATCTGTTTCTTTCAGCCTGGAGTAGAGTTAGGAGGTAACCAATTACACTCTTCAGCTTCTCGTTTTTTCCTTTGGTGTGGAGGGCTACAGAGAAATGAGAGCCAAGTTCTTCTGACAGATACACAGTGAAATGCCTATGAAATCTGCAGGAAAGGAAACTGTGACTAGATAAAGGGAAAACCTCCTTCCTTAAAGATAGTTTAGCACTGACACAGGTTTAAGTAGGGGTTGGAGAATCTCACCACCTTGAGACAGTCAGAAACTGCCTGGCCAAGGCCCCAAGCAGCCTCATATAGCTCTGGAGCTAGCCCTGCTGTTAGCAGGGGTTTGAAGTCTAGACCTCCAAACATCTCATCTCAATCTTCCTGTGAAACTCTTACTCTAAAAATTCATGGAGCCCCACTTCCCTTTTGACCCACAGCATACAGCAGTCTCCTTGATGGAAGGAGTAAGGAAGCAAGTTATAGCTGCTTCCACACTGAGATACACAATGCTCTCGTATGCTGATCTCTGCCTAGAGGGAGAGCTTCGTAATGTCCTCCTGCCAGCCTGTCCGAGCTGTCTGTATTTAGTCTGCCAGCAGCAGAGCCAAATACTCTTCTTTTGATTAAGCTGCACAGCACCTCATAGGATTTACCTAGCACCCAAATTTTTGGACTTCTTGTCAGGTGTTCATCAAGACAGCATCCCTGACAGCCTCCTAGATGAAAGATATTGGTTTCCCAAGCTTGGACAAAATCCCACTGTTCTTGAGACAGATGAGAACATACTAGAGAAATTCAGTAGTTCTTCATTATTAAGGCTTTTCTCTGCACTTTACAACAAGCCTAATTAAGTGACATCTCCCCTTGCAGCTCATTTATGGGTGCACACACGTATTTAGAAAAAAAAGAAAAATTCTGCAGGCTTTGGAGGGGGAAGGGGGGGGGAAGAGGCAGCAGCTAATGTTAAATTATCCCTTTAACAGCTGTACATTGCTCTGCAAATGTAAATTTTAAAGAGTATGATTTGAGAGGTAAAAGAAAGCAAATCCAGCAATGTTTCTATGTTTCACAGATATATTTCACAGATAGCGTCACATTGCCAGCCCATGCCCGTGGTGTTACTCACACTCTGCCTGCATTCACATTACAGCACAGCAAGCTGATGGAGACATCAGCTTATACAACAGGAGTACTCAGGTGCGGGAACAGCCGAGTGCCTGGACATTTCTACCACAAAGAAACTGGGACCAAATGTCTGCCACCGAGCCAAAGGGAAAGCAGCATGTGCATCTTAGGATGCTCTGGGTGAGGACAGGTATTTGCAGTGACCCAGGCAAACATGCCAGCATCACGTATTCCTTCTGTACGTTGTGCCAGCAGTGACAAACTCTTTTGATGTAAGAAAGGCACCAAGGTGAGGTGCTGCTATGGTGGGATGTATTCCCATCCCCTCAGGGCTTTCTCGATGTGTTCCCGTCTCCTCAGGGCTTTCACGCACCTTCCCTCACACAGGAACATGGTGATGCCTCGCTGGCAGAAACTCTTGCGTAGCAAATTCTTCCCACACTGTAGGGACACGTACACCACTTCCCTGCTGTTGCAGCCTGCCTGCATTTAAACGGGCAACCCAACTACTTTGAGCACTTAATTGCCTTTCTTGCACAGAAAAAGACAAATGGGAGGGGTGTGGGGTGGGGGTGGGAGATGCTCTTGGGAATATGAAAGATAAAGTTGTTTGGTTTTTTTGCAAAAACACTGCCCTGATTGCTAAGCAGTAGCCATACCGTTCACAAAATCCCAGTATCTAAAACAAAGGAGCAGTGAGGTGTACAACGGGAAAAGACAGCCCACTGCCTGTACCCAAAATGCGCATTCTTTCAGGAAAACAGCGGTGTCACGCACACAGCCGCTTTTGCGGGAGACATGACTGTGGGGGAGGGCTGGGGGCGCCCATGGGAGCCCGCGGGGCGCCGGGTGCCGCCGAGGGGGACGCGGGGGAAGATGGAGCAGAGCCTTCCCTCCGCGGCACCCGGACTACAGCTCCCAGAGAGCACGGGCGAGAGCCGGGCTGCAGCCGGGGCACACGCTACTCGCTGCCACTGAGATGCGTGTTGTGTGCACTGGTGATGCCCTGGAAACCAATCCTGTCTCTGCCCTCACATTCTCCCTCCCACTCTCTTCTCAGTTCTGGGCATGTGTGCCAAAGTCTTTGTCTTCCCTTCTTGGACTTAGTTTAGTAAGTATGCTGTTTAGTAAAGGATCAGCAGTGAAATGTCAGTGTTTAAAGTTTTGTCTTTGGATTTTCAAGTCTACATTAGGACAAAATCAAGGGGGATTGGGACTTGCTGAGCAACCTCAGAAACAAATGACTAGAGTTAAGCAAGGGTCTGGAAACTTTCTGTAGGGAAGTGGGGCGGGAGCTGAGTGTGCCCAAGAACGTGGTAGGGCTACTGACCTGAATATAATGGTGGGCAAGGTGGTTTTATCATTTCTTCACCAGCTGGATTTCTCACAGTAGCCCCCCAACCCCCCGCCTTCGAGTCAGTCCAGAACAAAGCTGTTTGATGAGCAGGCGCTGGGGTTTGCTGGCACCCAGCCCACTGGGGCGCTGGCTGGAGCACGCCCGCCTTTCCCAAGTACTGCTGAGCTGCCCCTGTGAAACCAGATGGAGCTGACAGAGACTACCCATCCCACCTATGCCTCCAGTCACTGCTCTACAAGCCCCTTTTCGGGGAGGACAATCAGCATTTTCTCTCTCAAAGACTTGCCGTTTCTGTCTGCCATCATCTGAGTCCAGCAGACAGACGGCTGGGGGCCCACCCTGAGGTGTTTCCATCAGTGGACGGCACGATTGAAATCCCTGCACAGCAGATCTCTGTGCAACACGGTGTGGTGAAGATGACAGGGGCGAGTCATCACACATGCCTTCCCTTTGATGTTTCCCGGCTGGTGGCCAACAGAGCACTCTGGCTGTGGGACAAAGCTCTGAAAGGAGGTGAGGGGAGCTGGGCCTTTTCTTCCCCTTGCCAGTCCCCTCTGCTTTTTTTTTTTACCTTTCTGTGTGAGCATCTCCTGCTCTGGTGGCAAAACATCCCCACTTCCCAAACACTGGCAACTAGAGATAAACATCAGGCCAAGTCAGGTAACTCAGGTGTGAAATACATTTTAATAGAGTTTAGGGATCTGTAGTTTGTCTGTTGCTCAGCTGAGCATGGGCTGTCCAGAAGGTGAAGCAGACATCATGGGCAGAGGGGAGGGTGAAGGAGTGCAAGAGGGAAGAGAACAGAGAGAAAAAGGTCACGAGAAGCAAATGAGAGCATGGGTTAGTTTACGGATGTGCTTTAATACATTGCCCCACAGTACTATGTGCTGAGCCAGAGACTGACAGCACGCACACACACGCACACCCAGTGTGGGACAGCAGTGCACTTCAACGCTAAGCTCCGGGCAAGCACAGCCCAACACAGCACAGCCCAACACGACACTGCCGGCGTGGAGGCGAGGGGCGCGCACGTCCCAGCGGGGCTCAGCGCAGACACATGCCCGGGGCACGGGGACCATGCCGTGGGCCAGGACACGTACACACACCGACACACATGCACAACGAGAGCGAGCCGCCGGCAGCGCTCGGCCGGACGCGGCCACAGGTGCAGCGGTGTCCGAGCGCACCGGCCGGCGCACAGATGGCCACCGCACATGCTTCGGCGCACGAGGGGACGCGCTGGGCAACGCTCCCGTGCTCGGACACGTGAGCAGAGCGGCCCAGGCGTGGCCCTGCACAAACAACAGAGACACACAATGCCTAGGTCCAGGAATGCTTATGACCCCACAGCAAGGGACAGGGTGGAGGCCGCTCTCTCATCCTTCACCTGGGTACATCTAGCCAGGGACACCTGAACTCGAAGGGTTTCGAGGTGAGAGGAAACCAGGTGACAGAGTGGGGAGAAAGAGCAAAAAAGGGAGCAGTGGAGGGAAAGGGGGGTTCAGAGTCTGTGAGGTGGGAAAGAGCAGCAGGGTGGCTGTGCCCTGGGGACAATGTTCAAAGAACACTTGGGTTGCGAAAGTTGTGTCCGGCGAAGCGTGCTTCATCGCCAAGCTCTTCCTCAATCCTGCAGGAGAGAAACAGCGCACATCAGGTCCTTGTAGTGAGGGAGCATTGGAGGCACCATGGCACCAGAGAGGCAGATCATCAGCAGGAAGCTGACATGTGCCCGAGGAGCTGAGCTCCTGCCAGCTGCTGCGACTGCAGGGCTGCACCCTCATGCCAAGGAGGAGGAAAGGAGTCCACCCCAGAGGTCTCCCTAGGATCCTACTGTCATCTCTGTGCCTTGTCTTTGTAGCATTTCACCCACGAGCCCCATCTACCCTTGATCTTTCAGCTTCTTCCACCCAGTTGGTCACTCCCCTATTCTCTCTTGTGCATTCCCACCCCTGGAGCCCCTTACCTCATGAGCTGGTTGTATTTAGCCAGGCGTTCAGACCTGCAGGGAGCACCCGTCTTTATCTGTAAAGCATTTCCCAAAGCAAACACTGTAAGACACTGTTATGACTTGTACCAGTTTCCCATGTCAGGGCAGGGGATTCTGTTTTGACAGCCCTTTGATTTCCTCCAGGCCTGTGCATGGCCTGGATCTCACCTACCTGCCCAGTGCACAGTCCTACAACCAGATCAGCGATGAAGGTGTCTTCAGTCTCTCCAGATCGGTGGCTCACCATCACACCCCATCCATTCTCCTGGGCCAGCTTGCAGCTGCAAGGAGTGAGAAATGCAGTCAGTAGTTCCTACTCCTACAATTACCACCTGCATAGGGGAAGATTCAGGCGCACTCTGTTCCCACTCTCAGCATCCTACACTTTGGTTGATACACAAGTCTGTTCACCCAGTGCACAGCGTGACACCTGGCTGTGGCTCATCACCAACCCATTCACAGGACAACAAGGGCAGTGGGCTGGACTTACGCTTGGATGGCCTCTGTGACAGATCCAATCTGGTTGACTTTGAGCAGGAGGCAGTTGCAGGCTTTCTCTTCAACAGCTCGCTCGATGCGCTTGGGGTTTGTCACTGTCAGGTCATCTCCCACTATCTGAATCCCCACATTGGCGGTGAACTTAGTCCAGGCCTCCCAGTCATCTTGGTCAAAGGGGTCCTCAATGGAGACCACTGGAAGGACAACCAAAGAGGCACGAGTCGAAGCTGCCTCCCTTCCCACCCCAAAACCGCAGAGGGTTTGTGCAGCCCGAGCGCTGATTCCCTACAGCCCCGCAAGACAGCTCACCTGGGTAATCCCGTACAAAGCTTTGGTAGAGGTCTCCCAGCTCATCTCCAGAAATGTAGCGGCTTGGGTCATCGGGGGACTTGAAGTCCAGGTCGTATTTGCCATCACGGTAGAACTCGGAGGCTGCCACATCCATACCGATGACGATCTTGTCAGTGTAGCCCGCCTTGTCAATAGCCTCCTTGAGCAGCTCCAGAGCTGAGGGGAGAATTGCAGCCAGGAGAGTCAGCCCATGCAGGGAGCTCTGCCTTTTAGTGGGAGCCTCCTGTGGGAAGGTCCCTGGAGCCACTAAGAGTCTGGTGGTGTGATGGAGAAGTAGAAGAGAGCCCAGAACGCAACAGAAACATGCCAAGGAGCTGTAGGGGCTGTATCCGAAGGGACAAGGAGGAATTAAAATGCAGTTCCACAGCTCAAAGACAAGTTTGTGGAAGGCCTTGTAAAAGTGCGCACAAGCATAAAAGGTTTGTATGGAGAGGCTGTGACAGATCAAGGCCACCCCAAGGAGAAGGAGCCTAGAAACATTACCTAACACAGGAGGTCAATGACACTGAGGCATCATCTTTTAAATCAGTCTGGGGAATGCTGTGAGCTGGGCATGGGAACCCATACTATTGCAGGGGTACCCCATCTCTGTAGGGCTCTCACCTTCGCTGTTTTCCAGGATGTTGGGGGCAAAGCCTCCCTCATCACCCACATTGGTAGCATCTTTGCCATACTTCTCCTTGATGACGCTCTTGAGGTTGTGATAGACTTCAGCCCCGATGCGCATGGCATCGCGGAAGCTTTCGGCTCCCACGGGCAGGATCATGAACTCCTGCATGGCCAGTTTGTTGCCTGCATGGGAACCTCCATTGATCACGTTGAAAGCCTGGAAGAGTCCATAAGAAAGGCAGAGCTGAAGGAACCAGTCTTGGCACCCCTGAGAGGTGTCTCTCAGATGTGTCACCATACCTGTTCATGCCACATCCCACAGGGTAACATAAGCACATCAGCTACAACCATCAGACCAAAGGCACATAAGTCTGGAGTCTTCCTTCCAGTAGTGGCTCAAAGCACATGGTTAGGGAGGATTTTCCCACCTGTTTCCCTCTCAGAGATCTCCTGAGCTATGTGTGTTTATCTATGCTCTGTTTATCTGTAACAACAATGCTGTCAGTCTCTCTTCCAGAACCTTTCTTCTTGACCCTCAGAAAATTTTAGCATCCACAACTCCCTTTGTGAAAGAGTTTCTCAAGGCAGCTTCCCCTGGTGTGAAGACCCATATGCCCTTGTTTTGAACTGTGCCTCAGAGGGTTCACGTGATGCCCTCTGTCTCTTGTGCTAAGACTGAGATCAGCCCCCCATCACAACCTCCACTGTATCCTTTTTTCCAATTGAAACTTGACAAATCTAGGGCCTTGGTTTGCTTCCCTGACGAGTACAGTGCACTCAGCTGATGTTTCAATCCCATATCCCTTCCTTAGCTACCTCCCAACACCTTTGAAGTTTCTTTTGGAAACTGCACCCTTTTGGAGTTTCTGAAGGTGATGTCAGGGACAGAGGAGCCTTACTGGCACAGGAAGGATGAGGTCAGAGTTTCCGGCCAGGTCAGCAATGTGCCGGTACAGGGGCACATCCTTCTCTGCAGCTCCTGCCTTGCACACGGCCAGCGAAACTCCCAGGATAGCGTTGGCACCAAACTTGGCTGTGGGCAAAGGAGGAGAATGACTTTTCAGTGGCAACATCCTGCCCAGTGTGTGCCCTTGCCAGCCCAACCTCGGGCTCACCACAGCTTGGACAGTGCCCCCCAATCCAGCCCTGCAGCCTCCCATGCTCGTAATTTCCCGGCCAAAAAGAGGGATGAATTACATTTGTTCTCTGTGCCGTCCATCTCAAGCATCAGATTGTCTATCTTCTCTTGATCCACAACAGAGAGGCCCTGCAAGAAAGAAGCAGCTCATGAGAAGGGGACAATTGGAAGAGCTTCTGGCTCTGGTGTGCAGGTAAGGAGGCATTGATGGAGAAGCCGGGAGTACAAGGACCTTTTCAGCTTGTGGGGGAACATATACACACAAAGCTCTGGAAACTGGTGCCTTGGCATTTAGTCAGGTTAGGTAACCCTGATGGTGTTGCTGCAGTGCAGTGTAGATGTACCCATGGTGGAGAGGGGGTCAGCTGCAGCCCAGGCAAGGCCAGGCATTGCTGGGGACACAGGACTCCCTTGGGATTTACCCAGCCTTTTGGCAGCTTCCAGGGAGCTTTGTGGTGCTGTGGTCACACAGAAGCTAGGCAGAACAACAGACCATGCTCAACCTCAAGCAAGCGAATGTAGACTGGATGGAGCCGTCCCCAGGAGTGAGGTGGAGAGCAAGGTTAGACCCAACACAGGCAGCCCTCCACCATGCTGGGAATTTTTCAGGGGTAGAGAGAACTGGGCTCTCGGCCAGAACCAACCATGGGCTACATGGCGTGTAATATGGGGCTTCAGCTCAGCTCTCCTCAAAGCAGGCTCCAGGTCCTCAGGTGCAAACAGGCTGCAATGTGACACCACTGCTCTGCAGGGCTGTGCCAGACCCTGCACGATACAACCATTGCTCATCCCACCAGGATGAGGCCACAGACAGGTGGATGTGATTCGGTGCTTGAGGGGGAGCACAGCTGAAAGAGGGAGCGAGCTCTACAGGGAGCACCGAGGGGACTAGTTAGGCTGCACAGACGCTGCGGTGGGCCAGGAAGAGTTAAATCCTTTCCTCCCAGAGGAAAGATTGCTGTGGACACACACAGGCATGGAGGGCAGGAGGAGTGTGCCCAGGTTCACAGAGAGCATCGCTGTGTCTGTTAACCCAGTGAGATGAAGAGAGGCAGAGACAGAGATCGGGGACAGAGACGGACCAGAGTAAGCATTGGACGAGGGAGAACAAAGAGAAATCCTTACAGAGCCCACGAGAGCTGGGGCGACAGTGCTGTTGATATGATCCACGGCCTGCAGGACCCCTAAAGAAGGGAAAAGGCAGAGAAAGAAAGAGAGAGAGAGAAAGAGTGAGGCAGAGAGAAGAATGGAAAGAGGGAGGGAAAGAACCAATAGACTGAGAGAGGGAAACAGCAAGGGAAGGTCGAGGCCTGATCTTTCACTTTATGCTAGGTCTGTGCCACTGTGGTCTCCCTGAGGGCAGTGGGGCACATCCCTGTCACACCAGTGGGAGGGCAGCACCCTCCAGCAGAGCCCCACACACAGGCAGCCCTGGGGACGAGCTGTGGAGCAGCCATCTCCCCACCTTTTCCAAGGAAACGTGACTTGTCGTTGTCTCGCAGCTCCAGCGCCTCGTAGATACCAGTGGATGCTCCACTGGGGACAGCTGCTCGAAACATGCCTGGGAAACAGCAAAATCAGGGTGTGAGACAAGCAGAGAATGAAGAGGAAAAGCCCTCACGCACCTGCTTCTGCCTTGCTTTCATAGGAAAGGATGCAGCAACTGCTTGTGCAAATGGATGGCCTCACTGGCTGACTGCTCATGGCTGGTATTCTCAGAGGTGGAGCACCTCAGTAGCAGAAATAAATGCACCCAGGGCTTCCAGGCTGAGGAACCTGGATGTCAGGCACCCAGAGATTCACACTGATCCCAGAACTGTGTGTGATGGGTGGAAATCTGGATCTCAGCCCTCCTCCTAGTTCCAGAGGCAGCCTGATTCACAGCCACCCTCAGCTACCTCCCCCTCAGACTGAGGTTTCTGCCTCACTGAAGAAGGAAGACAATGGTTGCATGTCTGCTCTGGCCTCTCACTGCCCCTCACCCCTTAGCCCAAGTAGTTTTGGGCCCAGAGCAAATGCAGCTCTTCCAGCTGAGACCACACATGGACATAGCTGCACAGAGATCTCAGGAACAAAGCTTTACCCCTGCCATTAGCATGGCCATGGATGTGCTCCCAAACTTCTACTATGCCCCAGGACTAAAAGCACAGCTGCAGCAGGGGTATGACGAGAAGGTGCAGACAATTATGATAAAAAGACCTTCCGTCCCTGCTACAAGCAGAAGCACAACTCAGGTCACATACAGGACAGCCAGCTGTCTTGCCGTGATTTGCCCGGCACATGTGCAGAGCTGCTGAGCACAGGCACAAGCACAGCCATGAGCAGAGTTTTGGTCTCTGCCTCCTCCCCTGGCTTGTTGCCTGCTGGGGGCTCACCAGTGAGGACCCTCCGTGCTCCTGGCGTGCCAGGCTGCCGCACAGCACCAGCTCTGCAGGGTGGGCAGGGCTTGCCCTCCGTCTCTTATCCTCACCCACATACCTTTGTGTGTGTAGAGGTCCACCTCAACCGTGGGGTTCCCACGGGAGTCCAGGATCTCACGGGCATGGATCCTCTCAACTGCCATGGTGAGTCTGTGGAGAGAGAGAACAGGATATGTTCAGCTCTGAGAGACTCCAGGATGTGGTTGCTCACCCCTTCTATGTCTAGACTGATAGAGAGAAGGGAATTCAAGGAAAAATGATCTTAGAAATTTGCACTAAAACTATTTGCCCCAGGAAATTTAGAAATTCACCCAGACCACAGGAATCTACAAACATTTTTCCAGGAATTGGCTATCTATTTGAATTTACTCTGTCCCTCTGCTGCAGCTGACAAACTGAGAGCACTCTGCCTCTCTCCCTGCGTCACAGCCCAGCGCCTGATCCAAGCCCGGATGGCAGGGATGGGGAGGGTACCCTGGGCAGTAGAGAGGGAGGGATCAGCTGGCGCAGCGGGGAGGTGCCCGTGGCTCTGGTGTCAAGGACGGGCCAGCAGCTCCTGGCATCTCCTGTCCCCTTGCCGGGAGGCGAGGACAGCGCCTGCCAGGGCAGACAGCAGGCGGCTGCTGTGTCCCTGTGTGGGGAATGGGGAGGCAGCCGAGCGTGATGGGCAGGGCAGGGGGGCAGGCAGCCAGGGGGACCCCCAGCCCCTCTGCAGCCCACCACCCAGAGAGCCACCCCAGCCTGGCTGTCCCAGACCCCAGCCATGCCCGCCCCTGCTCAGCCTCCCTGTGTGTCCCCCTGAGCTGCAGGGTCAGGCTGTGCCACGGCGGCGGGAGCTCCGTGGAGCCTGGCAGCCTGAGGAGCCATCTTGCCGAAGGCCACGGTGCCTCAGACGTGGCAAAGAGGGCTCTGAAGGGAGGGGGGGCTGGCCCAGCTGCCAACCCTCCGCTCCATTCCTGAGGCAGGGAAGCAGATGAGGCTGGGCTGGATCTCTGTTGGGTGCAGCGGGTGAGGAAGCCTAGCACTTTGGGGCACCTGGTTAAACCTGAAGGAGAAAACATGCTGGTGGGTAATGATGGCTGTTTGAAAGAGCCTCTCTTGCTGCAGTTTGCTCTCTAGGGGTTCCAAAACAGCTCATTCCCCTCATGCCACCTTCTTGCTCCCCTGGCTGTGGGGCTGTGCATTGCCAGGGTGCTACAATGAGGCGTGTGTCTCCCCATGCTCCCAGCATTGCCAAGTTCTCCTCCCCTGGCTCCCACAGATGATTCCCTCAACCCTGAGCAGGGCTGGCAGAGGCCAGAGTAGCCATGGAGCCCCAGCCAGGTCCTCCCCGTGGTGTGTGTGAGCAGAGGTGCAGCCAGCACGGCGCCTCAGCATCGGGGCAGGGGAAAGTGAGCTTGAACCAGCACATCACAGCACTGAGGGGAGCTGAGAAGCAGGATGGGGGAGCCAGAGTCAGCACTCAACACCACTGCCCCGGGTGGGTGGAAATCACGAGGGTGTGAGGAAATCGTGCTGCTGCTCTGAAGTTTCAGCCAGATCTTCTCATGTGGGGAGTTTCAGCCAGCAACTCCAGGGCTCTCTGCACAGGGCCCTCCACCATGTCCATCTGGGCTGGGATCCCCCATCAGCCGCTTTGGCAGTGCTCCTCACGCCATCTGGCACACGCCACAGGAACTTCCTCCAGAGTCGTGCCGGCACAGCCAGCCGTGAGCTTCCTTTGCAGCAGTGTCCTGGCCGTGCCTCAACAGCCTCCACGGCGTACAGAGGGACAGGACCCCGCTTAAAGTGATCTTTGACAGCACACCCGTGCCAGATGCTGTGCCTCTCTGCTTATCTGGTCACGTTGCCCCTGGTCACATCCCTGTGGTCACATCCCCCTCTTGGAGTCCGATCCGAGGAAGCCAAATGACAAGCCCAAATCCTTGCCTGCCCCACCCCATCACTTACATGATCTTCTCTCCCTTGTAGTCCTTTAAACCCTTTTCTGCACTTGAGTTGCTGCCCTGTGTCCCCTGCGTTTGCTCTCTTTTGAACAGAACCACCCTGAAATCCCTGGTATCAGCTGCACTGTCCTGAAAGGAGGTCAGAGGCGGATAAGCTGGGATAAGGGATTGGGATAGAGCCCTAGCTGGGAAGCCACAGACCACGTCCAGGAAGAGAGAGGAGAGAGACTGTGCTGCTCCTGTGAACAGAGGCTGGGCAGCGTACGCTGGGAGGCTGGTGCTGCTGCAATGCCTTCCTGTGGAGCTGGCGCTGGCAGCAATTCCCGGTCCCCGCCAGGCCAGCACGGTGAAGCCCTTTCCCCGAAGGCACCGCCACCAGTCCCGTGTGCTGCTGCGATTCCCCCGGGCTGGGCACTGCTCCCAGGAAGCCCGCACTGCTGCAGTGTCGTGACTGATGCAGCTATTGCTTGCTTGTCACCTCCTCTCCCTGCTCTCCCCCTCCCCTGTGGTGTGGGGCTGTGCAAACAGGAAAACATTTCCCTCTTCTCCCTCCCTCTCCCTGAGCGCCCGTGTTTGTGTCAGCGCCTCGGGAGACTGGGGGGGCTGGTCCGCCCTGAGGCTGGATCCTCTCCCCAGCGGTGCCCAGACTGAGCGCTGCCTTCTCCCCACTAGCAGCCCCTCCCCCGGGAAAAGCTCCATCCCGCAGCACCTCCCGACAGTGCCCTTGGGAGCATCACCTATCCTCCTTGGTTGCCCCCCCTCCTGCTATTCCCTGGGTTCACGTCTGAAATGATGACTGCCGGCAGGGGAAAGGGGGGGGCTTGGGAAGGAGGGAGTACCTGAAATTAAAATACGAAAGAAAACTCAGAAGGATGGGGATGAGGAGAGCGAGGTAGGAGGAGCAGGGGGAGGGAGTGAGGGGAGCTGAGTTGTTAATGCCGCTCACCGTGGTCCTTCTCCGGAGGGACCCCAAAGTGCGTGTGGGGCTTGGAGGGCACAAGGTGGGCAGCAGAAACACGCAGGCAGTGAGGGGTGTGCTGGCCGTGGGGAGACACTTACCTTCCGAGGGCAGGGGTGGACGAGAGATTGAGAAAGTGCTGGTAGAAAGGAGAGAGGACGAGGCTGAG
The DNA here is from genome assembly GCF_021018805.1 of Prinia subflava. Classification (NCBI taxonomy): domain Eukaryota; kingdom Metazoa; phylum Chordata; class Aves; order Passeriformes; family Cisticolidae; genus Prinia; species Prinia subflava. The sequence continues at coordinate 18,752,036 of NC_086249.1, forward strand.
GAGGGATGCAGGACCTCAAGGGGAGATGATGTGTCCTCTAAGCCAACGGCGGCGGCAGCAGCAGGATGGAGACGCCCCTGATAGGGCCGGGACAGCAGCATGTGACCCAGAGCTGCGATGAGTCAGGATTTAGCAAAGCTTTGCAAACAGCACGTAGGGGATGGAGAGACGGAGAGAGGCAGGCAGCAAGGGATAGACGTAGACAGATGAGGGTGAGAGAGCCAGGGAATAGGAGTGGGTGTGCAGGATAAACAATCCCAGTCACTCCAGGCTCATTAATTATTTTTATTCAAATCAGAAAATCTTGCAGGGTTTTTGGGAATCAAATTGAACCACAGAACCTGTAACACTCCCCTTTCCCCTCTCAGGCCTACTGAGAATAGAACGTAATGCAGTGACTGCAAAAACACTGCAGTGCCTCAGGGCAGCTTCCAGGACCAGGGTCGGTAGCACTCCTCTTTTCTCCAGAGGTAAAATGAGGTGAAGCTGGGACCTACAGTTCTCACTTTCCCAGCCTCACATATGGGGAAAGGCATCACTACATCTTGACAGCCTCTGGAAACAGGTGTTAAAAACGGGTCACTCATCCACTGTATCCTCAAGAGATTCTTCCACTTCCTAAAGGGAGGAGGGAGAAGTTAATGACTCCGTGCCCAATGTCTCTTCCCCTTTCTTTCACTAGCGGGGTCAGGAATGGCAGCAGGGTTGCATTGTGCCCACCACAACCAGGTTGCAAAGCCTGGCCTCTTTTTCAGACTCCCATGCTCTCGAGACTGCCCTCCCTCACCCTTCTCCTCATGTAAGATAGTGGAGGAGAGGCTTTATCAGCATGCTTGGTCCTTTCTTTCTCTTCACCTCCTTCTAATCCCCACACTGTGTTGTCCTCACCTTTTCTTTTTCCTTCCTTGTCTGACGGAGTCTCTCCGCCTCTTCCCACTCCTCTTCCTCAACCAATTCCTTGTCGAGGCGTTGCAGCTGAGACAGCCGGGACAGGACCTGCAGCCGGTAATCGGGTTCTTCAGCACACGGATTGTCCATCAGCACCAGTGCCTGCAGCATGGGGAGAACCTGCAGCTTTTCCACCTCCTGAAAGCTTTTGATCCCATTGCTCCTGAAGAAAAGGAAGCACAGAGATCAGGGGAAGGAGACCTATGCAAGTAGTGAAATCCCTTTGGAACAGTAAGTGGACAAGACAGAAAAAGCAAAACTTAGCAGCACGAGGGACCCTAGCAGCCCTTAGACCACAGATCTGTCACCTAAGATCCAGATCTGAGCTCTCCAGACTGAGGGACCAAAAGGACATCTCCTCTGGATTCCTCTGTGCTCCCACAGCCCATTGAACCGTGTGACCATATTCACCATGCCCTGCTGGAGAACTAAAGGGCATTTACAGGCAGAACACAGAACACGCGTTGAGGAACCCAACTGACTTATGGCAAGGACTGAAAAGCCTGAGGTGGGGTATGGGAATGACTGGACAGGCTGATATTTTCTAAGAAGCCGAGGAAAGGCCCTGGCTGTTACAATGCCTAGACAGCTGCTAAACACCAGTTAAGGATGGTAAATATCAACCCATCCCTACCAGGTCTTCAACTTCCAAAAAAAACCCCCAGAAAATCCTAAAGATCTAAATGGGAGTACAGTCTGGTGAAGGGATCTCTGGTCCCAACACAGAGCAGGGAGGACCCACCGTAGATTGAGGTACTGCAGGCACTTCATGCTATCAGAGAAGCCATCCAGGGCCTCAAGCTTGTTGTCACGCAGGTGCAGAGTCTCCAGCTGCTCAAACTCCTCAAGGCCTTCAAGGCTGCAAATGGTGTTCTTGGCCTGAGCACCAGGGAGGCAGGAAGAGAGAAGGACAATGGGGACATATAGGAGAGGGAACAGCAGTTATTTCTAGCCTTTAAATCTCTTTCTATCCCTCAGACTACCTAGCAATCACACAGCCTTGTCTGAAGCTCAGTCTGGTATTTCAGGGTCTTGGCCAAGTGGGTTCTCAGGATTCAGATTCAAGGACCAAAAGTTTGCTGAAAAAGTGTTTCCTGGAGCACCACTGGGTGTCTGAGACAAAACCACCCCAGGTGAATGCTCCACAGCACCCTTTGCCATCGCAGTGCCAAATCTGAGCCTTAGAGAGCAACAACACGGAGGGAAAAGCACACTTGAGCCTAAAATTAATGTGTTTAAAGGATGAATAACCAGCCCCTCTCAGTCACACAATCCATGTAGTCCAGGCACCTTCCAGTAGCTGCTTCTCTTGTGGGGTAAATCTTCGACCAAGAAGTCCCTTCTGCTTCTCTGGGGTGTGTTTTACTTCAGGAAGTTTAAAATTCCCCATTACTGAATTTTATTCACTTCACTGGGATGTGGGTTAATGAAGCAGGGAAGTATGGAAGCTCTGAATTTCAGGACTAGTTTCACAGCAGGATTTCGGCTGGAAAAGACCACTAGAGGTCTCCTGCCCCAGCGGAGGCTCCCCTCAGTGCCAGCACCTACGCTCTGCTCTGTCAGGCTGCTCACTGCCTTGTGCGGCCAAGTTTGGAGCATCCCTGGTAATTATCATCTCCCCGCCACGTTCTCCAGCCCGGAGCTGAGCAGGGCTTTCCTTGCCGATGTGGCTCAGAGCTGCAGTCGCTAAGGATGCAGAGACCTGAATGAAAAACAGGGTGAGAGGTGCTCTTGTGCTCTCTCTTCCTCATAGGTACCCAAGCAATGACGTGGGCAATACCTGAGACTGAAAAAAGGCACAGGCCAAACTGGTGGGATAGGAGAACATTTTAGGGCTGAGTCATTCAGGATACGGACATTTTGTAGAAAAGGAAGATTTTAATAGAAACTGGACAAAGGAGAATCTGGACCAGCTGGGCCAAGTAAAAGGAGCAACAGCAGGACAAAAAGAGGAAAGTTGGATACCTAGTGAAGGCCACATGAGCAGATTGAACAGTCAGGAAGGATTAGGACATTGTAGCCCAGAGAAAATTGTGAGCTGGTGTGGATGAGGAGCTCACTGATCACTGGTTTATAAAAGGAATAGTAACCTCCCATCACTCTCACTTTCTTCATCACTTAAGTGTGAATTGTTTTACCAGCTCTGGCCTTGCAAGCACTAGCAGGACAATGCAGAATGGATATTTTTCAGAGTTGTTTCATTTTTTCCCCTAAATCAAGCAACATTCTGTCTGACACACCATCACCTTCCCTTAGATACCAGTTCTTCACCCAGATGTGATGCCACTGTTTCTTATGGAAAGTTGCCATACATTGCCCATGATTTCCTCTCCCCTTCCTGCACACTCCACCTTTCTCAGGTTAGCCTTTGCCAGCACTGCTGCACCATGACCAGGAGCTAACACAGCCCTACTGTGAGCCTCAAAAATGATGCAAGTGCCACATGGCACACAGCCAGCCTGTAGTCTTCCTAGTACATACCACTTCTGACATACTAAATTTCATCTGCAGCTATGTCCTACATTAACCAAATGTGGTTCAATTCCTTAAATTGAACCCTTTGTCTTTAACCCTGTCCTTGAGGCATCAGCTGCACTTACCCAAGGCTGAAGTAACACCAAAGTCTTTACACAGAAACCAAAGCATTACTGGGGGAAATTTCCCAGCAAAATTATTTAATGAGCAGGTAGACATGGGAGACAAATTCAAGCCCCAAAGATTCTTGAGAGTCAGTTGTTCTAGTTTTAACTTTTTACCCCTTGCAATTTTCTAATTACTTATTCTTTCAATTATTTCAATTTAACTAATTGAATTTAAATAATTTCAAAATTATTTCAATTTAACTAACTACCCCTTGCAATTTTCCTGTTTCACATGGGCAGCTCAGAAACCCCTCAGTCATGCCAAGAACCCTCCCTCAGTAGAAATGCCCTCTGTGCTTCCCTGTAATAACTCATTAAGGTGTCTGGGTATGCTTTGAAATGCTGTATTGTATCTAGTGACCTCTCTACTTCATCCATTCTTGGAGCACCACCAGTCATAAAATCCCAGTTTTCCATCAGAAAATTGCAGGCAATCTCAGCAAGCAATCTCCTCAGTGTTTTCTGCCAGGGAATCTTGATGAAAAGAAGCCACATAGTTTTTCAAAGCCTTTATCATATTTAATTGCTTTTCAAGAGGGAGTGACTCAGGACATCTGTTTAGTCTTTGCAAGCTGTAGCACAGTGTGATGCATGGAGCTAAACCATACATACTCTCTTCACTTGCATCTCTAGGAGTAAATGCTTCCTTGAAGTAATTGTTTAGGATATTAAGAAACTGCTTCTCCTTAGTTTCACTGCAATATTGAATCAATTTATGTTTTGGCAGCTGTAGATGTGAATCATATAATTGGGCTGGCTTGAAACCAGTATTTGATTAGGCCCATCAGAGAGGAGAAAGAGGCATCGCCTCCCTTTGTCACCCAGAGAGCAAAGCTGCTGCTTTGCCCAGCGATCTCCAGTGGCGCCAGGGCACACGGAACACGAGCAAACTGCCCTCCTGCAGGAGGCTGTGAGGGAGGAACTGATGCACTGAACTGACTCCTCTGTGATTTGCAGTTTGTGGCCACTCCCTTGTGCTATGTAGGCTGCAGGTGCCAGGCTCTGCAGCAGCTCTGTCCCACTCCCCAGGCTGCCTAATCCCTTACCAGATAGAGCTTCTTGAGCTTGGAAACACCGAGTCCCGCTGTGGTCTTTAGCTGGTTTCCTCGCAGCTCCAGGACTTGCAGGCTGAACAACTGGTCTTGACTCAGCCCCAGCACTGTCTGGATTTTATTTTCTGAGTGCCAGAGGAAGAAGAAACAAGAAAGTTAATGCCACCTTTCCAAGAGAGTGTCCCCAAAAGAATGAAGAGAGGTGGCTGTATCACCTTTAAGGCTGAGGTTGGCTAGGAGTGGGTGAGTAATGCCCTCCAAATCCGTGATCTGGTTGCCATCAAAGCTGATGACTTGGAGGTAGGGCATCTCCTGCATGCTGGCACTGGTGAGCAGATTCTCATCCACCTTCAGCCAAAGCAGCTGGGTTAGGCTGCTCAGTGGGGCCAAATCTTTCAGCTTGTTCTTTGACAAATCCACATACCGCAGGTGAACGAAGCGTTCGAGGAGGCTGATGTCTGTCAGGCCCCTAAGGAAGGGCAAATGTGAATAAAATATCTCTCATATTTCCCCACTACCATCTTTTGGGTTGCTTTCTGCCACTACTGGAGGGAGGGCAACCTTCTCTCCTACTTCCCTGCTGTCCTAGAAAGCCTTGCTGAGAGAAGGGTCAAAAAGGCAGGTGATAGGGACAGGCCTGTAAGCAAAGACAAATGGTAAGATTAGACCTGCTTTCCTCGCAGAGGGAGTACTTATTCCCATTGAATTGTATCTGTCAGGACAGGGCACAGCCAGAGCAGAGCAAAGAGTAAGTTTTGGGGAGGGGTCTGTTAGACAATAGTGTCAACACAAAGGACTGTATGGAAGGACTTTCCTAGTGGAAAAAAATACTGGTTGAGATACCCCATGAGGCTGCTGAAAGAAACAGTCCTAATGGGCCCTTAGTTAGGCGGGTGTGCTGGGGAGGCTGAGGCTCCAGACTGTCCAAGGCTGTTGTGGCACAGTATTTACAGCTGCCTGCCTTACAGGTTAGCAATTAGGACGGCAGATGTCAATGGATATTTCCCAAAGTGCCTGTAGGCAGGTCACTCTGTGCAGGTCCCCCTAGGAGAGCACAGTCAGAGTGAGGGGCAGGCTGCCCTCAGGCTGCTGGATGTTCCCAGCGCTGTGTCTGGGGCAGCCTTGGGGGACACGCATGTTCCCAGCGCTGTGTCTGGCCGTGGTGGAGGCAGTGCCCAGGCCAGGGCTGAGGATGGACAGGCCGTGCTGAGGAATCCCGGCGGCTGGAGAGCAGGGCCTGGATACGCTCCTACCCCGCATGGCCGGTCACCAGCTTGCGGCACAGCGGCTCCACGGCCACGGAGTAAGGGGCTTCTGCCGGCTCAGGGATCGCACACTCACTTGTCTTTGGCTTCAAACTTCACGTAGGCGTGGGCCAGCCCGTCGCCGGTCTTACTGAGGAGAGAGAGGCCCTCCTTGAGGATTTCCTCCGTCAGGGGACAGGGAGCCGGCTCCTGGGAGAGAAGGAGAGAGCGCAACGCCAGCGCTGGCACAACCACAGCCAGGCGGTGCTGAGGGTCTCCCCCTTACCTCTTCTTCCTTTTCCTTCTCCTTCCCCTCATCCTCCTCATCCTCCTCCTCCTTCTCCTCCCCCTCTTCTTTTTCCTCCTCCTCCTCCTCCGGCTCCTCGTCCTCCATGCTCCCGGGGCAGGCCGCGCTCGCCGCCTCCCGCTCGCTGCGGCCCGGCCGCTGCCATGGGAACGGGGCCGGGCCCGCCGCTGCCCGCGGCCCCGCGTCCCCGGCGCTCGGGAGGCTCGGAGCGTGTCCCGCCCTCGCCCCGAGCGCTTTGCGATCCCACTCCCCCTTCCCAGCAGGGTGACATCGGCAACTGTTAGCGTATCCAGAGAACCGAAGGGATTTTTCGGTGGGAAGGCACCTCTGTGCACACCCCAGCTCAAAGCGGAGCCGGTTCAAAGTCGGGCAGGGCTGCACAGGATGGTGAGCACTCGGGCGGTGAATAGCTAATTAACTGTTAATTCACCCTCTGGTAAATGTTTAATTAACATGTTGAGCAGACTTCGCCTTGGGGTCTGCATGAAGCCTCCCCGATGCACCTGGCCCCGGGATGCCAGGAAGGGGTTTTGGGATGCACTGCTCCAGCCCAGTGCTCCAGGCTGTGGGGCTGGGAAGGGCTGAGGCTGCCCGTGCCCAGCTGATGCCAACAGCACCGGGTGTTTACCAGCTGGGAACGCTACTCAGAGCTGATGGTCATCAGTGGTTTGCAGTTAATACAAAGTCCAAGGCTCTGCTCCCTTTCCCTTCAGTGCACTTTGCTCCTTTGCAGTGCCTAGGTAATGTTATGCTAGATAAGCTGGTCCAAGCAGAGCTGCTCACACAACCATCAGCTATCATCCCTCCTGCAAAGCACCCCTGTGCCCAGGGCTGCACAGCAAGCTGCCATCTGTGTCCCCAGCCTTGTCCTACTAGACTCCCTGGTGCCAACCTCTTCTCCTGAATTCACTCACTGCTCATTATTACACAGCCACAGAATGGTTTGGATTGGAAGGAACCTCAAAAAATCAGCTGGTCTCAACTCCCCTGCCGTGGGCAGGGATGCCACCCACTAGACCAGGTTGTCGAGGGCTCCATCAAACCCAGCCTTGAACACCTCCAAGGATGGAGCAGGCACAACTCCTTTGGGCAACCTGTTCCAGTGCCTCACCACCATCAGAGTAAAGAATTCATCTGCATATGAACACTTCCTTTCCTGCCTTTGCTTCCTGCCCTAAACATCCCCTAATTACAGAAGGAAACCCAAATCTTTAAACTAGAGAAACTTTATTTATATATTATATATATCCCAAACCTAATTATACTGATAATTAAGGAGGATATGTGCTAAAAGCTGGCCTGCACAGCCACAGAGGAGTACAGGGTGATGACGGCAGGAGGGGGAGCCCAGGCAGCACCTGCCAGGCTGCTTCCAGGCCCATCCCAGGAGCTATCAGCCCACTAAAGGCTCATTTCCAGGGGCACAGGGGCACAATGGCATCTGGGAACCCAAACCAAGGACTTGGAGGAAGGAACACCCTGTCCAGCCCCACCCCAGGGGAGCCTCAGCCCCAGAGCACCTTTAGGATTGGGGGTGTAGCTGTGGCCAGGGGTGTGGGACACAGGATGGGATGCAGGGGAAGAGCATTTGGGGACAGGACTCCTTAGGGAATGACTGGGGCAGGAACCAGGGGTGACCTAGGGGACATAGAGAAACAAATCCAACATACAGGAATAAAAAGGGCCAGTCACGTGGAAATGATTTGTGATGGTTTGTCCATGGTTTGTCCTGGTCGGTGCAGCCTGTCGGGTCTTCTCATTAAACTCCTTTTGCACTTTGCCCTGGGTGAGGAACTTGTGGCCAGAGCTCCACAGGGAGTTGGCTACGGGGGGCTGGAGAGGTTGGGATTGAGGGGCAGCTGCTGGGCACTGCCTGAGCCCAGCTGCTGGAAGGAGACACACTGTACATGTGTGTAAATACTTCTGTAAATACACAGACACCCACTAGTGCACCTCCATCCTGCCCAGCTGGAGCAGGGCGTGGGATGAGGCTGCCAGTGCTGCGTGGGAGTGCTCTGTGAGGATGGATGTGTAATCTGTGTGGCCAGCCATGGCCATGTTTAAGTAGAACATATTCAGAGTCACAGAATATTCTGAGTTTAAAGGGACACTCACAAAGATCATTGAGTCCAATATGTGTGCGTGGTGCCTACTGGGAATACACGCTCAGCCTGGCTATTGTTTGGGGCTGAGGATGCAGAGCCATCGCAGCCTCTCTCAGGCTGTCACATCTGGCACAATGCATTTTTCTTCAGCAGCAACCTGTTTAAGATCCAACCACTACAGTTTGCTGTGAGGATCTGGCAGTATTTCCACTCCAGAGAACTGCAGTCCTGCCAGAAAGCAGACAAAAAGAAGAGAAACAAGATCTGGCACTCCTGCTGATATAGAAATGATTTTTCATGAGTTTATTCCTCATTAAATGAACATTTTCATGCCCCTGCATTCTCTCAAAGCAGCAAGATCAATGCCCAGCTCCCATCTGTTTTCTCCTATGTAGGTCACTCTCCTGGGCTCTTGTGCTGCGGGCAGGGTTGGGCAGGAGCAGGAGCTGACAGCAGAGCTGCAGCCCATGCAGGGATGGTGGCCCATGCCTGAGTGATTGTACCCAGTCCCTGCAGCCTCAGGACCACTGAGTGCCCCTGCTGCATCACTGCTGCGCTGTCAGTATGACACAATGGCCCCAAACTAGAGCCATGACCCAGCAGCCTCTCAGAAGCACATGGTCTGGTTGTAGAAAACCAGAGGGGGTGGTTTGTTTTTTTTCTTTGAATTATCCTCCACACGAATACAGAGCTGGGAGCTGCCACCTCCTTGCTGCTGTCAGGCTCCTCCTTCTCAGACCACCTGATATCCTAGGCAGGAGATCCCTCCCATCCAGCTGGGCAGCAGGAAGCTAGCCCAGCAGTAGCAGGGCAGGAGTCCCCACAGCATCAGGCTTTTTCCTCCTTCTCCTCAGCTTCTGCCCCTCATCCCTCAGGTGACGCTGGCACTAGCAGCTGGAACACTGCCCATAGGCTTCCAAGGATGTACCGTCTCACAAATAAGCTCCTCCTTGTGAGGCACTTCTTTATCACCACCCTCAGTACTATAAAAAAAATCAGCAGCTGGGAAGGAACATCAAGTCTTGCTTCCTTACCCACCAGCACATGGCTGAAAGCAGGCAGCAAGCACTGCCCCAACACAGGGCCTAAATAAAATCCTTCCCTGCAGAGACGGAGCTGCTCCACTCTACATTTAACAAGCAAAGTGAACTACCAGTCCTTACAGGCAAAGAGCAGGGATGAGCACATTCCTGAGCCTGCCAGGGAAGACTGGCTCACTGCTGGAACAGCCAGGTGCTCCAGCAGCTACTGGAATAGAGACACAGACACAATAGAATCACCAGAGGCCCAAAGAAGAATTTTTATATGACAGAAGCAAGATGCAGGTTGAACGTGTGCAGTGCCTACTGGGGTAATGGCAGGCTCTCGGGGAAAAGCCCACAAAACCCTCTCTGCAACCATCCACCTCCAGAAGCAGTAACTTCTCTACACTGCTTGTCCCCAAGATGCTTCCAAATAAGATCCAGGATACGCCTTTGCTTTTTCTGTTTTTCCTTTATTGTTCAGTACGGGACACAGGTGAGGTAAGACATCTCACAAGGGTCTAAACTGACAGGTTCCTTGCTGATGGAGCTGAAGGATGCAAGAGACTGTGGTTCCTTTTTCCTTCCCGCAGCACCAGCAGCCCCCTCCCCCTGCAGGGCTGCAGGGAAAGGGAGGGATACTGGCCAGGTAGGCTGTGGGCTCTTAACAGGTCAACACGAAGCTGAGCATTCTGCTCAGAGAGGAGACTGTCGAGACTCTGCCAAGACAGGCTCCTGCTAACAGGACTCCAACGTGGTGGGGGTGGTTAGCAGAACATCTAGAACAATGACTGTGGAGGGGGAAAGCCTCGAGGGAGGCCTCCGTACTGAGACGTGTGCAACGAAAGGTCCCTTCTTGCTTCCATTCCTTAACCACAAGGGACGGCTCCTCATGGGGTGCTTCAGTGTTTGGCATTGATAATATCCACAAACTCTGGCTTGAGAGAAGCTCCACCAACAAGGAAGCCATCCACATCATGCTGAGAGGCCAGCTCCTTGCAGTTGCTGCCAGTGACAGAACCTAAGGAGGGAGCAGTGTCTTAAGGTCAGATGTGCCAGCTCCAGGAAAATGGGGCCAGGGCAAAGGCAGGACTGGAACGGTACCAGCCACTTCTTGCAGACAGCAAGACTGTCTCCCATTTATCCAAGAAAGCTACCCAAACAAGCCAGAAGTGATTCTTTATGCCCCGAAAGTCAAGACTTTCCTTGCGAGGGAGAGAATGATGCACAGCTGCAGTAACAGGTAGAGCAACTAAGCACTTCCTGCCCTGGAAAGTCACTTCAGACTCACCTCCATAGATAATCCTAGTTGACTGAGCAACAGCATCAGACACGTGGCTTTTCAGCCACCCCCGCAGCTTCTCATGAACTTCCTGAGCCTGCAAGACAAGAGTCACACTGAGGCCTGAGCCATTCTGTACACAGCTCCCTTCCAAAGATGAGGGAACAGTTAGAGATTCTCTAAGTCACTAAGAATCTCCAGGAGATTCTCGGTAAAAATCTTCAGGAAGGGTCAGTTGGTCATTTAATCAGCCATCTCTGCCACTCATACCTGTTGGGGAGTTGCAGTTTTACCAGTTCCAATAGCCCAAACTGGCTCATAGGCAAGAACCACTTTACTCCAGTCCTTCACATTATCTAGAGAGGAGGGAGAAGATAGAGGTGAGCACAATACCCCCATACTGGGAAGAGCAGAGCTGGAAAACTGCTAAAAGATCCTAAACTAACCCCTTCTTTTTCCTCTTACCAGCAATAGCCTTGGTCTGTTCAAAAACCACCTTCTCTGTTATGCCAGCTTCTCTCTCATCCAGCTTCTCTCCAATGCAAGCAATGACTCCAAGGCCCTCAGCCAGAGCATGAGCCACCTTCTGCCCAATCAACTAGGAACGGAAAAGAAACAAGGCAGCCAATAAAACAGGTAGGAGATCTGGTTTGATTGCTCACTTTTGCAGTCTTAGCAGATCCATCTGAGCTGGGCCATGTCTCCATTCTATGAGGCCACTCACCTCATCAGACTCTCCAAAAACATGCCTTCGCTCTGAGTGGCCTAGGATCACCCATGCAGCTCCAATATCCTTGATCATTGCTGGGCTGAGGAGAAAGGAGATGACTCACTGGAGGAAATTTATGTCCCAGAGGCACCCTGACTTTAGTCTCTGGGGCTCACCTGATTTCTCCTGTGAAAGCACCCTTTGGTACCTTGTAACAGTTCTGTGCTGCCACTGCAATCTTTGCATCGAGCTTCTGCCGGGCAAAGTCAAGGTAGATGGCGGGGGCTCCACAAACCACCTCTGCAAGGCGAAGCACATGTAACTCTTGTGACATGTGAAAGGCAGAAACCGTACCCAGCCACTGATCCCAAATCCCAGCCCCAAGAGGTCATCCCTCTCTCCTAGGCATGCACAGCCTGCCCCTCCTCACTGACATTTGGGGAGCCCTCTGCCCTGCTATCCAATGACTCAACAGCACGGAGGAAAGCCCTTTCCAGGGCGCTGGACAGGCGATACCAGGCCGACGGCCAGGTCACAGGGGTCTCTTCGAAAGTGCCCAGATAAAGGACAGGGTGAGAATCCCACCCTGCAGCCCGGGCCTGGCCGAACCGGGGAGAGCCGCACCGGGTTGCACCTGGGGCTGTAACCGGGCACGGCAGCGGGCAGGGGTAGCACAGCCCGGCTGCAGCGCCGGGGGGAGGCGCGGGGCGACCGGGACCGCCCGTTCCCGCGGGCTCTCCGGGGATCGGCCGCACGTGCCCGCGGGAACCCGGATCCGGTTTCGCGGGTATATTTAGGGCCGCCACCGCGGGGTTATATTTAGGCCCCCGCCGCCCTCTGACATTTGCCGCTCCCCCGCCCGGGCCCGGGCCCGGTCCCCGGCTCCGCAGGGCCGTGTGGGACGTGCGCTACGTGCGGGCCGCGCCCTCACCGGTGTCGGCGGAGAGCTTGGCGCCATTCAGCGTGTGGATGAGCTCGCCCAGGCTCTTCTTGTCGCCGTTCATCTTCCAGTTGCCCCCCACGAAGAACTTCCTGGACGCCATGGCGGGAACGAGCGGGAGCGGCGCCGGCACCGGAGGAGACGCGAAGGTCAGCGGCGGCAGCGCGCGCGCGGAGACCGGCGCCCCTTTTATAGCCCGGCGGCGGCCGAGGCCACGCCCCCCGCGTGCCCCGCCCCGCGCCCCGCCCCACGCGCAGCCCCGCCCCTCGCCCCAGCCGCGCTTTCCCCCAGGCAGGCGGGGCCAGACGGGAGCCAGGGGGTATTTCCACTTTTATTTTGTCCCTCGTGTATTTTGGCATGTCAAGGGCACACAAGGGGAAGCGCTGCTCGTGGCCCGCCTTGCTGCCCGCCCCACGCCCACGCCCGACAGGGCGCACAGGAGGACCCCCCCCCCCCATTCACAAGCCACACGTACACACAAGTCCCCTCCTCTCCTTCCGGACAGCAAGGAGGTGGCATCATCCCACCAAGCAGCGAAGCACTAGGGCTGTGTGTTACGGGGGTGGGGACAGTGAGGACATTTCCTATAGAAACAGATATTCCCAACCCCCCTCACCCCCTCACTCATGTCCACGGGGGCTCCAGCCCCCAGTCGATTAGTCAGTGAACTCTTCTCTCCCCCCGTGTCTCCACAGAGAGGCTGTGAAGGGACTGGGGAAAGGAGCAGGGAAGAGAAGGACCCTGCTCCCACCCTCACTGCCCCCACCCCCTTCCCCCCCACACCTTCAGCCCACTCTCCCCCCACCACACACAGCAAGAGGATGTTCTAGCTGGGAATCCGCTGATAGAAGTAGATGTAGCCCAGGTCCTTGGGGGGCTTCTCAGAAGCACAGACTTTCTGGTCGTTGTAGATCACCCACCTGCAACAGGCACCAGAGGAGCTCAGGAAGGCCATTCCGTGTTAAGATACAACTCGATCCCATTCACCTGCTCTCAGCCCCAACCCCCAAGACCTCTGAAGAAACGGGAGGATGAGGATTTAAAGCCATACCTCAGTTCCCTTACACTGTGGAAATCCTTACCTGCCATCTTTCTTGATGTGACAAACATAATGTCCACACATAGTTGAAGTGCCCATGTGGCTGATGAAGGCAAACAGCTGATATTCTTGAAAGAAGGAGGGAAGAGAGGATTGTCAGGGAAAGAGGAAAGATGTCTTATCCCCTAACACCCTGGGCAAGGCCCTCTCTATAGAAGGATCCCTGAAGGAAGCTCTGCTGAGTAATAATTTAGAACTGGATCCCCATCAAGTGTGACTGTGAGTGGTCTTAAGGCCAAACATACAGGAAAATGGGAGATGCTAGCTTCCATTTAGCCTTTTCTTTTCCAACTTTTTATTTGGGCCATGGGTGCTGGATGGGTAAGGCAGGGATTCTGCCGCCCTACAGCACCCAGCAGCCAACACCACTGGCACAAATTCTGTGCCGACTGGAACTGCTTCTTTCAGTGGGAATTAAATGGGCAAAAAAGCCTCCCAGAACCACTGGATAAAAGCAGCACGGCCCTTCCTGTATTTCACTTGTTGGCACTTCCCCAGCCTCTCTTTTATTGGCTTCCAGGGAATCCTCAATCAGCCTGAAGGGTCTGGACTACTTTGCCACTCCTTCCCTCTTTCTCCCTGTTTCCACCTCTACAACCAGACCAGCCCTGCAACAGCTGCAGCTGCTAAAATCTGCAGTAGTGCATGGATCAGGAATTACAAAATCACGTTGAGTCTGCAGCCCAAAATCCACACTCCTATGGCTCGGAACTCACTTCCAGGTCCATCGCGCACTTTGGGACCCACAGGGACGGATTCAGAGATGGACTCGGCTGCCGAGCGCCCCTCTGAGATATCCATAGCAGCTTCTGCATCGAGGTCATCAATGTGGCTAAAGATCCAATCCACAGCACGCTCCAGACTGTTGTTCTGGAAGGAAAAAGAAGACAGTGAACTTGAGAATTCCTGTTCCTGAGAAAATCCTTGGTCTTCGATGTCACCTGTGCCTCTCACCGTGGCTCTGAGTGCTTTCATTGCCTGGTCCCGGGAGAAGCCCATGGAGACAATGGTGGCCACACTGTCTTCTGAAGGAGGGTCTGGGCAGGCAATAGTTGACCCTGGCCCACTGGATCCAGGGAGAACTAATGGGTTAGCGAAGTCTGCAGCAAGAAACACAACACAGCTCAGAGGAATTAGATCTTTCCAAGAGCATACAGCCCAAGCCCAAACTACTTCACTTTTCCAGTGCGGTAGTAGGACACAAGCACAACAGCCCAGAAGCAGTAAGCTTCACTGTGGGCATGGCCTCATACCTGGATCGTCCATATGTGACATGACCCAGTTCATGGCCGCCTCAACCCCACTGTTGCCTGTGTAATACACGGCTTTGCGGCAGGCATCCATGGGAAAGCCCATTTCCACCAGCTGGATAATCACCGACTCATCCAGCATGGGTGCTGTGGGAAGACAGAAGTTAAAGCCACCCACTCCCACCCATCCCTGCTGGCTCCATTTCGTCTCGTGTCACACAGCCTCCAAAGCCACCACTTCCTGGCTTTATTTCACACCAGGTTCCATCTCTTGGCTTTTCTCAGCCACCTTCTTCTTCAGAAGAGCAGTCTCACACACAGGCAAAGAATAAAACGATTCAACCCATGAACTCAGGAGCACTGGCTCTTCCCTAGGCTCTGACCCCAACCTCCCACTTTGGTTTGTGAAAATTAAATACCCCTACCAATTAAATCCTGTATAAACCCCAGCTCTGCCTCCTCTAAATGCACCGGACATGCCACCCTGCATCTTGCACAGAACAGGAATCAACAAACCCCCTTGCATAACTCCCTTGCATAACAGGCATGCAAGGGAGGCAGCTGGCAATCGCTGACAAAAGGACAGGGAAAGTCTGAGCAAGTGGGAAACTGCTAGCATGGGAAACAAGGCAAGGAGAGCAAGGAAATGAGTCAGGCATTAGGAAGAGAGGAGGAGAATCACTAACATGTCGGAGAGGAGAAGTGAGGGGAGCAGAAGGAGTCGTCGTCCTCGTTGCCATAGAACCCCAGGCTACCTTTGGGCTCATCTGGTGTCACCAGTGGGGGTGCGATGTCTGGCATTTCTTCTTCTCCTTCCTGCAGCCCCGTTCCCTGCAGTGCAGAGATATCCAGCTCCTCTGGCATTTCAATGGAAACATCTGCAAGATATGGTCTTGCTCAGCCTCCATGCAGGGGCAGAAACAAAGGACTTGGCTGGGAGATCTAGAAGGGTAAGTCCCTGGGGATGCCTGCAGCAATTTTGGGATAGTTACTTTCCTCCTGGCAGTAATGACCACAATATCCATATGTGACTCCCAGTACTATATGCTCTGCACTCCTCATCTTCCTTACCGAGCTTTTTGGGCACCCAGTCCAGACCGAAAGTGAACTTCTTGATCTGGATGACCAGATAATCTGGGAAGGAAGCAAACCGCGTCGTTCTGAAAGAGACACAGAATATTTTTAAATACTCTGTCAGCAAAGTTTCAGGGCATCTAGCTGATCCAAGAAATCAGTGAGTAGGGCAGGGCCATGTCCTGAGCAGGCTGGGGGATACACCTGTCTGTGCAGCTCTCCTGTGCTGAGCTTAAAGCTCCTCAAACACAGAACCACTTCTAAGGCAGAAGCTCTGACAAGACAAGATGGAATGTAAATCTTGGAGATGTGAAAAAATAGTACATACTCTACCTTCCAATCCTGTATTTTACAAGCCTGGTCAGATTTTGTTTAATTAAAAGTCTACCTCTTAAGGAATGTAGTGGAAATAAAATCTTTTATTAGACCAAGAGATACAACTGCAGGAACTGACAAGCTTTCAAGCACAAGAGCACTTCTTTGGATATGAAACAGAAGCAGTGAATTTTAAGTTAACTGAATTTGATTAAACATTATTTAGTTAGACAATTTGAGAAAGTGCTTGGAATCTATGAAACAGGGGAATGATGTGAAGGGAGAAGCACCTATGAGACAGATACTCATTACCAGGTGATAACTGCAACATGCTGTAGAACTAAATTAAGCAACGTTAAAGCGTTTGAATACAACTCAGTAAAAATTAAACCAAAATGTTACCTTTCAATGTGATGTTTGTTTATAGTAGCTATTGCTTAGTAATGAAGTGTTTGTTAGAAAAGCACTTTAAACTCTTGAGGACTTTCATTGCAAAAGAACATTCAGCAGCATCACAGCAGAAAGCTGCTTACAGTTGTAATCTTGTCACTGCAACTTTGCACTGTTACATGTGCTACAGTGAGAAAAATTAAAGCTGTTTTTTAGGCCTTGCTACTAGCATTCAAGTTAGCATTCTTTCAAAGAACTCATGCATCTGTTACACTCAGTGTTCTGCTGAAATCTTAACAGTTAAAAACTTGAAGAAAATTTAGAGATGGTGCAAGATCAGTATCATCGTACAGTCAGTACTGATTCCAGAGCTGAATTTTAAATTTACAGTAAAAGCTATTAGTTTTCTGAAATATCACTGTGTTTTTGTAGCCTCTCAGCAACTGAAATCTGATGGCTAGGACTTCACTAGCCCTGCTGTTCTGCCCACTGAGGGCAACCACTCTAGCACTGATGGACTGATTCCCTCTCTGCTTCAATGTTCTATGGACCCAGGGTGTGGAGGACTACAAGCTTCAGTTTGGTTCTTCCCCCAAGCCACTACAAGAAGTCCCCAGAGACGCAGCTATGGCCAGTTCATCACAGCTTAGCTGACACACACTTACTTAAGAGCCACAGACTTGGCCTGCAAGGCTGTGCTCCAGAAATCATCCACCTGCTCTGGAGCTCCATAGGCCTCTAGGCAGGAGCTGAAAGGCACCTTGGCTCGCACAAGCTCAGGCAGCGGTTGCTTCTCCTCCTCTGCCTGCCTCTTCTTCTCCTCATATTCCAGCAGTTCATCTAGAGAACAAAGCAGAGGAGTCAAGGACCACCTCTAGGTACCTACAAAGTGACTGGTGTCAGCTGCACTCAGAGGCAGAGCAGGCCTATAGATACACGCCATCGAGAAGGGAGCCCAGCTTCCAGAGCACAGTTCTGCTACTGCAGTCACTCCTGCTTTGCTGCTGAATCACAGCCCAGCTTGTGGTGTCCGAGGAAAAGGCTCCAGAGGGACATCACCGTGTCACACCACCTCTGAAGAAATCAGCCCAATCCCACAAAAGCAGGAGAAGGATCTGGCCTCAGAAGTGGCAAAGAAGTCTGCAAGGATAGTACAATACACAAACATAGCGTTTGCTACTGTTCTGGTCTTGGCACATTACTGACCTTTGTTGAGTGCAGCATCCATGGGCACAGGCAGCTGCATAATATAGTCCACACGCTGGGTATATTTCACCTTTTCTGTGGCCAGGCACTTCAGCTTCTCCTCCACCAGAAAACGGAAGACCTCGTTAGGGTTCTCCGAGCTGCGGCAGTTCCTCTGAAGAAGGAGAGATTAGAAGGACAGATGTAACCTCAGAATGGCACAAAAAATCATCTGCAGTAACAGTGATGCCACACAGCACATGGCTGAAGAGTATTCACTTCTGTACGTAGTCCCCTGGAAAAGACAGCAAAGAGGAAACTAAAGCCAGCTTCTGTACTCCAGGAAGCCATGGCATTCCTGCTCCTAAAGAACAAAGTTTACATCTCCAGCTGTGCCACTCCCAGAAAAGATTTCGCCATGGAATCAGCCCTGAAAACATGGCCAAACACCTCTCCTTCTCCACCCTGGCAAGTGCTATATGGCCCATTTCCCTGTGCTCTCTCCTTCTCTCTGCTCCGATTGCCAGCTTCTCACCTCCACTCCTTACCCCTTGCTGCGGGAAGAAAATCAAGATGTACTTTTCCATGATTTGCCAGATAGACTCAACCATTACCTCCACCATGTTGATGAAGTGCAGAAAGAATTCCTGGGCATCCTGCTGTCGGTTAGTGGAAAATTCTGGGTGCCCCTTTCCGATAAGGGACTTAAACATGCGTGGAGCAATGCCATTTTGCATACCCTGCAAACAACAATGTGGAAGAGGAAGGTGGTCATAATTTGCCAAGCATGTGTCCTGGCATGTAGATTCTTAGCCATGCTTTTCTTCAGGTGACAGACCTTGGAACAAGCCCCAGAACATGCCTTCAGAAAGGGTTCTCCCTCCTTTGCCACACAGCACACACAACACCTCATGCAACACACGCATCAAGAGGATGCTGTATCCAAGCCTCACCTTCTGATCAGGCTGCTGCTCCCCATCTGCAGAAGCTGGCCTTGAATACTCCCCAGAAAGCAAACCATGGCCCAGTTTGGCTCTGGAATGATAAAGTCACTGTTACTATCAATGTTTCTTCAATCTCACATGCTCCAGGAGCCACATCAACCCATCCAGCTTTAATGCTGCCATGGGTTGTCAGTCTCACAGATAACAGCTTTCTCTGCTGCACCAGGCAAGATTATCTTATTGCTCTCTGGCCCCTGAAGATGTCACTGACTTCAAAGTTAGCAGGGATTTTGGGTGCCAATCTCAACCACTGCTTGCACACTGAGTAGATCATGAAGGAACAGCTGGTGCCGAGCCACACTGCAGCTGCGCCACAGCCAAGCTGAGCTGCAGCCTGACGGGGGCAATGGAGCAGTGTCTGACTGTGCAGGAGACAACAGGGCAGAGAAATTGTCTGAGCCAGAAATAGCACTGCTGGGAGCAGACTGATCACGTTTTCCCAGAGGAAAGATTGACTGCATGAGGTGCTTAATGGACAACAGTATGTGTTCAGCGATTTCCTCCTATGCCCAGACCCTCCTGCTATTCCATTTCACTGCAGTCCTTCCCCATCATTATTGCCATTTGTCTGGAACCAAACCTTATCAATTCCTCCCTTTGCTCAGGCAATTTCTGGCTGTCTCACCTTAATCTCCCCTCAGTGAACACCTCACTCCAGGCTGCCCAAATTTAGAATCCTCCTGTACCACTGAACTCCCTGTCCACAAATGCCACCTTCCATTCCTCCATCCTAAACTTCCACATGCTTGTTTGAGAGCAGCTGTAGCACAGACTTCACACACTTAAAATGCAACCCCCTCCTAAATGTTGTGTTCCTCCTTCTGAATATTCTCCTGCACAGTACCTCTTGAGGGAAGCCTCTTTAAGCACACATAAGTTATCTACTGAGAATAAAGCTGCCTAAACCTATGTATCCCCTTGCTCTTTGCCATCTCCCTCCACTGCAGACAGAAAGCCCCTTTTAACTGTTATGCAGACAGAAGCTGCCTCCCAGAAATTCCCGCAGTTTAACAGGCATAACACACATAATAGACTTCAGAGCCTGTCATGCACATGAGGTACATTTTGTCCTCTCCATCTAGGGCATTCAGCTGAACTTCCTTGGCTTAGATCCTTATTGATCACTGAGGATCAGTGTCTCTGGTTACAGGCAAGGAGAGAGAGGTGAGGCTTGAGGGACAATCCTGGAGCAAAGAAGCACAGAGGGGATGCATCCAGGCAGCCTCAGCCTCCCTTCTCTCACCAAAATTCTACGTACACTTGTGTGCTGAAATCCTGTGTGGGGTCCGAAGGTGCACTTTGGAATATCTTCTCCAGCTTGTCCACATACCTGCAGAGCAAAGCAGAGAAAGCTAAGGGATATGCAGCTTCATCTGGTAAAAATGCAGTTCTGAGCATGATTACTGCAACAGAAGCTCCCAGCTCTAGGAGACCTTTGCACTGATCCCAGACTAATGGAAAGGAGTGATTAAGCTCACTTACTTTCTCTGGAAGTCTGGGATACTGAACAGCACCTGCATCACAGAATTGAGGTAGCAACTGTTGCCCAGGTTACGGATACCGGTGTACCCAGGCCCATAGAGGGGCTTGAGTTGAACACCAGACTCCTGGATGAGCTCCCACTCCCCAATGCGCTGGTTCATGTCTATTTCCAGTTCTGTCATGGTCTTGTCTGTCTGCAGAGGGAAAGAACAGGAAAATCCTCAAAGAAGACTCAAGGAAACATCAGAGGTGTGCAAAGTGCAATGCTGTAGAGAAGCAGAGTCAAGTTCATTTTGTTTTATTTTATAAGTAGAGGAGGAAGAAACAAGAGTTTTTTCCATATATATGAATACCTGGGGCAGAGTAAGGAAAAGAAATATGGGAGAAATCTGAACCATTCCCTATAAAGAGGCATGGAAACCACACACTAACAAAAGAAGCTCAGCACCTAGGAGCGTCCCTGCCCACAGCACTGACACATAACCCAAGGGAAATAAACCTAAGGGACATGAAAGAAAGGCAAAAAAGGCAATCAAAGAAGAGAGGCAGACAAGACAACTCTCTTTGTGACAAAAACCTAGGGTTTTTTGACCAGGAATGGCTCTGCATAGCCACAGAAAGCTGGAATCCAGCTAAGACACCTCGGAGTTGCTTCTTTCTCCCTCTGGGCCTATGGAGGACACCACTTCCTCCTCACCTTCTGCATCTTGAGCATGTCAATCCCAAAGTGTGCCAGGTGTTCTGCCAGGTTGGGATCCAATACCATGTCATCCTCATCATAGGAGTAGACATCTGTGCAGGAAAACAGAAAAAAGGGAAACTTATAATGGCCTGTGATCTCAAATTCAGAGCTGGATGAAGAAAGTGCTCAGAACTGTGAGTTTTGACAAACTGAGCCATTGGGGTTTCTGCCTTTTCTCAGCAGAATAAAGTAACAGACAGAATATTGAGATTCCTCCTAACCATGTGACTAAGACAACCTTGACACCAGTCACGGTTCAGAGGTACACTTACGCCAGGAGTAAGGAAAGTGGGTTACTGTGCTGTATACGCTCTGCTTAGGATTTGAACACGCAATTCTTTGATAAACACCCCAACACAGAAAATCAGATGGCAACCTGGATAACTGTTCTAAAAGCTCCCAATTACAAGGGAGGGGTGGAGGAAGGCAAGGTTTTTTTATCAGCTCGTTCTTTGCTTCCCACAAGAAGCAGGTCAGAGTGGGAAAGTTCACAATGGGGTGACACTGTGTGTTCCGGGTCACGAGATGGCCAACACCACCCTGACACATGCAAGAGATCTGTGCTAGCCTGAGCGGTGCCTGGTGTCCCTAACCCTGGGAGGATCCCCCTCTCACCAGCCCCATCAGGAGTGATTGTTCCCAGTTTCACAGCCAGTGGGTAGCCCGTTTCCCGGTAGTGCTCGACCGCGTGGTTGTTGCCACCGCTGCCGTCAAAGTAGCGCCGACCACAGAGGATGGCTCCGTCGGTCATGTTCAGCCACAGGTTCTCCTTCATGTCACACTTGCTGCACTTCCAGCCACTATTGACAAGGAACACAGAAAAAGAGATCAGAGGAGAAGCCTCTGGGTTCTACTTCCCAAGCCCTCACCATTGCTGCCCACTGCAATAGCTACAGTATAAGGGATCTCACTGCTCTTTTACCACAGAACACTGAGAACCCTGACATACCTTAGTGTGCCACCTCCCCTGAATCTACTGTGCCAAGGCACACAAAACAAGTCTCAGCTGCTGCTGCAGCCCAGCACAGAAGGGTCTGGGACAGAGTGACACAGA
Organism: Prinia subflava; assembly: GCF_021018805.1. Classification (NCBI taxonomy): domain Eukaryota; kingdom Metazoa; phylum Chordata; class Aves; order Passeriformes; family Cisticolidae; genus Prinia; species Prinia subflava. The sequence goes on from NC_086249.1 coordinate 18,773,882, forward strand.
AAGTTCCAGCGCTATGCTCACCACGGTGGGATGCGGACGTCGTTCTGAAGCTGGTGCAGGGAAAAAGCGTGCTTGGAAACACGCCGAACCTCCCCATCCCAAGCCTGCACCTCCTGCTTCCGTGAGGCTGAGTCTGCTGTCAGGATGGCCTCAATCGCACTGGCAATCTGGAATTAGGACAGCAGGAGAAAACATGAAGGGCTGCCCTACCACGGTGAGGGCACAAGAAGCTTCAAGTGCCACAACATTCCACATTTAGGCAAGTCAGTTGAGACTTTTGGGAGCTTCAGTCACACACAAGCCAGAACCCTGCAACACACAGCACTGTGCAAGTGCAGAACAATCCTGATGACTGCCAGTTGAGACTTCACAGCGGCTCTGCAGGATCCTTTTTACAGGGCAGTTTCCTTCTCTGTAATGGTACATTTCCTCATCAACAGTAAACACAGCCCTCCACCCAAACATACCCTGTCTTTGACCATGTCTGGTAGTCCCTCCAGCCCATCACGTGGAATATCCAAATGGTCTGGCAAAATTACTATTTTTACATCTTCGTCATATTCAAACTTTTCTTCTGTGATGTCAAATCCACCTTCTACACCTACAAGAAGAAAAATCATTGTGGTAACAGGTGAAATCAAAGAGCTTGAAAAGCTTCTTTCCCCACAGCTTACATGAAATTAGGTACCATGACTAAGACAATGATCTAAATCAGTGACCCACAATCTTTCTTCCACTTCTGGATCCCAGAGCCTCTGCTCCTGTTCACAGGAACAATTATAAGCTTAGTGACAATAGGTTTATTTTTCCCAGCTCTCTTTACAGATGCTTAAAAACAATCTCCAGACTCTAGCTACAACCAGGAAGAAAACCAAACCTCCTCTAGAGAGGAACTGGCTAGAACAGAGCCAAGATAAAGCACTGGTGCTCATCCTTAACAGAATACTCAAGACAATGAATGGAGATGTGCATGAAGAAATTATCTTGTAAGCCAGGGCAAAGGTCAGGTCTACTGGCATCTTTAAGAAGCCTTCCTCTCTTTCTTGCCTTTCCCAGAAAGGATTGTCTGGAGTCCTGCACTCAAGCAAGAAGAACCAGGAGTTTCTCTGGAACCAGAACATCCAGAATTGCAGAAAAACTCTGAGCAAAGGTATAGTGATAGTAGTTTCTATGCCCACCTAGCTGTGCTTTGCAGAGGTTGCACCAGAAAAATGGAGATCCACACATAAAAGGTTATTTGCCAGTTGTAAAGAGTCATCATGGATGCTCATCAAAACATCTGCAGTTTCTGCAGATTCCCTCAACTACAGTTTTTGGATTTTGTAGGTACTCAGAGGAAAAGCTTGGCCTTCTCTGTTCTGCAGATATTCACATTCTAAGTCCCAAAAGGAAACAGGCAGAAGACACATGGCTTATTAGCAGTCTAAACACCCTGTGTTTTTAAACTGAATTTCCTATGTTTCTGGGAAAATTGCGTGCTGTGACTGCAATAATCTCTGCAACAAATATCTGAAGGGAATGACAGCTTTTGCTGCTCAGTGCCTCTGCCTCAAGAATCCTGTGTGCAAAACAGTTCTGATAACCACTACTGTATTTCCTTAAAACATTCTTGTCAAAAATATCCAGTCCCATGATATCTCCTGCAACTCCCTCCTTAGACACATACAATTTTTAAACTATAGCATAAACTGCTATGTATGAACACAATAATTTTTAGAAAACAGTCACCAGCATCATGCAACAACACACCTAGATAATCCTCTTCTGTGCCTCTTCAGCACAGCCCAGAGATTTCCTGTCACCACTTCACAGAGTAAAGCAATACACAATCCCCTAGGGCATTACACAACTCCTAAACCCTAAACAAACTAAACCAGACTGGTGAGGCCCCCTCAGGTGGCTGCGTGAACCTTCTGAGTCTCCAGATGAGGAAAAGGGTCAATAATCACCAGCTTGCCCTGAGGTACACTGCCCCCCTTTCCATGGTGGTACCTAAGCACTACACACCACAAAAGTCCATCAAACAACATGCAGGCACAGGAGGCAAACACTCCAGATCTTTTCTCGTCATTGAGAGGGGAAAGTGAGGTACAGAGGCATCAAGGGCTACATTTTGTTCACAAATCTTTCTAGTACTTTAAAAAAATCTCCCATGTCAGGATTAGCTCAACCTCCACAGTTCAGCAAAAAAGATAAAAATCCTTCTCCTGAACTTGAGACCATTGTCTCACAGGGCTAATACTTTTATTTTCTCCTGCTCCATTCACACCACTAAGCTGTTATCACAGGCAGGTATCTGCCGACCCACAGACAACACTTGTTGCAAGACCTCTGTAGAATTCAGGATGCAGAAATAACTCATAATTCAGACCGGGCTTCATCTCTCCCAAAGAGCATAATCATATATATACATAAAAGCACTGGCTATCTGAAGAAGCATATATTCCAGCCTCAGTTTTGCTAGAGTGATCTTTGGGGCTCTGTTCAACTCACTACCAAAACAGAGAGCAGCTGACATTTTTAATAGTGGTGTTTGTGCTCTGGCAGCAGACGAGTCACTAGGCGTCTGCACCAGGGAAAAAGTGAGCCAAAATCAAGATGTTCACAGTCCAGATTCTGGATTTCCCTCTAGTGGTCAGCTTCCAGCAAGCCAAGAACCTGTTACTGCTACAAGTGTTCCTGTCCCTTCCTTTATGTGTCTCCATAATGGCTCAGAAATTACCAGCTGCGACTGCTCCAAATAAGCAGCATCTCCACTGACTGCTGTGACAGCCCTCTCAGTCGGTGAGAGACAGTAATGGAACACCGGCCTTGTACTTCCAAAAAAGGAAGATTTAAAATATTTTTTATGTTTTAATGCTCATATGGATTTTCTCCAGTATCAGCCTTATAAGACCTAATGAGCCAAAAATGTTAATGCAGCATTTCCCATTAATTTCTTCCCTGTCTGTATCAATAATGCTAGCTCAATATCAGAAGAGTTTAAAAAATAGTTTATCTGCCAGGAGCTTCAAACTGACTTTTCTCAGACATATATTTTCTCAAATTTACTTCTGTCCCATGCAGGGCACACTGCACTTAAGCAACAGTCCCAGCCCAGTGATCCCCACACCAAGCTAAGCCAGGCACGTGGGGTCATGGCAGAGGATAAAAAAACCACATTTATCCACGGAAAACAAGATGTGACTTTGGACACAAAACACAATTACCTTAATGACTGCTCTACAGAAACTGCTCACCCGAGACACACTGGAAAACGTGAAGTCTGAATTTGGCCAGGGATACTAGCCAAGAAGAGTAAAGCAAAGGAGACAAACCAGGCAGCTCCAGAGGACTGGCTGAACACAAGGACCATGCAGTACGTAGGCGCTTCCTTACCGATAGCCAAGCGAGTTGGTTTCTTCCTTGGGGGGTCCCCAGCACTGGAGTTGGTGTCTTCTTCCTTCTGTGGCATTTAGAAGAAATAGGGAAATAAGAGTTAAGGGGACAAGCATGCTCTGGCAAGCCTTAGGGATTGAAATCAAGCTACTCTGAAAACAGAAACCAGGCAGAAGTAACGTGAGCAATCCACACAACAATTCAGCACAAGCAGAACTGAAGCACGGGTGTCCCTCAATTCACCAGGAAAAACAACAGCTGCATCTCAGGAGAGAAAACTCTTTATCTGATGGAATACACAGACACAGCGCAGCTCTCAATTTCAGAAGAAGTTTGAGTGTATGTGTTTTTATTTTTTACCGGTTTGCGTGTCCTTTTGAGGTGCAGGTAGACCCGCTGGCCTGTTTTCTGATAGTGCTTTTCCACAAACTGCTTCCCAAAGCCCAGGAACGTGTTCATGCAGATATACAAGCCGCCATCTGACTCCTGGAAGGGAGGAGGGACGAAACTGAAGGGAGGTGGCAAGGAATGCCATTCCAGCTGCTAGGATAGGCATGGCAGACCAGTCATTATTCGTTAAGTCATGGCAACAACTCATTCCTACACAGAAGCCACAAGTAGCTAGTAAGAAATAGGATGGCAAGCCCCAGCCTGGCTGTCCCAGAAGAACAGGTACTTCTGTCATGATGATGTATTTAAAAAACTATTTGTGTGTTCATTTATGGCAGGATGCTACCAAATCAGGAAAGCCTGAGTTTCCACTAGAGTTTATCTCGTAAAAGGCCCTTACCACGCACAGTTTACAAGTCCAGAGTATAGTAGAATCACTACCAGCAAAACTGTGGCACCCTGTCCAAACACGTGACTCCCAATGCCATCGGGAATGATGCCAAGCTACAGTGTGAGGAAGGTTAACAGACCACTGTTTACTTTTGCTCTTCTGCTTAAAAGCCTGTGAGCAGCTTGGAAACAGATACAGAACATGCCCCACCATCCCACCAGCAGCTGGAAAATGCCACATTCATTCAGCAGATACCCTTTTCAAACTGAAGGTGCAGGGGACCCAAATGCAGAAGCTGGAAAGGAGGGAAATCACTAAGAAGCTTTCAGAAGCTGCTGGGACTGGGACAGAGTGGGCAGTGCACGGTCAGGCATCACTGTGGAGCTCGGGGAGGGAAAGAGGGCCAGGATGCCATGTGCCGCTCTCTCCAGGGACCCGTATCTTCCAGCTGCAGCCCGTTCCTGCTGCGCTGGGGCTCAGCCCGGACAGGCGCCTGCCAAGATGCTCAAGGGGGACCTCGCCCTTCCTCTGCCTTTGCCTCCCCAGGTCCACTTAGGCCGAGCAGGGTAGCGCAGGAGGCGCAGGGATGCCAGCGGGGTGGAGATGGCTGGAGAAGGGACCACTGCCATCTTAATGACACAGCACCGCCTCGCCCCCCGCCTGCCGGGCCACGCCGCGCGGCCAGGCCGGGGGGGTGGCTCAGACTCGGGCAGGGCGGGACCCCCGGCCCGCCCCCCCCGCCGCCGAGGGCGGGCCCGGGACGCGCCCGACCCCCCAGCCCCGCCGGACTACAAGTCCTGGCGAGCGCTCGCACGGAGGGTTCGGGCCGGGGGCACTCCCTCTCCGGGGACCGCCGGCGAGCCGGGCCGCCGCTGATCGGGGCGAGCGCCCTGCCCACGCCCGCCCCGGCCCCAGAACTACAGCCCCCAGCGCACCGCGGGCGGGCGGGGCGCGCCGCGGGGCACGCCGGGCGCAGTAGTCCGCGAGGGCCCTGCGCGCCGCCCGGGAGCGGCCGCCGCGGTCACGGGGGAACCACAAATCCCGTGAGGCCCCGCGCGGGCGGCGCCCCGGCTGGCGGCGGGGTGGGAGCCGGCCGCGGCGGGAGCAGCCCGGGCGGGCGGGCGGGCCGGCGGCGGGGCGCGCTTACCGGCGTGTCGAAGGAGAAGGCGCACTCGTCCTTGTGGACGCGGTCGCCGGCCTTGGGCACCCGGATGGACGGCAACACCGACAGCAGCGCCTCGCTCAGCTCCGCCATGACAGCGGCTCACCGCGGCACCGCCCACAGCCCCGCCCCGCCCAATCGCAGCCCGGCGCGGTCAGGCGGGTCCTGGCCAATCGGCAGCGAGGCTGGAGGCCGGACTCGCCGCACTGACCCGCCGGCTCGCCCAATCGCGACCGCCCCTCGGCCATCGAGGGAGGCGGTGCCTGGCTCCTCGACCAATAACGACGTAGTGAGGGGCGAGGGGGCGGGTCTGTCCCGAAGATTGACAGCGGGGTGAGGCGGGACGTGACGGGCGGGGACCGCGGAGCCGACGGGCTGGCGGCGCGGGGAGATGGGCGTGGCGCCCTGAGCCCCGCCCCCGCGGGGCGGCCAATGGGCGGCGGCACCGCCCGGCGCGCGGGAGATTCGAACGGCGCATCCGGCGGGGCAGGGGCGCAGTGCGGCCGCCGCCGCCATGGGGGCCTCCGGCAGCGCCCCCGCCACCCCGGCCGCGCTCCGCAACAAGCACCTGGCGCACGTCAGCGACCCCCGCTCCCCCACCGCCGGCATCCTGCGCACCCCCATCGAGGTAGGCGCCCTCCCGCCGCCGCTCCCCTCTGCGTGGCTCCGGCCGGCCGCCCCCACGGCTGCCCTCTCCGCAGGTGGTGAGCTCCCCGGCGGGCAGCCCGCAGCCCAGCCCTGCCGAGCCGCCGGCGGGCATCGGCCAGGAGCGGGACCCACGGTCGCCCACGCCCGGCATCTCCCGCACGCCCATGAGAGCCGTGTCGAGTGGTGAGTGAAGCCGCCGTGGGTGGGCGGGGTGAGGGGCTGTGCCTGCCTTAGAGGCTCACCCCGTCCCTCTCCGGCCCCGGCAGACAGCGTGGACCGCCTGGTGAAGCAGCTCAGCGAGGCCTTCGGGGCCGAGGCCGCGGCCCCGGAGCCGGCGCCTCCGGGAGCGGCTGGCCCCGCCGAGGAGCCGGCCCGGCGGAGCTCCCCGCCCGCGGGCCAAGAGGCGGAGAGGCCGCCCTCTCCCAGCACGGCCCGGCCCGGCCGCCCCGCCGGGCACGGCCTCTCCTCGGGTGAGTGCTCGGTGTGCGGGTGACAGGGCTCCGTGTGCCCGCAGAGTGCGCGGGATGGGCTGGGAGCAGGTCGGGGCTCTCGGCACCATCTGCTCCGGGTGCCTTCTCCGGCCTTGCTCCCCGACAGAGCCCGTCCCTAGCCTCAGCTCGGCTGTGTCCCAACGCCTGGAGCCCCTTTGGGAACTGTTGTGCTATCGAACCGATTTCTGCCCGGAGCTGAGAAATTGTTTTCAGCCTGTATTCAAAATCAAGAGGTATACAACAACTCTTGCCCTCTCTGAGATGGGTTTGTGGCTCTGTAGATTCGTCCAGAGGGACCTTACAGTTTCTCCTTGGGAAGAGCTATGGAGCAAGTGTAGGCAGCACGTCTCTGTGCTATGGCTGAGCAGTGCTGAGAGACTTTGATGCAGGCTGTGCTTCAGAAAGCTCTGTGCTGAGCACTGCTGCTCACGGGAGCAGCTGAGAGCTGGGACTGTTCAGCCTGGAGAGGGAAATGCTCAGAGGGTATCTGATTAATAGATACAAACACCTGAAGGAAGGGTATAAGGAAGGGAGAGCCAGGCTCTTTACGGTGGTGCCCAGTGATGGGACCAGAGGCAAAGGGGATGCAATGGCCCCTACAAAAGAAACACCTTTTTTTTCACTGTGAGGGTGACCAAGCACTGGACCAGGTTGCTCAGAAAGGTTGCAGAATCTCTGTCCTTTAAAATATTCAAGAGACTCCTGGACAATGGGCTTTAGGTGGTCCTGCTGGAGTAGGTCCTCTAGAGTTCCCCCTCCAACATCAGCCTTTCTGTGATCCCTTTGCCTCAAAGCCCTTGGGTAAGTGTTTGATAAAGGCCGGGAGACATTTTAAATCTAGGACTTTGAGCCTTGCTGTGACTGCACCAGTGTGTTTCCTTTTGTCAACTAGTGAGCAAGCCCATAAGACACAAGCCCAACAACAAATTCATGGTGACATCTGGAGGAGCTGGCCGCTCTCCCCTCAGTGTTCTACGAGATGACAATTCTCCCAGTACTCCTGCCCCTCGCCAGGTAAAACTCAGTGGGCCATCCTGAGGGAGGGAGATTGGGCTGAAAAAAAAAAGCCAAATCCTTCAATTTCTGTATCTTGTAGGGTCCCAGTTTAGGATTGTGGCCTCCTAGACCTGTAGAGACTAGTTACTTCACAAATGTTTTTCTGTGGGTCAGTCTTGTCACTAAATGTCTCCAATCTTGTTCAATGTCTGTCTTTGGCCTTACCATGAAATTGCCATTTCAGTGCAATTTCTTTCTCTTTAGGCTGTAGAAAAAAGTCACTTTTGTACATTGTCACAAGAGAGTCCAAGCTGAATGGGCTGAAAATAGGCTACATATTCTACTGAGAATTAACTAACCTTCAATTAACTTGTGTTTTACACTCTGTGTTTGGGTTTTTTATTTCTCTAGGGCAAGAGGCACATGTTAGGAGAGAACCTTGGGGAGAAGGAAGTGGATCTGAGCAGGAGCCTTAAATCTGGGAACTGTGCTTGGAGTGACTTGAACAAAGAGAACCAACAGTGTCCTTTTGTGGAGAACTAGACATTTCTTTTTTTTCAGGATCTTGCTATAATTTGCTCCTGTGTTTTGAGAATTTTCTAGTGGGGAGAAATCCTACAAAAGACTGAAACCTCAAAGCAGTGCCACATTTCTCACATATTGCTGTTGGAGAAAGATCTCTCCCTCCTCTTCCTAGCCTGTCATGTCTTATGTACAGCACAGACTTTATCTCTTTTATTGTATATCAGCTGTATTGATTTTTCCATAGAGTTTTTATCTCTAGTAAATAAATCTGTGTTCAACCTTTGCTGACTGTATGTCCTGATATTATGCTTGCCTGCCCAGCACAATATTTTCTTCGGGACAGGGGTTCAGGAACAAATAGTTCAGCCTTCCATTAGCCTTAAAACTGCCTTGTCCCCTGCCTGGAGCACACTGAAGGGTATGGCCTTGAATTCATGTACAACAGTGTGAGCTGGGAAGCTGCAGCTCCCTGCAGAAAACTGATATACATCCAGCACCACCTCGGGAGTTGTATTGCTCCTGCACTGACCTGAAACTGAGTTGTGCAAGGGTGTGCTGTGAGGGTGAGATCCAAAATGATGTGAGATAGTATTGTCCATTAATATTGACCCTGTTGATCTCCAGCTCTCCCTAGCAGAGCCTTGGCACCCCCAGGATGTTGCTCTGAGCCAACAAGTGGTACAGAGGCTGAATAAAATGGCTGGCTCCTGTAACTGAGCTAGAATATCCAAGCTTTGAAAGGATGCACTTTCAGTTTGCTATCCCAACTTCAGCCTAAAAGATGTGAGGAACACCCTCCCCTGAAGACTGAGCTAAAGCAAGGTCTGTGGATGAGGTGTTGACTGGTTGAGACCGGCAGGCAATATTCACAGGAAAGGAGTTATATTTGCAGTAGCTCACTGCAATGCTGGAAAGAACAGAGCCTGCAGTGCTTCTGTGAGCTTTCTTTATTTGCCTGGGCTATGAAGATCTAAACAGACTTGAAAACATGGGCTGATGGCTACTGGTTAGATAGGGTCACCATACAATGCAGGAGTGAGGCAAAGAGGGAAGGAATAGCAAGAAACAGACAATAAGAATAATATAATGTTCCCTGATATTCTGGCAGGTCTTGAGGGCTACCTTTCTGCCATTTATGCATAGATAAGACAAACTAAGAAAAGAATAAATATATTCCCTGCTATTCTGGCAGGTCTGAAGGCTGCCTTTTCCCCCTTTATGCATAGATAGGACTCGAGCTAAATGTTCCCCCATGGAAATGAGCCGAATGCCATAGAAATCTCAAACCCAGTGTGTCTCTGGGGCTGTCTGCATGGATACAGGACAGCAGCAGGGAGAGAGCTTAGTCAGGGGTGGGTGCTGCATGAGGGGTCCTCTGAAGGAAGAGGATGGGTATCAGTGTGGGTAGAGGTGCTTGAAGGAAGGTGCAGGGTGTCTGAATTGTACTGCAAAGTCCTGAGACATAAAGAACAGGTCTTCAAGCCTGCACAAGGCTGGAAACTGCTGGGGCTGTTTGGAGAGAGAAGGGCCAGTGCATGTGCTCTGCTCCCCTGCTTCTCCTCCCTGATCTCCTTTCCCTTTCACTCTGGGAGACTCCTACAAGTGACCTGTGTCTAGAGACAAGTGGAAGTGGTAGGTGGGCGTTTCTGTTGTGCTCATCTGATGATGCTGTTTTGCATGGGCTCGGGCTGTGGGCTCTTCCGCTCTCTGCTGGCATCCTCAGTTCCAGATCTTGAGGAAACTGTCCCAGGAGCCAGTGGCAACAGCCATGCCATCCGCCGTCACCCCCAGGCAGCTCACTCTGTTGTCGTGGCCAGAAAGGATTCCTGTGGCAGGAAAGACGAGAGGTCAGGGAGCGAAGGGGGGTCTGTGAGTGGTGACAGGGTTGGCCCTGCTGAGGACACACATCGCAGGCCCTTCTGTTCCTGCACCACCTCTTGCAGTCAGCACGTGGAACAAATGTACAGAACTTCTGTGTGTGGTGTAACCACCACCCACAGGCCTGGCCACAGGGTCCTTGGGAAGGTATGGCCAGCTGAATCCTCATATAACTGCTTTCACCCTGGAGTGATGTTAAGGCTAAGATAGGACTGGGGTCCTTGATGAGGCTGAGAAACAGCAATGCTGTTGGTGGGCCGTGTTTCATGACTTTTCAGAAGGTAGGGGGCAGATCTGAAAGAAAAATGCTGTGTGTTCTGTGTATGAGCATCACAGAGTACCCAAAGATGTTGGATGGAAGCCCAGGTGCACACTTGGCTTGGTGCCTGGCCACCAAGTGGCACTGTGAGTACCTGGAACTGGCAAACAGCAGACTAGGAGAAAGTAGGATATTCTATTGGTGGTTGCGAGCAGTTTGAGCTAATAAGGACCTTCTTGTCCCCCTTGAAACAATGTTGTTTAAAGGCTTGACTTCCTTGACATAAAATACAATAGCCCTTCTATGCCGGGGAGAGTTGTCCTAGCTCTGGTATGCTCCCTAAGTGCAAGGGAGCTTTGTTGGGTTTCAGTCAGTATAGGATGTCTTCCCTTTAGGAAAAATAAGTGCCTCATTATCCCTAAGGGAGGGACAGGAAGGACAGGAGGGACACTCCCTTGCAGGGAGTGAAAGAGGGACCTCAAGGAGCCACTCACCCACACGCTCTGCTTTCAGGGAGTCCCAGATGTTGCAGTTGAAGTCATCGTAGCCAGCAAACAAGAGCCGCCCGCTGCGGGAGAGGGCAATGGAGGTGATTCCGCAGATGATGGTCTCGTGGGAGTACACGATGAGCTCCTGGTCCGCCCGCAGGTCGAAGAGGCGGCACGTGGCATCATCGGAGCCGGTGCAGATGGCCTCGCCGTTAGGGAAGAACTGGGGAGGGCACACCGTGGCTTAATGAGGTTTCCCGCTGATCCAAATGGAATTCCTCAACTCATCACCCCCCTGCTAACTACCAGGAAGCCATGGAGGCGGGAAAACCTGGCAGGACCAGACACTGGATCATAAAATTTGAGTCTGCTGAAGGGGGAGACTGATATTTCCTGTAAAGCCTAATAAACCCCATTCACTTCAAATAAAACAAATGTCTCTAAGGGGCTAGAGCTGTTGCAAGATATCACAGTGCTTGGGGAAAGATTACTTTAACTCCAGCTGTTAGGTTGGGACTCGATGAATGTTCACCCATTATCCCTCAGCTGAGGTCTAACATAATTCTGGCTACCAGAGCCTTCCTCTATCTGATCCCAGGCTTCTCATACAAGCTTGTTTTCTGTGGTCTTGCTTTGAGGAGTAAATAAAGGGCTCCTCAGGAGCAGGTAGGGCAGAAAACCGTGTGGCCAACAAGGTAGCCATGGCACAACTGAGAAAGGTTTTACTAGTTGATGTCAGTGGAGGGTGGTTTGAGCAGCAGACTGCAGGAAGCTGGCAGGCTCATTTGGTTAGCTACAAGGATTAGTCTGGCATGTTTGTTGTCCTGCTATATCTGCAGCTCTGAGGGAGGTGCTTCCTTCCAAATGTCTGAGCTGCCTCCCATGAAAATTTAATCTCCACAAGATCTCCCTGTGATCCCATGTCCCACCTCACCTCTTCTGTCTGGAGCTGACCTCAGCTGAGTTAGGTATTCCTGCTGCCTCACTTGTGTCCTGCGCCAGGGCTGCAGGAGCACAGTGCCTGAACCACAGTTCCCAACAGCTGCTGCCAGCAGAGCTGGACCAGCACCTGTGTCAGGGTCCACAGACCATGGTGTGCTGCCTGCCCAAGACTTGGGCGCTTTGGTGCCTGGGAAGACCTCTCCCCCAAACTTCAGTGATCCTGGGCACTCCCTGCTTCAGGCTGGATCATGGGCCCAAGGTCTAAGACCTTTGTTACCCTTAAGACTGTGACTATGTTCTTTCAACCCTGTGCCAAGGCTGTTTCAGAGCTGTTCCAGCCCCCATTTTCCCCCCTAGCACCGCGCAGGCAGCATACGTACGGAGATGGCGTTGATGTCGGACTCGTGCCCCGAGAAGGTCTGACGGCAGGAGCCCTCCCGCACGTCCCACAGTTTGGCAGTAGCGTCACAAGCCCCAGAGACGAAGAGTTTGAAGTCAGGGGAGACGGCCAAGCTCATGCAGTCTCCAGTGTGACCAATGAACACAGTCTTCTGCTGCCCCGTCTCGATGTCCCAGAGCGCGCTGCAGGAAGGGAGAGGAGAGGAGAGACTGTCTCGGAGCCAGTCCAGGCAGAGCAGGCCTACAGCTGGGCTGAAAAGCTGTCCCACTCACACAAAAAAAGAGAAAAACCGTGGCTACAGCACAGAAAAATGGGTGAGAGCACCCCTGGAGTCAGCTGTATACAACAGGAGGTATCTTCTCAGCTGTTGTTGGCAATGCTTTTGCCAGAACAGAGTTAGACTAAGGCTGGGTGTGTGTGAGGTTTGGCCTATTCCCATAAATGTAACAGCTGAAGAGAATACTGATAGACAGTAAGAGGGACACAAACAGCACAAAATAGCAAACAGCTGAAAAAGGTCTTCTGTGTCCACATTTGTAAAATGCAAAGCTCTTGTTCAGTGGGGTGCCACACCACAGGCAGGCAAAGAAACCCAGGTTCTTCCAAAGCAGTGGGATGGGGTGGGGTGAATAAAGACTCAGGACTGTTCAGAGTCACAGCTAGCAAGTCCTGAGATCCTGGAACCAAAAGATCCAGGTGCTGCTTCTGCAGCATCCCTTGCACAGAGGGCAAGACTTGAGAAGTGGAGAACGTAAAAATAAAACATTTTCTGTCCTGGTATAAATGACACTCTTCTTTGTGAGGTCATGTTGATATGATCCCTACTACTTGACCTGGCCTCAGCTGGGAAAAGAAGCATCTGTTCTGCCAAGGGAGGAAGAATGGATCGAACTTCCTAAGGTGCTCCATGTGGCCTTCCCATGTAGGAGCAATTCTTCCTTAGATAGTGGAGTGCTGAAGAGCAGAAGGACTGCACTTTCTGTTGTGCTAAGAGCAGAGGTCATGTCACTAGGATGCAGGAGAGAGCACTCACCATGTGGTATCTCCAGAGCTAGTCACAATATTGTTGTCATCAAGAAATCGGCAGCAGGAGAGGTATCCTGGGAAGCAGGAACAAGCAAATATGAGAAAGGGGGCAGGGATAGAAAGGTGAAGTTTGGAAGCAGGGGGCACCCAGTTGCAGGCAGGCAGGGCACACACCTGTATGGGCTGAGAGCTCCCTGCTGACTTTGACGTTGCCTTCACGAGACTTGAGGCTGTAGATGGAGCACATGTTGTCAAGGCCTCCACAGGCCACAAAATTGCCAGAGGGGGCATAGGCACAGGTCATGACCCAGGAGGAACGCAAAGGGATGGCATGAACCTGGGAGGACCAGAAACAGTGTCAGGACTCTTGGCAGGAAAGAGAAGAGCTCCAAGGGGACCCACTCCAGCATCCTGTTTTGCAGCCACCTGATTCCTACCTTGTTAGTTGTGTATGTGTCCCACACAATCAGTTTCCCATCTTGTGAGGCACTGACCATTAGTCTGTGAGAAAGGAACAACATCAGGTTAGTAGCTTTCTTCCCATCACAGCCTTCCTGCCCGTCACACCCGTGTGCTGTCCTGCACCCAGCAGATCAGCAGCAGCAGCGCTCTCACTTGGAGTCCGTGGACCAGTGCAAGGCGTAGATCTTGGCCAGGTGTCCCCGCAGGGTCCTTCGGGTCCGCATCTGGATGCGCCCAACAACCTCCATCCCGGACACAATCTGAAGAAAGAGTGGTGGGAGAGAAAAAATTTATCTCGGACTACCAGGTGCTTTACTGCTTTCCACATCTCTGCCTCTTAACTCCTTCCTGACTGGACAAAAGCCCCCTCAGAGTGGTGCTAACTTGCCCAGCCAGCCCCATCCCTTACCTGAGCAAGCGTCGTGTCTGCACAGGCTTTCCGGGCATCCTAGAGAAGAGACAAGAGGAGATGAGGCAGATTAAAAACATGTGGGAAAGGCAATGACAAGTGAAATTTGGGGTCATAGTCTGAGGGCTACTAGAAGTAGGAACTGTGGCTTTGCTGTGTTTGGATTGTGCCAGCACAGGAGGATATTTGTCTGTGATTAGGGCACCCTGATACCAGTCAAACATCAGGAAGAGGAGCCAAAATTTGCTCAGCATCCAGTTTGCTGTGCTACACCCTTTCCATAGACCGTCCCACCTGACAGAACACCAACTGGCTCACAGACAGAGGAGATCCTGGGGATTCACCACACTCTTGGGACCCCTCTTCTCTCCCTTCCCCTGCCACTCTTCCCCCCACCATGATGTGAAGATCTCCATTAGCATTTAAAGGGCTGTGGAGGACTCCAAGCATGTAGATGGAGAAAGCCCAACTCCAGCTTGTGACTGAGGAAGAAAGTCTGGGCATGCAGTGGAGGGGTAGACACGCTCTCAGCAGTTTCATGACTGTTGCCAGCATTACCGCAATCTGCTTCTTCAGCTGCTCAGCCTCCTGCTTCATCTGTTCCATTTCCCCCATCTTTCTGACCTAGGGGTGGCTCCTCCACGTGGGGCAGCCTGGATTCTGGGGAAACAAATCAAAGGAGAGAGGTGTGAGTTGGACAGGACACTGATGTGACTGCTCAGTTATGGAAATGTAGGTGTCTCTGGTAAAGGGGTGGTGACCATTTCTTGACTGAATACTCAGTAATGTCACGCTGTATCCGGCCACAGCCCCTAGCTTTTGGAAAGGTTGTGCTGGGCCTGGTCAAAGGTCCATTTTGTCTTGGATCCTACTTACACATACACATGCAGAAGCTAAAAAACTCCAGAGCTGAGGTTCTGGCCACAATTATCTGCTCACTTTTAACTTCTCCATTCCAAGCCCTGGGGCCTCTTGATCAGCTTCTCCCTGTTCATGGCCAAGTCTCAGCTCCAGGAGGAAGAAACTTGATGGGGGAAGCCCACTGGCTATTTCCTACTGTTTGTCCTGAGCAAAACCTCACCAGGCAGGACCCACCAACTCTCTGACCACCATGGAAATCTATGGGGCTGTTGAGGTGCTCTCTCAGGATTTCCTTCCAGTTTCACATCAAAAACCAAACTAAAACAAAACCAAACCAACCAACCAACCAAAAAACACAAAACCAAAAAAACTACAAAAACCAAACCAAACAAAAAACAAACAAAAAACACAAACAAACAAACAAAAAACAAACAAAAAACCCAGACCACAACAAATCAAAATAAAATAAAAAGAAAGGTGTATGGCTAGTGAAGGATCTAAGAATAACATAAGCCGATAGGGGCACATCTCCTACTTGTCCAGTCCCAGCTTTTCACTGACATCCAAAGCTAGAGCAGCACTACTGTATGCAAGTCCTTGATGGACTTTTCTTCTGGACATTTTTCCACACCATCTTTGTGCCCATGCCAAGTTCAGTCTCCTTAGTACCCCATAGTGATGACTTTCACAGCTGGGTGGCAGACTCTGCAAAGAAGTTCCTGCTTCTGTCACTTCCCGGTGGCACTAGTTCCACTTGACAGTAGCTATATTTTGAGTTGGAAGAATCAGCAAATAACCGGTCTCTATTCACCTCTGCAGCACTCGGTATTTTATACATCTTTGTCATACCCATCTCTTTTCCAGACTGCAGAACAAACTTAGTCATTCCTGCTGTGTAAGCTGTTACGTCCTATTATCTCTGTTGTTCTATGAGCTTTTTTTCAGTTGTTTACAGAGCAGAGATGATAGGTTTTTGCAGGGAGAGAGGGAACCAGAACTGTAATCCGTATTCAAGATGCAGGTGCACTGTATCATTATTCAACATCTCTGTTTGGTTCTCTCTTTCTTGTTATGTGCGCTTAAATCTTCACCAGTGATTCTAGTATCTCCCACTTTTGTAGACAAACATGATCTTTAATTGCTCCAACGTTTCACCTGGATAGATGTGAGTGTCCAGATGTGCTCCAGGTGTTGCTCAAGAAATGTTCCAGCAGCATCTGCAGAATTTCTCCTAGTTCCTGTGGGTCACATCACTTCTGTCCCTGTTGCCTGAAGGCCTCATTTCCCCTGGTCAGTGAGGCTTTGGGTCCCTCCATGCCAGACTTGCTCTCTTGCAGTGGGCAAGCACATCCAGACAGCTCCCAAGTCCTGCCTTTGCTTGCTGCTTGATAGAACACTTTGAGTTTCCTTTAAGAAATCCTTCCCTTGAATGTCTCCACAGCTTTCCTTTGATCCCCCAGGCACAGTGGGTTTTTGCTTGTTCAATGATTCTTGAGGCATGGCTTTGAGTGTAGGAAAGAGAACGAGATACAGGTTTCCCCTAGCTCCTGGGAGGCTATCCCAGCAGGAAGCTATTTCAGGATATACTTTGCAGACAGAGACTTGTGCCTGCTGCCTGCAAGGCTGGATAGAGCCACAGCACTGCTGACTCCTCCCTGCTCACTGCCCATGCACTGGACGGGGCTGCCAGCCTCAGCTACACTGAAGGATAGGAACAGACCAGCACCTGACCTGGGCCCATCCCACTGGGTTTTATTCTCTCATTCCAACAGAGCAGCAATGAAGGGGCTCCTCCCAGCAAGGATGCACAGTTGTACCTCATGGAGTGATCCTGGCCATGAAAGTCACCTTCATGCCCTTCCCCTCCTTTGGGATAGGGCTGGCATTCCACTCCACCTCTCGGTTGACTGACAGACTGGGGAGATGCTGGGAAGGCCTTGCAGCTTTCAGTGAGAGGCTGCACATCCTCCTTATCCTGTGGTGTTTGCCCCTCAGTTTCAGTGTACAGTGAGGCTGCAAGACTCCATCCAGCTCTGGTCACAGCCTACAGCACATCAAGTGGCACCCCTGAACTTCCAGCCACCCTGTGCAGCCAGCTCTACCATTGTGGCCCACACTTTGCCCTTCCCCAGTGTTCCTTAGGACTGATCCATCAATCCTAAGCACTGGATTGCCTTTTCCTGCTAGGTGACGCCCCTCTCCCTCTGACTCTCTCTTTCCAGCCTCCTTTGCTTGGTTCCCAAGTTCTTCAGGCTGTTATTTCTTACTGTCTAAGATCAATATCCATCCACCTGCCCTAATTTTTCTTTGTAGACTTCTGGTTTTGCCCACCCAAACCTGCATAGAGACAGGAACCTTGTTCTCCCTTCCTTCCAATTTCAGCTCCAGGTGAAGCTGGCTTTACACGTCCTCCTCATTACTCGTCAGATCCCAGTCTTCCTTTCATTGTTCCTACTTTTTTGCCACTCTGTTCCCTTCTCCAGTAGTTTCTCAACTCTGGCACTAGCAAGGGAATGCCAGTTCACTGCTCTGTAAAGCTGCACAACCACTTGAGGGGCTTTTGGAGCCATAGGCAGATCAAACAGCAGGGGCAGGATGTTGAGGACGGATAAAAAGGGCTAAATATAGAGAAGGTGCAGCTCAGGACTGTGTCCGAACCTTTAAATCCCTCTGAGGGAACACTCTAAATGAAGTTGGGAATTGTTCTCAGCCTCAGAAGGACAAGGAGCCACAGATGAGTGATAATAATAGCTCCATCTTTGCCTGTCACCTCCATCCGTCACGTCCCAGTGCAATTTGTGGCGAGTGAGTTACCCGATCCCCAGCGTAGAGCAGCTGCCTCCCAGGAGGACCAGGGCAGGTGTGCAAAAGAGTAGCTCCTTATGGTCATGTAAATTTAGGGCAGGAAATGGGAGGAACAAAATGGGGGAAGAACAGAGGAAAGGAAAATGGAGTTTGGCCAAGGCATGTTCCTGCTTTGACCAGCAGGACCTTCGGGAAACACATTTCTTGTGGATCCAAGGATCAGCTCACAGTTGCTCATGGTGGTTGCCCAGGCTAGTTTTAATGGGAAGGTTTTCTAAATGGTGCACACTTGGTGCTTTCTGGAACTAAGGGTTCTTTCAGGTGAATGTTAAGCACTAGAGGAAACCAAGTCCTTAGGTGCCTTTGAAGGAAACAATTCACCACTCAGCACAGCTGCTGACAGGAGGACCTTGGCCCCAGCACTTTCCCAGAGTTTTGCCTCCTGCAAGCACCACCAAGGAGCAAGCACGGCACAGCCAAACAGAGCCTGGGCTTGGTCGGTTCATGCCAGCCCTTTTCTGAGCTCTGCCTTAGCTCTGCTCATCCAGTTCACAGCTTTGGGCTTTTGAAATCACATTTCACTTCTTCTGCTCTCCAACATGACAGTTCTTTCCCCTCCTGCCTTTTCTAACAAATTTCTTGCTGCAGCACTCCTGTCTGCAGCCAAACCCATCCTGGGTTATTCAGTGTCTGCTCATAGCAGATCAAATGTCCCTGCTGTGGTGCAAGATGGAAGGGGGGCTGGAATCATCCATCTTCTGCCTTCTGCTGCCACACCCTGACTTTTCAGAGCAGTGGCCATATCCCTTGCACGATGCCATGGAGGTGGCCCAGCTTTCTCCCTGGGGGCTGTCCCTCCAAGTCACATGCATCTCTCCCTGATGGGGATAAGGGTGCAAGTAATGGGTAGGGAAAAGAGGCAAGGTGAACCCTCTTATTATCTGTTCCTGGGTGGCATCCCCCACACTGCAGAAGGAGTGGTCACTGCAAAATGCTGGGAGAGGGCTGTGAATGGGAAAGGGAAAGGTGCAAGAAGAAGGACTCTGTGAATAGGCAGTGTCCCTGGGTCTCTGTGTAATCCCTGACTAGCTTTGCAGGCTCGCCCTGGTGACCCTGGGCTCCTTGCAGAGCCGGATACAGAGATGATCCCTCTCTCCTGTGATGGAGATCAAAGGTCAGGGTAAAATTACCCTGCTCTGCTCCTTGCTTTATGAGGGCTCCTTGTCCACCCAAAACAGCAGGCAGCTGCAAAGAGGTGTGCACGGGGTGCACTGGGACTGCAGGACTATGTACAGGCAGTGAGTGCCACGGCGCTCAGGGGAGGTGTTACCCTCCTGCTCCAGTCTGGAAAATGGTGGGATTTACCTGCCAAGCGGAGAACAAGCAACCCCATCCCAGTGCAAAGCCTCCTCATCACTGTAAAGACACCTCAGTGCTAACCCCAGCTCCTTTCCATGATCTTACCCTCCCTCATCCCCTGATGGGATGAGCCCTAGAGTCACTCCAAGAAACTCAGGGTCCCAAATGCCAGATTCACCAAGGTGACCTCAGGCATCGCAAGGCGGCAAACTTACCGGGATCTGTAGAGCGAGGTGGGCTGCAGCCCCTCCTGGATGGGACCCTCACAGCCTGCCTCCCTTGCTGAGAATGGCTCCTCGCTGCCCAGAAGTCCCCTGTACCTCTGCAGTCTCCAGTCAGTCCCGTTCGTCCACCCAGCGAGTCCCTTGCTCCCTCTCTGCTCCTCAGCCTCTCCCAGGACTGATCTCCCCATGGGGAGCTGGAAGGCTGTGGACGGGAGGGGTTGGGGGAGGGCTGATTCCAGGAGCAGCGTCAGGCAAATTAAATCAGACACCAGAGACTTGGGGAAATCGGATTGGGACGTAATGCAAAGCAGGTGGATGGGGAGGGGTGAAAAGAGAGAGTAGCACACTGCTCCTGAAGGGAAAGAAACAATCCCAGGCGGATTTGACTCCCTCTGTTTATATCAGCAACAAACTAATAAAGTGAAGATTAGCCAGAACAGCCTAGGATTATCAGCCACCAGGGCAGGGCTTGCTGTACCTCACAGTCACAGGAATTCCTGTTTTCCCAGGGACAGCATCTCACTTGTGTCTTGGGCAGGACGGAAAGAGGGATGATGCCACCACAGAAGGCCTGCAAAGGGAAAACCGATGGCAGGGCCACCACACCCTCTCTCGGCTGCAGATAGAGCTCTGGATGGGGAAAACAGAACTGGGCACAGGGGCCAGGGGTGGCAAAAGATTTGGTGGCATGCCTTTTGGCAGCCACTTTAGTGGGATGCTGCGAGGGGATTATCTTGGCCTCAATCTCTTTTAATCTCTCCCGCGGCTTTGGCCCAAGCCTGAGATAAATACCTTTTAACGGATCTCATCTGACGTCAGGGGGCCATCAGTCTAATCACCCAGGCCACCCTTGGGCAAAGCAAGCCAGAGAGGTGGATACTGGCCCCTCAGACCCCAACATGTCCTCATCAAACAGGAACCACCCAGCACCCCCCCAGATCATGGGGAAGGACGTGTGGGTGCTGGGATGTGACAGGCCCCTTGCCAGGGAGAGGAATTTGAAATGCGCACGATCAAACTTTTCCCGTGACCCTGGGGAAGGTGGGAAGCAAAAAGGGTTGCCAACACAGGTTTCCCAAGCCTGCGGGTTAAGAAGTGTCAGGATTCAGATGGAGGAAGGACTTCCCTTTCCATGGAGCAGGGGCCCTGTGCCAACAGTGACAAGGGGATCGCCCACCCAGCTCATACACCACTGGCCCTGGCTCTGCAGATTTCTTCCACTTGAACTGCACTTGGGGTCTCCACACACAACGCATCAAGGCTGGAGTATGTCATGACCACAGATTGATCTCTTGATCTAATGCTTCCCAGGAAAAGGGTCACTGCTCATTTAGATACTCCATATCCACCCCATTCAATTCCTATTTGGCTACAATATAATCCCATCTCGGGACACTAATCCCCTGGGCAGTAACAGCAGATTGTCTTTCTATCAGGGTGGAAAATGATAAACAAAATCTCTCTTCTGCTTTCAGGGACAATTTAGTGCATGGAGAGGGGAAAAACAATGAAAACAGAAAAAAGAGAGGTCTTGCTACAGGGAAATGGGAGTGTACAGTGCTTTCTCTTAAAGGCACTCCTCTCCCTTTCCATGTTAGCCACGTCACAGCTGACTTTCTCATCGCTCTCCCTTACTGGAAGTAGCTGACATCTGGGCAAATACTTTATCATCTTTCACTGAGGGCTCAATCCCCTCCCCTCATTTGTTAATTAAATTTCAATCAGAAACAAGTATGCACATCTCCCTGGTATACAGACTCAAGCTGCCATCAATATCTGTGTCCAGCATTTGGCTTTTATTCCATACATTCACAGTCCCTCACCTTTCCAGTCTCAGGTCACTTTGCAAGGTTCTGGAGTTTGCAGGTGCGTAGGAAATTTGAAGGCTTTAGTTTTGAGTTCCTGAATGTGAGACAGCCCTTGCCAAAAGACTCCAGGCTCCTCCTCCACCTCTCAGATTTAGCCCTGGATGGCCACGAAGTCAGCACTGAGAAGAGTGGGGTGAGAAGACCTTGTCTTCCTCTGAGTGAGACAAACACGGTGAGGCAGTGAAGAAAAGTTCCTGGTGTCTTCCACACTGTGCCCTTCTCCCGTTTTTCAGCTGCTGGGACACTGCAGAGAAGAAAGCTGCACCCCTCCCCATCACTACGGCTCTACCACAATAATACACTGCTCCAGGCCTCCATGGCCCCAGGCCTCCCTCCTGTGACCTGCCAGGCCATGGTGTGTGACAGTCCACAGCGTCCCGTGCACTCAGAACTCATCTCTGGCCCGTAGCACCTTGGGGTGCTGCTTCCTGTCCAAGCCAGGCTTGTGTCTCTGCTCTGCAGGCCTGGCTGCACGGCTGGCAGCACGAGGCTCTGAGGAGGATCTGCTGCTGCCATCAGTGCCCTGACGTTTATCTCCGCCAGGCTGGTCCTGCTCCACAGCCCTCTGCTCCATCAGCTCCTCTGCCTTCACCCGTTCCTGCAGCCATGGAGACAGAAATGATGTGAATCCTCCCTGCCTGGGTGTCTCAAAACACGTCCACCCAACCGCTCCAGAACGCAATCCCCAGGATCCCCCAATCCCCTGCAGGACCCATCGCAGGCTGGCCCCTCCACCAGACACCCTGTCAGAGGGCAACCCCCAGCTGCGGCACCAGGCCCTGCCCCAGGGTAAAGCCCAGAAGCTGCTCCTCAGTGGGATTTGATCTCTCTTGGAGGTACTTGTACTTGTTTCTTCAGCGTGGCCCCTCACCTGCTCAGAGTGCTCCCGGGAGTGCGTGTACCACAGGGCGACGGCGCAGCGCCTTCCGCGGCTCACGGCCCACACGCCGTGCGGGTTCTCCTTGCCAGAGCTGAAGGCTACCAGCCTCCCACACCTGGGACGCACCTCGGCCTGCCAGGAGAGAGACAAGAGACCGTGGAGCCAGCAGACCCCTGCTCCGGGGTACACAATCCTTCCACAGGGGTGCCACGGCCTCTGGGAACGTGGAGGAGCAGAGAGCTGCTAGGCATCTACAGCCAGTCCATGAGCAAGGCCTTGGAGTGGGACAGAGAGAATCAACGGGACAACAAAGGTCACAGACACCCACAGACTGGAAGGGCCTGGAAAATCTCAGCAAGGAAAGAGTCAAATTCTCCTCTGTCTGAGATTTGCCTCAATTTGCCTTCAGCTGCCCCTATTTGAATCTGCCACAGCACCAGCACTGGATTGTTTTTGGAGCGGTAGGATCCAATAACCAACCAGTTTCCTCCTGCCCAGACTAAGCCTCACCCTCAGTCCTCTCTCCCTCTTTTGGCCAGTCCCAGACTTACTGTGACAGTCACAGTGTCCATTTCAGTGAAGAAAAGGCCTCCACCTTGGAAGTCATCATTGAGGTAGAGAATGCCACTGTGGACAAAAAGAAAGAGTACATACGTACGGTGAAGCTTGTTCCTCCCAGGTGCTTCCCCACACTCCTTGTCACAGGCTCAAAAGCAAGTAGACCAGTTAGCAGGAGAATCCATCTGAGGGTGTTAAATACAGCAGTGCCTGGCTCAGGGGAGTCCCTGAGCTGCAAGCCACAGGAGGCTGGGAGAGTATGCCAGGGAATTAGCTCTACACACTTGTCCCGTTTTATTTTGGTTTGTTCTTAATCTCCTGCAGCATTCATCTGTGGCACCGTTGTGACAATGCCATGGGCTTGCTTCACCTTATTTCTAACCTGTTGTTTATGTTTCAAGGTTGGGAAATAGTCCAGCTCCTGGAAGAGGAGACTGATCAACAAAGAAAGCCATGTCTTAACAGCCAAGGAATTTCAGGGTAACATTAGAATTAGAATGATCAAAAAGAGGCCTGGTGCATGCAGAAAAAAAAAATTAAACCAAGAAACTTCTTTACAAAAGTTATACAAAAAGAGAAGTAGTGAGGCCACTGTACAGCCCAGGTGAGACCACAGTCAAGTAGGTGAAAGAATGGACCACAAACTACCCAGGCTCCTCTTGGTATTCAATTAAGCTGATAGAAAACATCAGAGGAGCAACAGAGGCTCTTAATAACTGGAACTGAGAGGGAGAGATACAATTCAACACTACAGCTGCTGAATCAATGTTAAGGACATAGGGGCAGTGAGAGGATTACCTGCCCTGAAACCCAGGAAGTTGTAGCTCTTCTGCCACAGGGTTTTAATACTGCTGTGAAGCCAGGGTGGTGACATGAGTGGAGAAAAGCAAGGACAGCTCTCACAGGTCCAAAGGGACAGGAAGGCAGGGATAATGGCTGAAGCATAAACAGTGTTATCCTGACCTCAATAGTCTGCTTTAGACTCCACTTCTGAGAAGGGTAACTGGAGGACAAGAAGTAAAGGGAAAATGGTCTTAAACTGTAACATGGGGGTACTAAAAGCAGAAAAAGCAGATTGGGCTATCCACACAATGTTTGAAAAAACAGTGGATTTTCCAAGGAAACACTACATGCTCACTCTCAGTAGTCTGGACTCTGGCAAAAGGACTCAGAATGATGCCAGGGGGGAAATTTCTAACAAAAAGAGAAGGTGACGACAAGCATGACCAGCACACAGGGACCAATGCACCGCTGGCACCCAAAGGAGCACTGTGCAGCCAGAGCAGGATCACTGGAACTCGTGGGCCTCTGGGTCCAATCCTGTTCAATACTATCACTGATGCCCAAAGCACAGATCCACAGAAAGATCCAAGAAGTTTGGAACACAGGGACTTCATTCAAAAGGTCACTGTAAGAGCTCAGCCCTTGAGCTGGTGGAGTAGTCACAACTTGAATTGCAAGAGGACAGGAATACTCCCAAAAATAGCTCAGTGGCATAAGATTCCAGGAAGGTATTTTACCATCCATTCAAGTGGAAGTCAGAGAACCCAGGGAGCAGTGAAGGGACAGGACAGCTTTCTCACAGGAGAGACAGAGATCTAACTAGTTACATGACAAAGTCTGGTAACTTTAGTCTGGTTATATCAAGTAAACACTGGTATCCAAAGGGAAACAACTCTGATAATGGAATTCCCTCTAAGTCCCATATCCTCATCAAAGCTGCTTAGAGATTTCTGCTCTGGATACATCTACCATTCAAAGAAAAGACAAGTAAAATTTCTGGATGCTCAAGGATGAGATGGCAAGTAGGAGGAATCAGCTGTAGTGAACTGACCTCATCTGGCTGCAGTGTGCAACAACTGGCATAACCATTAAACTGTATTTCAGGTTCTTTCACAGAGGAGTAACAAAACCTGCCACAGGCTGGAAAAAACATAAACGCTCAGGTGGAATGGAAAAAACCCAACACAAAATATTTGCAGTGAATCTTGAGAGAATAGTCACTGAAGTACACTGACTGCTCAAACAAAAGGAGTCCAAGGAGCCTGACTATCCCTCTCCTGTAATTCACAGAATTCTGTAAAAGAAGGAACTCGACCACAAGAAATAGCCTGTCAAAAGGGCTGGAAGCTGACTGCAGCACTGTGGTAGACCCACGAGATAACAGTTTGATATCATGGATCTAACCTGTGCAGCTTCCCAGCCTCACTCTCGTCTCTGTTAAAGCTGGCTGTGCAAAACAGGGAGGGAAAAAGGGCAGGTCTTCCCAGCTGAGGGAAGGTGTTTCACACCTCGTTCTGAAGCTGCCGATGCAGCCTTCTGCCTGATGCTACAGTCCTGGAGGGCTTTGAGCCAACCATCACCTGGTTTCCAGAAGCTAAGCTCATCCTCTGATGGGGCCAGGGGTATCTTCACACTACCTAATGCAGGTGCTCTTACCTGTAGTCCCTGTACACATAGGCAGGAGGTTCCTTCCAGCACTCTTGCCCTTCAGGATCCAAGAGACAATTATCAGCATGGACGGGATGACTGAGATCCATGCGACCCTCCTGTTCCCCTGAAAATATACAAAAAGGAATCTGGGCATTTTCAGTTTCAAGAGAAAATAAAGCAGAGAGAAAGGGGTACAGTAGAGAATAAAGGGAGGTCGGTCTCCTGAGAGCACATGGCTGGGAATAAGGAGACTCTCTGTGAGACAGGGACTAACAGGATGATTCTTTACCATCTATAGCTGTGCGACATACAAGGTGTGTGAATGAAAAATGGAGTTTCTTTCCAGGAGTGAAATAGGACTCTATGATTTTCCGAGATTTCTCACTAGCCTGCAGAAGCAATTTGGCATCTCTCCATTCCACGTCCCCATTTTGAGCCAGCTACAAGTGAAAAACAAGTCTGTTACAATACTTACAAAGACACTCCAAGAAATGATACACGTACACAGCACAGAAGAAGAGACCTTTGGAGAGTCCCGTGGTCACTCAGGCAAGAAAAGAACTCATTTTTTCATTTAAATATAACCCAGGAGTACAACTGTAGAGCACAGCAGTTATCTCCTTCTCCTCGGCCCATGAAGCCACATCTGGAAAGCTGCATCATTTTGGGTCTCCCACTACACAAGAGACACCAGGAGACAGAAGTGAGTCTTGAATGAAGAGTGCTAAGATGGCAGGAATGTTGGAACACATGACTTAGAAAGAGGCCAGAAGATTTGGCTTTCTTCAGGCTAGAGAAGAGAAGGCCAAAGGAACATCTACGTACAGCCTCCTGTCACCTAAAAGGGGGTTACAGAGGAGATGGAGACAGTGTCTCCTCAGAGACACACACTGAAAAGAGGCAGCATACAAAACCTGCAGCATGGAAAACTTTGGCTCGATATGAAGAAAAATTTGACCCTCACAGGACTGGTAGAGCACCAAAAAAGGTGCCCAGAGAGGCTGGAGATTCTCCACCCTTGGAAATATTCAGAACTTGCCTATGCAAAGAATTGAGGGATTTCATCTAGCTTTGGAATTAGATATACTTCAAGCTGGAGGTCAGATTAGAGATCTCAAGAGGCTCTTTCTACCTTAATTTATTCTCTGACTCTAAACTAAGCATGTCTGTAAGGCTACCTCACAGGGACATGCAGTCCCAAAACCCTCACAGAAGAGAAAGCACTTGTCAAGCCCTTCACGTGCAACATCCCTGAATGTGACTGAGGAGGAAGCAGGTCAGAGGAGACCACGAGTGTTGTGAGGGAGACAGTGCACCCATGATAGCACCCAGGGTGCAATTCACAGAAGAAAACACTCAGGCAGAAAATTCTCTTTCTGGACAACAAGAAGGCAGCAGACTCACAGATGCATTTTACCTGCACGGCCTTCAGAACAGTTAACCCTTCAAATCTCTCATGAGGGGTGTGAGGCGACCGTCTTGCTCGGTATCCATCTCCTGCTTCCCCTGCTGCCTGGAACACAAGGATACAGGTGACACACATTAGGCTGCCACCTCTCCTCCATGGAAACCCGACTGCCCTGCCTGCTGAGGAGGAAAGTACACACACAGGAGTTCTTTGTGTCTCACCTTTGTCAGTCGGAGAAGGTCCTTACACTCAGACTCCGTCAGCACTCTGTCGAACACAACCCTCTGCGTTCCATTCATCTGCTGGGAATCCATCGTGACAGCAATACCCTCAAAAGGCAAAGGACCTGTTGAGAAGCAAGATAGGCATGAGCAAGCTTTGGACAAGAATCCCTCAGATGCCAACCCCCAGCCTGGATAAGAAGAGGAGAGACACTATACATTCTCTGAGAAGACAGGACAGTTGCCCAGAAGCGCCCGCTGCTCACAGACCCCTGGCATGCTTCAGGGGAACCAGAGCACCAGCTGGGGGAGCTGGCCTACAGCACGTGCTTCAGGAGCCAGCAGAGGCTTGGGACTTGCTGGCAGAGCAGCAGAGAGCTGGGGGAACTTGAGTGCACTGTGGATTGCAGCAGCAGAACAGGTCCAGCCTACTGGAGTGAGGCTCTGCAGAAAAGAAGCAGGTAAACACCTCCATCAACCCTCCTTTCAATCATCTTTCATCAACATCTTATCCCAGAATTATCTCTGGTGAATCTTTCTGCTTTCTTCATCCCCAAAGAGAAGCACTGGATATTAGCTGATGATTTAGCTTTTTGATCTTTGATCTTTTTTCCCACCCCCTCTGACCTCTGGATGATGAGGAATGCCAAGGCAATCAGGACCTTAAAAGGCTCTGCTCTCACATGTGCCACAGCAGAGAACCACTTGAGGTCATTTTAAGCAAAGAATCCACAACAGAGCCCTTCAAGAGGCTCTGTATCCACAGGTAAGAATAGGGGACCAGCAAGAACCTGAGACTCTGCACTGCAGTCTGCATCATTCAGCCACAAACCCTTTGGACTTCTGTTTTTCAGGGAAAGACTTGCCCAAGCCACATTGTCTGCTTCCAGTTTCCATTTCTCGGCCCCTCCCTTCATGTCCCTTTCAGAAAAATGTTGATTGAAGTTGGGCTGTTGGAGCTGAACCAGGTTTGGTGTAGACACTCCTGGCACACTGAACAGGGATCTGCAGGTCCACAGGCTTGTCACACATTCACGCTGTTCTCAGCTTCTCCAGCCACAGTGCCCTTTGAGTTCGCATGCCAGAGATGTAGGCAGTGAGGTTTTGCAAGATTACACATGCACCAAAGAGGAAGAAAAGAACAGTGAGAAGACTTGCTGAGCCATTCAAGTCAGTCTGCATCTATGCTAGCATTCAAATGTCTCAGGATGGAAGACAGCACTTAGCCTGAGTAAGCCTGGCTGACTGCATCCAAGACCTCCTTCATGCTCTTTTACTCACCCCTCTTCTCCCTCTCCTCCTTATCCAGAGTTTCCTGCTTTTGCTTCTCCTGATCCTCTCTCGGGAGCAAGGAAAAAACAAAGACCAGGGCTGTCAGTACACAGAGCTATGCCCAACCCTCGTCTGTAGCCGCATTTCACATCCTTTCAGTTCCTTTTGTGCCCATTTCTCTGTGTATTACTATTCCTTGTTCCACACCTACTTACATTGCAGTCCTAGCTGACATGCCCAATCTTACCTGTACTTCTCCTTTAGGTTTTCAGGAATTAGCTCATCTGGAGTCCAAAGATCCTGTAGAAAAAAACACAGGTGGTTCAGTACACAACAAACCTTGCACTGCTTCTCCAGTGAGTATCAGACCAACCACTGTGACCCTCTTCTCAGGACTGACAAATTGAGCCAATGCATATGGTTATAGCAGCAATTCCAAATTAACTTCAGTCCTGGAGCAGCACAAAGGCCTTAAAGATGCACCTCACAAGGACTTGGAGGTCCTTCTCATCAGTATCTGATCCTTTCTGGATCATGGCCTACTAAAGCGAATTCTGACAACTGTGATTGTAAACAACTGGAGAACCCACAGCAGGAAGATTAGGATGACAGTGTTACTTACAGGGTCATTAAAAGTTTCTCCCAGATGCTCCACTGCATAATAAATCAACTTCTTCTCCATCAAAGATCTCTGCACATAATGCTGAATATTCTAAGGAAGCAAAGAGACTGTCAAACAACACCTGACAAAAGACAACCCCATCCCTGCCCAGGGCAGAAGCCTGTCCCATCACCCTGCTGTGCACAATTAAAGCCCGTTTTTGTCCTGAAGGGACACTGACTGTGACAGACTAGAAGTAAACTCCCGTTTCTTCAGCCCTGACCTTGGCACATCTCTGCCTTTCCCTTTTTTGTCTCTTGGACTGTGATCCTGTCCTGTGGGACAGGGGAGGACCAAAAAGGACAGACCTGGAGTCGTAACTACCTGTCGGGCTGTGACAGCCGCGTCCTCTCCCAGTTCTGTGCGATACTGCTTCATTTTCTCCAACATGGGCTCGTCCGTGGGATAGAAGAGCAAGTAGGAAGCAGCACATTCAGCAGCTAGAGTCTGGTTCCCAACTGGAGCAGGGAAAGAAGAGAACAAACACACAGGTCTCTGAAAGACTGTAGCAGCCAATGTGTACAGGCCAGCACCACCCAGTGTCCCTGTCAGGATCTGGCGGCTGGCCTTACATCAAGCACACATCAACTCCCACCAAGCAGGGCCTCCACCCAACGATGGGAATGAACCTGGTACACAACAGGCATGCCTTTAATACTGACTGGGAGCTGGTTTAGAAGAAACAGATTAAAAGTAAGTATGTTTTGAAAGAGAGATGGTCCGACTTCCCTCATGGAACAGACAAGATGAGGGGTCTAGCAGCTTCTTTGAGGTTCAAGTGCTACAGTGGTCTGACAGAGGAAATGAGGAACAGCTAGGTCAGTGTGGGGAGGAGCAGGGGTATGCAAAAGAAGGGCTGAGGGACGTGTGAAGGTGACAGAGTGACAGGATGACCAGTGTCATGCATGACAGGCCATCAGTTCAGCAAGGACAGGTAGGGCTGCCTCAGAAGGAACACCACTGCTGAGGGGAGATGCATGTGTAGCCTCTAGGCAGAAGTGGAGCCTGGTCTGGAGCCATGTACTGAGAAGGAGGGTATAAAAGACTCAGCATGGAACAGGGTCCTGAAAAAGTGTGCTGGAGGAAAGACATGGGAACATGTCATGGGAACAATGAGACTGAAGAACACCACAAGGGACATCTCCCAAGGTGGCCACAGACTTGAATAGAGGTTCTGGGAAGAGTTAGGGGGCAAATAGAGCACAGGTCAGTGTGCCACTTTTCCCCAGACAAGCTGCCCTCCAGGATCAGAGGCAAAGGGCAAGTGTAGGGGTGCCACAGCATAACCTGCTGGTTTGTGGCTCTGCTCACCCTGGCTGTAGGCAAACTGCAGTAAATCAAGATGAGAGGGTATGAAATCTTCTGTGGCAGAAATTCTCCCCGGCTTTGTGGCAATTTCCAGGACGCACTGCTGTCTGCACTTCAAAACCTGAATATAATGGGCTGCAAGAGAGAGGAGCAAGAAAGGCAGTAGCCCACACTTCTTCCAGACAAGAGTGCTGGGCAATGGGATGTGCCCAGTGTGGGGAGCACAACCCTCTACCCAATCCTCCGTGCCTCTAACACTACCTGCAATGGCTTCATACAGGCCAGGTTGCATTTTCTCCTCCTCGTCCTCATCCTCCCAAGGCCCTTCACACAGGGCACGACACTCTTCCAGTGCTGACAGGGCCTCTGAGAGAGACTCCTCCAGCCTGGCCACGGCCTGCAGGTACTCATCTGCATCGTAGTGCTGCACACCGGTCTCATATGCTTCCTGTGAAGGACAGATCCAGGTCCCTTCATCAGTGTGAGTGACACCAAAGGATGCCCCGAGACTTCTGAGTCGCTCACAGGGTGGTGCTGACATACAGGAGCCTGCCTGTTCATTCACAGTCAACAGTCAACACAGTGACAGCAAATCCTAGGCTGAAGCCAAATAACTGTCATCAAACAGTCTCTCTGTCACACTTGCAGTGCTTTGTCCTCACCTTGAAAAGAAGGCTGCAGGGAGATCTTCCTGCAGCCTCTCAGACACAAAAGGGTCTGAGCAAGACTTTTGACCAAGGCCTGTAGTGACAGAACAAGGGGCAACGACATGAAACTGAAAAAGCATTTTGATGGAATATAAAATATTTGAATTGGAGATAAGATACTTTTATGATGACTGTAGTGAGACACTGAAGCAGGTTGCCCAGAGAAGCTGTGGAT
Organism: Prinia subflava; assembly: GCF_021018805.1. Lineage (NCBI taxonomy): Eukaryota > Metazoa > Chordata > Aves > Passeriformes > Cisticolidae > Prinia > Prinia subflava. The sequence continues at coordinate 18,804,467 of NC_086249.1, forward strand.
GTCCCATCCCTCAAAGTGTTCCAAGGCCACGTTGGATGGGGCTTTGAGCAACCTGATCTAGTGGAAGGTGTCCCTGCCTATGGCAGGAGACTTGGAATAGGTGATCATTAAAGGTCCCTTCTAGGCTAAATCTATGATTCTGTGTATGGGGGCCCTGTCTCAAGCCATGACCTTTGGAACAGATGAGGGTCCCAGACCGGTCCCTAGGGTGGAGTAAGAGCTGCTCATGTGTGGCTCTGCACTGAGCCCTCACCCAGTGTGGCGTGGCCTCCAGGTCCTGGAAGCTGTCTGCCTTCACCCCTGACATACGCCGGTACTTCTCGATGTCCTCCCGCATCTGGAGGTGCTGGGGATTAGCAACGAAGAAGGTGTGAGCGGCAGACACGGCCTGATCCAGCTTCTTCAGCTGCAGAGAAAAGGCAGCAGTGCCTGTCATGCTCCTGCAGGTCTGTACTGTTCACACCCACCCCTCTCCCCAGCTGCTTCCCGGGCTCACAGAATCACAGAATGGGTCAGATTGGAAGTGGCCACGGTGGGTCATCTGCTCCAACCTCCCTGCACAAGCAGGGCCATCCTACAGCACATGGCAGCAGATTGCATCCAGATGGTTTTGGAATGTCTCCGGTGAGGGAGATTCTGCAACTGCTCTGGGCAATCTGTTCCAGTGCGTGGTCACCCGCACAGCAAACTTCTTCCTAATATTCCACCTAAAGGTAGAACCTCCTGCGTATCAGTGTCTGCCTGTTGCCTCTTGTGGTGGCTGGCATCACTGAGAAGAACCTGGCTCCATTCCCTTGGCAACCCCCTCGTAGATATTTATGCGCATCAATACGGTTCCCTCTCGGCTGTCTCTTCTCGAGGCTCAGAGAAAGGCGCTCACCCCTCGGCTGCCCGGCGACCCTCCGGGAGAGCCGTGCCACGCCGGCCCCCTGCCCCGCACGACAGCCCCCCCGAGGGTGACAACGCCCACCCTGCCGGGGCGTGCCCGCCGGAGGCCGGTGCCCACCTTGAAGAAGGCCACCTGGAGGTAGTTGTAGGGCTCTCTGCGCTCGAAGTCGCGGCGCACGGCGCGGCTGGCGCGGTGCGCGGAGGGCGCGGGGCGCAGCCGCCGCCCCAGGCAGCGCTGCAGGCACCCGGCGCGCTGCAGCACCGGCCCGAGCAGCGCGGCCTCCCAGCGCCCGGGCCCGCCGGGGAAGGGCTCGTCGCGGGCGCAGGCGGCGCGGCAGGCGCGGCGGGCCGCCCGCAGCCCCGCGTAGCTGTGCAGGGCGCGCTGCAGCAGCTCGGCCGCCCGCGCCCAGTCCCGCGCCAGGTACGCCCGCACGCCGTCCGCGTACAGCAGGTCGAACGGCACCAGCCGGCCCGGCGACGTGGCGGCCGCGGCGGCGGCGAGGAGGCTCAGGCACAGCAGCGAGGCCATGGCTCCGGCAGGAGAAGGCGGAGGAACAGGAGAAGGGGTCCGGGGCGGGCGGGCGTCCTGGCGGGCCCCGGGCTCGGCCCACCCCGGGGGCGGTGCCGGTCCGGGGCTGCGGCGGGCGGGCGGGCTCGGCCCGGGTCCCGCTGCGCCGGCCGGGAGCCGCCGGTGCTGCTGCCGCTGTGCCTGATGTGCCCTGGCCCGGGCGGCCGCCCCAGCGCCACCCCTCCCGTTGGGGTGGGTCACCCAAACGCCTCCATCGAGGCCTCTCCTTGGAGTCGCACTTGGACACTTCACACTCCCATCACATGGAGAACTGCTTTGGGGGTGAAGGGCCATCCATCTCCCTCTGACAGTCTCCCCTCTGACAATGCCAAACCTTTGCCCACGGCTGGACTGCAGCCAGCACCAGCCGAAAGACCCATCTCCCACACACTACTCTTGTACCTCCCTGCCAAGAGATGTGTCTGGGGCAGGAGCCTGCTCCAGACCTCACCACTCCCAGCTTTGATGGTGTGGGCGGTTGAGGGGGTCTTCCTCCAGAAGCCTCTGTCAGCTTTCCTGTTTGGCTGAGAAGTTCAGGCCATCTGAAGTTTCACACGAAGTTTGCACTGAAATCGACAGTTTGCACTGGTGAAATAAGATGTTAAGGGTCAGAGTCTTCTTGGAGAGAATTTAATTCTTTCCAAGACTGGAGTTGCCTCAAAGCAAAACCTTTTGCTGAGCAATGTTAGCAACCAGAGGCCTCTCCTGCTTAGCACCACGTCTGAAATGGACAGAAGACCTTTCACCCAGTCTCCCATGACAACTCCTCTAAGGGCATCATTCCCTCTCCTCGGCTGCTAAGCATCTGCTGCCTTTCAGAGGAACTGACAAGAAAGGATGAAGAGAGAGGAAAGGAGCCTCGCACATTCTGCATTTCCCTTCCAGAAGCCTGTGAAGCTTCATTAAACATCGGGCCAATCATTTTGTTTCTATGGAAACAAAATTATTACTAATATAGTATTTTAAAAACAGACACACGATTGACACTCCAAATATAGAATTTTAATACCATTCTGCGCCTGCCTTGTCTCTTAGGGCAGAGCGGATGCGAGGGTGGAGTTCACAAAGGGACAGGACTGGCAAGGGTGCCATTTGGCGGTGGCAGCGGTGGATGTGTTTGTAACCTGAGAGCAGGCACAGGCTGTCTGTCCGTCCGTTGTGCTCCCTTCTGCGGATCTGTCCCACTTCTTTTTCCCCCACCAGCATGGGGTGCCATGTTTTCTGCCTGCTGGTGAGAAAGATGAGAATGCAAATTAGTGATTGGGTCCTGGGACAAAGGGAACGCTTGAAGTTTTATTTAAAAACTGTGATGGCACTGAACGTTTTTGATGCTGTCTCTCATAGTTTGGGGTCCTGGAAGGTCTGTGGCTCGCAGGCCTCTAGGGTCCTTTCACATGGCGCCTGCTCTCCGTCCTGCAGATGCCAGACTTCATTGCCAAGCACGGAGCAGCGCCGTGGCCGGTCGGCATTCTCCTCCTCCCTGCTGCCGAGGGAGAGGCGGCGGTCGCGGCGTGATGCGAGCAGGAGACGGGAGTGCCGTGGGCTGCAGGCAGGGGTGGGTTGTGGCGTCTCGTCGATGAACGTGGTGATCTCATCTCGGAAGAAGCAGGCGCTGGAGCTGGAGCCCCGGGGCAACAGCCCCCCCTCCAGAAATTGTCGTAGGGTCGTCAGCTCATCTTCTGGGGGCCGCCGGCGGTGCTGGTAGTCATGCAGCTGGGGAGGCAAGAAACCAGGGCCCCCAGGCTTGCGGGGGGTGGAAATGCGGATGTCGTCAGATGAGGACCACTTGTGTAGGAAGGATGGAGCAGAGCGGTGGGCGGAGAAGATGTTAGTCTCATCATGTGACATTCTCCGGGAGATAGGGACCTGGAAAACAGAGAAGGGGGCAGGTGATGGAAGACTTGAAGAGTCAGAACAGGAAGGGAGTAGCTGAGGTTTTCTCAGAGAAGAAAGTCAAGAGGACACAAAGGCGTGGGAAACTGACAGAGGAGGAAGTGGTTGTGGGGCTGCCCTGCTGGCTTTCGGCTCACCTGCAGGTAGTGCACCTTGTCCTGGGGCAACAACATGTGGTGCATGGGCAGCAGCTTGATGTCCCGAGAGTCCCGCTTGGCAGCTGCAGCGCCGTTCGCATCGAATCTTACTTTGCAGATCCTGCCGTCGCCATAATCATCACATACACCATCTGTTGGCAAAGACAAGAACGGCAGTCAACACTTTTCAGTCAGAAGAGGAGCATTACCAGGGCACCTGGACACCATCCTAATGCTTATCTGACTTGTGCTGCCCTACTTGCATCCCTCAGGGCTCACCTCTGAACAAGGACCTTGTCTTTCTGCTTGCAGCAGCACTAAAGCACCCAGACAGTGCCCTATTTCTTCTGTCTTGCCTTTGAATCGCTCACTGTCAGGTCTTAGACCTTTGGATCAGTGAGTTGGGCTGAGGCCCAGCATGTCACTTTGGTTGTGGTTTGGCAGCCACACATAATGTATCTATGCTTGCAACTAGTGAGGAGGATGTTGCACTAATGCATTCTTCGTGGATGCTAGTCCTAAGGCTGCAAGTGAGTGGCAGAGCCTTCTACAGAATAAATTTTCTTGTGGTTGCCGACTTCAAGCTGTAACATGAATGTCACTGTGCCACCCGCAACACCACAAGATCCTTTTCCCAAAGACCCCCTCCTTCCTCTGCAGTCTTTTGGGGAGGTGGTTAGTGAAGAAAGGTGACTGTGGGTTGGCTTACCATCCTCTGTGTCTTCCTCAGACATGATGGCCACACACTGCTCCCACACGGTTCGGAGATCTGCCCGGTAGCGCTCGCAGGACCAGATGAAAGAGGGGAGCAGCAAGGTCTGCACCATGGAACACCAGAGCACAGCCAGAACCATCCAGGTGGGCGCCGTATCATAGCGCAGGCTGAAAAAGCTGACGACCTTTAAAGGTAAGAAAAAGCAACAATGCCAAGGAGACAAAAGTAGGGATCAAGGGAGAAAGGTAACACGAGTCAATTCTGTAGTAGAACATAATCTGTCTCTAAAGGATTCATCAACTAATTACCCTGTGTCCCTTTGAAAAACTGCTCCTGGGGTCTTGCCCCAGGTCGGCTGGACCATATTGCAAGCTGTCATACCTCTAACATGAGACCTGGTGCTAGCATCCCTTCTTCCTGTGCTCATTACCAGCTGGAGCTAAATAGGTGCTAACAAAGGACACAGCCACTGGGAAAAAAAATAATCTGTGACTCAGTCTCTCCTCTTTTAAGGGTTCTTTTTGAGAACTTCTCTAGCTCTCCAATTTTGCACAGAATCAACCGGCTAGCCAAAACCTGAATGCTGCCTAGAGCCATACAAGCAGAAGGAAAAAGACAACTGGATGCATCAGCTGTTAAAGCTGGTGTATCAGTTCTCCAGAAGCAAACTGGAGAAATAGAAATCTCATTGTTTTTAAAAGTAAGTTTGCAGATTAATTTCCTCTCCTCTTAGCCACTTAAAACTCGCACAGTGGTTTTAGCTGTGTGATGTGTATTTACCAGGCTTAGACTTAAGAAACTGCTGCTGCGGAAGGATGAGAGAATTACTGCAATCTTTTTAAAACCACCGCTCAGAATAACACAGATTCAGATGCGGCAGTTCTGCGGCTGGTGGGACAGGAGAGCTCCTTCTCTAAAACTTGAGAGAAAAGCAAATCTGGTTTATTTGCGGACTCTGAAGGGAAAGGGAGAACTGGATGCTTACCAAGATAGGCACCCCAGTGAGCGTGTCATACAGGAAGACAATGGCGCTTATGAGGTTGGTCATCTGCAAGGAGGTCTTGGCTGACTCGGAGCCGTCCAGTGAGGACCTCCTTTTGCCTCGTACATCCTCCACCACAATGGCTGGCACGTTGAAAGTGGTGTGTGCTGATGAAGAGCAGGACGACGCTTCTTCTGCTCTCTGATGGTGGCACCGCCGGCGTCTTCTGTGTGCCCACAGGGTCTGGTAGAAGGTGATACCCACGCACACCAAGCCCATGACGATTCCTCCGAGCAGCAGGAGGCTAAAGCAGACACCGAAGCCCAGCCCTATTTTGCTGACAATGAACTGGCAGCCACGGGCGTAGTAGCGCTCGCCGTTGTTGTGCCAGCCGATGGAGGGCAGGGTGGAGAGGATGAATGACACCATCCAGATCCCCATGACCGCGTGCAGAGCCTGCTTCTTGGCGTTGCTCAGGCGGTAGTTGACCGGCCACCTCACCATCCACATGCGGTGGTAGGAAAGGGAGGCCACTGTGAAGCAGGTGGCCAGCGCCAGCGTGTAGTACGTGGAGACAAAGACCTTGCAGATGCTTTCGTTCCAGTCGTAGTCGGAGGACTCGCGCCGCAGCTGCACCACGGCGTAGGTAGTGAGGGGTACTGCTGCCATAAGGATGTGCGTGCCAGCGAGGAAGCACAGCAGCAGCTCCAGAGGCTTGTGTTTCTGTTGTTTGGCCGTGATGCTGAGGATAATCCAAGAGTTGGCCAACAGAGCTAACATCCCACATGCCAGCCACCACAGTGAGTTATTGTGCAAGGTGGACTCTGATTCAGAGTCCCCCATGCTGCCACCCCTGCTAGACTGCACCCTGCCTCTGCTGCTGGGATTTTGTAAGAGGGTGAGTGTGACTCTGCACTGGGGGAGCCACGTCTCTCCTCATCTGCTGCTGCAATGTGAGTTGTTTGCACGCTGGAAGAGTTTCTCAAGGCATTGCCACCAGGTGCCAGGCAGAACAGCCGTCAACTCTGTCTCGCTTCCAGTCTTCCCTTTCCCTCTTATTTGGTTATATTTCTTCCCCTTGTTCTAACTTTTTCATCTGTTTTTTTTTTCCCTTGTTCTCTTTCTTTTTCTTTCTTCCACCTTTTTTCTCTCTCATAAACACTTGCCAGTTCTTCTTCCCTCACTCGCTTGGGCTCACTTTTTTTTTTTCCTCCCCATCTATTACATCACTCCCCTCCACTCTTCTCCCATATAAAAAGCCCTCCTTACTTCATGTGCCCACCGGACACCTTCTGACTCAGAGACCACCTTCTGCTGGGACTGGTGAAGGCTACACACAAACAAGGACTTCTAGGGATTCCAAACAGTTTGGCAGATGCAAGTGCCTGCTTCCCTGCGTCCTAGGGAATGAGGAGCTAGGCAAGAGTTTTAGAGATGACAGCAAAAAGAGCAAAGGTCCCGACAAAAAAGCGAGGGTGGTGCATACACTGTATGTAATTCTACTCTCACCAAATACCACCACGCTCGTGGCCAGGTAGAGGTTCCTGCTAAGGCTGTCAGAGAGCTATCAACGACGAGGGAAGGGTGAGAAACAAGATTCAAAGGGCTCCCTACCCAAGACCTCACTGCACTCTCACTACATTGTCCTTTTTGCTGTTCTCTTTTTGCTGGTCTTTAAAGCTTTCCTGCGCAGGGCACAGCTGGCAAACAATAAGGAGATGGCAGGGAGGGGAAGATCCTTTTCAAAGGTTCCCTTGGAGATTCAGGGCATGAGTTTCACTGTAGAAGACAGAAAAGAGAGAAAGTAATTTAAGATCATTCTATCTTCCCAGATCTCTCCCTCTCTCTCTCTCTCCTTGCCCACACTAACACCTTGTCATGATTTAGACAGTGTGGAGCATTCCTTGTGTCTTACAGGGAACAGAAGAGCCAAATTTGCACCAGTCCCTGCACGGCTCAGGCTGGACTCTGGCCCCCACCAACTCAATCCAGTGCTGCTGAGACACACCATGCTCCCTACCCAAAGTGTTACTAATGCCATTTCTGATCTGCATCATCCCTTGCAATTCCAGCCCCACCATCCCCATGCATGTGCTCCACACCCCTTGTTTCAGCTGTACAGCTCCCACAGCTCTAACAGTCTCTGGACCTCAGCTCCTCTCTGCCAATGATCTGGTTTTAACCTGCTGCTCCCATCCATGGGCGCATTCCACCATTTCAATAGTACTCTGCCATTCCACTATCTTGACACACAAGTCTTTCAGCCACATGTTTCTGCTGGAGCAGTTCTGGTCTCCAGAGACCCCCACGGTCACACACCCAGGGAACAAGACTACTAACCTATTCCTGAGACTACTTACCTTTGCTTTCCCTGGTCCTACCAGCTCAGACCCCCTTCTCTGTCTTCATCTACAGGGCACACCCAAGCAGTATATTCCAGGAAGGTATAGGCCTGCTCTGTGCCTTGACCAGAGCAGATGTAAACTTAATTTCTATGTGGATGGCTCAGTACCCAAGCCTGAGCTAGTGGCTCAGTTCTACCCCCCCTTCCTTCTGCTTCTCTGTATTTTCTCACCCTCTCTGTGACCACCTGAGGCTTTGCCTCCTTTCCTCCCTGCTTGGAGCAGTTTGCCATGACTGGATTGGTGATGCCCCCATTCTACTCTGTTTCATTTTCCTCCCCCCCGGTACCACCTCTCTCGCAGTTAGGCCTGTGGCCTCTGGAGACAGTTTCGGAACTACCCGTCTCTAATAATCCCAGGGGAACGAATTTCCTTGCAGCATCTCCTTCTGCCACCCTTGCCACCCAGCTTGTTCTGGTGGCCCACACCGATCCCTCGATGAGGCTGGAATTCTCCCGCTTCTGCTGGCTTCAGGGCCCAATTCTGCTTCAAGCTGTGGTCCTCCCGCTCGCGGAGACCGGAGTGCCCCAGAGCTAAGGGAGGATGCCCAGCTCGGGGAAAGCCGTCCTCACCTGGCCACGCTCCCTGGGTGCACCCACCGCCCACCCCAGCAGCCGGGGAGAGCACAGGAGGAGCTCAGGGGCTGCTGATGCAGGGGGAGGCGAGGGACGGGGCTCGCAGGGGAAGGTGACCCAGAATGATTGCCAAGAAGCGCGGAGAAAGCCGGGGTGCCGGGAGGGGCGGCCGGCCGGGCCGAGGAGCGCCGCTGCCCCGCCGCCCCCTCCCTCCGCCCCCCGGCCGGCAGCCCGGGCCCGGCGGGGGTCCGGCCGCCCCCAGCCTCGCCCGGCGGCGGCGGAGCGCAGCGGCTCGGCCGGGGCCGGGCTGGGCGGGGGCCGCGGAGTCCGCGGGGCGCCCCGGGGCGCGGCCGTGCCCGGCGGCGGCGGCGCCGCCCTGCGCCCGGCGGAGCGGGGGCCGCCGGCGGCGGAGCGGGGGACGATCGCGGCGGCGGCGGCGGCGGCGGGGGCCGGGGGACCCATCTTACCTCTCGCCGGAGCAAGCGCTGCCATGGCGACGGGCGCCCCGCGCGGCTGTGCGCGCCTCTGCCCGGCCGTGCCGGCCCCCGGCCCCGGCCGCCGCCGCAGCTCCGGCCGCCGCAGGCAGCCGCCCCGGCCCCGCGCTCCGGCCACCGCCGGGCGGGGCTCGGCGAGGGGCGAGGGGCGGGGAGCGCCGGCGGGGGACGGCGGCGGGAGCACCGCCGGGCCGAGCAGCCAGGGGGCGGGACGGGCGGACGGGCGCGGGAGCCACCGCCCCGGCACCGGCCCCCGCCGCGGCACCGGCCCCTCCGCCGCTCCCGACGGGGCGGGCTGCGGCCGGCCGAGCTCCCGGAGCCGGGCTCGGCCATGGCCCGGGCACGGCGGCTCCCCGGGGCGCGCAGCCCTCCTGCCCCGCGGGGCCACAGTGCCGCCGGCAGGACGAGAAGGCGGCGGCTCCCTTTCCCAAAGAGGGGCTTGAGGAGGCACCCGGGCCGTGCGAGATGTGGGGAGGATGGGTGCCGAGTGAGGGGAAGTGCAAAGAGCTGGTGCTGCAAAGGGGGGTGCTTGGAGGGCAGGGGGCCCAGGGCATCGGGTGCGCGGGGTGTCTCAGTCTGCACAGCCTCTGTGGTGGCCTCTTCCATCACCAACCAACAGCGTGGTCCTACAGACAGGGGAAAAGGGGAAGAGAGGACAGGAGGACAGAGCGGGAGTAGTGCTCAGAGGAATGGCTTGGTCATGTCAGAGGGCTAAAGCTGCCCCTCCAGCTGTGTCACCTCAGCCACGGCAATCCTGGCTAGAAAGTCTTCACAAGACAGCAGATATTTTCCTGTTACCCGTCTTGCTACTGAAGTGAAGGCATCGATACCTTCCTTGTCTTCATTCATTTTGGGGCCAGATTTCGTTTATCAATTCATTAGCCAATTCTCAGTATTGGCTGAGGTGACCCCAAGTGTCTTAGATACCAAGGAGTTTCATCTGAGACTTGTAGGATCAGAGATTTGCATTGCAGTTGCTGTTGTGAGTGGGGTCTCTTTTGGAGACAGTGAGTAGAACCAGGAAGCACTAGAATAGATCCAGCTTTGTGTCAGGTAGGAGATAAGAGATATTTTTGAGGAAGACGGGTGGTGACAATGCTGCCATGATCTGGCTATTCTTTGGTGTGAGGAACTCTCGCAGAGGAACAGTCTTGAGGTGGTCCAGCTCAGTGGCCAGTCCAGCAACAGCAGGAGCCAAAGATGGGAGAAGAGAGAGTGATGGCCCCCCTCTGTCACTTTTCAACCTGTATCATTTGCAGGAGGTTTATGCCTTGAAGTGAGAAAGTCTGTATCCACAAATGTAAACATTTGTGCAGCTTCAGTTGTGTCACTTGTATGAATTGCTTCATGTGATAACTTCAACATCACCATCCTCTTCTGATTCAGGAGTTGCGTCTCCTTAGCATGAGTTGTTAGCCTGCTTGTGTGGGTGAATAAATCCTTGTGTTCTCTCAGGGAAACAGCAAACCAAGCTTCCAGCACTTTTCGTACTGTCTGCCTGCCTCCTCTCCACACAGGAAGGGACAAGATGCAGCGCAGCATCTCTTCATGGCTTAGGCTACACCTGACAGATTGGTGACCAGAGGTGGATGGGAGCAGTCCTCCAGTCTCGAGGAAGCTTGTCATGTTTGCAAATTAGTCCGGGTTATTACTTTGAATGAACGCAAAAAATTGAAGTTTTACTGTGAAGTGGAACAAACTCTGTCGGAAGAAGGGCTCTTACTCTAGGGCTGTCAGAGTCCCAAGCAGATGCTTGTCCATCCATCTCATCTAAATGTATTTTAAAGATTTCCAGACATCTGCTTTCACTGGTTTTTGTAAGAGATGTGTTGCAACTGTGTATATGCTGCATATTGACAACGCACATGCAAAGGAGCACCTATACTCACATCTGGAAATCCTGGAGCCTCACAGTGCAGGGTTCCCTGTGTATTGAGGAAGGCCAGGCTAGAAGTGTGACCCCCCCACAGGACTCATCTCTTAGGAGGACACACACAGCTGGGAGCAATTTTTAATTCCCACAGAGTCAGGCTGGACTCCAACCAGCAACCTGCTGTCTAAAGTCTCAGCTCACTAAAATAGTCTAAGGCATCCAGGCCTGAAGAAACAGTACTGTTACAATGTCAGGGTATGAAATGGTTTCTGGAAAAGTTCACTGCATAAAGATCAGTTATTTCTGGACAGCAGCTCTGCAGGTCCAGGGAAATGCACTTCCCAGAGGTACCTTGGATCCTTAAAGGAGCAGAGCTCATTAACGAAGGAACAAACAGCAGAATCCTAAAAGCAGAAGCGTTTACACGACAGCCAAATGCACTTCACAGGGTTTTGATTGTTCGCAGCTCTAACTCAGGACTTTGATAGGGACCATGGGAGGTTTTGTATGTTTCTCACAGATCATGGATGCAATTAAATCCACCCTCAGAGCCCCAACACAGCTTATACAGCCTCCTGTAAGGCTACATTGGTGTGCTTGCAAGCAGGTTTCCTGGCATCCTTCCTGGCTCTCTGAGCAGGGTGTGGTTAATGGCTAACAAGAATCCAGCCAAGCATCTCCCTCCAATGACAGCGACTGCAATGTAGATTTGTCATATCCAAACCTTAGGTTCTATTTCTAGCACTGTACAGTAAGATTTAGTGAGATTTCTCGGATATTTCATCTGCAAAATGGGCAATTGTTAATAGCTCTCATCAGGAGACAGATGACTAGTGCTGTTTATGAGCTTCACAGAAATATTTAGGGTTCGCAATGTATAAATTAGAATTTGGACTTGGGGATGCCTGTTTACCACTGAATGTGTTTACTTACACAGCTGGGCACCCGCAAAAAATATTTTTTTCCTCTGTACATACATAAATATTTGTATATATTTACCATGAGAAAAGGAATTGCCAGGGTAGCCGTGTCAAATACATGATGTTGTGATGCTGCATGCTATTTTGCAGAGGTGTGTATGCCCTCCTGCTTCCCCACATCCCCCTCCCCATCCAGTGTAATGCTTTGTGTGTTCTCTTCTGAGTGTTAGGGACTCCTTTTTCATCCCTCTTGCTCTTGTGGCATCACTGATATCCCAGCTCAGTGAATTCCAGTCTGTAAAAGATGTAAAACTGTCATTTCAGAATTTAATTATGCTGCTTTCCAAAATTACCGAACACTTACTTGTTTGTTCTCATACACAGAAAAGATAATTAGGAGCTCTTGAATCATTAGTCTGGGAACCCACAGTATCTGGAAGGAGCTGAAATTACTTCTTTGCTTTAAATTTGTAACACTGAATTGCAATTTTCGTTTAACCTCTAGCTTCTCTAGGTATGTCTGAGGTTTCCCAAGGCCAGAACAATCATTTAATTCAAAAATAGCTTGGGCTTTCAGGAGCACTGCTGACACGCTGGGTGCAGCTGGCCCCTGCCAGGGAAGCTCTCTGGCTCCCCTCGTTGTTTCAGGTGGTGTGCTGGCCTCTCCAGAGCCACGGTCCTCACACAGCCAGCATCACTGTCAGTGCACTCTCCATCTCCAAACCTCATCTCCACACAGCACATGGACAAGCTCAGAGGAGGGACTTCCCAGCACTGGAGCCTGAAACAGGCACCCTGACAAGAGCCAGCTGGTGCTGAAGCATTGAGGAGCTGGGGTTTCTCCTTTCTTCCTTTTTGATGCCTTGCCAGGGAGGTGATCTCTGCCACCACTCTTATTCTGCTGTTCTTTGATTCTCCAAATCTGGAAGTACCTCTAAGTCCTGGCCAAGCTGGCTGGAAAATGAACAGAAGGAGAGCCAAAGGCTTCTTCAGGGGGCATGCCAAGTGAGGATGCTGACATGCATGAGGCAAAGGCTGTGGTTTGGAGGTGTTGCTCAGAGGTGAGTGCACTTACAAACCCTGGGCTTCCTCCTGGGAAACACACACACTTAGGAATGCTCTCAGAAAGGAACCAGTCCAAAGCTGAACATCTTGGAAGAGTCTGCTACTCCAACTCTACCCTCACCTTTGAGAAGGGTGGATGGAAGCTACTCTTTCTCTGCAGCTGCGTTAGGCTGAGTGATGAGCCATTCAAATGGACACTGAGCACTGCCCTTCCTCTCCCCGCCCCACCCCCCCTTCCCATCGCCAAGATAAAAAGAAATTAGAAGAGGCTGAAGTGCACAGCTTTTCCCCTTCTAGACCTTGGGAACATGCAAAGAAACACGCAGGGTCATTTGGCTCTGAAGGCTGAGGGATGCGAGTGCTGCGCTGCAGAGCCTGCGGGGAGCATGAGTCACATGGATCGCCTCGGCAGATCCGGGCTGACAGCATCCACCAAATCACCGCCTCGCCTTGCACTCAAAGGGCACAAACAAACCGGGAAGCAGGAGGGGCTGGGGGACTTGGCGCTGTGGGACAGGGTTATTTCGGCCCGTGCGTTTCTAGCTCAGCAGAACTGGACAGAGCAGTATATCCTCAGCTGTGTCCAACCTCCTCTCTCCGCTGGAGCAAGGAGCTCTGTGGATCCTGACCGAGGAGCATGCATTGGAGCTGGGTGCAAAGGACTGAACATGTGCTTCTTCCCTTCTGCAGCCCCAAAACACGGGGAACAGTAGTACCAGAAAGACTGACGTAATAGGAAAAACCAGCAATTCATGTATTTTTCCAAACTGATGTTTTCTGTGGTATTTCCACATCACTACACAGAGCTCTTGCTGACATTGTCATTTTGTAAGTATTGCCATGCATGCCATCATCTCAGGGCTACTCTGATGAGCTGTCACCACATGATAAAATAAGTCTGTCATTGTGTTTGCTGCTTTGCAGACTTGTTTATTGCTGTGGTTTGTCTCCTGCAGAGGCATTAATTCCATTGGATAGTGTAGATACACCCTTGTCACACCTAGCAAAGCAAGAAGTCCTCAACACTTCCTGAGAAGGAGGACTAGGATACATGGAAGACAGCCTGTAAAGTCCTGGCTTGGGCAAGATGTAACTGCATTCCACTCCAGCTGGGGAGTCGTTTACCTTGACACATTTTGTGCAAGCTTGTTCTTATCTAGTCTGAATATCTAACTCTGTGCTGCCTTGAAGCCCACACTGAAGCTTTCAGTATTATGCTCAGATGGGAAGCAAAGCCCAACTAGGACTGGCTCTGTGGATGACTTTTCTCTCAATCAGGGCAATCCGTGCATCTAGGGAAGAAAGGAGGCCATCATATGAAAAGACACAGAGAGGAGAGCTGCCAAAAAAAAAGAGATTTATAAGATTAGAGCCTACAGTGGTTTTTGCTTGCAGGTGAGCTTCAAGTAGAGTAGGGCAGGGTCACAACTTCAGAGATCAGGAGACCCACTAAGGAACTGTGCAGTGTTGAGGAAGGCTTATCATTTTTGTCACACTCATGCAGATGGGAGAACTGGGAGCTGTGCATCTGTGGATGTGGCTGTGCGCTTACAGGCATCCCAGTGGCACCATCCCATCTGTCCTCATGCTGACCAGGCCACCTGGACGCACACGGAGGGACCTTCTGCAGCGTTCGTGGGGCTGTGAGCCTGAGTGCTCTTTGCAGGTGGGTCCCAGCTGTGCATGGGGACAGAACCCTTGGTCACTTGTGAGGACTCGGTGTGCCTTTTCCAGCCTGTGGAAGAGAGGAGAGCTGCATCCTGCCTTTGACAGCTGTCAGGCAGCTCAGGCACCTCCGTGTTCTGTGAGCCACCGGTGCTGGCAGTGTCTGCTACCCATGCATTTTATCCTGGACAGGCCAGGTTTGATGGACCCTGTGCTGAGAAGAAATTAACTCTACGCTGGCTGAAACTGGGACACAAGGTTTTTAATAAGCCCTATTAGTTTTGTCTTTTATTGTCAGGATGATTCTCTTGCTGAAAAAGTAAAGGCTGGTGTTTTTTGGTAAAGAGGTGGTTGGTTCAGCTGGCTGAAACCTCAGGTGAGCATCTGAACTGCTGGAGGTGGCTGCAGCGCTAAAGGAGCTCCCAACAGATGTTCACCCAGCCTGATTTGTTGTCCCATCCAGGTATCAGGTGTTACAGGATAATCCCTCTGCTCCAGATACCCATGTGAGTGGAAAGAGGAGCTGATTTGGGTACTCAAGCAGTTGTTTAAGGTGAAGAGTCTGCACTGCAGAAACAAGGGTAGTTTTTTGTCGAGGAGACTGCGCCAAGCAGTTTGGCATGACCATTACAAGACCACCACTGACTTTGTGCTCATTTTCCCCCATACAGCTCCTAAAATGGACCTGTCCTTGAGCCGTGATGATGCCTTGTTTAGCAGGCTGATGGGCCATAACTGGCTCCCAAAGCATGCTGGCAGTTCAGGGACAGCACCGGAGCAGGAGGAGCAACTGCATGCACCAGGATATGCACCAAGGCTTTTCCAAAATTAACACAGTCATGTGCATGCAAGCACAAGCCATGGGAAGGAAAGTGATGTGAGTGTGGGCCTTTGTCACGCCTGTTTGAGTGAGGATGGCGGTGGAGGAACAGGCCTGACCCCGGTGGGGCCCACACCTGCTGCCACAGCTGCCTGGGGCTGTGTCCCACGCCAGGGGTGGTGGGTAGGGATTTCCCCCGGCTCACAGGTGTTGCCTTGCCGTTGTTGCCACCTGCATGTTCTCTGTCAGTAGCAGGGTGATGCTGGCGTGGCTGCCATGCAGAAAACCCCTCCTCCAGCACCAGGCATCCCACAGAGGGTCTTCACCGCAGGCAGCCTTTCCCACAGCCCAGTGCCCCTCTGTGCCTGTCCCCAGCAAGGCCAGCGCAGACAAACAGAGCGGGACTGCAGCCAGTGACAGCTGTAGGACCTCAAGGCCTTTTTGACCTGCCACTAGCAGACAGTGGAGTAGCTTCTATAAACACAAGACTTCTGTGTACATATTTTAACAGCATTTTTCTTTCAGGACGTTCTGTCATCTCTGCAACATGCTTTTAGTTCCATCTGAAATTTCCTGGGCTTTTCACTCCCTCTTCTCATCTCCTTGAGCCAAAAAAAAAGGGTCATTTTGGTGACAAGCATTTTCAGTGGCTTTCTCAGAAGCATTTGCTCTCTGCACTCTGTGGGATTAGGCAGTTCAAGGCTGGTTTGTTCTCCTAGGAAAATGCTTTCTCACCCCCTTCCCAAACTTACCTTCTAGATCAACATTCAGAACTTCTTCGGGCTCTGACTTCCAGAATCTATTGGTATCCTGAGCTGCCCTCCCGACAAAATTAATTCTGAATTATCCCACTGGTTGTGCTGTTTTTACTTGCTTGTTAGCTTGTTATGGGAGAGATGAAAGCTACAGGCTGAGGGATAGATATGGGGGATCAGAAATGTAGGTCTAGGGGCAAATATGTAGGGCACAGACTGCCCAGGAAAGGCAAATGAGCATGGACAGACAGGTTTCACAGAGAGCAAAGAGATGGTGCATTAAGGAGGGCTCATGGCAGCCAGGGAGGTTGGAGATAGTGAGAATCAGCATTTCACATCCTAGCAGGAAAGAGAGAAATGCAAATTTGAACCAGACAAGAGTGCCTCAGAAAAAATGTAGTCCAGCTTGCAAAAAATAACTCCCAACCCCAAAGTAATTTATTGTCTCTCAGGCAGATAAAAGAAGCGCATAAAATTAGTTCCACAGGAAGGTCAAATTCAGTGCACGAACAAAATACAAGCATATTATATATGTGTGTGTATATATATGTATATCTATCTTCTGTTCAGCATCTCTCATTATAGAACTGGGGATCAATCATAACCCCTCAGGGTTTCTTGTCTTGTCCATTGGCTCCTAGCCAGACAACCTCCCTCCATGGCATTAGACTGGGGGAATGATGGAGGAATAAAGAATTACATTAAAACAGGAGAAAGGGAGATGCATTCACAGAGCATGGTGGGCTGCCAGGTGTTTAGGTACAGGCAGAGACTTCATCAGTCCTTGTGATGTCAGTGGTGCAGTATTACTTTTTCAGCCGGCTGCAAGAGAAAAGTACTACATGAGTACCACCCCCCGCTTTTTGCACAGAGAATGACTGCCTGCCTCTCTAGCTGAGGATGCAAACAGTCATTTGAGCATCCACATGGCTGCAGTTTAGGTTTCAGTTACACTGAGCTGCTTACTTGGCAAAGAGAGTTAGAGAACCACTGTATCAGCACTTGTACTGCACAGATTTATCTAGATTTTGATGTATCTGTACAGGCTTTGTTCTCTCTTTATGGGGATTGTTTTTAACCTTAATAAAATGTAGGTGAAAACAAGGTGAATTCTTTGATGTGTCATGCTCTTCACCACATATACCTCCCAGCTCTGATGCAGTATTTACCAATAAACATTCTCACTGAATTCTTGGTGACAGTGACAAAAAATTAGGTGAAACTATCACAGTTTTCCAATGTCACTGGTGAAAATGAAGCAGAAGTCCTGTTCTGTACCCAAACATTCATTGAACTTGTTCATGCAATCATTTATACTTCCCTTCGTGCTCCACTTCCAGTGGCAGAATGGCTGTCAGTGTTTCCAACAGCTGCTTCTGATGCCTGATACCATATAAGCTTAAAAACATGGAAAAGGGCAGCTTCTCTGCTGGGAAATCCTTGCTCCCATGAAAAGGGTCATGACACAGTGGTGTATTTCACATCACCCAAGGCCTTTAGGAAAGAGTACAAATCAGACTGTTCTGTGATTTTTTTTCTCTTTTGTTATTCCTGGGAGGTTATTGGCAATTTTCACCAACTGCAGTCCAGCACTGTGCTAGCAGAGCTGGAATGAAATCATAGACATAAAGGATTTTTAAAAATTGGTTTCCTTGTGCTTGGTTAAGTGCCTTCCATGTCCACAACCTTGCTATCCAGATCTCAGATTCACTGTAGACCCTACCAAAGGACTTTGGAGCTCCTGCTTGGGTTGGACTAACATCTGTCAACATTAAGATAATTTGAATGAAACCACTCTGGTCAAAAGTTTCCCAGCACAGTGCTACCATGGGTTTGGGATCTAACGTGGCTCATAACTCTTAAGCAGCATTCAACATGAGTAAGAGCTGAAAATGCTGAAATGCAGCTGTACTGTTTCACCAAAGAGGCTCAACTTCAATTTCTCCTCACTCAATCATCCAGCTCCTCTCTCTTGAAAAACAGTCTGCCCATTCTGCGCGCCCTCATTGCCACTTACTGTTGACACTGACACGTCTTGTTTTCCAGCAGGTATTGTCTTGCTTGTAACATCCTTTTAGCCCGTTGCTGCCAGGAGAGAAGGGACAAAGAACACTTATATTTTGCTTCAAATATTTTTATATTTCAAATATGCTTTTGCTATTTCTTGATATTTTTATGCTTCAAATGCTTTCCTCTGAAGCGGTAGTAAAATGCTGTCTGACATCTGCTGACTGTCCATCTCAAAAACTTGCTTTGAGTCTAAAGATGGACCCTTTGTCTGTTCTGCCCAGTACCGAGACAGGAAACCTGACTCTTCCTGTGGTTTGGAGAGCCAGTAGTCTCTGCACTGTCACAGGGACCGTGGCACTCACCCTTCTCCGGTGCCACCTGCTGCCACTGATGATGCACAGGCACCCAAGGGCAAACGCCAATAAACTGCCTCCAGCGCTTGCTCCAATTATCATGTAGTTAATCCAAACAGGAGCTTCCTCTGTGGGAGGATAAAAGTATTTAGACACAAAAACAAAGAGAATTTTATATCTTTAGGGTTGGGGTAGGAACGTGATGCTGATTTCCATACCCACATGGTAATGAAGGCTGATCTTTCTGTCACTGTTTTCGATGAGGTGGCAGCTCCACAGCCCTGCAGCACTGATGTTCACTTCCAGCTTTACTTCATTCTGCTTCGAGTTCCTAATGTCCATCTTAGTCCCATTCACACGTTCCCAGCGCAAGTAGGCATTGGGTGGGAGCGGTCCAGAGACCTGGCAGGTCAGGGTCATATTGGCTCCTCTGGAGAGTGGCCCAACAGGGTTAGCTGAGACTGTAAAGGCGACAAAAGAACATGTGAGTGAGGGAATGGGAAGATGGCTCCATCCATGCTTTTGTGGCTTACAGGTTTCTGCAGCTCCTCTTCATGACCCATTTCTTTTCCTCTCACCTTTCATCACCACCAGTTCTATCTTGCTCTGTACGTGTCTTCCTTGGTACAACAGCTGGCACTGGTACTGGCCAGACTGGTTGAAATGGACTTTGGGGAGCTTCACTTCTATGGTACTTTCACGTTTTCTTTCAGATATTTCAAACAGAAAGTTGCTGCTTTTTTTGGTCTCGTGCAGCTGTCCTTGTGCTGTGACATTGAAATCAAGCAGCTCATGAGCTTTTGCACCTTCCTGTTGTTTCCAATTCAGCTGTCCTGTGAAACCTTCTTTCCATTTTATCTTCTGAGAGTTCAGATGCCATGACAAGATGACAGTGCTATTAACAGTTGCATACTTTCTTTCCAAATCTGGATTCTGAAAACCTGAATTTAGAAGAGACAAGGAATACAGAGGCAGGAAAAGCCATAGTTACGCTTCCCCATGTCTACCCTTGATCCACAGTGAGGCACGCTGCACTCAGTTTAAAAAGGACTTGGAGAAAAGCCACAACATCCTCCAGAAAGGTTAAACAGCATCTGAGAATAAAACAGCAGAAAGATCCAAAGCTCCCAAGCACAGCAGACCTGAGAAGAACAGACCTCGAGGAAAGGAGAATCTTCTCTTCACCAAGCCTGAAGAGGAAAAATGAGTGCAAGAGTGGAACAGAGCTCAGGCAGCAGAACAATCTCCAAGCCACATTGTTGGAAGCCCTGGGAAGTCAACCCTGGAGCATCATGCTTGGGATGTGGCGAGTAAAAGTTAAACTCATGAGCTGAAGAGAACATTGGTTCCCAAGCCTGTGTGTGAGTTCCATTTTTGTTGCCACGTACCTAATACCTTCACAGCAAAGGAGATGTTCCGATTAATCAGTGGAGAGTCTGAATGGACCTGACACACCCAGGTCCCGCTGTCCAGAGCCTCCAGTTTCTTTAAACTCAGTATGTATTTTTGACGGCTCTTGTTTGTCACTTCTGGTGTTACTCTGTTATTGTTACTGTCAAACAATGTGATGCTGAGATCGGGCAGAGGACTGGATGAATTTTGCATCAAAATCAGCTCAGGGGCTTCGTTTTTCAGAAAATACCCATCCAAAGAGATTGTCACTGTAAAAAGAAAAAAAAAAAGCACAGCCAGTGAGTCAGTTCCTCTACCTGAGAGGGAGAGACAAGTGTTACAGCAAAGAGAACATGGAGACACTGTGCTCTGGAGTTGGAGAAATGAACTGTGGTAGCCTGAGACAGAAGAAATGCAGCTGGATAAAGAATCCCAGCAGAGATGTCTCCCCAGGCTCTCTGGTCCCCTCCCCTGCTGATGGCCAAAAGCCTCCACTCACTCACGTTTAAAGACATGCAGTGTGGTGCTGACTTTGCGAGAGCCATATTCACAGGTGTAGACGCCAGCGTCCGAGAGCTTCAAATTCTGCACCTGCAGCTGTTTATACGGCATCTTGATGGCAAATCCACCAGCCGTGAAAGCTTGTGCTTTTGGAAAAACAGGCTTGGTTAGGAGGGAAGAGGTTTCTCAGCCATGTAAGGGGAGAAAGGGTAATGAACTGCAAGCCTTACTTCTCCAAATATTATTATTTTCCATACGACATAGAAGAGTATCAAAATACTTCCAGCTCACGGTGTCCTGAGATAATTTTGAGTCAGGCTGTATGCCTGTGCAGTTCAGGGTCACCTCCCCTCCTGCGAGCCCAGTCTGGAGTTCATTTTGGTGAGCCATAGTGGAGATCACACCTGAAAGTCAATACCAACCAAAAGAAGGCATAAGTTCACTTTCTGCAGAGTCACTCAGTAAACACTTCCCAGCCCTCACAAAAGATGTTGATATTTCTCCTCCCTTTCCCAGACACTGAAATTATCCTCAGTTTCTGAATTTGTCACTCCTTTATATCATCAAGCAAGCTCTTCTATTACCTGGCTAATGGTTATTCTCTTTCACATATATTCAGAAAAAATGGAAAAATGCCAGTAGTTATGGTGGACTGACCATCATTCATAATTTTGATATGTCAAAAATTTTACTGAAGCAACCTTTTTCCACTGGATTAGACTTAGTTATTCTACTGGTAGCAAATGAAGGACAGCATATATCAACCCTCCTTCACTCCCCAGTCAACTCTTGATGCAGCACTGACAAATTTGCTCACACCTTCTTCCAGTTTTTGCATGGATGAAGACTGAAAACACAGAAAAATGAAGAGATAAAGTAAAAAAGAAAGAAAGAAGGATGACCTAATGTCAGGTTCCTGTTCTTGGGAGGAGGGCTATGTGTATGTGTATAAGGTTGAAGAAACATTAGGAGTGGTTTCTTGGGAGAATCATTTCCTTCACAGTAAAGAAGGTTTTTGCAGAAGGAGCATTCTTTCTTAAGAAGGAGACCGAGTTGCCAGAAGAAAGATTGGGAGTAACAGGGTTGTGGTCTCCTGCCTCACTGCTGCTAAGCTCTCAGAGATGCCTAACCTCCAAATTCCCCAGGTGGCCTGAGTACTAAGGAGCTGTAGAAATGTAAAATGAAAAGTTTACATGAGTTTAATGTAGATTTTGCCAGAAGATACATCTCTCTAAGAGATAACCTGCAACAGTACTAATACAGATTTCTGATACTTGCACATTGAACTACAGAAGTTATAATTTTATCTTAAACTGTGACATTAGAAAATGTTGTTAGTAAGAGTTGGTATCTTTTGCTTTTCATTTGGTTCAAGGGTGCACAAGAGATTTCCAATCTTTCCTCTGTGACCAGAGGAATCAAAGCTGAATATCTGAGAAATGCAGGCTTGGCTTTATTCACTGTCTTTCCTTTCTTGGAAAATGAGCACTGAAAAATCCACCAAAGCTTATGCCATTAGCAGTGAAGCTAAGCAAGCCAGTAGCATTCCATTTGTAAGGGCAGATCTGGGGTGAGATTCTGAAGATCACATCACAGATGCGGTTATGCATCTCAGATATGTTTTTGCCCAGACAGCTGGAGGCAGTGTGGAAGGCAGTCTTTTCCACTCTGCCTGGTGTGTATCCCGGTTCTCACAGGACCCCCACTCCTGCATCTCCACAGGGCAGCTCCCCAAACCTGGCAATGCACCCTGGTTTTGGCTGGCAGGCTCAGCAGGCGGGCTGGGTACGACCTGAGTCCCAGAGCCAAACCGTGTGAGGAATCTTACCCGACACATCAGAAAGAGCCCAGAAACACACCAAGTGTTGGGAGGCTTGTGGAAAGGCTGTGAGGACCATGAGGGCTTGCTGAGCCCAGGACTCACCCAGATGCAGAAGCAAGAAGGCAGCAGGGGTGCAGCTCACGGCTGTGCCGCACGGCTCCATCGCTGTGGGAGCGCTCCCCCCGTCCGCGGAGAGCAGGGCTGGGAACGCTGTCACTGCCAAGGGATCTTATCCTGGAAGACCTAAATGCTCTGTTAATAATGGTAGATTTTCAGACCTCGGTGGATGGGACTTGTGTTCCCAGTCAGCTCCCACCATCCTTCAGCATAGCAAAATGGAAGCTTATTGGGAAAGTCACCAGAGCTCTTTGTTTCAGCAAAGAATCCATCTGCAGGGTGCCCCTGGAGTTTGGTAATAAACATTTCATTTTACTCATCCCTAGGTTTCTGGCATTCATCAGGCAGCAGCTGTTTATACTGCCAAGAGTTCTGTGCTTTTTTACTTCTCTATGGTGGGTTATCATCACTCTTGCAGAGATTAAAGCTAAACACACACAGGGCCACATTAGCAAGAGCACAGCCAGCTCTGCTGGAAGTAGAGTGAAGTAATTATTTCTTTCCATTTGGCACACCTGAGGTCTCATCTAGGATACAGGGTACAGTTCTGGGCCCCCAGTTCAAGAAGGATGCCAACAAACTGTACAGAGTTCAATGGAGAGGCTAGTGAGATGGTGAGGAAGTTAGAGCACCTGACATACAAGGAGAGGCAGAAAACTGGGCTTGATAGGGAGAAAGGAGCCAAAGTGGAATCTAATCTCAGTTTCCCATTATCTAATGGATATTACCTAGAAGAATAACATTCTTCTCAGATGTGCACAGGGGAGGAACAGGAGGCAGAAGCCATATGTTGAGCAGGGAAATGTTGACTAGACACAAGGAAAACTTTCTTCCCACTGAAGGTGGTTCAGCAATGGAATAGATGCCAAGAGATGCCAGGCAATTTCCACCATTGGAGACACTCAGAAGTTGCCTTGTCAAGCTCTGAGCAACATGTTGTAGCTTTAGAGTCAACTCAGCTCTGAGTAGGAGAATTAGCTGGAGACCTCCCAATGTCCCTTACCATCTAAATATTTCCATGTAATTTTGAGATTCTATAATTACAGCCATCTTTAGGCTGCTATTAATGTTTCTCTTCAGGTTTGGGTTTTGTTATTTTTTTAAACTTCTTACCTTAAAAATCTCAACAACCAGCAACTGGATGTTGGAAAGACCTGCTTGAATTCTTAGGACTATTCAGTGAAAAGTATGAGGAGAAGGGAGGAATGAGGTCCAAAAGAAGAAGCTGCATTAATGGCAGCAAAAACTTAAGTGGGAACTGGAAGCTAATGGTCATGTGAAGGTGAGTTATCAAATTTGATGCAGTTTCTGACTGCAGTAGAGACCAAGTGCTGGTAACAGCTGCAGCTGGGTGGGCTGACAAGGTGAAGGGGACCATGGCTGCTGGTGCAAGGACACTACTGAGCTCTTCATCCTTAAACCAAGGCATGTATCACAGAAGGGGAGCCAAGCAGCTTAAATGCTCTGGGGAGTGAGCAAGCCAGTGCTCTGGCTTCCCTTCTCTGAAAGCAGTCCCCATGTCAGGCGTGTGACAGACTGAAGGCTGGAGCCTTAATGGGATTAAACTCAAAAGTAAGTGCATGAATAATTTTCTACAATATTTATATGTACAATGTGCAATATTAAGTGTAACATATTCTATTAGAGGATAATTTAATACTGAAATTAATTTAATGATCAGAGCATGTGAAGCTATCAAAGAGTAGATGAAAACATCAGCACTACATTTAAATGGAGATCAGGTCAGCACAACATCTGACATTCAGACCAAAGTACACACGTGCACAGATGAAAAATATGTGTGCAAGAGCATGACAGCAGCCATATGCACCATCAGAAGAGAAACAGGTGGCAAAGACACAGTCAGAGGAGACTTGTGTCTTGCCTCATGCAAAACAAAAAACCCACCCCAGGCTAGGAAATATTTGCATGAGCTGTTTTCTGCAAAAATTGTAAAACAAAGGAGCAAGTGCAGACGATTGGAGATCACTCCTAACAAGATGCAGAGGCAGTGATGAAGCAGTTTGCTGGGTTAAGCTACAGAATAAAGAAAGGGGCACTAACAAAGCATCTGTATGCATCTCATTCCAAAGGAACATTGATAACTGGGAACTGGCACAGGGCCCTGAGTAAGATCCATTCCTGAGGTGACAGGAGAAACCTCATCCCTGCTGTGAAATCTCGCATCCCCTGTTTCTGTGGGATGAAAAAGTCAGCCCCCACCCTAAAGTAATAGCTGTGAATTAACAGCTCAGTGATGGGTTTCAAATTTCTTAAGTCATTGAACTTTATATAAAACCTGAAGGTAACAGAACAAGTAAAAATTAATGAAATCACTGAGTCACACCTCATAATTTTGTTTTGACTGGGAATCTCTCTTCTCCTGTCATATGGCTTCAGTTCATTCTTTGCCTTCTTGCTTCCTGGTTATTGAGCAAAACCACACAACCAGAGCACTGTGGGACTGGTGAACTGCTGACCTTGTGCATCTTGGTAGATGCAGGTTGATGCATCTTTGTTCTTCTCTTTCTTCTCTTGGTTTCACAACTTCTGCATTCCCACTTTGTTCACACTAATCTTTGTATTTCTGTGGCAGATCTCCACAGTGCGATGTTACCACCTACATGTTACAAATCAGTGGGGAAAATGGGCTGCCTTCGGCTAGGAGTTCTTTTACACACTTTCCCTCTCTCCCTCTTTATTTCTGCTTCTCATGCATACCACTTCCAACTCCCCCCTGCCTTTCTATCTCCTTCTGCGTCCCTGCAGGCCAGATCACAGGCAGTGCTGCTGCGGAGTTTACAGACCTCAGCGAGCCAGGCTCCGCTGTGCTAACCCAGCAAGTTGCTCTCATTAGCGGATGCTTGTAGCAGACCCACAGCCTTCTTACAGGCAGCCCAGCTGTATCTTTCGGTGGTACTCATAAATTAAGCGGTGTCACAGAATGTCCCCAGGCACTGGAACATACTCATCAGTCCTGTTAAATTGCGAGTACATTTCCTGACACATTTTTGGCCGGGGACAACTCTCGCTCTCCCGAGCTACTCTTGGGATTCATTTAGGTGTTAGCATGGGCCAGGGACCTCTCCCATTAGGTGGCTGGCATGTGGCCAGTTCGTTTTGGAGGTTAAGTGAGTTTAATATCCCAGACCATCTCATGCCAGCTGGCCTCTGTGCCAGAAACAGTCCAGGCATACTTGATTTATTAGCACGTCTAGCAACGGAGGAGCAGGGCTCCCTCCCAAGTGAACATTGATTTCCTTTTCATTTTAACTTCCCCCTCTTATTAAACTGGTTTAATTTCCTTCTTGACTTATTTTAATGATCCCTGCCTCTCAGAGGGATAGGAATAGGAGAGCTGAGGTAGTGAGTGAGCTTGCTCGAGAGAATGATGCCTGCAGGACCAAGTCATGCCTGGAGAACATCTGCTTGAGAGCAGGGCTGGCAGCCCCTCAGTCCCTGCAGCACCAAACCCCAGTGAGTGATGGCTACAGAGACCTCTCCACAGGCCGGCACTAGCATGACACAGGAGGAAACTTAAATTAAAGAAAACCTCAACAAATAAAAACTCGGCTACCACTCCTGATGCAGAGCAGGCCATCTCCTTTTCTCGGTGTGTTCCTGTGCCTCTTTCTTGCAGTGTGGTTTTGTTTTCTCCTCTCGCTCTTGTTTGTGGCTGTGCTTTTGATCTGGCAGCAGCTCGTTCTGCCAGGGTGGGGGGCCCCCAGCCCTCCCTCCCCACCAGGGCTCCAGACCTCAGCTTCCGCTGCGGCATTTCCCCTTGCGGTGCCTGCCGAGGGCTCAGGGGTGCAGCTGCATCTTGCCCTGCTCAAGAGTTAGGCTCAGCTGTGGGGCTCTGGGCTAAAGGGGTTCACCTCTCTTCTTCTCAGTTTAAAATCTGAAACAAAGCTCACCTGGATCTTTTACCAAATAGTGGTTTCTTTGAATTTACTTCTTAATGTTAAAGCAAACGCTGGGTGAACAGCAGCCAGGTTAAGAGACCAAGTGCAATGAAAATAGCCAGCTGAGAGCAAAGTTATGACAGCAGTGAAGGTCATTTCACGGTCCCTAATGTCCACCTGGACTGTTTGACCCTGCCTCCATTTCCTCCTGAGCATCTCTACTCATCGCGGAGCAGATGCCACCCTGCCATTGGAGCTCCTGGGAGAGGGAAGGGCTGGAACAGGATCCATGGGGCACAGAAGTGAAAGCAGCTGACCCTCCCCAAGAGAGCTCCCACCATCAGGACAAGGCAGGGACCACCCTGATGTCACTGTGACAGCGCCAGCTGAGCTCCCCTCAGCCATGAAGTACCCCATGCCCCGTCACACGCCAGAACCGTGTGGAGGCCACAAGAAGTGGCTCCATCTCCACAGCCTGGGCTGCTCCCTTCTGGCCTAAGGGGAAGCCAAGACCTACCTTCCTGGAGCCACTGGAGGCTGTGACTAATCGAGGCACTGTGATGCACTCTGAAATCAGCTCCTTCATCAACCTGCCCTGTATGCGCTTGGGATGACATTTGGGTATCATCCCTCCCTAATTCTGCTCTGGTGAGTACAGGGTCCCACATGAGGCTGTGGCAGATCAGGTGGGCACCGTCCCTGGGTGCTCCAGGACCGCTGGTGGGGATGAGGTGGATGCTCAGTGCAGATGAGCCTAGCCCTGCCGTGCTGCTGGCAGCTTTGGCAGACATGTTTGTGAGACACTGGGAACGACAAAGGAGAAGTCGGGGAGACCTCTTCACAGCCTTTTAGTACTTAAAGGTATCTTACAAACAAGATGAAGAGTGATTTTTTATGTGGTCAGGTAGTGATAGGAGAAGGAGGAACAGTTTTAAACTAAAAGAGGGTAGATTTAGATCACATGTTCGGAAGAAATCTTTTACTCAGAGAGTGATGAGGCACTGGCACAGGTTGCCCAGAGAGGCTGTGGCTGCTCCATCCCTGGAAGTGTTCAAGGTGAGATTGGATGGGGCTTTGAGTGACCTGGTCTAGTGGAAGGTGTCCCTACTTGTGGCAGGGGTGTTGGAATGAGATGTTCTTTAAAGGTTCCTTCCAACCCAAACCATTCTGTGATCCTACAATTCTGACCTGCACCAGGGACTGTTGAGTTCACAGTGGAGAACACTGAGTAGTAACCTGAACTCAGCCTTCATGCTCCATGTGGAGAAATATCTGAGATGGCTGACAGAGGCTGAGTAGGATACGCCGCCTGAAAGTTGAAAAATTCAACCAGAAATGAAACTGCTGCTTTCAACAGCGCAGCAGCCCATGGAAAGGGAAAGCAAATCTCTTTTCTGTTGTCCTGAAATTGAAAAATTTCTTTTTCCAAGAAATCCTGCTCACTCAGCCCTGAGCTAATGGATCAGTCTGCCTTGGCAGCCAGTGTCAGGCAGTGAGCCAGTCAGCCTGGATTAGCAGAACAGACCCCTCCGGTCTCAGCACGTACAGATGTAAGTAGACATCCTTACTTAGCTAGAGACTGGCATCTTCTTATTTTTGCAGGCTTTTTTTAGAATAAAGTTCCCCTTCCTGCAGGGTACATGGAGAAGGTGATAGCAAGTGGCAGCTGGTAGAGGGCTGATCCCCAATGCATTTGCAGCCCTTGGGGATATGCCAGTGACAGGCCCTCATACAGAACATAGTTCCCTAAATACGGGTTTAAAAGATCCATGAGATCCCCAGGTTCTGAGGCTGAGCTTTTCGTAACTCCCTTTTTTTCTGCCCCTTTCAGAGAAAAATCCAGGGAGACAAACAGTTTTTAGTTAAAATTAAAAAATTAAAAGGCCTCGGAGAATTGCACAGCCAGAAGTATTATCCTGTCAAAAGTTTAAGACGGTTTTACAACAGACCTTTAAGAGGGGCAAAACCAATCCATCCCTGCCAAAACAGCAACTTGAGTGGAGCAATAAAGTTCATAACATTAAAAAACCCCCAAACAGCCTGGCCCCTTAGCAAAAGAGTTTCATTACCTCTTTTCTCTCAGCCTCTGTGTTTCTTGTGTTTCTCTCAGCCTTGTGTTCGTCACCTGCCGTAATTGATCTCACCCAACTGCGGCTGAGACAGGAGAGGAACCAAGCTGGTGTTCAGTGAGCAGATGTTCGGCTGGCCTTGATGTCTCCTCCTCTCCAGTCCAGGTTCTGCTGATATCCGGCCGGCTTCTCGAGGCTGATGGTGATTTTCCACAGGCACGTGATTTCAGCTCTGGGTGTGAACAGGGATGGACCCGAGCGGAAGGCGATGCATGGCAGCGAGCGTGCAGAACAGAGAGAGCCTATTGGCCACGGGGCAGCTGATGGAGGCCGTGACGGCGCTGAAACCTAGACATGAACGGCTGGGAGCTGGTTCTCTCCCCTGAGGAGGAGGAAAGTTCACAAATCAACAGGTTAGCTGAGCAGATCTGGGCCCAGCACACACCTCCCGCACTGTAAGAGTGATCTGAGCTCCATTTCCCAGCCTGTCTCCTGCACCACCACCAAGAGGAGGCACCTCGGAGGAGCTGATCCCCCAGCCACACCTCTCTGTGGAATATGTCTGAGATTTAGGGTGAGATGAGAGAATATTTTCTTTATAGCAGTGGTAGCTTTTCCTTAGCTGTCTGCCAGCACCCACCCAGCTGCTCTCTCATTCCTCTCTTCAGCAAGGCAGAGGGAGAAGATATGAAAGACCTTCTCAGGTCAGGATAAGGTCAGGGAGATCTCTCCCCAGCTACTCTCATGGGCAAAGCTGACTTAACTTGGGGAAAGCCTGATTTTAATTTATGGCAAATTAAAAGGAATTAAATTGATAAAATAGTGATAAAAAAAAACCAACCAAAAGCAAAACAAAACAAAAACACCACAACAAAACCCCTAAACCTTGAAAAGCTTCTCCCACCTTTCTTTTCTCCCCAGGCTGATTCACACCTGACTCTTCTGTGTCTCCTTCCTCCCCCAAAAGTGTCACAGAGGACAGGTCATGGGAGCAGTGGTCAGTTCACAGCACTTCATCTCTGCTGCTTCTTCCTGCTTATGCTGTTCTGCTCTGCCATGGGGTCCTTCAAGAAATGCTCTGATGTGGGTTCCTCCCGTGGTTCATGTTTATCTTGACATTAGAAAGATGGTTTTTGCAGTGAAAACAGTCACCAGAACAACCTTCCCAGGGATGTGGCAGAGTTGCCATTGCTGGAGGATTTCAAGGTGTGGCTGGGCCTCCTTGAGGGTGCTAGATAACCTCATCTAGGAACCCAGTGTGGGTCCTCCACAGGCCACAGCTCCTGCCAGAAAGCCTACTCCAGTGCAGGCTCTCCATGGGCTGCAGGGGAATCTCAGCTCTGGCACCTGGAGCACCTCTTGCCCCTCCTTCTCCCCTGATCTTGGTGTCTGCAGGGCTGTTTCTCCCACGTGTTGTCCTTCCTGTCTCCCACAGCTGCTGTGCACAGCTTTTTACCCTTTGTTAAATACACTCTCACAAAGGTGCCACCAGCATCGCTGATGAGCTCAGCCGTGGTCTGCAGTGGGTCTGCTTTGGGGCTGTCTGGAGGTGGCTGTGACTGACATGGGGCCAGCTCCTCCTCACGCCTCACAGGAGCCACTGATGCAGCCCCTCCAGTACCAGAACCTTGCCCTGTAAACCCAGTGTAAGGCTACTCTTCAGTAACCTGCACCAACCTGCACCACTACCGAATCTCAGCTGTTTCCCTTCCCTGTAGGGTGGAGGAGGGGGCTTTTGTGGTTTCCCACCCACATTTGGTCTCTCTCTCTGAATCCCAGCCTCAGCCAAGGTGGCGGAAACCCACTGAGCCCCAGACATGGCTGAGATTTCATCTCTGTGCCACCCACTCTTCTCCTTTTGGCAGTGACTTGCCCCTTTGTCTGGGGGATGGGGCTGTGAGGTGCTACCGGGCTTTGGGGGGAGCAGGGACAGACAGCCACAGCAGCGAGGTTCACACTGTGCCACAGGAACAGCCGTGACTAGCACAAGAGCTTCTCCATTCCTTGTGACTTTGGAGAAAGATGATGTCCTGTTTCAGAGAGGCAGTCACCTGCATGAGACAGGAACTTCCCAGAGAGGGGTACAAAGGATGGGATGGGATGGGATGGGACGGGACGGGACGGGACGGGACGGGACGGGACGGGACGGGATGGGATGGGACGGGACGGGATGGGACGGGACGGGATGGGATGGGATGGGGTGGGGTGGGGTGGGATGGGATGGGATGGGAAGGGATGCGCACTCTGCCAGTGTCCAGAACTTGGGAAAGCCCTTTTCTGAGACACAGCTCTCCTGCAGGGATCTGATATATCACATCAGCATCTTCACAACTCTCACATGTGTCAAAAAGAAATGTCCTCTCTGGTCCCCAGCTGCCAGAAAGGCCTGTCCTTGGGGAAAGAAAAAAGAGTTAAGAAAACTCAGGATGGGATTGTAAGGCCATGGCATCTCGGTGCTTGGGGACCTGGGGCATTGAGCTGATGCTCCAGTTTGTACAGATTCTGGCTTGTGTTTTGTCTTCCCAGCACGCTGTAATGCAGAAACATTGGCTTGTTTTTAAACAGTTGGTTTATGTCACTGCAAATACCTACCAGAAATAGCATTCCCTGAAGGGGTAAAGCTTGCAAAATGCACTTGAACTTACTGTAGAGTGGCAAGGAGAAGCAGGGCTGTGGGTCTGAGGTGACAAAGCTGCAGGCTTGTCACATTGTGAGAATGCCTGTTCTGGATCCATTGCCACCCCAGGGTGGGGATCCATCTCTTGGAGCTGCTGCAGTTGTGCAGTGAACAGGTGCCTCTGGGACCAAGGGTCACAGCGTGCAGTGACGTGTTTGTATCACTTTCATCCAAGCATCTCAAAGCACTTTGCATGCATTAATTAAACATCAAATCCAGAAGGGATGAATAATATTAGCCAGTCAGTCTCTCTTCTGAATGTAATACTCCTCATAAATATTTAACTGGTTTTTAAGTTCTTTGCCAGTCTGGTTCTCACCTCTCTGGGGCAGTTGCAGCACTGCACCCCTGGGGACAGGGGGCTCATCCAGCACCGCACTCTGACCACATGGCACAGCA
This sequence comes from Prinia subflava, assembly GCF_021018805.1. Classification (NCBI taxonomy): domain Eukaryota; kingdom Metazoa; phylum Chordata; class Aves; order Passeriformes; family Cisticolidae; genus Prinia; species Prinia subflava. The sequence continues at coordinate 18,835,461 of NC_086249.1, forward strand.
GGGACAGCCCCAGCACTACGCACAGCCCTCCCCACACAGATCAGGGGCTGTCACGTTTCCCTGCTTCATCCCCTGCAGAGACTCTGCGCTGTCTGTCTTTGCTCTAATCCCATCACCAGCCATGCTTTTGCAAGCTCAGGCTGGAGAGAAACAGATCCTCTCAGCAGAGAGAAGAAACCTCCATGCTGTGCTGGGTGATGGTCGCAGTCTGCAGAGACGCTGTCTCCAAGGAGGTGAGAGATAAAGGGGGAAAAGGGCCACAGAAAGCAGATGCTGAGAAAGACCTTTTAACTGGCTTCACTGGAAAGCCAAGACGCCTCCAGAGATCGTCTCCTTAAAACCAAGTTCCCTGCACATTAGTGGGGGCCTCAAGTGCCCCTCTGTAGTCTGATAGGTGAAAGATAGCCAGATGTGTTGGAAAATTAGTGATTGCCCAGTGGTATTGGAGAGAAGGAAGGACAAGTGTTTGACACAGCATAAAAACAAGATCTTCAGGCACCTGACTACCAGCAGCTTCAAAGGCCAGGAGCATTCTCTTTGCAAGAGAATCACTGGCATCTGGTGAGCCTCTCAAGGGGCATTTCTGATGCTAGATGTGGGAGCTAGAAACAAGAGGTTGGCTGCTGAGGGGGCCCAGTGATTTGCCTCAGCACAGCTATGCTCTCCAGGAAGGGGGAAAACTGGGGAGAGATACCTCTCTGCAGGCACTTGGAAGCCTGAATTAGGAAGAAAGGGCTCTCTAAGCAGATATAAAGGTTCATTTGCTGATCACAGTGGAAAATCAGGAACCCTCCAGGGAGGCTCTTCATGAGCAAGGGGTCCCCTGTATTTAGTCAGGAGGGATGGAGCCTGATGGAGCAGGACTAGCCAGGTGCGCTGGGAAATCAGGGACTGCTTGGAGGGCACTGGACAGAGGAATCAAGAGTCACTACCTGCAGAAGTGTATCACCAACAGTGACAGGGGCTAAAGCGAGCCTAACCAAAACCAATCCCATGTTAAGGACCTGTGAGAAATGCAAGAGGCAGGAGGGAGGTGCCTGGGGGAGTTTTTAGGGACCTATATAGGATGCATATTGCTTTATCACTGTTACTGTTACTGGCCCTGGCAAGAGCAAGGGGGAGAAGCTGGTGGCAGTATTGTTTCGATGCACAGCTGGTGTTCCGTCGGCACAGAATCCCGCCGCACAGTGCGCTAGATGGCGGCATCGGCTCGGGACAAGCAGCGGGCAGGGACAGCTCTGCCGGCCGTGCGAGCTCGTGGAATCACAGACAGGCCTGTGGGAAGAACCGGAGAGATCATCCAGTCCAGCACCCTGCCATGGGCAGCAACACCTTCCAATAGACCGGGATCCAACCTGGCCTTGAACACTTCCAGGGACGGGGCATCCACAACTTCTCTGTGCAACCACTGTGCCAGTGCCTCATCGCCCTTACAGTAAAGATTTCTTCCTAATATCTAATTTAGGATTTTGGAGGGCTGGGGAGTGAGTGGAGGGTCCTAACTGAGCTCCTGACAGCCCCCAAAGCTTGTTAGAGAGTTTGTTGGTGTGTCCTCCTAGGTCCAAAACCTGGGTCATTTTACGTACAAAAAGGGGGAATGCTGACCTGGTGACAAGAAAGAAGACATGCAGTGCTTGTAAAAGCAGATGAACATGAGAAACCTCAGTAAGAATGAGAACTATCAAATCCTTGCAAGATCTGCCCTTGTGTGTGGCTCCCTGTGGTTGTGGGCACCGGGAGTGTCCCGTGTCCTCCTGCCATGAGACCCATCCGTGCGGGAGCAGTGCCGCCCTTCTCAGAGCTCAGCACTCGGCAGCTTTGGGAGGGAGTCACACGGAACCTAGGAGAGAAACTCCTGGGCATGATGGAATCACAGCTATGGAATGACAGTCCCAGAGGCTTTGGAACTTGGTGGGAGGCACAAGATGCGCTACCCACAGCAACAGCATTCCCGTAAGGAGATTGGCTTGACGGTTTTGCCTTTAGAAGGCAAAAGTAAAACCCTACATATTTGGGGTTTATTCATCAAAGTATTGAAGAAAAAGAAGCAGAGTACTAAGTCGTGGGATTTTTTTGCAGGATTGGTGCTGATATTGTTCCCATAAATTTGACAAGCAAATACAAAACTCAGTGTGCCTTAGTAGCCTACATAATTTAAGATCATAATTTGAATTTGGTTTTCGTGTTTTATTTTTTGTAAAAGGCTGTGCAGAATGCACAAAGACAACAATAGATGTATTTTTCTTGTTGCTCTTTTGTCAGATTATGCTATTTGCTAGCACTTAGCCTCTCACTGTAAATCCCTCAGAAGTCTGGGTTGCAGAACATCTGGACCTAGTTATGATTTTTTCTAATGATGCTGATCTTTCTTACTGAAAAAAAAGATTAGTTTGGGATTAAAGATTGTCTTCCTATTCCTTTTGGAGGAGTCCTACGCAAAGGAATTTGCATGCATAACACTTTCTTTGCATTTCTTAAGCCTCGTCTCTGCTAAAAGGGAATCCACTGGATTTCCTGTGGTTTTCTTAAAATTTTTATCCACTGCAATGAGTTTACATGGCAAGGTCTAGATAGCTGGTGATCTATAGAGTTGGTTTCAGTGAGAAGCTGCCAGAAGCTTCCCCCATGTCTGATTCAGCCAATGCCAGCTGGCTGCAAGACACTAATGGCCAAGGCTGAGGCATCAGTGATGGTGATAGAGGCTCTGGGATAACATGGTTAAGTGGGATAAAAAAAAATTAACAACTCTAGCCAGAGAGAGGAGTGAGGATATGTGGTAGGAACAACCTGAGACACAAAGGTCAGTGCAGAGGGAAGGGCAGGAGTGCTCCAGGTGCCAAAGCAAAGATTCCCTGCAGCCCGGGAGGTCCATGGTGAGGCAGGACACCCTCCTGCAGCCCATGGAGGTCCAAGGGGGAGCAGAGATCCACCTGCAGCCCATGGAGGTCCATGGTGAGGCAGGACACCCTCCTGCAGCCCATGGAGGTCCATGGGAGAGCAGAGATCCACCTGCAGCCCATGGAGGACCCCAGAGCAGGTGGATGCCTAATGGAATCTGTGACCCCATGGGAAGCCCACACTGGAGCAGAGCCCTGGCAGGACCTGTGACCCCGTGGGGAGAGGAGCCCATGCTGCAGGTGGGACTTGTGACTCCAGAGGGGTCACATGCTGGAGCAGTTTGAAAAACCTGCAGCCCATGGGATGGACTTAAACTGGAGAAGTTCATGGAGGGACCCCACACTGGAGCAGGGGAGAGTGTGAGGAGTCCTTCCTCTGAGGAGGAAGGAGTGGCAGAGATAACACGGGATGAACCGACTGCCACCCCCATTCTCTGTCCCCCTGTGCTCTGTGGGGAAGAAGGTAGAGAAAATTGGGGGTGATATAAGGCCTTGGAAGAATGGAGACTGGGATAGAGGTCTTTTAAGATTTGAGTTTATTTTCCTAATATCCTGCTTTGATTTGATTTGATTGGTAATAAATTCAAATAATTTCCCCGTGGTGAGATGTGATGATAATCAGTGAGTGATCTCTTCCTGTCCTTATCTGGACCAATGAGCCTCTTGTTATACTTTCTGTCTCCCATCCAGTTAAAGGAAGGAGTGGTGGAACAGCTTCAGTGGTTTGACCCAGCCAGGGTCAAACAAGCACATTCTGGTACGTTGAAAATACTTATCTGAGTTTTGCATCTGTAGCTGTATCCTTCTGGAAAAGTGTCGGGTCTCTTTCCTTCATATGTCATTTGCTTTATTTCCCATTTCTATTTATTGGCTCCTCTTGAAACACATTTCTAGATTTGTTTGCTTTATTGTACAGACTCTTGGTTCTTCTACTTCAACTCTACCGACTTGCCTTGTGCCATCCATTTGGAAATATTTTCCTATATATAGGAATAGTTTCTAGGAAGGAAAATCTAAACTGCATAAATACTTCCAGGCTTCTGCTCACTCCAACTGCAGCACGTCAGGCATCTGCCTACCATGACAGGCACAGTGAACAGCTGGGTACAAGCTCAGTGTTGCTGAACTTCTTTCAGAGGAGCAGACAAAACACTGAAGGGCTGGATGGAAGTAATGCAGAGAAGGGCTCTGTGTCTCCGTGTAAACCAGCACTGCTCCCCTGCTGGGCTGCTGCCTCCCCTTCCAGAGCAAAGGACACAAGCAGAGCTGGCCATGCATAGAGATGGGCCTGTGCAAACTGTCAGAGGGAAAGTCCCAAAATCTGGGATTTGTACCTGAGAGGCAATGAGTCAGGAGGGCATGGGGAAGTAACAAAAAAGGGGATGTGATAAAACGTGGTAAAATAATGGCCACCCAAGGTACGATAGATTTGGGAGTCCCTCTTTTCCCAGCCTTTGTGATGGGAGAAAAGAAAGCAGAGGAGAAAGCAGATAAAGTGGAAAGCTTTCAATTCAAAACCGAGAGAGGAACCATTTTCACGCAGTGAATAAGCAGATCCGAGGACTGATTGCCAGAGGAGGTCAGAGAGTACAAGGAAACAGCGAGGTTTAAAGACAGACCAGGCACACATCTGAGCAATGAGAACATCCAGGCTGGTAACAGGCAGTGCTTAAACTGCTACCCACAGGAGGAGAGAGCATCCTACTGTGTGTGAGAAGAGAGAACATACCACTGCCAGGCACTGAGAGAATATTATGTGATCCTGATGGATATTGGATTGGCCCTCAGACCCAAGGGGGTTAACCAGCCTTTTCTCTGCCTCCAGAGCATCTGGCAGAGAGAGGTGATTGAGCTAGACAGATCATTCCTACCTGAAAAAGAACTGCAGCATTATAATTTGCCAAGGGAGATGCTGGTACCATGCTGGACTGTCTTGTCTTATGTTGGTTCTGCTCCTGGGTCTGCCTGAAATTGCAGGGATGGTTGCAGACCCAGGGATGGTTGAAGCAGACAAGTCTACCTTGCAGCTCTGCTGCACTTCTCCAGGATTCAGTGGAGAAAGGGGTGTCATTTTCAGTAAAATACATGGATAGCTGAGTAACCAAAGAGCTGTGGAGTGCAGTGCTCCCTGGAGTGGGCTAGGTGTGGCTTTTGGGTGCTGCTGGCTACCTGCAGTCTAAGGACACCTAAATACACTCACTACCTAAGTGCCTGAACCTTTTGGGGAGGCAAGTTGAGACCCACACACTAAGAAGGTCTGTTCATGTGCCTGCTGAAATAGTGAAAAGCTGTCCTGGCTGTGGTGACCTTCTCCCAAGCCAAGAGAATCTTCCATCTGGAACACGGAGCAGCCACAGCCTGGGGACCCATATGGGAGAAACGACACGTGTGACTCTTGTCACTAATAAGTGTTCCTTCTGGGGTGGCATTCTGTTCAAGAGCAGTACCACAGTCCTCCAGGGCTGTTCAGAGGGGACGTGAAGAGCATTCTCTGACTACAAGAAACCTAAACACATTGAAGGTCTTGAGAGGTAGGGCCTGGCAGGCTCATGCTTACATCACTAAGTACATCCTTAGCAGGAAGAGGGTGACAAAGAGCCATAATACCACTTGCAGATCTTTCAGGAAAATGTGAGGTCTAAAGAAATAAATGAATGAATGAACAAGGATGGTCAGATGGGAGAAAAAACATAAAAGAAGGCTCTGAAACACGGCAAAACAGAGAGACTGAACCTGTGATTCTTCCTTCTCTAGTGGCATTTAATTTCCCCTTCCCCTCTGTGAAAATGTCAGAAACGGGCAGCTTCAGTAAAACAGAACTGAAAGAGAAAGAGAAGGCAGCAAAAGCCTTAGAAATGGCTTCACACAGGCAGAGGTACACCCAGCTCCATCAAATAGGCATGATCCTCCACAAGCACAGACAGGGGCCAATGGGGTTTTTTGTCACATGAATTTATTTTAAGTTCTAAAAGAAGTTTCTAATAAGTTAAAATGCTCAAAATGTGCAACAGGGCAGTGAGCAGGGCAGTGCAGGGAGAGGGGGGTGGAGAAGAGAGTGAGCATGGGAGAAAAAACATTGTCAGACTGCAAGGGAGATGGATTCCAGCCATGTCCTGCATCAAAGTGTTTCACCAGAGAAAGCCTGAGAGAGAGGCCATGAAGGAGGGGCAGAGAGTGGGACAGAGACGTGGCACCAAAGCAGGCAGTAGCTGCGGGCTCAAATACCCCCAACAGCTCCAAAGCATCTCTGCTGCTGCCCACCTGACTGCAGTGGTGAGTCTGCCTTGCCCTGGCTGCAGCTTCCAGCCCCTCTGCAGGTGCAGAGCTCGTCAGGTCCCCTGCATTGCCCATGCCACCCCTGGTCCCTCTGAGAGGTGTGCATGGTGCCCAGACTAGCCCCGATGGCCCTGCTTCCATCAGCACTCCGTTTGCTGGATCTTCCCTTTCTGGCTTTCCTCCGTGGGCTTCCAGGGCACGGTGACTGCACACATCCCCTCCAGTGCTGGGAACGCAGGGGGCCGTGCCTGGAAGGGAAGCAAGAGGCTGCATCAGACACGGGAGAGAGATGGGATGGCACAAGTCTGGGCTTCTCCCTGCCATGGAAGACAGTCCTGCTTGCAGCCATAAGGCTCCCATTCCCTCCCAGAGCCAGGGAAGAAGACACTCTCTGAGACAGGCAATTTCTTCTGGGGAAGGCTGGCTCAACACCATCCTCCGTGGTGTCATGGGCATAAGGAATAACAAAGACAGGACGTGCCTAGGGGGGAGCAAAGACTGATCTGGGCAATGGCCAGGCCACTGGCAGGTTTGATGGTATGTCAGATTTTACAGCACCTTTTCAGAGAGAGGTAATAAAGGCATGAAGGCTTGTGCAAAATGAGATAAGAACAAATTAAAGACAGAACCACTGTCACAAGGGACTTTCTAGACAGTGAAAACAAGGTAGATCTCAGGGCTCCTGATAGCAGTATAGGGCTACACACAGACAGCACAGCAAGAAGGATGAGATGAGCTAGAGAATGGCATGGTAGGTGTGATCTCAGCTAAGAGGAAGGGACTGGGGTCTTGCTGACAAGTTTCTGCCAGGCTGAAGGGAAATGAAAAGCACGAGTCTTCAAAGACCAGTCATTATTGGCACAGAGAGTGTGAAAGTGCTAATGAGTTAGGCGGCTGATAAAGCTGAGGAGCCTCATTTGGAAGAAAGAGGATGAGAATATCATGCAAGACAGAGATATTTTAGGAGAAGGAAGCACTACCCTGAATGACAGGATCAATGAAATGCAACAGTACCAATCAGACATTGATAGGGTCAGGGAATTGGAATAGGAATTCCTAACGTGTGGGCAACAGCCCATTTGGGTGTGCATGATACACCACAGGGAGCATCCAGTTTCCAACCAGCGCAGGAACAGCAAATGCAGTCTCCGAGGATGCCAGCAGAGAGAGGGAGAGAACCAGAGAAGAGCTGATATCTCTGCTCAAGGCACCTCATCTGCCCTCTGGAGGAGGACGAGCCCAGCGGGGAGTCTGTGCTGAGAAGGGTGTGAATCACAGAATCACAGAATCAGAAGGTGGCTGGGGTTGGAAGGAGCTTTGGAGATGATCCAGTCCAACCCCCCTGCTAAAGCAGGGCCATCCAGAGCCGGCTGAGGAACACCCAGGGATAGAGGACCTGTGCTGTGACACGGGAGCCTGGCTTGCTCAGCACAGCAGGGCCCTGGGGGCATATCCAAATGCTTTGGGGTGGTGAATATCCTGGCGGGATGAGAGCTGTTGAAGCAAACAGCTGGACACCCCGGTATACTATTTCCTGCTGTAAAGCTGAGGCTTTACAGGTACACCGTCAAGGGGTTCCAGTCCAAGGCATTGGGCCAGAAAGGTTCTGATCACCTCGCCCTGGACTTGCACACTTGAGAGAGTCACACAGAAACTGTAGATTTCTGCCTCATATTATCCTTTACCATCAGTGCTGATTAAGGACGGATGACGAAGAACCTGTCACGAGCTGCTCTTGCACTACCCACAGTGGTTTTTTAAAATTTCCACCTTGCTTCTTTTGTGATGCTGTCTGCCTTCAGTCTCCAGCCACTGGGACTTGCTGAGACTTTTCATCAATTTTGTCACATCCCTCGTCTTCAGCTCAAGGCAGTTTCAAGGCTCCCAGCTCCTTCACCAGGGTAAGCGCTTCCAAACTTCTCTTGCTCTGATTGCCCAGCCCTTTCCCCACCAGAATTGTCATCATGGGCCCTTTCTGTGAGGCTAAGAAGAAGGCAGCTGGATCACAGCTCCGCCCAAAAAGTGTCCCTTGTCTGCAAAAGGAAACCCTGAAGGACGATTTTGCCATGTAATTAATATGCAGAGCAATTATATGAAAGCTGCAGAGAAACAGTCGGAGTAGTTTGCACAGTTTTTTCCAGTGACGTGTGGGGAAGGATTAGTCCTGGCCTGGTCTTGAGGATCATAAAGGCAAGGTACAAGGTAGAGTTTTCAGAGGACAAGATATCGGAACAGGCTGAGCAAATGAAGGACATTAAGTTGCCAGAAGCTGAGACCTGAGGTGTGAGGGCTGAGCCCTGCATCAATATCGGTGTCTGGGCACCAGCAGGCATTGATACACAACAGGAGATGGTTACATTAAAGCATCCAGCTAAGGAATGAGAAAGAGGACATCTACAAAAGCCTGGCAATTAGCCCTCCTCTACTACAGCATGGCTTGATCTCTGGGGGAATAAACATGAAGCTTTTCAAAGCTGGGCTGTGATTGTCCCTTTGGAGGTTTTGTTCCTTCTCTGAGGTGTCTGACCTGCCCCCAGAGGAATGCTCTGGTCAGCCAGACCTGCCACTGCCCAGGGTACAGCAGTCCCTGTGTGTCCATGACACCGTCAGCAGGTTGCTCCAGCCCCACACCTCCTCTAGCCACTGTGTCCCCAGGACCTTTCACTGCTGCCTCTGGAGTAATCTGGGGAAGGTCAAATAAGGGTGGATTTACGGGAAAAAGGACAGAAATGGGGTGATGGACACTTACCCTTTTTTGTAGGGCTAGAGCCACAACACAAATGGCAAGGAGGAAGAAGAGGGTGAGTGTGAGCCCAAAAGTGACCTCCCCACTTAAGATCGAGGGAGCGCTGGAGACCTGGGCACCTGTCAGGAGGAAGCACAGTTAGGAAGGAAGGGATGGTTGATGTTGCACCGAGGAAAGGGTGGGACTGCACAACAACAGGCAAAAGAGGACAGAGTGCGGGGAACTGGAAGGAACAGTATGAGGAACTGGTGAAAGCCAAGAGAGGATGACAAGAAGATGGGATCCCAGTGGTCCGAGGGGAGAAGGACAGGATGAGGTTGAGAGAGGAAAGGGCATCAAAGAGCTAAGCAGAGTGAGAAGAGGTTGTTGCAGACCCATGGGGGACAGTACCTGTGATCTGCAGGTCATACTCCACTGCTCCCAGTTTGCCTTCTGGGCCATGCACACTGCATTCCCAGGTGCCTGTGTCCTTTTGTGACACCTGGGGTATTTCCAAGATAGGTCCCATCCAGGAACCGTGGCCCTCCAAGTTACGAGGAGACGCCACAGCCAGCTTGCTCTTGGTGGGGGCTGAGCCAAGGTGTGTCCACTGGAAACGCTCATGTCCCTGGGAGTGCGTGAGGCTGCAGATGAGCAGCAAATGATTCCCCTCAGAAACCAGTCCTTGGATGCTCGGAGTCACTGTGGCAAAGGGAAAAAGTTACCTCAGGAAAGACTACAGGCATGTCATCATCTCTTCCTCATCCATCCTTCTTCTATTGCATCTCTTCTTTATTACTTCCCCTAAATAATTGTCTTTGTCTTTCTCCTTCTTAAGAGGAATAATGAAGTGACCTAGGAAAAGCGCTGATTCCAGCAGAGTCCAATGCAGCGCAATGCCCTGAGCAGAGATCTTGTTTCCTGCCCTGGGGTGGGAACCATGACCATTGCACTGACAGGTAGGGAGCTTTATCTGCACTGAGGGACCCAGGGGGGTGAGGCACCTCCCGGTCTCTCCTCTCACCTGTAAGCACAGCTAAGGTCACAGCCCTGCTGATTGTCCTGTGTCCCACAGAGACAGCGCAGCGGTACTGCCCCGCATCGCCCGGCCCCACCACGGGGAGATGCAGGGGGAAGCTTCTGCTGCTCCGGTTCTGGGACACGCCCCAGTCTTGCAAATGTCCTCCTGCAGGGTGGCTCCAGTGGGCCGCCACCACTCTCATCCCAAAGGCACTGGGAAGGTAGCTCAGACTGCACGGTAGATCGGCTTCAGAGCCAGCTGCTGCATAGACCACAGGGTTGGGTGGGCCATCAAAACCTGAGCCAGGGAAAGAAGACAGTGTGGAGAGGTGCCTGGAAAGAGCTCCTCAGAGAGGTGACTGACTTTCCCAGCTGGGAGCTGGGAAGCCGAAGCCACTGGGGTTAGTCAGTCACATCAAAGGGATCAGCTTGGGGATGCTGGGGTATCAACACAGAGGATGAGCTCACCTAGAATTTGCAGGTTGAATGTGGCAGAAATTATCTCGTTGTCAGAGTACCGAAGCTGGCAGCGCCAGGAGCCCGCATCACGCATGGCTGGATGGAGGATGGAGAGAGTGCTGGACAAGGAGCAGAAGGTCCTGGGGGTGGGGCCCGGGTGCTTGTTGTGGAACCAGCATGTCTCCACCAGGCTGGCCTGGTGGCTGGAGTTGCAGGTCATCAAGAGCAGCTCATTTTCTATCACAGGACCGGGTGGGCTGAGGGTTACTGCAAAAAGAAGGTTTTGGGTTGGGGCATGAGCTAAGATGATTGGGGAGCTACCAAACCAGGCTTTGTGCCTGCGCTGTCTTAACTTTATCCCTCAGGCAGCTCTCCCTTCAGAGCTGAGGGCAGACAGTAGGAAACTGCACTTTCCAGAGGGTGTACTCTCACCTGTACTCTCACCTGCCAAACACGGCATCCCTACCCTATCCCACCTTTACAACCTCCCCAGTCCTAAAAATCAACATTCCCCAGGTTTTGCATCCTCTCCTACCTGTGATCACCCCCAGCTGCACACGGCAGCTGTGCACCTCCGTGGTGTATTTCACCCGTGCCTCGTACAGCCCCGCGTCCTCGCTCCGGACGGGCTGGATCCGCAGGGAGAAGTTGCCATTGCGCAGGGCCGGGTCCTGCAGTGACACCCGGGGCTTCATGAGCAGCGCTGTCTTCTGGAGGCCCGAGTCCCCAACCTCCAGCACCACGTGGGGCTCCTGGTGCACACTGGAAGCAGGACAAGGGAGCAGCTCATGCCAGAGGCAAACATGAGATCAAGGGAGGGGGCAGGAAAGAGGGAATATGGGGAAGGAGGGAATATGGGGAAGGATAAAAGGGGCTCAAAGGGCCTCCAACCCCCTCATTCCCCCAGAAGGGCTCGTATCTCTTTTGGCCCTGGCATACCTTCCCCCATGCCGCCTCCACAGCAGAGATATTCTGTCAGGCAGCTGCTTGGAACTCTCCCTCGTCTTTCTGGGGCTTAAGTGGCAGGGCAGCACGGCTGGACTCCCCTCTCTGACCCACACTTTCTGCTCCCTGCTGCTCCCCTCCAATAATCCTGGTAGGACGTGGCCAGCTGTAACAAGATGAGGAGAGTTGAGCAAAGAGTGGGATTCAATATTACCCCGCTCTGGGGTGCAGATGCCATCCTTGCCGGGGTGGGTTGGAATACATCATGATATCTGGCCACCTTCTGTGGAGCTGGAAGGGCAGAAATTGTCCCTTCCAGCCTTCCCAGGGATCAAGTAACACCCAGACTCAGATTTTTGAGCTACTCTGCTGTCCCCAATATGTTCAGCCCCTCTTACCAGTGAAAGGCAGCAGAGTGGAGGTGAGGAACAGCACCAGGGACACTGGTCTCATGGTGGCATCCAGAAGAAGGGGTGCTTCTCGCTCAGGTCTGTGCTTAATGAGGTCCAAGGCTTGAAGAGATCAGCAAAAATGGGGCATGGACAAAGAAGGTTGGTAGAGTAGGTGGGTGAGCACAGAGAGGTCAGTGGGATGTGCTTGCTCTCATGCTCTCTCTCTCTCTGTCTGATCAAAGCATTTCCCTAAATGCTTTTATATTGCAGGTGGGCAGTGAATTTCTTCCCATCACTAAGAAGATGCGTCACGGCCAAGAAACCAGTACGAGCCTGAGGCACGTGAGGGCAGAGGAGGGAGGGACCAGAGACACTGCTCTAAGCATCTTTCAGTGGAAATTCTTTGGGTCGCTGTTGTTTTTCTTACAAGTTTCGCTTCTATATAGCCAGTGGAAAAAGTGTAGAAGACACTTCCCAGCAAGTACCCTTCATGTTTTTCTTTCATCTCTTACCTTTTTTGGTTTGATCTTCCCGTCTCTTACAGATTCTCTCTAATTCTTTCAGGGCTTTTGAGAACATGTTGGGGTTTTTTTCTTCTGTTCTTTCTTTTGTTGTTTTTCTTATTATTAGAGGGTGGTTTTTTCCTTCTTTAATCTTTCAAATGTGCTGATTTCTTGGCTTTTTCTCACTGGTCAGTTCACAGGCAGCATGAGGAAAGGGTCCATGCTAAGCTCCAACCAAGACACGTGACTCATCAATGTAGAGTCCAGGGCTAGTATGGGACACAGCTGAGATGGTCCAAGGAGACAGAGGAGAGCATCCAGAGAGAAAAATAAGCACTGAAAAGAGGGGCTGTGTGCTGTGGCACTCTGAGAAGTGTGAGGAAAGAACTTTCCCCCTCCAGCAGCTCTGGGGGAAACCCACTGGAGCTCATGTGCTGAGGGGGCTCATCCTAGCCCCCATGCAGCTGCTGACCTTTGCACAGGGCAATACATTTCCATCCATGTGCCTCATCCTGGGGCTGCTTTTTGTCTCAGAGAACCCCCACTGTTGTGGTTCACAGTTTCCAGCAACCCACTGGCTCTGACTCTTTTGGACTTATCAGCCCTTCATGATGGGTATCAGACACCCAAGCCCCCCAGTGGCTCATCCACCAAGGGCTTGGGCTTTTTCTGAGGCTGAGGGAAGGGAGGTGACTCATAGTGGCCACTTCTTGACTGTAGAAAGAATTCTTGCTTGCTCTCTAGTTCTCCTCAGCTGTGTGGTGAAGGTGGAGGATCAAAGAGAGCCAGTGCTATGCTTCCCTTCAGCAGAGCTCTGATGCAGGGACAGCTCTCTGGGCTTTCATCCCACGTGGTTCTTCAGCCTCCTGAGTGGTGGGACTGGTGTACAGGTGCAACCTTGTGTATCTCATGGTGACACTTGTGTGCCTTCACACCCCTGAGGGACTGTTCTGTAGTGGCCCCTCATGCCCTCTTGTGTGAGACAGCCCAGGGGTTTGCATAGGAGAGGAAGAGACAAGTGAAGATGGGGGAGAACCTGTGACAGTTGTCAGGAGGTGTTTTTTCCTCCAGTTCCAGAAAAGCAGTTTGTGGTGACCAGTTCAAGCAGAAAACATCAACCTCTCTTTCCCTTGAATCAGCAGCGCAAGAATGGTGTGAGTGTGTGGGTGAAGGTGAGCAGAGAGAGAGAGAGAGGAAGGAGATGGAACCGTGGTGGGAAGACACGTAGGACTCCACAGTCCAGCACCCTCTGCTCACTTCTCCTGGCCCTCTTCGGGGGACACACCGAGCTCTCTGCTCTCCCCCTTCATTTCAACCCTCCCTGCACTCGCAGCCTGGGCACCCTGGCACTGTCCCTCTTGCCCCCAGGCCATCCGTAGTGGGACCTGTACCCTGGGAAATGCTTGTCCCTTGTAAGGACCAGCAAAGGCGAGGCTGCGCTCCCATCCCGCTGCCGCTCCCGAGAGGCGGTCCCACGGCACTGACGGGCAGCCCGGGACAGTGACAGGCACTGCCCGGGACAGTGACAGGCACTGGCCGGCGCTGGGGGGGCACTGCGGGCCGAGGGCTGGTTCTGCTGAGCGAGCACGTTGTGAAATGAAGGGCTCGGAGGCGCCGTTTTACTCAGCACCAGGCTATCTTTAGCAAAGGCTCGGTGACGTCTCTCCCTGACGACCCAGATTAAATGCTGACTCCCTCGAATGGCATTTTCGTCATCTCCCAGAACAGGACCCCGGCGCAGAGATAACAGTGACCGGAGACAGAGCAGCACGGGAACGTCTCAGCAGCGCTGTGCGGGTCCCGGGGCGGGGAGGCTGCGGTGGGACTCTGCAGAGCCACGGGGGATGACAGGCAACTCCAGCGGGAGTGGCCGGGGCAGGGAGACCGGAGCCCAGCTGGCTAAATGCTCCTTTGTCTGTGTGAGGCATTAGGAGCTTCAGCCAGGCTCCAGGCGCACCCACGGCAGACACCTTGTGCACAGCCGAAGTACATCGCTTTTTCTGTCTGTCTTGGCATGTCTTACGAATGGAAACTATCCTTCCCAAGAAAAACGGGAATAGAAAACACCGTTCTGCAGTACGCCTGAGTTAGTGTTGCTGAAGGAATTTTTCGTTGTGTTTCCAGAGTGCTGTGATACCGTGTCTGTCTCTGAGAGGTTCCACTTCCACGTTTTGGCCCTTGCAGCATCGAGTCTGAAGCTGGTCACAGTCTTCTGCTTCATGCTGAGTTTCTGAGGTGCTCCAGAATTTATTTGCAGACTATAGCTGATCTAAGAAACCACGCCGTGGCTTGTAGCCTGGGTTATCAGCTGCTCTGGGTGTTCCTGAGATAGAGAGCTCGACAGAAGGACCTCGTGTAAAAAACCTCCTGATTGCTGTTTGCTCTGCTCAAAAGCAAACACAGCAAGCAAAAACAAGTTACTTACTAATAAGAGATAGCTAATAACTCTGTGGCAAGGGACTGTAAACAAAAAGCAGCCACACCTGGGGAAACAGAAGGGAAAGTCTGGCAGGGATGTGGTGTGAGCAAGAGCTGCCGGGCAGGTTGGTACTCAACAGGCGCCTGCACAGGCAGCAGCGTTTCCAGGGATCAGACTGGGATTAACTGCGAGACTTCTGGCACTGACTGGGAAGCTTAGGGAGCTAAAAGAGATCTAAGGTCAGCTGCAGAGGGGAAGGAGAGGAGCTGCCCCTCTCTGGGCACTGGGGACAGAGGTGGGGGCTCCCAAGCCAACACTGCGGTGCTGCAGCGGGGTCAGGCTGAAGCAGAGAGAGGCAGTGCCCACGTCTTGGCAGGCTTTGTGTGAAGTGCACGGTGGGGAAACACATAGAAATAGCACCCCTGGGGTAGAGAGGGATGCAAGCCACTCTATCCACACAGAGGGCCGTGGTGGTTTCCACCAAGGCATCTACCCAAGATGCATTCAGTGTACAAAATTGAGGGTGGGCACAAACTTCCTTTTTTGAGGGAGGAAGTGGCTGCTCCAGTCTTCTTTCTGTCCCTTCATGATGCCTGGAAGCAGCAAATTATCCCCCTAGGGGCAGAGTATGCCACGTGTCAGAGGGACCCATTCACCTGAGGTGACTGGTCCCAGAAGGGAGTGAGGAGGAGAGTACTGGAAAGGAGAAAGTCCACATCACTCAGCAGATCTGGGTGAACCCAAAATGTGGCCCTGCAAAAGTCCTTGGAGTGGGAAAAGTGACTGGATGCCTGACTGGGAGGCTTTGCTGAAAAGGCCCTTTCTAGAGGGTTTGCTGGGTGGGCAATGCCTGAGGCACCACAGGTCTCTGCTGTGGTACTGAAGAGACTCTAGCGGTGGGCTGCTTCAAAGAGTCCCACAAGAACACCTTTAGAAAGCACAGCTTCATGGGGTTTTTGGACAAATCTGCAGGCTCTTTCTACAGTGCTAAAAGGCCAGCACCCTTTGTGTGACAATCCTCAGCAGACAGCTGAATATCCCAGAGAAACCTGAATTAGAAAGTCAGGAACAGCACTGAGGGGAGCTGACTGAAGCCGTGGGCTGCATTTCTGCTAAAAAAAAAAACCCTGGTGATTTAATTACTGAAGAGAATCTGAGGCATTCATGGACATATTTGGCAGCTGGCAACTTGTATCTGGCCAGCATTTGCTGTGGAGAAGTGTGTAACTATTCTCTTTCAAAAGATCCTTCCTGCAGGGAAGATGGGATGCTGCAGGATCCCCTTCAGTCATCCAAAACTACCTGTGGAGATGGTGATGGCTTATCAGTACCTTGGCCAGTATTGAGTTAAGTGATGTCTTTGATGCCACAGCCCCTGTGTTTTGCAACACAGAGGGTGAGGTGGATTAACAACAAAAATCCATGCAGCAGGCTAGGTTACATTTTGACTTATCTCTCATTGCAGCATTCATGCTTTTAATCCAATGGAAAAATATGCAATAGCCTGCCAAACATCCCAGGGCTGCAGTGGGTTTTCTCAAGAGCAAAGGGGTACCCAGGAGCTCAACACGTGGTGGCAAGGTGGTGTCAGGACAGGCTGTGAGGCTGATGCTGGACATGTAGAGAAATCAGGGTGCCCAGATTCCCCCAACAGACTGCAAAAAAACCCTTTCTTAGGTGTGGCTTCTTTGGTGTTCAATATCTTCACAGATTTGCAGGGAGACTGTATGTGTGCTTTTCCTGGAGATTATTTGGCCTGTGGGGCCTCCAGAACAGATGTGGGTTGTGTCTGCAGTTCTTAAGACCCAGCAGCAGATCTGGGGGAACAGTAATATTTTTCCTGGTGCTAAGAGAGAAAGTTTGATCCACATATTTCAGGCTCATATTTGCATTTCTGCTGTTTCTCTCAACTGACAGCATAGAATGCCCTCAGAAAAAAAATCACCACAAATGGCTGTGCCTTCTGCTCCTGGGGCTCAAATCCTTTTTGTGTCCTAATCTGGGCAGTACCATGGGTCTCTCCAACACAGAAGAGGCACCTTGGTCATGTCTCAGATGCTGTTGTTCAGGGCACGGAGGGGTCTGGCTCTAGGCTTAGTTGCATGTGTCCTCAGGAGCTGTGAGCAGTAGATCTGACGCATGTGCTCTGTTTTTATTTTGCATCATGGCAGGAGAGCAGGAGCCCGTGCCTCATAGTGCACTGGATCTTGGAAGCTGCAGGCAAACACTAAATAGTGAATATGTTGTTTCTTAGTGGGAAAGCTAGATAAGAAAAAGTGCAGGGTAACTAAAGGACCATGTGATGCTATGAGAAATCATTTGCAGAAGAGTACAGCCAGAGGGAAGGTTGCTGTGGGTGATGGCACAGCAAGGGAGAGCACAGCAGTGCTCCAGAATAGTCCTGAAGAGAATAAAGTCTCTGATTTGGTGATCCCCAGCCACTTTGCTGTGAACAAAAAATTGCTAGGGAAGGAGATGGTGCATTTTTAAACTGAAAGGGCTCATTGTAAATCAAAATGGATTTATTCCTTTATAGTTCAGTTTTCAGCTGGATCAATTCTCCGCTGCTCATCAGTGTTGACAAAAGAGAGGCAGCAGGAGAGATGAAAGGGAGGATGGGATTGCCCCTCTCTGCAACACCACACGTCTGTGCTGGGTTAACACGACCGTGTGCCAGACTGCAATTCAGAGCGTGCTGGCAGCTGAGCTGTGTTTCCAGTTTCCTCTCCACTTGGCAGGTAGCAATACTTCTGTAAGACATCTTCTACTGCCCCACTAAGGAAAAGCCCCACAAAACCAAATAAGCCCACTTGTTTGTTAATCACAGCATCAGGGGAAGATTCAGGTGGGAAGGCACCTCTGGGTCTCCACTCCACCCCTCTGCTCCCAGCAGGGTGATTCTCAGACTGGGCTGGGTTGCTCAGGGCCTGGCCCAGGCAAATCCTTAACACCTCCAGTTGTGGATAATCACTGCTTGCTGTGCTCTTGCCTTCAGCACTGCAGAGACCTCGCTGGCTCTGGAGTACCCCTGTTCTCACCGTGCTGGAAGATGGCTGGTACATACAACAGGCTTTCTTGGTGTGAGGGCTGACCCTTACTCACCCTCAGAGGAGGCTGGGGCCAAAGATTTGGAACTATAAATGGACTTTAAAATTCCCAAGGAGGGGTGGGGTCTCCTGTGTCACGATGAGGACTGGGAGAAATCTGGGTTCCCAAAATGGAGAGCAAACTAATTATTAGGAAAGTCTGCAAGGAGCTGGTCACTGGGGTTCAGTTGAGGTGACATTGAGTAAACATGGGTGTAAGCTCGATTTTTTTTTTTTTTTTTTTTTTTTTTTGGTGCCATTTATAATTTTTCCTGGTTTTAAGAAGTTGCTGTTTGCAGACATCAGATCCCATTCTCCAGAAGGAGCACATACTGAGCAGCGCTCTCTCCACTGTAACAGGTTTCTTTTCCAGGTTCTCCTCTGAAAGCCACAAAAGACCAAAGGACTCTCTTTAGCTGCACAGCATGTGAGAGAGTAGAAGATAAAGCAGCTAATGCTTTTGTGTCCTGTGTAAATACTTCAGACCCTTTGCTGATGGGATGAAAGCGTCCTAGAAATTCAGACTATGTGAGCTTCCAGTGCTAGGCTGCCACAGGACTTGTTCAACATCCAAATGCCACGGATGTCTTATACTGCCAAAATGGTTAGGAGGGTTTCAGAGCTCTGCAGGTGTGACTGCCTCTCCTGGCATGGTGCATATATTTGGCAATGTTAATGGGAAGCCACTGCCTCCTAAGACCCCACTAAAGTCACACTTAGAATTCAAACATAAGGTTCTGTGTTGAGGAACAAAGTATGTGGATCACACTTCCAGAACAGAGTACAGTATCCTGGGAAGACAAGACTCCAGGGAGGGAGATAGATGATAACACACTGTATAAAATGGGATCTCAGAGAGTGAACAGATTGTGTTACCTCTGTTTACAGTACAAGTTACTGGAATGTGTCCATATATTGAAAAAGGATGTGGAAAAATGGAAAAGGATTTAGAAGAGAAGTACAAAAAAAATTCTCACTTGAGAGCCTGGGGATCTTGCTTTGAAATGAATGAATTTGAGGTGTTTGATTTCTTCCACCTAACCTGAAGAAAACAGCGGTGAGCTCAGGCAGCAACTTTACTGCAAACAAAAGGAAATTCATTTTATGTGTCACAAAGATGGTATAATTCTTGTTAGAGGATGATGTGGAGGCCAGGAATATAAATGAGTTCAAAACAGATTGGGTTATTTGTGGAGGATCAGTTCTTCTCTGGGTTTCAAATATGCTGACCTGGTGTGAGCAGCTTAGGATGTCCTTGACTCTTGCACAATCAATCTTTAGTATTTTTTTCCCATGAGCAGAAGATATGAGCTACAGGCACACTCTCCACTCCAGCAGAGGAACAAAATGATGACCAGAGGCTCAAAATGAAACCCCAAAATCTGCCTGGAAAGGAGGTGCATGTTTCTCACAGAGAGGCACTGACATGGGAATAACTCTTGTCATGACCTCTTCACCACCTGCAGACTCTTCACATGAAAAATGGTCAATGGCATCCCTTACTCAGCCCTAGGATATGGTACTCTGCAGGATTGAGGAAATTGAGCCAGACAATCACCATCCGAAGAATAAAACAGTATCTAGTCAGCTTTCTCCAGGCTTTTCCCTTACTCATAGCCCTGACTGGAGGGCCTGCCTAAGAGTTCATGTGTGCCCTTTGTAAGACTCAGGAGTAAAAGCCAGCTTGTCTTGCTCTGCAAGAAAACACCAGTGGAGGGAAACAGTGGATGAGCATGACTGCTGAGCTGAGGCAGACAAGCCACAGGGAAAAGGAAGGAAAAAGCTCCTGGATTCAAATGAAATGAGGTGGCAGTGGCATGTGGGTGTGGGGACTTTCCCCTGAGTTTGGCAGGGACTGCCTGTTTTTTCCCTAGCTACAGGTGCTCAGAGGGCTCATTTGTTCCAGCCCTGAAGGAGATACAGGGGTTTCTATGTTTTCATGATTTTTTTTTCAATTACTATAATTTTCTTCTGTGTTGCTTATTAAGTCAAAATAAAAGTCACTCTGGAGGACTGGTAACCCCAAGGGCTCTGTGTGCCCCCTGTCTGAACTGTAAAACCAGATCAGCTTGTGCAGAGGAGGAAATATGGGCAAGATGGTCCAGTCATGAGCCAAGGTAAAGTTCAGAAGCCTTAATAATGGAAAAGGAGGCTACAGTCATACTGGCACAAGAGTAGTTATTCAAAAGGGGAAAAAAATCAAGCCAAGAATAACAGCATTTCCTGGTCTGTGTTTGAGGCCAGTATAAAAACCAGAAGTTCTCAAAGTGAAGTGGCATACTTATTCAAGGGTCAGAAGATGATCTGGAAACCTTCCCAGGTTCTTGAGGGTGGGATTCTACCGTACAGCTGTTCTCATGAGGAAATTGATCCAAGAGATGCTCTTCCAAGCCTGCCTTCCTGTCTCAGTGCCACAGGGAATGACAGCCCCGGCAATATATTCACTGCCTCTGGCACACTTTCTGATAATATGGTCCTTCATGGGGTTCTAAGACAGACCAGTGTAAAATTTTGGTTTAAAAGGAGAAGGACAAGAAAATGTGGGTGTGTAACTATTACCTCCATGGCAGGTTCCTACAGATAGCTGCCTGAGCCGACTGAGGGGATGATAAACTGTGCTGAGGGGGGAAGGGACAGAGAACTTTTAAAATGCCATTGCTGACATGTAGAACTGGAGCTGTACACTCCAGTAGTAGTAGTGAGAAAAACAGGCCCCTGCTTCCTAAGGGTGAGACAGTAAAACTCCAAAGATATACCCAGGGATCCAATAAGGGAAGGAACACTACTGGGAAAGGGTCCAAAATCCATATGTGCCTTTCTAGTGGAGGTCCCTTGGGCTTGCCTTGGACTGTCTAGGAACAGGACCGCATCTGCTGGAAGAGAGAGACACAAACCTTGTGTGTTCAAACCAACCTGCGGACACCCAGCCAAGGCCAATCTGACCGTGGCTGACCACGCAGGGACCTCCCAGTTCCGCAGAGCTGGTGTGAGCAGAGCCAGCTCTGGCTGCTGAGGGCAGCTCACGCCTGCCCGTGCCCGGCATTTTGGGAGCAGAGGCACTGGGATGGAGTCTGCTCGCAGTTTTCCAGCCATGTGTTCCCGGACACGCCGGCTCTGGTGCCGCCAGGGGGCCCTTGCTGGGCGGGAGAGCTGTGCTCGGAGGGCCCCGGTGCCTCTCCCGAGATAAAGCTGGCCCGCAGGGCCAAGAACAGCGACAGAAGGTGCACCCTCCGCGCTGGGAGGGCGAGCCAGCCTGAGCCACGCTTGGCTGTGCTGCCTGTTCTCTTTTTCAGCACAAGCAGAGGTCTTGCAAAACGAGATCAGGGCTCAGCCTCTGTGCCCCGAGTTAAGGCAGAAGGACTTGGTCCTGCTGGAGGCCACCCCTGCAGGACATGTACAGCACTGAGGTGCTCTGCTGCACAGCAGCTGGGACACCGCAGGTGCCACCACTCCATCCCGGCTCCGTGACACCTGTCTTCCTTTCTGTCCGCAGTCTGGAACCCCGTCTGCAGGCTTCTCACACTTGGAGTAAAAGCAAAGCAGCCCTGGGAGCACCGATAGGGATCCTGCCACAGTTGGGAGGTTTGATCTGAAGTCAGGATTTGATCGGAAGCCCTTTAAGGCATAGAGAAACTGAGGCAGAACAGGATCCTCTCCCAATGACAAACTAGAGTCAGCATGGCACACCATTAGAATGCTTATTTCCACAGCTATGGAAAGGGATTCACAGACCCTAAAGCAGTCTGTATTTTCTTTAGTTATGAGCAAAACCTCCTGACTCATTTGAATTACAAGGCTGGCTTTTCCAAACATCCCTACTGAATCTTCTGTGAAATTTACCTTGTGAAGAAACATCAAATTCCCAGCTCAGATCTGGGTCCGTATTTACCATGCTGCTGTCCTGGAAGCTCAGGAGGTTTGTTGGAGCCGTATTCAATAGCTTCAGCTCTTTTCAAAACCAAATCTGACACAGGAAAAAAAACCTGTCAGTACCAAGAAACTTCCCAAAAGAAAACAGGAACCAGCTATAAGTTTTCCAATGGGATTTCTGGTGTGCTTATGGACAAGCCTACCTGGGGTCATGCTGGGCTTATGCTGGGAAGTGCTGTCCAGCAAAGACCTGCCAAAGGATGCTTCAGTCAAGGGGCTTTGAAAGTTTTCATTACAAATTGTGCAACCTAATAAATGCATCCTAAAATGGTGTGTGAATTGCTGTAAGAAAGGGAAACTCTAAGCCGTGACTCTGCCTGAGTATTGGCAGAGGTATTGGCAGACACAGGTAATCACAGGCCTCTGGAAACTGGCTATTTTTGCTACATCTTACATACTTTACTGGTTGCAGGATCTTCTAACTTGGATGCAGGGAGCCTTGGTAACATTTTGGACTTAGGGACAAGATCCTTCATTGCAGGACATGTAGCCAAGCACCCTGCTGGCATGACACCACTGCGTGACTGAAGGGACTAAACTGAGAATAAAGCATCTTTTACCCAGACAGGACCCTGGAAAAGCTGAGCTGGACTTCTTGAGATGCAGTGTTTAAGATACATGGTAAGAATGGGAACAATAAATGTCATTTCAAAAAACAAGGGAGGTCTACAGAATGTGCAGGTCCTACAGCCCCCTGGTGACAAGTGGCATCAGTCAGATGTCACCCACAGCACACACGAGTCGTGTGCTCTTCTGCCCCCTTCCATGGGTGACGTGCAGCAAGTCACCAAGCCCCCTGCCGTAGCCTGCCTGCACAGGGACACCTGACAAGGTGAAGCGCTGATATCCCAGCTCTGTGAGGCTCAGCTGAGGAGCTGCTGTTGTGCACAGACACTTTCAGCTGGGACTCAGGCTTCCTGAACAGCCAGAGACAGGAAAGCATCTTCTTCTGTGTCCAATAGGAAATGCCCCCCACAAGAGGGAAGCTGTGCTTGGTGGCACCACGCTGGGCCCATGAGCCATGTTGTGTGGCTGAGACCCTTGAACACTTAGAGACCTTAGGTCTCTCCTCACCCCTGTGACTGTCCAGGCTTTGTTAAAACCATAAAAGATCACCAGGAAATAGTACAGGGTTTGCATGGCAAGGTTTTAGTCATGGAGGGGCTCCAGGGGTGGTTTCCATGACAAACTATTCATGATGCACTGGCTTCAAATCCCTGCATTGCTGGAGGGGAGGAGGTAGAGAAAATTGAGAGTGAAATTGAGGCCAGGAAGAAAGGAGGGATGAGAGGAAGGTGTTTTAAGATTTGGTTTTATTTTCTCATTATCTTGTTCTGATCTGATTATTAATAAATTAAATTAAATTTTCCCCAAGTCAAGTCTGTTTTGCCTGTGACAGTAATTGGTGAATGATCTCTCCCTGTCCTTAGCTTGATCCTTGAGCCTTTCTTGACGTGAGCCTGTACTGTATTTTTCTGTCCCGTTGAGAAAGGGAGCATTAGAGCAGCTTTGGTGGACTTCTGGGGTCCAGCTGAGGTCAACTCACCACAGAAGGAAACCCCAAATTCACCCATTGATGAGACATCCTGTCCATCTGCAACATGTCCTGAGCCTGAGCCCACACATGTAAACACAGACTCCTTCCCTGAGAAAACAGACTGGAGCAGCCTGAGCATGGCTGTCTTTGACTCCGTGTCTGAAACGAGGGAGAGAGGTGGGAGGGAAAAGTACACGGGCTTCTTAAGGATCTGGAAGTTGTTTCAGTTTCCCATATGGCATATGGGAAGTGGCAGAGCAATGTGTCTCCTAACCAGAGGGACTAAAGAAGCCCCTGATCCCAGGGGGAGCGGTGGGGGAGAGGAGAAATAATTGGTCGTCACTGTTTTTCTAAAGCTAGTGCAACAAGGTGATTACGGACTTTCCTGAAGCAAGAAGGGTTTTCCTCCCAGACCAGCAGTGGCTGGAGGGCTCACTTTTTCCAGGTCTGGAGGAGGGTTCACAATTCTGCCCATGTGTTGGTTTTGATGATTTCTGTCTTTTATCTTCTATTGAGTTAAAACTAGTGTGAAGGACAAAAAAAAAAAGCTGGACAGAGGGGATCATTTGCCTCTGAAATGAGAAGTGACAGCTATAGGATACAAAGAGCATTCATTTCTGGGCTCAGCACTTCAAAATATCTTCAGACTCAGCTCACATTTTCCATGGCAGGCCTCTATTTCTTCATATACTGCAGTAATTGGGAGGTGGAAAGGGATATCTCAGGATCCCTAGCCCAACTCCCTTGGTCACATCGGAGCTGATTCCAGAGCTACATCATGTTGCTTAGCCAGAAGCATCATCTGGTTTTATCCACCCAACAAGGCAACGTTGTTGGTCACCTGCAGCAGCCAGAGCTGGCCCCGTAAGTTTGGCACCCCTTTCACAACCACAGCCTTCAGGAGGTTTGCTCATCACTCTGGTGGGCCCAGGTCCCCCCGTCCCGTGGTCCCTGCAAGGAGCGAGGGGTCACCCGCTCATCCAAGCTAGGACAGGCACCCAGCTCAGACCCCATAGGTGGCTCTACCTGCTCTCTGCACTGGGGCCAGCGTTTGCTTTTCCAGACCACGCAAAAGGGCCACCAGAAGCAGAAATTGTCAGTCTAGAGGGAAGTTCAGCAGAGCCTGCAAGAGCACGACTGCAACACCTCCACAATTCCCTCAAAGCAAGCAGACCTGGAGGAGGAGGAGAGAAAGAAGGAAATCTCTGGCGCTGCCTGGCTGGCAGGACCAGATCTGCTGTAAGCTTGCAGCAGGTTCCATCGGAAGCGAGGAAGGGACAGCTGAGGGAGTTCTGCCCCCAGCTGATGAGGTTAGCAGATGGCCACGGGAATTAAATGAAATGAGCGGAGAATTAGCACAGAGCTGAGAAACGCGAATAAGGCCCTGAAAAGGTATCATCATTTCTGAGGAACCACTGAAGACAGGCTTTGTTCTTACCTTGCTGACACCAGCACGACACGACTGATCTCATTGTGGAAGAAGAATTAGGCTGAAAGGTGAATAAACCTGCAGGCTCGGACACAAACCAAGCACACAGGCAGGCTTGAGATGAAGTGCAGTGCAAAGCCCTGCATTCTCAACTTTTTCTGGAAACCTATGCTTGCTGAACTCACTCTGTCAGCCAAAATACCACTGGATACAGCAAGGATCTTTGCAGATCTACAGGAAAGGAAGAAACTGTGTGGTTTTCTATTGTGTTATCTGCAGCCCTCACCTCAAGTCAGACATGATGCCCTGCAGGTCACCTACATAAAAAAACCCCAAAGCAGATATTTTTCTGTTTCTGCATCTCTAGTTGTATCTTCTACCTATCCACAGACAATGACAAAGGTGTTCAATAAAAATGAGTAAGATGGAAAAAATAGTAGAAACTGTGCAATCAAGGGGCCTACAGAGACATGGAGAAGCTGTCTGGCAGCCCTTTGTCACTTCCCTCTCCTGCAGTATTTCCCTCAGAGGAAAGGAAGGGTGGCTGCTCACATTGCTAGCGCTGGCCTAATAATCAGCTGCTGCCCCACTTCAGTCTGGATGACTGCCTGGATAGAGCCAGTGGTACTGCTGTTGCATCCACATAGGAAGCAGGGATGGAATTATGCCCCCACAACCCCTCATTGGCAAGCACATTCTTCACTACCCCTCGCCAGGCACTGCAGCGCTGGTGGGGAGGAAGTATGAAAACTGTAATCTGCCTGTGCAGAGATTGTATCATCCGCTGATAATTTGTCTTCAGTACTGAGCAGTAAAAGCTGGCTGCCGAGCAGAAAGTTTGGGGAAGTCCTGAGGACTTGCCCAAATCTGGAACAGAGACTAGAATCAGTATTATTTTTTTTTAATGGAGCAATGCTGGGAATACCAAATTGCAACAACGCAGCTCTGAGGTAGGCGCAGGCTGGAGCAGCCCGTTGATCCCTGCGCCCAAAGTGGGAGCAGGGAGGGGTGTTGCAAGTCACTCCCAGGCAGCAGCGACCTGCTCTTGGAACACGGTTCTCAGGGGAAGGTGCCCAAGCTGGCTGTGGCTCCAGCTCCACCAGGAGTGGGTGCTGGGGCGAGGTGCAGCGCGATCCCACCCGGGAAGCACCCACAGGCAGCGGGGGCTTGGCAGCAGCTTCGTCCCTCCACGCAGCCCTGCAGCCCGACACCGGCATTTGGAGAAAATGACAGCGGATGCTTTACCCCTCTGGAGACAAGTAAGTGTTTGCGCTGCCAGTGTCTGATCGGCTGCTGCAGCCGGACAAGCACAAAGCCGCTGACGCGCTCACAAAAGTTGGTATTATTTACAGCTCCCGGTGGCTCGCTGCGCGACTGCCAAAGTACAGGTTCAGAAAGAAG
Organism: Prinia subflava; assembly: GCF_021018805.1. Classification (NCBI taxonomy): domain Eukaryota; kingdom Metazoa; phylum Chordata; class Aves; order Passeriformes; family Cisticolidae; genus Prinia; species Prinia subflava. Next base: position 18,861,480 of record NC_086249.1, read on the forward strand.
AAACACGACCAGCAGCTTTAAAGGTCTGCTCAGATAAAAAGACAAACGCTTGACAGCTCTCCCTAAGGCGGCTGGTGGGACAAAGAGATGAAGCTCCAGCCTCTCAAAAACGCTCCCTGGTCTCCGGGGCTGGTGCCGTGTGAGTCACACCTGAAGCCAGCCAGGGCAGGGGGCCACGGGGCAGCGCACGGTGACAGCAGCACTGGGCTGCATCCAGCAGCTGCAGCTTGGTTTCCCTTTCCAAACCCCTTCTGCCCAGTGCTGAGGCCCAACAGCAGTTCCAAGAGATTCAGGACAGCCCTGGAGCTTCGTCCTGTGTTTGTGCCATGCCCCCGCTGTAGCTGCAGCACGACAGGGGGAGCAGCACCCAAACACGGTGACCCAAGGGACCCTTGAATAACCAACACATGGCCTTTGATCAACCTCCGGCTCCCCTCCCCACCCACTGCTGGGCAAGCCCCCCCCTCTTCCCACAGGCCAACTCCCACCGACCCCTGCAGGATGTGAATACACGGCCATCCACGCCAGCGGTTTGAAATATTTTTAAACGCTTTTATTTACAGTGCTTGTTGAAAACAATATATATATTTATATCTATCATCCTCGTGATGTCTGTGCCATAGAAAACGCTGTGGCTATATTGCCTTTAATTTACAAAAAATGGTCACAAGAAAATCTGAAGGGAAAAAATGGAAATCAAAGTTTGGTCCCCAATTGTTTCTCTCTTGATTTGTTTTAAAAAAGCCTCCAAATTAAAAAAATACACAGCTCAGATGAAATTCATATATAAAAGCAACCCTTATTTTCCGAAAAATTCACGAGGGCCAGCTTGCTGTCATGTAAACTTTGAAAGAAAATAAAAGCTTAAAATAAATCTTGTCTCCATGTGTCGCGTAATAGAACCATTATTTGCTTGTAATATTCTTTGTCTCTCGGGGTTCAGCAGGAAAGCGGATGAGAAGAGGCCTAGGACTGGGGAACGCACCATGAGATCTGTGCCCACACCTCCTGGCTCAGGGAGGAGCTCTGGCAGCAGGGCTGGGGAGCAGGAGCTCTCAAGAATCTCATACCAGTGACAAAAACAGGCGGGCAGGTGACAAGGGGACGGGAGGTGCTTTGCCACGTGAAGCGCCTGGCAAGGTTGTGTGCCCAGGAAACCATGAGATTCTTGAGGGAAGAGGAGCACTGGTAAGTGGGGCACAGTGAGGGGATGCAGGGGACTGGGATAATTTCAGCTGGGGAATGTCATGGACGGGTTAGGTCTTTGGGTGAGAAGGGAACTGCTGTCTTCCCCGTTTGAGAGCATTTCTAATCTTTCCTCATCTGAGATTGTGTGAAGCCAGAGGCTAACGGGCAGTGCAAGCACAGGCTGGAATGGAGGAGGAGAGATGGACGGAATAGGGGAGATGGGAGGGGAGGACTCAAGCTGAAGAGCCGTTTTCTGTCTTCTGTCTCTTTGGATCCACTTCATCCTGCATCAGCCATGGGGAGAAAAACGAGTTACCATCAAACAGTCACCACCCCAAGGTACATGATTTCTCCACAAAATTCCAAAGTGCTGCTCTTTCCTCCATATGGAAATCTCTGTTAGGCCCACCCTAAACCCACTCCCCTCTAATGCACCCTGGAGCGCCTGACACAGCTGTTGTGTTGGCCTTGGCTAAGATGTGGACAGTTCCATTCAGAGGGACACCACACCCACGCTGATTCTTCCAGGATGTACAAAGCTGAGGCTCACACCACTCCAGACAGACCCCAGGGGCCACCCTTACAAGTCCATCTCCTGGCCTGAAGCCCAGAATACAGAGGTAGTTCAGAGGTCATCGCCAAGAACAACCCCCAGCACCTCGACTCTCTCTCACTCAGCACCTTGACTGCAGGTGGAAGGACCTGGATCCTACGAGGAGCATGCAGTGATTTACTGTCCCCTTGCCACATCGGATTGGTTTACCTATCTGCTGCTGAAGCAATGAGACCTGAGGCTAATTTGAGATTCTCAGCAGCAGCATGCACATGGAATTGATCAACGAACAGCAAGTAGCCTCGTTCCTTTTCCCCACCATTATCCTCACACTACTACTCACCTCCTCCTCTGCAGATCGTTTCTCTGCGTGGCCATCCTGCTCTTGCCCATTCTCATCTGCTTCTAAGCACAAGCAAGAAAGGAAAACCACGCGTTAAAGTGAAGCAGCATTTAAGGGAATGAAATCTCACAGTCAAGAGGGCTCAGAGAAGGAATTTCCCTCCACAATCCTGTTCCTCTGCAGCCTCTTATTCCTTCAATTTTCCCTACCTTCATCCTCATCACCACCTTCTTCATCATCCACATCATCGGGATTCTCTTCATCATCCTCGTCAGCTCCGTTCTCCTCATCCTGAATGAAACAAATTGGTCAGAGCAGAAACTGGTGCCAGGATGCCATTTCCACGTGCTCTTTACTACAAGCACATTCCAGAGCTTCAGCCACTTCAGGTGTGCACTGAGTGCACAGTTACTCCGACACTGTTGTTCCCACCACCCCTGCTGAGCACTCCTCCCAACCAGCCTTCCTTCACAGAGCCAATCCATCCGGTCCATCCCCAACAACACGAAGCTCCTTGTCTCCCACGAGCCTACATCCTGATGAGCTGCCGCCATCACTCCCAACAGCCAAAGCATCTCTGTGATTACAGCTAATGACTTAGCCAAGGCTCATGGTACATCTGCTTCCAGATCCCTCCCGACCTCCATCAATCTGTGCCTTTCCTCACTGCTCCTCCCCCCACCTTCTCCAACACACGCTCCTTGTGCACCTCACGATACCTAAGTGGGTGCAGGATCGCATCTCCCATGCCACATTCTCTCGCTTGTTCTCGGCTCCATCCCCTTCTCTGACCTTTTTTTCTCGCTGATAGGTTGTGCTGACTACACTAAATCCTTCAAGGCTCATTCTCCACAATTATCCAAGGGCTCACTCTCCCTTTACCTCTACGCTGGAGCTCCCTCGGCCTGCCCTCTTTCTCAATCTCCATGTTCCTTTCACATTCGTCATCCACAGCAAGCACAAAAACCTCCCCGACGTCACCGAATCCGACCCTGAGAAGGGCCTCACCTCTACTATCTCCTTCTTCTTTTCTTTGTGGACTGCCTTCTCGTCGAGCTTTTCCTTCTTCTCTTTCCTTTCCTATATGAAATGAGGGGCGGGGGAAGGGGGGGGAAACCAACAACATTCCGGCGGTCAGCGGCAATAAAAGACGGGGATGCCTAAACAAAGAAGGCTTGGAGGAGCGGCGGAATAGCGGGCGAGGAGACATATTAGGCGTTAAATCCGCCCGCCTCACAAAGGAAAACAGCAGCGAACGCGCGTCAGAGCTACTTTTAGCCCGCACACGCAGAAGCGGCACGGAAGAGTTTTAACGATTTATTTAAAAAAAAAAAAAAAAAAAAAAAAAAAAAAGGCAACCTTGTCCGTAGGATCGAGGCGTTTCCGGACCTCTCTCTCTCCCTCTCCATTCCACCCCTCCCTCCTCCTTCCCCCACCGTCCGAGGGCCCGCGCTTTATGTCCACACAACTTTCCTCCCGCTCCGCCGTGACACCGCTTCCCGCCCCCCCCCGCCGCCCCGGCTCCGAGCGGAGCCGAACCCAGCGCGCGCTCGCGCCGCCCGGCCAATGGGGGGCGGGGGCGGGGCGGGGGGCGCGAGGGCCCTCGGGGCCCCCCCCCGGCCCGCCCCCGCCCCCCCATTGGCCGGGCGGCGCGCGAGGGGCCGCGCGCGCCCCCCGCCGCCAGGGCACCTCACGGAGCCCTCGGCCCCCTCCCCCGCCGAGCCCGCTCCCTCCCTCCCCTCCCCTCGGGAGCGCGGCCGGTTGCGAGCATGGGAAGAGGGGAGCGGGTGCCGAGGGAGATGTCTCACCTTAGCGCTCAGCTCCGCCGGTGCCTCCTCGGCGCGTTTTTCCGACATCCTGGCCCCCCGGTTGCGAAGGGAAGAGGCCGGTGGGAACCGTGCGAGGAAGGGAGGAAGAGAGCGAGGAGGGGTCAGCGGCGGGAGCGCAAAGTCCCAGCGGTCCGCAGCCGGCGGCAGGATCCCGCCCCGGGGGCCAAAGTACCAGGGTCTCCCGCGGTGGGGGGATCCGCCGGGGCAGGGGATTTATACAGCGCCGGTGACGAGGAAGGAGGGACCTGGGGAGGGAGGAGAGAGGGACGGGAGGCGGAGGAGGGAGGAGAGAGGGACGGGCCGCTAGAACAATGTGCGCTCAGCCGCGGCCGCCCGGCAGCGGGGGCGCACCGCGGGTCCCCGCAGAGCACGGCACGGCCCCGTCGAAGCCAGCCGAAAGCCCCGCTCCGCGCCGAGGTGCTGCGGCTCCGACGGGCAGCGTCCGGGGAGGCGAGCCGAGCCCTCTGCCCGCAGCACGCCCGGGGTACCGCCCGTACAGGCTGGCTGGCTCTCCAGGAGGAATCCGGGGGAGGCGAGAAGCGGCGCTGCGGGGCCGTGTGGGAGGGCAGCGCTGGCGACACGCGGCCTCCTGCCTGGAATTTTCCACTCCAGCTGCCCGCCCTTCCTCCCGCTGGAAGCGCTCCCAGCGGCGGGGCTCCTCCCGCCCCTCCCCTTCTTCCCTCCCCACCTTCCCCCCCGAATGCCTGCCCGGCGCTGGGCGCTTTTCCCGCGCTCTGCGCGCGGCGGAGTGGGCGGTGCTTCGCGGAGAAAGTGGGCGGGGCAGCCGGCCGTGGCGGGGGGGCGGATTAGCGCTCGCATCCCCCGGTCCCCATATAAGGAGGGGCTCGGGCCGGGGCGCCTGATTGGGCTATTCAAATGAGCTCTCTGCCTGGCAACAGGTTTCCCATTGGCTGGCGGCGGCCCGCGCCGGCGGGGCGGGCGCGCGGGGCCGTTTGGTGCAGTGCGAGGCGGGAGGGGCCGCTGGCACGTGGGGCGGCGGGAAGGCGCGCGAGGGCGCGGGCGGCGCGCCGGTTCTGTCGCCGTGGCGCGGGCATTGTCCCGCCGGGCTCGGCTCCTGCTCGCCCGGGACCGACCTCCCGCTCCGGGCCGCCGGCCGGGCCCCCCACGGCGTGCAGTACTGACCCCTGCCGCCCGCCCGCCTCGAACCCGAACAGCGGAGACGCTGCCGGTGCCACTCTCCGGGCTGGGGAAGATCACCGCCCAACTCCGAGGCTCCCTTTAGCCGAAGGTCCTTCCTGCAGAACCGCAGGTGGTGACTTGCAGCTGCAGGGATTTGTTGCTAACGAAACAGATGTTCCTGTAGCTGTGCTTCAGCCCGTTGTTTATCAGCTTGAGCAGACTGGGATGACTAAATTCCCTTCACCTTTCCCAGAAGGTTTATATTGTCCCGCTCTTAGTCACAGGTTCATACAAAAGAAAATAGAAAACATGCACGCGTTTGCAGGCCTACCTACATACAGAACTAAGCACGCACATGAGCACATACTGATCTACACGTGTACTCAGTCATTCTCGCAGGTACAAGGCAAGGTTATTAATCCATCTGGTTGAAGAATGTATTAAATTACACAAACCTTTCTAGTCCTTCAAATACAAACTCAGACTCTGTGCAAAGTCAGGATTTACAGCAGGTGCTCTTGAGTTTAATCAAATGTGTCTCCGTTTCAGGATTTAATAGCAAAAGCCCGTGGTATTCGTGGAACAGAGGGCACTGAGTACATATCTCCTGAAGGAAAGTATGAAAGAGATTGGATAAATTATAATCTGTGTGACAGAGAGGCAGAAGGTCCCCACCTTGTCATCGTGTCTCCTCCACAGCTACAGCTGCTTCTCTCATGATCTGACTAATTAACGTTCTTCCCAGCTACACACAGTGCAGAGTGCCTGCCCCAAAAAACAGTCCTGTAACTCAGACGCACAGATCTAGACTAGTACCAAAATAAACTAAATTATGAAAATGCATGCACTAATTTTTTTCCCCTACTGTTTCACAAAACCCATCTGGCCAATTTCTCAGGTCTAGCTGTTATCAGCTAGATATTCCAGCCCTGGTTTGGTTCAAGTACCCCTCTTTCATCCTTCTCTTTTGCAAGAAGAAAATCTTAATTTCCAGATATGCACCTAAAAATGTGACCCCTCCCCCAAAAATCTATAGAGTGGCCAGACATTATTCCTCTCCGCTTCTGCTTGTCAGAAGGTGCGTGTCTCATTGCTCTGCTGTTCTCACCAATCCACGATTTTATCCTTTTCCTTTACACACTCAACTACTGAAAACACAAAATTACATCGACACATATCCCTTGGCAAAGACATCTTCACGTTAATGCACAAACAGGCCTTGACACAACATCCTAGAGGGGAGAAAGCAAAGGATTATGTTCAGAGATGTTCCCATGCCCAAAGCTCCGTGTTGACACAGACTGAGCACCCATAGATGCAAACAGACAAACACCTGTTTGTGCAAGGGGAGCTTGTTTCCAGCAACCTGTGGGATGGAGCTGTTTGGTCAGCACTACAAACTGGCATGGCAGCAGTGACTTCTCCTTTCCTCCCCAGCACTTGCAGTGTGCAACCTCATGTTGTCCCTTCCACGCTCCCCACCACATTCCCGTTGCAATTTTTCCCTCATCTGCTGCTTCCTGGCATTTGTCTCCTACCTGTGTTCTTGGCAGCACTCTTCCCATCGCCCTCTCCCTGCCTTCTCTTTTTGACATCCTGTATCTTACATACAAAATTCATCTCACATCCCCACCCATGTTTTTCACATGTCCCATTTTGCCCTGCATGATTGTATCAATATGCTTTTCCCCTTAAATCCAACGTGAAACTCTTCTTCATTCCTTGTGACCTGCCTGTTTCTGCATTCTGACTCTTCTTGCCCTTTGGCTCTCGGTGGTGAGATTCCCTGAGCTTCTAGTGTGCAGCTGCTTCCCTCAAGCCCTGAGGGTATCATTGACAGTCTCACCTAGCTCTTCACTGTGACTTCTGCTCCTCCACCTAATCTGTGCCACTCTGCATTTCGCCTGCCAGATCGATCTGCAGCTTTTCTCTGCTCCTCTCTCCCATCTGTGCTTTCCCCTTTGTTGCAAACGCAAGTACACTCATTGTGCACTCTGCAGATGCCAGTCCCTGCTCAGTATGTTCTGTCGTCTTTGTAGTTGCTTTGCCAACTCAGCAGAATATATTCCATCCTTTTGGGGGACTCATGTCCTTAGACAAAATGAGGGAGGTGCAGAAGTTACATAACAAATCATTGTGTGGAACAGACACTGTCCATGTCTGCCTGCAGCCCAGACAACAATGGGAATGTCATTTTTTCTGTACAGTGTCACGATTTTGGTGCAGTACCCTGCTTGTGCTTGATGTTTTTGTAGATGTGTGCATGTGTTTAGGTGCAGGTTGTACTTGTTTGTGTACAGAGGGGGATATTTCCCCTCTGTTACATCCTTTTGATTTTGTGAGTGTAGAAAATATGGTACTTCTCTATTGAGGCATGTGTTGAGCTTGCAGGCGTGTGCCATCATATGTGAGCACGTGGTTGAGATGTGTTTGGGCTTTCATGCGTGGTAGCTATTTTTCTGCTCCCAGAAAATGCGGGGTGAATGCACCTAGAAGCAATCATTTATGCATTTTGGTCTATTACCTTGCTAGTCATGTCACTGTGTTCTGATGGGGGCAGAGGGGTTGGTGACTTCTGTGTTTATTTTGAAGACTGAACTAAGTAACTGTGAGCCATTTTCTGAGCAAAAGCAAAACACAATAACTGGGTATTTTAAGAATTGTATTTACTGAGCTAACTCCTAAGTGCTTCCAAACCTCTTCCAAACTGTTTGCTGAATAACAAAAGAGCAGAAGGATGTGTATTTGCATTAAATTTTCTTAGATTTACATAAATCCAGAAACAGAGAACATCTGTCCTTTCACTTACAGCAAAACTAACAAAATCTCAATGTGCAGAGGGAATGTGTTTGAATGCATTTATGTATTTAACCCACGCTGTTCATCATTCTGTACTGTGTCCATTAAAAATCCCGGCAGATAATCTGGGATTTTGTTCTTGTTTCACAATGCCGTATACTGAAGTTAGGAGGAAATACCCAAGAATTCAACCACCGGCCAACTTTGCATTGGGAAATGGCTTCCTGAGAGGCAGCATGTTTAAATGAGCCCTGCAGGAGGGTTGAGAAGCACAAGGAGAGGAAGCAAGAGGAGTAGAAGGGAATGACGAGGGGTGACACAGCCTGTCAGAAGACTGGAAAGGGGAGGGATGTTTTCAATCGTGATTTTATTTGTGAGCCTCCTTTTGCTAACGTAGCACAGATGGAGGTCGTGGTTCTCACTCACAGTGTGACAGACACACTCTTAACACGAGCAAAAGATTCTGAAAGTAATCGCTGCCACGCAACGCAAGCTGCAGCCACCACAAGCCGGCTGTAGCATCCCAAATACGAATTGTCACATTTGAGGATCAAATCAGAGCCGTCCTTCACTCAGGGTGCCCTTCATCTGAGGTCAGACTTAGTTGTTGGGTGAGGATTACGTAAGAGGCACAGATGAAGGGAACCAATGAGGAAATGGCTGTGGGGAGCTCTGACTTCTGCTAACGAGGATTTCTTTGTCTCGCAGGCGTCCACAGGAACCCCTGGAACATTCGGGCGCGTTGCGGAGCTGTTCTTGCCTTCCTGGCCCGCACGCTCGCTCCGTGCAGCCTCAGCTACCGAGGCAGGCTTTCTCGCCGTGCCCTTTATTTGCCTTCACCACGTGATGCTCCGTTTGCTTTCCCCGGGCCGGCCGTGCCGGGAGGGCGCCGGGGGGGCCGCGGGCAGCGGCGCGGCGGAGCCCGGGGCAGCGGCGCCGCTCCCCGCTCCCGTTCCGCCCTCGCTCAGCTCCTGCGGGCCGCCTGCTGAGCGCCTTCTCCCTCCCCTTCTCCGGCGCCCCACCCTTCCCCGCAGCACAACCTGGGCAGCTCAAAGGAAGAATAAAAAAAAAGGAAAGGAAATGGGGAGACGTAATGGTTTTTATTCATGGTGAAAAGAGAAGCGGCCTGAATAGAGAGAGTGTGAGAGGAGCAAGATGGGAGCCTTGCTTTTCATTCACACCCCCACGTGGCTCGTTATTGTGACCCAGCAAATGGCCGAGCACATCGGGCATGGCGCGGTGAGTGCCGAGCAGAAACCTCTCCTACCAATACTGCAGCATCAGATCCTGCATTCCTCAGAACTGCGGCCTTGTCCGCATTACACAGAAAGGTTGCTGTTCCAATTCCTCCTTCCAGGCTTTCACGCAGCGTTTGCCACCAACATGACTCTCTGCAAGGAAGGCTCCCTCGAGGTTTGCTGAACTGGCAATGGCCCTGGAACTGCAGCCTTTGGTAAGGGGTCCATCAGGTGTAAGGACTGCCTGTAGGCTGCAGAAATACCCAGGGAGAGCCCCAGCGCCAGTCTCACAAACCCAGCCCTCGGTTTGCGCTTGCAGAGGAGCAGCATTAGGGACAGAAAAAGGATCTGAAAAGCAGTGTTTGTTCCAGATTCTTTCCTGTTCCTTTCCCCTCTGTGTTTGAAGGCAGCAATGCCTGACTTAAAGTTTGGAAAAACTGAGAGAGCCCTACCATCTCTGGGACATTGTGTGAGTGGGAAGATCACTGGTATCAAGGGAACAGCAATTTATTTTATCCCAGATTGGGGGAAAAGAAGAAAGAAAAAACCCCAAAGAGATGTTTACATTTCTGCCATAGAAGCTCTTTACCTCCCTTTGTATCCTGACACCTGAGGTCAACTCCATGCTCCAGTCAAATACCAAAAGAGCCTCAGAGCAAAAGGAAAACACACCAGACAGGAAAGGCTTTCCAGACTGGAGATCTCTGAAGGATAATTCAGGTTTGCAGAAGCAGCATCAGAGAGGCTGAGGCAGCGCCAACAAGGGCTTTATGTGACCTTCAGCACTCACAGATGAGCTCTGAGCTGGTGACAGGAGGCTGTTTCAGCAGCTCACTTATGAACCTCCCTCTGAGAGGTTTGGCCCTGCTCAGCCCGTGCTCTCCCCATAGGACTTGTGTCCACCTCATGATCCTGTACCACTGTGCTGTCGACAGTTCCCCTATTGTGGACATTTTGGTTTCAGCCTCTGCAGAACGCAATTACTGTGTACAGAAGGGACTTCTGAAGAGCCTTCTGCATGCACACAGGCACGGGTCTCCCATGAGAGGTCTTCTTTCTCAATACCAAGCAGTTTTGAGACCTGCTGTAGCAAGAAGTAGTGCCAAGTCCTCTATGCATTCCACACGTAAATCATGCTACTGGGTCATTTTCCTCTGTTAGACTCCGAAATCCAAGGACATGGCTCCTGCCACAACTCAGGAGCTCGATTTCTCAACCACTTCTTGCAACCTGCTATTTCCAGTCCTCTGGCGCAGGTCCAGTCTGGCTCCTGCACATGGTGGGCCGGATGCAACAGTCAACAGCAGCACCACTGAGGAAGCGTGCCCCGAGCTGGAGCCGGGATGAGTCAGTCTGCTCCCTTCCCTGTCATCTGGTGGAGCTGGCGGTAGCTGAAGGCAGCCAGCATTCCCCAGGGATGGTGACAAAGGTGTCATGGCCCTGCTTTCTGGAGATTCCCCAGCACTGCAGTAGGTGCACACAAGTCCCTGCGCTTTGCCTGTGATTGCCAGTGGCTGTCCAGGATCAGTGACGACCCACAGCTGGCTTACAAAGTGTCCTCCCTGCTTCTGCCCGCAGAGCACTGCCTGCACACGCTGTCCATGTGCTCAGCACAGCCAGGCAGCTCTGTGGGTGCCTCCTACATGCCCATGCCATGCAGGAAGCCTGGGATAAGTGCTGCCTCTGCAGCGGCCAGGCATCGCTGTGGACTCTGGCCAGGAGCCAACTGGCCACGAGCCACAGGGGTTACTACAGAATCACAGAATATTCTGATCCATCAGGATCATCGAGTCCAGCTCCTGGCCCTGCACAGGCCCATTACCAAGGGTCACACCATGTGCCTGAGAGTGTTGTCCAAAGACATTTTGAACTGTCAGGCTTAGTGCTGTGGCTGCTTTCCTGGGGAGCCTGTTGCAATGCCCAGCTACCCCCCAGTGAAAAACCTGTTCCCGATATCCAGCCTAGACCTCTCCTGACACAGCTTCAGGCCATTCCCACGGCTCCTGTCACTGGTCCGCAGCGCGAAGGGATGAGTGCCTGCCCCGCGGTGCAGAGGAAGCCGTGCGGAGCCGTGGGCCCTGCCCGGTCTGTGTTATCCCATTCCTTCTCCCGGCTGCCCGGCGGGAGGAGCGGCCCGCGGGGGCGCCAGGGGGCGCTGTGCCGCGCAGCCCCGCCCCGCCCTCCCCCGGGGCGGGCGCGCATGCGCGGCGCGGGCGGGGCGGAGGCAGCGCGGTCCGGGGCGCGATGGGCGCGGAGGCGTGAGCGGCCCGGGGGCTCGGGCTGCGCCGCACCGGGACCGCCGACACCGGCAGGCACGGCGGGGCAGGGCCGCGGCGGGCGGGCCGGGTCGGGGGGCGGGGGGAGCGCTGCCATCACCTGCCGGGCTGGCGGCGGGGCGGGGGGAGGCGGTTCCGGCGCTCCGCCCCTCCCCGCCCTCAGCCCCGGCTGCGCTCAGCGCCCTCTCCCCTCCGCAGAGGCCGCCCCCGAGCGAGGGAAGCATGTTCCGGCTGATGAGGGATGGCGAGCCCGAGGACCCCATGTTCGCCATGTGAGTCGGGGTGGGCGTCCTGCTGGGGGTCGGTGGCGGGGAGCGAGGGAAGGGGGGAGGGCGGGCTGCGGCACGGATGGCCCCCGGGGAGGTGTGCGCTGCCCCCGCGTCCCACCGGGCGGGCAGAGGCCGGGCGGGCCCGGAGCGCCGCTGCGGCGCGGCTGTCGGGGCACAAACACAAACATCCTGCGCAGGGGCAGCGCGGCGAATCGCAGCGACCGCGTCGGTCTCGTTTCTGCGATACTGGAGCGTGGTCTTGGAGGAAAGCGTAATAAAGTAGGCCAAAAGGCACCGCTGCTGGCTGAGAGGAAGAGAGGGCTGGAATAACTAATCTTTTTCTTTGCGCAAGGATTTTATTTTTTTTTTCTTATGCAAAGTAGGGTTGCAGTTGAGATAGATAAAATCTGCTGCTCTGTCCAGTGTTTGTTGCTGTACTGCACAGGAAGTCATTAATGGAGCTGGAGAAGGCTGCTGGAGCAGTTGACAAGTTGTGAGGAACAAAGTAAAGAGAAGACAACGAGTAGTTTTAAAACACAAGTATTGAAATCTAACAAAGGTCCCAAGAACTCTTCCTGTAATTCCTGTCACTGAATGTTTTTGTTTCCGTCCTCAGTACAGAAATTGGATGCTATTGATAAATTTTGGCAGTGACACTAAGCTGGCAGCCCTTGCCAAAGTGGATAAGGAATAGACTGTAATACAGGAAGAATTGGATTATGTTAAACAAGACACTACAAGACAAGAAATTTGGTGAAATTTATGCATGTAGAAGAATAGTCCATTTTTGCTTATGAAATCAGTAGTAAGCAAGAATTTTATCAGCTGTGAGCAAATTAGCAGGAGAGGAGACCTTGATGTCCCAGTTAGTCACCGAATGACAGTGTGTTCTCATTAACATGGCAGGTATGAGTCTAGCTTTTATTATGGGAAGCATTTCCAGTAGAGACAGAAAAGTATTGGTTTGTAGTGGGTACTTCTGTGATCTTAGGAACAGTCTGTGCTGTAGAGGTCATTAATGCTCAAGAGGGATAATTGCAGACCATAAGATGTGCAGGAAAAAAGCTATGGTATTTCCCAGAAGTTTCTTATTGTGGTCACTCTATTCTGTGAGTGTTTATCCTTACTCTCCTTTTCCTCCTCCTGCTTCGCCAACGTGTGTGAATGCACGCAGGCCTCATAAGTGGAGGCTGCAAAAGAAGGGAAAACCAATTAGGGATTATCGCAGTTATTGTTCCCTTTCTCCTTCAAATCGGGAAAAGCTGTATGTGGTCTCATCCCCTGGGGGGCAGAGGGGTGTCAGGCCACGCAGTCCATTCTGGAGGTTCCAGTCTTGCATTTCATGGTTTGTGTCCGTGTACATGGAGGGGTGAGAGGACGATATTTAGGATCTCCTGCTCCCTGGTGCCATTAAGTGTAGCCGTCACTTTGCAGCCAGGAAGGTCTTCGTGCCCCTCCCTATAAAGGATGTTAGAGCAGTGAGGTTCTGGAGTGGCCTTGGCCGTACTTGGCTCCAGAGCAGTACTGGAAGCAGAACACCAACCTACTTCTGAGCAGACAGAAATTAGTACCTGAGAGGGCTTCTGTGGTGTGAAACCTTCTATCACGAGAAATGTGATGGGATGCAGAGGTACCTTCCAGCCCCGGTAATCACCATAGACATCACAGACTTCTCAGGATTCTGAGTTTTCAGCTCGGGAGGGAATGTACAGTTGTGTAAGAAAAACTCAGAGCTGGGAGGAGTGGATTATATGGGGCTTTGTCCTCACCATTGTTCTCTCCACCTCTCCTGAAGGGATCCCTTTGCCATCCACCGGCAGCACATGAACCGCATGCTGTCGGGGAGCTTCGGGTTCGGGCCGCTCCTTGGCATCACGGATGGGAGCACGCCTGGGGCTCGCCAGCCTGGCCGCAGGATGCAGGTAACAGAGGGGCTGAGTGCAGGCTAGAATTTCTCAAACTGCTCTGTCCGTTTCCATCTCCCACCCTTCCTGGGTTGGGCACCCCCTCTCCACACAGGTGGTGGGTGCAGAATAAATCTCCTAGGCAGTGGTGTTCTGGTCCTTCTCTTTACCCCACCTCTGTTATATTAATGCACTGAATGCCACTGCCTTCTAGGTTGGACAGGAGGAAGGGTATAAACATGTGTTGTGTCTCAAGGATCTGAATTCATATAATGGGGAGAAATTTAGGAGCGTCACCTCATGTCAGGTTTGTTAGGGGTGATATGGCTTGAACCCCCAGGAATCCTTGGGGCGCTTTCTTGATCTGTTTGTAGAGCCCGAGTGTTCCCAGTTCTGTTTCTGAGAAGGATTAATGTGTTCTGATGAGGATCTAATGTTTGGCTGTTGCAAAGTCATTCTCTGTTCTGTTTTTCTGTTCTCCTGGCAGGCAGGAGCTGTTTCACCCTTTGGGATGCTCGGCATGGTAAGTTTTCTGTTTTTCTGGGTCAGATTAGAGGCTTTCCAAGTAGTGGCTCCATACTGAGATTCATCAGCACTGTGTGCAACCAGTGCTAAAATGTAGCCATCTGTGAGCATGACCAGCTAGCCTACCAGGTAGGGAGGATGGGAATGTCTGAGGAGACCAGGATGAGCTTTAGATTTATAGTAAATGGAATAGGGAAGAGGGTATTGAACTGAAACTGGAAGCATCTGGTTTCTCTTGGACCTCTCATTGAGTTGCTTTATGACTTCAGGCCTTTACCTTGTTTCCCCTCTAATGTTTTAATCCTGTCCGTGAGCTGTTTCTGAACAGAGTTTCTCTGTATATGTGGGGAAGTTGTATTTGCACCTTGACCAGAGAAAAGCCATAAAGCTGTTATAGCACAATATTTCATGGGAATTGGGACAGTTAATATCTGGGAAGAGCAGATAGTCCCTTAATAACCTCATATGTCTGAAAAGAAGCTGCAGATCTGCAGGTAATGGAGGAGCTGTGAGGATGCAAGGAAAGGACTCGGCCATCAGTAGGCAGAGGGGATTATTGCACCTCCTTTGCTGGTGGTGGCGGCTGGAGAAGCCAGCAGAATACTTCAGGTAACAGGGCTGGAATGAGAATGCTGTGTGTACGTGAGAACACCAGGCTCGGAGCGTGCCTATCTCCGTCTTCCACCAAGATGATACAGTGGAAATAGATTATTCCAGATTCAGCAACTTCAGCTGTCTTCCTCTGCAGAATTGCCTCAATGAAAGAGACTTTAGCGTCCCAGAATTTTTGTAGCTCAAAGGAGGATTAATAAGACTACAAACACATAGACTTCAAAGTATAATAACGTTGTGTGTGAGTACTGCTCTGCTGGAAACGAGAACAAGAGGCTACTCGAGGAAACAAAAAAAAAAGAAATCAGCAAGTTTGAGCTGACATTGTAATTTTGTTTATATATTGCACAATTAACCTGTGAGACCTGCTGGCCCAGGGTGCTACTGCAGCATTCAGCTTTACAGGATGGAAAAGGCAGGTGTTTGTAGGGGAAAATAAGCAAATTTGTTGTTATGCTAGAATGAAAACAATCAGTGGAAACTTTCTTAAGATCACTGATAGTGCACATGCTGAGATTTCTTCTCCTGACTTTGCTGAGTGCCCAGGCTCACAAACCCCAGTGCATCTGCAGTTGGATGCCAACTAAAAGAACAGCCTTTGCCAGAACACTGGGAAGTGCAACCTGAGAGAATGGAGAGAAGAGCAACCCCAAATTCTGGTTTTGTTTTTTTTTTTCTACGTTACTGAAAGAACGTGAAAACAATCAAGGTTTTTCTTTTTAGGCAGCAGGGTTTTTTTGCAGATAGTTTGTTGTTCTTTCCTCATGTCTCTTCACAGACTGACTACTCCTGTGTTCTCTTTTCCTTTTTATCAGGCAGGTGGCTTTATAGATATGTTTGGGATGATGAACGACATGATTGGAAACATGGTAAGAACCCTCCATGAACCGTTCTGTACTGAGGGGAGTGCTGAGGGTGCTTCTGCCACCCCTCTAATGCCTCTCGTCTTGCTGTGCTGCTTGGGATGGACTGAGCCACACCTGCCAAGGTGGCAGAGGCTGTAAGCTTTGCTTCATCACTGGGAGTCAGTGACAGAGCTTGTTCCTGAGTGCAGGGAGAGGAGAGGGGTGAGGAAGGAAGTGTGGGGGTGGACTTGTTTAGCAAGAAATAAATATTAATTTAACAGGAAGATGTATTCTCCAGAAAAATGGATCCATGGAGATTATATTCTTCCTATTGTAACTTCTCCCTTCATTGTATAGAGAGAATTAAATGCCATCTCTTCTTCCCTCCCATCCCTTCTCCCCACCATTCCCCATGCCTGCGTGCAGGAGCATATGACAAGTGGTGCTAACTGCCAGACATTTACCTCCTCCACCGTCATCTCCTACTCCAACCTGGGCGACGGGCCCAAAGTCTACCAGGAGACCTCAGAGATGCGTTCAGCACCTGGCGGGGTAAGGGGGAGGCCGCTGCCTTTGCTGTGAGAGGGTGGCCTTCCTTTGGTGGCTTTGTGGGTGGCCACCCGCAGCACTTTGGCTTTGCAGTCAGCCGCAGTTGGAGGAGCACATTGTGCTCTTGTGACTCACTGAACCGTGCCAAGGGCCCCTGGGAGGAAGTGGGAAGTGCTGGCAGAGGGGAATCCATTCTTCCCTCTTGGTAACGTTGCGTCTGGCATCCTGGGAGTGGTGGCAATGCAGCTTGGCTGGAATACTGGAGGCAGGAATCGGGGTGCCTTAGGGGGCTGGGAGAAGGAATGAAAAGGTCTATTCCAAGAGGGAATCTGCCCCCAGATCCGTGAGACGAGGCGAACCGTAAGGGACTCGGACAGCGGCTTGG
Source organism: Prinia subflava (assembly GCF_021018805.1). Classification (NCBI taxonomy): domain Eukaryota; kingdom Metazoa; phylum Chordata; class Aves; order Passeriformes; family Cisticolidae; genus Prinia; species Prinia subflava. The sequence continues at coordinate 18,877,935 of NC_086249.1, forward strand.
AACAGATGTCGATTGGACACCACATCAGGGAGAGGGCCCACATCATGCAGCGGTCCCGGAACCATCGCACAGGTGACCAGGAGGAGAGGCAGGACTACATCAACATGGATGAAAGTGAGTAGCGCCCGTGTCCTCCTCCCAACAAAGCCAGGTGTCGCTTCCCCACCTGCTCCTCCCCACCCGCGCCCGTTGTCTCCCCGCGCAGGCGACGCGGCCGCGTTCGACGACGAGTGGCGGCGAGAGACGTCCCGGTTCCGGCCGCAGCGGGGCCTGGAGTACCGGCGCCACGAGGGCAGCGGCGGCCGGCGCGCCGAGGGCACCCGGCTGGCGATCCAGGGCCCTGAGGATTCTCCCTCCAGACAGTCCCGCCGCTATGACTGGTGAACTGGGAGCAGACCTTGTGGGGGGTGCGGCATGGCCACCCCCAAGTCTACCTACACGCCCTTGTAAGTCTTAACAAGTCCCTTCCTTGTCTTCCGCTGCGTGGCTGCCCCTTAGACATAGGGCTATTCTTTTCTTTGCACTAATCTTACGTTATTTTGAAGTTTCAGTTGCAAAGGGGTTTTCCCACTTTGAGAGAGCAGGGGAAGGTGTGAATTTTGAGAAGATGCTGTGCTGAATGGGAAGATGGAAGCTGTTTAAGTCAGCTTTGTCATGAACAAAAGACCTGTGGTGTCAGCTTGAACTGATGGCTGAAATAGTATGACATGATGTAGGATTGCAATCTGTGGAGTGTTTATATTGTCATTGTATAGAACTTAGAGACCATTTGCTGTCCATCCAGTTTGAAATATAAGTAAGTGCTGGTGTCTGCTCTCCTGTGCTTTGAATAGGGCTTCTTAGGATGTGATCTAGTGCTTGAAAGGGGACATTTTCCCCTTTTTTTGATGTCTAGACATCAGGTTAAAACATGTCTTTATCCGTCTTCTGCTTTCTAGGCACCACTTACTCTTTTCATGTCTTCTGTTTCCTTTCCTCCCAGGTACAGCCAGTGAAACTCTGAAGCCCCTTCAAAGCACCACTTGGACCCTCCTCAAATTTAGTATTAACCTCCCTCCCACTTAAGAATTGAAACAAAGCAACTAATCTTCTGCATTGCTCTTTTTCACCCCATTTGGGTGCTGCAGTGGGGCATGGGGAATCTCACTGATGTGCAAGGAACACATTAATTGCCCATTCCCTCTCTGCTGTCCCTCGGCTCTGTTCTTTCTGCCAGTAGTGCTGGGCATGAGGAGCTGCCACCTTGCCTCTTCCATCCTTTCCACTCTTTCTGTGCTGGGTTGGGCTGGTTCTGAAGTTTGTGTTTAGTCCCCTGTGAAAGGAATACGAGGGAATTCTGCTAGAACCGCCTGTCAGTCCCCTCACCGGGACAGAGGCTTCGATTCCCCTGCTGCTCCTTGGCACATCTGTGGAGAAGCAGAGGGATCTGTGTGTTGGAGAAGGGAGGAGCAGAACAAAAGCTGGATCAGCCTGTGGGCCCCCGACCCCTCTTCAATCAGCTCCCCCACTTTTTTAATTTGTGAAACTTGTAACTAGATGTTTACTGAATAAAGAAACAAACTGTAAAGAATTGGCGGATCAGTCTTTACATTCAGCTGAGCTAATCGTGCCTGCTGTGGAATAAAGTAACCTCTTTCACATCCTTGGAAAATTGCTGAGGAGAAACTTGGTGTTAAATTCTAAGGCTTTGTTTTCTTACAGAAAATAGCCTAATAGCCTTCCCATGTAGCCACAGACTGAGATGATGCTCAACATGGAAATTGTGAAAGAAGACCCAAGAACTCACCATTTGCAAAAAATGCCCTCTAATTGCTGTAGTTTTGCTGTGCACTCAAGGGAAATTGGTTGGTCTTTCTTGCTGCCTGCTCAGCTGTGCAGCCCTGAATTGGGCCTCTGGGGTTCCTACACAGACAGGGAATACTTCCATTATTTTCTTATTATATCACTGTAACATCAGCTGACGTTACGAAATGACCTTTTCTTAACTTCTTCAGTACTAGGTGAAAATTGAGAGGCGTTAGGAATACAGGACCACAGAAGATCTCCTGAGTTCTTGGCCAGTTTCGTGCCCTGGCACACACCCTTACACAAACCTCTTCATCAGTTTTGTTTGGAACAGAAGGCAGGAAATCAATGCATGACTTAACTTGGAAGTGTTGCACATGTGGGCACCAACAGAGAGACACACCTTGCTGGGGACTGACTGTCCTGCCCTGAAAAAAGGATGCAGCATCCACCTTCTGGAAGCCCAGGGCAAAGTTTGCAGGTGTTCCACCCTTCAAGGAAGTGCAGAACAGAGCCATGGCTCATGGCAAGCTCTGTCCCCACTTCCCCATGCTCTTTTGTCACATGGCAAACCCCAGTAGGAGTCATAGAATAGTTTGGTTTGGAAGGACTTCAAAGACAGCAGTCTGCTGTCCCTGGCAGTGGAGTGACTTTCTGGAGGTGTCATAGTCATGGCAAGCCCTGAGGAGAGCAGGGCTGAAGGGGGAGTTACACAGAAAAAAAGCAGGGGTTGGGAGAGGTTTCATGGAAGTCGTCTTGGGGTTGGCAGACTGTGAAAGAAGGGACTGCAACAACAGCAGCCCTCATCTCTGGCAATCTGGAGCCAGTGCAAGATGTGGCACCTGGTGTATTGATCCAGTGGAGAACCAGCTGAGCTCAGAAAGGTGCTCAGAGCATGGAGATGGTTGCAGTAACTGGCTGCCAGGTCCTGGCCAGGTTTTAGGCAATGTCTGAGATGGAGAATAGGAAAGTGGCCATGGTGATGGCAGGGATTAACACTGACCTTTGATCGTGAGGATCCATTCCTCTTTGGGCATGGATTTCCTAATCTGGATCTAATCCCAAATCCTTTTACCTGGATTCAGCCTTTGCTCCCTGTTGGGTGCTGTCCTGGTTACGGATTTAGGTAGGGAGGGTAATTTACCTGGCTGCCTGAGCCTTGCCAGCTGCTGTGCAGTCATTCCCAAGGTCTCGCCCTTCTCCAGGGGCAGCAAGGTGGTCTAGGAATATGGAAAAGAAGTTCTGTGAGAGGAGAACTTTGTGCTAAGAAAGGAGCCCAGGGGACAGTTCTAGAGATCCCAAACCAGGAAGTAGGGGAAGTTATTGAGAGGGCGACCCCTGTGTTTGTCCCAGGCTGACATGGTACATGAACTTCTGACTTCAGAAAGCAGGAGGGTTTTTTCCAAAGAAGGGAACACACCTACCTGGGGTTAATTTTTTCCTGTTAGTTACAGTTTCAAATGAAATGGTTGCCCCTTACAAGCAGTCTACCTCCTGTATCTGAGCACAGGAAAGGCTGGGATGAGACTCTTCCATTTCTGAAATGTCTGTGATAGCTGTGCCAGCAAGATGGAGAAAGAGAAGTTTGGATGTTCTCAACATGAAAATCAAACAGTATTTATTTCAGATGGGCAGGGCATGGTTCCAAGTCATCCTTGTCCTTCCAAGGGAGACAAAATCCCTTCTTGCTCCTTCTCCCTTAGCTGTCACCTTCAAATGGGACAAATTGAAGCACCAAATCAATGCAGTTCAGTGGTACTACTGGATCTTCCTGAGGAGCAAGTAGGGCACCTGAAGTGAGGCAGAGGGGCCTGACACACTTTAAAGAGACAGAGGGAAGGGGAAGTGGGTAGAATGAGGTGGAGAGAGGCTGGAAACACTAGTAGGAAGATGGATAGTATCATCTCAGGTGAGAATGCACCAGTTACACGCAAACAAACCAGAAACTTAGGTGGTTTTGTTTGTTGCATATTCAGTTTTCCATAATTGAAAACGTATCATGAAAGTAAAACCCATTAGGGCTAGTGGGAACTTTGTCCTTACATTATTTTTGTGGGTAGCCCTGAAGGTCTGTGCATCTTTCACTGTATCTTTTGAAGTATTGTAAAATACTGGGGCAATTGTAAAATACTGAGGAGAAAGAAATCTGGGAAAGTTAACCTGGTGCCAGTGTTTGTAAATAAAAAATTAGATGATATCCCCACCTGTAAACCAGGTAAACTGATGTTAAATCAAGATAAGAGCTGCAAAATGCATTAAATTTAAAAATAACTATTTGTGTCCCAGTGTTTATAATATGTGATTTTACTTCTTGAAATCATTCCTGTCCAACAACTGTGATAATTTCTGATTAAATTATGGGTTGGGTTAACAAAGGCACTACAGCAACCCAGAGTCAGAGGTTACAACAGCAGGAGGCGTTTTATCTGGCCACACAAGGCTATGTTCTGATGTAAAATAAGTTCGTAATTATTAAAACAACAAAAGGGCCAATATTATAAATTTTAGTTCACTGATAGATTTCAAGTAATGAGGGGGAAAAGAGACTGTAGAATATGAAATTATTTCCACTAGGATGTTGTTCTGAAACTAATGCTCATTAGTAACTTGATTAATGATCTGAAAGAAGGTATTAAGCCAGTGCTGATGAAGCTTTCAGAGGATCCAAAGAACAATGAAAGTAATAAATGTTAGAAAAAGATGAGATGTACCGAACAGTCAGTATCTATTGGTGTGTTTATTTATAAACAGCAGGTATTTTTGGCTGCACTGAATGTAGGAAAGACATTCACCCAGGGACATAAGCATAGTCTGTGCTCTTTCAAGATGGAGAACTCCAAAAGGAATTGGATTGGAAGACAACCAAGGAAATTAATGATACTTGCATATACTTCCTCTGTGCAGATGGGTTACACTGGGATGCATTAGCCTGTGTTCACCAAGAGCAGAGGTAAAAATTCTCCCCTTTGAAGGATCACAGAATGGTTTGGACTGGAGGGGACCTTAAAGATCATCCAGTTCCAGCCCCCCTGCCATGGGCAGGGACACCTCCCACAGACCAGGTGGCTCAGAGCTCCATCCAACCTGGCCTTGAACACTGCCAGGGATGGGGCATCCACAGCTTCTCTGGGCAGCCTGTGCCAGTGCCTCACCACTCTCACAGTAAAGAATTTCATCCTGACATCCAGCATAAACACGCTCTCTTTCAGCTTGAAGCCATCCCCTTTCTCCTGTCACTACATGGTCTTGTAAATAGTCTTTCTCCATCTTTCTTGTAGGCTCCCTTCAGGAAGGCTGCAATTAGGTCACCCCAAAACCTTCTCTTGTCCAGACTGGACAATCCAAATCCTCTTTCATTTTCTCAGCCTTTCTTTGTAGGAGAGGTGCTCCATCCCTCTGATCAATTTGGTATATCAGACTAGTGAACGAGTTGTGGTAAATCTGGGTATTGGACACTAAAAAGGAAGCCAAAGAAGACTCAAGAAGGGCGAAACAAGGATGACTTGAAGCCTCGCAGTACAGGTTGACATGAACTCAAGATTCCCGTGTCTGAGTTCGCTCCACTGGAGCCAGGCTGGCGTTACCTAAACAGGAAGGAGCCTTCTGACAGTAGAGGGCTCTTCAGCCCAGCAGAAAACCTGCAGCGACCTCTCGGTGGGACTGGGAATGAAGGCAGACCTTGGCTGAGAGCAGTAGAGCACCTCCCTTTCCCAGCTCTCCCCACTCCAAACCCCAGGGGGTGTCCCAAAGACAATTTGGGGAGTGGGCACAGGAACGGGGCGAGGGAGTTCTTGGCCACTCGAGAAGCCAAGCGACGTGATTATACCAGTCCCTCTGGGCTTCAAAAAATCTGTGAGTAGGAGAGGGAAACAGACTGGCACAGGGCTAGGCTGAAGGGAAAGGTGGGAAGGGCAGGATGAGACCTTTTGATTTGACAAGGGCTTCAAAGCGGGTGGGACCAACCACAGAGAGCTGCAGGAAGCAGAGCTCTCTGTGGGCACAATGGTTTGGGAAACAAACAGGCACTGCCATGCGGCTGGAGTGTAAAATCCTACAGGCATTGGCTGCAGTGCTGGAGAACAAAAGGATTTAAAATAGACCTCAGTCCAGAGTATAACTTAAAATGGTTTGATTTGCAATATTTTTTTTTATTTTTCATAACACTCTAAAAAATGGACTTGATTTTATTTTTCAGCCCTGTCTTACATGTAACTGGGATTTTTTTCCCTCCTGGGAATTTTCCTTTTTAAAGACAACACTTCAAAAACTGTTCCCATAGGGAAACTTTACTTTGGTTATTATTACTTCCACTATCTCCTCACATCTGGATGGCTTTTTAAATCCTGAGGGCACTTAATATAAACTTAGCATGGGGGGAAAAGGTAATAAAAGGAAGGGAAATAGAACAGACACTACCTGTCTCCAGCTGTTGGTGATGTAATGTCCAGAGGTAAGCTGGAAGATTAGACACTAGCCTCACAATTTCCATCCCTTACTAGTGACAGAAAAGGAGAACAAAGGTTGCAAAAGAAAAAATGCTTGAGTAAATAAATAAAACCCAGCAACATTGCCAGCTTGGATGAGGGTATCACACAGGAGGATGTAGGTGGCCTTGAAGGTGTCAGTAACAGCAAAAGAGCTAAAGTTTGTAGGAGAATGTGAAAAGGAACATAGGACCTAAAATGAAGATTTTAGCTATAAACTGGAGCTTCTTTGATTATAACCATCAGAAAATAAGAAATACTCTGGATCACCAGAGAAGACATGTAATCCAGGAGGCATTTCTGGTAGCTATAGGTTGTGTTACTGTGCCTGTGAGAGATGCTGATCAGACTTCACCTGTGGAAGAGAACTGTGCTCATTTCTAGCCAAGAAAGCTTAATTTGAAGTGCAGGTAAGAGAGCACTTTTGCACTCTGTTTGAAGAGCAAGTAAGAGAGTATGGAGAGCTCACAGTGCACAAGGGGGCTGATGTGGTTAGTTAAGCAAAGTGAAGTCTGTACTCAGGGGAAATAAACACCAGGGAGGAAGTACAGCTTCAGCTAGAGCCACGCTGGCACAGGCACAAGAGAATATAAACTAGCTGGGAATTCATTTAAGCTGGAAATTAAAAAACTTTAACCATTACAGCAGTTGGGTTCTGGGGCAGCATGCCAAGGGGACTAAGTGGGGATAATAAAATGAACCAGTTTGGGGTGGCACCTGAGAAGCTTTTGCAAGGGATTGTGACACCACAGTGGTAAGAGATCACCCTCGGTCACCAGTAGCCTCCTTGCTTTTTCTCCCACCAAAGGAATCATCCATCTTCCCACATCCTGAAACCAGTGCTAAATGCTTCAGAGGCAGATGCAGGCAAAGCCTCCCCAGAAACATTTTCTCCCGATCTGAAGGGGCTGGGGCTTTGCTTGTCCTCAGAACTGGAGGGTGCAGGGTAGTTTTTAACATGTGCACAAGTACTACAGGAATTCTGAACATTCCTGTTAGTGTAAAGGGGTCACAGCTCTCAAATCCAGCTAACATTTTGCTGCCTATTGAATTCATCTCAACAGGAATATAATTGCACACTGCACAGAGAATTTTTGCAAATGAACTCCTTTCCTTGGCAGTGGAGGAGCCTGCCACCAGCAGAGGAGGCAGACAATAGTCCAGCCTAGTTCCATACTGGACCAAGAGGCTCTTGGAAAATGGCAGAAGATGAGAGAACACCTAAAAGATGGGGTGCCTATGGAACCAGTGGAGAAAACAGGTGGTTTTTATATGAGTATTTCAGCTCAGCAGTGACTAGTACTAGGAAAAGGGATGAGGAAAGAAGAGCCCTGCAGGTGGGAACACAGACAGACTCCCATGGAGAGGATGGCAAAAAGGGAAAGGGGTCACAGAAGGAAAATGAGCAGCTATTCCAGGGCATACAAAGGAGACCAGAAGTATGTCAGAGATCTGAGAGATGCATTTGCAGCAGCTGACATGAACTGTGATTGGAAGACAACATGAACTACTCTACCTTGCTCTGCATCATAATCCTGCAGAGCCAGGGCCCGATCCCAGGAAGGGTGGTCCAGCTGTGGCAAGCAGCAGGCACAGCCCTCAGTGGCTGCTGTCAGGGCGTCTTTGAGCACAGGCACGGCCCCTCGGGCTGCAGAGGGGGACACACGTCATCTGTGCCAGCTCTCCCAACAGACCTGACTGTGGGCACCCACCTGGCACAAAGGGCCTTCAGAGGAGCACTGAGCCACTGCCCTGGAGCAGAGGCAAGGCATCCCTGCATGGAGCGCCGGGGGACCACACAGACACACGATCACCCTGCAGACCAGCAGATGCCATCTGGCTGGCTTGGCCATGGCCTCTGCAGCACCACTCCTCAGCTGGGAGCTCACAGGAGGATGGAGGTGGTGGGCATGTGTCCTGCTGCTGGGCAGGGGCAGGGCTCCATCCCCCCTGCTCCCCCCAGCCAGTGTCACTGGCACAAAGGAGACCTGGTAATGTGTAACAGCACTTGGGTACACACCAGTCCGTCCACTCATCAGGAAGCAAACCACCCTGCCAAAGGTCCCCTTTGGTGAACAGAGGCAAGGGCAGCCTCAGCGAGCCCAGTAAATAAAATACTGACTCCTTTTGAGCACACAAACACCATCTCTGACTCCAGAGGTACCTTGGCACAGAGCAGTGGAGGATGGGGAGAACCTTAGAGAAGTCCTGCAGGGTGTCTGCCTGGCTGTGACACTTCTCCCCACTTTCCAGGTACAGATGGGCACTGTGGCAGAGGCCAGGCTGCTGGCAGCAGCTGCCCAGCACCTTCACAACCCTCAAGGAGGGGAGCAGCAAGCTCTCCAGAAGAAACTGTGCCCCAAGAATGCAATAATTACCATCTTTAACGCAAATCCCTGGTTACCTCTTGGCATGGGGCAGCTGGAGATGGCTGGCAAAAGTTGGACATCAGTGGTAGAGCAATTGAGGTCCTCCCCTACCTGCTCCCTTTTCTGAACCCATGTGAAAGCCCCATGCAGATACCCAAAGAGGGGTTGCAACGAATCACTGCACAAGAGCTGTTAGACTTTTTGTGCTGGGGATGGCAGATCTCCTGCTCCTCATTTTGGGATGGACATTTCTCTGGACCGTCTCTTCTACAGCCCCCTAAATCTGATTCCTTTGCAGGGTTTAATGTGTCCAGGTATTTCTGTTCTCCTCTACTCAGGGTCTGTTTTCTTGGTCTTTTCTTTGGAAAAAAATGGGTTAAAACATGAAGACATTTCAAAATGAAAACTTATAATAATGCTCAGTACTTACCTCACTCTTGCTGTCTTTAAAGTGATTTATAAATGTTAACTAATTAATTAATCTTCACATCTTCTCCAACTGAAATTCAGAGTCATGGCTGAAGTGAGCCGTGAAAAATAAACGCGTGGTTTTCAGGTGAAGGGCAAAGGCAAACCCATGCTCCTGCCCTCTGTTTGCCATCCAGCAAAGGCAATTTGCAGCAATACTTTCATTCTGCACTGCAACCCTCTCATTTATTTTTCAGTCCTACCAAAGGTCTGAAGTAATTTTATGTGCTACCTCCAGCTTTCCTTTTCTTAATGGAGGTCTTAAAAGGTGCTCCCTTTGAAAAGTAAACAAAATGGAAGACTCAGAGCTCTGTTTAATCCCAAACTCTCCTGAAGTCCATAACGCAGCCAGCCTGGAGAGGTGGGCAAATGGGAAGGGGTAGAAAGGCCTTTCTATAGCTGTGCTTGGCAAATGCTATTCCCAGAGGGATGAGCTGACCCTGGGAGGTGGGGATGAGCCAGATGTCACATAACAAAACAAGCGCAGAAAGACACAGCTGGACTTGTGCCAGCTGCGACTGAGCCGTGAGGATCTGAGTCTGGGGCCTCAGCACAGCCTGGGGCTGCAGTGGCAAGCCCCCCCAGACCCAGGCTGGGCCACATGCCGGCTGCTGGCACCTGCGTGGGGGTTTGTGCTCCCACGGCTACAGCAGCGCGTGGCACAGAGCTCAGGCACTGCTCTGCCCGGTCTTTGCTGCACAGGGAGGCACACGAACGCTATCACACACAACCAGCCTGGAACTCTCCGTGCTGGCTTCCAACTCCACTCCTGGGATCTGCAGCCTGGATTTAAACTGTGGATTCAGGGCATTTAAACAGACCCTTTATGTCTAATAGCCACAGTTTGGTTAGATAGCAAAGCCCAACAGACCAGAGAGGAGCTAAGACACTTGAGGCAAAGAGCTGTTACAGCTGCTCTTCCTAAGCAGCAGCAGGTTCTTGTGAGACACAAATATCCTCCTCTTCCATTACTGGTAACTTCAGCCCTCCCTGGAGGTGACACTGCTCCAGCCCAGCTCCCGCTGGACGTCAGCCAGTGGCTGTTAGGACACGTGCTTTGTCCGGCTGCTCAGCTCCAGCCCAAGCCCTTTCTCCTCAGTCTGTCTCCTCACACCCCAATGGCTTTTCAAGCAGCAAATTTTTCAAAGGGTGGGAGGTGCCAGACATCTGGCAGGTGCTTGACAGGTATCTCCTCCCCTGCTGGCACCTCGGTCCCAGGCTAGCCCTTCCCGGGGAGCTGAAGGTCTGATACACACGGATGTCACCGTTTCTTGCAGACAATCACAAATGCAGGCAGCACAGTCCCTCTCCTCCCTGGCACAGACAGATGAAGGTGATGTGACACAGAAGGAGGAAGGCTCAGGTGATTTAGGCAAAAGCTGGAAGCTTTGTCACAATCCCTCCCAACAACTTATGGAGAACAGGATTCATCAGGTAGGCTCCCTTTGGCTGCAAATCTGCTAGGTCTCCCTAGGTGGGTGTACACAATCCTGGCCCAGCTCACGTGCTCCAGCAGCCAGATTTGTGTCTCCCATCTGGACAACTTCATACCACAACTCTCCTACTTGGCACTTCTGTGCCAGAGAAACGACAGCCAAGGTGCTCAATGCCTTGTGTAACAGAAGGGGGGAAGGCGTGGGGCTGTCTGAGCTCTTGGGAGACCCCAGCCAGTGACAGCCGTCACCCCAGGACAGCTGGCACATCCCTGTCCCCAGCAGAGCCAGCTGGTATGTCACAGACCACACACAGAAGAACAAACAAAGCTGCTTGGAAGTTTTAGGAGTTCATGGGTTCAGATGACAGGGGTTTCCCACTGACAGTCAGTGCAGCATTACAGCAGCCTGGAACAAGCAAAGCTGCAATATGGCATTAAACCTGCATTTTGTGGGGTTTGAGATCTGAGATGGCACCTTGCTACCACCCGAACAGGCAGACTCACCCCCCTCCCCAGCCCCTTCACAAGACTTCTCACACCTATGTTGCCTCGGCTCCAGCTCTCACCTGTCTGCACAGGGAGCTGACACAGGAGAAAACCCAGCGCAGCCAGTGAACCCAACAAGGCTCCAGAGAGACAAAGCTCCCAGCTTTCCTTCACCAGATTATTTTTTCCATGGTTTGCTCACACACAGAAACACAGGTTCAGGGAATCAAATTTTAGTCTTGGCACAAGGCGCAGAACCAAGCGGGGGTGGGAGTCACGGTGTCAATTTACATTTACATCAGCTACACGTCGTGGAGAGGCAGTGTGACACTGACATCCGTCTGACTCGGCTCCAAGCCAGCCTTGAGGAGGCATCCTTTGAAGAATCTGAGTTAGTTTTTTTTCCTGGGCATCTCACAGGAGTCACTTTGACTGATTTGGATTCTTTTTTTTCCAACCAGACACCACCACCACCCGAGAACAGCCTGTGCAGCATCTATCCTGTGAGAACTCACACATGTGGGCATTGACTCTGCTACCTTCACCTGTCAGGCAAGTCCCCACATTACCTTCCATTCTGTCCAGGATCACAGGACACACAGCATCGACACAAATTAGGACCTTTTCCTCAGTCTCTGCACCTTCCTCTGAGACTACCTGAAAATCACTTTTTGAAGGGCCTAGAGGCAAATCAACCACACAAGAAACATTTTAAATAAGATTTATGATAAATTTCTGTTTTATGGACTCTTATCCCAATAGAGATACTGTGGCATTACCTTTGAAAAGGGAACCTAGTACTCTGAGGATATTCCACTCCAAAATGGAACAGAAGCTCTCGATATCACAGCTTATTTTGGAACCTCCAGAATCGGCATACGAGGCAAAGACATGCCACCCACAGGAGCACAGGTTTGTATAGATATGTCCATAGATCTATATCTTTTTATTGTTTTATATATATTTATAATATATTTATATATTTTTTAAAAGAATCCCTTCAAAAACTACCCTCCCACCTAGCAAAACAAAGATTAAACAATCAAAGACGGAGTCCTGGAGCAAAGTATCCCAGGGGTCTCATAGAGCCGAAAGGACTGCTGAGCACCAGCACCCTCTTTCCAAGCTTCTGTGATGCCCTGCGGGTGCCAAGGTGACTGTCACACCTTTATGGCCCCCGACATTGACCTGTCAAAAGACAGGGAGAGAGAAAGAGAGAAACACGTGGCCGTGGCGATGGGGGCTCGAGCGGCTGGGGAAACAGCAACGTGTACAACCTGAAGCTCAGAGTGTGAAATGCTGTGATGAGAAGGAGGGAGACACTGCCTGGAACGTCAGTAAAGAAGAAAGGAAAAAGAACAAACATGCAGAAGAGTTAGCTGGCAAGATGGATCTCAGAGAAGAGCTCAGAAGCATCACACTTGGGACCCCTGCTACCCCTCCATCACCCGAATCTCTTCGTCTCACCCTCCCAGTTGTGAAGGGAGATCCAGCTAGTTTGATTTAGACCAAATCTTCGCGCTGCCCCGGAGCCTGTGGGCACAGGGAAGAAAAAAAAAAAGAAAAATACAAGTTCACAGTGGACACTCGGGTTCGCATCTCCCTTCCTTCCCAAGTGCACAGAGAAACGTGCACTGATGTGCCCCCACACGTGCTCTGGCTGCCCGCCCTGCTCACCCTTTGGCTTTGGAGGTTTTCTTGCTCGCCTGGCGCTGGTTGGTGCCAGGGGCTGGCTCCCGGAGCTCTGTGAGGTGCTGCTCTGGGTCTTGGGACGTGGCTGCCGCAGCGGCTGCTGTTGTCACTTTAATGGTCTTCTTCAGGTTTGCCACCTGCAGTACCAGCAAAGCAAGAACTAACGGGCTTCCCAAAGCTGGGGGGTTTTTGGCTACAGGTTATTTTTAGTTTCCCTTTAGGTTTCTTTAAAATTTGTTTCTAAGGGAAGCCCTGGAGCTAAGAGCTGCAAGCTGACATCAAGCAAAAGAGCCAACACCTGTCCAGGCCCCTGCACTGCAGAGGAGTATTAAGCTGATTTAGGACTCCTCCTCAGGCACAAGTCCCTGGGGGGTCTGGCCTAGGGAAAAGGCAATGCCTCACTTCAGCAAAGACTGCAACAACCACAGGGTACTGGTTCTAGTTGTTCTAAGGCGAGGGGCACTGGCTGCTCCCTGCTGCGCCCACTCACCTCGCTCTCGATCTGCTGCTTCAGGGCCAGCTGCTGCTCCTTGTGCTGGTTGGCGCGGCTGACCTGCTCTTCGATGCCCGACAGGACAACCTCGCAGCCCTGGCACCTGCAAGGAGACCCACAGCTGAACAGGCCAGGGAACGGGCACAGCGCAGAGAGAAACGGGGAAGACAGCGGACTTCACCTCCACACGCCAAACACTGGGAGATGACAGGCAGGGGAGATACAGGGGCAGGAATCCCATGTAATAACACAGGGAATTATGTTATTATCTGGGAGGGAGACAGGTAAGAAGGCCATGCTGGGTTAAGAACTACAGATAAACACTCAGGAAGCCTCCTGCCAGCAGCCAGCGCTGTGCAAAGCCTGCTGCATTCCCCATCACCCCTCTGGACACAAACGGGAATTTGGGGAAATTATTTTTGGAAAATTACTTTCCTCTAGAGAATGGGAGAGGGGATTGAGTAGGTCACCTCCCAACATCACCCACCCTTGGTGAGACACAAAGGATCCAGGGAAACCACCGGCCACTCCTGCAACCTTTTGTGGGTGTTAGTACTGGGGGCTTCCTCCTCACCACTCCTGCAATGTGCGGGTGATGGTGCTAAGCTCCTCCCTCCGGATGTCCCTCCCAATGCTGTAATCCACCTCCAGGCGCTGGTTCCGTTGATCCAAGCTCCCTCGCAGCACATCTGCATACACGGCCTCAATCACCAGGTCCTCCAGCTGCCGGACATTCTTTAGCTGTAACTGCTCCAACAGCACTGAGTAGGGGATGCACTGTGGAAACATGACGGTAACCAGCATGAGATAATCCCAGTGGGAGGAGAACCCAGGAAAAACAGGGCCACTACCTTGATCTTGGCAGCCAGGGTGACGACTGACAGGTGCCTCAATTTGTTCTTCTGGGCCTCTGTCAAGGGAGGGAGGTTTGCTGCTTCAGCTGTTGTCAGGGGAAAGAATGGGATATTAGGATTTATGCCTCGTTTCCCAGTCCTGCACAGAAGCATCTGTACCACACCCGTCTCTTAAACCGTCTGCACACCAATCCCCCAAGTGGTGCTTCGTCTTGCCAAGCCATGCCCATCAATTCTCAGCTCGAAAGACCTTTCCTGAGCAGCCTTTCCTCCCGCCACCCTCAACTCATCCCTTCTAGCTGTCCCCGGCGTTATTTATGCGGCTCTGCACATCCCAATGGATACCTAAGTCTTTCCCCTGGCCCCTCAAAACCTCCTTTGTCAGGATGCTCTTTGGCAGGCGGCAAACAGCAGCGTTAATTACAGCCAGGTACCCCGCCAGTGTGGGGCCCAAAGCACAGCCGGGCGTGTGTGGGGCCGGGGCTCAGCCCTGCCTGCACGGGGGGCTGCGGGGGAGGGAGGCGCTCCACGCCCCGCGGCCCCGGGGCCTTTCCCGCCCGCGGGACCCCCAACACCGGCCCGGGGGCTCGGGGCCCCCGCCCAGGCCCGGCCTCACCCAGGTAGTCCGCGTAGGTGCCGTAGGCGAAGATGGTGAGGAGGCGGAACACGGGGGAGAACTCGCTGTCGGCCAGCTGCGGGGACACAGGGTCAGGCGGCGCCGCCGGGCCGCGGGCAGGGCCCGGCGGGGCCGCGGGGCCGGGCGGGTCTCACCTCGCGGACGGCGGGCATGTCCAGCAGCTCCCCGAACACGTAGATGCCCGGGGCCTCCAGCACCTGGTGGATCAGGCTGGCGAGCGCGGCGCCGCGGGCTGCCTTGGCCAGCAGCAGGAACTGCTCCTGGCTCTGCCCCGTCACCTTCCCCTCGGCCGCCATGGCGGGGCCCGGCCCGGCCCGGCCGCGCTCGCTCGCCCCCCGCCGCCCCAGCCCCGCGCACCCGCCCGACACCGCCGGCGCGCAGCGGCCGCTTCCGCGTGTGACGCGCACCCGCCGCCCATTGGCGGAGCCGGCGGCTCGTCCCGCCCCCGCCGCTTCCCCATTGGTTAGGCCGGGCGCCGCGCGGCGGCGCAGTCCCGCCGCCAGGGCGCCCCCCGCTGGCGGGGCTGAGCGCTGCCGGCCGCGGTGCATCCGCGCCTCCTCCGGCCATCCCAGGCCATTCCCGGCCATCCCAGGCCATTCCCGACCATCCCAGGCCATTCCCGGCCATTCCCGGCCATCCCAGGTCATTCCCGACCACCCTCGGCCTCTCCCGGCCGCCCTTGTCACCCTGCCACAGCGGCGTTCCTGTCCCCGGGCCAGCCCAGGCTGCGGTCGGCCTGGGGCACAGCCTCCCCCCAGGCAGACAGCGGCTGCCGGCTGGGCCCCAGCCTTGGCCCTGCTGCTCACAGGCACCGGCCAGCCCTCAACCCCATTCTGCACTTGTTCCGTGCCTGCCCTGCTCACCAGCAGCGTCTGCTCACTGTTCTCGTATTTTTCATGACCCGTCCTCTGTCAAAACTCCCCCAAGCTGCTCAGCCGTAGTGAGATGTGCTTTGCACAAGGCAATCAATGCCAGGTGAATATCCACGTATTTATGGGTCTTGCCAGGCTGGTGAATATCTGCTCCTCATCTGTATACGTGGAAATGTTCAAGGCCAGGATTGATGGAGCTCCGAGCAACGTGGTCTAATAGCACAGCTCCCTGCCTTGGGCAGGGATGTTGGAACAAGATGATTTTTAAGGTCCCTTCCAACCCAAACCATTCTGTGATTCTATGATTAATGTTGAAATAACTGGTGAGAAAACAGATGCACTACTATATGGCATGGTATTTTTCACATCTCAGTGATCTGTTCTGTAAGCACCACACCAGAATTAAAAGAGGTGCATGGAATACCTTGTGTGTGCCCACACATCACTCTGATTTTTGTTTTCACACCATTAAGATCTCATTTGAGGAGTGTTTTGGGGATATGTAAATGCAAAAAATCTTATGTTGCAAAGCATCTTACTTATGTATTTAAGCTGTGCATTTCTTAAATCCCTGCATGTCTTCTCTCCTCTACTGCATTAATTTTTACAAAAAAAGGACTTTACTATCTGCTGAATCATTAACCATCGCACTTGTCAAGAAATGCATCCCTGATGCAGGCAGGGTATGGCCATAAAAAGATAGTTTAAATGCTCCACAAGGATAGAAATGCTTATAGTGCACCTTAAGTATCTCTTCGTGGGTGTATGAGTTACAGCAGTGCGGTCATTGTTGAGGGCACGGCTCCCTGTGCCAGGTGAGAGAGAATAAAAAGTGGGGGTCATTTGGGGAAAAAAGCTCCAGAACTTCAGAGCTCTTCTCATCTTGTATAAATCACATGGTAGGCAGAGGTGAGTTGTGAGGGGGGCTGGGAGGAGTGCAGTCATTTCAATAAGCAGTATTAAGCTGTTTGGCCAAGAGTTTCTAGTGCATCACAAATTTCCTCATGGCTGGCTCCTTCAGAAATCCACAATGATTTTCCATGAAAGAAAAAGAGGTAACAAATTGATGGGGGCCTGATACAGTCTATGCAGGTAGCATGGTTTTAGGATGTTAAAATTGTAGAGCCAGCAGGGCAAGTTTGCACTCCAGCACGTGATTGCCAGCAAGAGATTTGGTCTTCAGCTGTATCAGTTTAGCACATATTAAAGGCAGCTGACTTGTGCTTAGCCAGACTTCTGTAACATCTTGAAATAAGTGTAACATCTTGAAATCTTCATCTGGGTAACGTCTACGTTTGTTAAGGTTTTACTTGCCAGTATCAACAACTCTTTTCTCTTGCTTTGACTCTAGTTCTTGTCACACAGCTGCTGTGGTTGAGTCATGGAGAAGGCTCCTTTGGGGTACAATTCTGCTCTAAATACAATTTCAGAGCTGGAAAATACAACCCGTGGCTGCCTTGGGGAGCTGGATCGTTGTCTCCCAAGCTCATTTGTACAGCTGTATGGATTGTCACTGCTCAGTCTCAGGGCCATCCTCTTCAGAAGGAGGGAAACTGTCCAGTGTGGACAGCAATGGTCAGTGTGAAAAACTGAACTTCTAAGGTTAATGATTGTGCCACGAAGATTAGGTGGACATCATTTAAAACTAATTCCAGGCATAAGGAGCAAAACAGCTCTGAGTGCTGGGCCAGAGAAGCAAACATGTGCCCTGAGAGGGGAAGACACCCAAACCCTCAGTCCTGCTCCTGTAGGGCACATTTTCATTTATGTACCCTGATGATCTTAGGTTTGAGATGTCAAAAAAATCTGAAGCTGAGCAAAGAAACTTCTGTGATCATCTTCCATTGGTAACTGAGCATGGGCACATTCAGTGAGCTCTCCTAGGAAAGTGCCTCACACCCAGTGGCTCAGGGCACTGTTGGAAGCTACCCTGGGTCCTCAATGAACAAAGTAGTAAGGAACATTTCCTGTGCTCAAGAAAGACCAAGAAACATGTTACCCACCAGGCATTTCTTCAGGAAGATCATGATGACCAAGAGAAGCAGGAAAGTCTATCAGTCTGTGTTCTCAGAGCCAGCAATATTTGGCCTTCTCCATACAGCAAGATGAAAGGAGAGGCAGGGCCGGTAAGACTGGCTGAGAGCTGTGAAGGCAGGTTACAGGGCAATATTGACAAAGGCATCAACTCCTCCCTGCTTTCCCCTCTCTGTTTCTGTATTTATTTATTATTATTCTGTATCTCTGGCCTGATTCACCATAGCCTCACACGTGCTGTCTTCACTTACACCAGTGCAGGGTGCATTCAAATCAGGTTTAAACGTAGCTCTGCTGATTTGTAGTGTTTCATTACTCTCTTCCCCACCCCCTTGCCGGCTCCTTCCATCTCAGTTTTATCTCTCTATCGA
The DNA here is from genome assembly GCF_021018805.1 of Prinia subflava. Classification (NCBI taxonomy): domain Eukaryota; kingdom Metazoa; phylum Chordata; class Aves; order Passeriformes; family Cisticolidae; genus Prinia; species Prinia subflava. The sequence continues at coordinate 18,895,915 of NC_086249.1, forward strand.
TCTGTTTCTCTCTCACTCTCTGACACGCTTGCTGCCTTTCATTATTAGTTAGATAAAGCCTGACAGCCCGAGCATCCTAGCTACATGATGCTCTCTCTGCCTCCTTCTCCACTTTGGCCCCAGTTCCTGCGTGTTGGGCCCCCATGTTTTTGTCTTCTCCTTTTTAATCCTGCATCAAGGGCAAAGACCAGAAGGCCCTTTGAATTACTCAGATCCTGCATTCTCCAAATGAGAAGGTCATCGTCTTCATGAGTGCAAAAGTTATGGGTAACATCCCCACACCTTAGCAAAACTTTGGCCTCATCCCTAGATTGGAGTGCCGGGTGTTGAAATTAAATTCCAGCCTCCTGGAGTCAGTAACTTCCATGCTTTTGCTTTCCTCACAAAGCAGACACCTATCTTTATGGTCACAGGGAAACTGTGAAATGTGATTTTCATGTAACCAAAAGAGCCGAAAGTAGGAGGCGAAGAGTGCAGATGAAAGCAAGTCTGTACGACATTTCATAATTTTGAGATAAATCTTGTGACATGGAGACGTTCTGTGTTGTTATTTCTGAATGTTTGGGATTTCTGATCCTAGCTGTAACCACCCCCTAGCATCATCCCTCTCTTCTGATCTCTCTCTGATCTTTACAGAAAGAAACCTCCATTCTCTTTGTGCTATAGATCCACTTTCTTTCCTCTGTGCTCACTGTCCCACTTTAAAGCTGTAGAGCTGTATGGGCTCATTCTAGGTTGTTCCTTTCTCCACCACCACAGAATCCAAATAACTTGTCAAAACACCAAAGACATTTTTTTTCACCAGTCCTTCTCCAAACATAGCAGAGTCACATCTCATGAGATGATTTTTCACAACTGTGTGTAACACGGACTCTGAGACAAAAACACTGTAAGGACAAAGGGGGCTGGCATGACTCTCTTGGATACCAATGATACAGAAGGCTTTTAACCCTTTAGTTTGTACTGGGCTAATGCACACAGGGGTTACACCTAAAGTCAGCCCAGTATCAGCTGCTTGAGGGTAACTGCATGCTAATTCTTCCTCTGATCTGCTCTCACAGCCCTCAGGATTTTGCAGACCAGGAACTGTCTTCCAGACAGGCCTCTGGTTGTGATTCAAAGACTCCAGAAGAGAGAGGATCTTGCACTTCACTAGGTAGTTTGTTTCTGTGATTAATCACTCTCCAGTGACTGGCTCTTGTTATTCTCTGCCAGAATATTTGGTAGACTTTTCTCCAGGAAAGGAGTGATACTGCAAGCAAGTCATGTCTCGTTCTGCTTTTTGATATATTAAACAGGTTGACCTCTTTAAATTACTGAGATCTCTGGCCTTCAGATCACCTTTGATTCAAAGTTATTTTTAAAATGTGGAGCATAAAGCACTGTACAGTTTTCCAGCATGAGACTTACTCAGACACAGAGAGAGGTTTCATTGTCTCCTCACTTGCCAGCCTTACTTCTGTCTTTACACAGGCAGGGATCACTTCAGATTCATTGCTGCAGCCTGGACCACTGATTCTGTGTTCAGTTTTCTGCCTTTTACAATCCCCACATCTTTTTCAGAGCACCTCTTTTCAGGACTGGAAGTTGTTCTCTGTAGACATGGGCATTTTTTTCCTGTTCGTGGCTGTACAATTTGCTCTGAACAGCCTTATAAGAAGTTTTATGAGAATGACCACCTTACTGAAAGGGGCAGGTCACTCTGTCCTGGTCCTATCCTCATTATTTTTAACACTATAACAATATTTGTGCCCTCAGTAAACTGTGTCAGAATGAACTATATCTGCTCACCAAGCACTGAATAAAATGGTGAGTCATACCTGACCCGGGACTCATTCCTGGGCATCCACATAAGAAACACTGCCACTTAATGGTGGGCTTCCAGGGATGACCTCCTTTGTGTTTACAGGGCGTTAAATGGAGTTAACCAGCTCACTTAACCTCCTGCTCTGTTAATGTTGCATAACGCTCTTTTTTCTTATCAGTGTGCTTTGGGAAATTAACACTTCCAGAAGCCTGGATAGATCTAAGCCATCACCTTTCCCAAACAAACCGGTAGTCACATCAAAGACTGACAAGAACAAAACAAGTTTATGCAGCAAGATCAGTTTCCTCCAAGCCAGGCTGATTGGCATTAACTGGAGAATCTCATATCAGCTCTGTTGCTTTGCCTAGAATTTTTCAGGTCTTCTGTTTGCTCTTTACAAATATTCACAGGGCACAGTTCTCTTCCAGTCTTCTGGGATGTCTCTGATATTCCAAAGCTTATTAACCCCTTGTTTGGTGAGCAATAGAGCAGAGGAAATTGGGTTCTCTGTGGACTTTTTTCTGTACTTTCCACTGCCGTACCTTCAGCCAGGGTCTCTTGATGGCACCCTTTCCACAGGTTGCTATGTCTGTAAGGGGCAATTTCTTCTACAGTCTACATCACAGGGCTCCCCCCCCCACTCTCTAACATTACATAGCTCATAGCTTTTTGTCATGTTTCTAAAATAACACAGATTTCCCAACATTTTCTGCCTAATTCTTTTGGCCTGGTGGATGGACTGCTCTATAACCTGTGGGGCTTTGCCCAGCAGCATGGCTACAGGCTCTGTTCTACCACAGGCACGGGAAGCATCTCTCTCCTCTGTCAGGCTGCAATTTGTTGGAGCTTATTTACTTTTTAGAATCTAGTCATTTTGTCAAATCCATGGCAACTAACAGACAGACAGACAGGATTCTGCAGGTAGCAAGGCAACAACGTGGGTCTCTCTTCCCTTAGGAAGCAACAGTAAAACCAGCAGCAGTGGCCTGCCTGGGCTCAGGACTCCTGGGTGTAAATGATCTGTATCTGATCACTGCCAGACAGAAATAACAGCCAGTAACCTGTTTCCATCTCTCCCCTCAAATTTCCATGTAATTTTACATTAGCTTTCCTTTGAAAAGGAAACCAGACAATCCATTCCATTTATATCATGTAAGAGTGAGGTACAAGTGACATCAGCCCTTGAGCTCTCTGTTCCCATCCTCTTCACGGCTTTCCTGACACCCTCCAGCACATCTACCAAGGTTTCCTTGGCCCCTACAAAATTCTGCTCCTTGTCCTCTCTCATATTTCTGACTCCTTTTGCTGCCTTCTGTAGTTTTACTCTTCAGGGGGATTTTCAGTGTTTGCGTCATTTGGATTTTCACCCTTTAGCTGACCTTTCCCTGGCTGAAATTTCTCCTCTGTTTTGTGCTTCCCAATTATACTAAACACATTCGTCAGGATTTGAAAAGGTCAGAGAGAGCCTGTGTGCCTGATGTAGCCCCTTCCAGAGCTTTCTACCCTCTGCTACTCCCAGGTAAGAAGCCAGGAAAAGAAGCACAGAGCAAGACAGGCTGAACACTGACTTGTGCTTCTCCACCGTGTCAGTACAGGGAGTTTCTTGGGATGAGGGTGTGAGGGATCACTGAGCAAGGTTTGCACAGATGATTTGTACAAGTCCTGTGAGAGCTACAGATGAGAAGGCTGCAGTGTGACAGGAGCCTGGATAATCTCTGACATAAAGTCCCATGCACATGAAAGGGACAAAAGCCAGGGGTTTGGCCTGGAGACACACAATGGTGCAGCACCTCACACACACCTCGGCCGTGCCATCACTGCCCGCAGTGCCCTCCTCCCACACCACGACCTCCCGGGGACAGTAAGCCTTAACACAACCCCATCCCCGTGCTGATCCTCCAAACACACACCGACATCACTCCCAGACACGTGAAAAACCTGTTGACTCTCCTAAACATGCTCACAGACATACACACAAGACTCAGATATCCTGGCATGGGAAAGCTCGGAGCAGCTTGGTTCATTAGCACAGGAGCTCGCAGGAGGCCTGGTGAAGAACAGACTCAGACCCTTCAGATATCTGTCCAAAGCCGGCACAACCTGATCTGGCCATCCTGCCGTGCTCAGGCTCGGTACTGTGTGTCCATTTGTCACCTGCGTCCATCCCTGATGCAGTGGCAGGTTGCTTTACAGCTCAGTGCTGTCTCTACTATTTCTTTCTGGTATTTTTTTCCCAGGGTCAGCCACAGTCTTTCCTCATCGCTTTATGATGAAAAGTTTGATTGTTTTTGAGGATCTGAGGAAATTACTTTCTTGCCTCCTCATATTTCAGGCCCTGGAGTGGAAACCGTCTCTCTGTCATTGACTTTCTTCTCTCGCCCGTTGGTTGCTCAGCTGCTCCCTTCTGATTTGGTCTGTGCTTTCTGTTTGGTTCTCGATGGTGGAGGGAGATGTTCCCTGTGAAACACTCGGCCCCTCAAAGGCACATCAGCTTCTTTCTTTAATTTTGCTGTCACATCCCTACCATTTCCAGACGCATCCCGTCGATCCCTGGCAGAAACGCGCTTGGGGACACGCTCAAAAGACCTGGGTGATCCCTGAACGGGTAAAACACACCTTGGACAGATCCCTCTCCTCCCCGGCTCCCCCACCCCATCGCTCCTACCTCACCCCTGTGTCCCACGGGCTCTTCCCGTGAGGCTCGGCCGAGCCCCGCCGCCTGCCCCGCCGGGGGTGCCCCTCGCCTGCCCCGCCCGGCACCGCGGCGGCCACGGGGTCCCGGGGGCCCGAAACCCGGGGATGATGGACGCGAGGACGGGGGACGGGGGGCGGGACCGAGGGGTGGCATGTCCCCGAGGGCACTGCTGCGGGGCGGAAAGGCGAGGAGCGGCGGGGATGAGCCCCGGGGAGCGGCCCGGGGGAGGGGGATCCCGGGGGGCCTCCGCCCCCAAGGACGGACCGGTCCGGGGGTGGCGTTCGCCGGAGCGAGCTGGAGCGACGGGTCCCTTGGAGACACCTCTCTCCATGGCAACCTAATCGCTTCCTGTGAAGATCCCGAAATAACCGACGAGACGGGGGAGCGGAGCGGAGCCGAGCGGAGCCGAGCCGAGCCGGGCAGCGGCGGGGAGGCGGCGGGGGGCAGGTCCGGCGGGCGCGGGGTGCGGGAGCGCGGGCGGCGGGCAGGGAGCGGGAGGAGCCTCGGCGCCCGGCCGCCGGGGCAGGGGGCTCCCGCCGGGGGGACGCGCTGCCCCCGCCCGGCCGCTGCCCGAGCCCGGCCGCCCCGGCGCCCCCCGCGGGCTGCAGCGGGGGCCACGGGGCCGGGCGCGCCCGTGCCAGCAGCCATGGGGTTAACGGGAGGCAGCGAGCGAGAGAGACAGAGACAGAGAGAGAGAGAAAGAGGGGCTGGACCAGTCCTCGGCAGCTGTTTATTTCAAGGCATCTCTCGCTCCCTCTCCCTCAGCCAAGGCTCAGCCTCAGCAAACCTTCCTCCTCCTCCTCTTCCTCCTCCTCCTCCTCCTCTCCTTCCTTCGTCCTGGCCATGAGAGGCACGGGCAGCAGCAGCTGTGCTCCCCCAGCCCTCTGCTCCGCCGCTCCGGCTGCGCCCCACTCGTCTCCCCGCAAGGTAAGTTCATCCTCTCGGCCCGGGCTTGGGGGACAGAGTGGGGACGGGGCTGCAGGGGCGAGGGGGAGGGGGGCTGCATGCCCGTCTCCAAGTCATCTCTCCCTGTCTCCTTCCCTGTGTCCTTTCTCCCCCTTTTTCCCTTTCCCTTTCCCGATCTAGGTGCTCTGTCTCCTTCTAGCCGGCTGTCTCCTTCCTCCCCCCTCCTATTCCTCCTCTTTTAGTCGCGGGCAGGGGATGCCTGAGGGGCCGGGAGGGAGGGGGCACAGCCGAGGGATCGCTGCCTCTTACCCTCCAGCTCCGGGCTCCATCACAGACCTGTTGTGCTGGAGCACTGGAGCCTGCGCTGAGGAAGGCGACTTCAGCCAAATTGGCGCAGCTGGAGAAAGGAAACAGAGGGGTCAGTCCCACCTCCTGCCTGGCCAAGGGTGCACCATGCAAGAGAGAGCAATTCAGATGTGGAGACTCTGCACTTGAAGCACTTGGATGCCCGGGAACAGTAGGAAACTGGGAGGCAGAAGATTGTCAGACTCATGACATGTATTGCAGGCAGGCACTAGATGGCAGGGGACCGGCATCCTAGAGTGCTGCTTGGAATGGGGCCACACTCACAGTTCCCAAATGCAGGGAGACTTCAGCTCAGAGGACCACTGATGGGCTTCACACGCCCATTGCCTTGCTGTGAAAACGTCCAAATGCAGCATCATCCTTCCAGCCCTGCATTCTGCCCCAGCCTAGGATTGCCGTACCCAGCCCATGAGCGCTCACCCTGGCAGCCTGGCACGGGAATTCCTACTGGCAAGTCACTGAACGCTGCAGGACCTGCACTGACTCAGGGCGAGCAGTGTCAGCCCCTCTGGGATCCTGCTGGATCCTCCTGGGTGCTGCCACCAACCCTCTCATTCTCAGACATCAGGCAGAGCAGCCTGACGAGAGCCACTGCATTCCAGCTGCCAGCCCCCAAAGTCAGCCAGCTCGGGGAGGTGCTGCCCCCAGCCCCACGCAGAGCAGGAACTCTTTCCCTGGCTGGGCTTGGCATCTCCACCCCAGGGTACCAGCATTTGGATTCACCGTTCCAGCTTCCAAAACTCCTCCGAGTGCAGCTGAATTGTCTGGGTCATCTGCTCTGGGATTCCTCCCTTTCCCTGTCCCCACCCAGCCGAATACAGCAGGGCATATACACAACCCCTTTTCACCAACACCGGGGCTTATGCTTCCTGCTGCCAAAGCAGTAGTGACTGCATCTCTGTCCCTTGGACCACGAATTCCCGGGTATTCACGGCCACTGAGAAAAATACAGGTGTGGTGTGCCCAGGGCACCACGCAGTGTGGGGAGGATCTCGCTGCCGGTGCCTGAACTTGCTCTGCTCAGTGCTTGGAGACAGCTTCTAGGTTCCCTGGTCCCAAATCACAGTCTTCTATCAGTAGCTGTCACCATAGCCCTTAGTGCTGGTGGGAGATTAAAAAATGACAGCCAACCTAGCATTCCTTCTCTGTAAGGAGGGCTGGGTCCTCCTCAGGTTTGTTTTGATTTTTTCATCACTATTTCAAGTGGAATCGTTGCAGTGGGGGAGCTGGGCGAAGGAAGGATTTGCATGAAGCTCTCGGTGCTGCGGGGTTGCTAACGGTGAGCTTTATTTCAGCCAGCAGTAAGTTTCATAATCTTGGCCCTGCTCTTGTGAATGTTCCATTTTTCAGGGTCATGAGCCTCTTTACCCTTCTTCCATCCCTCCCCCCTCTCCCCAAACTGGTTGGCAATTTCATTGTTCCAGTGGAATATATCCGTCATGTGAGGTCATCGCTGCATAAGGAGAGGTGATTGATTGCTTAGGTCACTGGGGCCTGTCCCATGCCGGGCTTTGAATGCTGGTTTGGAGACCTTGAACCGGGCTCTGTGTTCAAAGGCGAGGCGATGTGGGGTGCAGAGGGGCACGGTGATGCATTCCCGGCAGCTTGAGTCGCCGAGCAAACAGACTGCTGCATTCTGAACTAGCTGGAGCGCTCTGAGAGCAGACAGCTTCATTCCTAGAGGCACAGGATCACAGCAGTCAAGCTCTAGATGTTACAAAAATACAGATAGATCATCATCTGCCAGCTGAGCCAGACAGAATCGGGTGCAACTCTTTTGCCATCCCTGGATGGAAGGAGCCTCTACCCGCTCCTCACTAACACGGCTTGTGTGCGCTTGGCTTCATCCAACTGCTCTCCAGTCGGAGCTGATCTCGGCTAGGCATTGAGAAAGCTGTGAGATTCTCAGATTTTAAGGCCAGAGGGACCATTTTGATCATCGAAACTGACCTACAGCAGAGCACAGGCCAGAGAATTTCACCAATTTAATTTCCTGCGCCAAGCCCATAACTTCTGATTGAACTGTAGCATCTCTTTTAGGAATACAGCCAGGCAAAGGCTGCAGGCGGTAGGGAACACACCACCTGCCTAGGTGAATTGTGCTGGTGTGTGACCCTCTTTATTAATAGTATTGTTCCTCATTTGAATTTGTCAAACTTCAGCATTTTGTAACAGAAGGTTACAGATTGCACTTGATGCGAGGGAGCTACAGCACACGGCTGGCACCTTGGTTCTTTTATTCCTGTGATACCTTTTTTATTTGGATAGGATTTATCTATGGCATTAAGGTATACAAGAATCCTGAACACGGAGAAGGAGTTATCGTAAGCGAATCCTAGGGCTTTCCTGGGGCACAGTAGTATCTAAACTCCAGAGCTCGGAGTGTCACATTCAGGGTTTAGTCAGAGCTCCCTGCTCTGAGCAGGAGTGCAGCAGGCTCTGCTCCTAGCCATTAGGTAGGATGTAAATTCCCAGTCCCCTGTGGTGAGCTGCTATGTATGCTTTGGGGCATGGCTACTGAGATCTGCTCTCTCGTGTCCCAGCAGCAGCAGGTCCATGCTGCAGGAGCCTTACAAAGAGGGAGGAAGCACAGGTGGGTGTGGGGAACAGCAGCAGGATTCATGCTTCCATCCTGCAAATGCGTGAGAGCAGCTCCTAACAGATTAGCCCCAGTCTGGAGTGATGGTGGGGTCCATATGCAGTGGCAAAGAACTGTGTAATTCTTACTCGCTGCTTTCAAGCACCAAGATTCACAATCCGAGCTCAATGAAGTGCCCTGGGGAAATAGCTTTGTCATTCACACTCTGTCATCTGTGCATCACAGGACCAGAACGCTGAGATGAAGGCTCTGTACCTAGAGTGAAAGGATACAGGTTTCTTGTTCAGACTCTGGGAGTAGCCCTGTCCAGTTTTATTGCCATTAGACCTGGAAAACACATATGAAAGCAAGAGCCTTGCCATGAGGTACTGGTGCAGAAATCCAGTCTCTCTGCTCTGGCACACAAAGGCTTCTTGAATGGTATAAGGTGACATTATACTCCCAGGTAGTGAGAGCATTGGCATCCCCTCCTCTCTGAAGGTCTACCAGTTTATTCAGGATCCACACTGGAAGCTGCATCCAGAGCTGAACGAAGGGCATGTGTTACTCCTGCCCTCCAACACAGCAGGGTTGGTGCCCAGGACACAATCCTGCTGCCGGTGGCTGACCGCAGAGTGCCCCAGACATGCTTTGTCTGCCGTGCAGTCAATAATCCACAGGGACATCTATGCTCTATTTCGAACATAAATGCTCCTACCACGGTGGAATCCAGCCTACACTGCCTGCTATTTTCACCTGAAACCTTCCTTTGCTCCCACACCTTCCATGCCATGGGAGACACCTCTGTCTTGCTCCCAGCCCCTCCACAATCAGTCCTGGGTATGCCAGTGCAGGACACACTCTCAGTCTTTGGCCACAATCTCATTAAGGAACCAGAAGGTGTTGGTGGAGACCAACTGACTGCATGATTCCTGCACTCATCTGGAGCCACCTTTGGGGTGGAGGCATCAGGAATCACCAGCTCTTCATCCTAGGCAGCAGAACCTGCACACAGTGTCTCCAGTCTGAGCTTTGCACCCCCATGTATGGGCTGTCCCCCCCTCAGCATCATGTGCACATGAGGCGGTCAGTGCTGAGGCTCACCCCTCCTCAGCTCATTCCATACATTATCTGCTCCGTGGGGCTGGAATTTAGACAGCTGTGTGTGAAAGCCATCCAAGATTTGGCTCTGTAGGGTTTCTTGTTCCTAGGTTTCCAACCCTGGAAGTCCACAGGCTGGGGTGTCATTGCTGGAGCTCACAATCTCAGCTGAGAAGAACAGCGATGTCCCCATTATGCGACCTCCCAACAAGCGAGGAGAGCGCAGTGACCCCAGCATTCCTACCCCCAGGCACATTTCCGAGGGTAGAGCCACTGCTGTTAGGAGGAGTGCTAGAGGTTATACCTTCACCACTACCGTACCACACTTCCCTGTCTACCTGCACCTGGAGAAGCTTGCCCCTGCTGGGATGGCACTGTCCAGCCCCACATCTCCAGCTTCCTGATGCAAAACAGCCCTCAGCCCCCAAAGACTTGAGCTGTGACTGAGAGTGCCGTGCCCCAAGCAGAGCAGGCTCTTCATCCCTGGGAACTGCTGTCCCATGGTGAGTCCTAGGCGTGGCCCCAGGGACTCCAAGCCACCTTGAAATCTCTCCTGCAACTTGTGTGCCCTCTAGCCTGGGGATTCACACAAGGAGGTCCTCCATGCTTGGAATTCCTTCCCTTTCAAAGTGCAGAATAAATTCTGTTGTGGATTTGTGTTGCCAGACATGATCTTCCATGGCATCATGATCATAATCCAGATGGCCAAGATCTCGCCAGTATCTGGCTTTAGAAGAAACTTGCTCCATTCTGCTGCCTCTCTGCAGAGCTGCATTTTAATACTGAGTCCTCTACAAGGCTTAGAGGTTCAGGAGCAAAGAACAAAGAAATGCTGAGAATAGCTGCTCTTTTCTCCTCATCTTCATCTCAGGATCCCTCCAGAGACTGATCTTGCCCCGGAGGGAGGGGCAGGGCACATTAGCCAACAATTCTTTTTTTTTCTGTGAACTTTGTTTAAATATTTAACAGAAGGAAACTAAAAATATCCCCGGTTAATGCAGCAGGAGCTAGACAGCTACTTAGTCTAGGGTGCCCTTCCTCCTGGCCCCTCTTCTCAGGTGTACATCACAGCAAGCTCTGGGCTCTTCCCTCAGGAGGAGGAAGCCTCCCACCCAGGAGAGGCTGCAGTTTTTGTTCAGGGCATGGGGTGAGCAGGAGCAGATGGCAGTAACCCCTTGGAAGCCGGAGGTGCAGCACAGCTGGCTCAGGGCTGGAGGGGCAGGGTTGGCCTCTGCATTGACTCCTTGTTTCTCCATCTCGGCAGCCACAGGAGGGCATGACCGTGGGTTGTCGGCATTCACTGCTTTCCCCTTCACGACGAAGGAGCAGGCTGAACATCTTGCATGATTTTTTTTTTGTCCTGTGTGTGCGTGCGGAGAGGATCCGGGGTCAGGCACACAGGAGCTGGCCGGGGAAGGGCTGGCACGGCGCTGTGCCCAGCCGAGGGAGGGTGCGGGCAGCCGAAGGGCGGCCGTGCTGCCACCGGGCTGGTGCCGGAGGGTGCTGAGCATCCAGGACCGAAATCCAGCCGAGAGGACCTGACCTCACCCCGTGCTTTTGATGCTCAGCCGCGGGAGGTGGGAGGGAAAAGGGAGGGATAGAGGAGAACAGGAGGGATGGGACGGTGCAGAGGACATTAAGACAAGGAGTGTGGGAAGGTAATTTCGTGTTAGCTAAGAGGAAAGTAAATACTAAATATTTGATAGGCATATTTTTTCCCTTAAATTCTTTAGTGAGGCTGGACTTTTTCTCGCTGATTCACTCTTTCTCAGTCGTCTTGGTTTACCACTCTCATGCTTCCCCTCTCGCTCCCTCGCTCTGGCACACAATGAAGAGGCTCTTTTTTAATAAATGGATTACACACTCCACACTATAAATAAACACAGGAATTAAGACTCCAACTTGTTCCAGTGATAAGCAAACAAAGATGCTGAATCCCATTCTCAGCCCTAAGACAGGAGAGTCCCTGGGGAAGCTGCGCATGTGCCTGGGCACATGTGCTCCAGAGATCGCTCCTTGCTTTTGTCAGCATATGCTGACACATGTGCTTGTGGGCGGACTGGGCATCGGTGGGGGGGACAATGCACCTCCATGCACGGGGGCCATAGGAGCAGGACAGGGTGCACGTGTGTGTGCATGGACTCCCCTTATCCTGCCTGCTGGGGCTGGCAGCTCAGCCGGGGTGGCACACTCTGCCTGCGAGGAGAGAGCCGTCACCACCGCGTGAGGGGACACTGACAGCCCTCCCTTTTGGTTCCCAGTGAAGAAGATGAGACCAGATCCTGACTGAGCAAAGACACTGTTGCATCTGAGATGGAGCCCAGTGCCTGGTAGGTTCACAACTTCCCACACTGGCAGGTGAGGCGGGAAGAAAACAGGAGCGTGGGTGGTGGGCTGCTCCCAGCTGCTTGGCCTTTCAACAGGAGGAACGTTTAGCTCAGGCTCTCTTCTTCTTCCCCCACCCCGCAGCAGGATGCCTCCGCTCCTCTCCCGCATCCCCTCCCTGCAGCTGTGGCATCTCCTCCTCGTCGTCCTGGCCATCCCTCCTCCCGGCACATGGTCTCTTCGCTCGCGGGGCCCAGCAGCGCCTCGGCCTCTCTGCACCCGCCGGAGCCCCCCGGCCCCACGGTCCATTTGCATCTGGGAAAGGACCTCGCAGCCGGAGCGGGATTCCCGCTCGGATTCCCGCTCGGATTCCCGCTCAGATTCCCGCTCGGCCCTGCCGCGCCAGCGTGCCCTGCCCGTGCGCGGAGCAGAGCTGCGGCACGTGGTGCGGCTGAGGCGCCAGGCTGCAGGCGCCCGCCCCGCCACCCCCTCGGGGTTCGAGGATGGCATGCCCTCCTCCCAGTACCCCTGGGCCATCGTGTGGGGTCCCACGGTGTCGGATGAGGATGGAGGGGACACGAACTCGGCCAACCCGGGCTTCCCGCCGCTGGGATACACCTTTGTCTCGCCTCACGGGATGGCGACGGCGCAGCCCAACTCCCACTCGCTCCTGCACAACGCAGGGCTCAACCTGCGCGAGACCCCGGCCACCCTGCGGCCCTTCTTGTTCGGGCCCCGGGGGGAAGGTAAATCTGCCCTTTGCTTCTTTCACCCCGCTCCCAGTCCCCTGCAGGAGCAGCTCCTTCTGCAAAACTCATCGGGAACTTCCCCTTGCCCTGCTCACTCTGGGGACTGGAGGGAGTGGCCATCACAACCCCTCCTGCTCTGTCTCGCAGGTGTGGACCCCCAGCTGTACGTCACCATCACCATCTCCATAATCATTGTCCTGGTTGCCACTGGAATCATATTCAAGTTCTGGTGAGTGGGCTTTGGGACAATGGAGGCTCTCACTGGGCCGGTGTCTGCAGGATGACTGTGGGCTTAGGATCCATTTGCCCCAGGGGTGTAGATCTGGTGCTGCAATCCTTCGCAAGGTTTGGCACTCGGCCACGCTGGGCTCTAATGCTGAGTGTAGCGGGGTCCATCCCACAAACCTCTCTGCCATCAAGGGCTGAGGCTTGGCTCTTTACCTCACACCTTGCTCTCTCCACAGCTGGGACCGAAATCAGAAACGCCGGCGTCACTCGGGGCAGCAGAGCAGTGGGAGGCAGCAAGAGAGCCAGCAGCCCCTCACAGACCTCTCCCCCACCACTGTCAGCATCCTGGGGCCCTACGGCGACCCCCTGACCCCCACACCTGAGGCGGAGGAGTCCAGGCAGGGCCAGGAGGGTGTGGACAAACTGGGTGGCCACGGGAAGAACGCAGCCTTCCAGCTCAACCGGTGAGCGGCCACTGAGCTGGGGCAGGAGGGGCTGGCAGGGGACAGGGGGACTGGCACACTGAGGCAGGGCAAAGGTGACGTTGGCTAGCAGGAGTGGGGTGTTGGGGCAGTATAAGCGCTAATTAATGTCCAATTCCCTTTTTCCCCCAGAATCCCACTGGTGAACCTGTGAAGCTCCCGGGAGAGGCTGAGCTGGCTCCCCCACCCTCCTGTCACAGCTGGCGAGCGTGGACTCTCCCCGCCTCTGCCACACCAGGAAAAAAACAACCTCCTTGTGCCACGGCCCACCACCACCACCATCATTAACCAACCGCACCGGGATGTGCCTGGGCAAATGGACGAGCTGGGCCTCCTTAGCCTCCCGCTGGGGGAAGGCTGGGGACCCGCCCTGCCCATGCAGGACAGGGTGACGAGAGAGCAGAGTGGTGGGAGGGAGGACAGCTGGCTGTGAGATCTCGGCCTCCCAAGCCCCTCTTCTAGCATACGTGCACAGACACACTTGGATCTCCATGACTCTCTCACCAGTGCATGCCTGACATTGGGGGTAGGCAAGGCGGAAAGGCGTACCCCTGTCCCCGTGGGCCCTCACCCTCCGTGTGTCCCTTCCCATGTTGTGTGCTTTGCAGTGAACGTCTGGAGTTCAGTGGCTGCAGGATTGCCCGCCAGGTGACTCGGACGGTGGCAACTTTGTCTGTTCCTGAGACCTTGGCCTTCCTGAGAGCCCCAAGGGTGGGTGCAGCTTGGGCAGAAGAGGCTCACAGAGCACCTGGGCCCTCTCAACAACCCATTTCCTTGAAGGAAACATTCTCTTCTCCCTGGATGGAAGATATTCACATCTTTCCAGTTTCTTTCTGCCTAACACTCTTCTGGGTTTTTTTCTCTTCAGCTTGTATCTTTCTTCCTCTCTCCATCCACAGTTTTTTTCCCTCAGTTCCCACCCCTATGTTACTTCTCTTGCCAGTTAAAGTCGGAAAAGACTCCTTTAGCTTTCCAAATGTTTTGATCTGTTGAAAGCCTCCTTGCTGTCCCTGTGCACCCCTTCAGCCTCTTTCAGCAAGGTTTTTCTGAATAACACCAGTCTATGATGATGCTTTCCAGAAAATCCGAGATGAAGCCCTCTGCTCACCACGTTAATTAGCGAGTGTCCTGCACACAGCTAAAGTGTGGAATGCAGACATTGCTGGGCATGAGGAACTTGAATTTTGCTGGGCTCGGGAGCAGATTTGCTTTGAGATACTCCTGGCACAGGCAACAAGACAGCAGACAGGACTCTATGCCTGGGATGACCAAGAGCAGTTTAGAGTTGATCTTGGGACCATTGGAAAGGTTGCCATGTACTGCTGGTAGGTCTCTCCTGGAATGCAAGGTGACTGGAAGCCCACAAGGCAGTGCTCACCAAGGGCATGAGAGAAGGGTATCTGGGCTCCCAGGTGAAGCAATGGCACAGGTATCTGTCCAAATTGGTTGCTTGCGCTTGTCCTTCAGGGCTGTGGTGGTCTGTGGGGCTGGCAGCCACACTGTCACTGATTTGTGTGAGCAGGATTCTTGCATCTCCACCTCCTCCTAGGCAAGGGCCCATGGGTGTCACTTTGAGGATGTGCAAAGGCAAATTTCAGCTTAATGACAGTAATTCCTCCTAGCTTTTATGGACAAGTTCAAATTAATTAAAACCCTACACTCATAACCACTGAAGTGAAAAGATGCATATTTAGATAAGGTTGCCCCTACAGTGTACAAAACCCTTCAGCTGCTGGGCTGATGTGGCCAGAGGCAGGAAAATCACCCACAATTTGAGGGCCATAATACAAAGTCTCTGACAAAAGTCATCTTGGAGAGAGGGAAGCGGCCTTTCCTCCTTTATCTCTGCATTAAAAGCCTGTTCTTTATAGGACAAAGCACAGGGAATTTCATAAGAGGCCTGGTTCTGCCCGTTTACCCAGCTGAACCATTAGGTGTTCTCGGGTCCCATCTGACTCACTGTGAAGGGCATTTAAATCAGAGTGTAAATTACAATAAGCTTCCCAAAAACAGTAGAGATTTGGAGAAAATGGCAGGTCAAATAAAATTACTGGCTTATTAAAAGCACAGAGTGGCTGAAAGATGTAGGTGGAAAAGGACCCTGGAGATCTCTAGTCTAAGCACAGGTTGAGTCTGTGCTTACAGCAGGGGATATTAGTGCTTTACCACAGATCAATCTGTTACTGAGCCTGTTCTTATTCAGGATCCAGGCAAGGCTTTGGTGGACATTTAAGCTGCAGATGTACAGGGAAGGACTAGGTGGCGGTTCCTGCTCACTGCCCCATTCATTGCTGCCCCTGTTTCCCCTCTCCTGGCACATCCCTGCTGGGGAAGGACATCTGCAGGAGGCTGCTCTGCTGATTGCTGGCAATTTACAATACCTTCTACTGGTTGAAGTAATCTTCCAGACCAGATTAATTAGATTGTTCTTTGATCAACAGCATTTGTTGAAACACGGCCAGAGTTTAGACTCTTCCATTTCAATGGCTGTCCTTGGACTTTCCACATGCTGCATGGAGAGAAGGTCTGTAAGAAAGTGCCGGGGGACCACAGGAGGCATAGTGAAAACATTTTCCAACACTTGATGTGAGGAAGCCTTGCACTGTCCTGGGAAGACTTTTGCAAATTCTGCAAACAAATCAGATTTTGGTGGTTTGGGGTTTTTTCCTCCCCCTTTCACATGTCTCTGGTTATGGTAAAAGTATCTCTAGGGAGTGAAATCTTTCATGGATACTGTGGTAAGGGGAAAGCAGGTGAAGCTGTGTAGAGAAAACTCTTACAACAACAGAGGCTTGGGTGTAATGAACTCCTTTTCTAAGAACAATTTTCCTAGCCAAATACGTTTTTATGATAATCATTCAATCTCTCACACAAAATAGGTTAGATACAGGGAAACAACTCTATTGTCCTGCCCAAACATTCACTGCTATGCTTTGTCCCTGGAACAAAACACTCAGAACACATGTGGACACACAAGCTTCTTCCAGTCAATAAATAATCTTACTGGATCTGTTTTCTCCATGACTGGAGCCTTATAAACCATCTTCCCCCACACAGACTGGAGCCAGAGCATGCCTGAGGTCTCTACCCTGGCCCAGGGTAATATTTTGTAGGATGTGCACATGGATGGGTTGACAGCACTGAGTACCAAGCCAGAGCAGAGGACAGGACCTTCTTAGTCATAGCCCATCAGGTTTCCCTATCTTCTAGATGAATGGAAAGACTTTTTTTTTTTCCTTTCCATTAGAAACAGAAAGATTTTCTTTCCATTAGAGAGAAAAGTCTGCAGGGAAACCAACTGAAGTGTTCATAATCTTGGGCTAATTCTGCCCAACATTTCTATGCTATTAAAAAAAGTGAACATCCAGGTGGTCCGAGTGAGATGAAGTAACTGTGTCTCTGCTGAGCTCCCGGAGAGCCCTGGCTTCTTGAACACAAGGGTGGTCTCTCTGTGAGCACAGTGGAAAGGAGGGAAGTTTTGAAGCAGGGACTGGAGTCTCCTTTGCTTTACCCAAGAGAGTGGTATGACCAGAAGGCCAAATCCTGCTTGGCTTTCCCATCTGGTTGGCTGCAGCTGGTAGGCAGGGAGCAGACCTCCAGTGTGTGCTTCCACACCTCTCCTCCAGTCCAGTTTCCAGGAACTCACATCCAGCCAAGCATCCCAAAATTCAGAGAGGGCTATCTACCTCTTCCTCAATGGCACCCAAGTGCCCTTGCAAATCTGGTCCCTTCATTTCCCACTCCCCGATGAAGAAAAATTCTTGGAAAGGAGTGGTTTGCTCATTCCCTGCAAGTTCTCAAACAGGACCACCTTGAGACTGTTCTGAATTAAACTGCGGTTTTGTTTCTTCACTCTGACAAACCACATCTGTGGCACAGCCTTAGAGCTGAGACCTGCAGCACAAAAATCCTGAGTCAAACTCCAGTCCCCCAGCTGCATCCCTGCTAACGTCCCACTGTAGTCCTGGCCCTACCCTGGCAGGACCATAGAGAGAGGTCCCTTTCTTTCACCAACTGCTGGCTCTCTACTCCTATTTTCCTGTTGTCTTCCCTCTCCTGCTGTTTTCCCTCTTCCCACTCTCGTCCTGTACCGAGGTCTCCCTCCTGGTTCCCTCTCCCCTCCTACTGTTTCGCTCTCCCTGCTCCTCTCTTGTTCTCCCTTTGCCACTCAGTCTCGTTCTGCCGCGGCTTCCATCCTCCCCTCCGGCCTCCCTCCTGCTCCTCTGCTCACTCTCGCTCTCCCCCTCCCCTGCCCTTGTGCGCTGTGATATATATTTTTGTAGGATTTCTCTTCTCCTTGTGGTGAAATATTCTAATCTTGTGGGATGTTAGTTTCAACATTTTTAAATAAAACTTTGCAAAATACTGAAAGCAGACCTCTTGCCTCTGTGGAAGGTCCCACACTGGAAAAGTCAGGATGGGATGAGAGGGACTGCATCCTGGGCAGACCCCGTCGGGACGAGGGCTCAGACTGCTGGCATCCCCCGTTCTCTTTTGGGGAGGAGTGGGGAAAGTTTGTCCCGTGTCCATCTTGCCTTGGTCTCTTTGCCGGCCAAAGGGGCCCTTTGACCACCTTCAAGCATTTCCATGAGAGGTGGCTCCCAGTGGAGGAGGAGCCCTTCTTTGCCCACTTCCCCACCCAAAACTGCTGTCCTGCCCTGGAGCTGCCATCTCCCAGGCTCGCCCTGGGGCTGCTGGTCACGCTGGGGCCGGGGGGTCCGGGAGAGGTGACAGAAGCCGAGGGAAGGGGGGACATGCAGCGCAGCAGGCGCAGGAGCCTCCCTCACTCCGTTCCCCGCGGCTGCCTCCGCAATTTCTATTTCCAGCCCTGCTGCCTCCCCTCCTGGCCACAGTGCTGCTGCTGTTGCTGGTTTCCAGGGCTGCTCTGTAATTAAGCATCCTTGTCTCCTGCAACTCCTCCACTTCACAAGCCCAGCGGCAATCGGGGCTGGGGGCACATGAGGCTCGATGGCCACTCCAAAGGGCTGCTCCCGGGCTATGGTTGGAAGACTGCAGGGGATGGAGACGGGAATGGTTCCCAGCGCCTGCTCCCTCTGACCTGTCGGAGCCCTTTGGGCACTGGAGGTGTGCCTGGCCCTCTGCTTTGCTGTTGGAGGAAGGAGCAGACCTTGCAAACCAGACCTGACCTTGGCCTCTGGGGTTTCTGCCCTTTCTGGAAGGAGCCTTCCTGCTGCAGGGCCAGGCCCCTCCACATGGCACTCTGTGCCCTGGGCAGGATCTCGGTGGGTTGGTGGTGGCCCCAGGCCCATCAGAGAGCAGGCACACTCCTGTGGTGGCTGTCCTGGGGTACAGGCACACAGGAGGCTGCACAGCATCTTTTCTGCCCCTGTGCTGAGTGTGGGAGGGCTGAGACTTTCACTCCTGCTGCTTTAGGTGGAAGATCCTCTCCCATCAACAGCTTTGGGGCTGGGCAAGCCAGAGAGACAAGACAGAGGTGGTGATAGGTTCTCATTGTGCTGAAATTACACTCATGTACTCATTGGTGCAGTGAGATGTTTTGCACAAACCTCATCTGCTTCCAGCCAGAGCTTCAGCCCTTCCTGCTGACTTCTCTCTCTCATCAGATGCTTTTCCTCTGGTGCCCTCTCTGCACAGGCTGGGGCTGCAGGCACTCAGCCAAACATACCTTTTTTCACCAGGACTCACTCTCTGACTCACAGGAGAAGCTCCACAAGCTGCCCCTTATTCTTCTGGCTTCCTGAAACACTGACTCCCTGAAACACTGACTCCCTGAAACACTGACTCCCTGATCTAGTCCCCTCCCATCACCATTCCCCACTACATCACTCCTACCCGCCTGTCCATGTTGACTTCCAACCCGTCCAGTCTGGTCCCAGCCCTGACTCCTTTTCCAGCATCTCCATCCCTTCCAGTCTGAGGCCTTGTCTCCTTCCCTAGCATCTCCCCCACATCCTATTCTCCAGCAGGGATCTACCACTGGGAGTTGCATTCTGAATGAGGACAGCAGAGATGGGAGGAATTAATGCAATCATTTAAATCAAAGAACATATAAGACCTGCACAGTTACTTCAAGACACATAAAAATCACCCTAATGAGTGCTCAAAAAACAAGCATGAGGTGTTGCTGACCACTGTGATTTCCTGGGAAAGAGAGTAGTTCAGGAAAACATTTTGAAAACATCTCCAAAATCTGGGATTCCCTCCAGCTGAATGCCTTCTATGACCTGCTATAAATTATCCCATTATGGGAAAAAAAAAATCAGGCAACTGTCAGCTGGAAGGGTCTGTATTGCAGGGATGTGGCAGCAACCAACAACACTTGCTTGCCTCCTCTGTGCAAGGCCCTTCTCCAGAGTGGTGGCTGGAAGTTAGGACTCCATGTGCTCTGGTTCTGCCCTCCTCCCCAGGCCTGTGCTGATGGATGTCATTCCTTTGTGTTCCTTCACAGTGCACCCCGTGAGAGAGGCATCCTGACACTGTGGGCACCGGTGGGAAAACACCTGTGGAGCTGTGGGCATCCCTGTGCTCCTCGAGGAGGGTGTGGAGCGGGCATGGCAGCGTGGACAAGCTGTGCTAACTCAAGTGTGAGCCTTTGTGCAGGGGGAACGGAGAGCTTGAATCACAGGTAGCTCTGCACTCCACTAAAGGGACCTGGCTGTGTGGATGGCCATTTAATTAGGAGAAATGCACAACTTGAAACTGCCATAAAGAGTCGCCCTGAAACAAGCAACCTCTCATTTCAGCATCATGTAAAAGAGTTGAGTAGTTCCCTTGGTTCATTCCTGCTTTGATCCTTAGAGGCAGAATTGAATCTTTATTGAGGGCTGCTGTGTCTCCGAATGCACATTGCACTCAGTGAATAATAGGCCATTCAGTGGTGCATTCCACATTGATCCAAAGCCCAGCTTTCTCTGAGAGTGACCAGAATACGAGCAAAACCATCTTCAGCCTCAGATCAATCCTCACAAGGGATCTGGCAGAGATGCAAATGCCAGTCTCTGCTCCAGGGCCCTGTCCTGCCTCTCTGTGGCTCCTAGTTAGCGTTCCAGTGGCAGGAGAGCAGCTGCTCTAGGGCAGCCAGTCTAGTTTGAAGCTCAGACTTTGTCGACAGCTGGACATACCAGAAGGGTTCAACAAACAAGCAAGCAAACAAGCCTGGGGTGACTATCAGAGGAACATGGTGCAATGCCTACAGCATGCATTGGTCAAATCTGAGTTACAGCCTGGCCTGGCTAGGGAGCCAGTTGGTCTCCTTGTTAGTTTGCCTTTGAAAGGATGCAACAGAATCACAGGCATTGTGAATCTCTCAGGTACTCTCTCAGCCTTGATAAAGTGACACAGACAGCAGAAGCTTTCTGAGCTCTTCCTAAACCAAGGGGCAGTCAGTGGTGGGTGTCCTCTGCTAGTATCTGAGGAATCAATCTCGCCAGGTTAGGACACAGTTTTGCCCGAATGAGTTCATTAACCAAAACATGAATGCAGTGGTTAAATACACCTACAGTGGAGGATTGTGCCCGTCTCATTATGTTGATTCAGACACATTTAGCAATACCAGGATGAGTTATCTAAGCCTGAAGTGGTTTCTCTCCCATGTATTTTTCTGCTTTGCCAATTCTTTTCCTATGTGACCTATTACACAAATCACACAAACATAACACAAATGAGATCCGACGCTCTGTGTACCCTGTGTTGGCTGGATACACAGCAGGAACCCTAAGAGGTTCCTTTATAATGAGATTTCTCTGATACCAAGCGTCAGGGCCTCCATGACAAAACCGAAGACCAAAAACACTGTCCTGGATTAATGTGTGTTTGTTGTATCTACTCACACTGGCCAGCTTGCTCGTGGCTCCGTATGCAGTGCAGTAATTCTGAGCGCAGGATATGGGGAAGAGACAGATTTTCCCCTTGTACCCGCAAGTTAGACGGGGGCTGGGACAAAAGGGTGACTAAGCGTGACACTGCCTCATCCAGGGTTTTGGTGACAGGTCTTCGTTGATACTCAGGCAGTCCTGCAGAGGGAAACAAATTGCCTAACTAAAATATAAGGGAGCTGAGGCTGTCAAGCAAAGGCCTAACGAGAGGTATGAGGCAGCAGGAGTATGAAAGAGGACAGGAAGAGAGTGGGCAGAACCAGAAATTGTGGCTAAGATTAAATGATGGGGCTGGAAGGAGAAGCAGGATCAAAGACAGGGATCAGAATAGAAATGTAGAGCCAGGGGGCATTAAAAGCACTGGGTAAATGAAGACAAGGAGGGTGAAGCAGGGCTCACGGGGACCAGGGTGCTGCCCAAAGTGAAGTACACCCTGCCTGCCTGCCTCCTGGGGAGGGAAAGGAAGGCACATGCTCATGGGTCAGCCCTCAAAGCTCAGCCTCACTGCTGCAGTGCTGACCTCACCCATGTATGAGAGATGTAGGACTGTCACAAAATGTAGGTCAGGGGCTTTTGCAGGTTTAAAGGTCTCAGCTCTTTGATGTTTGTTCCAAAGGACGATACATTCCCACTTAAGGGATGTTGTTCCCTTTTCTTCCTTCCTTATCTCTTTAGTTGTCCAGCCATCATTTTCCAGGAGCTGAGATGGAGTCCTCTCCATATGACCTGCAGAGGTACCAAGAACTGAGCCATAAGGGTTGTGCTCTGAACTTGCACAGCACCGCGACCACCAAACATGAGGTTGTCAGAGCTTGCCCTTGTGCTCCCAGAGCCAGTCTTTAGGCCCCTAGCCTTTAGCACCAAAAGGCAAGGACAGTACCACCTGGAGCAGGTACTGGAGCAGTGCCTGGTGAGGGAGGAGTCCCTCAGACCTGGAAATCTATGCACTGGAAAGCCCAGAAAGAATGATGCACGAAGAAAGCGCTTAGCAAAGTTGAAGGCAAGGATGCAAATGTGAAGCAAGGAGTGAGTAGTGGTATGAAACAGCGAGCACCATCCTCGGCACCAGAAGGACCTGATGGAAAAGAAGTGCCTGATACCCTGACTCCAAGCATCTACCAGGATGAAGGAAGAAGCTGGTGTTTCACAACTTCTGAGCTCACTTTGCATCCTGGGTGGTTGCTGCCATTTGTTTTCTTCTTTGGTGATAATTGTATGTCGTTTCTCTGCACGGTTCACTGCACAAATGATTTCACACACCCGCCCGAGCTGTGCTTTATTGTACTTTGTTTAAATATGCGAAATTGTATGCAACTCCATGTGACGTCTTATGCAAATTGCTTCTTGTGTTACTGTGCATATTTGAAATTAATTTGAGTATGATCACAGCCCTGACTCTGAAGCCATTGTTTAGACTGAGCACTCACCCAGCTCCCCTGATCCTTCCAGTTATCTCAGGAGCAGCAGCCTGAGCCTCCCCCGCCTGCCTCAGCCTTGATCCAGAAGTAATGTGCACTGGAGGTGACACAGCTTAGATGAAGGTCATGTTCCAGGCCTCTGCTGAGTTTGCCAGTTAGTGCAGCCAGAAACTGAGAATTTAATGGGGAAGCTGGAGAACCAACCTCATGTCCCAGAAGGGTCTGCAGACATGCACTCATGGGGAGCAAATGTTAATCCCTGTAGAGCCAGGCTAGACTCTGGACAAGGACATACCATCCAATGGTTCAACAGCTCACCAAGATATCCAAAGGCATCTAGGCTTAGAAGAAAGCACTGGTGTTACAATGTCAGGAGTTAAAGATGCTTTCTGGAGAAGCTTGTTAACAATCTGCCCTTTCTGGCAGTGGATCTGCAGATATAAGGCAAATGCTCTACACACAGGTGTTCCACGTTTCTAAAAAAATCAGATTCCATTAAAAACATCTAGTAAACACACCAGCCATAACACAGGCAGCAATATATTGTCTACGCTAATCTCTGAACACATTCAAGCCATTTCAGCAACATTCTTCATGCTAATTTTCCCTTTTCTCCTCTTCTTGGTTATGAGTCAGCAGCTAGGCTTGAAACCCCTAACCTTCATCACTGAGGAACGATGTAGACGTCACTCTGGAAGGCCTTAATCATCTGTTAAAGAACAGAAAAGAGACAGCCAGCCACTGAGTTTGCTGTAACTCCCGTTTTATCCCCGGCTCGTGTAATCCACTCTAATCTGGCACTGAAGTGTTTCGTGCGAGGATTTCTGCGCTGGGCAGCTGGGCGGGTGCTGGGAGGCAGGGGTGGCTGGAGCTGTGGGCCACATCCCAGGGCTGCTGGTGTCCAGGGCTGCTGGTGTCCAGGGCTGCTGGTGTCCAGGGCTGGCAGCAGAAGGGAGCGAGACAGGCGGTGCTCGCAGGCAGTACAGCTGGTTCACTGTAGCACCCAGCCTGCAGCTGCCCTGGGAGAGCTGCTGTCATCTTTCCCCTTGACAGATGCTCCTGGGGCATCCCCTTCTCTCATCCCCTTTTGCCATCCTGTGCCAAGGTGGTCTCATTCAGCTGACTGCACACTCTGGGAAAGGGTTGATGGATGGACCCTGGCCACCAACCAGTACCCTGGCTGGGCACTAAGCCAGTGGGGGAGATGGCCTCAAAGCCCCTGAGTGCCCAGCTCACTCTCCCCTGGGCAGCAGCATGGAGGAGCCCTCTTCTGCTCATCAGAAATCCCCTCAGATCTGCAAGACACCCAGCCACCACCTGAAGCGATTGGTCTTGGGCCTGCCTGTCACATACTGTCCCCTCCAATTTCTGTGCTTAGCTCTCTGCACGCTGGAGGCAGGAGGATGCACATCCTGCTCTCCCTGGGTAATCACAGCCCTACAGCACTCTGCAGTATCCCCAGGACACTGTCCCACAGCCCCATACAGCCCCAATTCCAGGCCAGCCCCAGGCATCCAGCTTGGTTTGAGCTGCTTTAAGGGCAAAGTCGTTACGAAAATGTGCTGCAATTGCATAAGAAGAGAGGACTGGCAGAGATCTCCTGGCCCGTGGCAGGCAGCCCCATTGCATTCGCTTGCTCAGAGACTTCCAGTCCCACAACAAGTTGTCTCCTGGCCTCACTGCTGCTGTCGAAAGGCTGTTCCAGATCCTTGCACTGGCAGGTGGGAAGCTCCTTCTAATCTCCATCTTCAGTGTACCCATGGCCCAGCCTGTGATAACTCATTCTTGTGCCAGCATTGTCCTCAGGCTTAAATTCAATGTCAAAACCCGTTGTTAACACAGAGTTAATGTTGCTTGGTGATAGCTCATTCATTCCCAGAACATTATGTTCATCAAAACGCAAACTTGTGGAAAAACAGGGCATTTAGAGCTAGAGCACATGCCCAGGCAACCTTACTTGTGCACCTTCTGAGCTGGCAGCTGCCAGAGGGACTGTCAGCTCTCTGTCTGCATTCACTGCGTCAAGTATACAGCGTTCTGTGATGATCAGTGGCAGCATTACCTGGGCTGGAAGGGGTGGGCAAGGAGGGGACAGCCAGTCCCTCGGGGGCAGGTAAGGGGGGGTTCTGGCTCTGGGATGAAAGGCAAAGTGCTTCTGCCCATGGGATACCCAGGTTCTTTCAGTGCACCACTTCCAAGGACAGAAGGAGATTACATGTGATTAGGACGTCCTGGGGTAAAGATTTCACCAGGCACTCCATTCTGCAACAGCACCGAAGGCAACAACTCTCTGGCAAGTGTCAGCTCGTAAAAATGCAGCTGGGTGGCATCAGTGCTTTGGGAAGAGCACGCCAGTGCTCCCCAAGAGAGCAGGTCCTGACCCACTGCACTGCAGAGTCTCTGGGGCAGGGGAAAACCATCTCCAGCAGCAAGTTTAGCTAGCACAGCAGGTGTGGCACAACCACAGCTGGGGAGGACTCCTGTGATTTTTGGCAGCATCAGGCTGTTTGCCCTTTTGTGCAGTTGAAGTCATGCTGTTTCTGCCACAGAGGCTGCTGTGTCTAAGGTGAAGGATGCTAGGAGGCTGCCATGAGCTTCAGCCCCATCCCAGGCTCCATATTAAGGGAGTTCAGACCAGGATTGCCAGCACGGCTACAGAGATGTACAGTGCACAAGAGCCAGGGCTGAAGGCTGAAGATTTTGGAAATTTAAATAAATGGTGATTGCATAAGCTTCAAGCACAGAGGGAAAGAATGGCCAGAGGGACTCTCTCTGTACACCACTTCCCTGTTACCCGTGCTGCTGCCATTTCCAGCTCACTTTTCTCACTGCATTAAAACATTAGTGCTTTAGAAACTGCTAATGTTTAAAACAAATTTTCTTACAGTGGTTGATGCTGGGTATTTTCTAAAGAGTGACTTATAAGAAGTTCAATATGAAGGACAGCCACAAATCCTGACATAGGATGCTCAGCATCCTTCTGTCAAGCCAGGCTTTGTGCTGGGCTCCTGATCTCCAGAAGTTTTGGGGGAGCAAGTAGCATTTCTCAAACTTATTCGCTACTTTCTGTAGTTTTTTGCATGTGTGGGGTAAGCAGTACCTGCCCTCTTGCTGAGCCAAAAGGGCAGCTGCCCGTACTTGCCATGGCAAGGATGTTCAGATGATGGGAGCTGATTTAGGGGGAGCAAAGGCTGTCAGCTGGCAGGCCTGGAGGGCTCCACTCCAGAAAAAGGAGACAGGGAATGAGCAAAGAGTGAATTCTCAGGTGGCAGCTGCTCCTCAGACAGAGCCAAGGCTTCTGCGACAGATGCTCCCTCTGCCTGCAAGGCTGGAGGAAGCGAAGCCCCAGGTGACCGTGGTGCTGAGGGAGTTCCTGGAAAACACAAGCAGCCTCGCTAAAATGAGGCCCAGCAATGATGCAAAAGATTTTCTAGGAACTCTTGAGTATCTAGGTGAGGCTGAGAACTGCCCTGAGGATGTGGAGATGATTATGCCAGTCTGTCTGGGAGGAGGAGCTCATCCAGCTGAGTGGGAAGGAAGCACTTGAACCTGCAGAATGCTACTTGCTGCATCCCTGGATTCACCTGCCCTGATCCAAGGATTTGCTGCTTCTGATGAGGCGCTGAGCAGGGAACATGTGCCCTTGAGTCCCACAGTCCTCCAGGCAGAACATCTGGCCACAGCTGTATTCCCTAAAGCTGTGTCTAGAGAAGCTTCCATGTGGAGAATCAATAAATAATCCAGGAGCTTTTGGGTTTAGTAAGAGGGAACAAGTTCGCAACCCTGGTGCGCTCAGCTTGAATAGTGGAAAACTACCCAGAAAGCAGACAGCAGTGTGGAGTGTGAGGAACATAAGGATGGAGAGTGCAAAATGAGAAAAGGACAGTGCTCAGTCAAACAGGCAGAACACACTTATGGATACAGACAGTTGGATCTGCTTGCCTCTGAAACACAAGAAATACACCAGATCCTGATGGGATGCACCCACAAGTGCTGAGTGAGCCAGCAGAAGTCATTGCAAGGCCACTCTCGATAACCCTTGATTGGTCATGGCACCTGGGAGAAGTACCTGAAGACCCGGGGAAAGCAAACATCTCTCCTGTCTTCAAGAAGGGCAAGAAAGAGAATCCAGGGTCAGTCAGCTTCACCTTAATCCCTGAGATGATGGAACAGGTAATCCTGGAAATCATTTCCAGGCAGATGGATGACAAGAAAATCATCAGGAATAGTCAGCATGGATTCACCCAGGAAAAGTCATGCTTGACCAACTTGACAACGTTCTATGATAAAATGCCTCACCTTGAACAGGGCCTTTGACACTGTCTCCCACAAAATCCTCTCAGACAAGTAGCTGATGTATGGGCTGGATGGGCAAACAGTGAGGTGGCTGAAACCTGGCTGAATGGCCAGGCACAGAGGGTGGTGAGCAGTGGCACAAAGTCTAGCGGGAGGCCAGCACCCAGCATTGACTCCTGGCTGATAGAGGCCCTCTGGGCGATTCCTCAGTAGGGGCAGGCTGGACCAGATGACCTCCAGAGCTCCCTTCCAACCTCAGCCACTCTGATTCTGTGAAACCACTTACTGGGAACGGCTTCTGAGGAGTGCCAGCCCAAGCCGTGCCTGGGCTTTGTCTCAGGCAGCAATAGCTGAACTGGGCTAAAACTGCAGCAGCTGTGTGACAGAACGGGTGACTGCAGGTCCCCAGTCTGCCCTGTGTCCCAGGGCTGAGTACTCTGGCATAAATACAGTCATGGCTTCAGGAGATGGCAGGCTTAGTCTCTAACAAGGACAGGATGACTTCTGCATCCCAGGAAGAGGTGGAATGAGGGAAGGACAAAGCTAGTGTGGGAGAAAAGGACATGATGGACAGGGGAACTGTCTGCAACTTTTGCTCTGCTTCTCATCAGGAGCTGCTCCCTCCTGCCATATGGCTATGTGCCTTGCCTGCTGGGGAAAAAGGAGTGTCCAGGTATGTGATATGAGAGAGAAACAGTGGCAAGCTTGCAAGATGTGCTGTGACTAGCTAAGACTACTGCTGCTGAGCTTAGCTCTTTGCGAACTACAGCACAAGGAGGACGATGAAGTAACCCTGGGAGATAAGCTGTCTGCAGTACAGTGAGAGGAAGCAAGGCAGCTGGTGAGTTCTCCCTGCTGATGTTGTAAACACATCTGAAAAAGTACTTCCCTGAACGTGATGTTTACCTGAAACTGGGGAGCCTTGCCCAGAGGGATCTGCTCCAGATGCTGTGAAAACTCTGGGATACAACAAAGGCGCAAGCGCTGCTGAAATCTGAAAAGCCACCCAGAGCGATGCAGCCCAAGCCTGTTAACTCTGAAAACCTCTCAGCATGTTCTGTCCATAATGAATTCCAGAGGGGTTCACGGTGCACAGACTTGATGCATCTTTGATGTTACACACTGTTAAAACACTTGTAGCAGACCGTCCTTCCACACTTTGCTTACCCACGGGGCTCCTGGCAGACTCTGTTACCCCTAGAACCCAAACAGCAGACTACTTGTCCAGCACTGTATTGTCTCCTGGCTGGATTTGCCTCCACCCCTTCAGCTGGCCACAGCCCCAGGCCCCTCTCCCCCAGCCTCTCTCTCATCCCTGTCAGGCAGCAGCTGCTCGTATGAATTAGCTTCCCCTCCAGTGTGCACTTCAAACCTGAAAAGCCCCTCCAACTTCAATTCATCAGGAAGATCACATTAAACCCATCTAACCTCGCTGTCTGACAGGGTAACTGCACTAGCAGACCGGGGGGGTGTAGTGGATGTGATACGTCTTGACTCCAAAGCTTTTGAGAGAGTGAAAGGCACAAACAGTGGGAAAAACACCCACAGCTGGAAGTGCCAAAAGATGCACACAATTGCCAAAAAGTATATACAGCTGGTTTGGGGAGATTGCACTGTCAGGGTGGAAAGGCACTTTTCAACGGGGCTGTGGAAATCGGTAGATTCATTTTCATCACTGAGAGCTTAAGCTGTGTGGTAGAAAAAGCTTTTTAACTATTGAGCAATAAAACGCTGGACTAGATTGGCCAGGGAGCCTTGTCACTGTAGGCTGTTGAGAACAGGTTCAACAAATATCTGTCAGGAATGAGTTGTGCTTACTTAATCTTGTCGTCGGGTCAGGAGGCTGAATTACATGATTGCCCCAGGTCTCGTCCCAATTTCATTTCCCCCAATTAAATTAAATAAACCTCAGAAATCATTGTCAGAAGCAAGCTGCAGCAAGCTGTACTTACTGCATCCCCCTCACCCTCAGTCAAGTGTTAGATCAGCACTAATCCCATCCAGGTGTAAACCAGGTTCAAGACCTACCACTCTTTCCCCAAAATGAAAACCGGCACAATGAAACCCTTTCAGTTCTGCTGTACAGGCATGTGGCACATTTAGTTCAGACTGGCTTTTGTGTATTTCTCCAAAGAACTGAGCCTTTTTTGAGGTGCTGGGTTTTAAACTTCCTTTCTGAGAGAGCTTATGGGAGCAGGCATTGTATAGGAGAAACACCAACAAGTCACCTGCATAAAGAGCTCAAGGCTTTGGACTGATCTCTTACCCTTGAAGGAAAAACTCTTTAGGGGATGGAGCAGAAAAATGTGGGCTTGTGGGCCTGTGTTCAGCACATCTTTTCTTATAATGCTGTGCTTGTCGTGCTAACCTGCTCTGCCTGCCAAGGAAGCACAGCAAATTGCAGGGAGAGGTAAATCTGTGCAGCCTTAAAAAGAGCCAAACTCTTGAGATGAGAAAGGGACTGCCCAACTAAATCATGGCTGAGCTCCTTCCCTTCTATAATGGCTCATTTCACTGTGCACATCCCTGTGTTTAAAATGGATTTTTAGAGAGACATTCATCCATTCCAGCCTTTTGCTAAGCTAAGGAAGGCTCCATGTCCGCTCATATGGAGAGCAGGGGTAGGCAGACTCTGTTATTCCAGCTCCCCCACACTGCTTCCAGCCCCAAGCCCACTTCTGAATACGAGTGACAAACTGTATATAGCATCCTAAATAAGATTAACGTAATGATCTCTTTAAGGCTGTTGTCTTTGTGATCACGTCACATCGGGGCTCATAATCATTTTGTGAATGATGAATGCACCCAGATCTGTCTCTTCTTCTGTCATTTCTAGCCAGTGAATCTCTGTGTGTAAAAGACATTCCTGTTAGCAGGAGCAAAGAAGGACCTCACACTTCTCTGCTTCAGACTGTGAGTAATTCTCCTAAATGCATTTAATCAGCAAACTTCCTTTTCATGCTGCTTTTTGCTGAGCTAGAGCCATTACTGCAAGCAGAATTATTCCCAAGGCCAATGACATTCCTCCATGGTGGCAGTTCCCTTTTGACTCCACACATCATCTGCTTCTCTCCAGCATTTTACCCATCTAAAATTCTCCTACTAATTCCTTTCACTTCAGCTTATCTAGCTGCCTTCCAGCCCTTACTGCATCAAATGCCCTACTGAAATTCAACTAGATTAGATTTACCAATTTCTTTTTTCACCCAGGTAAGGGAAAAGAGGTAAAGAAAAGGATCAAGTTAAGGGCACACAGTGCTTTTGTTGATAAACCCATTTTGTATTTGATTCCATTTTCCACTTACTGCTGTAGCTTTAATTCTGTTTTCCTTCTGTAATTTGTTCTTAACCTTATACTCTGTTGAGACTAGACTAATGGGTTTGCAGCTGCCCAGAGTACTTTGTTTTCTCTCTTCTTGAAATATAGCTCCTTTTTCTCAGCCCTGACATGCTTACTCTGAAGTTGATGGATATGCTGCAAATCTTTGCTCCCAAAACCGCTGCTTCCTCAGACAGCTTTGAAAAAAATACCTCACAAATATCAAGGTAAGGTGGTCAGCTCCAGCCTTGCTTCTACACAGCTTCTCGAGGTTTGCTTTTGCCTTAATACATCAAGTTACTGTTCTACACCCTTTCTTCTATCCTCTTCTCCCACCTGTTCCAGCATCATCCTTCTTATTGAGAAATGACAACAGGCAGCAGTAAAGACCCAGAGGTGTTTTAGCAGCCCTGTGGTGAGCACTGAAGGTGGTGTGAGGAGTGCATCAGCCAAGCACGCACCCCTCTGCTCTCCTGGTGAGCTGAAAGACACAGTTTAGGCTATCACAGAGGCACGTTTTTCAAAAAGAGGGGTGGGGCTGGGGGAGTGAGAAGTGACTGTTTAAATTCTGAAAGAGAACAGAGATCCCCTGAAACACATCACAGCTTCTCTGACTGCAAAGAAACACGCAGACACCTAAACCAAGAATTTAAAGGAGTTATTAAAGTCTCTCTGCTTCTGAAGGGGTGAAGGCTTTGTGTAGGGAGGGAATTCTTATATGCTGCAATATTGTTTTAAGTGACATTTCAGTGATTGCTGCTGTTCAGAAAAACACAGACGTCATAGCCTAAGGAGTCACCCCCAAACCAACCAGATCTTGCTGTTAGGAGATTCATCTGTAGTATAAAATGGGACAAGTTGTGCTACAGAGGGTGGCAAGCCAGCTGGAGAAGAGACATTCGTGCAGAAAGGCTTTACAGATGCTAATGCTGCTGTCTGCACAGATGCATTTCCACGGGGCGAGCAAGCATACTGCCCTTCTGGCTCCCAGCGTTGTGAAGACACTGAACATTGGCTCATGGCAGATCAGCAGCACGAAAAGTCTGACCCACACAAAATGTCAGGTGGGAAGGGATTTCTAGAAGTCTCTAGTCCAATTCCCTGCTTACAGCAGGGTAACTGCAAAGCTAGACCACCTTGCTTAGGACCTTGCTCACACAACTTCTGAACATCTCCAAGGACAGAGATACCCCGGTCTTTTCAGGCATCTCTTCCCCTACTGAACTGCTCTCAAGGGGAAGAAATTTTTTATTATACACATTTAGAATTTCTTTGCTTCAGCATTTGTCCCTTGTTTCTTGACCCTTGTTTGCTGCTTTCTCAGAGTCTGGCTTCATCTTCTCTGCAGCTTTCCTTTAGGTAGGAGCAGACAGCAACGAGACACCCCCTCGGTCTTTTCTGTTTAACAAACTCAGCTCTCCCAGTCTTTGCCTTGTGCATTGTGTGCTCTAGCCCTCCACCCCGGGGACCTTTTGCTGGCTGAGCTGCAGCTTGTTGACATCCCTCTTGTACTGAGGAGCCAGTCCTGGGTGCAATCCTCACACCGCTCAGGTGGATGGGAATAAGAATTTCCCTTGACCTGCTGACTACTCCTTTGCTAATGCAGCCTAGGCTTCAGGGAACCTTCACTGCTTGAAGGGCTCACTGCTGAGTCATGTTTAAAATGCTTCTTGATAACTCTTGTGGGGATCTAATAAAATACGGGGGTTATTGCCACAGAGAACTTATCTCCCTGCTGGAGTAGGCTTTGCCTGTGCATGTGTGGTGTGCTGTGCCCATTCAAGAGAGACCCTCTCAGGCACTTCTGATGTAACTGCGATTTTTGCCCTGTGCTGAAGGTCCTCAGCCACTCTTGCAGTCCTGACACATCCACTGATACTTTTTCCTCCCTCGAAATTATGGGATTTGTATTCATGGCACATTTGCCAGAAGTTTCAGTAACTAACTGCCCTTACTACACTACAGTGGCCTAATGAACTCAGCCTGGAGCCAAGGCTGATCCAATCTCAGGTTGTTCTATTCCTGCCCAGCGGGGACCCACCCCCAAGTCCCAGAGAAACCTTCTTCTTTCAGTGAAAAAAGATTGGATTGTTGCTGCATATGCTTCAAATTCCAGAGTGTATCCCAGGTGTGTGGTTTCTGCTTCTTGCCCTTAAGAGAGCAAGATGCCACTATAATGAAATGATTCAGGCAACCAAGCATGCGCAGGATAACACGCATCTATAACTCTCCATTACCATCTATTTCTAAAAGCTTAAACAACACTAAGCAGAAAAGTTACAAAGCAGGGGAAAATGCAATCTATTTCCATGCAGCAGAAAAAAAAACCCCAAACAACCCAACCAAAAAAACCGACCAAGAATGACGTGCTGAAATGCTCTCTGCTGTGTGCTGCCAGGGGATTTAATCAGCCAATTGCCAAAGAGATGTCAGTTCCCTGAAAAGAGTGAGGACAACACGCCTTGCTGAGAAATGTACTCTCAAGATTAAAATGCCAGCTGCAGGATAAACCAAATATTGTCCTACAAGCAGCTAAAAATTTGGATGAGAATGAACAGCCGCCATCCTTAAAATGTGTGTCACTACATCATCACACCTTCCAAGTCTATCTGTCCATCTCTGCCTACTGGTCAGTACCCCCAACAAATTAGGTGCCACTTGAGCCAGCTTAATGAACACATCAGGCCAGGTTTACCAGCTCTAGAAGCCAGCCAAGCAGGATCCTGTGACACAAAATACCACCTATATTACTGGTACAGCCACCATGAGCAGTGCAGTTTACACACCGACAGCAAACAAAAGGTGTTCAAGCACACAGACTACAGTGGCACCATGGGAGGATGGTCTGTAATCATAACTGAAGGGCCAGGGGTGGGTGCTTTGCATTGGGGTGGTGAAGAGAGAAATGGAGAAATCAGGAGAGCAGATAAAGAAGGAAAGCGCTGAGGTGGGAACGTGACAGTCAGATGTGATTGTGGAGGAGGCAACAAGGATGGGAGATGGAACAGGCAGCCAGCGTGGAGGTGTGTGTTTGCCACTCTCCCGGGCCAAAGCTGCACAGCAGAAGTTGTTCCAAAGGTTGTGAGAGAGCAACTGTTGTGGTAACCGGCTGGCTTTCTCCACACATTTTCTTTTCTGAGCTTGTCAGGAGCTGGTGCCCTCAGCAGGAGGTGGGAACCCGGCTGTGTTATTCACATGATTCTGTTCCCAGGAGGGAGGCCCCACTAACCTCCACCTACCACCTACCACCTGCTCCAGTGCTCCCTTACCTCCTGCAGTCACTCTGCATTGCTGCTGGCTTATTTCCCTGCTGCAGAGTTGTGAACCTCTCTGTCACCCCCCCCAGCTCCCAGTCTGGGCTGGCGGTGCCGCTGGGTGAACCCCACGGCTGGTGCAGCCTGGCCACCGCTCCTCACACGGCACGTTGGACAGATGGAGGCTGGACCAAAGCTGGCCTTTCTAAAGAAAGGAGCTGGGCTGGAGACTGGGCTGGGCCTGGGGGTCTCCACTACCCCATGTTACTTGCTGTGGGGCCAGCTCTCAGCCAAGCCTCTGTGCACGAGCACGGCGGAAGGAGGGCACCACTTCACCCCACACTGATTCTCCTGGCCCCAGCACCAGCAGTTTTACACAGGTTTTTATTCTCCACGCTCCTCAGCTGAGCCCAGCCGGGCAGTGTTATGAAATCCTGGAAGCCCTAAAAACACACACACACACACGTGTGACACGGGCATGGCTCACCAGGGAGAAACCCGCAGTGGCAACCAGGATGCTCTTCCCTGGTGGGGAAAGGAGCAAGGGCTGCCAGGATGAGTAAAGGGAGGCAAGTAAAGAGAGCTGGGAAAGAAGGTAAAGAGATCAGCCATACTCTCCAGAGACACACACCTGTGTTTCTCTGACTTTGCCTCCTCCGAAGGAAAGGAGATAAGACAAATCAAGTGTCTGTGGCAGATGTTAGTCACGCTGCCTCACGTGCTGCTGAAGGGTGCTCGGCAGTGCGGGGTGGGAGGGGGAGCACAAAACTCCAGGCACCCTAAGAAAAATTAACCACTTTGTCCCAGTCTTCAAGTGACAATTTCCCTTGCCAGGTATAGGGCATTCTGACAAGCAGTCCCAGTTATCAAGTCCAGGCCAGCCCTCTTCGAGGAGACTCAGTCCTGTTTCTTCCTAGGCTGCATGCAGGGAGGAAGGAGGCTATAAAGGACTCTCTGGCAAAGAAGGGAGAAGAAAAGAGATGTCAGTGCCAGGCTGGAGTTCCTCTTCCAAGGCATAAGATTGAATATATTTGCTGCGTTGCAGAACGAGAAATGTCACCTTCAGAGGTGATCTGACAATCACAAAAATAAATTACATAGAAGAAAAAAAAAAAAAAAACAAACCACAACACGATGAGAATTTGTGAATATTCATGAGCAAGTCAAAACCCCCAAATTAACAAGGAAATTAATTTCCAAACTGATTAGGCTGCCAACTCCTTTTATTTAAATAAATCAACAATTGCCTTCATGTGACTCCTGCTGAAGAACGCAGAGCCGATCCTGACTCGTCCCAGGAGGAAGTTTGGTGCCGCCTGCGAGGACCAATACCCCAGCGCGTTCTGGGCACAGGCAGGCGCTGTGGCTGCAGCCGCAGGGAAATTTCCCTCTGCCCACTGCTCCGGATGTTGCGGCTTCACCATCGCCCGAGCCAATCTCACCGCCGGCTGCTGTGCTTGTGCTCTCCCCGGCCCCACCCTCTTACTCATGCTGGCTCGGAAAAGCTGTTCCAGCATGCCAAGCTGGCAGAAAACTCACTCAACAATTAAAAAAAAAGGAGGTTTCTCTCGAGTCAGAGCACTGAAACAGCTCAGCCAAACGCAGGGCGTGCAACACCCCAGGTGAGGAAGGTGACCTAACCTGACCTGGCAGGTGGGCCCAGCGCCAAAGTTAACCCTGCCACGAGTAGCGGAACCGAGTGTATCTTATCCCAAAGTGTGTAAGACAGAGCAGAGCAGCAGCAGCCAGCGCGGGTTGGTGATTTTGGGGGTGTCTGCGGTTTGGTGTGGGGCCAGCCCGGCTGTGCGATGTGGCGGAGCCGTCGGGGATGTGCCCGAGGCCGGGGCAGTGAGCGCCCGCCGCTCCCCCCGCCGCAGGCACCGCCAGCGCCCGGGAGCCGGCGAGGAAACTGCCACACCAGCCCTGGGTGGGCTGAACCTGCGGAACTGAATCCTCGCTGACTGAGAACCAGGGTGAGCTGCAGCCCCCTCTGGGGTCAAGCTGTGCGCGGTGACAAATGCAGATAAACAGCTGGTGTTCGGGTGAGGTTACACGCAGGCTGCGGGAGCAGGGCTGCCCTGTCCGCTCCACGCCCGGCCTTGCCCTCCTGTTCCCGGCAGGGGATGAGATGGTCCGGTTTGCCCATTCTGGCACAAAACCAGCTCGCGGGAAGTCCTTTCTGTTGGCTTAGCAGGACAAACACGTTCAGCAGAGTGCCACGAAACGCTCGAGCCAGCGCGGGCTGGGACCATCCCAGGCGCTGGCAGACAAACTTTGGGACAGCTCCTGTGGATCACCGCGGCGGGACGCGGCCGTCCCGGGCGCTGCCAGGCACAGCGTTCGGGAAAGCGCCTCTGGGAAAGCGCCTTTGGGAAAGCGCCTCTGGACCGCCCCGTCCCGCGCAGACCCGAGGATCGCGATCGCTATTCACGGACCTCATGAATATTCATGAGGGCGCCCGCCTCCCCCCGCTGCCCGCCTCACGTGACGCCGCGAGGCCGGAAGCGGCCCTGCCGGCCGGGCTCGCGGACGCCGCGCGCCCGCCCGCCACAGCCACTTCCGCCCTTCCGCCAGCCCGGGCTTCCCCGCGCGCCGGCGCCCTCCGCGCTTCCGGTAACCGCGCGCGCTCCCGACCCCCGCCCCGACCTCCGGCCGCGGCCGCCTCGCCGGTGCCCCCGCCCCGGGGAACCTCCCCCGGGCCGCCGCCGCTCCGCCGCCCCGTTTTCCAGCGAAACCGCTGATGACGCCGTTCCGCTCTTCTCGGCGACCCGGAAGCGCCGAGGCGCGCCCCGCCCCCTGACCCGGAAGCGCCTCCCGCTGTCTTTCCGGTGAGGAGGCCGCCGCCGCCGGAGCCGGGCCGGGGCCGCCGCTGGGGGGGAGCCCGGTAATGTGCGGGGCGGCGGGACCGCGGGCGGGGGGCCGGGCAGCGGGACTTCCGGGGCCGGGGCGATCCGGAAGCGGAAATGGAGGAGGGCGGGCTGTCTGTCTGTCTGTCCGTTCGCCCGTCTGTCCCGGTGTCGGGGGCTCCACCGCCGGGGAGCCGCGCTCCGCGCCGGCCCCGCCCTCGGCCGCCGCGGGGGGAGGTGGGTCCGGGCCCCACGGGGAGCGCCTGCTCCGCGCACGGCCGGGGTGCCCCGGGCCGCGGCCCCGCGCAGCGCCGCCCGCTGCCATGCGGGCCCCCGGCGCCCCGGTAACGCAGGCGGTTTATTTGCAGAGCCGGCCCTGGAAGGAGGAGAAATGCAAGAGGAGGGAGAGTGAGAGGGGTAAGGAGCTCCCGGAGCTGCGTGAGTGACCCCCGCCCGTGCCCCGGGGGCTGCCGCGGGTGGGAGGAGACGCGATGGGCCGCGGGTCCCGCAGTGGAGGGCGCGAAGGCGTTCGAGCTCCAGGGAGCGGGAGAAGGGATTGACCGCCTGGAAGGAGCTGAGGCGCGGGGTACGCCTCCTGCCAGGCACCTGCTCCAACAGAGGCGCGCCCGGCCGGGGTGGAGGATACACAAGTGTCGGGGAACGGCACCAAAGTTCTGTCTCTAGTGTGCGGGTTTGGGATCCAGGACTTTGTCCGGCACATTTGGGATATTCCCGATGTGTGCTCAAACGCACTTGTTCTGAAGGTGTAGCAACGTTTGAACTTTCTGGTGCTTATGATTTCCATGGAAGCATTTTTGCTTTTGATCTGACAACCTTCGTGGCTTTCAGCATCCCTAGTATTTTGCAGCAATTAAGCCTAAAAGCTCCTTGTCATTGAACAAAGATCTTGGGCAGACATAAAACAACAGTCTAAATTGTTCCCGAGCATTACACTCAGGGCCTTTTGTTGACTGAAAACTCCGTGCCGAATGGGAACTAAAAGCCAGGCATCTGGAGAATAAAGAGACCCGTGTTAAAAGTCAACCCCCGAATAAATACCTTCATGTCCAACCTTGATTGTGCCTTCCAGAAACACAGCCTCTACCTCACCGTGTACTTGCACGTGCTTTTATCTATTTATGATTAAAGTGATGATCTGCCAAGAAGTATAAATCCAGCACGTTAAGTACGTGATTCTGTGAGATCTAAACTCCAGATCCCTTGTCCCCTGTGAGTTCTCTGGTTCACTCGGTTGTTTATTTGGTGTCTGTACATTTGTGGTCTGTACATAGAAAGTGTTTTTGGTTTGTATCAGGAGGGTACCTTGGCATCTGTCTGATACTAGACTGGTGAATAGGAAGAAGGTCCCATCTCTGGCCCGTTTGTGGAAGCTGGGATGATGAAGGCCCTGCAGTGGGAGCGTGCTGTGGTACAGGGTTGAAGCTCCAGCCCATGTCTGGTAGTTATAGAGCAATTGGAAGGGTTACGTGCAGAGTTCTGGTAAAGTAAGTGCGAGCAGCGTCTGAGTGGGGGCTGCCAATAGGGGTGCATGTTCTCAAAATACCCTTTTAGACTTAACAACGGGGTAGGGGAGGGGGACAGCTCTGGGCACTAGGACAGGAGGTTGGTGGAGGAATCTTACCTTTGTTTTCTGCCTTTGGAAGACTGGCTTGCTAGAGAAATTGCATGAAAGCTTCAACTTTTACACCATTTCTCCTTTTCCTCCACATTCTTATAACTCCATCACACTTCAGCCTTTCAAGCCAGAAGTTTGAGGCCTGATACATAATATACTCAAGTGTGAAGATTTTTGGATGGGGAGGTGGATTCTAAGGGAGGCTAATGAAATCAGTGTAGCTGTCCTTTGAGGAATCAGCGAGAGCTGTATTTGACTGGCACACTTTGTAAACCAAGCAAACAAAAGTTAGACTCTCTGTGAAGTTCTGGTAGAAGACAAGATGGAGACAAGCAGCCACTGAGTGCCCTGGCCTCTGCTAATCTGAGTTTTGGAATCTGGAAATAGATTTGCCTTTCATTAATTTGTAAATGAGAAAGCTGTTGTGAGTTTTTTTGCTTAAACTGGCATCTTCCTGTTTAACTCCTTAAGTTTGCAGTTGCATCCAAGGGAGTTTTGGACAACTGCGAAGCTTCTTTGAAAAATGCATCTGATTATTATATGAGACTTTATGTTTTTGGAGGGTCAGGCACACTTTGGTGTTTTTGATGCTTTTGATGGAAGCTAAGCAAATAAGCAATAATAATAGCAATAATAGCAATTTATTTATTTTGCAAATAAAACCGAACCTAAGCAAAAAACCCCAAACTTGGAAATTCCGAACAAAATACCCCTCTTGGTTCAGGTGGTGCTCACGTGCCAAGGATGTGTTATCTCCTCATGTGTGCCTATCCTGTGGAAGAAAAAAATCATGTAATTAGGTGTTACATGCGTATGGCTGTGCTGTGGGCAGTGTACTTAATAATTAATTTGGCTCAGAAAAGAAAGCAGAGGAAGGAAGGTAAGAGTCTTGCCCCATCAGCCTCTGATTGAATCACAGCAGTGTAAATCCAGAGTAATTCAGTCAGGCAGCGAGCAGTCTGACTGCATGCCACCAACGTAAGGTAAATAATTTATCCTTAAGTGTGTTTATGGGTTGATTTGCAGTGAGTGAGTGAGGCAGGAGTACTTGGCCTTGCTGTTGCATGAGCAATTCATAGAAACAAAATTATTGGGTAATTTGGTTCATTTAAATACTGCTTCTCCACATAGAGGAAAATTATCTTTGCATTTTGGCACAAACACAGCAATTCAACA
This sequence comes from Prinia subflava, assembly GCF_021018805.1. NCBI lineage: Eukaryota > Metazoa > Chordata > Aves > Passeriformes > Cisticolidae > Prinia > Prinia subflava. The sequence goes on from NC_086249.1 coordinate 18,934,953, forward strand.
TGTATTTATGCTGTCCTGATATACTTCTGTAATGTAAGTGTTTCATGCTGCTGGGGGCATGCCTCTGAGCTCCCCTGATGATTGAGACAGACTCTTCAGAAACTCTACTGTTTGATTATTAGAGCAGACCATAACAGAAATACAAGTGGGACAGTCTGCAGGTAGCTGCGTGAAAAAAGTACAGTGGTTGTGCTCTCTGCCAGATGTATTCTGAGCATAGATCTTACCTACCACTTTTCCCACATTTGTTTAGGAGTAGATGTATCTTCTGCTTCAGAAAATACTGTTTTGTTAATTTCTTTAGGTTTTGAATAGTGTTTTTGGCAGTGTAACAAACCCTGTCACTAATGGGATGACACAGAGGAATGTAAGGATTAGAAATGAAAGTCCTTCTTCAGTCAGGTATTCCCAAAGAGATCGTACCCCTGTGTTCAGGAGACTCTCTCTGGGTGTCTAACTGGTCCTCCCTTGCAGCAGGGAGAGCTGAGGTGGAGCAGTGGGAGCCTGGCTGGAGACAGAGTCCTACAGAATCTTGTCCCAAAGATAGGAACGAAATGGGCAATGGAGAGCCATGACATGATCTTGTTTGGAAATAGGGTATCTCAGGAGCAGGGGAATCAGGTTATTTTCTTACTCCTTAGTCTCGTTGGAGGAGAGCAGGAATATTGAATGATATTTCTGTGTTTCTTTCAAGAGTGGGGCTGGGGTGGGCAGCAGGAACTTAGGAGCTCTGAATTTGACTTCTTGGTCTGCTGTGGCTGTCTGTTATCTTGGGCAAGTCTGTTTCCCTCTTTCTGCCTGTCTTTCTTCCTGTGTAACATAATGCTAATGTCCCTTTGCTGCATCTGGGTCCTTAGTGTTGAGCTGGGGTGGAGGGACAGGCAAGGTCCAAAATTTTCACTGCCTGTGGGGTCAGACTGTCTGTGGTGGTGAAAAACAGTTTTTGTCTGTATTTGCCTGGTTGCAGATGTACAGACTTCATTTATGCCATGTACTGGGGTGGATGATAATTGGGAAAATTTGGATGTGTTCTGGGTTTCTAGACAGTCCTGTTTCTTGCATGGAGGACTACCGGGCAAGGGGCATTTCAGATGGACCCAAGCCCATGGGAATAACAGGCACCTTTTTCCCCTGTAAATAATTTTTGTATTTGGGCAGATAGCTCAGAAGGGGGAACAAGTTGCTCAAGAAAGACAGGGAAGATTAAGGAACTGTCACAGCATTAGACTGAGTCAGTTCCATGTTGGAATCTCTTTGGGTTTAATGTTTTTTTTGTGTTTGTGTGTCTGTCTTCCTTATCCTCCATTCCTCTTCCCTCCCCCCTTCTTCCTGCCCCGTGTGCCCAGCTAGGATGGAAGAATCTCATTTCAACTCCTCCCCGTACTTCTGGCCAGCAGTGCCCACCGTCTCGGGACAGGTGAGATCTTCCAGCCTGTTATGCTGCTTTTGCTTCCTGTTAAAGTTTACGCACTGAGTGTTTCTGGTGCATTTCTTGCTCAGCCAAATGCTGGGCAAAGCTGTGCCAGGGTTTGCTAAAACCTGTCTTTCCCCCTGTTTAGATTGAGAACACCATGTTCATTAACAAGATGAAGGAGCAGCTATTGCCCACAGAGAAGGGCTGCAGCCTGGCTCCCCCCCACTACCCTGCCTTGCTGACAGTCCCCACCTCTGTGGCGCTGCCCACTGGTATCTCCATGGACTCGGACACCAAGCCAGAACAGCTGACACCACACAGCCAAGCCCCTGTGACTCAGAACATCACCGTGGTACCAGTGCAGTCTGCCGGGCTCATGACAGCAGGTAGGGCACTCCAAAGGCTTCGGCAGCCTACAAAGGGGGCTCTGGGATGGGCAAACACGAGGTCCTGAAGAATCCATTTCGGCCTGTAGATTATTCCTAGCCTTACTGGTGGTGTGAACTGCCTCGGTGTGGTTTCAGTGTGAATCTCTAGGCACTCCATGCACCCACCCTCTTTATGGAAGTTTGACTTCCAGTAGTGGAGACTGGGAATGCTTTGGGAAGGGAAGCTACCCATCTGTTTGTGTTGTAGTCAAAAGTAGGGGCTTCTGTGGGATAAGGAGGTTGGGCATAATTGGAAGTGTAATAACTGACTTCCTCCACCTTCCTTTGTTTGCAGGTCCTGGTCTGGTGATAACTTCCCCGTCAGGTTCTCTGGTGACCACAGCCGCCTCTGCCCAGACCTTTCCCATCTCAGCTCCCATGATTGTCTCTGCGCTACCCCCTGGCTCCCAGGCAGCCCTGCAGGTGGTCCCAGACCTGTCCAAGAAGGGGACAACCACCCTCACTGAGGGGGGCGCACCGGGGGGAGTTGCCCCCAAACCACCCCGGGGCCGGAAGAAGAAACGATTGCAGGAGTCAGGGCTGCCGGAGATGAGCGACCCCTTTGTGCTGACAAACGAGGATGATGAGGACCAGCACAAGGATGGCAAGACATACAGGTGGGGAGAGGGGTTGAACCTTGACTGTAACATTGCATGGGGATGGGGGCGTATTTAACCCTTCAGAGGGCTGCATGGGGAAGAAGAGATCTCTGCCTTGTACCTAGAGAGTCCCTGAGTAGAGAGTCTTTGAGCTGCAGAAAGAGTTGAGTTTTCTTTCTGGTCAGGAATATTTACAGGCTGATGGGTTGACCCAAAATGAAGGATTTCCTTTTAGTGGACAGTCTTGATTTCCTGAATATATAGTTGTAAACATTACTAGGTTAGTTAATCACCAGGATGTTATGGAGGCCAAACTATATCCTTGATGGCACAGCCAGGTAGTATGGCTGGTGTGCTGCGGTGTGCAGTGCTGGCTGGTGCAGCTGGAGCACTTCTGGTGTAGCTGAGAGCTCTGGAACACCTGGGTGCTCCTCAGTTGGGACTCCAGTCTGTCCAGTGTAAAGACTACAAACTGGAGACACACAGAGCAGGAAGTGTCTGCTCCTATGTGTATTGCCCCATTTGATTTCCTTCTATCTCAGCACTCCAAAGAAAACAAGGAGAGAAAAAATGTATTTCATAATTAAATATAAAGGTATTTCTGAACCCTGTGTATCAGATAAGAGAGACGAGAGTTCTGAGCCCTGAGGTTGGGTTTCTGAGCTTGGAGGGATGTGGCTTGAGTTTATGAGTGTTGGGGAGGAGAGAGGTAAGGTAGGGGGGAATAGTTGAACCAGAGGATAAGCGATGCGGGTGTTTTAGGAAAGTGGGAACAAGATAGAGCAGAAAGTGGTAGGGAGTAAATGTCTGTCTTAGGCAGGAAGCAGGAGCTCTTATGGTTGATTCAGTGATAGGTGTTTCTGAGGGATGATGAAGATAAATAAGAGGCAAAGTAGTAGCCAAATTGAAACAAATAGAAGATGGTCCCTAGGTCTTCTCACTTCCCCACAATGTGCCCATCTCAAACAGTTTTCCTTTTATCATCCTGGATGCTCTTTGTTTTGGTACAGATTTAGTTATCGTTCTGGAATTAAGCCATAGGGATATGAAGGCATCTACACAGAATCTGTGCACCCACCTCAGGCACTTTTTCACTTTTAACTACAGCATATTTTTAATGTTTACATTTTTAAATCAACATAGTTAAATGGGTGCAAAACTGGAGCTTGGATCAGCCTTCTTATCTTAGCCAATGTCCCAGTTCTTCACTTTGAAAATATAATCAGCGTATGGTGAGGAAGGGTGGGAGTGTTAGGTGGTTTGCTATTTGTAATCCCACCATTTATTTTGGGCCATAGCCACAGTTCCACACTACTCAAGCTGCTTACAGTCCGGGTTGCTAATTAGGTTGTTAAATATGTATTTACAGGGGACACAATTGGCAGTGAACACTAGAATTAAAGCTGAACCAGGGCTTTAATTATAGCTCCTTGTTTACTTGTAAGTTTGAAAAAAAAAGCCCAAGACCAGGTGGAGTGACTCAGCAGAAACTTTATGAACATGCACAGTCTGTGTAACAGCTCATGAAAAAGGCTATGCAGGGAAAAAATAGATGAGTATATATGTGGGAACATGTAATTCCTTTATGTTTAAGATTTCTTTATGTTTAGTCTGAATGTGGTGCCTCTTGCACCCGCCCCCACCCCAAGCAGGCCTTCCTCTGAGCAGTGCTTAGGTGTGAGAGAGCTAAACTGAGATTTATTGAAGACCACCAAAGAGTACTTCTGCCCTCCTTGAAATCTGCTCTTTGGGTAACGCGTTCCATGTGCAAGTTCGGAACTAAAAATGATTGTTGGAAAAATAAAGGAAAGCACTATCTTCTCTTGGAGCTGTGGGAGAGAAAACCTTTGTGAAACACAGTAAAATCGTTTCTCTATAATATGCATATGAATAGATTCACAAGTTAAAACTTTGATGAATACTGGGATCCTTCTGTATTCTAGAGGATGATTTCAGTAGTTCCCGTCACTACAGTATGCAGACATATGCTAGCTAAATTAAAACTGTGGGTGAGGTTCATCTACTCCTGCTTCTTTCTCAGGCTGGAGGAGGAGTTGGTTTTGGCATTCATATGACTACGTTTGTATGATTTCACTGATTCCCATGATGTACTCAGATTCTTGGAAGGAGTTGTACTACACTGATCAGTGTGGGTTTTTTTTTCTTTTTAATACCCAATTCCTAAAGCCTCGGATTATTTTGTCAAATTTATTTATTTTTTTAAGCTTTGTTTTTGAGCTCTGTGACACTCCCTTGTCATGAGTGTCTGGGCAGGTTGCTGATATTTGTAATTCCTGACTCCTAGTGTGGTGATAAAGACAGAGAAAGGCCTTGAAGGAGCAGCACAGCCAGGCAGATGTGGAAGGTGTTGGAGCATAAACCTTGATACATATACTGCAGCTCATCCCATTCTCTACTAAATGTAGAGATGCCTACTCCAGCAAATGGCAGCTGTTTTACTGCTCTATCATCTTTAGAAGTGAATTAGTAGGCTGCTGTGAAAGTGCTGCAAGAATCCCTATGACTAGGAGGTTTTTTGTAAGAAAAAGTGTGAGGCTTTTGCCAATGATGGCAATACCTGCAGATCTTCAACGTCTGTCCTTAGGATTAGTCTGGCAGAGTCCTTAGTGCTTTGCATTGTGCTACTGGAAGAATGCTTGCACCTGCAGGGGACAGCATCTAACCCAGTCCTGTGAAGCATTTTGCTTCATGAGTAATGTCCCTTCAGTCTTGTCTGGATTCATTGTCAGCTCTTTGTTAATCTTCCCTGCCATCTTTGTAGAATTTGCTTTTTCTTTGGAAAATCAGATCAGCATCAAGAGATGATGATCTTTCTAGAAAGATGCTGGCGCTGTGAAGCACATGGCGTCTTCACAGTGCTTTAAAAGGGGCTGAGGAAAAGGTAGCAAACAGGTCCTGGATACAGTAAGATTGGTTTTTAGTCCTGGTGTGGTGCCTGTACCTGTGCACTTCTAGGAGTCTGTGGTGTGACGTGATCAGTGAACAAGACTGATGGAGTGGTTCAGCTGCTCTGGGCCAGATCATCAATTCTCTTCCTCTTGATAGTTCTCTGAGTAGTTTCTTTATAAGAGGAAGAGAGCTCTGTATAGGCATTGCTAGGCTCTGGTATTAAGTAAAATCTAGGATTAATACCAGTTTATAGTCTGGAATGGTTTTGCAAGCTGTGCTCTGGAGCCTCAGATACCAACTGAAAGGCTGTCGGCTTGAGAAGGGCCTCACTGTCATAGTGTAATCAACAAGCTCTGTCCTCTCCACTTCTAGTTTTGAGTTTTCCTTACTTTCACTGGGGAACAGCAGGGAGGTTGGGAGACAGTAAGCAGCTCAGGGACGGAGGAGACTTCTGAGATAAGTCCAAGGTGCAAAAGTGTACAAAAGCTTAGTAAACTGAGCTGTAGAAGATGAGGAGGCTTGATGGAGACCCTCATTAGGGAGCAAATTATATACACAGGGAGAACCAATGGTTTTAATACAGCAGGTGGACATCTTCTCAGATATGTCTTGTTTCAAGCCTGTTTTTTTCTTCCCTGTATTGGATTTAGCATTACTGTTTGGTGAACTTCCCATAGTTTTGAATCAATTTGTAATGTGGTGGCTATAGGTTTGTAAGCCACATATGTCTGTGACAATATTGTTGAATTTGGCCAGTTTTAAGCTTGGAAAAAATCCATTAAGCATGCTCTGAGGTGATTTATAGTTTGGTGGTTGAAATATGTGAAGGTTATATTCTCTTTGCTGTTTCTTGAGGCTTGGACGACTCCAGGCACTCAGCAGACAGTCCATCTCCACAGAGGAGACAAATACAGCCTAACTGCTCTCAGTTTCTGTGTGAGGCCGGACATATCTCTACTCTTTCTGCAGCTCTAAGCATCTTCTGGAGTTGCACTGAAGGGCCAAACATGTTTATCCTTCAGGCACAGCTGCTCTTCCTTCTGCTTCAGAAGGAGTCTTTAGTGCCAGCGTGGACAGTAACCTCCCCCTCTGATGGGCACAAAGGCAAGGCGTGAGAAGACACTGCTTGATTCAAGCGTGGTAGGGATGAGAATGAAGTATGGTCAGGGACTGGAGCTGTTTGTGTTGAGGAAATCTGGAAACTTGGTGGAGATGGAATCAGAAGGGAGGAGAAAAAAGACAAGAGCCTACAAACTAGGGAATGCAACAAAGGATGTGATGGGGAGTCTCTTTGCAAGGGAGAAATGGGAGAGCTAGCACAGGAATAAGCTATAAACAGCCAAGACTGAGGGGTGGAAGAAGGAACCAGACCTGCTAGGTGCTGAAAATGAGATACCTAGAACTGTCAGAACAGAGAGGGACAAGAGTATGGGATGTGGACAGACAAACAGAAGCACGAGAGAGGGGAGATAAGTGTTAGGTAATTGAGGGAATGAAATAGGGAAGAGCCCCCTGCAGTAGAGGATCAAGATGTGGGTAAAGAGCCTGGGTCTGGGCCTTGGTGCAGGAGAGGGTATTGTTAAGGGCAAAGGGGGAATTAAGTTTCAGGCAGAAAGTTTGACCACATTCCCTCCAAAGCCTAGAAATATTAAACCCAGTATTTCTAAATTTTGCCATGTCTTTGATGTCAGCATAAGAACGTGACGTCCTCTGGCAAAGAACCTCATCTCCCTCATAGGCTAGAAAAAGGTGACAAAGTATTGTTGCTGTCATTTATCATCTTAGCTGCAGGCAGAGGTCTGTGCAATGGATTTTAAGATTGCTGATGACCAACGTGGGTGTCAGTATGATGCCACATGTTGGAATTTCTGTTTGCTTTTTTTAACAAGTAGTTCCGTGAGCAGCGGAACTAATGATGCCTGGTTTCCAGCGGCTCTCTCCTGTGTGGATTCTCTGATGTCTAATCAAGGGTGAGCTTATTAGCCTTTCCCTCAGCAGAGGACTCCAAGAGAGTCTCTCTTCTTTCCTCAGCTGCATATTTTTGAGACTTGTGTTGACTTTTAAGATCCTTACCCCTTTTCCAGATTGGTTGGAATTGGCTTATGATCTCACAACTCTAAGGAAGACTGTTGCACATGCACAACTACATGTACACATGCAGTTTGTACACATAATCCTTGCTTTGTATATAAATGCAGTGCTTGGAGCTTAGAAAATGACAGTTTGACTGGCCACATGCCTGAGGCTATAATGAGGTAAAACCTTGTATTATGGTAAGTTCTCTCCCTTCTGCTGAGATACTGTAACTGTGTGTGTGTGCACTTAGGTATGCGCTTTCCCTTGGCACTTCCTCATAGTGCCAAACAGAAGGAGTTGACGAGAAGTTCTGCAGTCACAAGTGCTAATTTTGGCATGTTACTTGTCAATGGAATGAGTGTGTGCAAGGGAATAAGGAGGACAGTCACAGTTTCAGCTTGGGAGAGAGGGAACTTTAAAACTGTATTTTGCACCTCTTATGTGATTACATGTTAATTTGGCCCTGTTGAGTCAAGGCACTTTGATACCACCCTTGATTAGTTATTGATGCATGATAGCCTGTCAGAGTCCTGCATATTTGCTCAACCTGAAAGGAATGTTCTGTTAAAAGAAAATAGAATGCACTGACATGGGATTGTGGAATTGAGGAGGATGATCTGGGGAAGGCGTTTGCTACTATGAAGAACTGTTGATCACACTTGCCTCTGCCACAGATTGCTGTGGTAGCCTACAACCCCACAGATAATCTTGCCTTGAAGTGTGTGCAAGTATGAGTTAGGTCCAATCTTCAGTGGATTCACATTTGTCTCAGGCTACAAATGATCATTGAGAGTTACCCTGAAGTAATTAACATTTGGTGCTCCCAAAACCATAATCTCAACTATCATTGAACACTCCTTTGTTACAGGGCAGACCCTGTTTTGCTTTGCAGAAGTATTGCATCTCATAGGAGTAGCATAGAAATCTGTGGGAGCAGTGATATGAACATATGTAATAGGAATTTCCCTTTAAAGGAAAAAAAGGGGTCAAATACCAGTTTGAGCACTTGGAATTAGTGGGTATGTCTCTCAAACTGTGCTTCACTGTGTCTTCTGTGATTCCCTTCCTTTACAAAAAATAAAACAGGGACATTGTGGGGATAGATGAGTGCTTATGGAGCACTGATATTTCTGTGGAGGAGATGAGTGACTGCTTCACGAGGTTGGAATTGCATGTGGTTGACGAGGCTTAAGGCTGTCCAGAGTGGTGATATAAAAAATCTGAATACTTATTTGTTAAATATCTGTCTGTGCAACATAACAGGAGTGCAGCTCCGTGGAAACAGTCAATAAGGCTGTATCAGAATGCACCTGCATTGCAGAGCCAAATTGTGGTGACATGGATGACTTTAATCTTGGTGTTTCCAAATTTCCTAGTGCTTTCTAATGGGCCTTTTGTATTCTTTTCCTTTTAGCTCTTGCATGCTATCTCTATACTAGGAAGCACTTTATTGTGTTTTATTGTTTTGTTGGTCTTTTATGCTAATGGTGACTGATTTCAAAAATTGGTAGATAGTGTCTTAGGCCCGATGTTCAATGATTTGGAGGTCAACAGAAAGTCATGGCTGATAACTTAAAGATAAAAGCAATGCTGGTGGATAGCTGTAAAAAAAAGGGATCTTTATGTGGTTGTTAATTGTTCAGACAAAATATATTTTAATACAGTCCCATGCAAGGCTTAGCTTTTTGGGACAGCATGATGTCTCCAGCAGCCAGGGATTGAAGTCCAGATGTTTGGACACAGTGGAAAACATTATCAGACAGAAGTGTCTTGTTGAATGTTGGACTATTGAATATCTCTGATGTAAAGATAAGGAATATGGAGGAACAGTATCCTGGAAAGCAATGACTGTGAGAAAGACTTCTAGGAATTAAGTGATATCATGAAAGCTCCCAGTGCAAGACTGTGACAGAAAAGGTTTAAGGTGCAATTGTTGAAAGCATAAATGATAGTCATTAAAAGAAGACAGGCAACTTGTGATGTATGCTGAATTACCACAAAATTCTGAATCAGGATTTTTTAAGGTCATTTGGAAAAATGGACAAAAGGCGGGAATGCTCTCAAATCTGAGAACTGGGAAAGTGCCATATGATGAGAGCATTTTAAACTACTCTCTGCCTTTGCCAGTATGAGGGCATGCTTTTCTGCAGCCTTACCAAGCTACCAGGTGACTGAAGGATGGTGGAAGTAAGTTGACCAAGGTCTCTGAGCACAGCTGACAGATTTGTTACACACACCAGTGGTGTAAAGTGCTCAGTGGAAGCACGGCGTTGGCGTTGGAACAGGAGCTGATGCTGGGTGTGCCAGTGGAAGCAGAGGTACAATTCCTGTGCCCTCATTTGGCATCTTCATACTCGCTGGCTTTATTTGAGTGTTGCCCAAGTGTACCTGTGTCTCTTGGATATTAGTTTTGTCTCCTTTTCCTGTCTCTTACAAAATACTAACAAGAAAGTGTTTAACTTCATCTTAAAAAAAAATGGGGGAATGTGAGGGTCAAGTTAGCATTTATCATGAACTGTGCATCCATTATTATGTTATGCTTGAATTAATTATTACTTCATTAACTCTGTGTTGGAAAGGCAGCATGTTTCCTTCCCTGTTAAATGAACTGCTGACTCTGACAGCCTAAACTTACTCTTATCATCTAGTCTAATTTCAGACTTCCCTGTTTCGATTTTTATTTTAACTGATGGTCTAACTTTTATTTGTAGCATAACAGAAGGAGCAAGGACTCAATTCACTTGGAAGGCTGCTCTAAGTAGATACTAGGAATTTGAATTCCCAGATCCATATAAAAGCTTACGTAGTGTTCACAACAGTGATACTGATTAATTAAGCACTTGATTGAAAAAGGCTGTTAATCCATGTCAGGCTCATAGTTTACTAGGAGCTGGTATTTCAGATGGTATTTTATCTCCTAACAGCATCTGATGAATGAGGCGGAACATTCCATGAAAAGTGGAAAAAAATACAGCGCGCCACAGAGTTGTAGTCTAGTTGCTATAAGCATAATTTTGTTTATGACTCACTGTGATGACTTTCATATGGGAGTAGAATTAGAATTGTACATCCACCTTTCACTGGCATTTCATGATTTTTGAGAGTGTCTCTGTCTAACGAGCATTTTCTGAATGTCTTTATTTCCTATAAAAAAGAAAGCATTGTAAACATTGGAAGGGGTTACTTTTGATCTCTGGCATATGGCTGAGTGCTAATTTAACTGTTGATATGAACCTCTGTGTTATTAAGGATATTTTCTCCAAGGCTGTCTGAATTTGCAGAGCCATAACAAGCAGCTGCAGGGGATGTTGTGTCACACCATCAATGGGAATGCTGCAGTCATTTCTGTTTCTTGCTGTCAGAAAGAATGCAGCCAAAGGAGGGGTAGTTTAGAAGCACAGTGGGGAGACTATTAAAAGTGGATATTAAACAGAGGGGGGGTAGAAATCAATTATTTCATATAGTGTTTCATATAGTGTTTCATTCATGCTTAGCAAGGAGCACTCCCTGTTTTTCCTCTCCCCAGCCAGAATCTCACTGAAGCTGCTAGTGTCAGATGGGATATTCTCATTATCCGTATAGATTTAACATTTTTTTGAATCCATATTTGCCCACTAGAGGGCTGATTGCATCTTCCCCTTTAATATTTGATGTTGTCTGAGGCAGAATGCAAAGCCCTTAATTAAATGGATCATTTGTTCCCTTGAAAAAGCCTGATGCCACACAATATAAAATTCTGAAATGCAGCTTTCTGTTATATTCCAGGGCTTTTCTTAACTCATAAGGCTCATGAATTTGTTAATGCTGTGTAACATTCTTGCTCTCTCAGGGTTGATGCTAATTAGATGATTAGAAAATGAGTTCTTGCAAGATTTTCATTCTAACTTTTGTTTGAAAAACAATATCAGAATGTCTATAGCTGCTAAATTCAAACAACAGGGGTTAGTTGATTCATTTGAGGGTTTTGCTTTGATTTTGGGGTTTTGGGGGAGGTGAGGGTTTTGGGGGGAGTTTGTTATTCTTGTTGAGGCCTATTTTTGCTGGTAACCAGGTTTATCATTGTCATGCAATTGCCAGTGAGGTTTTGAAACAACTTCTTTATAATTTTATTTTGAAATTAGAAAAGGACACGCAGTCTATTTCTCTCCATTAAAGTTTATTTTAGAGAATTTCTGACCTGAAGGCAGATACCTGGCAAAGCAAATAAGTAAAGGGTGCACAGAAGTTATGGAAGATAAAGTTGATGGCTTTATGGCACTATAGATTTAATGCATGGGACTACTTAGACTTGATGGCATAGTAAAGTTCATTAATTTTTCAGAACAGAATAGACTATTTAAAATATAGAGTCCTGTGTACAGCACAGAGGAGATTAGTGCCCAGCATCCTCTTTAAACTAGAGCAAAACCTTAAGAAGGGTATTCCTCTCAGAAAGGTACCTGAATTCTAAGAATACTGATTGTAGGGGCCAAGTGACTGAGACTGTGTTGAAGCCTCTGAGCCTTGTTCCAAAGATGCATTATTCTCACGGCTGGAAAAGGCCTGTTTCTTCTTTTTTTCACTTCTAAAGTCAGTTGTTGTTCCTCATTACATCTTACTTGTTCATAAAATAAGCCCCTAGTAACTGATATTTTTCTCTCTGTGTAGATTTATTTGAATATTGACCAAGTTAGCTTTTAAGCTCTATTCCAAACTTAGGTTGACTGGAGTCAGTGAAGCTTTCCTGCAAAGCCAATTTTCCACATGCCATCATTGCTTAAGTTTGCTGAGCCTGTGTGAGTTTTTCAGTAATTGTTGAGGACATGGACTTCAGCATTAGACATGTTATTGGCAAGAACAGTCGCTCCCCTCCTGTATGCAGAAAGGATACCTGCTATTTCCCTTTGTTTTGGTGAGCCATATTAGCACAGCATCACACTGGGAGCTTGTTCTCAGTTGAACGGTTCCTTATCGGAGGGCCAGTGCTCTGGAACGGGGTTCAATTGAGAGTAATGGAAGTCAGCATCTGCTGAGAAGGAGCCTGCTAAAAGTCAAGCAGGGGATTATGCTGTAATTGCCTGCATTAGCAGGGAACTGGACTTGGCCACTCAAAGGTATTCTCAGTTCAGTGTACACCTCAAAGTTATTTCTAACGTTGGTGCTTTCAAGGATACACAGTCCCCATCCTGTAAGTGTGACTTGATTACTGCAAAATACATATGCTCTATTCAAGTCTAGCATTTTGGGAAGTCTGGAACAAGCTCTACAATTTGAGATAGTTTGGTTTATAAACCAAGAGCTACTTCTTTAAAAAAGATCATGCTGATGTTCCTTTTTACCCCTTATATCTTCAATAGATGTAGGGATAAACAGCCAAATTGCTTCTATTTGTTGATTCCAGAAGGGATTGGGCGGTGTGTGTGTGTGAGGAGGGATTTATGTAAGGATGTACTTAGTTTGCATGTTCTGTTAGGGCTTGCAATTAAAATGGATTAAGAGAAGGATGGAGGTAGGACACGTGGGAACAAGTGTTAGAGACGGTAATGAATGTAAAAGAGCAAAAGTGGAGAGGAGGGAAATGTTACGACAGGCGTGTGTTAGAGTGCTTGCTAGGGAGGCATGGCTCCCAGCTAAATGGCTTGGAATCAAGCTGTGCCTCGGAAGGGCCTCTGGAAGTTCAGGTAGGTGCTGGATAAATACTGCTTACATGACATACGCTAATCAGACTGCACACGTCATAAAGCTTCTGGCTCCAGCAGAGTCACAACAGTAGATATGATGAAGTATCCTCCTCAGAGGAGGTGGATATGGGGAAGGGCAGGATCAGCTCTCTGTGGCTCGTAATACCTGCAGAGACTTTTGTTGCTGAGCAGATTTGTAAACACTATAAAACTCAAGGAAATTCCCAGACAAAACCACTGTGAAAGTTGAATTCATGTTAACCAGACTTCCTCTGGACTGCATTTCTTCTCTCAGATGTGACCCTGGACGTTACATGTGGAGATTCTATTTTGTCTTTAATGTAAATGAAAAATCTAAATTCAGATAAGCCTTAACTCTGCCCCTTGTTTGACACACATTGTAGGGGGTGGCGAAGAAATGAGTAACTTGGATGCAGCTTCCATCTCTCTGTCAAATTATCAACCACAAAAGCTTTTACCATCTTGAATTGTGAAACAGTGCGAGCTTCTCTTAACAGCCTGGTGTCGTGGTGGAGGAACAGTTTTTAACAGCAGCATCCGTAGCAGAGCGATGCCAACTGCTTCTTCTTGTTCAGAGTCTGTGTGTTAACAAATACATTCCTGATCATTATGAGAACAGATGGATCCAAACGCCTAGACAAAACATTTTGCATCACATCAGTAAGACTGAAATGATGAAAGCCCACTAGACCAATGAAATACCACATTTGATATCCAGAGGATCTTTGTGAGACCCACTAGGAAAGCAGCACTGCTGGTATTCTCAGCATTTTGTATCCTAAATATTTGAGTGTCTTCTCCAAAAATGGGAACAGAGTTAAGTGGATTTGGCCATTACTGCTCTCACAGACTTTGCAGTACATGGAATTAAGTTCTAATATGAACTATAACCTGGGATTTCCAGGTTTTCCAAGGGGGTTTTTTTGACTGAAATAAATCACAGATTACAAAGTGGGGGTTTTGTCTGAGAATTATTCCTATTGCCTTAGGATTGCCATTGGAAAATTTCCAAAGTGCTGCCCTGTCTCTCTTCCAAACCAGTTGGTTTCTTTGAGCACCTTTACTTGTCTGGCTGTGAAGTATTGTTTGGTCTGTTACACCAATTCCCAGCTTAAATTTGGTGACTGGAGCACCCACAGCCAAGCAGTGTCCCAGGTGAAACCTCCCCAGTACCACATAGTGGGAAAATGCCCCTTCTTCCCTCAGTGTGGAAGATCCCATCCAGTTAGAGCTGCTCCATATTGGGGCTTACCCCCATGTGACCCTGTCTCTTCCCCTCGCCCCGGTCCCAGGTGCCGGATGTGTTCGCTGACCTTCTACTCCAAGTCGGAGATGCAGATCCACTCCAAGTCCCATACGGAGACAAAGCCACACAAGTGTCCTCACTGCTCCAAGAGCTTCGCCAACAGCTCCTACCTGGCCCAGCACATTCGTATCCACTCAGGGGCCAAGCCCTACACGTGCAGCTACTGCCAGAAGGCCTTCCGCCAGCTCTCCCACCTGCAGCAGCACACACGGTAAGGGCCGGAGGAGGCTGCGGCCCTCCGCACTGCATGTTGCCGTCATCCCAGCATGCTGTGAGCACCTCAGTGGGCGGCTGCCTGGGCAGACCTGGCTGCTTGTCACGGGCTGCTCAGGCCTCACGCACGTCGGACCGGCGCTATCGGACACGTGAGGCTGGTCCCTGGCTGTGAGGGGCTGGGTGCGCTCAGGTTAGCGCTGCTCCGCCGGAGAGGCGGAGGCAGCGCAGTGACGCTTTCTGACAGGCTGTAGGGCTCGTTGTGTCAGTGTGAGAGTAGAGTGGGCTTAGGAGGACTGTTCCCTGTCACCCCAGCGTAGTTTTGCCAGACATCTCAAGTCCAGGCTTGCAGGCCCCCTGCTATTTCAGCCGTAGGCTTCCCACACACAGCTCTGCCAATGCCCCTCAGTCCAAGCTCTATAGTTCCTCTCTCTGGATCCTCCCCCGGTGCGGACAGACCATGGTCTCTTGAATCCAAGGGGAGCACAGTTTGAGACCACGAGAGCTCATGCTGTGTTTGGAGTTCCTTCATGTAGCAGATAGCGTGGTGCTGTCCCACCCCCTTTGTGCCCTCATTCCATCAGCACTAGCCAGATGGCGGTCATGTCCAACTGCTGCTGCTCCTCCTCCTCTTCGGCAGGATCCACTCCAAGCTCCACACGGCGATTGTCAAGCCGCACAAGTGTCCTCACTGCTCCAAGAGCTTCGCCAACACATCCTACCTGGCCCAGCACCTCCGCATCCACTCGGGGGCCAAGCCCTACACCTGCCGCTACTGCCAGAAGGCCTTCCGCCAGCTCTCCCACCTGCAGCAGCACACACGGTAAGGGCCAGAGGAGGCTGGGGGCCTGGCCCTGGTCCCCCCGCGCTGCCGGCATGCACCTCTGGAGCACGCGCGCCAAGCATGCGGGGGGCGGGCGGGGAACGCGGCCGGCTGCACCCCAGAAGGAGGTGACCCACCCGAGTGGACGGAGTGGAGGCTGCGCAGGAGACACTGACCACGACAGGGCTGAGGTGGGCACGTGCTGTCCCTGGGGATCCTTGGTCTTGCACCGCGGGCGGCACCGAGAGAGAGAGCGATAGAGAGAGAGGCATTGGCTGTAGGGGATCCCAGCCTGGCACTATGGGGGTTGGACTGAGTGTGTGGAAGCTGCTCCTGGCATTGCAGGGGGACAGGGACAGATTAACACTGTAGGTAAACTCAGTCTGTTACTTAAAAGGAAAAGTGTTGGTGTGTCTGTCCTGGAGAGAACAGAGCTGCTTTCTTGGTACTGTGGAAGCAAGAGAACAGATTCCTCTTGGTCATTTGGGACTCCTGAGCTTGGAGCAGGGAGCCTGGACCTTGGACCCCTTCCCCAATACATTTTTAGGTAGCTCACATGCTGAGCTGTCCAGGCATTCATGAGCTCTTGCTCCTCAATCCTAGTCACTTTGAAATCTGCTTGACTGCCTGTCTTCTCCAGCTTTTAACTGGACACGGGAGCTGGGCAGAGCTCTCTTTGTCCAGCTAGAACAGCATCTGGAGGCAACATCATCCCCTTCGCACAGCAGCAGGCCCTGGCAGTCTGCCCTGTCTGCCTGCTCACTGCCTCCCATTTGTGCTTTTCCTCCTCAACAGTATCCACACCGGGGACCGACCCTACAAATGTGCTCACCCTGGGTGTGAGAAGGCTTTCACCCAGCTTTCCAACTTGCAGGTAAGGGGCTGGGTGTGTCCTGCTCGCCAGAAGGGGTTGGCAGGGGTGCTTGTGGTAGAGGAGGTGGAAGAAGTGGGGAGCTGGAAGGACAGTAAGAGAATACAGAAAGCTATTGAAGCCCTGGGCAGGGAAGAGATTCTTGACTTGTGGCACTAGTGGCCCAAAGAAGTCGTGTGAACAGTCGCATCGTGTAGAATTGTTAACTTGACTTGAAAGCGGTGAGACCTTAGTGAAGTTCCTCCCATCTGTTTTGCAGTTTTCTAACTTAGCTGGGGCAAGACTTTTGCAAAATGATACACCCAGTAAAGTCTGGGTATCCAGGTGGGGTTTTTATTTGTCTTACAATGAAATGGAGGGCGTAAGGGTAGGGATATAGGGAAGCAGAGGTGGTGTGTCCAGTACGCTGCATGAGGGGGGACGAGGGGGACTGTAGAGTGTGCCAAAGAACTGTAAACACCTGCAAGCAGTTAAAGCAAATCCTGCCCTGAAGGTATTAGTGCAGGGAGCAGATGTATAGGGGGGCAGAAAAGGAAAGACCAGGAAAAGACTGAGAGTTGCATGCAAACTGAGAAGATGGGGGTTGTGGAGCATTAAGAGTCTCTGCTTTTCAAATGCCTGGTGTGCATGAGAGGAAAGGGCACGTGTGGGGAAGGTGTGGTGGGCTGGAGGAAGAAGTTCTGTCCCTATGCTAGGAGCCAGGTGTACGTTCCTCAGCAGCAGGAGCTTGGGGCCTGGCTGGCAGGGGGTGTTTGAGGTAAAGCCATCTCCTAATACTGGCTGCTTCCCTGATGCCTGCTTTCTCTTTCCTCCCTGCTGCCGCCCGCCAGTCCCACAGACGGCAGCACAACAAAGACAAACCTTTCAAGTGCCACAACTGCCACCGTGCATACACAGATGCCGCCTCGTTGGAGGTACACCTGGCCACACACACGGTGAAACACGCCAAGGTCTACTCCTGCTCCATCTGCAGCCGGGCCTACACCTCGGTGAGTGTTTGCTGCCCTGGGGAGCTGCAGGAGTGGTCAGACTTCCCAGGGAGCAGCTCCTCGAGATCCAACGGGAGCAGTCTCCTGAGTTGCCGTGTCCCTCCCTGTTGGCTTTGGCTTTTGCGAGCGCCGTTCCCTCCTCTCACACGGTTCTTCCCGTTGCAGGAGACGTACCTGATGAAGCACATGCGGAAACACAACATCCCTGACCCCCAGCAGCAGGTGGTTCAGGCACAAGCCCAGGCCTCGCAGCAGCAGCAGCACTTCCAGCCGCAGGGCGGGGGGGCAGCAGGGGGCCCTTCTGGAGACACTAACCAACCCAACCCTCCCCCCCAGTGCTCCTTTGACCTGACTCCTTACAAGACTTCAGAGCATCACAAGGACATCTGCCTCACTGTCAGCACCAGCGCCATCCAAGTGGAGCACCTCTCCAGCTCCTAGAGAGACCTCAGCCCAGGGAGCAGAACGCCTCTTGTGCATAGCCTGTGCCAGGGGCACCGCTTGTGCAGCGGCCCTCCTCGTGCAACAGTTTCCGGCCTCTCCTCCTGCAACAGCCTCTTCTGGCCGTTCAACCCTGTTCATGGCAGCCCCTTGAACAACAGCCTGTCTCAAGGGGGTGCTCCTTCTGTGCAACAGCCTGCCTGGTAGGAGGATGCTTCCTTGTGCAAGAGCCCCTTTCCTGTGCTGGGATCACTTCCTCATGCAAGAGCCCCTCCTTTGAAACCCAAAGAAAGGCCCCTGTTTTGCCTTCTCTCTCACTGTAGGATGTGTACGAAGCGGGGTTGCGTGTTGAGACACGCATGGTGGATGGGATGGAGAGACGGCCCTTGTATATACAGGGGCTTGGACATGTGTTTTTAGCAGGCCACAGAAGAATGTGGCAGGGTTGACAGCTTGATGGGGTTCTTTGAGGATTGCCTTGAGTGTCTAAGAGAGAAATATCCATTCCTGTCCCTCCTGCTTGTGAAAGGGAGGAGGGGTCGCTCGTCCTGCCCCAAGGACTGGATGGGAGAAGTCTTCTCCCCAGTGGAAGGTGAGACCAGTGGAGGGGGGAAGAGGTGAGGCGTGTTCTCTGGGATGGACAGGTGCCTGCACTGCCTAAGGGCTGTGGGGTATTGCATTCTTTCTCCCCCCACGCCGGTGGAGAGCAATAGAGAGGAGTCTGTCTGAACTGGCTGCTGCCTCTCTCTCCCAGCTGTCTGAGCAGCATGATGGCCCCGTAGGAATGTGGGTTCCTGCTCACTGCTCTTCCTGCCTGTTGTGGATGATATCCTAGCAGCTTGTACTCCTCCTCCTCTCTCTCCTGCTTTTCCCCCCACCTCCTCAGAAAAGCCTGCAGGCATCAACAACAAACCAAAAAGCAACTGGAGGGGAGGGTAAGAGACTGCCAAAATAATCTTCACCCTTCTCTCTACTCCCTTTCCTGAAAGGTGAAATGACAACAGTTCTGACACTCACATACCTGTCCTGCCCCCAGTTTCCCAAAGGGAAAGAGGAGGAGGAGGAGGAGGAAGATGAGGAGGAGGAATAGACCAGTCTTTTCAAGGAGCTGGCAGGAGGCAGGGAAAGGCTAGCTTCTCCTGCTCATCTCCTGCCAGAGTGCTCTCCCGGGCTCCCTCTTGCCAAGACGGGCTGGACTCATATGGCAGTGGTGGCCTCTTCTGGACCCTGGTAATGGGAGAGAATCCCCAAAAGGTGGACAGTGGAGAGAAGGGGATAAAGATCCCCACAGAGAGACCAATCTAATGAGAAGGGGGAGCCAACAAGAATAAACTGAAGGCCCCTTGAATTTATATATATATATATATATAAATATCTATTCCCCACCCCGGCCCGCTCTGTCCTTGCTGTAACTGTTTCTATCTCTGTGTTTATAAAACGCATTATCCTGGCGAATTTTTATTTTCAATCTTCGTTTGTTTTTCCCTTTCTCTTCGTCTTCAATTCTCCTTCTTCTTTTTTTTTTTTTTTTATTGGTCCACATGACTGCTAGTCTTGTGTGTTACTTGTTAGTTCCTTTGGATCATGGAGGCTGACTTGGAAGAGAATGAGAAGGCAAGGGAAAAAGCATGTGTTGTTGGGTTTTAAAATCAGTCACCCACCCAAAGCCTATAGAATCCCAGACTTCTGTATGAACAACCAATAGGGGCTTCTATTTTATTTTTTTTAACCACCCTGTATAGAAATAAATTGGTGTAAAAGGCTCCTTGAAGGTGCTGCTGCGAGCACCCTGCCCCTGTGACGTGTGTTCCTTCCCCCTGCACCCGACCCTGCAGGAGCCTCTGGCTGCCCGGAGTCCCGAGGGGCCATGCGGGCAGGCGCGAGGGTGGCACATCCCTGCCTTTGGCACTTTGCAGTTTGCACAAGGAAAGCGAGGAGCTCTGCACCTGGGCAGCCTGTGGCAGAAACCTTCTTCTGTCTTTAGTCACCAGGGTTGGCTGCAGACGGGTAGAGCGTTTGGTAGGTGCATAGGTTAGGCTGGAAGGAGCTGTCTGGTTTGACTCCTGCATTTTACAGGTGGCATTTTAATCCATTTAGGCTGTATTGAGCCCCGAGAACTAATGTGTATTTGAACTGTTGACAAAGTGCATTGGCTTAATTTGAGGCACTGGGACACAAAATTCATTGGTAGCCTGCTGCAAGGGCTTCATGTTTTCACTGTTTAAATATTTAAGCCAGATTTCTCCTTGCTTTGGCTTCTGGTTACTAGTTCTGGAAACATTCATCACTCTGATTCAGAGAGCCTGAAGGGGACCTTTCCCCCCCAGACTTGTATTTAAACACTCTAATGTCCCTTCTCAATCCACTTTTTGACAAGGTAAACAGATAGAACTCTGTAAATCTTCCACTGTAATGGATTTCTTCCAGCCCATGAATTATTCTTGACTTTTCTTTCTACATCTTGTCAAATTTTTCAGTATCTTATAAACATGTTCATTTTGGAATTGAGTGTTGAAGCCCCAGTGCCATGGATGAGGTGCCCTGGCCCTTTGCCTTAAGTCTGCAGAGGATTGTGTTTTCCCTCTTCTCACAGCATTATACAGGAGCTCACAGTAGCTACTTGTCTGGAAAAGTCCTATCATCCAAAGTCTCAGCTTTCCATGATAGTGTTTTCCCTTCTCTCCAGGCATACTCTGGATTCTTGTTTCCTGGACTCTCCTTGTGGGGCTGTGTCCAAGTCCAGCCTGTGTGAATGGACCTGGCTGACTGATGGACCAGATTACTCACAGCTTTCATAGTTCTGTCACCTGCAAACTGCATCAGTTGTTATTTTTACTTTCAGATCCAGGTTGAAATGCAATATTGCATCTGACCTACGCTAACTTGAAAAGCATCATTGAATGCAACTTCTCATTAGCTTCTTTTTGAGACTTGCAGGCTGGGCATTTCTTAATCTTCTGAGTATCTGATTATGTACAGTTTATCTTTCTGACTTATGGTGCTAGGTCAATGCCTTATAAAAATTTAAATATGTTGCACCTATGCAGTCCCCTTTCTTAAACCAAATGTATAATGATATCATCTAAGAATGAAATTAGGGTTTGGGTTTTCTTTTTTTTTTTTAACTGCAGAATCTGTGTTTTGTAAAACCTTAGTGTTACACGTTTTATTTTTTCATTCACTAATTCTTCATCTCTACAGTTTTTCCATATTTTTGTCATTGAGTCATTTAATTTGCCTTTTGGGAGTACTGTCATGAGTGTCATGGTCAAGGTATTTCTCTAATATCCCAAGTTTAATTAAGATCATAATCACTGGGCTAGAGAGCTGATTTCTGAACTCTTTCAGGACTCCTGTTTCTTTGCTGATTTCAAAATACGCATCCCTAGTAGGTGTTGTCTCATCTCCTACTTTGATACTATGGTACTAGATAGAAGTTGCTATTTTCATATGACTACTGCATTCTGTTCCTTTCTTTGGATGGAATTGGAAGTATTTGTTGACTGGTTTCTCCTGTACTGTGTCACTAGCATTTTCACCATTTTTATCTAGCATGGATCAGTACTGTTAGTATGGTTTCTTTGTTTATTTTGTAATTGAAAGGAATGAAATAGCAAAATATTCCTTTCCTTTTACCACTAGTTTTGCTAGTCACAAAGCTTTTCTTAAGAGTTTTCTCTATTTTTATAGTGTCTAATTTATGTTGGTTGCTGTCTGGCCTCACCTTTTCCATCTGTTACATTTCTCCTTACAGGAGAGTTTAATTCATATTCCTCAGCCTTCTTTCTTTTTTCCCATGGACAACTCAGTTCATAGTTTTGCTCCCCTTGGATGTTACCACACTCAGCACAGGTTTATTAGCATTTGTGGCTTTATTCTGCATGTCCATGCTCCACATGGATAGAACTTCCAGCTTGACTCCAGTTGTTCTCTCATCTTGAATGCATCATCTTGAAGTCTGAAAAATGACTTGGTTTGGGTGCAGTGTCTTGAATTAAGCTGGGAAGGCTTTAAAAGTCAGAATAATGCTTTGTTGACTGGTTAGTTGAATTCCTTGGGGAATGGCTCACAAGTTAAAATTCTTTGCAATGATTTTTTGTTTTATATGTTAAAGGTGCTTGAAATGGCCTTTCCTGGTTCCCGGATCGAGGTGTTGTTTTCTGATGTCTGCTACCCTTTCCCTTCTTGGAGTCTGCTACCATGGGCATCCATATGTATTAAGGCTGTACAATTCCTGTTACCAGTCATTTCAAACGTGTTACTGTTCGTGTTTGTGCAGTTTGCTGCTGAGCCTAAAGCTTTTACTGTTGCCCAGGAAGAAACTAATTATTTCTTACTAAGAGACTTTCCCATTGAGCTTCAGAAATGCCACTTTATTCCAGGCCTCCTTTTCTTTCTTATCAATGAGAATTCCTCTGTTTACCCAGTCCTGTTGCTGATGTGGAAATAATTGAAGATACCTTATACCCTCATGATCTTTGTCACTTATTTGAGTTTGAATTAGGTCATCCTCTTTGGATTCCCAAGGCTGTTTAAGATATTCAAAGTACTCCAGATGATTTAAAAAGTACAGTAGCTACCTGTAAGACACAAACTGTAACAACTTGTACAAAATTCTTCCCTCTTTAAATGAAGCCTGAAATTCTGCAGTCTGCAGCTTTGTGCACTTAAGCCAACAACGGTTCAGTTATTTACCTCCCACTCACAAGAGTGGGATATTCTCTTAATAAGATCCCATGGTCCTTCTTCTTCAGCTCCCTAAATTCTTTGACCCTGCATTTTCATTGTGCTGCAAATCCATTCATTTCTGTGTGTTTGTACCCAAGAAGACTTGACAATGACTCTGGAGTTCTGTGTTAGTTTGCATCTTGTATCTTTGCTGAAAGGCAATAGCACTTTTTCTTCTTGTCTTTTTCCAAGCTGATTTTCTGTTCTTAGTTGAATTTTACAAATTATCATTGCTTTAAAAGGAAACATCATGTAGGCTGGAAATCATTTAGAAAAGCCACCCACAAACAGTAACAGAATCTCAGCCATGACTAATGATAGTATTGCTGGTCTATAATTCAGTTAAATCTTCAAGAAAGATTTAAGACTTTTACAATTTGAAGCCTTATGTTTAATCAAGCATGTCCCTTATTACAGTTTTTTTTGTTAGTTATCATTGCCATTGAAACTGCCACTCTGTATTACTACTTTTTATTTTAATCCATAGGGTCTTGCTATGCCTTTGTTGAGTACATGAAAGTCTTCTGCTATAAGAAGTCTTTCTTCTTCGGTAATGAATAGCAGACCATGTATTCATCTTTCCAAACAGCTGAATTAAACTGAGCTGGTTTAGGTGTCTCACAGTAAGGCTTGGCTCCATCATGTAGTTCGTATCTGTTGCCTTTCTTTTCCCTTTCAGTGACCCAGCTGTTCAGTGTTCAGTCTTGCTACATTAGGCCCTGATGGCTATCTTGAGCCACCAAACCTAGACTGCCATACAAGGATATCCAGTTCTTTTAATTAGGTCTTTTTCTTCAAATTAAAACACACATGTTTCTTCCCTTAGCTGAGTGCAACCCCTGTCAATGCCACTGTGATTTTGCCACATCAGTGTTAGGTTAACTGCCTTACAGCAACCTGGATGAGCCCACTTGCTTTGCAAATACTTTTTAAGTAAAACTACTTGCTGGTCTTCTGGAACACATTCAGAACTTCAAAGTTGTTTGGAAAAGAAAGCCCGTTGCTTCCATCTGCTTGCCAGATAATTCTTTTCAAATTACTGATTGTCAGTTTCTAGCTATGCAACTTCTAGGATGTTTTATTTAATGGGTAAAACTAAACATCTTCTTAAATCTCATTGGCAATAGGTAATATTTTATTACCTCACAGATGTGTCTACATCATCCAACTTTCTTCCTAATGTAGAATATAATTATGAGATTCTGTCTGTCTTCTATATTTTTATTGATTATTTTATCATCTTTATATCAACTAAGGGATATATATATCATGTTTAGGATTTTCTTCTAATATTTTGCAGGTAATGTACCTGAAAGCTGCCCAAGTTTACTAGTGCAGTTTCAGAACATAGAATGAAATTGCTCTGTACACTTCCTTAACTACAAGATAGGTACCTGTTCAATCGTCCTTTCAGGTACAACAGATTAAATTTGTGTGCATGGTTTCTTGTTTCTGTATAGTAGAACACCAAAGTACTAGAGAGATGTAGTAACTTGGTCCAACAAACATTTCGATTTCATGTAGTGTCTGTGTAATGAATGGAAAAAAAACTGCAAGAAAAGAAATCCTGACACCAAAGAACTAGAGTCTACGCCTAGTTTTGCTGCTGAAGTAGGATATGGTTTTGAAACATGGACACAGCTGTAAGTTGTGCCCTTTGGCATCCTCTTCCATTTGTAAAGCTAATTAACCCCCTCGGGGCCAATGCTGCAGATCAATCATGTGCCATTTGTGAGGGTGAAGTGTGGGTACCTCTTGTGCACAGGAAATGGAAAGTTCAGGGGCCTCTGAACTGAGAATGTTAAAGAGTGAGAAGAGCTGAACAAACCTCAACAGCAAAAAGGTAACTGAACAAGAGTCTGAAGTTACAGCTGTCCTGCTGGGTTCTGCATGAGGATCCCCCTCAAGCACTGGCCTTCACCTCACAGTCCTTGGAAAACATTTCAGAAGTCTACAAGGTAACTAAAATCCGGAGGCTTGAATTTGGTATGCAGATGTTTACATTTCCAAGGGAAAACACAGGATCTGTAGCTCAATAAAGGTTGAGAACCACTCCTGCAGAGAGGTTCCGCAGGCCGTGCAGCCTCCCTGCGGGAGGTGCCGAGGCCTGGGCAGCACCGCTCATCCCGCAGCTCCTCTGGAACCAGGAGCCAGCAACAGGACTGACCTGCAGGATGGAGCTGCAGCAGCGAACCGGGCTGAGGGGAGGAGTGTGGTGAGCACAGGAGTTGGTGTGCGAGGCTTTGTTACCACAGCACTTGCCAGAGGATCGGCGAATGAGGCTGGTGAGGGTCAGACATAAACGGTGCTGGGTGTCTAGAGCTCGTTTCAGCTGGGGAGGCACCTCCTGCACAGTGATCTGCGCCCGTGCTCCGACCTCAGCGTGCACAAGCGTTTAAAAAATATTGCACCTCTCAGCAAATAACTACCGTGGTGACACTTCCTCTGTGGGTGAGCATGCTTCTGGAGCCCTGAGCAATGCGAACCCCTTGACTTTGTAAAGAAAGCAAAAATAACAAGCTTTCCCAGACTCAGAGCTCAGGAACTAGTTTTGGCTGGAATAGTACAGTTTCTACTGCTGTGAGATCACACAGGAACACAAAACTGCCTCTCCCCTTTATTTTGCAAATTTACAATGGCAGTTCATGTAGCTAGAGACACATTTGTACACTTTACTGAGATTTGCCATTTAGACTTCAGGCAAGTGCCTCTTCTTTGCCCTATCATTTTTATCTGCAGGCGCAAGGAGTCCAGAGGGAGATTGTTTCTGCATTTCATTGGTCTAGAATTCTGACATCTTCCTAGCCTTGGCTTGGAGGATAAGATGGGGTTCCCAGGTGGTCTCTTAAGCGAATTACTGATGTCTAAGAATGTCTGATTTTTAACATCGGCTCCACTCAGCTTGGTAGCCCCAAGCAGGAGATTCTGGTTTAGGACTGTGACATGGCATAGGGAGATTTTTTTTTTTTTAATGTAACAGCCACAGCCTTCCCCTTAATTAAGAGTGTAAGGCAATTTATACAAGAATTTTGAAGTACTTTAAAGAGGCTTAACAATAATGTTCAGCTAACTGAAGCCAGCTGCTCCACATGGGAACTGAAAAGACTAAGAAATGTGTTTTGAATAATTAAAAATATGTCATAAATAACTTAAATGACTGTAGGAAGAGGAATGGAAAACTCCATCATCAGAACACAGAGGATCTCTGAATTAACCAAGTAGTTTAACAGCAAGATGGTTCATAGTTCAAACAGCTGCAGTTCCTTTATATAACAGCTCCTCAATCTTGCAGTGCAGGCTGCTCAAAGACTTAATCCCAGTATATCCATATAAATAAAGGGATGGTATCTTGGAAGATCTCTGAGAGGAAAAGAGAGAAAAAGAAATCTAATCACTTCTCCTTGTGGCCAGAATCTGGGAGCATTCAGTCCTGAGCAAAGGCTGTCATACAGACTGTCGGGGAAAAAGCAGGATGGTGTAGGTGAGTAGGCAGGAGAAAAAGTGAATGTAGTATTTACCAAACCCAGTGCCTCCTAAACTGTATAGCATGCTAAATGAACGCTGACCTCTTGAAAAACAATCCTGCATGTCTTGGAACCTAAGGATCAACAGAAGTTAGATGATTTTGTCTCAGTTCCTCCATAATAGCATGTGACTTCACAGCACCACACCGTGCATGCAGCAAAGGACGGCTGGGGAAAGGCTCCTCCACTCCGCAGCACGAGGGGCTCTAAACCTGCAAGAGGCTCGTGGTGTGTGGTCACAAAAGTGGTTCTGGCACGATGAAGAAAAAGGGCACGGTCACGGCTTTAACTTCATTCCTTTGTTAGTCTATTAGGAGTGTTACGTTGTACCAGTCCTGTTGCAGCAGAGATC
The DNA here is from genome assembly GCF_021018805.1 of Prinia subflava. Lineage (NCBI taxonomy): Eukaryota > Metazoa > Chordata > Aves > Passeriformes > Cisticolidae > Prinia > Prinia subflava. The sequence continues at coordinate 18,961,308 of NC_086249.1, forward strand.
ACCCATCTCCCTTCATGACCCAGCAGCACTGCTTGGCGCTGGTGCATTATGAGGTGATGGAAAACCAGAGTAAGAAGAAAACAGATCTCGCCCAGATCACAGGATGGGCCAGGCCTGAAGGGACCGCAGCGGGTCCGTGCTCCAACCTCCCTGCTCATGCGGGGTCATCCCTGGATGGCCTGCATTGCCTCCAGATGGTTCTGGAATATCTCCACTGAGGGAGATTCCACACTCTCTGGGTAGTCTGTCCCAGTGCTCAGCCACCCGCACAGTAAGGAAGTTCTTCTTGTTCAGGTGAAACTTCCTGAATATCAGTTTCTGTCCCTTGCCTCTTGTCCTAGCGCTTGGCACCACCGAGCAGAGTGTCACGTTCTCCTTTCACATATATGGGTTCCCCTCCCAGTCGTCTGAGCCTCTCGGGCTGAAGAGGCCCGGCTCCCTCAGCCTCTCCCCGTACGAGCGATCCCCCAGGGGCCCGGTCCCCCTCGCTGCCCTGCGCGGGGACCGCCCGGGGCGGCCCCGCAGAGCCCGAAATGGCGGCGGGAGCGGGGCGGAAGTGCCGGCCCAGGCGGGCGGAAGCGGCTTCGCAGCCGGGCAGCGCCGCTTCCGGGAGGCGCGCGCCGCCGCTCCCCGCCGGAAGCGCCGCTGTGTGGGGCCCAAGATGGCGGCCGGGATGTACCTGGAGCACTACCTGGACAGTAAGAGCCGCCGGGGCGGGGCCGAGGCCGCGGCTGAGCCGGCCCGGGGGGCACGGACGGGCCGAGGGGCAGGGCCCCGCGGGGACAGAACGCTACACAAGGCGCCTGCGGGCTCTCCCGGCCCCTCGGGCGCAGCCCGGCCCGGCTGTCGGGCGCCCGGTCCCCGGGCCGTGCGGAGAGGCCCCGTCCGTGGGGCAAGGTTCGGCTGCAGCTGCTGCGGGAGCCCTGACACCGTGGCCCCGCGACTGGTTTGTCCCATGAAAAAGGAGCCCGGTGCTGCTCCGGCCGCCTCTCGGGAGCGGGAGCTTGGCTGTCAGTGGTTTCCCGGGATAGACATCGAGCCAGAGATAACTCGTGGATCTCTGGGGTGGTGGTTACGGTAGTTTCCTATGCTGTCAATTTACTAATGCAGCTCTGCTTTTCTGGCCGAAGAGGAGCTCTGTAAATGCTAACGGAGTTGGTGACGTTATCAGAGCCCTCCTATGGTACCTCCCATTTTACCATCCTGCCTTAAGGTGCTTAAAAATTTGTCAAACTTTGCCCTTTGGGGACGAGACTTTGAGTGCATGTTTTACCCACACATTCTTAAAGCAGCCGAGCAGATCCATCAGAGGAGCTGTTTCTCAGTGAATGGCCGAATGGGTTAAGATTGGATAACCTGTTCTTAGAGGAATGCTGTTCTCACGTTTCCCTGCTGGTGCGGTGTTGGCACTAGAGCTGGGGGAGGATGTTCATGGGGTGCTGTGTTTAAAGCTGGGTGGTCTCTTGCCTTGTGTCTTCAGTGCTTTCTTTGTCATGAGGAAAGGAAATGTCTCTCAGAACGTTCAAGAACCATAACAAATTTCAGTGGAAGCTGAAAAGAAGCTGCAGTTGAATAGGCAAGGATCCAAGTGCTGGAAGGAAGGAGGATGCAAAAGCCAGGAAGGAGAGTTGAACGAGGAGGCAGGTTGGAGAGGAGCAAAGATTTCTGTTCTTGGGCGGTTCTCACTCCTCTGTAGAGGGCTGCAGTTGACTGAGGCTCCTCAGTTGGGAGGACAAGGGCTGGGAGAGAGGAGAAGGAAACAGATGGACAAGGACTGGGTGCACAGGGAGGATGCAGGGTTTTCCTGCTGGGAGGGCAGAGGTGTGTTTTGGGTAAGAGTGGCAGAGCAAAGAAAAAGGTGCAAAAGTCTGGGATCTGCAGTTGGAAGCAGAGACAAGCAGGATGCAGCACTGAGTGCAGAGAGGCACGGTGGGCACCCAGATGGAAAGAAGGGAAGGTTGGTGCTGGAGAATGCTCCTGCCAAGTCAAACACCTCTGGATCGTGTCATCACATCAATTAAAATCAGCCAGCCTGGGAGCTCTTCCTCTCTAGTACAGGCATGCAGAGGAAATGCCAAACTCTTCTCTCTCAGCTGAGGTTTTGGTGCAGTGATTGGATTAGAGAGTCTCTGTTGAAGGTGGATATTGTTACAGTAGAGTATTGTTGAGGTGTCTTGCTTTAAAAAATGATTAAAGTGACGTGCACAGTCTAAAAGTCCTTAAAAGTATCTGGTTACAAAGATTTTAGGAAGAACAAAACATTCTTTGCTGTGATGGTTTAGCCTTTTTTGCTTACTCCTAGATCTCTAAGGCCTTTTTCAGTTTTGTCTGGTGCAATGTTACTTGATGTTGTTAGCTGATCATGAGACACCTGCTGTGTTTATTCTGGATTTCTTTCAGGAAAGCATAGATGAATTCTAATACCTGAGAGTCAAAGAGCACCCATCACAGTCTTCAGTAAGTTGGGCTGCTGATAGGTAACAGCACATATTTCTGATTACCCATATTGTTCTTCTCTAAGCCTGCTCTCCTCTCTGGCATTCTGCCTGAACTCCTCACTCTGTGAAAATGCATTCAGTATTTTAGACACGGGTCTTCTTCTTGATACTGATTGACAGCATTCAGTTCCCTCCTTGCTGTTCCCCTTTTTTTCCCCACATTATTTCGGTGTTTTTAAAACATTTGGTTCCATTTTAAAGTAGTTCACTAATATCCTAGAACTTCCTGAAATTTGATAGAAATAAATAAATAGTCCAGAACTTTTGGTCATCTTTTATAAAAAGTGTCTAATTCTTAATTTGCATCTTGGAATGTTTAGTAGTGTAGTGCTCTTGCAAACACAGTTTTCAATTGAATGTGTCTTTTCCTCCCACAGAGATTCTCTTTATGGTTTTCTGTCTGGATGTGCTCAGGGAATGAATGAGTAACGTGTGATGAAAGGGCAGGTATTTGTAGCATCCCCTTTGTTCTTTATCTTTGAATAAAGGAAGGTGTGTAAGGAATAAAGTGAAAATTGTGGGAAGAAAAAAGGTGGCCTCCTGTTTGAAGCAACTGAATATCACTCTGACAACGTGAGTTTGATGGTTTTATTTGTGTGGTGAGTCCCACTTTACACAGGTTTTCCTTGCGTGGATTGTGCTCCACTCAATTATGGGTGGAAATTTTTAGTGAGAGGAGCAGATGTGCAGAATGCTCATAGCTGCAGCTGGAGCCTGCCTTGAACAGATCATTCTGAATAGTCATGCTAGGAAGCCTTTTTGCACATTTCAAGAGGAGAGTTTGTAATTAGCTGGCTTTCTTGGCTTTAGTCTCGTGGCCTCAGTAAATCTCTTGGCCTTCATTGTGGTGGTGAGGGAAACCCACTCCGCTGCAGCATTGTGCAAACGCTTCAGTGTCACGATGGTGAGCACCTTGAAAAGCTGATTACAAAGTCAGTGTTCAGACTGAGCTCTGGGTCTGGGCATGTGACTCTGGATCGAGCAAAGAGAATAAAATAAAGCTTTGAATCAGTGCTTAGTCACTGGGAATGAGAAACACCTTGTGTGAAACATCATGTCAATAAGTAATTAAAAACTGTGTGTTAAAATGTATGAGGAGGCTGAAAGCTAGGCATACAGCCCCAGTTGCTTCATATATTCCCCAGTTTATATATTGATATATCTTTTATATATTCATATACAGCCTCAGTTCATATATTTTGAGCCCTCTACTTTAGACATCTAAAGTTCTTTTCCATCATTTTTGTGGAATAGCTAAGTTAAGAAGGGTTCTCTTAGTAAAAGGTGTCTAGAAGCTTCTTAGGTCAGGTGTTTCAGCAGCTTTCAAGTCCTTGCTGTAATTTGAAGCTGGGTTTAGACCTAGGATTAGGCATGCCCTTTCCTTGGCTTTAAGCTGATAATTTTAAAGCAGATCTGTCTGAAATGTGTTGTGCTCTTGGCAGATGTTTTTGCAGCAGAAAATTACGCTGTGCTGAGCATCCTGACAGAGAAACTCCATATCTTGTCTACTCTAATCACCTTCATTCCTTCATCCTACTTACCGAGCCAAAGGATTCAGGGAATGGAAGAGGAATGTGTCTTGTTCCACTTTTCTTCCTGAGTGCTTTTCTCCAGTGGCTGAATTTAAACATACAAAGATTTCCATCACTTCAGATATTATCCTCCTGGTTTCTAAACCATTTTATGCCTGGTTTTGAGGGGAGAAAACAAGTTATAAAAAAATGCTTTCCCTCGAGCAGTACCACAGTGCAGCTTTGGTAAGGGAAAACCTATGGGTGCAAAGGAGTTAGAGTTATAGAAAGGATGGAGGGAAAAAAAGGAAGAAAACAGTGTTTTGTGATTAAAAGATGGAATGTGCATACAGACTCACGGAAAGTTTGTGCTTGCTTGAGCTTGAGTTACTGTGCTAGGGTCAGTGTTGGCCCTCATACAGGGTTAGAAATACACTTGTGGAGGCTTTGAGGGGCAGAAAGGGATTATGTGATCAGTACAGGTTTTCCAGAAGGTGGGATGCTAACCCTGAGTTTTCTTCATGTTTGGAAGTTTCAAGAGGATTGTAGAGCTCCTTTGTGAAAGACATCATTGAAGCAGACATACTGAGAAAACAGTCCCAAATCAAGTCTCTGTTTAAATGTGAATGTGCCACAAGTGTAGGGATTGTCTTTATAGCAGAGGGAGCTGCTGTGCAGCCACCTGTGTTTTGTGTCATCAGTGCTTCCCTGCTTACCCACCTAGTGGGTGCCAGAATAAAGTACGTGTACTTAGAGACAACACATGAATAATCTTTTATGGCAACATACCAAGGCGTGTGCCTCCCCTCAACAACAAGAAAACTGTTTCCATCTTCCCTGAGGAGCTAAAGCCAGCATTTCATCCAAACTAGACCTAAACATTTGGGAGAGTCACCGATGTCCCAGGCTGGGCTGCTCAGAGGGCTGCTTTCTGTTAATTCTGGTGCCTCGGAGGCCACAGTCAGGGCCTGTCCCAGGAGCAGGCACTAGGACATCCCTGCCTCAGCACAGAGGGAATGCAGACAACACACTTAGATGAGGAGACCTCAGCTGGTAAGTTAACGTGTTACTGTGCAGTCAGTTTACCCTGGGTTTTTCCCCTTCTTTGTGCTGGTTAGGGAGGCATTGAGTTTCCTTTGCTCCTTCTCTTTGCGTTTGTCAGCAGGCACATAGAGATCTCCAGTTCAGGGCTTGTCACTGCTGGAAAACTTAAGCCAGCATAAGCACGGAGCAACAGAAGCAGCACATGTCCTCATGGAGTCCTCTTCTTTCTCCTACAACTGACATGGGAATGTCCTTTCGTTCTTGATAACATTAGCTAACCTAGTAAAACAGGATTATTCTTTTGGAATGTCTGCATCAGCCTGGATTTCCGCTGTATGGATTCATCAAACAAGGGTGTGCTGAGTATCGTTATCTTAAAGCTCTTAGAGGACTTGGGTGCGATGTCAGAAATTGCTGTAGGTAAGCCCTTGATTCCTTCCCAGACCTGGCTGTGTTCCAGTTTCCCAACAGTTCTTTTATCTCTGGCATTCCCTACCTTCATTGCTCTTCTCCCCTCCCCAGTGCAGCCTGCAGCCATACCCCCTGTCCCTGCCTCTGCGGTTTCCCACATCACTCTTCAGATACATGAGTCTCTTAATAAATCATTTCTCCACTTGTCGCTGTTTAGTGTAGTGAAAGATGCCTTTCATCTTTCTGAGACTTTGGATTAGTTACACCTGTGATGCACCACACGTGATCTATGGAAAATTACAAAAGATTTCGTGCAGGGGAGAGAATTTGGTGATTCATAGGCATCATTTGTTTCTGTGTGAAAGCTACTGGCACAGCCCACACTGAGCTGATATATTTAATGACCAATTCATTTAGAATTGATTTTGTTGTTGGCTGATATTTTTATTGGAGCTGATACAAGATGGCTTTACATGGCAAAGCATGCTGTGTTTTTCTGTAGTTCTTCACTTACCAACTGCAAATCTGATGTCATTGTTTTGGCAAACAGCCCTGTGATCTCTTTGATGGTTGTCCCTGCCTTTGGAGGTCTGTGGCAGGCTGGAAATGCCAGGAGTTGTGCAAGTCTCATTTATTGTGTCAGTCTTCCAAGCCCTCCAAGCTTTTCAGTTCAAGGTTGATCTTTAGCAATAAAGATCCCTTTTCTGACTTAACAACACTGCCTGCTGTCTTGGCTGTGGATGCTGTAGCATTGAGCCACTGTAATAAGACAACAAAAAGAGCCCTTCCTTCCTGAGAAATGGGCCCACACTTTGGGGGAGTGTTGGGTGTCCATGGCTGGCTGTCCCTGACGGGGACTGTCACTGCAGCCTGGTGCCCATTTCTTTGGACAGTGTCTGAAGCAGATGTGCCTGGGAGGACTGGTGTGCAGTGCATTGGCCCAAAGCTTGGGATATGTGAGATGGCCACGGAATTCCTGGGTGGCTGTGGCTGAACCAGTCTGCCGTGCACCTGAGCCCTTCTTTGTGAAACTGTAGGTAGGGTTATCCCTTACCAGGGCGGTGTGAGGATAATGGGACACGTCAGGATTTTGTGAGGCAGCAGGGTTGAGCCATCTCAACCCTGTAGTAGAGTAGAGGGAAAGGGATATCTTGTGCTGGAGCACCAACTTCAATAAACTGCACAGGAAGGTGATTACATGAGAATGCAGGACAGAGTAGAAGCAGTAGTTTGAAAGGATGATGCACTCTGAAAGGAGGGGTATAAAAGACCCCCTGCCCCCTAATGAGGGAGCAAGGAGGCTCCTGAAGATTTCTGCAAGCCAGTTGTCCTGCAGTGTACTTCAAGTGCTACAAAATTACGAGAATCGTGGAGGACCAAAAAGTCCAATGTGCTTCCCCAGCAAGATCCCAGCCAGTCTGCAGTCTTGGGGGCCAAGAACTTACCCTCTCATTGTGGCAGTCCCTGGCACAAGCAGGATTTTTTTAAATTGCCTTCAGCAATGTGATGTCTAAAGCGTTTGCTGAAATCTACGCTGTTCAATAAAGAACTGTGGTTATGTTTCAAAAAATGTATTTTCCCATTTTTTAATAAAATTTAAGCCTGCATCTAAACATGGTGGGTGAACAGATCTCCTGGGAGAGGCACTGTGTGTTTGGATGATGCTTGGTGCTATTGATCTGTTTTTAGGACTTAGAGCAGCACAGATCCATTGTTTGGCACAGCACAGACGTGCTGCAGAGGATTGAAGCACAATTGAAGTTACCAGGCTGTGTAGGCTTGCTCTCTGCGTTTGTGTGTCACAGTTAACATCTGAGTTAAGCAGCTGAAGTTTAAATATCAGCTCCCTGCACCTGACACCCCACGTGTGTTTCTAAAAAGAAGTAAATAAAATAATTATTGGAGAGGAAAATAAGTGGTGTCGTATTCTGACTTTTGGAGAGAGTGTGTGGTTCTTAAGGGAGAAGACAGCATGGTTATGGATGCCTGTGGAAGAATGAATGGGCGAAAGAATGACAAGGAAAGAGGAGAATAAAAGAAAGAAGAATGAGCTTAGTGAAGGGCTAACATTTGAGGAAAGACGAAGGTAGGTAGAAAGACTTCAGCTTGTGATCAGAAATGAAAACAAGGTAAGGAAAGGAAGGGGTGAAAAAAATTCACTGAGAGAGCCGCACCAGTGATTTTCAGGATAATCATACCATGAGAGGGATCAGTGGGGCTGCACAAGGCGTCTGTATGGATCTGTGCAGTGAGTCCATTAGGAAAAGCATTGCCAGCAGGTCGAGGGAGGGATCCTGCCCATCTGCTCAGCCCTGGTGAGGCACATCTGGAGTGCTGTGTCCAGTTCTGGGCTCCTCGTTAAAGAGACGGAGCTCCTGGGGCATGTCCAGCAGAGGGGAATGAGGATGGTGTGGAGACTGGAGCCTCTCTCCTGTGAGGAAAGGCTGAGAGAGCTGGGCTGTTTAGCCTTCAGAAGAGATGTCTGAGAGGGGGCTCAGCAGTGCCTGTGTCTGCAGGGAGGTGTCGAGGGTGGATCCAGGCTCTTCTCGGTGGTGCCAGGCACTAGGACAGGAGGCAACAGGTGGAAACCGCAGCACAGGAAGCTTCACCTGAACATGAGGAGGAACTTCTTTAGTATGTGGGCAACCAAGCACTAGAGGAGATTCCCCACTGAGGTGGTAGTATCTCCCTCTCTGGACATATTCCAGAACAGGAGGCAATCCTGTGCCAGGTGCTGTTGGGTGACCTTGCTTGAGCAGGGAGTTGGACCGGACGAGCCCCGCTGTGGTTCCTTCCAGGCCTACCCATTCTGTGATTCTGTGACAGGGCTGTTCTGATGCCAGCCCCTGCTTTGGGCCAAGCTGCTGGCCTTGCTTGCCCTGTACATTTTCACCATCCTCCTGTTCCTCTCTTGCTGCTGTGCCTTTTGGAAAGAGGCCCTTGCTTTTCCTTATTTTTCTGTCTGTTGTGTATCATCACTCTCCTCTAGTGATCAAAGATGCCTCTAGGGTGTTTTTTTCTTTACAACTATCAATTTCATAATCTGAGAATCACGTGGGTGTTTTATGATAGATAGTATTTAGTCATGATAGTTTTAGGTGAATCTTACTAAGATGAAAGTGCAAAATTAATTGTAGAGGAAAAAAAAGGAGAAAAGCAGGAGGAAATGAAATTACATAAATTACATGAATATTTTTAGAAAGAGTGAGGGGAAGTGTGGTGGTAGGAATGAGGAAATGGAGACTCAAATCTAGATTTTTTTTTTTTAATGGGACTTAGAGAGTGATAATGTCTGATAGCCAGCACAGCACAGGTCAAGCAATTTCAGCAAGTGTTCTGGTGCCTGTGATAAATTCTGTGATGCAGAGAATCACTTCTGTTTAAGGCTATGCAAGAGCTTTGGAGTTAAGCTGCAGATAGTAGAAAGCATCCTCACAGCTAGATTAAGTTATGTACCATACAAATAATTTGTTGCTCAGTTATAACTCGCTTATCTGCAGCTTTATCTTGTTATGCTTTTTGTTATTGCCAGACTCTCTCTGGATCATAATTTGTAATGGTCTGCTCAGCTTCCTTCCACGTTCAGTTGAACAGATAAAGTATCTTTGTAGCAGTTCTGATTATAGAGTCACTGTGCTGTCACTCATTCCATTTTCTCCACTTATTGACGAAGCAGCGGCAGAACATTTGTCCAATAATAGATTTTCAGAGAGAAATATTTTGCTGTGGTTTTAGGAAATCGTTTTGCTGGTTTTAGCAGGGAAGCAATTCAGCTGACAGGGGTTTGTCTCGTCAGCCCCAGTGGAAGCTTGCCCAGCTAATGAGCCTCTGGAAGATCACGGCTCAGACGTGCTGAAAAGATCCGCCCGTGGTGCCTGTGCTGAGCATTTCCCCAGCCAGAGCCGGGTGACGCCTCTCGGCGCACCGCGGAGGGCTCTGCACACCTGGGGGCAGGAAACGAGGCAGGAAACGGGGCAGGGGAGCCACTGCCCTGGCCCAGGGGCACAGGGGCCGGCACCGAGCGAAGCAGGCTCTGGGCACACAGGGGCTCTCCCACAGGCTGAACAGACAAGGCCAGGCACGTAGAGGCAGAAGACAGGCAGATGCTGTCCAGACAAGAGCATGTGCTGGCAGCAGTGATGGTGGCAGATTTTTACAGTGATGGCTGTAAAAGCTGGAGCACAGTTCCTTTCAGGTTGTGTAGCAGAATCCAACTCCTGCCTGAGTTTCTCCTGATGCAAGAACATCGCTGTGAAATGTGACCGTAACCTCGTGTGGGGTTGTTCTGCCCGCAGAGCAGCATCCTACTGGTTTTTGTGCTGGCTCAGGTGCTTGCTCTGTCAAAGAGTTTCTCACCCTGCTGAGGGAAAGCTGACAGTACCTGGTGGAATTTGTGCTTTTACCATCTGTCCTTTTCAGAAGCGAAAAAGAAATTACATTAATCTTTTCTAAAAACCACAAAGTCCAGAATTTAGAAGCTATGATCTTCCAGGATTAATAAACTCAATATAAATTTGACATATTGTGTGCAGTGCAGGAACAGCTTCTGTTTTCCTCTAGAGGATACCTGTCTTGTCTCCTGCAGCGGATGCTTTGGAGAGGAATGAAAAGCAGCGTGCTGCAGTATGACCCATGTTTCATTTGCTGTATAAATTGAAAGGTTTACAGTTGATGAGGCTGGGGATTGCAGGAAAGAAAAACGCATGGTCTCTAGATTCCCAAGCTGGATTTCATCCCTGCCACAAGCTCCCTCTATAAGCAATAATAATGTTCAGCATTGTGTCCCTGTCGTGTTCTGAGATGCTTTTTCGCACCGTAGGGATGTAATCCAGGAGTCAGCTGCTTAAACCTTGTGTGAAGTCTGTCATGCTGAACAAACATGGAAGTATCAAAGTCAGGATGTGCCCTCACACTGAATTTTGCCGCTTCGTAATTTTTCAGAATTTGAATTTGCGCTGTTAACTGTCCTTGAATGCAGAGGGGTGATGTGTATGTGCTGTGGGTACTTAAGGACACCTATTACCTGAGCATTTCTCAGGTAATTAAATCAAAAACGGCAGCAGAAATCTGTTGAAGCAGCAGCTTGATTGCTCCTCAGGATTCTGTGTGTAACTTCTTATTGTGCTGCCTGGGCAAAAATCTAAGTTAAAGGAACAACTTCCGTGCTCAGCAAGGTCCACAGCTGGTTTTACCTCTTACAGGAATTAATTTCTGGTCCTGTTATGCAGTACTTGTTAAAAGTTGTTAAAACCTTCCCCTTGCATACAGAACCTTCCCTGTCAACTGGTTGCTCTTCAGGGAAGTGGAAAAGCATTCATTGCTGTAGAAATATGTTCAGTGAAAATAGAGGTCGCTGCCTGGACTGATGTGTTGGGCAGCTTTGGTGATGGCCAGACACACCTTCAGCTGCACTCCCTGTGAGCTGCAGAGCTAGTTCAGGAAGCTCAGACATGCTTCTGTTGTGTTTGTGAAGAGTTTTTCCCAACACCTTCTTTTTTTAAACCTTCAAGAGAGATTTATTATTTCTATTAGTTATAAAGGTGACAGTAATCAAGCTTAGACTTCAGGTTAATGCAGTGACACTAGATCTCATTTTGATTAGACAGGCATGGAAAAACGAGAATTGTTTTTATCAGCTTTGCCAGTTGAGCATCTGGTGATGCCTGGGGGGTGAGTAGCATAGTGCATTGAAAATTAATTGACTATCAACTTCACATTGCTCATTCAGAGCCCTACAGACGTTTATTATTCACAATGTGTGGCATCCTTCCAGGTGTTGGACAGGCCACACTGAGATGACAGTGCAGAAGGCACAACAAGTTACAAGTCACGAGGGGTTAAGACTACTCTCTGTTCCACATCCCATCTCACACTTGCTCTTTGCTCTGCCCAAAGTGTCTACTGTCCCCTGTATGTTAAATGAATGCATTAAACACACTCACTTTTCAGTGAATTAGCATTTGAACAACTTTAATTTTTACATCCTTGTGTAGAAATAACTAAATGTCTTTATTTACCAGCTGTTGTGCTGGTTTTTTCATTACTGAGTGGAGGTTTTGGATGGAGACTCATTATAATGACTGACACTCATTACAGATTTTGGGTTTCTGCTTTCTTAGTGTGAGCCTTTCTGCATAGCAGCAGTTTTCTGCTAACTGCTAATACGTGCTCTAGAAGGATGCTTCTGCATTAAATGTATCACATTTTTCCAGTCTGTCTCCTGTGGGGCCGGCAACAAACGGAAGCAGCTGATGTGCACCAGAGGGGGGTGTGTGTTGTTACTGGTTAGTTTTGTTCTTGCCTTAGCACCGTGGACAGGAGCCTGATTTCTCCCTGTATTCTCCTTTCTCTGCAGGTATTGAGAACCTCCCGTTTGAGTTACAGAGAAACTTCCAGCTCATGCGAGATCTGGATCAGAGGACAGAAGGTGAGGATTAGAGACGGTTCTGTTGCCAAGACAAGGAGTAGGCAGCTTGACCAGCTTTGCTTTGCTTTGCCTTTGCCATGGGGGTCTCCAGGCAGGGGAGGAGGCCTGGAGCTGCTCCAGTCATTCAGTCTCTCCTCATGGAGGGCACTGTGGTGTGTGTGGTGTTTGTGTATTTAATGGTTCCCTTGTTTCAGACCTCAAGTCAGAGATCGATAAGTTGGCCACGGAGTATATCAGCAATGCACGGACTTTGTCTTCGGAGGAAAAACTGGGGCTCCTCAAGCAGATCCAGGAGGCCTATGGGAAGTGCAAGGAATTTGGGGACGACAAGGTCCAGCTGGCTATGCAGACCTACGAGATGGTATGAAGGGAAGTGTCTCGTGCTTATCGTGTGAACGCCCTAACCAAAGCTGCCTGTCTCGGAAGGCCCTGAGCTTTCATTTTTAGGCCATGCCCACTCCTGCTCCTCGGCTCTTTAGTGCAGGCCCCCTGCCCCTGTGTCCCCTCTTTGTGCTGTCCTTTCCTTCCTGGCTCTGTCCTTGGTGACCCTGGGCACTGCTGTCTTTGCAGGTGGACAAGCACATCCGGCGGCTGGACACAGACCTGGCTCGCTTTGAAGCAGACCTGAAGGAGAAGCAGATAGAGTCGAGCGACTACGACAGTTCTTCCAGCAAGGGCAAGAAGAGTGAGTCCAACCACGGGGCTGCAGATTGATTCAGGGGGCAGCCGAGGCACTGTGGAAGTGGTGGGGATGGAGGCAGGCACTGGAGTGGTGCAGATCAAAGACTGTTGTGCTGCAGGCTGAAGGACAGGTGAAAAGATGGTGACCTGGGCTCTTCTTGTGTGAGTGTATTCAGGGCCGCCAGATGAACTAGGATGGGGTGCACGGCCCAGAGCCAATATACATTCCACAGCAGGAGTGTATTTAGTGCTGCAGAGGTTGTCACTGTCAGGTGTCTGCTTTGGTGGGTGACAGATGCAACACCTTTTTCTCTTCTTACCAGAGGGCCGAGCCCAGAAAGAGAAAAAAGCTGCCCGTGCTCGCTCTAAAGGGAAAAATTCTGATGAGGAAGCACCAAAAACTGCCCAAAAGAAATTGAAACTCGTCCGCACGTAAGTGTTTAAGGGACTTGAGGGAATGAGAAGCAGTGCTAGAAATCAGACCAAGGCAGGCCTAGCCAGGCTTCCCTGAGATCCTCAGACTGGAACTGTGTGTCCTCTGTCCCTTCTTGGGAAGCAAGAGGAAGGAAACTTTTTTATTCTCTCAGGGGAGTGCAGGTTGAAGGGGAAAGCAGGTCCCCTTGGATGTATGTACTTAAAGAAGAGAAGTATCTGTCTCTGGCAAACCAAGGCACTGTCTTGGGACACATGAGGGTACTCAAAGCCAGTTACTTTGCTGACTTACTTTATTCCTGTCCTGCAGTAGCACAGAATATGGGATGCCTTCAGTCACCTTTGGAAATGTGCACCCCTCGGATGTCCTGGATATGCCCGTGGACCCCAACGAGCCCACGTACTGCCTGTGCCACCAGGTCTCCTATGGGGAGATGATTGGCTGTGACAACCCAGACGTAAGAGCCTGCACGTGGTGGAAATGGGGGAACGCAGTGGAGATGGGAATTGCATGGAAACTCTCGTCCTGCTTGGGTGGGGCCTGGACAGCACGCAGTGACAAAGAGAGGACTTACCTCAGATGGGTGGGAAGGGCAGAGGTGTGGCTGGCAGTGACCTCTGAAGTGCCTCTTTCTTCAGTGTTTTCCTTAAATGTTTTCTTGTCCCTAAACTTAGCAAGGGAGAAGGGGAGTTCTCCTTGCTAACAGTGTGTAGGTTGGGTTTGCGTATTCAATCCACAATCACTGCTAGGGATTTAAGAGTTTGTGATTAAATGCCGGGAAACTCTGGTAGCCCAAAAGCAACAATTTCAAAAGGAAACTGCTCTTTAACTGGCTGCTCTTCATCCCCACAGTGTTCCATTGAATGGTTTCATTTTGCCTGTGTGGGTCTGACAACAAAACCAAGAGGAAAATGGTGAGTGAAGCAACCTGGGGGGCCCATTGGCCTTGGGAGAGGGGAGGTCCTAGATGGCAGGGGGGATATATATACACGTTTAGAAGATATCATTAAAAGGAAAATTTGAATGAAGGCTTTGTCAGGACCTTGGAAAAGGTCTTTTGGAACCAGGCACTTGAGGCTCATATCATGCCCTAAATGTTGGGTTTGTACTTCCCTTTCTAACAGGTTCTGCCCTCGCTGTTCCCAAGAGAGGAAGAAGAAGTAAATTCACATGAGACCTCAGTACTGCTGCAAGAGCTCTCTTCCCCCTGCCAGGGCCTCGTGCCAGTTCCCCCAGCCCTTGGGGCCTTGGCTGAAGGGAAGTCTTGCCCTGTTTGTGGTTTGGGCCATCCCTGGAATGGTGTGTACCCTCACGGTGGTTCCTGTGTGTTCTGTGTCCCTGGTTGCTTCTGAGTCCTTAAGGGAGGCCCTCTCTGTGTACTATTCCAAACAGGTCTCTGAACCTCAAAGGGAATGAATGAGGGCACCAGGGTAGCCACCAGATTCCCAGGGATTCAGGTAGCCCCTGATTTTCCTTGGCTTTCCTTCAGCCTCCTCAGAGTTCATTGCCTATTCTCTGCTTAGAGAACAAGGCTATGGGATGGGGGAAGGAAAGGAGGTAAGTCTTCAGCATTTTAGATCATTCATTTTCCTGGATCTTTTTCAGGAGAGAGGGAGTAACCAAGCTACTTCTTAATCTAGTGGGCTGGTTGAGAGACTGAAAACCTGATGTGCTCCCTGTCTTTAACCATTCCACTGCTGGCACTGAGCAGCCTCTTTTGTTGGGGACAGGAGGAGGCAGAGGGAATGTTTAGAGCTAGCTTTGTCTCTCTTATTCCTGGGGTAAACCTGCTGGTCTGGGAAGCACACTGTGTGAAGGAGGAAGAATTTCTGACCACGTGGGGAGAAACAGCTTGGGCCAGTCTTCCGGCTACAAAATTCTGCCTTCCTCTTGTGTAGTGGTGCTTCTCCATTATGTTCATGGTGGGAAGTCTGGGGATTCAGATCCCACTTGTATAATACAGAATTAAATAAAATTCATTGAAACAAATACTCTGTTTGCCTTGGTGTCACCTCCAAAATAAACTGCGGCAATTGGTCTCTCTAGTTTTCCTTTCTCTCTTAGCTCTGCTTTTACTGTAGGTGGTGAATGTGGTACAGCTTTTTCATGTAGCAACCCTGTCACTAAAAAGTGACATTCTGCATAAGGCAGGCTTGAAAATGTACCTAATGTTCTTGCAGAAAACTACTGAGCTTCCTGGTGGCTGTGAAAAATACCTGCCCCTGCAGTGGTGCCCTCACAAGAAGGTGGACATTTATTCCCACTATTCTTTGACCATTTACTTCATCCGTTGCCTTCTCGTAAATGAGGAGGAGCGGAGGTGGCAAAGGCCAACCCTCACTGTCTGTTGGGCAGCACAGCTGAGAAAAGAAGCCATCAGGACCAACAATGTTTCTCCAAGAAGCTGGATAGGTTTTCCAGACACACTGATGGCTTCCCAGGAGGTCACAATCACCTTGTTGCCAGGAACTCCGGCTGCTGTTACTAACACAACATTAGGCTCCAAAACAATTCCTGGAGATGGGCAGTCTGAAGGCCTGCAGTGTCTGCAGACAACTGAGGAGATGGCCTGTACTGAAGCTCCTCTTCATCAATTCCATTGGCACAGCCTGGAGACTGACAACCCTCCTTCCTCCTTGTGCTCTGCTCATCAGGAAGGTTTAAGCCTGAAAACATGGCACGTTTTCCCCACCCAGATAACTTGTGTGAGGATCCATGGAGGATTTGGCTCCTTCAGTCATGAAGCCAGAGCTCTGCTCAGGCTCACAGGACAGTGTGTGTTAAGATCAGTGCTGCTCCCGCCTTGTCATTGCACGGGGGCCCTGGCAGAAGCTGGTGTTTTGTGTTCAAGTGAGTTAGCACTGAGTCAGTCTTTGCTTTTGCCTCGAGAAGGGATGTTCAGTCTGTTTTTCTGTTCAGTCTGCACAGAAAAAAAGGATGAGTTCTTGCCCAGGCTGTGGCTTATATGGTTTGTGGTACCCTTGCCACAGTCTGAATCTTGATCCCCAGATTGTATTACACCACTTCCTGGAGCTTCCTTTCTTAAACAGAGGTGGAGCAAGTTCTGGAAGGTGTTGGCTGTGTCTCTGGTGTGGTTCTAGTAGCAGGGAGACTCTGCCATGATCCAGTGGGTGAGCAGGCTGTGGCAGGAGAACTGATCTCTCCAGCTGGGGGTTACTCAGGCATCAAGTGGTGCTCAGCTGACAGAAGAAATGGTGGATGTGGCCTGAACTGGGAAATGGGCTTGGGCAGAGTGCAGGGTAATGAAGAATGGAAGCTGCTCCAAGCAGCTTGGTTTTGATGGATAGAACACAGGATTTAATGGCCAGCATCAGCAGCAAGCTCTGTAGGAACGGTGGGCCAGAGAGGTGTTTGAAGCACTAGCCAGCAGCAAGGAGCATTCCAGGAACTCCTGCTGCCACTGAGGGAATGCTCTGACGTGCACAATGAGACAGTTTAGACCAAAATTTGGATAAAACCTGGGCATTTTTAAATGGCTTGCAAATACAAATGCAAATGAAAGCACATTAAAAGCTAACCTTGGAAGAGGGAATAAGGGCAATAGCTGTGCAATACTGAATCTCCAGAGGAGAAAAAGTACCAGTAGAAGCTAGGAAATACAAAGTACAAAAATGAAGCCAGTGGGAACAAAGCCTGCAAGTGACAAGGCTGGAAACATGAGCAGCTTTTTTTAGAATGCCTTTTGTTTTTGATATAATTGAACATGGCACTTGTCCATTACTGACTGCAGATAGCAGAATTGTTTGTAATGAGAGGAGGGGAAGTGTTCTGTAAATATTTATTCTGTGTTGGTGCTGGTGTCATATGGGGATGGTGTACTTCCTAGGCAAACAGTAAAGAAGGGTTTTAAATGGCACCTCTTGGGGCAAAGACTTTTGATCATCAGTCCTCAATAAATAGTGTTTGTCATCCTGTGAGAGCCACCCAGAGGCATCTGTGGGTTGATCTCTGTCAGACTCTGGACTGCTTGGGAAAACCTACAAGGCTGGAAATGAGCCAGCTCTGTTCTGGTTCTTAATGATGTCAAGAAGGCTGCCACAACTGTCCAGATGTGAAATACTGGAACAGCAGGGAAATAAATTTCTTCTCTCTAAAACAAGCAAGAAATCCAGGTCAACAAAATAAAATCAGTTTGATGGGAAGTAGCCAAAAAATCTATCAAAAATTACTTGAATTTTTTTTTTAAGATCCTTGTTAATAGTTACCTGGGTCGCTGTAGTGGTAATGGGATCTGAGAAGTTCACTTCTCCTAGAATTGAAGTGCTTAAAGCAGGGATATTCTCAGTTAAAGTAATCATGAACTCCGTTACAGAACTGGCTAGCTTGCAGATTTCCTGGAACAGCTGTCAGTGCAACATAAACACTTTCTAAAATGGTGCTGGAGAAATTGCCCTTTTAGAGTGATTGGAAATATCCTAGTTGATGAGTGAAGTCAAGTCTGAGTTTCAGGAGGCTGGAGCCATAGAGCGTGACAAGAGGGAAGAATTTTGCAGCCTTGTTAAGCCCATTTATTAATAATAATTGGTCATGCACACAAAGGGCCAATTTATCATTCCCAGTTTGATTGCCCCATCTGTGGGCATCATTCCTGAGTAGCTGGGCAAATGTGCTGACGAGGATGTTCAGCAAAGTATTCCCCTTTCCAAGGAGCAGATGTGCTCCCCAGGCTCCCCTCCCTCAGGCTCTGCCATGTCCATTGCATGACGTGCATGGAAACCACCCTAGCCACAAGTGTCACCTCCCACCAGTGGGACCACCTTCCTCTCCTGCTTTTGAATGCACTCACCCCACAGGTCAGCAACACCCAGCCTTTCTATAAGCACTCTTGGGGTATTCCTTACCTAACCAATGCTCAGAGCTCTGTGGGGGACACTCCCTCACCATCACGTTTATTCAATTCAGTGTTGCCCAAATCGTTCCAGAGGTCTCAAGCTGGCAGTGGAAGGCATTCCCAAGAGACACCTTCCTCATACAGACTGAAAATAAACCCATCTCCTCCCAGACCTGCCTGGTTTGAAAATTTCTGAGTTGTTCTGCTTTGTATAATCAAGCACAGCTCTACTTTCTCCCTGACAATGTGAAGACATTGAAAGCCTGAGTGGCAACATCTGCTCTAAAGATCCGGCCGTAGGCAAGGGAGACTGCAGCACTGAAAGAGTTAAAGACTAATAGAAGGAAATTAAATGTCCTACCTTTCTTTCCAAAGACAACTGAAGGAAGTTTCTCCAACTCTGCTTCCTATTAGTTACAGTATCAGAAGAAATATAGCTGTTTTTATCCAATAAAATGAATTTCATTTATAAAAATAGTCAAACATCTTGATTAATTTATGCTAATTTATGTTTATTTTTCTGAATACATAAAAGAAACTAGGAGTGTTAGTTTTAAATAAGCCCAAGGCTTATTTAAATAAGCCCAAGGCTTAAGGACAGGCAAAGCTGTGACAAACACTAAGCTCCTACATCTTGGTGTGAAAGAAATGTTCAGCAAGGTGTCCACTTCGGTCTGTTTTTGCAGGTGTGCAATTTAATTTCAGTGGGCTGGGTTGCTGCCATTGAAGAAACAACTCATTCAAAACTGAAACCCCATCTGGGAGCAGGAAAGGAATTATTTTTTACACATTGACAAGAAGCAAGAAAAAGAAGTGTGAGACCCTGAGATTTCCTTGTTTGGAAAGCCTGAATGGTGCAGTCATTGGAAGAACTCATTTACTCACCACAGAAAGCCTGAGGTGGGAAGAAGCCTCTCTGGAGCTTTGGAGGCCAAGCCCCTGCTCACATTAGGGATAAAGTTGTGGTTGGGTCGGGTTGTTCTTGCACGAAACAAACCTGCCTAAAAAGACTACAGCAGTTTGTTCAAGCAGGCTTTTATGTATCCACTCCATTTTAGTTTGCATTAATAATTCAAGAAACCATTTTTAAATGCTGTTTTTGCAATCAATTAAATATTCCATTTTCTAAATGTCAAGTTAAAAAATGCTTCATTCACAATTTCCTAACAAAATAAAATGTAAATTAAGTATTTGAATTAATGCACGTTATAACGGTGCGGTGCTTGTACAAATGTGAATAGATTAACATATCTACCAGGTTAAAAAGAGTGCCAATTTTAATGTAAAGTCTATATTTATCAGCATATTCGCATAGCTCTCAGCCAATGACAGTAAACCCACTGAAATAAAGTACAAAGGCAGAAGGAAGATGATTTGTCCTGTGAATAAAGTCAGCAATTCAGAGAATTTTGGATTTAATCAGAACACTCGCAGGTGCTTTTGTCTGTGGAGATGAGCATCTGCACCCTGCTCTGCATGGGCTGGTACCTACAGCCCTTCCCAGGGGGTGAAGGTGTCCAGCACTGGGATCTTGGAGTAAGTTGGAAAGTTAGTGATGAACTAGAAGGGGATTTTTGCTTGTCTGCTGTGTGATGGCTCTGAGGAGTCTTGGCAGCCCTGTCCCCTCTGCAGAGAGCCTCCTCTGGACTGTCCTTGTGTGAACAGAGCGAGTGTCCCTCTTCCCTACCCCCTCCTTCAGGTGTGTGTTTCACTGAATGGAGGTACCACACCTTCCTCTGGGGCACTGCAAGGAATGCACAACCTGGCTCTGTCAGCCCCTTCCTGAGACCACCCCAACATCCACACCAGCAGAACTGCTCACAGACTCCTCCCTAAGCACCCTGCTGTTTCATTTCTAGCAACACACATACAGGTGGGTTTGGAAGCATCTTTTTATCATCTCTGCTTACATTTCAAATTACTTAAGACACGTGCTCCCTGGGGAAGATGTGCTTTCTGGGATGCTGCTTGACAAGCCACTGGAATTCACACCTAATCTTTGTGGCTTCCATCCCTATGGGGTTTTGAGCTGACCAGATATCCTCTCCCTGCCCCAAACGCCCCAGTTTAACTCACTGTGCTGACACAGGGCCTGTGAGCCACAGCCTCTGAGCTTCCGAGAGGTTTTCAGTCATTGCTGCTGCCGGTGGTGTTTGTGGTGGAACATGCAGCATGGAAAATGCTGACAAGCAGCTGAAGTATTTGAGACAACAACAAGGAAGAGGAGCTCATCTGCTGAAGGGTGGCCCCTCACAAAGCAGACAGGCTCCTACCAAGCTTGGGGTTGACATGCAATTGGATAGCAACATGGAAAACATCCCTCCAGTGAGTTCCTGTCCTGCTGTTACACCTCGCTGCTGCTGCTGGCTCAGGCTCTCTGCAGGCCTGGGGGTCACAGCTGTGTCCCTCAGCCCTCCGGGTCCCAGCTGGCACAGGAATGCTGCCTGCAGGAAACTGCTGTGGCAGCCCTGAAAGCAAGGGTGCAAATCTGCTTCACTGCAAAAATTACACTTGTAACGGGTCATCAAGGGTACAGCCTTAAAGGTGCCAAGTGAACCCCCAGAAATCAGAAAATACTGGAATTAACATCACCCCCGTTCTCTGCATTGCTGACAACTATAATTGCTTGATGCAGCAGTAGGGAGTAGACTTCCCCCAGCCTGCAGCACTGATGCATCGTGTACAAGTTACTGCTCCTCCCCTCCTCCTCCCTCCCCCGGAGATGACTTTTGTTTTGCAGAGACTTGAAATGCAGGTGCCCCACAGCCAGCTGGCACACACCTCGTCAAACAGCACAGCACGGCCTCCTGCTCTCCCAGCCTCCAACCCTGCTGGGCACCTGCCAGAGACTCACTGGCTTCTACAGAGTCCACTTGTGGAACTAGGAGTTTTCTGAAGGATTCTGACAACCTGAACCAAGTCCAGGATGTGCTACAGTGCATGAGAAGTGCTGAGTAGCAAATATGTCCTCACATCTGTAACCACCTTTCTAAATAAACAGTGGGTCCCCACAGCATTGCTGCCAGAGCACCAACCAAGGGGGACTGCTTTGACAGGACCCCCTTCTTTTGCATTCCTTCATGTTTCCTGTTCTCATTTGCCATAAATCTCTTGCTGGCACATGGAGACACAGGCAGTGCAACCAGCACCTGCCAGATATCAAAAACACTGTGTGGCATAGCCCAGAGAAGCTGTGGGTGCCTCAACCCCTGGCAGTGTTCAAGGCCAGGTTGGCTGGGGCCCTGAGTAACCTGGGATAGTAGAAGGTGTCCCTGTTTGTGGCAGGGGGGTTGGAACTGGATGATCTTTAAGATCCCTTCCAACCCAAACCATTCTCCGATTCTCTGATTCCCTGAGTCTCTGATTCCCTGATTCCCTGATTCTGTGACATGCCACATCAGTGTGCTTTCCTTAGTCCCACACTGCCATCAGCCAGTGAGGTCAGCACTGAACTTCTCTGGGAAGCTGCTCAGTCAGGGTGACAGAGCTCAGCCTTGGCTCTTTTGTTGCAGAGAAAAGGAGGTGATTAACAGAGCTAGGGAGCTGAAGGCCCTGCAATTGTCTGAAATCCGCTAATAAGCAATATGTCTCAGGCTAAGTAATGGAAGGCTAGAACTGCCAAAAATATGCAAGCTCCAGCAGCGCTGCCTGTTTTAATATGAGTAGCAAGGGCAAGCTGGAAAAACCCTCCTGATCATGGTTTTCCTAAAGAGCTGCAAAAACATTCAAAATTCAGTGTTGTTTTTAAATGCTTCAGGCTCCTCAGAAACGCTTCTTTCCAACAAGACATCTTAGAGCAAACTACAGCTCGTCTCCTGCCAGGCTCCGCAGAGCTCTGTGCTGTCACCAGGCACCTTTGTATCACACTGCCGATTCGAGCGTTCACCCTGACGGCCCGAGGGGCCCCAGGGCAGCGGCAGGGGATGTGCCAGCCCCGCACCCGCGGCTGTCCCTGCGGCAGAGCCACCGGCATCCCCCGGCAGCGGCGGCAGCAGCAGCATCCCTGCGCGGCTGGCAGGGCTGTGCCCGCAGCCCCTCCCCGGTCCCGCCGGGGCTGACACGGTGCCGCCGTGCCAGCCTGACTCTGCCCACGCCTGCCCTTCCCGGAGCTGCTGCACCCAGCACTCTCCCGCCGCCTGCCCGCGGCCGTGTCTGTCTGTCCCGCCGGCATCGGGAGGTGCCCGAGGGGCGCTGTGCCCCGCACTCGAGGCGTCTCAGCACCGAGAAATGGGCATGGGCGCGGGTCTCCCTCAAAGTGCGTCCTCAGGGCTCTGGGCACTTCTGCTCCTGAACCCTCTGCCGGCAGCAGTGTTCCTGCTTTTTCCTGGGAAGGCTTTACTGCGCTCGGGACACCTGTGCCAACAGAGGAAGACCGGCGGGTGTTCCCTTGACTCCCCGGGAATTCAGCAAGGGGTGCGTCTGCCTGGGAGGGCTCAAGGCAGCCTCCCCCCACATTCTGAAGCGAGCTGCTGCTGGGACATTCCTGGGAAGGCATGGGCTGCTTCTGAAACCCCTGCAGATGGAGGAGATGTTGCTTCCATTCCCGCACATGAAACAATCTGGGGTGTAAGACACCCCATAGGTACCACTTTTGGTGTTCCCTCAGCCTCAGGTTAGCCTGGCCCGGCCTCGAATGCTGTTTGGGGTCGTCCCCAGCCACCACCGTGTCCCCAAACAGAGGGAGAAACTCCCGGTTTGGCTCCAGCTCCTCCTGGTCCCCGTGAGCCTGGCGTGTCCCCTCCCTGCGTGTGCCCGCGGGCGGTGCCAGGCCCGGGAATGGTTCCACCGTTGCCAGGGGCAGAACCCGGGAGCTCCGAGCTCCTGCGCCTGCCGCGCCCGCTGTGACAGTGACTTCCCGGCCACCCAGCAGCTCCAGGATGCTGCGGCCTGTGGCAGGCACACTGTGGCTCCTCTGGCTGCTGAGTAAGTGACTGTCCCCTCAGGGCCACGCTCAGCCTGGGGCTGGAACCCCTGTCCTGCTGCTGCCACCCCCCAAGGCCGTGTCACCCCCCTCAGCTCTGCTGGCCCCTGGGGGCTCTGGCAGGGGCCTGGGGTGGGGGACAGAGGATGGTGCGAGGCAGCCGGAGAGGGGGCCCAGCTGGGGGCAAGGAGGGGAGGGATGGAGGGATGGAGGGACAGAGGGATGGAAGGGATGGAAGGGATGGAAGGGATGGAGGGATGGAGGGATGTCGCCCTGGACAGGGATGTGCCCATAGCATGGTGCAGAGGGCAGGGGAGTCATCACCATTGTGGGTGCCTCTAGAGGCTGAAGATTTTGAGGGGAAACATTTTTAAAAAGGCACACCAACACTTCCCCCCCACCCCGCCCCACCCCCCAAAAAAAAAACAAAACCCAAACCCAAACAAAAAATGCAAAAAAGCTCAACCTCCCCTGACAAAAACACATACACACACATAAAGAGAAAACAACAAAACCAAAATCAAAATGCTTCCCCCCAATCCAGACCAAGCACATAATAAAACCTGACTTTTAAAGTTTCGGGGTTTTTTCCCTTCTTTGTGTTATTCCTCCCCCCCTTTTCCCTGGTGACCCCAGCACCCTGCAGGCAGGGGTGATGGTGGGAGACTTCAGGCCAGCATCTGAAGTGCTTGTCCCAGCACTCTGCTGTGTGCCAGCGGACAGGAGCAGGCCAGCCTGCCCTGCTCCTCCCGTCTCCGAGGCCAGCCCAGCCCACGGCACCGTGTGTCCCGCAGGTGTGCTGGCCCTGCCGGCGGCCGCCGCGGCGCCGCCGCTGCCGCCCGTGCCGGGCAGCCCGCTGTCGGACAGGGAGTACCAGCGCTTCTTCGAGAGGCTGCGCCCGCCCTGGCAGGCCAACACGCTGTGCCTGCTGCGCCAGGTGTACGGCTGCCTCAGCCCCACCATCCTGCTGCTGGACCAGGACGAGAACCACGGGGAAATCCCCAAGGGTAAGGGCATCCCCCACCGCCCGGCTCAGAGGAGCGGGCGGACCCTGCTGGAGCAGTGTGGCTGCTCCTCTGCCCCCAAGTGCCACCAGACTGTGGGAATGGGACAGAGGATTTGGGTTGGTCTGGGCTCTATAGCCCAAGGAGCAGCTTGGAGCTGACACTGGCACAACTAGAGCACACTGGCTTTTGTGGCCTTTCTGAGCACCCTTTCAGTGCTGCACCACTTTCCTGGAGGAAAAAATCCCACCTTTTCCCAAAGGCCAAGCCCTAACCTCCTAAGCAGGAATTTACATGGTTTTTCCCCTGCTCTATGTGCTGTCTTCCACCACCAAAAAGGGTTTGTCCTCTTGTAGGTTTCCTTCAAGCCCCTGTGAGCTGCTGAGACTTCTCCGATGTTACATTCCCCTGTGGGAATGGTCTCTCCCCGCTCAGGGACCCCTAGAGCTTGTACCATGTAGTTTGACCCTTCCTTCCCTTTCCATTGGCTGTGTCTCAATTTGCCCCTCCCTGGCAAGAGCTGAGAAAAGACCCTGTTACTCTGTGCACACCCTCTTTCCCTCTGGAGACCACCTGGAATAAACATCTTGATCTGCAGCTGAGGGTCAGAGCCTCTTTTGGGTCCTTTTTCCTGTCTATGAAATATTCCTCCAAAGCCTGAGAAGGCCTGAGCTAGCTTGGAACTTCAGAGGGGTTAAAAAGGAGGATTTATTTCACTCCTCTTCACCCAGCTGAGCAAGCACAGCTGTCCTAGCCTCCCTTTACAGGTTGTGGCTGAAAGCCATAGCCACTTTAGTGGCCCTTCCTTTCTCCACATCTCTGTTGGTGCGGTGGCAGGAGGAAAAACTGGCCAGAGTTTTGTCAAGCTCAGTGTAGCCCCTCATCTCTTACCAGCTCCTTCCAGCTTCACCTGAGAGCTGGTTAATGCAGAATCTTGGCTCACGGCCTCTCGTAGTTCTTTAAGAAAACTTGAGATGATAAGCTGCCTTTTTAAGTGTTTAACATTTCAGGAGCCAAGAAACATCCCAGTTCAGAAAGCACCATAGCAACAGCACCCTTCAGATCTCTGCAGTCATATTTTCCCTGCACCCCTGCATCAGAGAATTTAAGTGGTATAATTATATCTGTGCAGCTGAAAAACTTGGGACTACTTCTGTTGTATTTTTCTTCAGAGGAAAAAAAAATAGGAGCAATTTTCTCATAAAAAAATATGTCTTTATATTTAGATATGAACGTCAATGAGCTGAATGATCAGCCAACTGCGCTCATTTGGACTGCAGCTGGAGGGCAACTATTTCTTGCTGGTTTCTGCAGCTGTGTTGGGGGAACGAGTCCCACCCCACATCACCAGACCCAGGGATGGGTCCTGTGCTTCTCACTCACTTTTGGGCACCTGCAATCCACCATGCCATGGTGCTGTGTGCACCCAGGGTCTGCCTCTGGTTTCTCTCCTCGTGGTGCCCAATTCCCCAGCACTGTTCTTTGTCCTGTCCAGCCACAGTGCCCCTGGTGCTTCCTTCAGAGACTCAGTTGTCAAGAACAGAAGCATCTGGGAATGCCAGAAGATGGGACAGTTTTGCAGTTTGCCCTCTTTACCTTCTTTTCTCCCATCCCTCAGTCTAACACACCTATCCAGCAGAATTTATTCCCTTTTGTGTTACCTTTTTTCCAGTTTGGGGGCTATTTTGGCACATTGCAGCCAGGGTGAGAGGTGGAACAGATGTGGCAGAGTGTGTGCCCTCTCATGTTTAGCCCCTGCTGTCCTCACAGAGCTGTGGCAGTGCTGTCTACATCCAGCTATCCACGAGCATTAATTGTGCCCATTCAGGTGTGGTGCTGAGGAAGGCAGGCAGTCACCTTGTGCTTTAAACACAGGATCTGGAGTGCTCCCTACAATACCTTGTGCTTTAAACAAGGGATGGGCTGGGGTTCTGGAGTTTTCTCTGCAAGTTGGGTGTTTTTCTGGGCTGGCATCCTGCTGGATATCTGAAATTCTACTTTTGATGGCGCAGCTGTTTGCTCAGCACAAGAAGTGAGTGCAGGGTAAAGGATGGTGCAAAGGATGAGCAGTATCAGGAGAGCAGTGCAATCTCACTGCTAATGCCCTCCCTCTCAGCCAGCACTTCCCCTATTCTCACAGGGCTGGCTGTGCCAGCCAGGCTATGCGCTCCTAAAGCAGAGGGATCACAAGATCACCCAGTTCTTCAAGGTTTTCTGCTCTCCTGCATGTCCTTGGCTTTCCTGCAATCGCTGCAAGAGCTGCAGCTCTGGAGTCAGCGTGTTGGCAGTGCTGGCCAAGACTGCAGAGTATATGTGTACAGGCACAGGCTTTGCCAACAGCATCCTGGCCCCAGGGACCCTCCTCCATCCCTGCAAGGCTGCAATCAATGTCAAATTTTATTGCCCTGAAGAATTTGTCTCCTCTGGAGCCATCTGCCTGGAGAAGCTGTGGCAGTCCCATCCCTGACCCAGCAAGACCAGGCTGGGTGGATCTTTGGACAGCCTGGTCCAGTAGAAGGAGTCCCTACACATGGCAGAGGACTTGGAATTTGATGATCTATAAGGACCCTTCCAAACCAAACCATTGTCTGATTCTCTGGTGCTCCTAGGCCTGGTCTGGTCATCTTTTTAATCTGTTACATCACAACTTGCCCTTTTTCTCTTTTTTAAACCCAGCAAGGACTAATAACAGAAGCATCAGATCCTGGAAACAGGAAGTTTGTGTCTCTGTCACAGGGAAGATGACTGTGTGAGAAAGGGCAGGAGGACAAAGTGAAACCCTCAGGGGGCTGGAGGGAAAAGAGATGTGGTACCTGGAATTGGGAGCTCTGGCAGCCCAAGGCCTGGGGGCACACAGCTTGGACTTTCCCTGCATCCACGAGCTGCCACCTGAAAGAGTCCCCATCTCCTGGTGCACCCAGGCCTGCCACCACCCCACATCTCTATCCCTAGGGCCGGTCTGCTCTGAATTCCCAGAGGTGGTGCAGTTCCAGAGCTTCTGCCAGTTCGCCCAGTATCGCTGCCTCAAACAGCAGTTCTTTGTCAAGGTGAGGAGGGGGGCAGTGTCTCTTGGGGGTGGGAGGGTGAGGAGGAAGGGAGGATAACACAGTGAGAGTCGTGTTTCTGCCTCCCCTCCCCACAGCGAGTCCCGTGCTCGGGCCGGTCTCTGGCAAGGCCTCTCCCGACGGAGCCGTCCAGCACCGCCACCTCCTCGGCAGCGGGCAGAGGCTCCCCTGTCACACAAGGTACGGCTGTCCCGAGCTCTGCTGGCACCCCTGCTCACCTGCTGGTCCCCTGCAGCCACTCTCCACCCCTGCAGCTTTCTGCCTGGCCTCCAAACGCCGCCCCCGGGTGCTCCCCCCCTGTGTGTGAGCTCTCAGAAGCAGCTTTTCTGTCGCTGCTGATGCCCTGCTGCAGGACAGTGTGGAAAGCCTTCTCAAGTTCTCTCATGCACTGCCAGGTCAGACTCCACGGCCGACGGAACGCCCCACAGCCACGGCAGGAGTGCCCACAGCCACGGCAGGAGTGCTCACAGCCACGGCAGGAGTGCCCACAGCCACGGCAGGAGTGCCCACACCCTGGCAGAAGGGCAGGACCATGCACACACCAACTCCCTGGGCTGCCACCTCACCCTCCAGGGTGGAATCCCTTGATGACCAAAGCCTGAGGAAAAGCATCTGGCATCTGATCCATTCGGCCCTCTCCTTGGATGCATCCTTGGACACCAAGGACTCCTCTTTGAACTTCACCAGCTCAGGCCTGGGACCCACATCAGCGCAGCAAATCCCCCCCCGAGGCAGGTGAGGACGAGTCTGCTCCTTCTGGGTACCACAGGCCACCCGTGCAGGGCTGTCCCTGTGCACACTGGGCAGCAGCCCCAGGCCATCCATGTCCCTGCTCAGAGTGGGTGGTGAGTGTGGGCAAGTGTTCTGGAGCAAGCTGGCCCGTCCAGAGCAGGAATGCACCTGGGGAGCCCCCAGGCACCCCTCGCTCCAGCACAGAGGGAGCAGGGAAAGGGTGATCCAGCACTGTTAGTGCCTGAAAATGGCACTGTACTTGCATCCTGAGCAAAGTGAGTTTAGTCTGGGCCTGAGCTGCAGGCAGGGCTTTGTCCCACGCCTGTGTATCCCCACACTGTGGCCATCTGCACTATGCAATCACCTCTGCACTCCTCCTCCTCCAAACACACATCCCACGAGTCTGGGTGATGTGCAGAAATAGCATTCTTGCAAACACAGGTCCTTGGGATATGTCTCGCTGTGCTCCTTGCCTCTCTGTGTGCAAGATGAAACAGATCTTTCTTAAAGCAGCCTGACCTGAGGAACACTTCCAGGAGTGTTCTGTCCTCACCTAAGGGGAGCAATAGCAGCCCTGGGCTAGGAAACAGCCAGGAGCAAAAAGCTGTGCAGGGCCACCACTTCTCCTCGAGCACGTGCACCTCTCTGCACTCTGGATGTGTGCACAGCTCTTCCTAGGGTCTTTCTGGTTCCCCATTCTGGTTTTGGAGGCAGCAGTTCAGCGTGGGGCCCTGCCCCAGGCCAGCTTGCTGCAGGCCTTTCATACACCCTCCTCAGTTCTCTGGCCTAGGGATGCGTCAGGAGCTTGTTGAGCTCTCCTCTGCTGGCCTGCCACGATCTTTTTGCCTCTGTCCTCAGGTAGCTGGGGCTGGTGACAGAGAAAAGATCTGCAAAAGGATATTATGCTTTCACTCAAATTTACTCTTTGATCCTTTAGTACCTTGTGGCGGAGGACCATTTGCTTTGACTGACATGCAAATAGTATTTTGCTTACCAAGAGAAAAAAAAAAGAGTGTCTAGATGTGGTTTTCTTGGAGAAGTCATTTTGGTTTCGCTCTCTTGCTGGCCGGTGATGTTCCCGTAAGCACACAGATTTTGTGCCTGATTGCACATCTGTGGTTTCTCTTGAACATGCTGCTTACCGCTGCCACAGTGCAGCCAGAGATTCCACTGCTGCACGTAAAGATGAATTGCATCATGTTGTTAAAGCCACAACTGTCTTCTTGCAAGCCTCTAACATATGTCATCATCCTTCCTAATATTCTAGGAGGCTTTCACCGCCCAGAAAAAGTTTTCCTGGCGTATGTGCTCTCAGGCAAAATTGTGTTTCGTTGAGGATTTCGCTCTCCCTGCCTCTGAAACTGAGCCTTGCTGTGATCGAGTTCTGCTGGGATTACTGGGGGACTGCTGTGATTGCAGATGACACTCACTGTTCTGCAGAGTTTCTCAAAGACACTAATGCTGACTGTGTGTCTGTGACTGGCAGCCGAGCCCCATCCATCATGCTAAGCAAGGCTTAAACCCCACTGAGGATAAAAAGGGGAGATAGACCGCGCCTGTCGGCTTTGCCACAGCCCGTCTCCTCGCAGAGGGACTTCAAAGCATGACCTAAAAAAGGGGCAAAGTGCCTGGAGGCATTTCCATTCCAGCAGGAGGAGCAGTGCTGGTGGGACTGGTCGCTGTGCACAGGTGCCATTCAGCATCTGGTTTAACACACGGTGGGCAGGGCTGCGATGGGCACAGATCCCAGAGCCCCGTGTCTTCCCTAGGGTCTTACGTCCAGCAGAACATCCATCCTTCTCATTCATCCCTTGGGGCACTGAGGCTTTCATAGTGCCCGATGAGGCCAGCTGTGATCTTTAGAGGGAGACAGGGCAAGGGCAGCAATACAGGAAGAATCTTGCAGCACTTTTCTATGGTCTTTCTGGTAGCGGTGAATCATTGGGCGGGAGGGGGAATTGACAATTATTGCACCTATTTTCTATTTTTAGTCCTCATTGTGCTCTCTGCCTCATTTCCCAGTATTTCCTCTCCTCAGAGTTAACCTCTAAACCATGATTCAGTCTTGCAATAAGCTAAAGAGAGCTCCGTAGCCCTTACTTTACAAACCCCGTGCAACTCCCATTTTCTGCAGCAACTTTCAGTGTCCCTTTAAAACACCCCCAGGTTCCTGTTCTGTGCACCAAGTGATGGGATTCAGCATTTCCGTACAGGGAAGCACATCAGCCTCCCTTGCCTGCTTTTCTGTTTGCAAAGGAATTGCATTTGCCCTTTTTCCCAGAGCTTCCCACTGTTGTGTCATTTGTCAGCTACAACCCCTACGCCTCTTTCAGCATCACGGCTGTCCCAGATCCAGATCTTTTTCTGTTGGGATCCAGATCTTATTCTGTTGGGATTCACATGTGGATGCTCACCCATGGTTCACGTGAACCCAGCTTCCCCTGCAAGGCTGCTCCGAGCCCTCTCAGAATCCCAGAACTGTTAGGCCTGGAGATCTGTCAATCCCCTGCCAAGGAGGAGTCACATACAGCAGGTGACACAAGAACCTGTCCAGGTTTTGCCTGTCTTCAGAGGGAGACTCCATAACCTCTCTGGACAGCCTGTCCCAGTGCTCTGACACCCTCAATGTAAAGAAGTTCTTCCTGATGCTGAGGTGGAACTTTTTGTGTTTTGATTTATGGCCACTGCTCCTCATCCTATGACCACTGGAAAGAGTCTGGCACCATCCTCTTGGCACCCACCCTTGAGATATTTATCTGCAGTGAGAGATACCTACACTCCTGGTGACTCCTCCTCCTCCTGCTGCTTTACCCCTCCAAACAGCCCTTGTGGTGCTTATCTACTTCGACCCCAGAGCCCTTCATTTTAAGGCCAGCCCCTTCATTAAAAATAACATGCCCAGAAAAAAACCCCTCTTTTTGAATTATCATCACCCATAACCAGCCCTGGTATGCAGTCAAAGATCTTTTTTGCTCTTTCTGAAGCTGTTAAGAGTGGCTTTTTCATAACTGGTTTTAGTTTCCTGCAGCAACCCTCCTAAATCAGAAGTTACCAAGTGCTAGAAAGCTGCTGTTGGCTCCTTATCTTCTCTTCTCCTCGCCTCAGGAGCTCAGTATCAGGAAGGTTCAGCAGCTGAAAGCTAATGGCCCAAATCCTTGTCCTTACCTGGCGGGAGAGGCGGGTGCTGCTCACCAGCACTCTTCAGAGATACCACTGAAGCAGGCTCTGTGGGCCCTTTCCCATCCTGAGATGCTAAACTATGATAAGCTGTTATCTGAAGTTTTCTCTTTTGCCTTGGATCAATTACTTGATCTCAGCCCACAGATTCTTCTTAATCCTGGGGGGTTTTTTCACATTCCCTTTGGCTCTTTGCCTCGCAGTACCTGTTGGTCTTTTTCCAGAGCAGCGGTTAGGACAATAAAATGCAGAGGTACTAAGCTGGGGAGGGATTTGCATTAGGAAATGGCTTTAGATAGACCCATCCCTTTCCCTGAAGCATGGTGAAAGCTCTGTGCATCCACAAACAGCTCAGCAGTGTGTCAGCGAGTGGAGAGAACCAGCAGCAGTGCTGTTATACTCACCCAGAGGCAGTAAATCAGCTCATAAATTTGCAACTGTGAGGCCAGAAAACCTCACAGCAGAGATGGAGAACAGAGATAGAGGAGGAAAAGGATGTGGCAGAGAGCATAGCAGAATTTCTTGGTAAACTCGGGATGGTGGCACAACAGTTCTCTGTGAGGCTCATCTCTTTCAGCATTCAGGTCTAGGAACTGCCCTGATCCTGCACCCTGACCTTCCTGCTCAGCACAGACATCATGTCTGGTGAGCCTCAAAGAAAACAACAGTGCTATGTGGTAGAGCCACGGAGTCCTCTCCTAACAGAAGTTTGGGATATCTTTTTGAAGTCTCCAAACTGTGGAGAAAGCACCCATCAGCTCTTCCCATGCTCAACCCCCTTGGTGTCAGGAAGATGAAGTTTGCTTCTGGTTTGAATGGACCTTGCCCCAAATTCCAGTCACCAAAAGTCACTACTCTTCCACCTCCTGACAAGGAGAGCTTTCCAGCTGAAGCTCTCTTTGGTAAAAAGGGGCTGAGTGACTGAGTGGGTACCCACTGGGGTCTTTGCTCAGCTGAGTGATGCTTTTTTAGCTTTTATCTCTAGGTGAAAGTTTTCAGGCCTTAGGAAATCTCATCTTCGTGACCTTCCTTCCGGTTCTCCACCTCTTCTTTATTTATTTTTTTTTTTTTTTGTAATGCTAATCTGAAGGTCTCCAAGAAGTTTCAGCTGTTCTCAGGAAAGCTTGTCCATACATGTTAGCCCATGTGGATTTTAAGAGCATTTTAACATAAGCAGTTGCTGCTCTTCTTTACTCTCTGTCAGATCAAAGTTAGTGTGTTTATCACTGCCTTTGTTTCCAGATACAAGAGGCAAATATCTAATGAGCATGTTTACCTCTTCTGCATCATTGACGATGATTGAAACCAGCCATCCCTGTCTGCTAACAGTTCTGTACCATGTTTACAAATTCCATTGTTCCTAAGAGATCCCAAATATTCTCATTGCTCTGGTCCTGTTGTCCTTAAATTTTCTACTTTCAGCTACCCATATCACTTTGGATGAACAGTTAGTTCATGGTCAACAAGTTTTTCCCCGTTTCTGTCAAACACTTGGGAGGCAGACTCAATACGTGACATCCTCCAGACCCAAGCGGGGCTGCCCAACGTTCAACACTCAGCAGATCTAACAAACACCTCCTCACTGTGCACTCAGATGGATGAAATCAGGCAGCAGCTGCTGCAGGGGCCCTGGGAAAGCTCTTCAAGCTGTGCTCCTCATCCAGTCCCTCTCACATGCCCCCAAATGCACAGCAACCCCTGTGTACCCTCTGTGTCACACAGGCGTGTACAGACCCTGCAGAGAGCCCCATTCCTCTCTGCAGCTTAGCCAGGAGTTCAAGGTTTCTTCGGGAAGGGATTTTTTGCTTTGTTCTGGGGTAGTTTTCAGTTTCTAACTAAAGATGCACCTCTTCAGTTTGTGACAAGGAATGAGATGACTCCCTCCTTCCCTTTCTCTGTCAGCCTTCTAGCCCTGCAGAACGACGAGGCAGTGCTGGTCCTGTGCTATGCAGTGCTGGAGGGAAACTGCCTCTCATCAATGCTCACCATGGCCTGGAAGGAGATGGAAAAAAGAGTCTTTGGGTTTGGAGACTCGGTAAAGACACCAATGTCCACCTCTGGCCCCACTGTGTGCGGGCCACCTCCTGAGAGAAGCCAACCTGGGTGACCAGGGAGGCAGGCTCCAAGCCAGGAATAGGGGAACTCCTCAGCCTCCTCTTTTGGGAGGTTCTGAGTCTCTTTTTCCCTCCTGACTCCCCACTGGATGCACCCCAGGTGTGTGACAACCTCGGGCGGCACCACGTGGACCTGTGCCCCGACTGTGCCTTCTGCTCGCTGAAGAGGGAGCAGTGCCAGAACATCGAGACCCTGAACCGCATTCCCTGCGACTCGGGCAGCTTCTCCACCTACATCAACCCTCAGATCTCGTCCCAGTACGAGGATGAAGAGGGCAAGGTACCCAGCCAGCCGAATGTCCTGCTGCCCTCTCAGGAGGAGAGGACTGGGAGCTGGGAAGCAGAGGAAGGAGCACGGCTCACTTTATCCCACCCCTTTGCAGTCCAAGTCCTCAGAGACCCTGGAGGACTATGACATGGACTTTTTGAGTGGGACGAATTTGGAGTACTGGTGCAGCCGGATGGCCATCTATGGCTGTAAGGACCCTGCCGTATCCTTCTGGCTGAAGGTAGACTATGACGCCTTCGAAGACGGCGATGGCTCAGGAAAGGTGGGTGACCATCAGTGGGTGTTCCCATCCCTCCTTCTCCTCTTCCTTCTCTGACCTTCCTTCCCTTGTCCCCAGATCTGTGACTCGAGCGGAGTTAAGCATCCCAACTACTGCATGTTCAAGAGCTACCAGTGCCTCCTGAAGAACATCTACAACGAGAGGGTGAGAAGCAGCCCTGCTGCCTTTTGCACAGCCTGCTCTTCCACGGCTGGCCCCTCCACAGCCAGCCCCAAGTCCCTGCTGGACTCCCTGGCACACTGCTTTACCTTCTAGGATGACAGACTGGCTGTGTTTGGGGGAGGTGGGGGGACAAACAGTGGCCCCAGCACAACTGGGGTGTCATTGGTGGGTGGGATTTGCACAAATGATGTGAGAGGGATGATATCCCTGTATATCCCTGAAGGGCAGGATCTCCCCCCTCTGCTGGGATCTTCCTAGGCAGTAACAAAACCCCAAATCACCAGAGCAGGACAGAGGACGGCCTGCATCCTGGCAAACACATAGTTTAGCTGTCAGTTCAGCTGGTCCTCCCCTCTCCCCCCATGCTCCCATCATCCCAGCCTCCAGCTGCCATCCGTCGTGGAGGTCTCTTTCCCTGGGGAAGGCTGGGCCGTGGTACCGCTCCGACGAGCCCCGGCTGTCCTTGCAGGTGACCCGCGTGGAATGCAAGCCCAACAAGACCTACCAGGTGCTGAGTGCCAAGGAGGGAGACAAGGAGGTGCAGCTGTGGCAAGCGAGGTTCCAGAGGCTCTCCAGGCAGCAATCAAAAAATGATTAAAGTTTGTAAAGACCTTCAAGATAGTCAAGGCCTTTGACCAAATACCTCTAAACCATACCACAAACTGCCATGTCTACTTGTTTTTTGAACACTTCCAGAGGTAGTGACTCCACCACTTCCCTGGGGAGCCTGTTCCAATGCCTGACCACCCTTTCAGTGAAGAAAATTTTTTCATAATATCTGCCTGAACCTCCCCTGGCACAGCTTGGAACCCATTTCCTCTTGTCCCATTGCTGGTTGCCTGGGAGAAGAGACCAACTCCCACCTGGCTGCAGCCTCCTTTCAGGAAGCTGTAGAGAGTGATCAGGGCTCCCCTGAGCCTCCTTTGCTCTAGGCTAAACAACCCCACCTCCTTTAGCCACTCCAGACCCCTCACAGGCTTTGTTGCCCTTCTCTGGACTCACTCCAGCCCCTCCATGTCTTTTTTGCAGTGAAGGGCCCAGAACTGGACACAGCACTCGAGGTGTGGCCTCAGCAGTGCCGAGTACAGAGGGACAATCCCTGCCCTGCTCCTGCTGGCCACACCATTGCTGATCCAGGCCTGGTGCCCTTGGCCTTCCTGCCCACCTGGGCACAGCTGGCTCATGTTCAGCTGCTGTCACCAGCACCCCCAGGTCCTTTTCCTCTGGGCAGCTTCCCAGCCACTCTGCCTCCAGCCTGTGGTGCTGCCTGGGGCTGTTCTGACTGAAAAGCAGGACCTGGCACTTGGCCTTACTGAACCTCACACAATTGTCCTCAGCCCATGGATCCAGGCTGTCCAGATCCCCCTGCAGAGCCCTCCTGCCCTCCAGCAGACCAACACTCCCACCCAGCTCGGTGTCTCCTGCACACTGAGTGAGGGTGCCCTCGATCCCCTCATCCAGACCCCTGATAAGGTCCTTAGACAGGACTGGCCCAGTCCTGAGCCCTGGGGAGCCCCACTGGTGACCAGGTGGGTGTAAATCCACCCA
This sequence comes from Prinia subflava, assembly GCF_021018805.1. NCBI lineage: Eukaryota > Metazoa > Chordata > Aves > Passeriformes > Cisticolidae > Prinia > Prinia subflava. Next base: position 18,996,457 of record NC_086249.1, read on the forward strand.
CACAGCCCTCCAGGCCACACAGCCCAGCACAGCATGCACTGTTGACGCCATGGGCTGCCAGCTTCTCCAGGAGAATGCTCTGGGAAGTGGTGTCAAAGGCTCCTCTGAAGTCCAGGTGGACAGCATACACAGCCTTTCCCTCATCCCTAGGCGGTTCACCTGGAGACCAAGTTGGTCAAGCAGGACCTGCCTTTTATGAACCCATCCTGGCTAGGGCCGATTCCCTGGTTATGCTGTTTGATTGCACTTAGGATAATTTGTTCCATAACATTCCCTGGCACTGAGGTCAGACTGAATGAGGGGAGCCTCACTGTGGCAGCCGCTGGAACTCCTCTTGGAAACATTTCTGCAGCTGCAGGAACAGCCGACCACTGGAGAAGGCATTTCAATGTCCAGAGACAGGGACTCTCCCGGTCCCAAACGCAGCACGTGAGCAAGCAGCTTCTGTGCGCGCTTTGCTTTCCACTGCGGCTGGGCTTTTTTCCTCAACTTTAGTGATTTATCTGGCCTGTGTCCTCCAACCCGCCATCCGGAGAAATAATTCAAACCACCAGAGCCTCCCGCCGGCTGGCGAGAGGGTGCTGCGTGGGGAGCGCAGCTGACGGCACCCCTGGGCAGTGCCCTCGGTGCCACCGGTGTCACCGGTGTCACTTCCACGAGGGCCGGCGCTGCTCGCACTCGATGGAGCAGCGGAGCTCGCAGCTGCAGCGCTGCACCGCCGCTGCCCGGCCGGGAGGAAGCCCCTGCCCCAGCACAGCAGCTCGCTGCAGCCCGTGCCCGGCGATGCCCGGCTGCACTGTAGGGCTTGAAGGGAGAGCTCCTGGGCACCAGCAGCGTGCGGAAACCCGCAGCTGCCAGCCTGAGCACGGACAGCCTTCCCAACACCTCCCGTGCGCTGCTGCTCTCCCAGCACTCCGCCCGTGGGGCTGGAGACCAGGGGAGGGGAGGGGAGGGGAGGGGAGGGGAGGGGAGGGGAGGGGAGGGGAGGGAAGGGAAGGGAAGGGAAGGGAAGGGAAGGGAAGGGAAGGGAAGGGAAGGGAAGGGAAGGGAAGGGAAGGGAAGGGAAGGGAAGGGAAGGGAAGGGAAGGGAAGGGAAGGGAAGGGAAGGGAAGGGAAGGGAAGGGAAGGGAAGGGAAGGGAAGGGAAGGGAAGGGAAGGGAAGGGAAGGGAAGGGAAGGGAAGGGAAGGGAAGGGAAGGGAAGGGAAGGGAAGGGAAGGGAAGGGAAGGGAAGGGAAGGGAAGGGAAGGGAAGACTAAGGGCAAAACTGTCTTTTTAAGCCAGGCTAATATGAACGGAAGATCCACTCTGTGGGGTACATAATGGTTTGGGTCGGTAAGATAAATGCCTGAGGCAGAGAGAGGGATGGGACCTGCACCTCTCTGCAGGGAGGGGAATCTGCAGGGCTGTGGGGAGGGGAACGGATCTGGCCAGAGGTGGAGGATGTTCAAGGGACCAGATCTGACTGTGGCCCCTGCAGATGTCTTTCTTTATTGAAGAGGGGCTGGGGGGCAGGGAAGCCCTTCAGAGCAGAACAGAGTAAATTATTTCCTAAATCATAGGTGGGGTCTGTGAGGCAAAGGAGACTGCACAGAAGTGTGTAGGGAAGGCTGGGACCCCCTTGCACACAGGCAGGAGCCAGCTCAGGGTAATCAGGCCGGTGCTGGGCTAGGAAAGGCGGCAGGATGCAGACTCCTCTGGGAGCACGTGGCTGCCCTGCACTGCCTGTTGGGGAGTGGAGCTGGACTGAGCCCTGCCGAGCCAGGGAGAAGCCCCTGCAGCCAGGCCTTGTCCCTGCCCTCACCTTCCTCGCAGCCTCATTGCTGTGCAGGTTCATGGGTGCTTGGCCGGAGGAGACACCGCGGCTCCTCTCAGGGCTGTCCAAAAAGGCCTGAGAGAAGGCAGTCCCATAGGACAGGTTATCAGAGCAGCCTGACCACTGGAAACCTGCAGAGGGAAAGCAGCCTCGAGACAAGGAAGGAGAAGCCCTGAGACGATCTCCCAAAGACCTGTGGAGAATGAAAGTGTCTCCTTCTCTGGGCTGTCTCCCCCATGGACCTTCCCCTCTGTCACTTGCTCCCTGCCACCCGCTTCTTCCTTCACCTTCAGGGCTGATTCCTCGGATCTTACGGTGGCAGCCACGCTGGTGCAGCTCCCCATGGCTGCAGGCACGGGTCACAGCAAGAACAACGCTGGAGATGGCATGGATAGAAGCAGACTCCTGCATGCCTGGAGCGGGACAAGGAAGGGCACCAGGCTGCACAGGGCAAAGGCACTTACAGGGCACAGTGTGGGAAAAGAGGCCATCACTGCATGCAGGAAGGATGCCCTCAGAATGAGACTACTCGGGAGAAATGAATGCCAGAATGCTCACCCAGTGCGGCTGCTCCAAGGCTGGGAGTCAGTAAGTGACATGGCTCTGTGGCAGGGTGGGTGGCAGGGTCAGGGGAAAGTTTACCCAGCTGCAGAGCTGGTACCCAGGGTGGGCCAATGGGACCAAAATCCAAATCTGGCCAAATAGGAAGAAGTTTCTCTAGAATGCTAATATGTGTGAGAGCATTCCGTTCCACGGTTTGCTCTGGGCTGACAGACATGTTAGCATGTGGAAGAAGGCACTGGCCACTCTGGGGATGGGTCCAGTGCAGCCCTTGCACACTAGCCCAGGAAAGGCTGATGTGTCAGGGGGACATTCTGAAGGGACATCATGCCAAGCCTACCCATGCCACCACTCCCTCACTGGCCTTGGATGGTGGCCTCGCCGAAGAGCTGCAGCCCCTGCAGGGTGGAGCAGTTCCAACGGTGAGAGTGAAGCTGGTGCTGGCACTTGAGGACAGCCAGCTCCACATCTTCCTTCACCGCCTCCACGGCTTCCAGCTGCTGCCAGCAAACGTGGGCCTGCTCTTCCACCAGCCCTGGCAGGCCATCACAGCCTCTGGGGTCCCGGAGGACTGCCTAATTGGCCAGGGGCCTGTGGGGCAGGGGAGAGGTTCAGCTGCAGATGGCCTAGAGCCAGGGCCTTACCTCTGCAGGACTAACCCTCTCTAGCCATACCTTAGAGCAGAAATGGGGCAGGGAAGGGGCTGTGGCCATGTCATCTGTGATTGGACATTCTTGCTGCCCATTCTGGTCTGCACCTCTTCAGCCTTACCATCCCTCTCCCTCCACGCTCCCAGACATGCCCCTTCTGCTTCTTGGTTGCTCAGATTCCTTCTTCCACCCTGTTCTCACCCTATTTTCTTTGGAGACAGCACCTCTCTAGGTGGCTTTCCAACCCAGGCAATACAAGCACAGAGCCTACTTACAGCCAGGTCACGGCAGCGACGTGCTGCACGTGGATCAGCATCACCTACACCCACACCAGTTCCATCCTGTCTGTGGCAAAACTTCACCACCTTCAACCCCAGCACAGCAGCTGCCTGAATCCCTTCCTGTGGCTTCCCACAGCCTCTCCCAGCAGTGGCTTTCACAGCAGCTCCAGCCCAGCACTGCAAAGCAGGGGTAGCCCCAGCCCTGGGCAGTGACTGTGGGCTGTCCAGGTGTGCCTGCTGGCATCAGAGACTGTATCGTGCAGAACCCTGCTGGGCTGGCCCTGTGAGGTTGTCCACACCAGTGCTACAGCTTAGGCAGCATGGTGAGAGAGCTCTGAGCTAGAGCTCCGGGGTGGGCACCCATCACAGGGAGCTCACGTGGACGGGGACAGCATCTGTGTCACACCCATGGCCTGTGCCATGGGCAGATGATGTGGTTGTCTTCCCCCACAGTCCAGTCACTTCTTCAGCAGGAAGCAGCCCCAGACCCGCTCAGCAGCAGACAGAGCCTTCCACACAAGAAGAGTGCAGCAGCACCAAGCAGCTGTTGCCAGACCCACCAGCTCGTCACCGCTTTGTCACCAAGCCCTTCAGGGAGACAGAGAGTTCCCTGCAGTGAAAGCTCATGGGAGCAGAGAGGAGAAGACCTGCTGCCTCCCTCACCCGCATCCACTGTTCTTGAAGACTCCCTCATCTGCCCCCTCCAGGCTGGAGATTCTTCTATTCTACCCTGCAGCCCACATAGCTGCAACAAACAGCCCAGCAGCCCAGTTGCTCCCTGGCTCTGTTAACTCTTTCCCTGGCAGGTCTCCCTTCATCTCCCTCATTTTCTTCCCCATGGATTGTCTTTACCCAAGATCAGTCCTTGCCCTTCTCCTAGGAGGCATAATGGGGTGGCTGCCCCCCTTCTCATTGGGTACCCCTTTCCTAAGAGCCTCTGGGAGCCCAGGAAAATGTGAGCTGTGTGACAAGGGAGCTGAAATGTCCCAGGGCAAAAGACTGCCATTCCCCCACCTGGGAAGTGCCAGCTCTTCCCACCACCTTGAAAAGTAAAACTCCTCCGCAGCCACAGGTTTCTGCTTTTCCTGTCTGAATCATTCAGAGAGTGAAGCAGGACTGTTCTGGCTCTGCTGTGCTTCTTCCATAAAGGGATTCACCCCTTTGCTCTGCTCTCTCACGTTTTGCTGCACAAAAACCACAGTCTGAAGAGCACATCCTTTCAGACCTGAGCAGCCTCTCGTAGTGTGCATTTCACCTCTCTCCTTGCCTTCCCAGCTCCCTACATCCCTCCTCCTGTTGGATCCTTGCTCCTGCTTTCTGGAGCCAGCACTCCGGGGTGGCAGGCATGTTGGGATCTGCAGCATCAGGGTGTAGCCTCCAACACACACCCCAGTAATCTGGTCTTACCTGCTGCTCGCTCAGCCAGCGGTGAGGAAACATCGGGGGTTGAGCTGCTCTTCCCCCCGAGCTGAGCCTCCACGAGACAGCGAGGGGCAGGCGTGGGAGCCCACCCGGGTGAGGGGACACAGAGTTCGGGGCTGGAGCACCGAGAGCCAGGGAGGTGAGTGAACTTGGCTGGGGGAGGATGCTGTGGGGCTCAGGGGCTGGGGTGCCACGGTGCCCTTGTCCTCTCACACATGGAAAAGCCAGGACTGCGGGGCTCAGCCAGGTGTGTGCTCATGTGTGTGAGGGGTGAGGGCTGCAGGGGAGGGGAAAGCTCCCGCAGAATGTGTCAGACACTCCTTAGGCAAAGGACACCCCCCGTGGCATATCTGCAAGCTTTTATCAGTAGCAACGCCTTGATGGGAACTGAAGAGACACAAAAAGCCGTGAGACCAAAGATCCCAGCGACTATCAAGTGACAAAGGGGGTCTGGTCAAAGAAGAGAGGCATTGAAAAGAAGCAGGGTGAGCTCAGTGGTTTGGGTGCTTTTGTGCCCTCCAAGGATTTATGAGCAGCAGGACCATATATCCCTCGGTGTGTCATTCCCTGAATGAGGAGTCACTAAGAGCAGAACAAGGGAGGCAGGGAGTGAGAAAATCAAACACCAGCAGGCAAGGGCTGCAGAGAAAGGGAGCCCACAGCACTTCCCAGGGCAGCTGTTCTTGGGGCAGCGGGATTAGGAGTGTCACCGTGACTCGTGTCTTCTTCCAGGTGTGCTGAGACTGGCAAAGCAGAAATAGGACTCAAAGCAACAGAGTGCCAGATTGGCTCTGCACAAGGTCACCTTCCTTCCCAGCTACACGTGGCAGTGCCAGGTCACAGATGACCTGGTAAACCAGCCCTTGTGCTTTCATAGCAGTGTGCCTCCTGCAGCCTTGAAAGCCAGGGACCGAGGTTCATGGCAAGCATGCCTTTGCTTGCCACAGACAATGATACCTCATCAGAGCCTGGTTCTTTTTGGGACCCTGCCACACGCCAGCGGTGCACAGCTGGCCCCCAGGCAGGAGTTCAGTCCCAAAGCCCCCCAGCCCATGGGAGTGACAGGACTCTGGGTCTTTGTGCGGGCCAGGAATTAAATCAACTTCGCTTTCACTTCCCGTATTTCACTTCTACCTCCCGTTTAGCAATATTTTGGGGAAAGGGATGTTTTATTTTCCCTCTGTCACTCCTGGGGGCGGCTGAGTTAGCAATACAAGCAAGTATTTGGCACTATGACCCAGGGCAGGTCTCCTCAGTTGCAAGGACACCTGGGTACTGCTTCTTTCCTGATTGCATTTGCTGTTGTAGGATGTGGTTTAGCTTATCAGCTTTTGATAACAAAGTTCATGCTTTGTAGCCAGGCAGAAGTGCATCAGGAAGTGAGAAAGGAGAAGAGTCAAACTGCAGTGTGCCCGAAGTAGAATCAGCGCAGCGCGGTAGGGGACAGCTGTGATTTGGATGAAGAGCCCGCCTGGTTCTGTTTCGATCCGAGCTGCTGTGTGGGTTTGGTGCCGGACCGAGGCCTCTGCAGTGGGAGCAGTCACCAAGCAGCGAGCTGGCAGCCACTCTTGGCCCTTCTCCCGCAGTGAGGTAAGGCAGACGGGAACATCTGGAGAGCCGCGTGCTCGGGCACCTTGGCACCGCTCCCCAGGAGCCGCTGTGCTGTGCTGCCAGGCCTGAGCGCCGGGCTCTGGGGGCATCTGCCCACTTCAGCTGCCCCGTGGAGCTAGGGGTGCGAGGAACATCTCTGTATTTGTTCAGACGGAGGCTTTCTTTGGGATCCTGTGATACTAAAAGCACAGGCAGCCTGCAGAGCTTGCTTGCCAAGGTGCCCACCATGGGAGCCCTCTCCACGGGACTCTCAGGAGTTAAAGAGGGGTAACATCTCTAAGGAGGAGGCAATAGCAGTGTGATCAAACCTCTTGAGTTAAATACTGAGGTCTCAGCTTTTATATCATGCATCTCTCATTAAAAACAAGCTATCCTAAGTCTTGAATGTCTTCAAGGTTCTAATCATCACAAAAATGTAATTTCTTGAGTAGAAAAACAGATGAAAAATGGGGCTTGATTATCACCAACAGCAAGTAAAAAGCACCCACGTTTATTAAAAAAACATATCTCTGATTTCTAGAGTAAAGTTGGGTGCATTTTCTGAGGTTTGACACAGTTTTTCTTGTTTCCTCTTTGGCTTCAAATTAGAGTAAGTGAGTTCATGCAGTTGGTGTTTTAGGTTCTGCACCCCAATACCACACTTTCTCTCTGCATTCTCACAGTAGCCCCAGAACTCCCTACGGTTTTAGTGACAAGCCACAAACAGGAACACTGACCCTGCAGCAGGCTCATCAGTGTTTTCCCATCTCTCTTTTTCCACCTTATTTCTCAGCCCCATACTCAGATTCTTCATTATTTTTGTAGTGCTTGGAGGCAGTGACTCCTAGTAAGACAGTGCCAGGGGAGAGAGGATTCCCAGGACCAGGCAGCAAGACACCAGGCACACATCCCATCTCAGGGCATGCCTGCCTGTTCTGCACTCTGTATGCAAGCACATTTAGGGCTTCTCACCTCTCAAAAGAAAAAAATCAAAATCCCATGGATTTTGCAAGTCACAGTCTTGGCACTTGATGGTATTCAGGCGCTCAAATTGAAGAGGAAAACAAATGCTTCCTCTGCCTCCTGGGACAGGTAAGGTCAGTCACCAAACAGAAAGTTTCTTAAGGATGTAAAGTGAGCATCTTGTTGTGAGCAGGGGGATTATTCAGCTGTGGTACCACTGCCTCCTGACACAGCTGGTGGCTTGAGATTTCTTGGCAGCTTTTGTGCAGAGCAATGAGTACTTGGGGTTCTCTTAGAGGTAGCCACAAGGAACATGCCTTTTGACTCTCAGACATTAACCAGCAAGGATTGTCGGTCTCCCTGCTGCCAGCCTGCTTTACCTACCCATAGCTGACCTTTTTAGACAGGCACAGTCAAAGCAGGACCTCCAAAGCTCACTGGAGAAACTCTCTGCACCCACAACTTCATCTTTCCAATGACTGTGTCTGCACACATCTCATTTCAGGTCTTGGTCACAGTATCTGTTCTGGCAAGTATGAGTCTATCAGCCTAGCTTCATACCAACACCATGGCAGACTCTTTCTTCTGTCTTTCCATCTACCCACAAAAAAAATCCCCTCAGAAACCCCAATCTATTTTCTGCTCTGGGTGATCTTTGCTGCCAGTTTAGAACGGCGCTGTTCAGTGTCTTGAAGGCTGAAAGGCTGGAGTATGTAAGGCAAGACCACTCAGAAAAGAAGGAAAAGGTGATGGTGAGCATAAAAACGAACACGTTTCTTTCACTGGTATTCATGTCATGAAAGCCTGGGAGATTTCCACAGCAGAAACTCTCTTTCTGGGAAGTTCATAAAGGACTGTCTCTGGTCAAAACAGTAGTAGGATCAACCATGGAGCAGCAAGATGAACTAAAGAGTGTCTGAAACCACACAGCTCCTACCCCAGAGGTCCAAAAATAACTGAAGGGTGGAAGACCTGACTAATTGTGTTATAGAAACCTTTGCTTAAAACAGCTCTTAAAGGCAGACTCAATTTAACAAAAGGCTCTTGGGGGGTTTCAGTCCAGGGAGCTTGATGGTTTTGCTGAACAAATTAGTAGAAGCTATAATAAGGGAAAAAATCAATTGGCATGTGGTCACATCTAATTACTGGGGAAAAGTCATCATGGTTTTTATAAAGGGATGCTGTTCCCACAGTTCTTCCTTAAAGGGCTCAGTAAGCATGTGAACAGTGGCCCATGTGGATTTCCAGAAGGCTTTCAAAGGCGGTCTCAGCAATGGCACTTTGTAAAAATTAAAGAAAATGTTCCTACCTGGGTAAAAACTTCCTAAAAGAAGGGACAGAGAATGAAGGTAGATGGTTGTTTTTCTCAGTGGAGTTGTCAGACACCTGTGCTGCGGCTTGGACTGTTTCACTTATTCATGAGGGATGAATAATAAAATAACAAATCTGTTGAAGACATAAAATTATTCAAGTTTAAAGAGATGTGTTTTGGGTGACAAGAACTGCAGAGCTTAAGAGAAGTGTGAGTGACTGAATTTAGTTTAAACTAACAGCTGAAATTTTATCTAGTGAAGTGATGGGGAAAAGCAAACTGAGCTGACCATTACCACTTGCAAATGAGCTCTACACCTACGCAGCTCCCATATCAGCAGCACTGCGTGTTTTCAGCACCCCAGCACAGCACTCACAAAGGCTGTAGCCAAAGTGGAAAGTGCTGAGAAGGGCAACAAGGATGTTCAAAGGCACAGAACAGCTTCTCTGCAAGGGAAAACCATGAAGACAAGGACCCTTTAGCCTAAAAAAATAAAAAAGTTGCTGAGTGGGAATATGGTAGTCATATATAATATTATCAGCCATGAAATGAAGGTGAATAGGGATGGGTTTTGCCCTGTCTAGTACTAAAGCTAAGAACTGAATCTAGCAGATGATGAATCAGAGATGGGTATGTGGAAGTGATTCTTCACCTGAGGCACAAGTAAGCTGTGGAACCCCTTGGCACTCCTGGCACTGGATAATGTAGATGGTAAATTTTACATCAACTCAAAAAATGACTGAAAAAACCTCAATGAAATAAAAGTTCCCTGAGGACTATTGAATACAACTAGGTCACCTGTGGATCAAGAAATTCCTGGGCTACAATTCATGCTGGAAGCAGGAAGACAACTTGAGGCAGTGTAACTACATTACTGTACTGTTCTTAACGTAATCCCTTCACCATCCACAATTTGGGATGGAATATTAGTGGTAGAAAGCCTGACACAGCATGGACTGTGCTTACATATTATATTCTGTAGATCTGTTAATGGCATATCTCTGGAAAGCTTGAAAAAACCACGCTGTCCGTAGAGATAAATCCTTTCCACCTGACATCTGGCTGGTCTGAGTGCATGTGTTACAGCAGGTCATGGTCACTCACTAAGTCGCAGTCTCAATAACTTTGTTTCCTTTATCAAGATAAAGGTCTGACCCGTCATTGCAGGGTTTTGGCTCTTAGCAAAAGCTGGCCTGTTCTCCTAGAATTACAGAATCACAGGATACACTGAGTTGGAAGGGGCCCATCAGGATCAACAATGATCATCAAGTCCAACTCCTGGCCCTGCACAGGGCATCTCAAGAATCATGCCCTGTGCCTGAAAGCATTGTCCAAACACTTCTTGAATTCTGTCAGGCTTGGTGCTGTGACCACTGCCTTGTGGAGCCTGTTCCAGTGCCCAAACACCCTCAGGGTGAAGAACCTTTTCTGATATCCAACCTAAACCTCCCTGACACAGCTCCAGGCCATTCCTTCAGGTCCTATCATGGGTCACCACAGAGAAGAGATCAGTGCCTGCCCCTCCTTTCCCCTCTCAAGGAAGTTGTAGATCATGATGAGGTTTCCCCTCAGTCTCCTCCTCTCCAGGCTGAACAGACAACCAAGTGACCTCAGCTGCTCCTCACACGGTTTCCCCTCAAGGTCCTTCACCATCCTCATGGCCCTTCTTTGCACACTCTCTAGCAGCTCAATGGTTTTTTTATATTGCCCCAAAATGCACACAGGACTCAAGGTGAGGCTGCACCACTGCAAAGCGAGCAGGACAATCACCTCCTTTGACCAGTGGAGATGCTTCTTGACATATTTTGAAGCATCAAACATTTCACTTGAAACCAACAACAATCTTGTACTTTTGCCTCATCAGCTTATCTTATACTCCAAACCTGCACGAGACTTCATGCAAAGTATTTATTCACCAGGAAAGGTACAACCCACTCAGATATAGTTTGATAAACCAGTAGAACTTTCTCTAAGAAACCTGCACAACAACACAAAAGGATGGGCAAGTTGGTGCCTGTCTACACTCTTGCATTAGGTTTCCACTTCCATTGTTTAACATGTTGTTTCCAGAATGATTCTCTTCCTCTCTCTGAGGTCAGCACACACTTCTGTCTGCAGCAGGTTCTCTCTGGACCTGTGATTTACCACCCAATGCCATCCAAAAGGTCTGACATGCTGGACATGCCTGCCAAGTTGCTGAATAATATCAACCTTGTGTAAAGATATTTTCTAGACAGAAAATTCTACTTTCCTTTTGAAGTAAATCACAATCTTCATGGACTCTTATGAGGGAGTCCCTGTCTGACCCCTGCAAACAACTGTGGGGAACTGTGTCACACCAATCCCTGCTCCAGTGTGAGTCCTTCCACAGGGTGCAGTCCTTCAGGAACAGAATGCTCCAGCATAGGTTCACCATGGTCTTCTCCAGGCGCAACAGGGGAATCTTTGCTCCAGTGTCTTGAGCACCCTTCTTCTTCACTGACTGTGGTGTCTGCAGGGCTTTTCCCATCACGTATTCTCACTTCCCTTCTCTGCCTGCAGTTGCTGTCTCACAGTAACATTTTCCCTTTCATTATCCCAGAGGTGCTACCACCATCACTGATGGGCTCAGCCTTGGCCAGTGGCAGGTCCCTCCTGGCCTTGGCTGTATCAGATACACAGGAAATTTCTGGCACACTCTCACAGAACCACACCTATAGCCCTCCCAGCTACCAAAGCCTTGCCATGCAAACCCCAGTGCTGCTAGTTAGTACCTAGAGTGGTTACCAGCCTCACACTGCTTTGAAGTCAGTTTGTCCACATGAATCCCACGGCACTTCCTTTTTTATTGTGCTCCCATGGATGTGCTGCTCTGAGTTTCTGGGATATGGGCTGCTTCAAGCTTTAGGTTGTTGTAAGCAGCAGAATGAGCACATACAATCCAAATAAGCACCACTGGTCCCATGCAAGTAAGGACACCAAAGGAACTGTGTGGATGTAAGAAACATAAGGAACTCTAAGTCACTGGAACTGAGGTTTGTGTGTGTTGTTTTACGTAAGAAAAGGAGCTTGGGTGGAGTCAGGTCTAATTGTACTGTATTTTTTTTTATCTGCAATGGATGTACAAAGTCCTTTTTCTCTGATGTAAAACAGTACTATGCCATTTTTATTTTAAGTTCCTCCCAGTCAGCATTTTTCCTTCAAAACACTGCTCTCTTCTTTCTCTTTCTCTTTCTCTGGAGCTGCCTCAACTACTTTCCCTGTGTGCTTGTGGTGTCTCTTGTATTCTTGTGCTCTCAGCAGTGATCAAAGCAAAGTGCATTTTCTGAGTGATAAATGATTCTGTACAACAACCACCTTCTCTGTGCTCTGTCTTCTTCTGCCATGTAATTACTCACTGTTCCAGTGTCCATTTTCCCCTCATCTTTTCGTTTCTTTGTGAGTTCTTGCTGCAGAAGCCACCAGGGTGGGATTTTAACATTTCAAGAGATTTCCCCCTCTAACTGAAACTGTTCTGTTTTGGTCTTCCACTCTGACCAGGACTTGTGCTGACAGCTGGCAATGATCCTCCATCACCTTATCACCTCATAACCACTGGAAGGAACTGCTGAACTAGGGGCAGAAGCAGACTCCACATTACCATCCCTGCCAGATGACCACAGACCAGCAATCCAAAGCAGTGCCAGCCAAAAGAGATATTGCCCATCTACCTCCCAGCTGCAGATGACAGGAATGACCTGCCTGTGGCTTCTCAGAGGGGAACAACTTCCCTCAGTGCTCTTCTCTGTGCCTCCTTAGCCCATCAACAGGCTCAGCCATCTCAGCAAGACCAGCCCCTGATCCGTGCTGGGCATGTCAGCGTCCAGTCCATCCAATACGTCCAATACGTCTCAGACATGCAAGGATTACACCTTCAACCACCACCTCCTCATGCCTGGCTACACCCTGATATTCATCACAGGTTTGATACTCAACGTGGTAGCGCTGTGGATATTCGTCCGGTACCTGCGCCTGAAGTCTGTGGTGATGATCTACATGTTGAACCTGGCCATAAGTGACCTCACCTTCACACTTCCTCTGCCCCTGCGACTCTACTACTATTCCAACCACCACTGGCCCTTTGGTAGCATCCTGTGCCAGGTCTCTGGCTCAGTCTTCCAGATCAACATGTACGGTAGCTGCCTCTTCCTCATGTGCATCAACCTGGATCGCTACGTTGCCATTGTTCACCCGCTTCGCTGGCGGCACCTGCGGCGCCCCAAGGTGGCCAAGCTCCTCTGCTTCCTCGTCTGGGTTGTGATCTTCATGGGCTCCATCCCCACAGCCATAGTCCACAAGCAAAACCACTGTAAAGTAAAAAACCAGACCATTTATCTGTGCTTTGAAAGCTTTAGCGACAACATGTGGCAAAACAACCTCTTCCCCCTGGTAATCCTGGCTGAAATCTTGGGGTTTCTGCTGCCTCTCAGCTCCGTGACCTACTGCTCAATCCGGATCTTTCAGGAGCTCTGCCAGCCCAGCCAGACAAAGACCCTGCGACAGCAGAAGACTGTCCGTCTCCTCTTGGTCAATCTGGTCATCTTCATCATCTGCTTTGTGCCCTACAACACCACCCTGGCCGTCTACGGGATGATAAAGGCCCGGGTGATGAAGGTGGAGGAAGAGACCCAGGCCTCCGTGCGCCAAGCGTTAATCATAACCATGATGTTGGCCAGCATGAACTGCACGCTGGACCCCTTGATCTACTACTTTAGCACTGAGGGCTTCCGAAACACCTTCAAGAAATTGCGGCGGGGACAGGCCTGGGACTCAGAGATGGGTACACTTAAGCATCAGATTGTGGACAGTAAGTCAAGCCGAGACCACGCAGTGTCTAAAGTAAAACTGTTCCCATCTGCAAACTTTATCCGTCCCAATGAATCTTCTCCGTCACTTCCTACTGCAGTATTTCTGAATGGCCCTATTGAGGACTCGGAAATTTAAGCCTGAGAAAGCCACACCATTGCAGAGTCACACATGCAACAACCACAGCGAGCCTGTGGGATACAGCAAACCAGACCTCAAACAGTGTGAGGGAGCACAGCAGACTGTCTGTGGGTGAACATGATGATGCAAAGCTGAAGGATGAAAGGTTGTTTTGAATAAACAGAGTTGCCATCGTGACACGGTCATACCTGACTCTTTTGGTACAGGAAACAGAGTGGGTAACAAGGATTTGAAACGAATTTAGTGTGTCTAGGTCCGGCCAGCATGAATTCCTATAGCAAGTCCATCCTCTCTGAGTAGCTCCTGGCTGCACTGTAGCCTCAGGCAGTTCTGGGGATCATCAGAACACAGATATGGTACTCACTGCTGACAAAGTGAATTTACTAGCAGTGGCTGAGGAAAGCCTTTGACCAGATGTTTCAATCTGAGTCATAGGTCCAGCTCAGGACACCTAAATGAGTATCTTAATTTTCCAAAGGAACTGAAGCATTTAGCAAGCTTCGTTGAGGTCAAGGAGAATAGCTGAGCTTTCAGTAATCTTGCAGAAAATAGAATCCTAATTGTACAGAAAATCACAGACCTTAGCAAAACAATCTTCAGGAGGTATGTCAAATGTGCAGCTGTACACACACACACGTGGCACAATGGCTATACATTTACCTAAAGCAAAATGGCTTGGGAAACACTAGCATACTTTTAAAAACTACATTCCCTATGGCCCTAGAAAAAAAGAGAGGATACTAATATTGTCATCGTGTCAGAAGCTCATGCTGACATTAGTGCTTTGCACTCTCTTGTTGCTGGCCCCTATAGGATGATTGATTTCAGGTCTGAGTGATTTTCACTGTTGAAAAGAAATGATATCACAGAATGAGGCTGTGGTGAAATGTATTTGCTTGCACTGTTTGTATATGCTTTTTCAGGATGCGCTGTATGTGAAAGCCCCATAAATCTCCCCAGAAGTGGGATCCAGCTGTACACAGGCAGTGCCAGAAGCCACAGTTTTTCACTCCTGCTGATGGCCAAGGGTTGCCTTTCCAATTGCACTGCAAAACAGCCTCTCTGTGGCTTCCAGCAGGTCTCAGGCTATTCTGGAGTGGATCCATTACAGTGGTTTGGGTTTGGTTTTGGTTTTTTTAATGTTAAAGGAAAGGTCAGGGAAAGTGACAAGAAATGCAGTCCAAAGTGCTAGGGTTTATAGTTTTTAGACTTCTCAATAAGCAATAAATCTGGTTTCAAGTTCCTACCTCACGACTGCTGTGGGAATAAATGTATTGTAATACATCACGGGTTTATGTTAGGAGATACCGGGTTTTAAATCCATTTTTCCAGTCTCCCTTGAAGACCCTTTTATGATCTCTTTTATGAGAGATGACTGTGGAAGCAGGTCTTCAAGAAGACCTGTAGAAGATGATGAGCCTCTCCACAGAGGCATCCTTGTGTCACAGCCTGCCTGTGAGACATATGCCCTAGGTGAGCCAGCTCTGCTCCCTTGCTCAGCCCATGCATCACCAGCAGAACAGCCTTGAAATCCATTTGCAGATGAAGAATATTTAATGGTGCCCAAGAGATGGGGAGAGAGAGGTGGAAGAGGGCTTGTAGGGCTGTAGATATTTCTATTTTAAAACTCAGGACTGCCATGAATCCTTTGTGACATAGTGCACGCTGGAGAGGAAACAGAGCTGTGTGCATCTCTTCTGCTACCCTTTTGTCCTGGGATTTATGGGATAACGTGATATTACAGCAGATGCACTGCGGTCCATTTTCAAACCTTCCACCACCTTCCTCCTTCCTAGACCCCCTTCCTTGTCCCTGTCCCTCTGGTCCTTTCTCCTTT
Source organism: Prinia subflava (assembly GCF_021018805.1). Classification (NCBI taxonomy): domain Eukaryota; kingdom Metazoa; phylum Chordata; class Aves; order Passeriformes; family Cisticolidae; genus Prinia; species Prinia subflava. Next base: position 19,011,852 of record NC_086249.1, read on the forward strand.
CCCTTATCTAATGCACCATGCACCCAAGCATCAACGCAATGCCTTCACAGCTATGTTTTCTTCCATGCCAGAGAAATTACTTTTTTCTTTCCTTTTAACATGGCTAGAGTGCTGTTACAAGTTCACAGAAAGATCTGGGTGGGAAGGTGTCTCTGGGGGTCTCCACCGAGACTGCTTGCTCACAGCAGGTTGCTGGGGGCAGTGAGGGCTGGCAGCTCCCTAAAGGAATGTGAGAGCTGAGATCCAGGTGTGTAACAAGGCAGGCAGAGGAAGAGGCTTAGCCAGCAAGGGAAAGCATCTGAGCAAGGGGCCAAAGGCAGGTATAGGCAGATAGCCGGGTTCAGCTGAGAATCCAGATCATCAGAGTAGCTCATGGTGATGAGGCAGGTCCAGGGTCAAAGTAAGAAGTCAAGTCAGCATCAGGATCACGTCTGAAGGCTTGAAAGAGGGTGAGCCACAGTCCAGAGATTGCCTGACAAGTCCATCATGACAAGGCAGGACTTGGGTCAAGCCAGGAAGCCCATCCATGGGTCTACATCCACAGATTGCATGTCGGGCACAGGCCAGACTCCTCAGACAGAAACCAAGGGCAAGAGCACCAGCCTAAAAGCATCTCCTGGGGCAGGGGGTCAGTCCCGGCTGAGGCTCCAGCAGAACTTTCTGGAAGCTCTCCCCAAAGTCATCAAAGGATAGAGGCTGCCCTCAGCTCCACTGCCTCTGGCCTGTCCCCAGGCTTGTACAGCCAAAGCCCCAGGAGCAGAGAGGATGTACTTGGCACCCCAAGGCAGCTCAGGTTTCTCGGAGCTTTGTCCAGGTGTCTTCTGAGCACTTCCAAGGATGGTGATTCCTCAGCTTCCTGAGGTACCCACACCAGTGCTGAAACATGCCCCGGGGAGAGGCTTTTCCTAATGCTCACCAGGATTGTTGCAAGTCATGGCTGTTGTGCTTTCTCAGGGCCACTACGAGCAGAGTCTGGCTCTGTGTTCTATTCAAGCTTGCCAAGCATGAATGAAATGCCGGCTGGCAGATGCCACTCCTTTGGAAGAGGCTGCTCCTCTGCTGAAGTTACAGTATCCTCCACAACACACAACTCCTGACAAAGCACATCAGAAAACATGATCTTTTCTTGTAGCTTCATTCCTGAAAATAGTGGAACTATTTTTACCTGGAACATTTCATAAATATTCCACCTCCAGCAGAGGAAATTTTAGCTCAAATATTTTGACTAAATTATAAATAACCACAAAGCTGACCTCTTAATGAATCTTATCAACCAGTTTAACAATAAAGAGGGCTGCTGGTCATGTTACATGCAGCAGAAAAGTTCCTGACTTTGGGTTCCTGAAGGCTTTACTTAATTGTTACATATAGACAGTGGTGGGCCCACTGTGGGCTGTTGTGTTTTGTCCTTTGGGTGTTTTCAGCTTGCATTAGTTTTGTTTTGTTTTTGAGGATTCTAGTCAAATGTAATTGCTGTGGATTCTAGAGGGGATTTGGGATATTTTTCATGTTTGACAGAGAGAATTGCTGTTAACTAAGTTTCTGCTTCCGCATTTTTGCTTTGTAAGCTTCAGGGGTTGTTTATTCCATCACATGATGATAAGGAATAGTACGTGTATGTGCTGTCTCTTAGTGAGATTAGTCATTCATCCTTATCTTGCTTTATGGCTTTTTTTTAATCAGTGTATAAAAAAAGCCAGACAAACAAATCTGAAGGTTCTAAGGTATGGTGGTGTCCAACAATACAAAACAGAACCACTTGAAAGCTTGCATTTAGAACAACAGGAGCTACATGAAGCAATGACATTCAGGAAGGGAAAGTTAAATGGGAATAGAAGCTTAGCAGAGTCTTTTCAACCTGTGTAGGTGACCCTCTACATCCTGCTGTGATAATTCTTGAATTAGTATTCTTGTTAAGTGTGTCAGAGGTAAAAGGTGCCATTCACTACTTCCCTGACTTTGTGTCATTTGCCAATGTGAACATTAAACAAATGTCTCCTCATCAAGTAAGACTAAACAAGTGAAAGGTCAGAGAGATGGCAAAGGTGCACAGAATACTTATTCCGTATGGATCAGACAGTATCTGCAAACATGTACAAATACATCAGGATTTCAAGTCCTTTGACTTCCAGAATGGATATGTCCTACGCTTCTGGAAAGGGTTATCTATTTGGATGATATATAAAAGTATTTTTATGCCTATTAATCATTACTATTAATATTAAAATGTATTTTATACTTTTTAGAAACTCTCTGATTCTCTGAGTTCTGTAAGTCAGCTTGAAAAGATGTTTCAGAAGTCCCAGAACAAGCCAGACCTTATCTGCAGATTGTTTTTATTGCTGTTTTTATTCCTTCCACTGCATACTGGCTGTGTGCCTCCCACCACTAGATGTATCCCTACAACAAAACATGTATTTTGTATTACAAATGCCCTGAGCAACTTCAGCTATGCCTGTTTTGAGCTTGGGAGGTACCCCCTGCCTTCCACTCCCCGCTATTGCTGGGAGCTGAAACGGATGTCCTCCAGAGGTCCTTCCAACCTAAATAATCGTATGGTTCCCTGACCTTGAGTTTTAGATGCTGATCTGTCATCCCAGGCATTTTTTCATTATCTTTCCCTCCCAGAGTTGTTCTTGCTCGGATTACACTTTGCATAACCTGCTTGCCTTTCAGCTGCAGAAGCCTTGATCTTGTGGCTGAGTGCAGCTAAAGCTTCACATTCCGTGTTTTGCTTTTGAAGCCTTTCTTGCAAACTCGAGTATTCTGCAGTGCTGACGGCATCTCGGCAGAGGCCAGGCTGCCGCTGCTCTGGTGCTGCTGTACATCCTGCTGACCAAAACCAGCTCAGGGTTTCCTTATTGTTTCCCAGATTTCCACTGTCTCTGCTCTTACGCTCCGAGAGATCTTTGGGCATGGATGGGGGTTTTTTGTTCGGTTTGCACAGCATCTTGAGCAGCGAGATAGCGATCAGTGAGGGCTCCCAAGCAAAATAAGTAGAAATAGTGTAACATCACTGAAGAAACTGCTAGGCTGATGGTTTTGTTTGAGTTTATCCGGGAGTATGCATATACTAAAGTCAGGCATAGCTATCACTGCTTTTACCTATTTCAGACAGTGACAGTGATAAGGCTTCCACGCTAGCTGTAAAACCTTCCTGCACTGCATACGCTTTCCCCTGAAGCACGGGCAGTCGACCTTCCACTTGAGCCTCTGAAAGACAAAGGAACAACGAAGAACTTTTCTCCCAAGGAGGGCAAGGGGTGGAGGGAGAGGATCAAACTTTTCACCTCGAGGTGATGATAAAGAGGTTTTCTAACACAATGGGGGGGCAGGAAAAAAAAAAAAAAAAAAAAAAAAAAAAGGGGGGGGAGGGGGAAGGGAGGCGGTGCTGAGCCGGCCGGGGGAGGCTCCGCTCCCGCCCCGCTCCCCGCCCGCCCCGCGCTCTCCGCGGCCAACAGCGGCCCCCGGCGGCGCCTCGGGCCGCACCGGCGGGACCCGGGAGGGCTCCGGGCACACGGACCCCGCGCCCCCGGGACCCCTTTGCCTCTCCGAGGTGCACCGGGGCAAAGCAGCTCTTCCCGGCTTTTGGAAGAAAAGCAATTTGTAAAGGAAAAAAAAAATTAATGAAGGCAAGAAGCTGTAAAACTGAAGGAATTAAATGTGTGAGTGGTTCTTCGCTGGGAGCAAGGGAAGAAAAGGATTTACGTTTGTTGTCAGGACAGTAACATCCCCGTAAGGCGTCAAGAACAGAATGACAAAAGCAGCTGAAGTAATCTAGCCCGTGGCACGGGTCAGGGTCTCCCTGAGGGTTTTACCTGATCAGAACGTGGCAAACGCTGAACTCACACGTTTAGGGAGCACTTCGATAAATGAAAGCACAGCCCCTCAGAAGGTGTCGCTGCCCTTTGCGACTTTGCGTCGGGAAATGCCAGACTTAGTTTTCTCCTCGTGCATAGGTGCCACGGTTGTCCTTCGTTATACAATGACAGATTGCTTTCCCCTCCAAGTCCCTTCTTTTTTCACCATGTAGGAAGAGCATCGGTCACAGAAAGATAGGTGGTGTTTTACTTTTTTCCCTTTTTTTTTTTTTTTTCTGTGCTGTATACAAATCCATCAGCTTTCTACTACATATATGGGAATTCCATTCTGCAAACAGGGCTCTTGATCTTTTCTTGCTTTATTGTATCTCCCATCCCCTCATCCAATGGCTTCATAAATTTGGATTAACATCATTCTCAGGAGGCCCATTAGCTGATAAGGTACTATTACTATTTTATAGGCAGGAAACTTAGTAGCTAAGATACATGTTCTGAACTACTTTGGATGCCACTTTCTGGAGTACTATATAGCACACATCCATCGTGTCACTCCTGTTGATTTAAGTCACAGATACAAGACCTAAGCAATTCTGTGAATCAAACACCAAATCCTCATGATAAGGCTTCCTTCCTCTGTAGGAAGGAGGAAAGGAGTGGTGGTTTTGGAGAAATTTGGTGCATGTGCTTGTGCCCAGTATCACCTGCTGGTCCTGGGGCAGAGGCAGGAGGTGTGAAGGTGGTGGCGAGGGGTTCACAAACACTGTGTTATGAGGAGATTAATTTTTTCAGATGCTTCTATATCAGTGTGTGACATCTAGATAATGAGCAAGGGGAATTAGACATTCTCATTGATGAGCATGCATTTGATATAATTAGCATTACAAAAAACCCGGTGGGACGATTTGCATAATTTCAGCGTGCTTAAATCCCCAGTTACAGCCTATTCAGAGGGGACAGGGAGGTTAAAAAAAAAAAAAAAAAAAGAGAGAAATGTTGGGGAAACATGCTGCTACAGCTGAGGGACAGCAGTCCCTGCAGTACAGCTGCTGAAAGCATCTCTATGTGCCCAGGATATGGAGCCAGGGGGTGGCACACATGCTATGGGACATCTGCAACTGGGAAATGTGTGAGAGATATTTTGCAGTAATGATGCCTCATTAGCATCTGCCAAAATTATTGGTGGCAATTTGTAGGCAGGGAAAGGACCTGTGCTGCCACAAGCCAGCTTGTTTGGGGTCAGGTTGCAAAGAGTGGCAAGGCATTTGTTGTTGCCCTTGGAACTGGAGGTTGTGTCTTGACCAGGTCATCTTATTTGCACATCTAGAATGTAACCTGAATCACCAAGGAGTGCACTTGGTGCTCCAAAAGGAGCTGCTTCCAGAGGAGGGAAGTGATGTGCGGAATTATTCAGGAAGAAACACAGTGAGAGAAAAACTTCAGTGGATCTAGTGGCTAGTTACATGAAAGTTATTACCTTGTCAAAGAGCCCACAGCTGTAATCAAGGTGGAAATGTCATCTTAGAGGCAATGTGATTGAGAAATTTAGAAAGTATAAGGATAAGACAGGCCATTCTGTCATTCTTTGTACTTTCTAATGGTGAGGGAAAGTTATGGCAATGGGTGAGACACCGTGACTTACTGGACAAGGAAGAATTAAATATAGGAGAAGCAATAGGAAAATTCTCTGGCTACTTAATTTAGAAATGGTATTTATTGACTTTAGTTTCAGAGTAACTGCCAGTAGCAATATATCGCCAGTCTGGTAAGTGGATCATTGCCACAGGCAGGGTGACATCAATGCTTCAAAGGGAAATGGTCAGGCTCATCACTTGAGCTATTTTTGAAGCTTTGGAGGGCCCTGTCATAGATACAATCCTCTGTTTCACTTTCTTCCAACCTGACCCTGTGCTCTCTGTTCCCTCCATGCTGTCCTTCCTCATGCCATTTTCTGGACATGCAATCTGAAAGTACTAAGAAAAACTGCTTGTGCGAAAACCTGAGGGACTCTGCAGCAAAAATGTAATTCAGCTGGGAAGCAATTTCCCAAGGACACCAAAACACGGGATGAAGTTGATTTTGCCTGCCTTTTCCACCACTTTAATTTCTGTCCTTGGGTTGACTCCTGTAGCCCTCTACAGGGGGTAGCCTTCACCAACTTAAGAAAATAAAGAATAATTTAATTTTAAAAGTGCTTCCTACTGGCTTGTGTTTAGCACAGGGGTGGTACTAGTGATCCTGAGAAATAACCTCCTCAGTGCTGATGGTTTGAGCTGTCTGAGCTTTGTACTGCTTTTCCTGCCTGCCAGGGTGAGCAGGGTGGTGGGTGTGGAGCTCGGAGTCTCTTCCCTTTACCAAGCTCCTGGAAGCAGCAGTGCTGCAGAGGGTAGTGTCCTGCTTTATGTTTCAAATTGCCAAGGATGCCTATGAGACGTCAGGCTGCATCAAAGCCTGAAAGAAATAGGAAAGGCTCTGAGACCCTTTGGAGAAGACACTTGTGCTCTTTAGCAGAGGAGTATTTTGAGCAATCGTCAGCGCAGTGACCCTACCAAGAACACAGGATCTTCATAGCACAGGCTCTGTGCTTGGATGCCAGGGAAAACGTCCAGAATGGCCTTTTGTCTCATCTCCTTGGACTCATGCCACAGTGAGGGATGCTTTTGGAAGCTGATGGGGCCTTGCCTGTGTCTGAACCTGCAGCCATTTGGAGCTTATAGCTTGCTGATCTCGTGTAGCTCCTGAGTGCAGTTGATATTCCTTGTCCCGCAGTAAGCCTGCATCAAATCTGTCTCAAGTTCCTTTCCCAGACAGATTAGGGAATTATTTCCAGGGTATCATTTTAGAGAGAAAGCTGGTCAAGGAAAGTCAGCATCTCTTTCTTATATTTTGTTGCTCCCACAGCTTCTCCAGGGGGAGCTGGGGAGGTGGATGGGAACGGGGGGGGAGGGGCAGGGAAAGGGGAAGAAAAAAGCTTGAGCATCCATAAAATTACAAAAAGAGAGCTTCTACTTGCCTGTACATGCAACTAGGGCAGGGTAAACTGGAAACTTTGTTGGTAAGGTGCAATGTCCTTGTTTTGGGTATCTGGTGGAGTATATTTGGCTGTTGACTACAGAATTGTTTTTAAAAATATGGTAACACAAGACTTGAAAAACAACTTTAAGGTCTGACATTGTCCCTGTGTGCTGCTCTGGGAAGATCCTTAATGTCATTCTTGTTTCTGCTTCAAGTCTAGGTGACTACATCTGTCAGCAAACGTACCAAGTGTTGTTGTAGAGCCAGACAAATGTCTGGGAATGGCACACCTCATAGGGCTCAAGTCACTCTCAGCGTGTCCCACTTCACCCTCTGTGGCTTCACAGATTTTGAAAAAGATGGGTAAAGGAGAAGAATCACATGGCCTTCAACAAATTTTGGATGGACCACATCCAGATCTAGCGTCCCTGTCTCCTGCCCATCAGCAATTCTGGTGAAACCCCCTACAGCCTGGGCAGCTAGCAATTGTGAAGGGCAGGTATGAAAACTTTTAAGTGGAAGTGAACAGAGCCCATAGGAATTAGGAAGAGGTAGAGCATAGACTTTGGGAGCACTTTATCCCTTTTATATGTAAGGAGCTTTCTATCAGGTCTGCTTAGTCAAACCCCTCCCCCTCCCCCCACCCTCCAAAAAAAGAAAAAAGAAAAAAAAATACAGGATTTGTTAGCCACAGACTTTACAATAGACAATCCTCAATTCATTTGGTCCAGTCTCTGTGTCATTACCAAGGAGTCTGGAAGGAGAGCAAACGAGGAGGTGGGGACCAGGAGGCATGCTCTTTTGCCCCTAAGATGGTCTCAGGATGTCTTGTATGAGCTGGTGAAGGAATCAGGTCTTTTTTAAGAGTAACTGATTTGTGGTTTTTTTCATGTGGAGAATAACATCTTGGAAGCTGTTGCAGAATTCCCTCTTTTGTCCCTCTTGTCTTACCTTTTATTCTTTTTCTTTCTCTCCTTTAACATTTCAGGATAGAATTGCTGCCAGCCCCAGGATTCCTGAATCATGACTCAACAATGATGAGATGTAGTAACCTAAAGGTTTGCTTGTGCCCTAGAACAAGATGGGCACTGGTGCTTGCTTGGCCAGCTCCTTGCCCACCCCCTGCCTCAAGTCTCCTTGCTCAGTTATCTGAGTGTTCTTCCTGCTCTTTGCTTCCTTAGTGAGTCTAGCACAGCTTGTTCTTTCCTATCTCCACATCCAGTGTTGTTACACCACTCCTACCACTTTTAGCTCCTCTTTTTCTACTCGTTTCACTGGCTCCAGTACTGCTGCTCTCTCCACAGCTCCCAAGACTAGCTGCTTGCTTTTTCAAATAGTCTTCCATCTCTCTAGGCCCTGCTTCCACTGCAGCAATCCCTTTTGACTTTCATAATCCCATGTACTCTGATTTTCCATCTAGTCAAATTATTCAGCCAGTCAAGGTTCTTTCCTCCCACTTCCATCCCTTTGTTTTCCAGTAACTCCTTGTCTTTATTCTCACAACAGACTTAGTATCATAAAGCTCCTGGCCCTCATCTATTCTCCATGTTTCCCTTCCCCAAGGGACTTGCTGTTCTCCTTTCACTCAGCTGCTCCTCCTTCCCCCTGCCTGGCCCAGAGCAGTCACCGGCGGTTGGGTCCTTACAGAAGATGGCTGGCATTCACACGACCTTATCCCACCTCTGTGAGACACGGTTGACAGCAGATCTTGGAAGAACTACACAGGAAAAAATCTCATCCCTACAGAGCATGTGTGAAATGGATTTTTTTCTTTCCAAGGCTTATCATTTATCAAAATTTGGCATGGATTTTTATGGGGATAGTGAGTAGTGTAGCTCTGACGCAAGGACAGCTCTCCTTCATAGGTTTCAGCTTCCTCCTCCAAAGCAGTTGGGCAAAAGACTGTTCTTTTTAACATACACTTTACACTCAAAACCAAAATGTTTTGCTTTGCCTTTTTTTCCCTAAGTAGTTTTAATGTACAGGCTGAAGCCATATTTAAAAAGAAAACAAAAAATTATAAAAAAATCAGATGTAGGCAGACAGCCAGAATGGAAAATTTCAGCTCCAATCATAAAAATTACAAGCAACTGAATAGTTTACAGTGGGAATGCCCAGTCAATCTCATTCCATCTCTGCTGGTACATTTCTTCTTGCAAAAACCTGCTGTTTGAACTTGCCACTCTGGAATCAATCACATTGCTGTCCTTAGCAGGTTCAGAACAAGGCAGGAATACAGGACTTGCTTTGCCATATCAGGGCTTCTCAGAAGCTTTGTCTGAATTGCGAAGCAGATGGGGAAATGAGGCCTGATAGCTGGAAACAAATTCACACACAAAGCCTACAATATTTCTGTGGAAAGAGAGAAGGTCAAACTGAAAAGCTGGAGCTTTTCATAACGTCGTTGGTCTGTTAGCAATGTCACCAGGGTAAATCAACCCATTTAAAAACAGTCTTGTCACACCTCCATAAACGGCTAATGTGGACATGTTCAAAGCCTCACCTAAGACAGAACATTTTGAAGTGGTATAATTAAATCTGGTGTATTCTTAAAGGATGAGGCACCTGTTCACTGAGTGCAATCAAACTGAGAGCCTGCAGGCTGGCATGGCTCGCTGCCCGGGACGCTAATGCCGTTCCTGTGCCCGCTTGCAGCTCACAGACGCTGGGTGGCAACTCTAGCTCCTGCAGAAATATGGCTCTGCTCCCTGGGGCAGCAGCCCTGCTGCAGCACTCACCCTGTTTACCTGTGAGAGGTGCACGATGAGAAAGGCTGCACCGTACAGGACCTGACATGGTGGCTGAGGAGAACAGGAGAGAAGGAAATGGCTGCTGGCAGGGCAGGCAGGCCCTGACAAGTGGGATGCTCCAGCAGGGTCCGTACACGGCCACTGCAGTCAGAACAGCTCTGTTAGCTCAGCCCTCCTCCTGCAGCTGTTGTGCCATGAAAAGATGGACTTCCCACTGGAGCAGGCACTAAGGAGGCACATCTGCTCGGTTGTCAGAGCCAAGAGAGGAGCAACATCTCCTGCAGGAGGTCAGTAGTGAACAGCCAGGGGACAGGAGCACCCAAACGTGGATTTCCACTAGGCAAGTGTGTGTCCAAACCACAGATTTATCCAATTAAAGCTAGGCTTGGAGCAGTTTAAGTTTGTCCTCTGCATTAGGCATTCTTGATGTTTTACTAAATAGATGTAAAGTTGCTTTAAACACATCACATGCAAATGGTATGGTATGGACCATACACTGCAAATTAGAGCTCTATATTAGCTCAAACTGGCACCACCTCACTTGGCCCTTCAGCTACTCTCTAGCTACAAGAAAGAAAAGACAGGCATCTTCCCAAGGAGGCAGGCTGGATACTGACTTAGGAGGTGCCCAAGTGCACGGAAACCTTAAAAACAGCAAGTGGGAAGAACTGTCGGAAGGACTCAGGGTTTCCATTTTCTGAGTCCAGAGCTCCCTCTCCAAGACAGCGGAGTGCTGCGTGTGTTTGCTCACTTGTTTCTCACTGATGCCAGAGGATCCTCAGCAAACAAAACGCATGACAGGCAGAATAAAACGGGCAGCAATTTGAAGACTCCATCCTCGATCGCCTCATGCTCCCCTGCAGACACTTTCTCTGTAAAACAGATCTGCCACAGGGGGACTCCCTGTAAAACACGGAGTTTGCAAAGGGGGCTCCTGCCTTTGCTGCCAGAAAGCCAACAGACAAAGGGACCACACCTCACCAGCACCGCCGGTGTCGGTGGCCACCGCTGGGGCTGCGGTGGGCACGCAGCTGTGGGCGTGCTCCTGGCAGACCCCTGCTCTGGTTTCACCGGGGCGAGGCCAACAGGGAGCCTTCCCCACTAAAACCAGCAGCAGCCGTGGGTTTGTCACAGGGGAAAGAGAACGCCGCTCGCCTTTCCTTGCTGCAGCATCCGAACTTACTGCTGCTGCTGCTGCTCTAAAACCTCATCCCTTTGAATGTTCTGCCAGGATCTGACTGAATGGATGAAGGCATCTTTACTGCATCCCATCCAACAAGGAAACACCTCTCTCTTGTCACCGTGCATTACTATTTCCCAGCCCACCTTTTAATCCATTTAGTCTGTAATTTTGTAGCTTCCGTTCCGTGTATGGGGAATTACAGTTTTTTGGTTCTTTTCTGCGTCTCAGCCTTTTACATGTCATTATTTCAGCTTCTGGGGCTTACACTTCCTATTCTTCTCTTAGCTATCAAGGCACATTTGCTGACTTTAACAAGCAGTACATGGTGCAAGTGCTGAGCTGTACTTGTAGCGGCAGGTAGTGAAAGAGCCCAGGAAAACAACGGAGCAGCTCAGAAGCCCTCCCTGCAGCCCATAACACTAAATCCAGTGGGGCACAAAAGCAGGGATGGGGCTGAAAGCAAAACCCACAGACAGTGGTAAAAACTGCCTTCAGAAGTAAAATTAATGCGCTCAATATGAGCACATGGCAAGATGTGGGGTTATCTCCCACAGCAGACAAGTGATAACGCGGATGTGAGTGGATAGCCAGCCGACCCCAATGCGGCACACTGGCCGTGGGCAAGGAGCAGGAGGCCTTTCCAACGGCAGCAACAGCACCTGGCAAACTAGGTCAGGGCTCGGTGGTCACAAAGGCCATGCCAGCACGGCCCTGGGCCCCCGGCAGCAGGGGCTCCGTCCGAACCACACACGCACCCACAGTGTCACGGGTGCCATGACAGGGCACTCGCTCCAGCATGGTGCTTTTCTGCTGACTCCATGGTAGCTGGGCTAGCTGATAGTGGTGGGGTGGACACCGAGGGCTCAGTGGGGAAGGCACCACAGCGAGGGGCCCAGCACGGGCTGGGGGCACCCAGGACAAGGCTCTGGGAAGGTGCGTGGCCAAGGCTGCAGCCGGGGCAGCAGCGACAGCTGCACTGCCAGGTGAGGCTGAGGGCCAAGCAGAGCGCGGTGGCGGCGGCGGGGCACACGGGAGAGGGGCGGCGCTGGGGGGGCCGAGCCGAGCGGGGCAGCGAACGCGGCCCGCGGGGTCAGCCCTCAGCCGCGGCTTTATGGGATGGCAGCGGCGAGTATTATGGGATGGCGGGCCCTTCTGCGGGCGGGGGAAGGGCGAGCCGCGACTATTATGGGATGGCGAGGCCTCCCGCGACCGGAGGGGGGCAGGTGGGTGGCAGGGCATATTATGGGATGGCGGGCGCTCGTGCCGCCGGGGGGAGTATTATGGGATGGGGAGGATGCCCCACAAGGAGCGGGGGGGGGAGCGGGCGGCTATTATGGGATGGCAGGGCCCGCCGCAGCCGGCGTGGGGCGAGAGTATTATGGGATGGCACCATTCCCAGCGCGGTGTGACCGGGCCACTATTATGGGATGGCTCTACCTTACGGCGGGGCTGCCTCCCTGGGAACTATTACGGGATGCAGCAGGAAGGAGGAGGGGGTGTCGCGGGATGCCGGGGGCAGGCTGCAGCCCCAGCCAGGCTTCCTGACGGTGCCCGCCGGGACCTCCCCGCGGTGCCCCCGTCCGGCCCCGGCCCCGGCCCCCCTGCCCTCCTCAGTCGGGACCAATAAAGCCGGCAGGGTATTATGGGATGGCGCGGGGGTGGGGTGGGGGGGTGGTTGCCATGGTGTGTTTCCCGTGGGTGGCTATTATGGGATGGAGTCGCCTTTGTGAACTATTATGGGATGCGGGGTGGGGCCGAGCGGGCCCCGCCGCCCCCCGGGGCAGCGCGGCGGGAGGATGGGAACGCGGGGATGCGCCGGGCGTGGGACACCAGGCGGGGCGGACGCGTGGCCGCCAGCTGCACGTCGGCTCCATAGGAGCCCTCGGCCGCGTCCGCAGCACGGCGAGGCTGCGGGCTCCCGCTTGCCTTCGCAAGCAAATTCTGACCCCAGCGTAGGAAGGGAAAAAGCTCACAGCCATTCAAAGTGCGGCTGTGAAGCAACTGAGCATCTCACCTGTACGTTAGTCCCAAGCATATGGTTTTTATTAAGAAAGTTGCCGTCTAAGTCCAAGTGCCACAAAACTTTGACTTCTAAGTTCAAGAAACGTGCACAAGGATGGCACAAAGTAAGATGTGTCCCTGTATGGTCCATCTCAGAGCAGAGGCTGATAGGTGATCCTTGCTTTCTGCACAGGGGGCACAGCCCCAAAGTAACTGGGCTGGTTCTTGTCCAGGATGAGAGAAACCCTCCTCCAGACCTGTGCGGCTGTGGCAGCTCTGCAAACCCCCGCCTGGTTTGTAGCCCATGGTGACTTGGTGGATAGCACCATCGAGATTTGACTCTCCTCCTCTCCAGCCGACCTGAGTCCATCGGCTCTGCTCGGCAGCAGTGGTGTTCTCACCCAGTCAAATGAGGAATGCAACCTCCGGGCTAATTAGCACTGTTCCCTGGAGCACAGTTGTTGCTGGGTGCAGCGCTGGAAACACCTCTCCCCGATCCAGCTGGAGGTGGGAGATGAAGGAGAGTTCTGTCCCAGCCTGTTTTCTCAGTATTTCTGCTAAATGAGCCCAAGAGATGTGGGTCGGTGTTAGTGATTTTTGCCAGCATGCACCAGCTTTGATACAGGAGGTAAAAATAGGTATGGCAGAACTGCAGTCCAGGCAGCTTAAACGAGCATGTTGTTGTTGCAGCCCCTTTGAGACCACTGGCTCCGTCCCTGGCTGGATCCAACTATTTATTTCATGAAGAGGGGAGGGGACCAGGGCATTTCTAAGGCACTTTATAGAAATGGGAACCTAAAAATGGTAACTAATAAGCATTCCTAACTTTTGTGTTTTGTTTGCAGCTTTTGTTATTCGTTATATACATTATTCTATGTTAAAAGACTGGTGTCAAAGTCAAATTTTTATAATTGCAAAATAGCATTTGTTTTTTACGCCTTACTAAGTGCCTCCATCTTCTGAAAAAAAAAAAAGTGAAAATAAACATGGAAAATTCGAATCTGACTATCTGATGTCTGGCAAAGTTCTGAGTAACTGAAAACAGACTTGTGATGGAAAATATCGAGTAACCTTAGCTATAGGTGTCAGTACCAAGTATGTGATGTTTTTTAAAGCAAACAAACCAGCGAAGCACACAGAGATAGAGATCAGCCGTTCTGATTTCCAGGGGGCTGAGCAACCCCCAATCTTCTCCATCTCTCGCCCGCCTCGGCTGTGTGCCCCCAGCGCTGCCTCCTGCACCGCGCACGGCTGGCTGACACGGCGCGGCTCCGGCGGCACGGCCACGCCGCTCTCCCTGCCCCCTCCTTCTGGCAAAACAGGAGACGAGGCTCAATGACGAGTGCTGAGCGAAGTCTGAAATGCTCTTCCCCTAACGGGAAGTAGATGCAGAGTCACGCTGGCATATGGGCAGCCCTCACCTAGGTGGCTGTTAGAGAGAGACTCGATCCTCCATTGACAGTAGAATGTTCTCAAAAAAGAAGCACACGTGGTCTCTTGAGTGATTCTTGATCTTATTCTGGTTGTACGCTCTAAAATCATCTGTGTGCAAGTCTCTGTCTGCCTCTTGTTGCGGTGGCATTTGTTTGCTGCAGGAACAGCTCCTTGGACATGACAGAAAGGGCTCTTTTCTCCACAAGACAAAGAGACTTTCCTGTGTCATTTTCTGCCATGTCTGACACCAAAGTAAAGATACTTCCATTGGGCTAAACAAATAAGCTCATGCTTTTCTTTGAAAAAAAAAAACCCACTCTAACTAAATAAGTAAAAAAAAAAAAATAGAAGGGGGGTGCATGATGAAGAAAACAATGAAAATTGGTCATTTAGATTTCCTTAGCTTGCCATGGAGACTTTGTAGAAAGCTAGGAGTGAAGAAGTGTATCCTGGGTGGAGAAAAAAGCTTTGTAGTGTTGGCAGAGACTTGCAGAATTCAGAACAGGTAACTTTGGCTAGTGCTGGGGACATAGGATTCTCACAAGATAGTTTAAAATGGGGGCAGGGGGACTTGAGTGTTGAAGAGACACAGACTCTGGGACAATAGCCAGATATTGAGTGAAAGCTTGAACCATTTTCTTGCTAATTTCAAAGTAAAAATTACCTGTCTCAGAGTTTGATACCCCCTCTTCACTCCAAAAATTATCTAGGGCAAATATCTCTGCTTTACCAAAGAAAAAATAGAAGGGCAAAGCTTCTCAGAAATCCTGGGATCTTCGGGGTTCCTTGGCAGAAGTGGTAAAACCTTAGTTCAGTCATGGCAAGCATCAGTATGATCTGGAGAGCCTACAGGGCTCCTGAGTGGCAAGCACGAGGAGTAAGCCCATCCACATTAGTTACAAGTGGTCCAAACTGGATTAGAGGAAGAAGTGAAATGTAGCTGCAGCCTTTGCAGAACAGCATCACATTCACAGGTGCATCAGGGGCTGCCAGTTTTATGCAGATACTGAAATATATTTTTCATGTTACTGGTTGTATGTAAGGTGACAGGACAGATATTACAGACTGGCTGGAGCAACCCTCGGTCCAGGAAACAGCAAAAATGAGGAGAACAGAGGTGTGGCTGTGTCCCAGAACACAAATGAAGCAATATAGTGGCAGCATTGCAGTGCCCAGTGTCTAAACCCGTCGGCCCCTCTGCATTGTTATGGAACGCAAGAGGAGCTGACAAAAAATAGCCTGAAAGACCATAAACCAGTCTTTCAGATCACATTGTCTGCAGCACCAGCATGTCAGGCTTGTAGTCTGTTATCTGTGTCCCACATATGAACGGTTCATGCTAGGCTGGAGAGTCTCCCCTCTTTCCAAAATGCTCTGGAGTTTCTTCCTCCCACCCTTGCCTCTCACACTAGGCAACACTGAAGCACACAGGATGGAGGTTTCCAGCCTACAGTCCCGAGCTCCAGGGTGAAACAAGGTCAAAAGCTTTGTTCCTCTTGTTACCTTGGGGAAATATGTTTAAAAGTGAACATAAATTAAAAGTGAAAGTGAGAAAGGGCTGTGGGCCTGATAAAAGCCTGGACAGGGGCAGCTGCCCACAAGGTGGTGGAAGATGAGGCAGGACTCTCCTGAGCCCTGACTAATTAAGGCCATGCACAAAACTACAAAAATTATTTAGAGGTCACTCCAGCTGGTTGCTGTGGCAGTACAGAGCCCACTTCACTCGGTTGTTCTTGGAAGCAGAGCTGGGCAGGGGTGTGTGAAAGGTCCTCTGGCCTTCCAGTTTGGATTTGCCAACAAGGGCACAGCACCAAAGGAAGATGTTGCAGGCATTTTCCCCATGGGAAGTGTGCTATGGGGTTGTTCAGGGTGTTGACACCCATCAGCACAGGTAGGGAAGATTGTATTACACAGATCTTGCTGTAATTGTTTCCAAGCCAAGTGCTATAAACTCGAAAGATTCAATTAAACTGGGTAAGTAATTGAACCACAGTAAGGTACAGCAACTTCCAAGTTTAAAGCAGCCAAATAACTGGAAATCTATCTCATGGAAATCTATCCTTTCCTCATCAAAAGAAAATATTTAGAAATCTATTTTTTTAATCCATTAAATTTACTTGGCCCTCACAAACAGTAAAATCACCTTAATCATAATCACATATAACCCATAAGGAGTTTTTGTTTTGAGGGAAAATTAAGATTTCTGCTGACTAAGAAACTTCAAGTTACAAAGAGAAAAAGGAGTTGGAGCTGGGGAACCCTGGGCACATTCATGATAAAAATGTGTTCCTTTGTCGTGCAGAGGAGGATTTCAGGGAGGTGGTGGCTCATTGGGAAGCTTCATGCTTCATCATCAGAGGCACTGAGGCAGGCATTGCCTAACCAGTAGCAAAGAGTCTTCTTCAGATGATAACTGTGCTGGCAGGAGCATTGGGAACCACCTGCAGAGAGCCCCAGCACTTAACTCCCTTTGCAGGATCTTCATCTGCATCTGCACCTCTCCTCTTGTGGCCAAGCCACTGGGGGAAAGAGGCAAACGTGGAGTTGGTGGGCACTGGTTGGGGCTGGGCTGCTCAGTTCGGGAATGTGGTGTGGCTGTCCACCTGGCTCCTCTTAAGAGGGGATTACATCTGTCAGCACACAAGAGAGGGAATGAGAAGTCCTGCAGAGGTCCACGTGAGTTTGGTGGTGGTGTCATCCATGACATGTTTCTGTAGCGCTGGATGGTCTGCTTGATCCATGCGGAGGATGGATAGCATCTCTGGAAGAGCAGTGTGCTCTTTCCTACCACTTTTCCTCCATGGAGCTGAGATAAATGAGAGCATCATCATCATGTGGGCAAAGGTATGGACAGGGATAGCACAGGGTGCGCGCTGCTGATGGCTGGAGAGGTAGGTGGTATTTTTGTATGTGCAGGAACATGGATTGCCCAAGCGCCTGTTGGGATGTATTGGTCAAGTCTTTGCTGGCAAGGCAGGAACGAGGGCACAGGAGGCGCAGCTCGTGCTGTGGAGTGGCTGCACGCGTATTGTGCATTGTGGAACTCTGCGGGAGCACACAGCGGAGACGGGCACACAGATGTGGTGGTGGAGCCTGGCGGTATCTCGGCAGTTGCCGGTGCGAGGAGGCGGCTGGAGCCTGCATGTACACGTAAGGGAGAGCTTGCCAATAGCCAGAGCCCCTTCTGCACAGGGCCGAGGTGATGGGATGGAGTTATGGAACACCTGCATGCCCGCTGTGTGCGTGGACGTATTTTCAGTGAGCTTCAGCAGACAAAGCCTGGCTTGTGTTCCAGGACCTGTGAGCGACTTGTTGCAGGCTGTAAACAGCCAATCCTCCACTTGTGTTGCAGCGTGTTTCACTGTGGCGGGATGGAACGTGCACATGCACCACCACGCGTGGGACAGCGGAGGCAACGAGCGCAGTTGTTGACACCCACACATTCACTGGGAGAGATGGACAGGGACTGCGCCTCTTTGTTGAGATTAATAGCGTTATGAAAATGCTCAACAGAGGATAAGGCAGCATTATGGGGTGTGATTCTGTTTAATGGGAAATTAATGATACAGTTGTATGTGTATAATTGGAGTATACTTATATCTACGGACTGTTCCCGCCTGTGTAAATCAATGAGGAGTTTCCTGGTGGAGGCTGCCGCAGGGAGCAGGGTGCTGGGTGACAGGGAGGAATGGAGTACGTGGACATGCCGTGTATCACAGAACCACTTAGGTTGGAAAAGACCTCTGAGATCATCAAGTCCAACCTTTGACCTAACACCACCATGGCAACTAGACCATGGCACGAAAAGCCACATCCAGCCTTTCCTTAACAACTCCCAGGATGGTGACTCCACCATTCCCCTGGCAGTCCATTCCAATGTCTGATCACCCTTTCCATGAAGGAATTCCTCCTGATATCCAACCTAAGCCTCCCCGGCATTGATTGAGACTACATGCTCTCATCCTGTCGTTAGTTGCCCCGGAGAATGTGTATCCCTGGGGCCGGTGGTTCTGCAGGTACCAGCGGCCAGGAAGCCTCGAGGTGCAGGGGAAGCACCGAAGTCACTGCCGACTCCCCACACACAGGCTGGCGGTGGCCGTGACCGCGCCGGGCACGCATAGCCTTGGAGGGGTCCTGCGGCACCGCGGGCGGAGCGTGCAGGATGGGGCACGGCAGGACGGGGCAGGGAGAACGGGGCGCTCAGCCCCGTGGCCGGGGGCGGTCGGCGGTGGGAGGGCGGTGCCCGGAGCCTGTGCCCGGGGCCGGTGCCAGCGCGCAGGAGGGCGGGAGGTGCGCGGAGGCAGCGCGGTGCCAGGGGTCGGCCCCGTGCCCCGGGCCGGAGCGGGGGCTGGGGTGGTGCGGGCCCCGCGCCCCCGGGCAGGGCGGGCGGGGGGCGGCGGAGCCCCGCGGGTGCGGGTGCGGGGCGGGCGGCCGCGAGTATTATGGGATGCCGGGCTGGACGGTGGCTCCCGGCGACTATTATGGGATGCCTGCCTGGGCGCGCGGGGGGGGGGGGAGGTGTGACTATTATGGGATGTGCGCGCTCGGGGTGTGACTATTATGGGATGTTCCGCGGGGGGGTCCTCACAGTGCGCCCTCCCCCCCCCACCGCGCTCTCCCCGCGGGAGGGGGACGTGCCTATTATGGGATGGCGGCCCCGGGAGGCGCAGGGGGGCGCCCTGCCCCGGCGCGCGGGGTCCCGCGCGGGGGGCAGTATTATGGGATGCCGGAGCGAAGGGGTGCGAGCGTGGGGGAGTATTATGGGATGTTTCTCGGGGTAAAGGTGCGGAGTGGGGGGGGGGGACAGTATTATGGGATGTTACCGGCGGGAGGGGAGGTTATTATTATGGGATGCCGGGCCGGGCAGTGAGTGGGAAGTTCTGAAGGGAGGGTGAGTATTATGGGATGTCGGGGGGGGGGGGGAAGGGGGTGTGTGTCTGCCGGGGAGACGGGGGCGGGGCCTGTTGCCAAGGTCCCGGGGCATATTATGGGATGTAGGCGGGAGAGGGCGGGGCCTAGCCGGGTTTTTTTTTCCCCTTTAAGAGGCGGTGCCGCGGCCGGAGCCATTTTCCCTTCAGCGGCGGCAGCGGCGAGAGAGGAGCCGGGGTCCGGAGGCGGGTGAGGAGTCGGGAGGGAACGAGGGCGGGCAAGGCCCTCTGGGCCTCCTGGGGCGTCCAGGGCGGCAGCCGCGTCTCTCCGCCGGACGCCCCGTCGGCTCTGGCCGCAGCTCCTCCGGGGACGCGCCGTCCCCCTGCCCGGGCGCCCGCAGGACGGGTTCGGCCCCTCCTCCCCCGCAACCGCCTCGCCGGTGCCCGCAGCCCAGGCCTGCGCCGGTCCCCGGGGAGCGGCGGCCCCTCGCCGCACGCCCGCCGGACTTCCCCGGCCCCGCCCCGCGCCCCCGCCCGGGAGACGGTGCCCCCCGCCCCCGCCCTGCGCCGCGCAGCCCCGCTCCGGGCGGGGGCGGCGGAGCGGGGCTGCCGAGCCCGCCCGGCCTTTTGTGTGCGGCCGGCGGCCGGGCAGGGGCAGGGCCAGCGCTGCAGTGCCAGCCCGGGGCGGGTTGGGGCTGCTGGCCAGGGCACCGCGCTGACAGCCGCCCCGCTGGCCCCAGGGCTCCCTTGGAAGCCCGGCTGCCTTGCTGCCTCGCTGCCTTCTCCCGGCGCAAGGCAGAAATAACCGAGGGCACCCGGCTGCAGAGGTTCGGGAGAGTTTTCCTTTAGGACAGCTGTTTTGGTTTCCTCGCCAGGGACGAGTTGCTGACTCAGTTTAATATCTGGTGTCTTCAAAGCTTGCTTTATCACAACTCTAAACTGATACTTGCTGCCAGTGTTTCTATTATCCCTAGGCTCCAAAGCCAGTAAAGTTGCTGTCTAAGCTTTCTCACAGATCCTCTTAGTAGCACTATTGCTTAGGAGAACGGAGTTCATGTTCGCTGTAACTTTCTCTTTTTCTTTTCAATGAAGTACTGGCCAGACTGGCAAGAAGACGACAACCTGTGTAAGCCCAGGCCTCCCCCAGTGTGGAGGACATGGCTTCGGGCATTGGATCTCCATCGCCATGCTCAGGGGGCAGTGATGATGATGAGATGGACATCCTGCTGAACAACGCTCTCCCCCAGCATCCAGGTATGCCGAGCCTGCAGGGCATGCATGTGGAGTGGGGATAATGTTGGTCTCAAGCTGAATATGTGGAATGCATGATGTGTTGAGGATTGTATTTTTTTTTCTTTTTTTGCTGTGAATCACGTGTATGTTTTTGATATCCGAGTCCTAGGGTTACTTCAAAGTGAGAGGCTTGCGGCTTTGTGTCAGGTGGAGCTGACTTTGTTCCAAGCCATTGCAAGGTTGTCAGGGCCTGTGCTTGGAGGAGGTGTAGAGGGTGGACTAAGAGTGTGCAGTTCTGATAGGGTACCAAAATGCTTGCGAGTTTCAATTTTCATGAATGGGGAGGGGGAAGAGGGGGTAGTATGTGAAAGGGCAGGTTGCCTGGCTGGCTTTCATCTGGGAACTCAGACCGGCTGACGTCCAGAGAAAACTGCCCTGGGCTGTTGCGTGACCCACTTTCCTTCATCACCACACCCAATTATTGAGGTTTCTTGTGATTCTTTCTCCGTGCTGCTTGCTCACCTTTGCTTTTTTTTAGTCCTTGTATCTTGCCTTTTCCCTTGTGTTTGCATCCTCATCATCAACATGAGGCTTGAATTAGAGCCCTGGGAATTCTTCTGCTTTGCTTTTTTGTTGTTGTTGCTGCCGTTGATGGCCTGCTCTGTGGCCACACATCTGGATTCTTCACTTGTGAAAGAGGAGTGATGTATATAGTCAATCATAGGGCAAGTGTGGGATTTCCTACTAACTCGTGCTGCAGTATTGTAGTGTCATATAAGAGAAGTGTAACTGGAGAAGGGAAGATGGTGTTGAGGGCTTTTGGACTTTTGTTTGTTTGGCATTTTCTTCTTAAACCTTGTCTCTGGAGTTTCCTGGTGCCTCTGAGATCTTGGGCAGAATGGGACCATCAATAACGAAAATCTGTGTGAAAAAACCCTAAAATCACTGCAAAATGGAGAGATTTAGGTGATACCTTGGAAAGGGTGGGTCATTAGGGGCTCTAAATCAGAACTCGGGGGAGAAGATGCATGGTCCTCGAAGGACCTGGTGTTGCAGCACCATGGAAGCAAAGGGACATCCATTGGTTGGGAACATGGCAGCGGCCAGGCATGGGGCTCCAGGTTCTGAGACCTCTGTCTCTGCTGTTTCAGCCCCGGCTGCGGTACCTCCTCTGACCTGTGGCTTCCTCCATCCTGCCCAGCTCGGGTGGTCAGGAGGCCATTTTCCCTTGGAGGGAGAAGGAGTGACTCTGGCTGTGTGCAGTGGGCGGGGCGGCAGGGGAGGGCGGGTGGCCGCGCTGCTCCTGCAGCCTGCCACAAAGAAGGAAGAGCTGTCTGCCCCTCGGGCCAAGGGCAGCCCGGGAACGGGGGCACACAGATGGAGGTGTGCACTGCTGCTGGGGAACTGGCGTGTGTTCTGGCCAGGCAGTCAGCTTGCTAGCTGCTGGGGCTAGGGGAAGGTTCTAATTTGGATCAGAATAGAGTTGCTGAGTAACAACTTTCCTATGGAGGAGGAAAAGTAGTGGCTTGCTGGCCTGTATTTTGCATGCAGCTGTAGGATGTTCTGTACTGCTGAAGAGGCTAGATGGTTTCTTTTCTGGAGATCCATGGACTGAAACAGTATCCTACTCAGGTTCTCAAATGCATTTGCTGTTTTGCCCCTGTTTAGATGTGGCCATCTGTTTTATGCTCTTTCCTCTTCTTGTTGGGTTATGGCAAACTTCTTGTCCCTGAGTTCTGAGTGCAGTTTTGCTTGGAGAAGCATGATTGTGAAAATAGGGAGGGGGGAAGCCATGTTAGATGGTACTTTAGAATACAATCTTCGAGTATCTGCTGTGAACAGTAAGAGTTGTAACCACCTTTGTTTGTAAGTGTGTAGCAAGAAGCAGACAAGCTGATCTCTGTGAAGGGGGGCTTTGTTGTAGAGTGCGGATGGGGGTTAAATGTCACCTCTTCCTATCCAGAACCTGAAGAAGAGCCAGAAGAAGAGCTTCTATCAGAGGCTGACACTCCCAAAATCAAGAAGAAGAAGAAGCCCAAGAAACTGAAGGAACCCAAAGTGCCCAAGCTCAGCAAGCGTCAGAAGAAGGAGGTAAGAGAGAGGACGCCTAAGGTCGCACTCTAAAATATGTATTCATAGGGTGAGGGTGCTTACTGTTGTTGGGCAATAGCAGCAATCTTTTGAATGAATCCTATAGAGCTTGAGGAGAGAGTAGTGTTCAGTGTTTATCCCAGGGTATTTTCTCATGCCTGATGTCTCCTTCCCTCCCCAGCTGGGGGACAGCTCTGGTGAGGGGAATGAGTTTGTGGAGGAAGAAGAGGAGGTTCTGCGCTCTGACAGTGAAGGCAGTGATTATACTCCTGGGAAGAAGAAAAAGAAGAAGTTAGGACCCAAGAAGGAAAAGAAAAACAAAGCCAAGCGCAAGGAGGAGGAGGAAGAGGAGGAAGAAGATGATGACTCAAAGGTAACAAGCTACCCTGCTGACTGCCTGCTTCTCATTCCATGTATCTGATTTGGGGGATCATTGTATTCTCCCTTTGTGATTGCACAGTGAGTTGGGACTGTGTAGTCTCTTCTTCCACTAGACCCTCTTGACCTGACCTTTTTCCCACCTTGCATTCTTCCCTCTCTACTGCTTTGAGCACACATGAAATTTATATTGAATCCAAATACTTTTCCCATTTCCACTGATCTGCTATTGTGGCTGTGTCCTGTGGTAGTGATAAGCAGATGTGGGGGGAAAAGAATTCCCTGGGTCATCTGTGGAATGTGGAAGATGTGTGGAAGTTCTGCCCAGAGTTTCCATGTTTCTCTTTTCATAGGAGCCAAAGTCATCAGCTCAGCTCCTGGAGGATTGGGGCATGGAGGATATTGATCACATCTTCACAGAGGAGGATTACCGCACACTCACCAATTACAAAGCTTTCAGCCAGTTTGTCAGGTGAGCTACAAGCCTGCACTTGAAATGACTCGGGAACAAAAAAAAAGAGATGGGACAAAAACTAGATTCCTTGATTTTGGAACCTCAGTGCACACTAGTGTAGTACCTAGAGTGCAAACGTGAAGCAACAGTAAAATAATTGAACCCCAGCTTTTTTGTTTTCAGTCATCGAGAGACACAGATTCTCCCAGTCTCCTTTCTTCCCTACTATGCTAAATTCTATTTCCTTTTTCCAGGCCTCTGAATATTTCCGTTTTTCACATAGAGTGAAGGATAAGAGTAGGGAGAGTCATTGGCTGTTGAGATCAGAGATTAGACAGGAATGTAGTTTGAGATAAATGTGCTGATGGGGGTGGCAGTGAGGATGAATAATGGAGATTTCAGGGTCGTTCAGTAACCTTTCTTTCCTTCTTTAACTGTACACAGGCCACTTATCGCAGCCAAGAACCCTAAAATAGCAGTGTCGAAGATGATGATGGTACTGGGAGCCAAATGGAGGGAGTTTAGCACAAACAACCCCTTCAAGGGAAGTTCAGGTGCATCTGTGGCAGCTGCTGCAGCTGCAGCTGTTGCAGTAGTCGAGAGTATGGTGACAAACGTGGATGCTGTCCTGCCGCAGCCCCCTGTAGATGTGCCACTCAGGAAAGCCAAGACAAAGGAGGGCAAAGGTGAGATGGAGAGTCTGGCAGGAGATAGAATGTGAGCGGTGTCAAGGTAATGGCCCTTCTGACTCTGCCTCCCGTATTCCCAGGACCCAATGCCCGGCGGAAGCCAAAGGCCAGTCCTCGTATTCCTGATATCAAGAAACCTAAAACAAAGAAGGTGGCACCACTGAAAATCAAACTGGGAGGATTTGGTTCCAAGCGTAAAAGATCATCAGTAAGTGATGCTCCTTTCTTGGCCTTGTGAGGAGGAGGTCATGATGTGATAGTGATGCTGGGGTGTGTGTCTGATTGCTGCCCCCCAGCACGTGTGTCTGAGTAACAAACTCTTTCCTACCTCAGAGTGAGGATGATGATCTGGATGTGGAGTCAGACTTTGATGATGCCAGCATCAACAGCTACTCTGTTTCAGACGGATCTACAAGCCGTAGTAGCCGCAGTCGCAAAAAACTCAAGGCTGGGAAGAAGAAAAAGAAAGGTAAAGATAGTTGCCAACAGTTGGAGACAAGCATAGCTAAGTGGATTAGAGGGATGTCTGTGTGGAGTTTTGATATTTAACAGCATACTTGTGGGAGAATTGACTGTGAAGGAAGAACCTGATATTATTTTGCATAAGGAAAAGGCTTTTAGGAGTTCTTTTTTAGGCAAACAGATGCAGTGCTGAGTTTTTCTGGCCTTAACTGTACCTTTTGTTTCGTGGGTGGAAGGGAGCACAAAGGGAATTAGTTTGCTCCTGTTTCCAGGTCTTCCTTCTTGGCCTTTTTACTTCTCTAGAGTAAGAATTTTGTACTTTGGATCCCTAGATGGCTCTGTAGGCTGTTGGGGAGAATACCCTCCCTGGCTGTAGGAAACCCGTACCTGCAGCTTGTACTGCAATAACTCCTCATCACCCTCTGCAGGTGAGGAGGACTCCACAGTGGCTGTGGATGGCTATGAGACTGATCACCAGGACTACTGTGAGGTGTGCCAGCAGGGAGGAGAAATTATATTGTGTGATACCTGCCCTCGTGCCTACCACATGGTTTGCCTGGACCCAGACATGGAGAAAGCTCCAGAGGGCAAATGGAGCTGCCCACACTGTGTAAGTGTTGGATTCCCCAAATGGTGCAAGTGATCCTGTCTGGGGGGGATGTCAAGTGACTTGGGACTGTTTCTGGGTAAGGAAATAATCACTTTGTTTTTCTGATTTCCCTCTCCCATAGGAAAAAGAGGGCATTCAGTGGGAAGCAAAGGAGGATAACTCAGAAGGTGAGGAAATCCTGGAGGATGTAGTGGGGGATGCTGAGGAAGAGGATGACCATCATATGGAGTTCTGTAGAGTCTGCAAGGATGGAGGAGAGCTGCTGTGCTGTGATGCCTGTCCTTCATCCTATCACATCCACTGTCTGAACCCCCCACTGCCTGAGATTCCCAATGGAGAATGGCTGTGTCCTCGCTGCACTGTGAGTTTCTGCTAGTACCATTCTCCTATTCCTACAAGAAGTGATTGATCTCATCCCTTTGGATCATCATATCTCTATAGAAATACATGGTCCTTAGAAGACTGTCTCCTCATACACTTCTGTCCTAAAGCTTAAAGGCCTGACTTTTTGTAGTGGTATTGTGCCTTGATTGATTGATTTCTCCAGACAGTGGGAGGAACCAGGCTACAGCCTTGGGGTCTCACAAGATTTGTTCACATGCAGGGTAGTTGGACAGTTTTTGGTCCAGCATGCCAAGGATCACTTTTTAAGGCTCTTGTATGTGTGTAGAAGCAGGACAAGTGCAAGCAGATTCAGTGCTTAAAGTAATTTAAACTGATGCTGAGACAAACTGGTTTTGCACTGTTGTAAGCTGTGTAATACTAAGACTTTTCTTAATACATGGTTAGGAGAAATACCATGCTTTTCCAGAAAGTTCTTCAAATAGGTAGTATAAATAGTGTTAATTGCTTTCATGTGGTGATAAAAACCTAAAGGTGATGAAGAGGAAAAAGCTGCTTATGTTGGGCCCTTAGTTCTACAGCAAAATATTTTTTGCACAAACTTTCAATGGAGTTGTAGTTGGACAGACTGCTGGGCTTGTCAAGCCTAGCAAATTCTATCTGTGTAGTGAAACCAAAAGAAGGACTCTGTGCTCCTCAGTGCTTCCATGTTAGTGTACACACACTGTGATGCATCAAGCTCTGTTTAACTTTGTTTGCAGTGCCCAGCTTTGAAAGGAAAGGTGCAGAAGATCTTGATCTGGAAATGGGGTCAGCCCCCAGTTGGCCCCGCACCACCACGTCCACCTGATGCAGACCCTAACGCTCCGCCCCCCAAGCCTCTGGAGGGTCGGCCTGAAAGGCAGTTCTTTGTCAAATGGCAGGGCATGTCCTACTGGCACTGCTCCTGGGTGTCAGAGTTGCAGGTGAGTGGAGGAACCTAACGATGGCAGAGGGGCGGGCAGCTGAGGCTAAAACACCTTCTGACTGCTTGTGTCCTGACTGCAGCTGGAGTTGCACTGCCAGGTCATGTTTCGTAACTACCAACGCAAAAATGATATGGATGAGCCACCCTCGGGAGACTTTGGAGGGGAAGAGGAGAAGAGCCGAAAGAGGAAAAACAAGGACCCCAAATATGCTGAGATGGAGGAGCGTTTCTATCGATACGGGATCAAGCCAGAGTGGATGATGATCCACAGGATCCTTAATCATAGGTAGGAGGTGTAGCAAAGAGGATTTTCAACAAAGACCTTAAGCAAGGCTAGGGGAGAGGGGATGAGCTAAACTCTGCAGTATGACTGGGAGAAGCGGTGGGAGTTCTTTGTTGGTATGACATACATTGTTGTTCCGTTTCTGCTGCTTCACTGAGTCCATCCCTTCTGTTTGAATGGATTGGGGGAATACTGCCATATCACTGTGCTTGAGACTTATGGTTTCTTCTGCAGTGTGGATAAGAAGGGGAATGTCCACTATTTGATTAAATGGAGAGACCTACCCTATGACCAGGCATCCTGGGAAAGCGAAGATGTGGACATTCAAGATTATGACCTCTACAAGCAAGCCTACTGGAATCACAGGTAGGAAAAGTATCTAGAGGTTGTTTCCTTTCCCTTCCCTCAAGAGAAAGTACTGCAATATGTCAGCCTCTGGCACTGGCTGGATTAATAGATGGAAATGGGCAAGAAGCATCTTGTTGTTGCTGATTCCTTACACCTTTGGGCAGGGACCTTGTTGCCTCTCTACCAGCTCAGGAAGGTTCCAGCCCTGTTCTCTTGAGCTTGTTTGAGCTGGGTGACTCCCCCTTACTCTCTGCAACAGTTTTCTCTCGATGTGTGAACAAAAAGCCATTAAACTTACGTGTACTTGGGACTGTGTCTGCATAGGGAGCTGATGCGAGGTGAAGAGGGCAGGCCCGGTAAGAAGCTAAAGAAAGTGAAGATGCGGAAACTGGAGAGACCCCCTGAGACTCCCACAGTAGATGTAAGTTACCATTTTTTGCTTTGGAGCCATCTGATAGAGCTGCTCATTTTGGGGTGCCTGCAGGTAAATAGGAAACTGAAGAGGGAACAGCGTATGGTTTAGAGCTCCCTCATAGCCCAGAGAGTAAATGGCATTGGAGAGCCTCCTGACAAAGGTCCACTGTGTCTGTTGGGTCAGACTCCCTAGCTCTCGGTGAAAGGGTTTTATTAAAAAGATGGCTTCTTGTTGGATGCCTTTGGGCAATTGGAAATGGGATTTGGTGCTAGTCTGGTTGGCATCTGTGAAGCCTTATTGGTACTAGTGAATGTAATTGTGGCTAAGAAAGGACTCTTGTTCGTTGTCTAAGTGAGTAAAAGGATTGCAACTCTTCCTTCTTTCCACTACAGCCAACAGTGAAATATGACCGGCAGCCGGAATACCTCGATGTAACAGGGGGCACCTTGCATCCCTACCAGCTGGAAGGGCTGAATTGGCTGCGCTTCTCATGGGCCCAGGGCACAGATACAATCTTGGCTGATGAAATGGGTCTGGGAAAGACTGTGCAGACAGCAGTATTCCTGTATTCCTTATACAAAGAGGTGAGAACTGGGAGGTCACTGCCCAGGGAGATTCTGCCTGTGTTAGTGATTGCAGTCATCTAATGCTCTTACTCACTCTTACTTGTAGGGCCACTCTAAGGGTCCCTTCTTGGTGAGTGCACCACTGTCCACAATCATCAACTGGGAACGAGAATTTGAGATGTGGGCCCCGGATATGTACGTAGTGACCTACGTTGGGGACAAAGACAGCCGGGCCATCATCCGTGAGAACGAGTTCACTTTTGAGGATAACGCCATACGTGGAGGCAAAAAAGCATCCAGAATGAAGGTACAGAACTCTGCTGTAGCACAAGCCTGCACTGAGATGCACTCAACTGGCTTTCAGCAGCTGAGATTCAGATACTCTGCTGTCCCTGGGAAATGATTGTGCTTGTAGTTTCCAAGGGGAAATAACTGCAAATTGATGACAAGTGGGCATTTAGATTCTTGCTGTAGACTGTTTAAACACTTCTGCTAGTCTTAATTGATTCAGTACTGGAGAAAGATAGTTGACTCAGGTAATACTGATCCTAAGCAAGTCCTTCTGTCTTCCCTACTTAACCTGTGAAGTTATGCATCTTTTCTACAGATCTAAGTTGATTACCAGAATTGCCACTTAATGTAAAAGACAAATACATTTAAAAAGTATGAACTTTCATCCTGAGGAATTGGCTGACAGGCCTTACCCAGACATATGTGAAATTGCATTTTGTACCCAGACAGGAAGGAAGAGCCTGACCTAGGTGGCAACTTTTTGTAGAACTTAACTCTTCCTAGTAAAACCAAGATGGAAGTTAAAGCATTTTCAGTGGTAGAGGCAGATAGACTCATTTCCTTCCTTTTGAAGTGGAACAGCCTCAAGTACTAATTGTAATTTAAAATTCCATGGTAAACTATTTATCTTTTGAAGTCTTAGTTTTCTGATGAGCCACTCTTCTCCAAATCTCAATTCTCTTAACGTGCTTCTACTCAATACTTACTTGTTAAACATCTCTGTTGGCATCTGTCCAAAAGTAGCAGGTACTGAGGGGGTTGAGAAGACTTACATGTGTTGAGAGCAACACAGGATTAAAAAGATAAAATGGTTTGGGCAGTATTTTGAATCCTGTGACAGCAGACTGAGGGTATGAAAATTTTTGATGTGCTGTTGACCAGGGCTCATCAGGATAACTTGGTGGAGGAACACTGCATCCTCTATCCCGTAACACGTTCATGCTTTTCCTTTGCAGAAAGAGGCTGCTGTCAAGTTCCATGTGCTTCTCACCTCCTACGAATTGATCACAATTGATATGGCCATACTAGGCTCTATTGACTGGGCCTGTCTCATTGTGGATGAAGCTCACAGACTGAAGAACAACCAGTCTAAGGTACAGAGAAGCTTAGGTGGTTCACGGGCATGGCATATGTTGCAGGGGAGAGAGACAGCTCTTAGTCATTTGTTCACTAGTAAATTTGATGTGCTATTAAAAAGAAAAATCAACAGCCTGCATTTGGAGATCAATCATCATTGGCAACAAGTTTACTCTTATACAGGTCACTGGTTAAAATAGCTTTGTTTCCACATGAATGGGCAGTTGGTGTGGACTGAAAACCAGAAAAACCTGGATGTGGTTGTTGCTCTCAAATACAGAATGATTCCTCTGAAAGCTGATCACATACCTGCACCACCTCCATTCTGAAAAGGTTTACCATGCTGAGCATAGAACGTGCTCCGTGAGCAGAATTACCCTGCTTCCTGAGTAGGCTTGCTCTCTGTGTTCATCTGCCTTTGGAGCAAAGCTAAGTAGGTGTTACAGAAATTGAAGGTGGGCAGAGGTGTTCAGAAATGCCTAGGTAGGTGCTGAAAGCCATATAGCTGCCTTAATGTGAGGCTGCACCTTAACTAATCTTGTTTGAATTGGGTAGATTTGACTGTACTTTGTTAATCCAGCCCCTCCCTAGGCCTTGTGCCGTAATTCTGGTATTGATTTGTCTGTCTTCGGCTGGATTATAGTGCTTAGTATGCCAAAACCAATTATTATTGGAAAGCTGGTTTTAGAGGTTCTTGGAGACTGTAAGACAAAATTGCTGCTTGATTTCTTTTTTTGTTTGTTTTGTTCAAATGGCTTTAGTGTTTTGGATCCTGGCATCTTCCTGAGACATCACAGCTGTGCTTGCAGTTCAGTTTCTAGATCTTACTTTGTTGTAGGCGCTAAGACTGGATGCCGTTCTATGCTTAGCATCAAAACCATTGGAAGCAGGAATGAATGCTTGCTATTAATATTCATTAACTGAAAGAGGATGTAAAGGCTCAAGGTTACTCTCTGACACTGTGCAGAACCATTAAATCTTTTTCTACAGCAGTTTCCTGTCCTGTAAGAACAGCTTATAGGTGTTTGGCTGCAAGATACATAGGTCAGATGATTGTTGACAAATTTGGGTTATCTCCTAAAGTTTTGCAGATATAATTGGTAACTTCCACATTTGATTCCAACATAAGAGTATTTTTAACTGTAACTACGTAGAAAGATAAATCCCTGTGGAAGCCACTAGAAGTACTTTTCTAGTGCAATAACCACAACATAAGTGATTTGGTTTTTGTTTGCCATCTAGTACAGCTGCTTTCATTAAGTTTGACCTTGTATCATGCTAAGTGTAAGATAAGCAAAGAAATGGCCAAGCTCATAAATAAATTACTGCTTTACTGTCAGTTTGTGCAGTTTAACATGGTACACTCGTGCTTTTCAGTGCAGTGCTTTACCTGCTCACTACATCTGTCTGGAATTACTTCATTGTTGTGAAAACCAGTGCAAATTACCTTCAAGACACATTGGCAAACCCTTAGCTCTTTTTCTCCTCTGCTTGTTCAGAGCTCTGGAACACTGCCAGGAGTGACATGAATAGGAAGAGTGACTTAGTTATTTCTAGAATTCTCAAGGCAGAGTAGTTGTAGGAATGTGGAACACTAATTTAGCAAGAAAAAATACATAGTACAGCAGTCTACAAATGATTTGTGGTCTGAAGGATTGTAACTTGTAAGAGCAAAGGAAACCTACTACCACCTGATGGCTCAGAGGATTTGCTGCAGTCATGGTTTAGCTATGCAGAACAATGATCCAAATAAGATCAGTCTAGTAACCCTGACTGGAATGTGAACTACTTGGAACTCTTGTCCAAACAGCTGATGTGATCTAAACTGAACCCTAGATTGGTGTCAACTTTCTTTCTAGAATTCTTTTTTGTAAGCCTATGACTTAATGAGCCTTTGACGTATTTGTGTGTGTGTTTAGGTTAATTTTCCCACTTTTTCCCTGCTCTCTCTTTTCCAGTTCTTCCGTGTGCTGAATGGTTACTCCCTGCAGCACAAGCTGCTGCTTACAGGAACTCCCCTGCAGAACAACCTGGAGGAACTGTTCCACCTGCTGAACTTCCTGACGCCCGAGAGATTCCAGTAGGTCTTGCAGTGCGAGTCAGCCTGCCTGTCTTGTCATTCCTTTCCCCTCGCTTGCTCTCTTGCTCTTTTTCCTTTGTGCCGTTTGCTGAGTGTCTGTTTCCCTGCAGTAACTTGGAGGGCTTCCTAGAAGAGTTTGCAGATATTGCCAAGGAAGATCAGATCAAGAAGCTGCATGACATGCTGGGCCCACATATGCTGAGGCGTCTCAAGGCTGATGTTTTCAAGAATATGCCATCTAAGACTGAACTCATTGTCAGAGTGGAGCTGAGTCCCATGCAGAAGTGAGTGTGGGGATGAAGAGACCTCCTGCTGTTTCTCTGCTCTGCAGTTTCAAAGAGGGTGCTGCAACAGCCTTAGCCTCACTCTACAGGGTTTTCTGCCCAGTGGGCTGCCACTAGGGCAGAGGAAGGACTAATGCTGTGCTCTGGTGTAAGGGATAAAGGGATAGTGAGTGCCACTGGCAGAGCCTAGGTAGCTGGCAGGTAATGCCAGAAGCAGTGCAGAGTTTAGCAAGAGAAGAGTAGGTTAGTCATTCTCATGACAACTGAGTTGTTTTATTTTCTGTTTTGTTTTCAGGAAATACTATAAATACATTTTGACGAGAAACTTTGAGGCACTGAATGCACGGGGTGGTGGTAACCAAGTCTCATTGCTCAATGTTGTTATGGATCTGAAGAAATGCTGTAACCACCCCTACCTCTTCCCTGTGGCTGCTATGGTAAGTCCAGCCACTTATTCTGTATAAGCAAATTCCCTGCTGGCTGTTATCAGGAAGCCAGTTAGCTCCCTAGGTGAGGCATGGAGGGGTTCCCATTTCTCTCTTTTTGCTTCTGTGTGTTTTTTTCATCCTGTCTTTATTTAGACTCAACATGCTAGAAGGCCATTTCTTTTCCAGCACATTTATATGACAGGTAGGAGATGTCTTTGACTCATGTGAGGTGATGAAGACTGTGAGAGCAGGGACTAAGTAAGAAAAGAGGAGGGTATGTAGGAATCAAATTGCAAGAGAACAAGCACAGGGTAGCACTGGTGTTTCATACAAGCAGTGCTATGGTTGTGCCAAGCTTGAGTGACCAGGGGTGAGGCAGCATCAGCTGGGGACTAAGGCCAAGTTACATCCCTTCAAGCTGTTTTTGACCCTTGCCCCTTATTCCCTCTTTTTCTTTTTAGGAAGCTCCAAAAATGCCAAATGGCATGTATGATGGTAGTGCCCTCATTCGAGCCTCTGGAAAGCTGTTGCTGCTCCAGAAGATGTTAAAGAACCTGAAGGAAGGAGGTCACAGGGTGCTCATATTCTCTCAGGTACATGGGGAAAAGCCTTTAGGCCTGGAAGACTTTTTCTGAGAAAGAAGTCTGTTGATCTGGTATCCACTTGCCCCTCATTCTTCTGTGGTGTGTTCTCTGATATGCAGATGACTAAAATGTTGGACCTTCTAGAAGATTTTTTGGAACACGAAGGGTACAAATATGAGCGGATTGATGGAGGAATCACAGGGAACATGCGTCAGGAGGCGATTGATCGCTTCAATGGTATACAGCTCCTACTTCTTCTGTAAAATGAAAGCTTGCCTTGTGTGTGCTTAATGCTCATCATGGGGTTGTTGTGGCCCAAGTCTTCTACTGCTTTCCTGGAATTTTAAATTAGTAGCAATTCCCTGTCAGGTGATGTGGGTCAGTTACAAATCCTTCTTTGAGTACTGCACACTCCCTTGATTACTTTTGTTCTCTTGTTTTTAATCTAAGCTCCTGGAGCTCAGCAGTTCTGCTTTCTGCTTTCAACTCGAGCTGGGGGTCTTGGTATTAACTTGGCCACAGCAGATACTGTGATTATCTATGATTCAGACTGGAACCCCCACAACGATATCCAGGTGAGTCTGAATGAGATCACTCACTGTGCAGTAATGCTGAGGAAGAGGAGAAATTAAATAATCAGAGTGAAGGAGTGTGAGGCTTCCCCTCTAGAAATACGCAAAATTAGAGCAGTGGGGATGGGTAGAGATGGGAAGTGAAATAGTGGAGGGATCTTCTAGGGCACAGTCTGCACTAATGCTAAGAGCCAACGTTTAAGCAGGTGGGGAGCTTGTGGAGGTAGGTGGGGTATATCAGACTACTGCTTGTGCAGCTCTAGATTGTTCTGAGCACATCTCTTTTCTAGGCCTTCAGCCGTGCACACAGAATTGGGCAGAACAAGAAAGTGATGATCTACCGCTTTGTGACAAGGGCCTCGGTGGAGGAGCGCATCACGCAGGTGGCCAAGAAGAAGATGATGCTAACTCATCTGGTAGTGAGACCGGGGTTGGGCTCCAAGACAGGCTCCATGTCCAAGCAGGAACTTGATGACATTCTCAAATTTGGCACTGAAGAGCTCTTCAAGGATGAGGCTACTGAGGGGGGTGAGTCCCTGGGAGTAGAACTGAAGGGGATGGGGTGATCTGCCTCCTTATTTAGTGAGAGACTATAGACACAGTGCTGATTATAGCTCCATAAAGAGGATCTAGGGTGGCATTCCTTTTCATAGTCCATTGAGATCCATACAGCAACGCTGCCTGTACTCTTTCTTCAGGGGATAACAAAGAAGGTGAGGACAGCAGTGTCATCCACTATGATGACAAAGCAATTGAGCGTCTGCTGGATCGGAACCAGGATGAAACAGAAGATACAGAACTTCAGGGCATGAATGAATATCTCAGCTCCTTCAAGGTGGCCCAGTATGTGGTTCGTGAGGAGGAGATGGGGGTGAGTATGAGGTGGATGTCAGCTAGTAATGTTCCCCTGAGTGATGGAGGATCAGTTAAGTTAATTGAGCTCTGAAGCTTTTAAGGCCAAGCAGGCAGGCATATATCTACTATGACAGGCTGGGACTTGAGGCACAGGCCCCTAAGTGTGTTACATCTCTGGCAGGAGGAAGAGGAGGTTGAACGGGAAATTATCAAGCAGGAGGAATCTGTGGATCCTGATTACTGGGAGAAACTTCTCCGTCACCATTATGAGCAACAACAGGAGGATCTGGCCAGGAATCTGGGCAAGGGCAAACGTATTCGCAAGCAAGTTAACTACAACGATGGCTCACAGGAGGATAGAGGTACAAATCCACAGGACCCTGAGGGAAAAACGGGTGTAAGTATGTGTTGCTGGGAAGTAACGGAGTAGCGTCTCAGGCTCACGTGCTGTTTTTCTTTCAGACTGGCAGGATGACCAGTCAGATAATCAGTCAGACTATTCAGTTGCTTCTGAAGAAGGAGATGAGGACTTTGATGAGAGGTCTGAAGGTAAGTTCTATTAGAGCCAGAGTTCCTGGGTTGCTTTGAGTGTGGAAACAGCTGGGACTTGATTTGGGTGATTTATATGTTTTGTATACTGCCTGGGGCAGTGTTCACACAGCAATATGCTGTGCATTGTCTCTTACTTAGCTGCATTTCTCTCTTCAGCAGCTCGTCGGCCTAGCCGCAAGGGCCTGAGGAATGATAAGGATAAGCCTCTGCCTCCCTTACTGGCCCGTGTGGGAGGGAACATTGAGGTAAGTTGTGCCAGGGAAGGCATTTGCATCCCAGCTGCTCCTGTATTCCTCTTGCCATATCTGTCTGCTCCTTCATTCTAGGTGTTGGGTTTCAACGCTCGCCAGCGGAAAGCCTTCCTCAATGCTATCATGCGCTATGGAATGCCGCCTCAGGATGCCTTCACCACTCAGTGGCTTGTTCGGGACCTCCGTGGCAAGTCAGAGAAGGAGTTCAAGTGAGTCTGCGTTAGGCAGGAATAGAAGACTGGCAGCAACTAGTCCCTTTGGGGAAGAATGAGAATTGGGCCTTTTCTTGGAGACTGCATTGTGTATTGGTTGACTCTTTGTGGGAGAATGGGATTATTGCTAACTCTCTTACTTGGACTTGACTCTTCAGTCACCAAAAGCAAATGCTTTTATAGGAGTACCATGGCTCTACAAGCATGTAATGAATACTCTCTCAGAGTCTTTCTTGGGTTTATGATTGTTTCTGGCTCAAGACTCTTGATTTAGCTGTGTGTCCTCTATGCATGTAGTGATTCCATTAGAATTCTTGAAGGAGCCTGAAGCCGCAGAACTTGTTACGATGGGTTAAGAGTCTCAGGGTAATTTCCCTTATGTGCTGGCAGAGGTCTGCCAATGCGTGTCTCCAGATAATGCAATTTGTGGACTCACTGCTGGTCTCCCGATGGCTGCAGGGCCTATGTGTCGCTGTTCATGCGCCATTTGTGTGAGCCTGGAGCTGACGGCGCAGAGACCTTTGCAGACGGGGTCCCACGGGAAGGGCTGTCCCGACAGCACGTCCTTACTCGCATCGGGGTCATGTCACTTATTCGCAAAAAGGTAGGTGCCTAGCAGAGCAATGTGGCCTTTGCTGGTCAGACAGCTGTAGTCACTGGGGTCTTGAGTTAGAGAGTTACCTCTCCTTTCACACCTACTTTCGTTGTGTGCTCAGTGGTCTGCCTCTACAGGTGTATGGATGAGCTTTGTATGACTCCTCCAGTGATGCGTCTTTCTCTCCCCCTTGTGCAGGTGCAGGAGTTTGAGCACGTGAACGGCCGCTGGAGTATGCCAGAACTGGCAGAGATAGAGGAGAACAAGAAACTTTCACAGCCCAGCTCACCCTCTCCCAAAACTCCAACCCCTTCGACGCCAGGGGATACGCAGCCAAACACACCTGCCCCTGTTCCTCCCCCTGGTGAGGGCTCCCCTCTGTTCAGCCTGCGTCCTGACCCTGCCCTGGCTGTTCCCCTCACCAGAACTGTGGTGGTGGGGCTGGGGGTGGACGCAGATCAGCTCACTCTCGTGTTAGGAGGGCTGCCAGAGACATGTGCAAGCCCTTAAAGGCAAGAGAGGACACTGGCTTTCCTGGGATGAGATGGCACCAGAGAGAAGCCCAGCATTTGTGGTGGGCAGGAAAAGAGGGGTCATGTTAGTTCCATTTTGATGGGCCTGATCTCTGGGAGCAACAGAGAAAGGGGGCTTTGTAACAGGGAAGACCTTACTGATTTGCTTCACTTTTGTCTGCTGTGCTGCTCTGGTGTGGGGAATACACAGAAGACGGAGTAAAAGTAGAAGAAGGAGCTAATGCTAAGGAGCAAGGAGAACCAGCTGAACCAGAGAAGGAGCTCAGTGCCTCTGCTACTGAAACAGAGGCCCCTATGGAGGTGAGCTTTGGCTTTTTTGCCTTGTAATTTCTCTTGCAAATGTCTCTACTTCTGCCTCCTCCTCATTTCAGCTGAGGCAGAGATGAGTTTTTAGAGCAATATTTAAAGATAACTCTAGTCCTCAGAATTGGCGTCACAGTTTCATGTGTCTTTGCTTTTCAAACGTCTGTGATTGTGTTCAGTTGTCGTGCACTGCTGTACTTTGTGTCTCACTGATGGCTGTCCTCAGCAGTGTGCTCAGCCTGTGGAGACACCGCCCCAGGAAGCAAAATCCCCAGTGAACTCCACAGAAACAGATGAGAAAAAAGTAGAGGAAACGGAAGTGAAGGAAAGACCAGATGAACCAATGGAAGTAGAAAGCAAAGGTACAAGGCATTTCATCCTAAAGAAATAGGCTTGCATGTAGAAAATCAGTGGGAAGTTACAGAATACTACTGGGTTTGACTGGTTGAAGAACAAAACTGTGGACTTGCTATCTTCACGTGCATTTCATTTTCCCTATCTTTCCTGCAGCTGATGTGGAGAAAGTGGAAGACAGAGCAGCTACTGAAAATCCCCCTGACCCTCCTATAATCACTCTGGATGAGAAAGGTGAGGCATGATGACTCCCTTCTCTTCCTTAACTCTTCTTCTGCAAGGATTCCTTGTGGATCGAGCTTGTGGTATCTGCCATGTTTGTTGTAATAACCTCCTGTGTGTACAGATGAGAAAAAGGACGATGATAAGAGAGACGTGGTGATGCTGCAGAATGGAGAGATGCTGAAGGAGTCAGTAGATGAAAGGCACAAGAAGGCAGTAAAGCAGCGCTTCATGTTCAACATAGCAGATGGTGGTTTCACTGGTATGAGATCTTCATCTGCTTGAACTTGTTTATATAAGCTCCTGCTTATGTTTGTGAAGTAACTTCCAACTGTTCTGGTGTCTCTTGCCTTTCCAGAGCTGCACTCCCTCTGGCAGAATGAGGAGCGGGCTGCAACTGTCACCAAGAAGACGTACGAGATCTGGCACCGGCGCCATGACTACTGGCTCCTGGCTGGGATTATCAAGTATCCTTGCCATGACAGACACATTCTCCCACCTTGTACATAATTTGTCACGGTGAAAGTGACCATTCTGAACCTGACTGGAGTAGGTTAAGTGAGAGAGTGCTTTATCTTCTTCACAGGAGTGAAAGTGATGGTGGGAGGGGGAGCTTCCTGCAGAATAGTTAAGACTTAGCAGGTCATAGATCTCATTCCTTTTCCTCTGCTCCTGTTCGTCCCCTCTCTGTACCCCCTTTCCCCACTCCCTCTGGAGAACAGTACTGCCTGGGCTGTGTATTCCCTTGTTTTCACTGCCTTTGTTTGCCTGAGCTCATCCCATCTCAGTCATGGCTATGCCCGTTGGCAGGATATTCAGAATGATCCACGTTACGCCATCCTCAATGAGCCCTTCAAGGGTGAGATGAACAGGGGTAACTTCCTGGAAATAAAGAATAAGTTCTTGGCAAGGAGATTTAAGGTAAGGATTTCTCTTTAGTGTGATAACTGCCTGGATCTCTAAGAACAAGTTCTTGCAGTTCTGAGTTTCCACTAAGAAAGTGAAAGATATATGCAGTGCCTTTTGTTTTAGGGGTAATAAAAAAAATACGTATCTCAGGATCATGGTGTTGCTCTATGATAGGAGCTCCCTTTTTTCTGGAAATTATATTGGGGAGTTTGGTTCAGTGCTCACTATCCAAATGTTTATTGAACCAAGTGGTAAGCAAGAGGCTTAAGGTTCAAGCAGTTGTTTTTGTCACAGCTTCTGCTCAGTCTGCTGCCACGCACTCCATGTGCCTGAACAGAATTCTGGGTTGCTGAAAGGGCTGCCTTCAGTCTCTACTTCGTCCTCTTTAGGAGTGAACATAGCATAGTTGTGGGAGTGATTTAGGATCAAGTAAAAGCCGTGTAGGTCTCAGTCTTGGGGCAAAACATTGATTGACTGTAGACTGAATGATCAGTTCTGCACTGACAGGATTCCAGCTGATTTCTCCAAATGCTTACAAGATTGTAGACTTTTTTTATAAATAGGATGGAATACTTTTCCCTTGGGTTCAAAGAGTAATCTCCATCCTGTTTGCCTCATAAAGAATGTGTAAAAAGAATTAGAGGAGGAATGAAAATACTACAACTAGAGGAGTTGTAGTAATCTATTAAACCCAATGTCCCCTGGTTTTCTTGTGTATCTGACTTGGCTTCATGAAGCCCTTATTGTTTTGGGCTGCTCATTAAAACTGACTGGTGAAAGCAGATTCAGCGACACAGTCTCACCTTATGGTGAAATGGTGGGGAATTGGATGAGGAGGGACTGGGGGTGCAAGCAAGACTCCTTGTCAGGCAGCTGCTGAGAGACTCGTTCCTGCCCCCCCTGCAGCTCCTGGAGCAAGCGCTGGTGATCGAGGAGCAGCTGCGGCGAGCCGCCTATCTGAACATGTCCGAAGACCCGTCTCACCCATCCATGGCTCTGAACACACGGTTTGCCGAGGTGGAATGCCTGGCTGAGAGCCACCAGCACCTGTCCAAGGAGTCGATGGCTGGGAACAAACCCGCCAATGCTGTGCTGCACAAAGGTAATGCGATGTGGTAAGCAAGGGTGGGACAGGTGTTGAGCAGGGGTGTCCCTTTCCCGTCCGAACGGATGTCCCTTTCTCTCGTAGTTCTGAAGCAGCTGGAGGAGCTGTTGAGTGACATGAAGGCCGACGTGACTCGTCTGCCTGCCACGATCGCCCGCATCCCCCCCGTGGCAGTGCGCCTCCAGATGTCGGAGCGCAACATCCTCAGCCGCCTGGCCAACCGCAGCAGCGAGCCCCCGCCGCCGCCCCCTCCCCAACAAGTACGTACCCTCTGTGGTCACTGAGGGAGCTGCGGGCGCAGGGGGCCTCCGTGGGCCAGCCCGGGAGTCTCAGGTCCTCTCTTGCCCCACAGGTCGCCCAGCAGCAGTGAGTTCCTGGCCCAGTGCTGTTGACCTTTCGGCCAAGCTGAAGTGACCCCCCCCCAGCCCACCCCTTCACACTCTGCCCCTCTGCCTGACATTCCTGACTGGGTGCTGTTTCCCTCCATGGAAGCTGCTGCTCAGGTCTCTGGAAGGAGAAGGACCTCCTTCCTCTGCAGCCAGCCCGTTGGAGCAAGGAGTGTGTTTAGGAGACAGGGGGATGGATGTATGATGGACTCTGTATATAGTGACTGGAGGCCCCAGCGCCATGTCTGTTACATGGAGAACCTGGCTGCATTGCTCGTTGCCTCCGCCTGGAATTCCAGTTTGCGTTCTTAATTTTATTTTGAGTTTGTTTACTGAGACAAGTGCGCAGGCAAGACCAAGCAAAAGCCAGGACAGAGACAAAGCTACCTCCATCAAAATCCTTTTTAATACAAAAACTGACCGGACTTGTCAACTAATAAGCAGCTTGAAGACAAAAGAAAAAAACAACAACGGAAAACCAACAAAAAACAGAGCAAAACGTTGATAAAACTGAAAAATAAAGTTTCCTTGTATTTTATTTTGTTGTCTCTATTACCATGAGTGTGCTGGGATAAGTAGGTGGTCTTAACATTGAAAAGAGAGGTAGTTGTGTCTTTCTGCTGTATCAGGGCACCCTTTGGAGTATCCTACACCTCTGAGCGGGGTAGTGGATGTCCCACCCCTGGCGATGTTCAAGGCCAGGTTTGGGAAGGCCTTGAGGAACCTGGTCTCAGGAGTGGTGTCCCTACCCCTGGCATGGGTGTGGGGCTAGATGATCTTTAACCCTCTTCGCCTGCACCTTACAGTCTCTGATTCTCTCTTTCCTCCTTGCCCGTGTACCCCGCCTGTCTCTGTGCCTGCCTGGGGCTGTTCAGCCCCTGCCGCGCTGCGGGCCCGCCCGTGAGTGCCCGCGGCGGGCCGGGCCGTGACGTTTCCGGCAGGGCCAATCAGCGATCGCGGTCGGCGGCGCCGGCCAATGGGCGGGGCGGGGCGGGCCCGCGGCGGGCGCGTGCGCCGGGGCGGCGGGGAGCGCGGCACGTGTGGCGCGGGGCCCGCGGCGCGGCCATGGGGCGGAAGCTCGACCCCACCAGGAAGGAGAAGCGCGGCCCCGGGCGCAAGGCCCGCAAGCAGCGCGGGGCCGAGGTGGAGCTGGCCCGCTTCCTGCCGCCAGGTAAGTGCGGCCGGGACCGGGCCGCGGCCGCCCCGCGGCGCCCGCGGCCCTCTCACCGCCGCGTGTCTTCCCGCAGAGCCGGAGACCGGCAGAAAGAAGCTCTCCAGTCACGGCAGAAAGAGGTGAGGGGGCCGGTTCGGCGGGCCGGGGTTTGCGGGCCGGGCCCGGGCTGATCGCCGCCTCCCCTCCCGATGCAGGGCCGCCAAGAGGCGACTGGGAGCGGGCAGCGGCCCGGCGGGGAAGAGGCCGCTCGGAGGAGGAGGAGGAGAGCGGGAGCCGACAGGTGAGCGAGTGGGATGGGAGCGGGTCCGAACCGGGCTGACGGGCCCCCGGCCGGCTTCACCCCGGGCGCCGCCGCCACCGTCCTTCTCTGGCGTCGTTTCCAAGGCAGGGGACACGTGGGATTTGATAATTTTAAATCACAGAGTCCTAGAGTATCCTGAGCTGGAAGGGACCCGCAAGGATAATTGGGTGTAGCTCCTGGCCCTGCACAGGATCACCCCAAGAGTCACACCATATTCCTGAAAGTGCTGTCCAGACACTTCTTGAACTCAGACGGACTTGGTGCTGTGATCACTTTCTTGGGAACTTATTCTAGTGCCCAGCCGTCCTCTGGATGAAGAATCTTTTTCTGATATCCCACCTAAACCTCTCCAGACACAACTTTGATTGCCGTTCCCTCGGATCCTGTCACTGGTCACTACAGAGAAGAGATCAGTGCCTGCCCCTCCTCTTCCCCTCATGAGGAAATTGCAGACTGCAGTGATCTCTCTCCTCAGTGTCCTCTTCTCCAGGCTGAACAGACCAAGTGACCTCAGCTGCCCCTCACAAGGCTTCCCCTCCAGACCCTTCATCATCTTGGCCCTCTTTTGGGGTCTCTCTAATAGATAACAACAATGAATTCTATCTGATTTCTGGTGGCTGCCATGCCAGGAGGCAGCGTTGTCTCAAGAACTAGTCAAAGGTGTCTCTTCTGTATGTTAAATCCATTTTTTACTTATCCTCCATTCACAGCAAGGTTGTTGCAGGCTGCTTTTATAGCTGAGGCTTTAAAATCTTTGTGTTACATCTTGTGCAACCTAGGAAACTCTTGAAGTAGAAAGAAGGAAGAGTAGACAAAGATTGGGACAGAGGGTACTGTAATATGTCAGAGCAAATACCATAAGAATTTTGTGGCAGTGTTTTAATTTGGTAGTTCTGGTTAGATCTCCTGAAAGGTTCACTGGGGGAGAAGTGAGAATATGCCCAGTACTTCATGAGATGTAGAGACCAAGCAGTCCCTCCCTCTGGACAGGTAGCTCAGGACTTTTTTGTGTAAAAGCTGAAAAAGCAGAGCAGCTGATTTTTGGAAATAATTCCTAACTTTAAACCACTTCTTCTGCCTCTAGTTGAAGAGCAGCCGTCCCCACAGAAGGAGAAACGTGCTGTAAAGGCAGCAGGACAAACTGCCCGTGGCCGATCTGGCTTCACTGATGGCAATTCCAAGTGGCTGGTTCCAGCCAAAGCCAAGAAAACCCAACCTAAAGGAAACCATGTGGAATTATCCAGTGATGGTGAGGTGGAAGAGGGCAGCTGGGAGATGGAGGAGGAGGAGGATGGGAGCAGCGATGAAATGGTGGATGATTATGGTGCCTCATCATCAGAGGAAGAAGAGGTAGGAACTTCCTGCCCTAAACTACACAAGAAATGCTTGGTGTTGTTGGCTGGAAGGACCCCTTGGGCTTGGGGAGAAAGGATGGCTTTAGTGGCAGGGGATGGTGAAGTGGTGCAGAACTTTCTTCTTTCCTTCACAAGAATGATTTCAAGTTTAACAGCTGATTCCAGCATAACGTTCAGTGCTTTTGCTTGTTGTCCCTTTTAAACACAGCAAGTAAATTTCACAGATGGTGGGAAAAAAGGGGAGACTGTGGATGTTTTTTGATTTATCTTTTATCTCTATTTAGCTGCTGCCTATTGAAAAAAATGCCCTGAAGCAGAAGCGTGACAGGTGAGTGTGTAGAGCCTTTCTTGGATAGATGAGAAGCCTGTGTTGTTATTCTTCTGTCTTTTCTGCCATCTGAGAAATGGTAGTTGAGAAGTGTTTGTGTGATCCTGTTCTTGGTCCTTAGGGAAGGCTTCAGTGAAGATGACAGTGAAGAAGAGGAGGAGGAAGAGGAAGCAGAGGAGGCAAGCAAGCAGAAAATGGGACAGAAGGAAGAAGAGGGCCCAGATCTGCAGCTCAATGTGGATATAGATGAACAATTTAAACTGCCAACTAGTGAAGAGATTGAGAAGGAGGATATCCTTTTTATCTGTGACATCCATAAGCCATGTGCGTGATGCAGCATGGGGCCTGGATTATAACCAAAAAGCTTCACTTGGACTTCATCGTGCATATTGCTTAGCAAAAGTGTCTGTGCATGACAAGGTATTTTTAGCTGAGCTGTCCTAATAGATACTGTATAATGCTGTGGTTTTGTATAGCACAGCTAGAAATCTGTGACGCCCTGCATGGGGCTTGGAACCTGCCCTAATTTCCTTTCTAGTCCTAAATACATATGGATGTCTTATTATGTGGTTTGTTCCTTTTTACCCTGATTTTCCTGGTGGGTGTTTGTATAACCCATTCCCAGAGTTTCTGATGGCAGCAATTCTAGCATCCAAAGTGCTTGCTGCTGGACTTTGGTGATGTCAATCTCCTGCCTCCCTTCTTACTCTCCTCTGTACCCCTTGGTTGCCCTTGGGCAACTTCTAGTCTCTTTTCTGCTGCAGGTAATGCTTTCAGTGTTAAAACACTTCTTTTGTTGGGTTTTTTTGTCTATTTTTCTCTGTTTACCTAGAGTAATTCTTTCAAACACCCTCTAGTTCTGCCTTGTGAACTTTTTTTGTTGGGTTTCATCCCATGAATCCTGCATCTGCTGAGCTCTGATGGAAGCAGTATTGCAGCCTCTGGCGCAGGCGCTGTTGCGGTGCGTGAG
Organism: Prinia subflava; assembly: GCF_021018805.1. NCBI lineage: Eukaryota > Metazoa > Chordata > Aves > Passeriformes > Cisticolidae > Prinia > Prinia subflava. Next base: position 19,055,480 of record NC_086249.1, read on the forward strand.
TCCAGCACTGTACTTGTAAAGAGCCCCTGTGCGAGTTCCTTGGCTGCTGATGATTCCTTGACGGTGTTCCCACCTGCTGAGCCTCCAGACCTGCACGTCATTCACCAGCGCATCCAGGGCAACATGGAGGTGCTGCAGGACTTTAGGGAGAAGCGGGAGGAGGGCCGCTCCCGGCAGGAATACCTCGCGCTGCTGCGCCGGGACATGGCCGCCTACTACTCCTACAGCGACTTCCTGCTCTCCAAGCTCATGGACATCTTCCCGCTCCCTGAGGTGGGATCCTGCCCTCTCATGGCTGTGCTGACCAGCAGGGGTTGGGCTGCCTCCCTGAGAATTCATTTTTATCTGTTCTCTGTCCCTTCTTCCGTCCAGCTGGTGAACTTCCTGGAGGCTAACGAGGTTCCCCGCCCTGTCACCATTCGCACCAACACGCTGAAGACGCGGCGGCGGGACCTGGCACAGGTGAGCAGGAGCCAGGGGCTGTGTCCTGAGCTGCTGTCCCACGGAGCGGTGCCTCAGTCCCTTGTCCTTGCCCTGCAGGCTCTGATCAACCGTGGTGTGAATCTTGACCCCCTGGGGAAGTGGTCGAAGACGGGACTCGTTATTTATGACTCCACTGTGCCCATCGGTGAGATCGCCTTTACTGTACAGGGCTGAGCTCACCCGCTCCTGCTTCCTTTCCTTGCACGTGTCATCTTCTTCTGTTCTGCCTTCCCTGCCCAGGTGCCACCCCAGAGTATCTGGCTGGACACTACATGCTGCAAGGAGCCTCCAGTCTTCTCCCTGTCATGGCGCTGGCTCCGCAGGAGAACGAGCGCATCCTGGATATGTGCTGTGCCCCAGGAGGCAAGACCAGCTACATAGGTACCACCCTGGAGCCTTGGGAGGGATGCTCTGTCAAGTGAGGAGTTTCCACAGGTCTCCACAGAAAGGGGGAATACAGGGGGACTGAATTTGAGGAAAGGAGGGGGTGGCTGTCACTGGAGACAAAGGCACGAGAAGTTTTCAGTCCCTTGCTGGTGTGTTTTGCCCTCTGGCAGCTCAGCTTATGAAGAACACAGGGATGATCCTGGCTAACGACAGCAGTGCTGAGCGGCTGCGTAGCGTGGTGGGGAATTTGCACCGGCTGGGAGTCACCAATGCCGTTGTGAGTAACTGCGATGGACGCCAGTTCCCCAAGGTATGCTCCTGTTTGCAGTGCTCACCCAGAGCTGCTGTGCTGGCCCTTTAGTGAAGCAGTGCTCTCCAAAGTCACCTGCTGCAGGAGGATGAGCAGATCTGCTGGGGAATGTGTTTATTTGATACAGAGGCAGGAAGGTGGACAGGGGAAGAGGGAGAAGGAGTATTTCCTGCCTTCCCAGTCTTCTGGTTCTCCTTCTAGTCTTGGCCTTCTTTTGAGTCCCCCACCTGTGAGCGTAATTCCAAGTCTACATCTGCCTCCAAATCTAAATCTGCATCTGTGTAGGTTCTTGGAGGCTTCGACCGTGTCTTGCTCGATGCTCCTTGTAGCGGAACAGGCGTCATTTCCAAGGATCCTGCTGTCAAAACCAACAAGGTGGGTGACCAGTGCAGACTCAAGTATGAGTCATGAGAGAAAGGCCTTTGGGGCAGCTTTATTCTTGAGAGATACCTACAGTACATTTTCCTTTCTTATTCTGTGTGTTGTACCAGGGCTAGGTTTTTGAGATTACTTCTGCAGAAGACTCCAGACTCTTGTACATTATATGTGCTTTGCTCTCCTGTCATTCCCTCATCCACAGCAGAGGCCTGGGGTGCTTCCCTGTGCCTGTGGCATCCTACCCTTCCTTTGTCTCTCAGGATGAGGCGGATATCCTGCGTTGTGCCCACCTGCAGAAGGAGCTGATTCTTAGCGCCATAGATTCAGTCAACGCTGCCTCGGAGACAGGGGGCTACATTGTCTACTGCACTTGCTCCATCATGGTGAGTGCCTTCTGCCATGATCTGCTGGGGTCCCCTCCTCAGGAGATGGTGAATTCTGGATCCTAATGCTTGGCCTCTGGCAGGTGGAGGAGAACGAGTGGGTTGTGGATTACGCCCTGAAGAAACGCAATGTCCGTTTGGTGGCCACAGGCCTGGACTTTGGCAAGGAAGGCTTCACCAGGTGTGTGCCAGGGCACAAGCTGCACACGTGACGGCTCCTTGGGGGCCAGATGTGAGCAGAGGTGTTCTGTCCTCCTCACCCCCTTCCTCCCGCAGGTTCAGGGACCGCCGCTTCCACCCGTCCCTCAAGTCCACGCGCCGTTTCTACCCCCACACGCACAATATGGATGGGTTCTTCATCGCCAAGCTCAAGAAGTTCTCCAACGCCATCCCACAGGCACGGAAAGGTACCGTGGTGCTGGAGCTCGGCTGCGCTGGCCGGGCTGCCCCCGCAGGCTGCTTCCCCTGTGGCAGGCACGCGGGTTCTCCCCACAGCGCCTTCCTCTCCTTTCAGATGAAGAGCCTGCTGTGGAAGCAGCCGCTCCGCCCGCTGTCCCCGATACCAGCATCGCAGAGCCTCTGCCAAAAAAGAAGAAACTTGAGAGATCAAAAGCTGAAGAAGAGCAGAAGCTGCCCCAACCTGCTCTGAAGAAGAAACTTTCCTTGCAAGCACAGAGGAGACCCTTGAAGGCTGTCCGACCTTTTCCCAAAATGATGCGGCCTAAAGTCCTGACCAGGAAGAAGAAGCATAGAGTGAAGGCGAATGGACAGTGAGAGGAACTGCTTTTCCACGTCTTGGTCCCATCCTTGGAGAGCAAAGGCTGCTGCAGCACTGTGTGTATCCCCACCATGCTGCTCTGTGCAGATCAGCTCTGAGCGCCTGGGACAAGGATAGCCCCCTTTGCTCCTTCCCTTTGCATCAAGGGCTGATGCACTGACCCATTAAAAGTTTTATACTCTTGCTCAAGTCTTGTTCTTTTTCCTTGGAACACAAAATGAAGAATTCTGCTGTCCCCTTATTCCCTACAAGGGGGATGTTTGTGAAGAAGCAGTGGGAGCTGAAATCCTTGCTGCCTGCATGAAGGCTGTATTGTGTGGAGCTGTCAGCTGAGTGCTTTGTCTGGGCAGGGCTCTAGCCCAGTGGCTCCCCAGTTCCGTGTTGTCACTTAGTTCACTCTTGTGACTGTCCCCATTTCATCATTTCTCTGGTCCCCAGCAGTCTCAGTTCTTGGCCTCCCAGACTTGAGCAGGGATTGCTTTTGGTTTGTGGAGCTGTACAATGAAGTTCTTTTTGCCTTTATGTTCACCCAGATGCAGCTGCTTCTCCTTAAGACATAGCAGGCAGTGGTCTGGGCTGTTTCTATTTAAATGTCCTGGTCTGCTACATGTGAGGCTGCAGCTTTCCCACTCACTATCAAAGCCACCAGGCACAGAGTGATCAGCAGAAACCGAGGGAACCTGCTGTGATGGGTGCCCAGGGAAACACAAAACAGCACTTAAAAAACACAAGCAATGAAAAAGGCCTAATCCTGTTCTGGATCCCTGGCCCATCAAAGCTGGACTGTGCTGGTGGATTGTCTGCCCACACTTTGGTGGGTCACTGGCAGCTGCTCCTCAGGCTTGTGGTGTGTGTGCTGCCTGGTTCTCAGGCCTCCTTTCCTGCTTGCAGGCTAGCCCAGCTTGCAGTGAGCTAAGGGACCAGCAGCGTGTGTGCATGCCGGGAAAATGGCTGGGATTAGCTTAATGCGAGGCCAGGACAGATGGTGGTAACTGGGAGCAGGGCTGAGCCACACAGGCACACTGACCAGCAGCCAGTCTCCATGTGACTGGCTGCTGTGCATTCCTCTCTATTCCCCATGCTCAATTCTCCCTGATTTAGCTTAATGCCTCCCTTTTGCCTCCTTCTATCCTTCACCTCAACACCCCATAGCAAGTTTTGTTCCCATAATCTCCCTTGAAACATTGCACGATAAACTTTACACAGTCCTGAAATTACCCTCAAACATCCTATCAGAGATCTGTTCTTTCCCACGAAGCCCATGATAATGCTGCTTTTTTATCAGTTGTGAAGTTTCTGGCTGAAGCTCTTTAGGGTTACACTTGAGTGGTTCCTGTAATGGTTCGGTCTCTCAGCGTCTCAGGAGTCCAGTCTTTGTTAGAGACCTTGTTATCTTCTGCTTTTTAGGGCTTATCTATCTGTGTGTTTTATGAACTATAGCCCTGTTTGGAGTGGGGAAGGGCAGAGGGGACTGACTTTATAATTTTGTGTTGAATAGCCATTAAACAAATATCTTCATAGTTTAAAATTAACTTTTTCCCCATGCTTCCCCAGTGAATTAGGTCAGGGAGGAGCCTCTGAATGCATCTGTCTCACTCTGGACTAGTGTGATGAGGTCTGGATTGTTGGATACAGAGGACCCAAGGGAAGATTTTCGGTGTCTTTCAGAATAATTAAATAAATGTCAGGTTCAATAGCACACAAGGGGAGGAATTACTGCTTCAATACTGCATTTCTAGTACCCCCATCTGCATAAAGACTGTAAAATTGGTAAATGTTCAGAGAGGACAAATAGATCCTAAATTTTGGTGAGAGAAGCAGCAAGAGCCTCTTTAAGCCCTGGGCCTGTCCTTTCGGGAGCGATGCTGATCTGTCCTGTTGTTGCTGCCCCTGCTGCAGTAACCATGTGAGTGTGCAGCCTCAGCTTGAGAACCAGTTTATCCTGATAACCCCAGCAGCAGGGACAGAGTTTTCCTGGTTGGGATCCCAAGGTGACTGTCTGGTTTCCAGCAATGTCCAAATTATGATGGAATTTCAGCCCTGAGATGCAGGACTATGCTTTATGAAATGCAGAAATGCTGCTTTAACTGTGTCAATAAAACTTCTCTCCTGCTGAGCATTCTTCCAATCACTTGGCATGCCTGCAAACCTTTTGTTATAGCTGTGAAGAGATGGGAGAAGTTTTCACCTCTCTTTGGTGGTTTGATCTCCTGCTCTTGACATCAGCCATTGCAGTTATTGTTGCTCAGAGAGATAATGTTGAGTGAGACACTGGAATGCCGCCATCGAGCTTCAGAGGCAGCACTGGGGATGCAGCAGCTGGGGACAAAGCTCAGTGGTTTCCTCTGCATTCTGGTACAAGGCTGTGGTCACATTAGGCTTGTGCTTGCAGCTGCCTTCTTACTCTGGGAATCTTTTGTTACTTGCAAGCTGAGATTTCTGGAAAATGTGACTGCTGGATCACCTTTCAGTACCTTCCTTTAATGTGTTTTAATATCTGAAAGCTGCTGATAACGTGGCTTGTGAGAGCTGAGACAGAGCAAAGCAAGAACTGAGGCAGAGCAAGGATTGAAAGCAGATCTGAGGTAAAAATGCTGTCACAGATTAAAAGCTTGTTGAGAGAAGTCGTGATATCTGTTCCACTGTGCTGCTTGCAGTCCTCCCCAAACTGGGAGTCTGCTGGAGCAGCCTTGTCAGGGCACAATGAAGACAGCCAGCTGGCAGCTCCTGCCTCGCAGGCTCCGGAGTGCTGCCAGGAGGGAGAGGCAGGCCCTGCACTGCTGCACCCCTGGGGGGGTGCAGGAAGGAAAATTAAGACTTCTGGGGACAAGAGCGTGTAATGGAAGGAGAGGAGACTCCAGAGGCGACGGGGGTCGGCCACTGACCTAGTGATGTCATGTGCTGTAATGTCTGTTCTGGGCGGCCGTGCTGCGTCTGGTTGCACTGTCTCATGTCTGGCTGCGTCCAGGAAGGGGCTGAAATCCTGCACCGCACACTTCGGGGACTTGGGTATGAAATTTGGATCTTTGTGCACACACTACACTGCACATAGCACCCAGAGATACAGGCACTTGTAGGAGCTGAATCCATAAATGGCCAAAGTGCCATCGGTGAGTCTTGTTCCCACAAACTGTCCATCCCTGCCAGGGAGGATGTGGAGAGCTCCTGAGGAGGATGTCTGCAAGTCGCACCTGCCTGATGGAGTCAGCCAGGAACTGCTGAGAAGGTAAGGTCAGTTTGGTCCCAGGGTCTAGTACTGCCTAGAACTGCCTTCTCATAAAGACCTGGCTCCAAAACTCCCTCCTGGACTGATGTTTGTGTATTTTTAGAAGAAAATCCATTCCCTCCTTTGTTGCTAGACAGGAACGTTTCTGTGTGTTAACTGTGGTGATCACCAAGTTGCTGGTGGCAGCTGCTCCTCTGTACCAATTTCTCCACATTTGCACCTGAATCCAGGCAGCTGACTGGGCTGATGACTTTGCTAGGCCCAGAAGTTGCGTGTTCATTGCAACACCTCCCTCTGGTTGTGGATAGAAGCAATTTTTTGGGTCATTTTTAGTGAAGAATCTTGGAAGTTGGATGACTTGGAGACTTCACACAGAAATATTTCAGCAGTGTGCAAGGGAGAAGGTACCACTGAGGAACTCGGAGGGAAAGGGGAACAGGGACATGGGGTACAGACACACCAAGGAGACCTATGACTTACAAAAAGAGCCTCTGCGAAAGCTGTGGAGCTAATTTGGACTGGTTTCACCTACGAAATACCTTTGCAAGGAGGATGTGTTAGCTTCCAAGAGCTTCTGAGATCTGGGAGAGGAGGAGCATCTCAGTCTGGTAATGGATGTCACAGCTTGGCAAATGATTGGTGATTTTAACAGGGGGTTGCCACCTGGGGAACCAACCTTGATTTGCCCATGGAGGATAGAGGTAGAGGCCTAATCTCTTTTTACTGTGCTATCAGCAATTAGAGTCCCACATGAGTACCTGATCTGAACTACAGGAATTTGAATTGTCTGTTTTGCACAGAAAATGCAGTGCTTCTTTCTTGGCCTTAAAATCTGTGGAAGTAAAATAAATACCACCATGTTTGCGAATAAGTGTCTTTTTTCACCTTGGCTACAGGTATGATTTTAAGAGCTGCAATGTACAGCTCTGCATGTCAGCAGCTGCGGTCCAGCAGTGTCACTGTTGACCCTGAGCGGATAAACTGGGGGCAGGAGCCATCAGAGGGTCTGGAGAAGTGCCAGGTGTTAGGTGAAGCAAGAGAGGAAGATAAGGAGAAGGAGCTGTTGTGCTGCAGTGAGACTGAAGCCCAGAGGAGGAGAGCTGGGGTCCCCTGGGTAGGATTGTCTCTAGTTTCTGGGCTTCTGCAGGAATAACTAGAATAGGTTGGCTCTTTGCCACAGTTGTCTTCTGCATTAGTAAGAATCCTGTACCCCAGCAAGTATCCTAGGCAAAGGAAGCTAGAGCAAAAAGGAGGCTCTACACTGCCTCCTGTCCAGGAGACAGCAGTAGTGTTGGTGGGAAGAGGTGCTGGAGGCCTGTAGCCCAATTCCTGCTGTAAGCAGGGCTCTCCCGGCACTAGGTCACATCACTGGATTTGCATAGCTGGGCCCTGAGAACCACCACAGCCAGAGATTCCACCACCTGCTTCAGTGCTGTGCTGGCCTCCTGGTAAAAAAAGCTTTTCCTGATGGATGGCAATGCCTTCCTCTACTGGCATTTCATTAATCAGCTCCACTTGCTGGGTTTCCCCAGCCTGACAGGAGCTGGCCAAGCAGGGCTTGGGACAGCACTTGCTGCACAGTTTGTGGCGTTGCTCTTGCCCGTGCTCCTCGCTGGCTGCACACAGCAGCAGATCCCCCCTGTCTGACCCTGCCTGCCCAGGTGCAAGGGTGTGGAGGGGTAAAACCACGAGTATGTGAGGGGGGAGGATGCTGGCAGAAAGCACGGGCTGCCAGGCACGCAGGCAGGCTGTGGCAGCGTGGGGGGCGGGTGACAGGACGGGGCAGCAGGAAGGAGGGAGTCAGCAGTGGCTAAAGGTCACATGCTGGGAGGTTTCCGAGCTGGAGCTGTCACTGCTGCTTCAAAACAAGCTTTGTGACTGGGATCCCTCTTGTCCATCTGTCCTTCTCTTTTCCCTGGCTGTTTATTTGGTAGCATGGCTGCCAGGCACATTGCTCCCTAGCAGCTGCTGTTGCAGCGCTGGTTTCTGGAAGAGGGGGATCTCTTCTGCCAGTCCATGAGGAAAGCCTTCCTGCCCTCCTCTCCCTGGACAAAAGCACTGCTTGCCACCACTCAGCCTCTCTAGTCAGAGGCAGAGCAAAAGAACACCTGAAGATGAAAAGCATTAAAAAGGAGGTGACGGAAGGGAAAAGCTCACTTCTTTCCCAACCTACGCCCATCTTGGAGGGACTGAAATCCAGTTGAGTTCCAGTGGTCATGGGTGTGCCAGGGAGGATGCAGATGGTTACTGGTGGGAGAGGAAGTATTATAAATGCAGTTTGGGGCTGCTGTGGGGAGCTTTGAGCCATGGGCAGGGCAGGGGAGACAGGCAGGCCAGAGGATATAACTGATGCTGGACACAGCAAGGCAGGAGAGGGAAACAAGTTTAATTTCGCCTGCTCCCAGGCCAGGATGGCAGAAAAGTAATGGAGGGATGGAGGAGACCTGTAGCCCTGGAGGAGAAGCAGCAGGGAACATGCAGTAGGCAGACTCCCAGTCAAGACTCACAAAGCTAGCCATCCTCAGTGGAGCTGGGAAGTTCCTGGCACTGTGGATTGAGCCATACCTTTGATCCCACGGGAAGGGCTGTGGCACACTGCCCCACTGGAGCACACCCAGCTCCTTCCACAGAGCTCAGCGCAGTGTGGTGCTGGGCATCTCCAAATTCAAACCCACTGCTCACTCACCCCTTGCTGATGGCTCGGCTGAGACATCAGAGGCTGCTCTGCACAAGTGCCACACTCGGCTCAGCTCCTCAGTGGAAATCCTGGGGGAATGGGCCAGGAACACACAGACAGCAAGGGAACACAGGTGTCCACAGCCATGAAATATTTACATAGTGATCGATTTGTGCACATCTCCTCCCTCCGGATAATGGGGTGAGGGGCGAGGCCAGCGCTTTCTGCAAAATGCACCTGGGGTCGGGGGTAAGAGGAAATGACCTAAAGTAAGCTAAAATAAGGGACATGAAACCAGCCCCCGGCCTGTTTTGTGAACAGGGGAGGAGGAGGGGGTTGCAAGGCAAGCATGATATCTGAGAGGCTGCCTCCGCACAGGCTGCTCTGCCCCACTGCCTCGCCATTGTCCAGCGGCAGCTCCCCGTGGGCGGGCTGCTGGCACAGCGAGGGCACGGCTGTCTTGGGGGGCTCGGGAGAGGATAACGGGAAGGTTTGGGGTGCAGAAGCAAAGTTACGCCCTCGTTAAGGGGGGCAGCTCTGGGAAAGCACTGAATTCTATGCAAAAAAGGATAAAATATTAAAAAGGGGGCAGAGGCACGCTGTGTTGCGGCTGAGCTAGTTACGGAAATCGGCACCAGGCGGGGCTTCAGCTAGCGGTGCCGGAGAGGGACTTCCCTCCCGGGAATCCTGCCGGGCCGCGCCGCGTCCCCTCGCCCCGGGGCGCCCCGAGACCCTCCGGAGAGGCCGAGCCGCCCCTCGGGCCGGCGGAGCAAAGGGAGGTTCTGCTACGTCCCCTCCTCTGCTCGCTCCGCCCGGGGCCGGCGGCGGGGAGCGGGGGGAGCGGGGGCGGCTCTCGGAGCCCGCCGCCGCCGCATCCCCGCCGCAGCGGAAGCCGCGCCCCCGCCGCCGGGGCCGGCCGGGCGCATCCCCCCGCCCGGCGCTCCCCGCCCCGTCCCGCCGCCGCCATGAACCCGCTCTTCGGCCCCAACCTCTTCCTCCTGCCGCAGGAGCAGCAGGGGCTGGCGGGCCCCGAGCTGCCGCCGCCGCCCGCCGCCGAGCCGCTGGCCGGGGAGCCGCCCGCCGGCCCCTTCCCCGCGCCGCCCGCCGCCATGGCCCTCCGCAACGACCTGGGCTCCAACATCAGCGTCCTCAAGACGCTCAACCTGCGGTTCCGCTGCTTCCTGGCCAAGGTCCACGAGCTCGAGCGGCGCAACCGGCAGCTGGAGAAGCAGCTGCAGCAGGCGCTGGAGGAGGGGGCGGGCGGCCGCGGTCGCGGACCCCCGCGCCGGGACCAGGCGGTGCAGACCGGCTTCGTGGGTCCCATCCGCACCCTGGGGCTGGGGCTGGGGCCGGGGCTGGGGCTGGGCTCGGCCCGGGCGCTGGGGTCCCCCGGCTCCCGCCCCGGTGGTCCCGGCCAGCCCTCCGCCTTCTCGGCCGGCTCCCGCTTCATGCCCGGCACCATCTGGTCCTTCTCGCAAGCCCGGCGGCTCGGCCCGGGGCCCGAGACCACCCTGGTGCAGGGACCCGGCGTCTCCTGGGTCCACCCCGACGGCGTGGGAGTGCAGATCGACACCATCACCCCCGAGATCCGAGCGCTCTACAACGTGCTGGCCAAGGTGAAGAGGGAGCGCGACGAGTACAAGCGCAGGTGAGAAGGGCGGCGGGAGCCAGGGCCACCGGCGACATTCCCGGGGCACCGAAACTGTGGATGGGGAGGCTGCAGGGCTCTGCCCGGTGGGCGCTGTGCGGGAGAGGCGGGGAGGGAAGGCGACAGTCCTGGGCAGACTTCTCGGGGGCACGGGCTGCAGGCAGCGTGAGGGAAAATGTGTACCCCTGAAGGCATTTGTTTGTGCATGGGTCTCCTCCCTTGGCACCTGGCGTGTGAACCCTCTCGGGATGTTTGTTGAGCCTTTTTCCATCGTACCAGCCTGGCACGAGGGACTAGAAATGCTTTTCCAGGCAGAGAAGGAACAACTCCAGGAGCTGTGTTTTAAAGCCGAGGGGATCTGGAAATGCTCGGGACGGGAGGAGCGGCCTGAAAGTAGGGTGAGGAAGGTGGACATGCAGCAGTGAGTGGGTTTGGATTGGAGAAGGCTTCTGGAAAAAGTTCTCTGGATGTGTCAGAAGGTGCCGAGAAGCCGCTCAGCAGGGCTGGCCGCTCCTAGGCCCTTTCCCTCGCCAGTGCTCTCCAGCTGGCCCCTCAGCAGCAGAGAGCTGAGGCAGGACACCCCACTCCTCGGGGGCTTTCCTCCCGACCCAAAATAGCTGTGGCTTGGCATGTGCCCTGGGGAAGGGTGTTCAGAACGCCAAGGCGATCTCTTGGCCCGTTCTCTGCCGTGCAGGGCGACCGCCGCTCTCGCCTCTTGCCCGCAGTGCTTTTGAGTCAGGCCGGCCTCCGAGGCTGCCCCGGTTCCGCACGTAGGGTGAAATCAGGCTGGGCCGGCCCCGCGGGGTCAGAGCGGCACTGTAGACTGACACCGCCCTGGGTTGGGGTTTTTCCAGAAGTTATGATGCTTTAGAAGCAGTTAGAAAGTTTGTGATTGCACACCCGACTCCCCACGGGAGCTGTGTCACTGATCGCTTCTGCATAGCCACGGGCTCCAGTGCCGAGACCGAGGCCGGGGTCCAAGATGACACCTTGTGCTTTTGGCTTTATAAGGCTTAGGCTGAGCAAACTCGCCTGTCAGATGCTCTGAAGGCACTGAGCAAGGCATGTGGAAGGGAAGAACTGGCATCTCTTCTTGCCCACCAGCTGCTGCGTGTACCTGAGGCCTTTTGTTACTGAGCCAGTGCTCAGGCTCCTTCTCCAGAGGGGAGCAGCACTCCTTGCACGGCATTTTCAGATCGGAGAGTGGGAAGCTGGAGCCAGTGTTTTGGCCAGAAAAGCTCGAGCCTCAAAGTGGGTCAGCCAGAGAGGACCAAGCTGGGTTTGTTGGTGCTGTGGAAACTTTGAGAAAAGGGAGAGCTTTTCAGGATCGTCCTGCTCTGGCAAGTGAGCTTCAGGGAAGGCTGCAGAGGGGGTGACAGGGGGACTGCTGAGGGTGAGATGGGGCACCACAAGCTGCTATGAGCCGATGTTATTGGTGGGATCTATTTTTGGAGCGTGTTACCAGGAGCTGGGGGAAAGCAGACCCCACCCCCAGACCCTATCCAGCACTGGGAACTTTGTGACGGGTACAGCCAGGTCCCAAACAGGGGAATGGGACAGAAGGATCCCATTTCCACACCCCTCTCCATGCTGGGGGCTGACACCAACATCCCTTGGGAGCTGAGAGTTCCCTGCCACGGTGGGCTGTGATCTGCCATGGGGACAGTGCAGCTGGTGTCATGCCTTTGCCACCTGCCTGGAGACAGATGGAAGAGACCACATTAACACAGGAGTTCACAGTTCTCTTACCCATGGCTTGGAGCTGGAGCTTGTGCTTTTTTCAGGACAACTTTGTTGCCGTGCGCCCCACAGCACTTGGAGCAGTGCAGCAGGAGCTTCACTCTGGATACAGAGGGCCTGGAATTCAAGTCAGGGATCCAGGAGGGCTATGAGGGCTAGAGGAAGGGATGAGAATAGTTGCAGCAGCAGGAGAGAGGCTTACAGGATCTGCACTTGGGAGGAGCAGACTGAAATTAGGTGGCCTGGATGGGGGCAGAGGGTATCATACAGACCTGCTGAGCGCTGGGGATCTGGGAGTCTTATCATGTTTGTGCTGTGTGCAACACCTACTGCCTGTATTCACAAGTAGTTCTTATCTTGGATGTTGCAAGGACACGCTGGAGGGATGGAGTGAGTGTGTTAGAGGCACAGAATGGTTTGGGTTGGAGAAGACCTTTAGGGGTTACCTAGTCCAATCTCCCTGCTGTGAGGTTTCACTAGATCAGGTTGCTCAAAGTGCTGACCTTGAACATTTCCAGTGATAGGCCATCCACAACTTCTCTGGTCAACCTGCTCCAGTGTCTTACCACCATCATAAGAAACTATTCCTTATGTCCAGTCTAAAACTACTTTCTTTCAGTTTAAAACCTTCTCCTCGTGTCACTGCAGGCAAAAGGTCTGGTACAAAGTCTCTCCATCATTCTTATAAGCCCCCTTGTTTATTAAAATGCTTCAGAAAGGTCTTTTGTTGTTGTAATTGCCCTCTGAGGAGCTGTGCCAGGCTGCAGGGCCATGCCCATTAAGGTGAGCTCAAACATAGTTCAGATGTGGCAAGAGAGGGATAAGTGGAGCTTCAGGTCCCGAGCAGCCCAAAGCCCCGGGGTGCACTGACCCTGCAGGATGGGGTAAAGCACCCCAGTGCCTGTTGCAGTGAGCAGGACTTTTAAAGATGGGGGAATGGTTGATTTTTCTAGGTGAACTTGTTGAAGGGACTCACCTGGCTGGGACAGCACTGCATCTTTTCGCGTCCCTGGCTGGGGAGAGCTGTCCCATAGCTGGCACGGAGCTGGTCAGGTCTGTGTGGAGCTGGGACTCTCCTGCCCTCGCTGTCTGCCTTTGGGCAGGTTGTTGCTGTGCAGCAGTGCAGGAAGGGCCTCCCCTCTCCCCTTGGCGTGCCGGTGGCCGTGGGGTTGTGTGGGGCAGCCTTGCTTACAGCTGGCAGCGGCCGTGCGGGGCTGCGGGCGCAGTGCTGCAGGCAGGTTATTATTAGGAGTGGTGCATTGCAGGAGGGAGCAGGGGAGAAGGAGCCAGGCAGGAGAGGAGCAGCAGAGAGGTTCGCAGTGGATGGGTGTACAGGTTTGTCCCCAGTGGGGTGAATCCCTGTTTTCTCCTGCCTTTTGAGCCGGTATGTATGTGACCTGTACTTGTCTTCCATAGCACTGGTGTGAAATGAGCTCTTACCAGGATTTGCAGCTGTGCTTTACGTCCCCAGTGAGTCCAGGCTATATAGAGACCCAGAGGGAGGCGGGGACCAAAAAAGAGGCAGTGCCACATCGAGAAAGATGCTGAAATTTTTTTCTTATGGTGGAAGGCGTTTTTGTCCCTGGGGAGGGAGGCTTTGTTTGAGCAGTTCCCATATAAGGGCAGTTCTACCTTTTAACTTTCTCCTTTCTTTTCCCTTCATCTCTCTCCAAAGGGATGGGAACACTCTTTGATTCCCCTTCTGGAGCTGTGGTATGGATCCAGCACCAACACGAGGAGTGCACACTTTTGTCCTCGTTTGAGTAAGGAGCAGTGTTGCTAGCTTTAAGAGCTTAGAAATTCACAAGCCAGGGCTCTCCCACATCGTCAGATTGTCCAGATACCCCGAGATAACAAATGTGAGGGCTTTTCATATGCTTTCTGGCCTCCTAGACCTTAGGGTTTATTGTTCAAACTTGGTGTGAGTAAGTGAGAGGAGAGATTTTTCACATCCTTGTGCAGAGTCGCAGTGTCTGTGTTGGTGCTTGCATGCATTAAATAGAAACCAGACCTCACAGCACCAGGAAGGGCCCAGCTCTGGTTGCTATCCCAGAGCGATCTCGCTTTCTCAGAAAAATCTGGCTCTCCCAGAAGAGCCAGGAGCTGGGTAAGAATGCAGCAGCCCTGCCCCATGCCGCACCGCAGCATATGCCAACCCCCTGCTCTATGGGATGGTCATTTAGCCAAGAGCAGTACGGCTTGGTGGCCTCCCAACAGACCGTGGGCTGGGCCAGCACTGCAGCGTGACCCAGGAGGTTGATCTCTGCAGTGAAATATAATATAATAATTGCTGGGGGATATATCTTTGCACAGCAAGGCTGGGCGCCTTGCAGCTCCGCTTTTTGCGAAGCTGCAGAGCCCAATACCCACCGGACAGCCTGGCCTAAAGTGGCACAATCCATCCTGCTTCCTTGTGGGATGAAACAGCGCTCTTTAGTCCAGCCTGTTACGCAGCAGTAGAGCCAAGGAGTCTTGTGCCCCTGTGCAGGCAGCGTGGCCTGGCACAGGGCAGCCCTCTGCATTGGGACAGGCAGAAGAGCAGCCCTTCACACACATCGTGGTCACTCACACTGTGACATGGTTTGGTGTCAAGATCAGGGTTTGTGCCTCTGGACAGCCTGAGCTGCAACACTGCAGACACACCAACGTGGTCGCAAAAATGATGCGGATGGGGCAGCTCTGCAATCCACCTGCAAACCTGTGTTGTTGAGTGTTGGAGCTGCTGTGGGGCTCAGGGGCAGACGGAGAGGCTGTGAGGGGCCATGGGCCAGCCCCGGTGAGCAGGGCGTGCGGCCCAGCTGCCGAGCAGAGCCTGCGCTCGGTGTCCCCAGCTCCCCCCATGGCAGGGCGGGCGGCCGTGCTGGGGCAGGGTTTGTGCCGGGGGGGCTGATGGGCTCGGCAGCTGCCATGGCCTGAAAACAAGAGGCCGTGCATTCCTGGGCACGTTCTCCTTCCCGCCCCGGTGCTGTCGTCCCCCCTCTCGGATAGCTTTGGGGTGAGCAGCTGCCGCTCTGTCCTCTCCCTTTGGCAGCCAGTGAGGCGAGGCCAATGGGATCTGAGCAGCGTTTGTCTCCCTAGATGGGAAGAGGAGTACACGGTGCGTGTCCAGCTTCAGGACCGGGTGGTTGAGCTGCAGGAGGTGAGCATTGCTGTTCCCCCTTGCCCTGCACCCCAGCTGCCCCACACTTGTGCTAATTTGCACATCTCTCTCTCCCTGCTGCAGGAAGCCCAGGAGGCTGAAGCTTGCCAGGAGGAGCTGGCCATGAAGGTGGAGCAGCTCAAGGCAGAGCTTGTTGTCTTCAAGGGACTGATGAGCAATGTGAGTCCCTAATCCCTCTCCAAGCCCACAGCAGTGCCCTCTCCAAGTGGTGTGGCTGGGTAGAAAAGCAGTTCCTTGGTGGGGCCCGTTGGGCACTGGCAGGGTTGGTCCAAGGCGCAGTGAGCAAAGCAGGGATGTGGGAGCAGTCCTGCAGGAGGGGGAAAGTGGGGGCACTGAGCCGTCTGTCTTGCCTAATAGTCCTCCTCTGTCCCCTTCCTGTGGTGCCGTGGGTTCAGAACATCACGGAGCTGGACACCAAGATCCAGGAGAAGGCCATGAAGGTGGACATGGACATCTGCCGTCGCATCGACATCACTGCCAAGCTGTGTGATGTGGCACAGCAGCGGAACTGCGAGGACATGATCAAGATGTTTCAGGTGAGAAGCGCCCGCTGCTGCTCCAGACTCAGCCACCAGCTCTGGGGAGGAGAAATCCCAAAGGAGGTAGAAGAGACAACACCAGCCCCCTGCTTGGGAGATGCTTGGTCACCCTTGCCCTTGCTCCTTGTGCTCCCTTGCTTTCTGTCTCTCTTGGGAGGACCAGGCAAAAGGGCACAGAGTGGAGGTGGAAAGCTCCAGATGTTGCTTTGGACATCAAGAGTCCCCTCAACCTCTTGCTGACCTGTTGTGTTGGGCCCAGGGACCCCACAGTGCTAGGGAACAGCTGCAGGAGGGAGACAAGTTGCTTGTGCGTCTGTCTCTAACTCCATCTCTCTCCCTTCCCTTCCCCTCTCCGTCATCTTCTCTCTGTCTCTCTTCTCTGTCTCTGTCTCTTTTCTCTTTCTGGATGTTGCTGCCCTTCTGTCTCGCTCTTTGTCCCTACAGAAGCAACTGGTTAGTTCCATTCAGTTGAGAAATTTTACAAATTTTAAACTTTCTTTTAAAAAGGTCGGATTCTAAATATTGACATATTTCACCTTTTTCAGACTGTCTCTTTTTTCCTATTTCTGTCACTGTGTTTCCCTGTCTCTGGACTGGGGTGGTGGGTGATTTGAGTTTTTTTGCAGTAAAAGCACATTGTTTTTTTCTCATCAGTTTCACAGATTCCATCTTTAGTTGCTTAGTTTTAGTTTTAGAAAATGCTAAAACCATATTTTATCCATTGCACCCATCTTTAACCTGATCATAATGAGCCCATCTCTCTCTCTCTCTCTCTCTCTCTCTCTCTTTTCTTCCTTCCTTTCTTTCTGTCTTTCTCTCTTTCCCTTTCTTTCTCTCCCTCCACCGTTCCTTTCCCCTCCATCTCCTCCCAACTGCCTGCTCCTGCCCTCGGACCCGGCCTCGTTTCTGTAGTCTCTGCACTTGTCTCCCGTTAAGGTCCCAGCCTCGGTGGGGCGGAAGCGGGAGCGCAAGCAGGTCAGCGACGAGGACACCTCGCTGTCAGAGAGCGATGCCTCCCGGAAACCTGACGAGGAGGAGGAGGATGAGACCACGGCCATGAGTATCAATGAGGAAATGCAGAGGATGCTGAACCAGCTGTGAGTGCGGCTGCTGTGCACCTCTGCCCATGGTGTCGGGCCAGGCTCCAGCACCAGGCTCCCTGCTGGTCCCGGGATGGGGAGGGTGAGGGCAGTCTGTGGCTTCCCTTCCCAGGAGAGGGCAAGATGAGAGATGCTGCTGTGGAGAATGTTCATTCACCCTGTGCTCTGTGGCACAGTGGGACTGACCCCTGGGAGACCTGAGCCCACCTATGCTGAGAGTGGGAGCTGGTCCAGCTCCCCTCCTCTTGCCCCCTATCTCGCCTTTTGGGAATCTGTGCCTGAACTTGCTGGGACTCCTGGCCATAAAGCCAGCCCCTTCCATCAGCTGTTGGGTTTGGGCACACCTGAGTTCAGCCTGGCCAGACCCCCGAGAGCTGCAGCCCTGCCCGTGAGCGGGTGCAAGGCTTTGGCACCGACACGCACGCTGCCTGCTGTGGCTTTCCTGCTGGGTGCTGACGTGCTGTTCCCTTGTGCCCAGGAGGGAATATGACTTTGAGGATGACTGTGACAGCCTCACGTGGGAGGAGACAGAAGAAACACTGCTCCTCTGGGAGGACTTCTCCGGATACGCCATTGCGGCCGCAGAGGTGCAGGGGGAGGTAACGGTGGTGCCGGGGCCCTGAGCTCTTGCTGGGTTGGGGTGCTCGATCCTGCCTGAGCCTGGGAAGATGCTCTCTCAAAGACCAGATTTCAGCCCCTTTCCCTTTGCAGGCCTGTACAGATGCTTTCCTGCCTTTTCTGCATGAATACAATTACAGCATCCTTGCTGAGGTCTCCTTTCTAAAGACAGGCCAGGGACCTGTAGCCAGAGGGGTGTGCTGAGGGTGGGGTGCACACATGTGGGGAAAGCCACAGCCTATCCAGATGAGAAGACTTCTCTGGCTGGACTGGTCTCTGGTGATCCTTGCTTATGTTCTCCAGCCCACCTACCCACTGTGCAGCAAGACTGCCCAAATGGAGGCCTTGGTGTCTGGCCAAAGCCCTTGTCATCCCAAATCTTTGGCCCTTGGCAGTCCCCTGGGGATGTATCATGCTTGGGAATGGTCTGTGCTCTCCAAATCTTAAGTGCAGTGCTGGGCTTGCTTGGATTGATGTGGTCACTGCTCAGTGTGGCGTGTCCTGAGTCTCTCAAGTCCATGTTGGCAAGGCTGACTCCTGTCTTATTTGTACTCCATTGTATATATTTCTTCCTCTTTTCCCAGTGCTTCCAGTTCTTTCTCTGATTTGTCTCTCTCTTGCCTTTGGTTCCTCATGTTGGACGCTTGCCTGCCTCTAAACCTGCTGTCTGCTCTCCTCAGCAGCAGGATGACAGCCTGGAGAAAGTGATCAAGGACACGGAGTCGCTGTTCAAGAGCCGTGAGAAGGAGTACCAGGAAACCATCGACCAAATAGAGGTGGGAGAAGGAGGAAATGGGGGTGCTATGGCACAGAAGGGTGTGGGATGGGGGAGTAGGTCCCTGGGGGAGGGAGATACAGTGCTGGAGCATTGGTAATGTGGGTGACAGCCCTCAGTCTGGCCGTGTCCACTGCCCTGGGATCATCTCTGCACCATTTCCCTTGAGCAGCTGGAACTGGCCACAGCCAAGAACGACATGAACCGGCACCTCCACGAGTACATGGAAATGTGCAGCATGAAGCGAGGCTTGGATGTGCAGATGGAGACCTGCCGGCGGCTCATCACTCAGTCTGGGGACAGGTGAGGTTCAGCAGGAGAGCCGGGACACCCATGCTCTGGGTCTGAAGCCAGGGTGGTGGCGAGAGTGAGCTGAAGGACTGGGGAGTACTCCTGCCCTGCCCTCATGTGGCGTCGAGAGAGGGCAGTTCCCAGAGGCTCTTGGACTCCTGGCTGGCCTCCACACAGGTCATGGTGCCACCTCTGCAGAAGGTAAGAGACACACAGGAGTCACTTTTGACACGTGAAGCCAGACCCCCCTGATGGAGAGAGGAGCTGCCATAGTGCAGGGACATCCTCAAAGGCCTGTGGAGCCAGGGTGGCTCCAGGCTGGAGACCCCTGTGGTGAACTTTCACACACCCCTAGCCTTACATACCTTGTCAGGGTCCTGCTCTGGGCATCCCCCTGCAACATCTCCCCCAGCTCTGCTTCATGCTCTTGATTGGTGTCCTCTGGAACACCCTCCCAGCACCCAGGGATTGCTGCAGACCCACACATGCCCAAAGGGGCACTTGAGCTTCTCTCCTTCCTGCTCTCGTGACCCCTGCCCACACCAAACTGTCCTTTCCCTGCCCTGGGTGATGCTATGACTGCTGCCCTTTATTGTTCTCTGCAGAAAGTCTCCTGCCTTCACTCCAACCTCCAACAGCGAGTCAGCCCCGAATGAGGAGAGCGAGGAATCTGACCGTGATCCCCCCAGCGATGCTTCCATCAGATAATGAGGGGAGGCCCGGCTCCCTCGGACCCCCTTCCTGCCACGGGGTTGCCTGAGTCACACCTGGGAGAGACTGTCAGGGACGTGGAACTGCTGGTAAACGTCTGTCACCCAGGCTGGCTCCCGTTCTGGGGTGCTTGGCAGATCCCACACACCCCCTCACCGGATACCTTGCAAATGGGAATAGCTAGATAGACCTGAGGGCCCTTGCCCAGGCTGCTCTGCCTTCAGCCCCTTCTCTATTCCCTTTCCCTGCTTTGGTTAAACTGTGGTTCGGGCAGGGAGGCTCCAAACGTGCCGTGGTGGCGTCCTGTGGGACGTGTTCCCGGGCGCCCCACACCCACCTCCTCTGGCCTCCGTCCTGGTACACTTGACCTGCCCCCGCCCTCCCTGCGCTACACGGAGCCGAACGAGAGCCGTACCTCCCTGCAAACTGGACCTGACACTGGTGCCAACTGGACCGAGCCCGGGGCTCTCCCTGTCCCTGCTGCCGGCCGGGCCTGGCCGGTGCCCACGCCGTGCCGGGCGCCCCGAGCGCTCCTGCGGGGCAGGGGCTCAGTCCCGCTCACTGTGCACTTTGCTTTGCCGCCCGTCGGCGCCGCGCTCGCGTCTGTGTTACGGGGGCGAGGTCATTAAATGGGACATTTCCTTTTCTACAGCTGCGCTGCGTCTGGGCTCTCCCTGTGCTGCCACGGACCCTGAGGCGGGGCTGTCGTCCGTCAGACCCCAAGCCCACATCAGAGGGTCTCCCCATGGGACAGTCCCATTCCTTGGGCGTGCCAGGTGGGGCTGGCAGATGGGACAGTGGTGAGATCCCTGTTCTGAGAGCCACTTGCCCTCAACAGGCACTGGTGCTGTATGGGCTGCCTTGTTTTTAACCTGGACCATCATCAGTGCAGAGGCTGAGGGACTGAAAATGAAACTTATGGACCTTCCTGTTTCCTGGCCTCCTGTGCCACACCAGGGCATGCCAGAGCACCTTCCTGCCTGTCCTCAGTCCTGTGTCCCACCTCAGTGTAACCGTGGTGGGGATCCCCTGTCCCACCATCTCCTGTAGCATTTTCCTGGCTGGCTGCAGCACCTGCTCCTCCGGAGGTGCTGACAGGAGGCTGGGGCCTGGCAGGGTGTCAGGAGGGGTGAGCAGCCTCCTGAGAGGCAGTGGGATCCAGAAAGGCAGTGTGATCACTGAGAACTGGACACAGCCTGCACAGCCAAGGCAGGTGAAGCTCTGGAGGAAAAATGTTTCCCACTAAAGGTATTGAAGGGAAGAGAAAGGACATGGCAGTAGAGTTTTTGGATCATCACTAAGATTAGGTATGGAAGATGAAATAGGGGCTGGGGGATGCAAGAGTTTCTCTCTGTAGATGTGGCCTGGGTGGTGATGCTGCCAGGTGCTTGAGCTGGGAGCGCTGTGGCATCCATGCACCCCAGCACAGTGTCTGTGTTCGGGCAGGTGAGGCTCTGCCCGTGCCTGCACAATGTGTTAAGGCATGTGTTGGCATTTCAGCAGGGGCTGAGCTGGCTGGTTAGAGCTGGCGGGGAGGCGACTCCCTGCAAATGGCAGAGGAATTGAGCAGGAAACGGGAAATCAGGGCGCAGGTGGAACACTGCTGGTGCTGGGGAATGGCAGTTCCTCAGCCTGTGGTGTGCTGTGGCTGGGCTGTGACTCCTGACTGCTGTCTTCACTTGCAGGAAGTTGGGAAAGTGTTTCACGGGAGCAGCAGGGTGCTGGGAAGCAGCAGAAGCCCTGGCTGCCTGTGGCTGTGCGGGTAGATGGGAGGTGTGTGCCTCAGTGCCTGCCGTGGCCCTCACCTCCATGCTGCCTTGTTCAGCTGTTTCCATTCCTTTCCCTCTTCCCTCTTTATTTTTCTACCTAAAAGAGCTAAAGCCAGAGGAAATACTTTACTGTTTCAGTTTTCTACTTTCAAGTGATAATGCCTCACACACAGTAGATCCAGGATCACTTCCTGTCCTGCCTGGAGGCTCTTCAGTTTCATGCAAATCGCCTTTCCTGTAGGTGTCTTTGCAGTGTTTTTGGCTCTTTCTCTCCCGTGGAGAGACCTTTGAGTGGCTGACAACTTCTGGCTGTGCATACCTTTGCCTTGGTACTGCTTAAGGAACCCACGAGACTGCAGAGTCCATACCCTGAGAGATTTCAGGCGTGAAGCACAGAAGGACTGACATCCCTGCCTCAAGCAGTCATTGCCCAGAGGAGCAGCAGGTGCTGCTGGACACCCGTGTCCCAGGACACGAGGTGACCCCGTCCCACACTGCCTGCCAGGACTGCATCTGCAGTGAAACCAAAGTCTCCGCCACCCACGTGTGCAAGATGCTGTTCCCTGGTGAATTGTATCACCAGCAAGAGGCTCTGTTCCCCCAGCAGTCTGCAGCCTCCAAGATCTCTCTGGCAGGATACATGACATGGATCCTTTGCCTCAGCAGTTTCTCAGTGTGGGAAGCACAGCCCAAGGCCTCCGGTGTTAGCTGGGCCAGCTACCCGCCCAAGAGTGGTGACCCCACATCTTTGATGCTGAAATGAGATATGGTCCCTCTTATCTTCTGAGTTCTCTGTGGGCTCCTTCTCATTCTTTGGGGAGTGTCGAGCCTGCTTTTCTCCACCATGCGCCCTGCTGGGAACTGTGATGTCTTGGAGCTACTCAGACTGCCTCACTTCTTGAGTCCCTCATGTCACCTCTTTTCCAGGACACCTCTCGGCAGTGCCTGCTCAGGAAGCAATAGCAAGTCCTGTCTATGTCAGCGTTGGTGCATTAATGTGAATGTTTAATGCCTAAGAACAGTCCAGGCACAGACTGAATGGGGACCATGGCAGGATGCATCTGGGCAGTCCCTCTGTCAGCATTCAGCTCAGGACTCTGGCTGCTGAGTGCTGACCTCTTGAGCATTTGTCCAAGACCATCCTTTTAGGATCATATCTCTGGACTGGCAATAAGGTCTTCCCATTGAATATTTAGGCAGACTGGTTCATCAGCTTCTTACCCCGCAGAAGTCCACGTTGGCAGAGACCTACCTGGGTAGTCTGGAAAGGTGCTGGTGATCACTCTGCCTTCTCCCTCCCCAGCATTTGGGCTGCTGTGCCCAGATGGGGACAGGCACAACTTTCACTGTCAGCCACAGCAGTGGCACAAAATCCCTCCCTTGAGGCAAGAGCTGTCCCTGGGTTTGGAAAGACCCACTTGGGAGCGTGAGGTGCTCCATGAGGCACTGAGGGACACGATCAGCCTTTGAGCTGGGGTGAGACACACAGGTCTCTGCTGTGGCTGCTGCACTCCACGCTCTCCAGGCTGAGATCAGCCTCCTGGCAAAGGACTGCAGCAGGCAGTGCCAGGCATGCTCCAGAAGCAAGTCCTGGCTCCCCACTGAATACATTTCTGCATTTCTGATCCTGTGGCATGCACTCACCTCTTCCCTGGTGCTGCTCCCTAGGATTCACCTAGGGTGAAAGGTGAGCTTTCATCCTCAAAGATCCTGTCTTCAAAGTGGCTTTGAGCTAACTAGTCTCTTCAGGGACCTCCTTGGAAGAATCCAGTGGGAACAGGCCCTGCAGGCAAGAGGATTCCAAGAGAGCTGGTCAGTATTCAAGCACCACTTCCTCCAGGCTCAAGAATGGTCCATTCCCATGAGCAAGAAATTGAGCAAAGGGGGCAGGAGAATTCCGTGAATCAAGGAGAACTCTGTGGATCAACAAGGAACTGTCAAACACAAGCAGGAGATACACAGGAGGTGAAATCCAGGCTACTTGGAAAAAATACAGGGATTTTTTTGTCAGAGTAAGGCCCATCTAGAATTCAATCTGCCCAAGGAGATGTCAAAGGACAGCAAGAAGGGCTTTTTCAAATGTATAAAAACAAAACAAAAACTAAGGTAAATGTGGGCCTGCTACTAAATAGAGCTGGGACCCTGGTGACAGAGGACACAAAAAAGGCAGATGTACTAAAGGCCTCCTTTGTATCAGTCTTCACTGACAAGACCAGCCCTCAGGAATCTCTGACCCAGAAGATCGGGGAAAAAGAATGTTGGAAGGGAGATTCTCCCTTGGGCAGGGAGAATTGGGTTAGAGATCACCTAGGGAAAGGAGATATCCACAAATCCATGGTCCCTGTTGGGGTGCATCCACAAGTGCTGAGGAGCTGGTGAACACCATAGCTAGCGGTCATCTTTGAAAGGTCTGGCAAGCAGGAGAGGGGCCTGAGGCCTGGAAGAAAGCAAATGTACCCCACTCTTTAAAGAGGGCAAGAAGGAGCACCCAGGAAACCAGTCAGCCTCACCTCAATCCCAACAAGGTGATGGAGCACCTCATTCTGGGAGTTATCTCTAAGCATGTGAATACAAGAAAGTGAGCACGAGAATCAACTTGGATTCACTAAAGGCAAATTACGCTTGACCAACATGATTGCCTTCTACCACAAGACATCCATCCCTGGATGGAGGAGGGCAGAGCAGTGGATATTGTCTACCTTGACTTCAGCAAGGCTTTCAATACTGTCTCTCTTAAGTTCCTCATAGATGAACTAGGAAGTGTGGAGTGGATGAGTGGACAGTGAGGTGGATTGAGAACGGGCTGAACAGCAGATCCCAGAGGGTCGTAGTCAGTGGGACAGGGTCTAGTTGGAGGCCTGTCACTTGTGGTGTCCCACAGGGTTCAGTACCAGGCCCATCCTTGTTTAACTTACTCATCAATGACTTGGGTGCAGGGTAGATGCTTCCTCATCAAGTTCACTGATAACACCAAGTTTGAAGGAGTTTCTGATACTCCAGAGGGCTGTGCAGCCCTTCAGAGGTAGCTCAACAGGTTGGAGAGATGGGCAGGGAGGAACCTTGTGAAATTCAGCCAAGGCAAATGCACCTTGGGAGGAATAACCCCATGTACCAGCACAGGCTGGGGGATAACCTGCTGAGAGCAGCTCTTCAGAGAAGAACCTGGGGGCCCTGGTGGACAAGAAGCTGTCCATGAGCCAGCAGTGTGTCCTGGTGGCCAAGAAGGCCAGTGGTGTCCTGGGATGCATTAGGAAGAGCATTGCCAGCAGGGCCAGGGAGGTGAGGCTCCCCTCAGCCCTGGTGAGGCACATCTGCAGTGCAGTGTCCTGCTGTGTGCTCTTCCCATGGAGCTGCTAGAGCAGGTGTAGCAAAGGGGAATGAAGATCATTAGGTGAGGAAGTGCCTCGTGAGGAAAGGCTGAGGGAGCTGGGCCTGTTCAGCCTTGAGAAGGATGTCTGAGAGGGGACTTCATCAATGTCTGTATCTGCAGGCTGGGTGTCAGAGGAAGGCTCCTCTTGGTGCTGCCAAGAAGACATGAGACAACAGGCAGAAACTGGAACACAGGAAGTTCCACCTGAACAAAGGAAGAACTTCCATACTGTGCTGGTGTCTGAGCACTGGAGCAGATTTCCCAGAGAGGGTGTGGAGTCTCCCTCACTGCAGATATTCCAGAATCGTCTGGAGGCAATCGTGTGCCACATGCTCTGGGGTGACCCTGCTTGAGGAGAGGGGTTGAGACCAGATGGGGACTGGTAGTCCCTTCCAACCTTACCCATTCTGGGATTATGAGCAGGCCCACTGAATTTCTTGATGAATACTAGCAGATATTCCCACAGAGAGGGTGGGGATCATCACTTTCCTTGCACCTGACCACAGGAGTGTGGGATGGTGCTTACTTGCTTCAGAGGCTTCAGGAAACCTAACCACTAAGTAGCCCACATCCTCCTGGTGTTAAGTGAAACTGCACCCTCCCTTCACTCATTCCTGGATCCCATCTCTTGTAGATCATATCACTGAAAGGGCCTGACCTGTCTGTCCAGTCAGTCCAGATCCTGTATTTCCACTCTTCTGCTGGAGGCGCTTTGTCACTCATCCCGTGTGACTTGTGATTGTGTGAGTTAGCTTTCCCCATATCAGGATTCCTTGGATGGACCTAAATGTGACGCTGACAGCCTTCACTAGAACACCTTTGGATTCCTGCTAGCCTGTTTTATTATTTTATTTATCATGTTTCTTAGACAAGAGTTAGGAGAGGACAAAGCTGCACAGAAAGTTGTTCATGTCTCTCAGTTTGAGCTGGGAGCTTGACTTTCCTAAGCCTTTTACTTTTGGCCATACTCTGTATATATTTATGGCTGTTGTATCTCAGGTACCTGTGTCACAGGGTCTCCCAGAGCTCACATGTGATGATCAAGTAGGTCAAGTACTCTGGCTGCAGGGAAGAAACCTCCCTTCAAGAGGAGAGGTCAGAATTAATGCAGAACACAATGGAGTGCTGTCTCATTGGAAATGCACTGGATGATGCATGGACAGGCTCCTGAAAACATCTGGCAAGCCACCTCACATGGTGATAAATGCCAGGAGTGATGGTAAAGCCATCATGCTCAAGCTGGACAAATGTCACAACAGATGGAAAGAGGCAGCATTTTCAGCTTCATGAGCAGACTGCATCTGGGCAAAGTGCAAGAGGAAATAGAAATCATCAGGGTAGGAAGAAATGTAGTTACCTGATATTTTTAAGGGTCACAGCCATATGGTAGAACTGCTAGATCAGTCTAACCTGTTGGATAAACAAATAGGCAAGAGCCATTGTGAATTTGGTTTATAAGCTATGTTAAAAGTCATATCCACTCTGGAGCTGATAGCCAAACATGCTCTGACACACAGTTTCATCAAGGCATTGAGGGGTCTTTTATATACTCCTGAATCCCCCCCAAAACCACATTGATTTATTCTGTAAGTACCTCCCTGCTTTGCTTGACAAGGAAAATCGTGTTGTCAATGGGAGACCTTGGCTTGGGATATCAAAGAATATGCTGTGCCAGGGGGAATTTCTCGTCAATTTACAAGTGATGGCATGCCCAAGTAAGGCAAGGATTTTAGATGTCCTTAAGACAGATGAAAATTGGGTTAAGATTGATGGTTGCCTAAGGACCAGGGATCAACCAAGAAACAAACTGAGACATCAGCCAGGACAAAATGTCACAGCTGAGAACTGTGTGGTGTTCTGTAGCTTTTCCTTAGAGTGAAATAAGTGAACTTGCAGATTATGGAAAGAGCAGTGTTGTTCCAGTTTTTCAAAAAGCTGTGATTTAGCAACATAAAATAACTTTCATTGAGTGAACTTCCTTGAGTAAGCAGCCATGTGACAAAAATACTTAGAAATAAGAATAACTAATAGAAATAATAATAAATCTTTACCTACTATAACAAAAATAATCCTTGTAACAACTACAGCAACTGTGGTTAGGAGAAAAGGAATAGAGGAACAACACAATAATTCAGCTGTATGAAAAAAGGTCTTCAGCTGCTCATATCACCTCAATACTTGAATATCTGAGGAACTAACATGATGTTCTAGTTATATTTAAAGAAAAATCAGTCCTAACAGTAATATTTTCTTTTTATTAGGTGAAATTGGGATAATAATTAAAACAAGGCAAAAAAGGAGAAGTACTCACCAGACAAGTCTGTTCTGTATATGGAAAATGCAGGATGTGGTCAGAAAGGAATGATGAAGCACTTTCCAGGCAGTTAGCAATAAGGAGGATGACAGGATCTCCAGCTGAGCACTGTTGCAGTTCCAGGCACAGGTGACCTGGAGCACACTAATGTGTGGGGTGCATGGGGTTCTGGAGGGGTGAACAAGCCCCCACACAAGGCCTGAGGCTTCCTGGGGAGTTGCAATGAGCAATGCTGGAAGTAAAGCAGTTGCTTCATTCCTGCAAATGGTGTTTTGCAAAGCACAGTGATCTCCACACTGAGAGAAAAGCACTGGCTGCTGAAATCCATGGTTTGCCGAGCTCAGTTTTTAAAAGCATCAGGGAAGACATTTAAAGAAAAGCCTGGGTGGATGGGCAAGCAAATGACGTCAGTGCTTAGTCTGACAGGGCATGGACAAAAGCCAATGAGAAACCAGTGGAGGGGGGAGGAGGAGAGAAATCATGAGGGAATGGAAAAAATCTGCAGTTTAAGTAATATTTATAGAAGGACAAGGAATTGACAGACAAAACTGATACCATTTTTGATACACAGAAATGACACAGATTCTCAAAAGGCCAAATATCTCAGTCAAAAGTGCCAAGAGGCATTACAGAATATTTCTGAATGGGATTGAAAGAGAGGGTCTGTTGACATATGTATATATAACCATGCATAGATACATCCAAGAGCAAGAAATAGTGACTGACCTTGACTGGGAAAACAGAAGGGTTGGAAAGACGTAGGGAGCTTGCAGTCCCGTGCAAGTTCTCAGCCAGACACTGAAGATATCTTTAAACATCTTTTATCCACGTGTGACACTGGTGTCCTTTGTCCTGCTTTGCATCAGAAATTGGAATAAAAGGACCAAAGACTTCTAACCTTGATTCCAAGCTGGAAAAAAAGTGTTTTGAAAGTGAAAAGTTTAGTTACTTTGCTCCTAAAAAGAATGACAAGCATTTTTGCGCAGTGCCTAAAGTCACTTCATGATGTTGTTCTAGATGGCAGTTTAGTCAGGCTGATGTTGGCATACAAGGATTCACTGAGATGGGGAAGCTGAAGGCCATGTGAGATTTGGTACTCGGTGTCCAGCATCTAAACCAGTATCCAACTGAGCAACTAAAAAAACGGAGATTGCAGAGATTACAAACCACCTTTTTTTTTTTTTTTTTTTTTTTTTTTTTTCCTCTTCTGTCACAGGACTCAGACCAAGGTCAACAAAAGTTGCTCACTTGTTTGTTGGAGGTTCGGGCAATGTCAAAAGAGGGCTTTGAGGCCTGCAATGTCAGAGCTGTATCCCCCACTACATGCAGTATTTCTCACTTAGCAATCTTGAATTTAATCCAGCATTTTAATAACCCAGTCACTCAGTCACAAGATCCTTCTGCACCTTTCCACAGGCTCATTCGGGGCTGAATGTTTTGGGTCATTTTGCATAATCAACACACCTTAGCACCCCGTGCTCCAAATTGTTCTGAAGGTGTTGATTGGTGGTGCAGATGGCCTCAGATGCTGGCCACTCATGTCTCTCAGTTGCCACCAGCCTTGCCACAAGTGTTCAGCCTGGAGAGGGTGGTCGTCCCTGTCCTCAGGCAGTTCTTTGGAAGGTTTTGCCAGCCTGTTTTTTCCTAAGTTGCATTGCTTTTCATCACGGGGTGGGGTTTGAGGTGAGTGGTGAATTACTTGCAGCACAATTACCTGTTCATCCCTTCCATGCTGGAGACCACCTGAGGTGACCACATGTGGTTTGCTGCCCTTCATGTCACAGACATGTTCTCAAGTCCTGATGCTTCAGTTTTCAGTGGCGGCTTCATCTCATTGCTGCCGAGGAAAATCTCCTGTCTGGCAACATCCCAAAGCTCCTCTGACCGAAAAACATCAACTTCACTTTTCATTCATGGACTTAAGCTTTCCTAATCCATCCCACACCATCTTAGGGCTCTTTGGCAGCCTTCTTATCGCCAAAATGCATTTGAAAGAGGTTTTCAGCCTTCCTTTTATATTTGTCAAAGAATATACTTCTTTTTTTTTTTTTTTTTCCCTTTAGGTTACTAAGTTTTATTTACTGGTATTTATGAGGGTTTTTTTGTAATTTTCATTTGACTACAGCTTCTGCTTTTTGACAGCTGCCTTTTCAAATCTTACGCTGTGAAGTATAACCCAGCACTGCTGTTCCTTCTAGGGAACACTTAATTAATTCCCTCAAGAAGATGATACATCTGTAGCAAGGTAATATATGGAGGTAAGTCAGCTGTCCCAGAGTAAGAGATTACATTCAGCTCAGAAGAGTAAGTAACAAATTACTTGTTTTTGCAGCATGTGCAGATTATGGTTGCCCAAAGGTAGGCAGCTTGGTTTTGATAAAATGTGAGTACTGCTGGAGCCTCCAGGCGTATTTGCATACCCTAAGTCATGAACGTGCAATTTTTGTGAATGGCATCAGTTATGAAGGAGGTTGAGACATTATCCTTTAAGATGTTTGTCTTTTGTAACTGTGTCTTAAGTCTTTCAGAGACCTGTATCTCTTCCTTGCCCTTGTCCTGTCAATTGCTTTGCTCAAAGACTGATTTACTTCAGAAGTAGATACAGGATGTTTTAAAAGTCCAAGACCTTTTTTTCACTGTGCTTACACAGTCACCATTTTGCTCTGTTTTAGAGTGATTTTTCAAGTGAACCTTATTATTTTCCTCATCTGCTCAAGCTGGTTTTCACTACACAGCATCATCATTAATGCTGAAGTTTCATGCTGACATCTCAACATAAAGGTGGTCTGAGGACCTTGCTTGGGGAAGCAATGCATGTGTAGTAGTCTGTGCGAATGCCAAGGAAGTATAAAATAATTTCTCTAAATGTTCAAAGTTACCATAAAACTATATTTTTCTGTAACACCACTGCTAATTACCCTTAGCTTAAAAAAAGGAGAATAAAATGTGGAGCTTACCACCCCTAGAAATGGCTGGCTGCCTGAGAAGCTGTCTCGTAGGCCAGCCAGAGAGCTTTCCCCACTGCATCCCTCTCTTACCATGGCCCTGTGCAGTGAGCCCCGGTGCCTGGCCAGCCAAGGAAGGCAGAGTCAACCCTTTAGCCTCGATCAGTGTCTTTCTGTACCTTCCCCTTGCAAGGTGCTCACAAACCAGGATGGATTCTGGCTTGTGGCAGCTGCTCTTGGAGTTGGTTTGTCCCAACAAAGTGGCACAGTCGCTTTTCACTCCCTTGCTGAATGAGAGCCTCTTTATGTCTGCCTGAGCGCCTGCCTTGCCTGACCAAGCATTTCTATCTGCTTTCCTTAGAAACGCTGTCAGAACAAACCTAGAGCTCCCCTGCTTGGGGGAAAACTCTTCTCCAGAGACAGAAGCAGATCTCCCATCTTTATCTCAATGCCATCCAGAGTCATATATGTCAAATTTGCAATTTGATGGAAAAAAAAATTACACGGGTTTTTTAGGTCAGGGTTGCAGTTCTCAGACAGGCTGGCCACTGAGCTAGTTTTCCAGTCTGTCCAGAGGGGCCTTGCTGTGGTGCCATCTGCAGGCACAGTGTCTGGATGCAAAATAAGGATTTGGAAGAGCTGTGCATTTTAGGGTGGTTATATTAGAGAGAGGAAACCAAGCCCTCCAGGCAGTCGAAAAGCTGCATGACTAGTTTGCCAGACTCACTCTCCCTATTGCCGTACAGGACCAACCCTGTTTTAAAGGCTGTGGTTCCTGGCTTTTTTCACCTCAATACCATATAATTTTTCTAGGAGAGATGAGATTGTAAACCAGCTGAAATTGTATTTTAAAACAAAGTGAACCTTTATTCAAAATATTCCCAGCAGCTGTTGGTCTGAGAGCACATACTCTTCCTCCACCTCGAGGCTGTATGCCTTTGCTCATTCCTACGGTAATTTGATCTCAGGTTGGATAGAGCTCACGCTTGTTAAATAACAAGAATTCTTTGCTCTACCAATTTTCAGGTAGCCTTATCTCATTTAGGAAGCATAAGGCTTTTTAGAAGAAAAAGCTGATTCATAGAAATGTTCCAGCTTTTAACTCAGTTCAAAATATGTTTTACATGGGAAAACAGGGCATCCATCCCTCCCTCCCTTGAGGTGTTTCGGTAGCCTCTCTGCACTTCCAGACTATCAAGCGAGGTGCTGACTGGCACACACACAAATATGCAGGCAGCAGCACACAGCACAGCCATTCAAAGCACCCAGGCACAGCAATCATGGACAGGATGGGACCAACCCAAGACTCATTTGTAATCTTGACAGGTCTCCAGGCTACACAGCTCCCTCGGCAGAAAACCAGCTCCACGGGAGGGCTGCCTCCAGTGAGCTCCAGCACCAGGCAGCTCCCACTTGATGCCAGTTACCTAAAGCTCTAAGGACAGGGCCATTTGTGGTGTAATCCAAGTACTTCTGCTGTCCCAGGGCTAACAAGCTGCTCAGGATCCCAGTTCCTATCCAGGGGCAGGTTATTCAACCTTCTTCTCTTTGCAGTATAACTGAGTCATCACCCTCTAGTCCAGCAAACATTTAGTTCTTACGTAGCCCAGCTGCTGGAGATAAGCGGCTCTGGGAAACCACGTCCAGCGTACCTTGATCCCGAGAGTTTAAGTCCTCCAGCTTATGTCCTTGCAGCATCCAGATCAGGGTCTGAAGCACTTGGGGTCCGGACAACGGCTCCAACCGTGCCTGCCAGGGAGAGAACACATCAGCCCTGAGATGCTAAATTAAGCTGCTAAAAATGGAGGGCCACGTGATTTTGTGCAGTGCACTGCTTATCTGTCCTAGTGCTCACAGGTCATGGAAGGCTCCATCCCTCCCCAGCAGCGTTCATGCTTCCAGATCTAATGCAGGGAGGCAGAGGCCTGACACTCACCTTGCAGAGATTTGCTGCTCAGCAGCTTAACTGCAACTGCCCCTCCTTACGCACAGAATTAAGCCAGAATTAAGACTGGCCACCACCATGCCGACGATGGTCTCTGACACGTCCCTAGGCAGCCATTTCCTCTGGGGCAAAGCCAACTCATTTTAAAAGGTAAAAGCAAGTGAAATACCCTCCTTGTAACACCAGGAGTATCTTCCTTGTCCCTCACTGAGGCAGGGGAAGGAAAATAATTTTGTTTCTTGTGCCCCTTTACCAAACCAAATGCAAGTCATCTGCTCAGCACATTTATGCTGCATACACCCATCAGACAAGCAAATCAGAGCTGGGTGGATGGAGCCACAGAGCTGCTTTCCCTCCCGCCACGCAGGAGTCCTGCTGAGGAGCACGGCCCTGTACCACACCTTATCCTGGCTCAGGCTGCAGTCTGGGCTCTCCCATGAGGAACAAGCAGCTCAGCAGGCTGCACTTCCCGGCTCCTCACTGCGGCTTGCAGAGACTGCGGTGTGCAGGCGTCTGCAGGTGCTCATTACAGACATGGCCCCCTCCTCCCCCCCCCCGACAGACAGGCAGACAAGGCTTTTCAGATGGTGATCACTTTTATTGATGTAAGGTGGTACACAAACAGATCAGTTTCTATCAGCCTCTCCACCTCCCCCAGGTTCGGGGAGAAGTTGGAGGAGTGGGGGAGACAAGGGAACAGAACTGGCCTCTCACTGCAGGATGCAGAGCTAAGCGGTGGTGAACAAGGGCAGGGGCTCCAACGAAGGAGAGTCCTGCTTCCCTAGGCAGCAGGGGGGGCTGTGTGCTCAGCTTACTCCTTGGATGCCATGTGGACCATCAAGTCCACAACACGGTTGCTGTATCCATATTCATTATCATACCTGGGGACAGAAAACAAGCACTGTCAGGGCTGACCCGTCTCTTGCACCCCTTCTTCCGTTCTTCCTGCTCCTCTGCCCCATCCCACACAACTGAGCTCACTCCCCAGTGAGGCTGGAGTGTCCACCTGGATCACCAGCAGTAAGCAACACGACCCAAGCGTGTAACCTGTCTGTGCCAAGCCCCACATCCCCCAGGGCTGCACCTACCAGGAAACCAGTTTGACAAAATGGTCGTTCAGTGCAATGCCAGCACCCGCATCAAAGGTGGAGGAATGGCTGTCACCATTGAAGTCACAGGAGACAACCTGAAACACAAGGAATTGTAATGCAGATGGCTGCCCACAGCCTGTACTCCAAGTGCCCAAACCAGGATCCTGGCAAAGCTGCTGCCAACAGCTTTAGAAAAACGAGGCAAGTGGCAATAGCCACAGGCCGAGTGAGCAGGTGCTCCTTACCTGGTCCTCTGTGTATGCCAGGATGCCCTTCAGGGGCCCATCGGCAGCAGCCTTCACTACCCGCTTGATGTCATCGTACTTGGCCTGAGGAGAGACAGATCCAAAATGCTCAGACCCCAACTCACATAAAATGTTCACCGGGGACAGGGGAGGGAGGAGACACACATGGGAATGCCCCAGAGGTGCTCTCTTCACAAAGATCACATCTTCAGGACAAGATGGATGCAGAGAGGGCAATTCCAGGTGCAATACAGAGCTTAGAGGAAGCAGGGGTACATCTGGAAGTTGCTAGGACCTCATCCGTAACACTTACTGGTTTTTCCAGACGGCAGGTCAGGTCCACAACAGAGACATTAGGGGTTGGCACACGGAAAGCCATTCCAGTAAGTTTCCTGTGAGAGACATGAGTCAGCAAGGAACAGCATCTGGTGCTCCTCTGCCAGCCTATGAATGTTCTGCCTCCTCCTGACACCTCTGAGAAGGGACAACACTCACCCATTGAGCTCAGGAATGACTTTTCCCACAGCCTTAGCAGCTCCAGTAGACGCTGGGATAATGTTCTGAGCAGCACCTCTGCCATCCCTCCAGAGCTTCCCAGAGGGCCCATCCACTGTCTTCTGTGTGGCTGTGATGGCATGGACAGTGGTCTGAAGAAAGAGCACAGCAGTAAGAACACGGCCAACACTCTCCAGAAAGAACATCCCAGGGGAGTACACACGCCTTCCCTCTCACATGAGGGGATCTGTGGCAGGTCATCCGCCCCAGCACCACGCTGCAGACCTACCATGAGACCCTCCACGATGCCAAAGTTGTCATGGATGACCTTGGCCAAGGGCGCCAAGCAGTTAGTAGTGCAGGAAGCATTGCTAGGGTACAGAGATAAAGGCACATCAGCCAGGGGCAACACTTCCACTGAGGTCAAGTGAAACCCCTGGCAGCTGGTGACAGCTCCAGGCCAGAAGGCATGTTCCTCTCTCCTTACCTGACAATTTTCAAAGACTTGTCATACTTCTCATGGTTGACACCCATCACAAACATGGGAGCATCAGCAGAGGGGGCAGAGATGATCACACGCTTGGCACCACCCTTCAGGTGAGCCTGGAGAGAGGGAGAGATAAGAGATTACATAACTCAGGATCCTTCCAAGCTTGCTTCTTCAGATCTCTTCTCCTTCACAGCCCCATCTTGAGCGTCTCTGTACACAGTGAAGTGCCCCATCGGCAGAAGCAGCACTATCACTTCTATGTCTCTGTAGCATACTCACCCCAGCCTTCTCCATGGTGGTGAAGACACCAGTGGACTCCACAACATATTCAGCACCAGCATCTGCCCACTTGATGTTGCTGGGGTCACGCCTAAGGAGGGACAAAATTTTAAGAGCTGCTTGATGAGACACCTGCTTCCAATCTCCAGAGGGCCAGTGGGGAAAAAGATACTTACTCCTGGAAGATGGTGATAGCATTCCCATTGATCACAAGTTTCCCATTCTCAGCCTTGACAGTGCCCCGGAAGTGGCCATGAGTAGAGTCATATTTGAACATGTAAACCTAATCAAGAGAGAGGGAGTAGAAGGTCAGGGACCCAGGCTGCCATCATCCTCTAACACCCATGGGGAAGTTACTAGAACAGATCCGGAGGAGCCCTACTCAGAAACGCCCAGAGGGGGCACTGCAAAGCAACTCACCATGTAGTTCAGATCAATGAAGGGATCGTTGATGGCCACCACTTGGACTTTGCCAGAGAGGACGGCAGCCCGGGTGACCAGGCGGCCGATGCGGCCAAATCTGGAGAGAGAAAGACATGCGTGAGGAGGCGCAACAGGGAACCAGCCCAGCTGGGCACGGGAGGCAGTCCTTGGCAGCCTTCCCTCGGAATCATCTGCTGCTCCCTGCCCGGTAGGGCGGGAGGGAGCCCTGTACTGTAGCCCGTCCAAAGGCCAAGGCACCCCGGTTAAAGATTAAGAGCGACCCCCGCCCCGGAAAGGTCAATCGCTAAATTTACTGAGAGCCCCGAGGATCCGGTTACTCCTCGGCCCGGCACGAGAAGGTCACATCCCCGGGGCCGCCCCTGACACACGATCCACCGGGAGACCTTTTGGTGGGGGTCTGCAGGGATCCCCGGGAATGGGGAGGGAAACTGGGGCAGCCGGGCAACGGCAGCCCCTTCCGGAGTGAGTCACCCCGAATCCGAAGAGAAATGAGTCAGCAGCACCGCTCTGCCCCGAGGGGCGCCGGCAGAGCGGGACCGGCGGGGTTCGACCTCTCCCTCCCCCCAAATCTTCCCCCGCGCCCTTGAGGCGTCCTTGCCCCCCCCCGCCCACCCCCAAATCCCTGCTGGCCGCGCCGGCCCCGGCACTCACCCATTGACTCCGACTTTCACCATCTTTGCCGCTTCGGGATGTTCCTGCGGGCAGAAACCACCGGTAGGGGCATGAGGGGAACCGGCAACAACCGGCCCCGGCAGCCGCGCCCGGCGCCGTTAACGTCTCGCCCCCGCCGAGGGGGCATGGGGGGGGCGCGGAGAGCGGGCGAGGGGGGACCCCGGCTCAGAGCTAGCCCCACCCCCGGGCGATCGCTCCCCCGCCCCGGGCGTTTAACCCGCCCTCCCCCACCACGACAACCATCCGCCCCCTCCTCCTGCTCCGGCGACCATCCCCCCCGCACACTCCTATCCCTCCTCGCCTCACTACCCCCTCACACCGCCCCCGCCATTTTGCGCCGCGCCGCCTTTGTGCCCGTGGGCCCCGCCGCCACGCGGCCCCGCTCGGCCCGGGGGCTGCCGCACCCCCTGCCGGTGGGCGGTGTCCGTGTGTGGGGAGAGGGCTCCCGCACGCCCACCCCCGCCGCCTCTCGCTCCCCCCGTGCATCTCCCCCGCCCCGCCGTGCGTTACCTGCTGCCTCCGAACCGCCCGGCGCGCAGTGAGGAGGTGGCGCAGCGCCTCTCCGCCGCCCTTTATAGCCGCGTGAGGGTAGGGCGCCGGCCCGCCCCGCCGCGACGCCGTCGAATGGCATCGCGGGGGCCGGACCGGGCTACGTGCGCCCGTGCTGCGGGTGCGGGTGCCGAAGACCCCCCCTGTTTCTCCCGCCCCGCCACCCCCCGTTAACAAAGGCCCCGCGCCGGGAACGGAGGGTCCGTAGCGATTTCCCTCCCCTCGAGCCACCCCAAGGGGGTTGGTGATGCTGGTGGTGGTGGTGAAGGATGCACCGGTCCTTGCGGGGAGTTGTCCCCAGGGCGGGGATAGGCGGCTGCGCCCCTGCCCGAGGAGGCGGGCAGGGACCCCCGGGGGATTGCCGGCCGGGGGATTGCCGGCCAGGGGCTGCTCCCAGCGGGCTCGCGGCCGCTCCGCAGGATGGTGTGCGCTGCTTTCACCTGGTAACAAAGGGCAGAGAGCCACCCGCCCCGGCTGCAGCCTGTGCCCCCTTGGATGGAGTAGTATCCAGTATCCGAAGGGACCTATAGGGAAGCAGGAGAGGGACTCTTGGTCAGGAGCTGTAGTGGTGAGACAAGGGAGTAATGGGTACAAATTGAAAGGGGGGAACTTTAGGATGGATATTAGGAAGTTGTGCTTTACTGTGAGGGTAATGAGCCACTGTAACACGTTGCCCAGGGAGACTGTGGATGCCCCAACCATGGCAGTGTTCGAAGCCAGGCTGGATTAAGGCCTTGAGCAACCTGCTCTAGTGGGATGTGTCCGTGCACGTGGCACGGGGGGTGGAACTGGATAATCTTTAGGGTGCGTTCCAACCCCTTAACATTCCACGATTCTGTGGCTGCAAGGGCAATGGGACTGCAAGGATGCTGGCGTCATCCCGAGGGAGCAGCGGGGTCTCCAGGCGTCCCCCCTTCCCCCGGGCACGGGAGGTAGTGGCTGGCAGTTCTCCCTCCTCCAGGCTGGGACCCCCCTGTGGGTGGGTTTATCCAGGCATGCTCTGGACGGGGCCCCTGGCCGGGCGCTGCCCCGGCAGGCCACGGGCGGCAGCGTGAGCACCATCTTAATGAGGCACTGCGGCAGTGCTGCCGCTGCCCGCGGGACGTGACGGCGGAAATCCTGCTCGTCTGCCGCCTCGGCCCGCCTTCCCCGGCTGCCTGCGAGGAGGAAGCGCTCCTGGCATGGCCGCTGCCCGGCTCCCCGCCCCCCATGCTGGGCTCCCTCAGCGATCCCTGCCGCCTCCATCCCCCGGCTCCGTGCGGGGCAGGTGCGGCGGGACAAACCCGCCTTAGGGTACAACGCCCAGAGCACGCGCAAATCCCAAATCTCCCATTCCGGAGGAAGGTGTGGGAACAGTGGGGATGCAAATCTGGAGTGACAGAGCGGGTGGGGGTGGTGGGGGCTGGAATGCCCCTCTGGCTGCTCGGCTGAGCCGGGCTTTGAGGATAAGGGAGGAGGTGAGCAGGCAGGGGGAATCACGCAGGTATTGGGGTGGGAGACAAGAGAGGGGTCATGCACCGTAAACGTAACCCTACTCTCCTTATACCACTGCTATTCCCGGTGCTGCTGAGGGGCTGGTGGCTAAGTTTAGACCCAGCTGAGGTTACAACCTTTTCTTAAAGGCCAGGACATGGTGATGGCGCGCGGGGCACAGCAGCAGGGCTACGAACTCGTGCCGGGGTCGGTGGTGCCCCACCCGCAGCCCACCGAGGGAGGCTCTCGGGGGAAAGCTTCAGCGCAAACAGGAGGCCCCAGTGTTTGCTCAGGCGGGGGCAGAGTGCGGCCGGGGTGAGCCAGCGCGGCCCTTGTGCCCCGCGCCCGGTCGATGCCTCCTCACCCGTGTCCGCCCCCCCGGCCGCACCGCGCCGCAGCCGCGCGTGCCGCACGCCCCACGCGGCATGGCGGCGGCCGGGCCCGGCACGGCCCCGCGCGTGGGGCCGGGGGCGCCGGGCGGGCTCTGCCGCCGCCTCCCACCCGCCCCCGCCCGGGGGCGGCCACCGCCGAGCGCGGACGCGGCAAATTAGTACAGCTTGTTTAATGAGCGAGTCCTCGGGCACGGGGAGCGGGGAGGGGACTGCCGGCGGAGCGGGGGTCCGGCGGCCGCGGGGGGCAGCTCCTCCTCGTACCGCCTCGCCGCTTCCTCGCTGCCGCCGCCTCCCTTTTTCGGGGCGGGAGCTTCAGGGCTTCGCGCAGCGGTGCGCCTGCAGGTTCCCGGGCCGTGCAGGTTCCCGAGGCTGGGTGCCCTCCGGCTGCGGAGAAGCGGGCCTGGTGAGCCGCCCAGCGGCGTCCCGCCCCGCCTGCTCTGGCCCCGGCCGGGCCCCAGCACCGCGCCGGCGGCACGGGCAGTCCCCGGTCCCGGCCTTTGCCCCGATGGCTGGCAGGTGGTGGCCCCACAGCCTGCCCCGCTGCCCCTTCCCCTCGCTGTCTGTGCGCTCAGCTCTGCCCTGAACTTCTTCCCTGCCCGCTTGCTCGAGCCCTCTCACCTCGGAGGTCCTCCAAAGCTAACACCCCAAACCACTGAAGGTCCCAATTCGGTCCATTTTCAGCCCGAAGCAACCCCTGGGCATGGCCTTCCAGGCCCAATCTGCAGGCAGTGCCCACTTGCGACTGGCGAGGTTCTTGCGCCAGAAGGATGGCCGGGCAGCTCTAGCCCCAGACGGGAGGAAGGGGAGAGTGGAGGAGAGCTGCTGAGGACCAAAGCTGGACCCCTCCTTCGTGTCCTCTTCGGTCAGCGTGGACTCAGGCTCCAGGGGCAGCAATCGTGAAAGGAGCATCTGGGATAAACAGAGGAGAGCAGGGTGATGCCTGTGCTTCTGGCAATAAGCCTCATACCCCTGGTACCCCACTGCCCATTCCCTCCTGGGGCTCAGGCAGGACATTAAAGTGATGCCTGCTCACAGCACTGTGCCTGTGACATTGCATCCACACACAGGGAAGGGCTTGACCAGCAGCTCCCACTGTCTGAAATGACTTTGCCATCCAAAACAGCAGGCAGACAGCTGCAGGGCAGATTCCCCTGCTCTTGTAAACCATATGCACATCCTGCCCTGCCCCAGATTTGGAAGGTAGCTATCTTCTGTCCTTGCTCCTTTTGTGGATGCTGAGCACCTCTGTGGGCTCAGGCTGCTGTATAGCATTTCATTTTTTTCCAGAGGGCTGCTGGGAAGGATGGTCCTGCCTCAAATACCTGCTGATAAAGATGACGGAGAGGCAGGAGCAGAGCAGGCGTGAGGAAAGGGTCTTCCCATCTGCTGGAAATTCTCTAGGTTAGCTGTGCTGACTGTAAACCCCCAGCATTGCTGGGAGACAAAGGTTTGGGGGGGTGTGTTGGGTGCAGTGGAGGCATGGCGTTGCTGCCCAGAGAAGCAGCCTGCAGGAGCCGTTCCACATCTGTCTCTCACATGGATGCTGAGCTAAGGCTGAGGATGCCTTTGTGCAGCTCTTTGTGGTAGCAAGTTAACTGAAGCGGACACAGGCATCCTCATCAGACACAGGCATCCTCATCGAGGAGTGAGAGTGGTGAGTCATAGCAGGATCAGTCTTGTGATTTTAGTTCATGTCCTGGCTGTTTTCCCTGTGGCTTTCCCAGGGTGATGTAAATGCAAGATGCTGGGCCTCAGGTTAGGGTTTGGGTAAGAGGGAGCTGGCTAGATTTGAAAGCCAAAAATATTATTGCTGTAGTTGCTGAGGATAAAATATTTACTCAAGTGAAGAAGCCCTTAGCTGGTATCCTGACAGGACTCTTGGCCTTAAAGAGGGTCTTTAAGGGGGGTATTACTGAGCCTAGAAGCAAAACACCTGGCCTAACAGGATGCATCTTCCCTCTGAAACATCAGAACCAGGCACTGAATGTGATGAGAGACATGACTCTTAATACCTCGTGGCTGCTGACACAGAGTGGGCTTAGAAAGGACCAGCCTCTTTGCTGTTAAAAGCTTTTCTAGAGCTCTAAAAAGCTTTTGTCTGCTTCCTGTCTTGAAATGCTTGTGCTCCTTAGTGGCTGGGTTATAAAGATAAAGTCACCCTAGAGCTGAGACTGCTGAAGGGGAGAGTGCAACAAGAATAGACACCAACCTCCTTGTAGTTGGAATTTGGGACCACCTCTCATTCGAGGTTCAAACACAACCTCCCCTCCTCCTCCCCTCCTGAAATCAACCTCAGCTCTCTCCCACTCCCTCCTACCTGTAGCCTCTGTCCTGGTAAGGACACTGTCTGAACGCTGGCAGAGAGCAGAACCAAGAAGAGGAAAAATGGGTAAGGCCACGACCAAAGCCCCAGCATCTTCTTAGCCCGGGGCTGGTGGGAGGCAAGGCAGGACTCACAGCATCCGTGTCGGATGTGGTCCCTAGCCTCTCTCTGCCTTTATAGCTTTGGTTCTGGCAGGCAGCTGGCCCCAGCTCCCTGCTGAACCACCCCCTGGAGCTCCTTAACCTTTCAGCCCTTTTGTCCAGGGTGATATATTTCAGGGTGAGCTCAGCAAGACCCCTTCCTCTAAAGAAAAAGGACACAAAGGTGTTTACTGAGTGTCTAGGAAGACAAATGTGAGTTGAGCTGCTGCTGGCCAGGATCTAGAGGTGTCTGTCAGAGTCAGGGACAGGGTGACACTTTGAAACATCCCAAAAGGAGGATATTGAAGGCTGCATTGTGTAGGAGTATTGAACATACTCCTCATAGGCAGAGTGCTGTTAATGCTACCTCTCTAATCAGTGTGAGCATGAACTGCAGCTCAGTTAGAGGTAGGCACACTGCTGGCTGCACAGAGCGGGCACCAATTCAGCTCTGTGACAACACAGGCTTTTGTTTTTAATATTTATATCTTGGTGAGACCGTTGGGCTGGGAATGGAGAGCTCCTGCTGCAGAAGGTGGGTGAATTCCAGTACTGTACAGAATTTGTTGCAGTGACAGGAGCATGGATCTAGTACTAGGGCATATAATTTGCGGGCTGTCTGTCCCAAGTCACCATCTGGAGGACTGGGCTGAGTTTCCAGAGGAACCGTCACAGAAAAGAGCTTGTCGAGACTCGGCTTGCACTTTCTCAAGCTCAGGCACACAATGGGAGCAGGACAGCAAGGAGCAGATTCCTACCTCCTAAATCTTCTGGCCATTAGTTCCCCCCACTTTGTTTACCTCGTCCATTTTACTGTGGTTTCTCACCAGCTGAACAAGGCGATGAGGTCACTGTTTGGAGATCAGGGTGCAGAA
Organism: Prinia subflava; assembly: GCF_021018805.1. NCBI lineage: Eukaryota > Metazoa > Chordata > Aves > Passeriformes > Cisticolidae > Prinia > Prinia subflava. Next base: position 19,096,495 of record NC_086249.1, read on the forward strand.
GTCAGCCTGGGTGTGATGGCAGAAAGTAATCAGCAAAGTTTGTCAGGGGAGAGGAATGGGGGGACTGTACCCCAGTACAGGATTAGCAGTGGGTGTGCTGGGAGAGTTTAACACCCCAAACTTCCCTTTGTTCAGTACTGTTGCACAAAACAGTCAGGTCAGAACTTGACAGGACGTGTTCTCTGCCTGCTTTTGTTTATTTTTTTCAAAGAAAGAAGAAAATTAGAAAAAAGTCTTCTCCAGAGATAACAAAAGTCACAGTTCAGGTATTTGCTCTGTCTCTCTTTCCCTCCTTCCCTCCCTTTCTTCCTTCCAGGCATTTTGCACTTGCAGATGCAGGTTTGTGGGTCCGTTTCTTCTCTGCCCAAGGAGAGAAAAAGTTTTACAAACCTTTTGAATCCAGTCCATGAAAAGTGGGTATAGGGCTTCGGTCTGGAGCACTGATGCTGGAAGCAGTGCTTTGCACAGCTGTGGACATCCAATTTTGGTAGCTCCAGCTGATGGCTGCAACCCACCGCTGGTGCTGTGTCCAGAGCAATGCGATGCTCTAGTGATCCTGTCTGGTATTCCTGTCACCCTGTCACTTGGGCCAGCACATGGTGGGGCTCCTGAGGCCCCACTGAGCCATTTTGTGGGAAACAGGATTACTTTCATACCAACCTTTGAATCTACAAAGTGCAGGGGACTGCCGGGACATGCAGCCCCCGTGGGCATTCGGATGGGCTGCCTGGGCACAGACCAGGTACAGGATGTGTGCCCACAGCCAGCCCCTCCTTGTGCTGGATGCGGTAGTGTGAGGAGCCGTGTGGTGTGAAACTCTCAGAGGGACGGAAAAGAAAGGAAGGACAGGAGGTAAGCACATGTTCGTGCTGCATGCAAGGTGTCCCAGAGGATGCTGTTGTGCACTTTCCCGTCACATGTGGCCATCCAGAAAGAGCTGAGTCAGTGTCCTCGAGCACTCCTGCTGCCGGCAGGAGCAGCTCCGCTGGAACACACTGGTTACATGAGTCAGAGTCAGTCCTTTCCTGAGTGAAAGGTAAGTGCAAAAGCAACACCACTTTGGTTTTTATATGAAATGTAGCAGCAGTTTGATCTGGCATGCCTTGAGTAGGGTGGCCCCCATACTGCAAGAAGAATGCCAGAAATGTTTGCAACTGCTCCAAAATTCCAGTCCACTTGTACAAAGACAGCCCTGCAGGGGTGGACAGGCTCTGAGAACTCAAATGCCAAGTGCCCTCCTTGAGTTCAGCAAGAGCTGGGGCTGGCAAGAGGGAAAGAGCCATATCAAGCAAGAAACTTCAGAGATTGCAGAAAATTTGCAAATTTTCTTGCAGATTATTGTAAGTTCTTACAAATCCAGCAAAGCCTGGCTAAAATGCAGGTGCTCAGTAACTCAGGTGCCGTGATATTGCAGCTGCTCCGCGTCCCAGATCCTTGCTGGGACTGCAGTAGAACTGAATAGTTACTCTAACATGTCCTGGCAATGACTGTGAAGTGAAAAGGCTTTGGCAGACAAGTCCTCGATTGCCCCAGTTTTCTCAGACTCAAATAGGTTATTGTCCTTCTTTTCTCTCTGATGCTAACAAGTTTTCTTTATAAAAACCCCTCCCCCTTGGATGCTGGGGCACTGACTCTAGAGCTGGCAAGACCAGAAAAGTGGTCTCCTGCTGAATCACAATCAGCCTTCTACAAACAATTGCTTATATAGGAAAGGAGCAGGGGAATGGGAGACTGGGAGGTCTGGGAACTGAGTGAGGTACCTTGAGGAAACACCGCTTGGCCCAAGGTGATAGAAAAGGGATGGTGGCTGCTGCAGGCTCTAGAAGCATACAATATTCTCATTATTCCACTGGTACCATTTGTAGGAGTTCAGAGCAACCATGATCAGGAGTCCCTAGAGAATGGAAACACCACTGATCTTGGCACTGAGTAATCCCACTGCCTCAGGAGCAAGTGAATGGGATTACTCCTTTTGCTGTGATTTATGGTCATTGTGGCAGCCACCAAAATATGTGTTTGTGAGCAACAGAAGGGCAGCAAGTATCTAGTTAAGGCTGTAGCCACTGTGTAGCTGCCAAAACCCCTCATGGGTTTTGCCTCATCTTTCTCAGTGCTTCCTTTGTCCATGGCACAGGACTGCTAATTCTTCCTGTATCAGGAGAGGACAGTGAGGAGAAGCGGATGCTCCACCTGAACAACCTGCAGAAAGAGACCAGTCAGAGCTCTCACTGACTTTTCACTCTCACTTGCCCAGGCAGCACAGTGTCTAGGACTGAGCAAAGGGCAGACTGCAAAGCAGTGGAGCCAGCGTGTCAGTCCGGTCACTGATTGTCAAACCCTGCTTCCAGAAAGGTGACTGTGTGGATCTCCTGAAGGAAAAAGTTCAACTACTTGTACTGGAAAAGTATGGTTTGAAAGTGAGCCAAGGCTTACGGGTTTTATGGCCACCTCACTTCCTCTATCCACCCATTCATATCTCCCCTACTGCAGCACTGGCAACATATCTCGTATCTACACAAGATTTCCTGCTTGTAAAACCTTGGGGCTGGGCAGATGTCCATATATGCTGTCCTTTTCTTTTTTTATTCCCATATGTGAGTGTCATACGCTGTGGGTGGTGAGGGAATCACGGATGGTGTGCATGACTCTGTGTTGTATTTACTGTCAATGCTGTAGCTGTTACCTTTGCCTCCGGGAGCCTTCACTGAATATGAGGAAGGAGGGGAGAGGGACACTATTGCTGTAGCTTTCTGATCTTTGTATTTCATGTGATTGTCCTGTGGCTACTGGCATGCTCTGGAGTTGGAGCATATCTATATTGGTATTTGGCTATTAGGCTGGTGGCAAGTGGGCAGGTATTTTCACTGAGTCATGGGACTCCAGTGGGGTGTTTATAAATACACCTGTCACCCCATCATTGCCCCCTCTACTTGTTTCTGGAAGCATTTAACCTGATCATGTCCATTCAGGTATCAGCATGAAAAACCACATACTCAGGTAAATGGGGATCAAAATAAGCCAGAGCAGCTGGTTCTGCAGCCAGAGCAGAAGGGAACTGAGCAGTCTGCTTGGTGGGTGAACCCAGGGTGACAACTGCAGGAAGGTGGTAGAGCTTCAGGGACAGACTGCAGATCTGCATTGGAGAGGACCATCCTTCCCATTCCTGCCCAGCTAGTGACTAGTCTGCTTTCTAGGCAGCTGACAAGGTAAGAGGAAATAATTCTGTAGTAAGAGCTCTGGGAAAAATGCCAACTTGCCTCTAGACAGAAGGTTAAAGGTTATTTATGTGATTAACACAAAATCTAATTTAGGGCACTTCATGTTCACAGGGCAGTTTAAGGAGTGCCAGGACTGACTTGAAAACTGATGTGGCATTTGCAAAAGGAAAAAACCTGCCAATTTTACTTGAAATGTAATTGGATTTGCAAATACATTCCAGAAAGCAGTAAGACAAGCAAGGGTATACTTAGTAATTTATCAAATTAGCATTATTACAAGTTACTTCTAAAGTTTTAGTGTTGGATTGGTTTTGGTTTTTTTAGCATTTAAAAGATGTATTTGTTCCTATGGACTTCAGCTATTGTGTATTGAAGTGCTCTAGTCTAAGTTAGCCTTTCTGTCTCTTTCTCCTCACACCCCACTCCCTGAGCACTTTGTTGCTGAGATATGCACAAGAAAAAGATGCAGGTACCTTCCTCTCAAACCCCTGCTTGGCTTTACGGGACAAGAGCTTCAAATAGGATGAGATATAAAAGGGCCTAAACCCAGCACCATGGCATCAGTCCTGTGGTAAAAGCTGAATAGTGTAGTATAAAGCACGTACAAAATGAGAAAGGAATGAGCGTTTTGTACTCTGTGGGTAGTTTGGCTCTTCTTAGAAAGACTTTATTCCAAAGATTTTTTAAAAATGATTTAAATAAGAGCAGCTTATTCTCATCTGCAAAGCCAGCGCAAAATCAGTCCAAGTGCCAACTATGTTAGTCACAACTGCCTTTTTTGTGGAGATAGCAGAAGAAAGGGTTGGAATTGCTTTAGCCTGGTGTTAGCTTCCATTTTGTCCTCATTTAAAGCACTGTAGTATTCTGGGATAGTTCAGACAAGAGAAGGCGACTGTTGCATAAAAGCAGTTTTATTTTTAGTTAAAGACACTGGCAGATGGTTCTCTCAGCGCAGCCGTCGGGCTGAAGATCTGGTGATGGGAGTTGTTTTGGTGGGGGTTTCTTCCTCTCTTAATTCTGCCAGTAGCTCTAAAGAGAGTAAAACATGTCAATAATGAGCACTCCACTGCCTTGAGCAGAGAAATCTACAGGCAACCTCCACAGTGGTCCGAAGCCCATGACCACAGGGACATCCCTGTTGGGCCAAATGTGTAGTGCTTCCCCGCTCAGAGCAGAGGTGTGCAGTGCCTTACCATCCTCAGAGTTGTTCTCCTCGTCGCTGGAGAAGGTAACGATGGCTTTTTTGCGTGGAGGGCGCTTTTGGGCACGCTTATGATTTCGGAGGGTGCGCGACGGGGGCGTGACAAAATCATCATCCGTGTTGGCTGGGCTCAGGGGCTGGCGGCGTGAACCTGTCAAGGAAAAGGGGAAAAAAAGAAGAGAGGCAGCAAACTTCTGTCTGTAAGGGTGAAGAGAAGTCCTTAGGTGTTTCTGCTGGACTGCAGGATCAGGGGAAGGCTGGAATCTCACAAAAGGAACATACTTCCTATTGGTTTCCGCTTGGCTGGTGCTGGCATTGGAGTCTGACTGCCATCCTGGCATGTCTCTGTTGAATCCAGTCCTCGGTTATGGGAGGCAGACAGCTTCTGCTCCAGCTCTTCAGCTAGAGCCTGATGGAGATGTAAAACCGCAGTGGAGGGGGAAAAAAAAGAAGGTGAGGGCAGAGAAGTATTGTATCCATAGCAGAATTGCCATTAAGTTAAATAAATTGATAAATTGATAGGGGGGAGGAATAGTCTGCTTAAAATGAAAACCTGCAGGGCTTTCCAGTCATTGTATGTAAAAAGCAATTGTTTTTCTGGCCTGGACCCTTGTCCCACATCCTTACTTTAGTCTCAGGTTTGACGCCTGCTCTGCGGAACCGAGCCAGCACAGTTTGGAAACAACTGTAGACAGCTGGATCCTGGAGCTTGTCTGCAAAGCAGTCATAGTTGTCCTGCAGCTTGTGAAGGCCCCGATCCGAGACTGGGAGCAGAGTAAGGCAGTGGGACAGATCCCGATATTGACGCTCAGTCCTGGGAAGGACAAAGATCACCATTAGCTCCTACAAAAAGGGGTGTGTGAGGATGAGCACATCTCACCCAGAGCTACCAGCATTTCCTTCTTCTGCCCTGCAGAACATGAGATTCAGGTTGTTGTTAAAGGTCAGTGACAGGGTGCTGTGGCATACCACACTTAACCACCACTGTATTCCATGACACTGACTTAGTGTCTCTCAGAAAAACATGAGGGCTCCACTGCTAAAGAACACAGTCACTTGTCTGAAAAGTGTCTCAGAAGTTGTTGCTGACTGGGAGGAAAAGACTCGGTGAGGTCAGGACTCCTCTTGAAGGGCCTTATTTCAACCACATAAACCCCCGCCGGCTGTTCATTTTTGCATGTTTGAGATGATCTCAAGCAGAAAGCTGCATTTGATGTTCTCTCTCCCTTTCCTGGTTAGTTACATAAAGAAGGCCATATTCATTAAGTTATAAAGTCAACAAATAACAAATGCTACATCAGAGGACTACATTCAAATTCCAGCAAAAGTTACTGGAATAAAACTTAAGGGAAAGAAAAACAAAAGCACAAATTAACATCTCTAATGTAGATCACTGTGATGGGAAGGGAAAAAGCAAGGCCAAAGCCCCTGTTTTTAATATACACACAGTGAGGGCCTCAAGTCTGTCCAGCACGTGCAGTCTCGGGATGCTCTGCTCAAACCCAGACAGACAGAGAACAGAGCTGCAGCATCCAGGTGTTTCTACCTTTACAGTCTGAATGACACCTGGCAAGTTGCTATGTTTAGAACCCCAGAAATGCTGAGGAGGGTGATGGTGGCTGCAAAAGCTTTTCTGATAAGCTCCTGTTTTAGTCTAGAGTGAGAGTCTTGCTCTAGCAGTACCATTAATGTGCACTAAGCTGATCACCTTTGTGGTACAGAAATATCAGGACCTTGTACTCAAGGCGAGACACAAACACAAGTGGTTATTTACAAATGTGGTGCGAGGAGCTCACCAGTGCTCCTGGGAGGCAACTTCGGAGAGAGGGACCACTCTCCACTCTTGCTCAGGAAACAAAATCCAAATATTTTGGGAAATATGCAACTCCCTGAGGCAGCTGAGCAGGTCACATGCCCAGGCACTGTGCACAAATGGCCAAGATAAGCAGACAGCTTAAATCTCAAGGGCAAAGCCACAACAATGGAGAAGGAAAACCACAGGAATGGAGGAAAGCAGGGTACACCAAAGCCAGTGGAAGTTAAAATGAAGATACCTCACTGGAATAACATGGCAGGGAAGAAGATAAATTTCTGTTATTATTCTTGGAAGGAAACAAAAAGTGTACGCCTTGGTCAGTGAAGTTACAGCTTGGGGAGTGGGGGAAAAGCAGCCAAATACCCCCAAAACCCAGAAAGCAAAATGATATCCCAGATTCACAGCATGGGTCCTGCACTCTGTAATCAGCATTGCACAAGCAAGGCATGCACATCTTGGAGATGGAGCAGAGCAAAAGCCGAGGTGTATGATGGTACAAGCCCTTAGGTAAAATAATAATAATAAAAACCCAAAACAGAGTCCCAGGTGTAGATGTGGTACTGAGCAGCTCATGCACACAGAACAAGGACAGGCCTATATCAGCTTGATAGTTGAGATCACCCCAGACAGGACTGCTGGAGATCCCAGCTTCTCAGCTGAACACACTGATTTCCTAGCTGAGCTGCAAGGGAATAGCCTGTGGAGAAGGATCACAAAGTTGTGTAAAATCCACATGTGGGATGTCGCCTTGCTCAGCTATAATGCAGATCTAGACTCTCACAAATTTTTTCCTTAAAAAAGGAAGGAAGAGGGGGTCAATCACTTCATAATAAAACCAGAAACCTTAATTTATAAGTCTTTGTGTATTTTAGGAGAATATAGCTAAACAAAAAAAAAAAAAGGGGAGGCCTAAACCAAGTGATGTTGCATTTGTCACTTTGCCATGTGAAGAACATAATGGGAACCTTTTACAACCACCACATACAAGCTTGTTTCTTCTGAAAAATCCTGAGAAGCAGAAGTGCTTGGCAGGAAAATGAAGATTACAACCCACCTGGCAGTCCGGAATCTCTGACAAAGTTTCTCCACCAAGCTCTCTGTTTGTTTGTCTTTTGTAATATATGAGAACAGATGTCTGCAAGGGGAAAAAAAAAAAAGCAAAATATTAGAGCCCACAGAGGAATCCCCATTTCAAGTAGGAGGGGTACTGAAAAGACGGCAGTGCTGACTTATCTGCTCCTTCCATCCAGTTTTAAAAGCATGCAGCACCTCCAGACAATTTCCTCACTTCACAAATTGCACTGACAGACTGTTTGTCTGACCAGCAAACCTTGAGGGGAGCATAGTGGCATGCAGCATTTTCTCTCCTCAAAACCGTGCTTGTGACTTTTTCACAACTCATTTGCTGAAAGTGTGTTGATGCATTTTTCATCAATGCAAAAGTGAGCACTGCTTTGCACTGAAAATGGGAACAAAGCCTAGCAGAACTTAAATGCTAACCTAATCCATTTTCCTCAGCTTCTTGAGGAATGGAGACACCTGGACTTTAGCACAGTTAAGTACTTGTGTATTTTGCACTATGTCCTCTTAGAAATCACTGAATAACTTCTATTTATTAAGAAGCTCCTGCTGCTCTCCCTTTTCTTGTACCAATATTTCTGTTAACGTTAGCTCAGTCAGGTTGCCACTGGCCTTGATATTTGTTCTAAAGCACTTCCTTGTTCAGTCTTTGTTATGTCTACAACCACCACACCAAGCTCCTTTTCTAAGATATATAACAGAGACAGCAATCTCAAGAGTCCTCCCTTTGCATTTGTTCCAGCACCACTTCATCTTTAACTTAAGTGACCAGAACTGTGGCAGCACTCCAGGCGAGGTCTCACCAGCACTGCCAATGCTTCTCTCTACCAGAAATAACTGGGCTGCTAAAGCAGGAAGTGGAATACACCTCTAACTTTAGCCATACCTTTGCAAAAGGGGTTAAATAACTTCTAAACGTTCAACCTTATATTTTGTTCTACTAGTTTTCATCTCAGTTTTCATTACTGTAACTCTCTCACTCTCCAAAGTTAGTCCTTTAACAGTGATGGTCCCTGCACAACCTTATCTTTTTTATACCTCCCTATTCTCCAGTTCAGTAAGTATCCCTGGAGCATACGGCTTCATTCCTAGCCTGTGCTTTTGTCCACCATGGTTTCCAAGCTAAACCTGATCCTCTCCACAATGTAAGCTTTCATATAATGCTGCATGGTGAAATAGTTCAGTTTCAACTACTAATTCCCTTCTTTTCCTATTTAAAGGATATGTGGTGTGTTAACTGATGATCAGGTCTTTAAAATTGATTATCCTTACGCTAATTTGATACCTGTCTACATTGTTAAATCAGTACTGCCTCTTCTCTTATTTACAGACACCTCCAGCTCTCTCCATGTATGTTGTCAAAAAGTCAAAAGTCCATCTTACACCTGTTTTAACCTGACCAATCACACTTCAAAGCAATTGCTACACTTATGCTCTGTGTGTGTGCTAACACCTCCAGTTTGATATTAATTAAAAACAGTATTAAAAATTCCAAAATTATTTGGAATTTTTCTACATGCTGCCTCTTGTCTCCCTGTGATGGTTTGCTTCACTTCAGACATTAACTTCCACTTCTACGTGTGCTGTCAGGAACCACAAGCTATAATTCCCAGTATTTCACATGACCCGACTTAATTAAAGCTGAAGCAAAATATTCATCTACTTTTGCCACCATAATTTAATTTTACTCTCAATTACACCTTCACTAATAGACCTTTTTTGTGTATTGCAATTCCTACCTATCCAAAATCCCATCCCTCTTCCTAAAGGCACTGAATTGTCATTGAAAGACTAGTTGAAAAATCACAGGAGATTTTATTGTTCTGCTCTTCAGCAACAGCAATACTTTTGTCTAAATAATCTATAGGGATTCAAATGACTCAGAAAAACCCTCATGTGGTTAAGTTTCAGAAATGAGAGGAAAATGTCTCTACCAATAAAGACATTATTAGTGCTGTGAGCAATTGATAACCTCAGACTGAAATAATCCAATATCTCTATACTTCAGAGCCAGGCTTTCTTGGAAAAAAACCAAACCCACAACCCCCTCACCTCCCCCAGAAAAACCCAAAAAACACCCACACAAACCACCAGAAAGCCACCCCAGACCCAAATCTGTTACTGTAATTATAGCTTTACTAAAACTTTACAAAACTCCAGTAGCCACCAAAATGACAAAGGCAGCAAGCAGTCTTTAAAACTTGTTGTGTTTTCCTAATGTTGCATATCCATGTTCCAATGCATAAAACCAACTATTTTCCTTTTGTAGAGGGAAAGTAATTTTGAGTTAGTGGTTACTCCTTGTAGAGTCTCTCCTTATCCCCAACTATGTGGCTTTAAAATCAATTCCCCTCAGCATGACTCCATTTCCAGTACAGACTGAGAAAGTCAGATCAAAGAGAACAACTGAAAGAGCATTTTGCACATGTCAGTGTAGTTTTTATTCCCTTGATATGGCACCCCTTGCCTAAACATAGTCCTGGCAATAAGAGATTTATTTAACCTCAGAATACCTCATAATAGTGTGGAAGGATTCCTCCTCTATGCCGCTGTTAGGATCCGAGAGATGACTGATGATGTCTGGAAGCAGGTTATAGACAGCATTACCCTGTGCAGAACACAAATTTCTACATGAGATACAGAATTATACAGGATAATTTGAGTCAAGCCAGGCAAGCTGCCCACTTAAAATGACCTCCTCGCTCTCCACCCCAAATCTACTGACTGAAAGCATCAGCTTTTTTGAAATGAGCTGTACACAGCCAGCCAAACCTATCCAGGACTATTTGGCTGGGGGGGAAAAACCCAGCCAACCAACAAGCTAAACACTGCACCCCAGCTCTGCTCTTTGGCAGACTTGGATGCAGTTTCTTTGCCTTCCAACCTTGTCACCCAACAAAAAAAGCTTCCTGATAAAGTAAACAGCCCTTCAGTTCATGGAGCTGCTTCCCATCTTGCCTGAGAAGGTCCAATCCATATTCTCTTTCCCACTGCTTTTTCATAGCTTTGTCATACACGCTGTAGAGATGGCAAGTCGCAGTCAGGTGGCCAGCTGTGCTTTAACAAAGCAAACCAAGACAAGAAGAGCCCCAGTGTCACTGCAGCTTCCCAGGCAGTAAATCTCAAATGCTGAAGGGCCCGTGTGAGGCTGCACATGGGATGAACAGCGTACTGAGGATAACTCTGCTCCTCTTCTTACCTGCTCGGGCAGAAACTGCTACAATTTAAGTATCTCAGTGTCTCACAGCTAAGAACAACTCAAAGGTTTCAGAGAATGCCTGAACCATAAGGTCAGGGAACTCTGTTGTAAGGGCTAAAGGTGAGCTACAGAAAACTGCTCCTAATCCTGTTCTGGGCATACACAAGAAAGCAAAGGGAAGAGGCAGTGGTTTGGAGCCTGCCTTCCGGTGTGAACGGATGAGGTCAAATTCAGCAACATTGGGCAGGGATGAAGCAAAACTTGTATTGCAAAATTTCTTTTAACTACCCTTACTTAGTCCAGAGAGACGCAGACCAATGGCTCTGCACCATTAACACACCTTCTCCGGGACTCATGCAATCGATCCAGCCTCCAACAGCCCTTCCCTGCTCTTGTGAAGTAAGGTCCCTGAGCATCCACTTGCCTTGTTGGCGAGTTCACCAAAGAAGTTCTGAGCCACTCCCACGATTTCCTCCTCTGGGTCTATGAGCAGAGTTGCCATTTCACTCACTTGGCCCTTCACCTTTACCATGTCTTTGAGGATGAGGTGAGTCATCACCAGCCCAGCTGTCTGCCTCACACTCGGGCAGGGGTCCCGCAACCTGACAGGAGCAAACAGTTACTGCAGAGAGCAGCAAGGGAGTGTCTCTGAGTTACTGGTACTCGTGACAGCCCAAAGCTCTGTCTCCCTGCACCAGCATCTTCAAATTTCCTTTCTTGGGTCATTCTCACCTTCTGGATGCCCAATGTCTCCCTTCTACAGGGTTTGCATCACATGTCCTCTCCCAAAAATGAGTGCAGCATTACCTGGCATAGAGATGTGATGTCCAAGGCTCCACCAGGTTGGGGTAGCGGATGGCCAGATCTCCTGCTGCAATAATGAGGTTGGATCTCACACCAGGCAGGGTGGACTTCTCCATCATTGTGAAGAGCAGACGCAAGTGGGAGTCACAGAACTCAGAGCTAACAAGACAGGGTACAGGAAAGAAGGGATAGATAGCAAAATTCCATGTCTCAGAGAGCAGAGGAAAAAACAGTTTAAAAAAAAAGTGACCTATGAACACTCTTCTGTGTTTGTTCTTTCCTTGGGAAAGGAATTGCAACATTTGCTTGTGCTTCAGTACTAGGAAGGCTGGGAAAAGAACTCTGGCAGTACCTGACCATGCAGAGTTTGCCAAGAGTGAGGGCTGTGGCAGCTGACAGCGCCGAGTCACTGTAGAGTCCAGGGTTGTTGCAGATCTTCAGCACCAGTGGAACAAAGGCGGAGAACAGGTGCTTCCCTAGAGAGTGGGGATAAAGAGAGTGAGCATGAGAGCACTGTTTGTGCATTCTCCTTTAGGAACAATTATTCCATTTATCCCAGAGCTGCAGCAAACTACGGTTACTGGTTGACTCACTTTCACCACTGAACAACCACCTCCAGAATGGCAGAGCCAAGAAACAGACAGCCTACGTGGAAACTGACACCACGGAAAATGAAAGTGCTTCCTTCCAAAGGAAACAGCCTTCCTCCTTCAGGACCTGCTGCCCACTGTACCTGCTCTTTCACATGGGCAGACAGCCAGTATTCCTCAGTGGCAGCCACACTTACCGTCTAGAAGTTCTGTCTCACAAATACTGCGGATGAGCTCGGCCTCGGTGTCATCCGCCGTGGCTCCCACAAGGCCCAGCTCCTCCTCCATAGTGGTCTCATTCCCTGTGCTCTGTGCAGAGAGGAGACTGTAAGAAAAATGTCAGGCAACGAGAACCTCTTTCTTCACGGGGTTCTCTTCCCTCAGGTGTGAGGTATATGCATGTTACCAGCTGCACAACTGGAGTGGAGAACAGACTGACACAGAGTGTAACAACCCCCAAGCACTGAATGAAGCTGTGAAGGGTAGTCCAGGATTTGCCAGTCTACATGCTACAGAACACCAATGACAGGATCACATAGTTAGGTTGGAAGGGACCACAGTGGGTCATCAGGTCCAGCCTTCCTGCTCCAGCAGGGTCTTCCTAGAACACATTACAAAGGATGGTGTCCATATGGTTCTTGAGTATCTCAAGTGAGGGAGACTCCACACCCTCTCTGGGCAACCTGTTCTAGTGCTTGGTCACCTCTTCAAAACTCAAGACCAGTGTGGGAGTTTTAGTGAATAGGGTCATTCAAGGACCTCAGCTCTCCCTGTCAGTCTTGACCAATGTGTCTGGTTCTGTTCCTGAAGCACACATTGCCCTGTATCCATGCAACCTCAAGATTGCATTTCTCCAGAAGTTTGCTGTAGCTGGGACACTTGAAGAGCTGCCCATAGGAAAAAACCCCTTGGTTCTCACCTGGGCTCTCTGCTTCCTTATGCTGGTGTCAGATTTCTTCTTGGTCTTCTCCTCTTTGAGGATGCGGCGTCTGCGTAGCTCTGCACTCACGGACACTTCCAAATATGCTACCTGCTGCAGTGCCACCTGTCCCACAAGGGACACCAGGTGCAGCAGCAAGAACGTGGGGAGACTGCCAGCACCATCAGAGACTCTGCATGGAGAATCCCCTGCATCTAATGGAGAAAACAACCACGGTTCAGTGTTGATCTAGACCTCTTTCCCATTAGTTAGTGCCAAGTCTCACACTCACATATAACCCATCTCCGCACTCCACAGACTCCTTCACAGCACTTGTGCCATCCTATGCCAACACTTCCACCAGCCCTCAGCTCTGTTCTGCAGTTACTCAAGGCCACCCAAAGCAGCACTAGAAACCATAGGGAGAGATTTCCTTCATCAGCTTTTTTCCTCACCAGCTTTCTGCTCATCAGCCTCCTGCAGCTTCTCCAGAGCTTGCTGACTGCACACATGCAGGATGTCAGCACAGATCTCCTCTGCCCCTTCTGCCAGCTGGTAGATGAGTGTTACAGCTGACTCCATGAAGGGGATCCAGTGACTGCTTGGCTGGGCAAAGCCTGATGAGAAGAGGGAGCAAGGTACTCACACATGCCAATGGTAACACAGGCGGTCTCGCAGCCCAACCCCATCTCCTCCCAACCTCCTGCTGACCTGGGCTCACCTTTACTCACAGTCTCACTCAGGCAGCCAAAGAGCATGTGGTTCTGTGGCAGTCGAAAAGGGGCACTGTTCTTCTCCAGTGCTGGCTGCAGAGACAACAGGTGAGTTACACCCATGGGAGCAGCACACGAGAGACCCCCATGCCCTTCCCAGTGCTTAACTTTCCTGTGTGCACAATGTTAATCAAACCTGTGCCAGGGACATCCAGTCCTGCTCTGCAGCTAAACCTGCAGCAGGGACATCACTGTCACTTGTGACAGCACTGGGTGGATTTAAAGCTGGGCCAAATGATGATCCCAGGCCAACCCAGTCAGTTCCACCATCTCACCTTAAATCAAAATAACTTCTGAAATGTCAAAAGGATTCATTTAAAATCTGGTATTGTTTACTCAATCTCTGCAATGAATGAAGAGGGAAACCTGTGGAGCATCTTAGAGTCATCAACAGTAAGTCAACTTGCCTTGGGGTACTCCAGAACCATATGGGTTTATTTAAAAGCAAAATACCACCAGTGGAAATAACATAGGATAGGTCTGGATCTAAGACCACACTTAGGTCATTGCATATATTCTGTATCAGTCACACCACCTTTTAGGTTGGGAATAAGATAACCTTGTGTATTGCATATTGAGGTGTCTCAGCACTCCTCTGTCTGCCTGATGAATATATACTTCAACAAAACAGAATTTACTTGAGGATTTACCACCTTTCAGTAGCTTGAAACAAGAACTCCTGATTTGCCACAATCCTCTCCTCTGCACTAAATTTCTGGTTGGGAGGATGGGTGGGGGGAGAAGAGCTACTGCCAATCAGTCAAATATTTTCAGTTCAGTCCCTTTTCACATACAAGCTTAACTGCAGACTTGAGTCAACCAAAAACTGAATTACAGCCATCTCTAGAACATTTAAGAATGTTCTGATACACGTTAACTCATTAAGTTCTTGCACAAATATCTCCAGTGGAAGGGGCTGTCACAGAATGATGCTGCTCTGTGAAGGAGGACTGCTTTTGTGATAGAACTCCTGAACCAAAATGCCCCAAATAACTGAGTCAAAAAACCAGATTTTTCTCCAAGTGCATTAAAAAAAAAAAAAAAAAAAAAAAAAGGTATAAATTGTTTCCCAGGGAAAGAAGCCATAAACTATCATGTTGTTCTAAGTACAACATGGACAGATTTGAAAACCTTTCATGTTTTATATTCTGCTGTACAGCTGACAACTCCTGAATATCAATTAATAGGGAGGGCAAAAGAATCACACCACCAGAAAACATCAGTAGAGGAAAGGGCTTCATGGTTGAGAAAACACAAATCAGTTTACAATTGGGAGTCTGAAGAAGAGAATTGAAAGGAAAACATATTTTCTTGTGCACTGAACTCTTTACTAATTGAATTCAGCCTGTTGCCTAATGAAAATTCTTCTATTACATGTTCACTGATGTGTGCTAAGCTTTCCAGACAGTGCTGCTGAATGGTCTTAACCTACTTAATTTCAAAACCTGTAAAAATTTAATTACCTCTCTCTCTTCTTCCATACAAACAATTTCTCCCTTTCTTTGTTTCTGGATGACCTCAAGAACGAACCCAAAGCCTTACCTTAGGGTTACTGGCAAGCTTGGATATAACATTGCACACTTCTTGAGGCAGCCTGTAGTCTTCACACGCCTTCTCTGACAGCCCCATTGTCACCAAGATCTCCAGGTTGCTACCTATGATCTCTGGCTTTCCTCTGTGGAATGGAAGGGATGGGGATACCACATGAGGTGCTGCTGAAAATTTACAGAAGTATGGCTAACCAAGAGAAATACTCCTTGTGCCTTGTGGAAGGGAGTGGTTTGAATAAGAGGGGAAAGAATAAAACCCATCCAAATGACTCAACATACAGCTAGAGGAGCAGCAAGCAATATTCCACAGAAACCAATGTAATTCACTCTCCACTAGGAGATGAGTTTCTCCAAAGTGATCAACAGTGGGCACAGCTTTTTTGTAAAGAAAGAAGATTTTTGACTCTTCTTTCCTATCAGAAAGGACAAAAACTTACAGGGGTAAGAAAACCAAAAATGTTGCAAAGTAGGAAAGAGCCCACGAGCTCAGGACTTGTGATGTATACCATTCCTTCCCCTGCTGTGGGAAACAAAACAAACCAACATTATCCACAAAAAGCCAATCCCAAATCCACACCCACCCGTTCCCCTTTCTGCCTGTGAAAGAACTTTAGGATGATCATTATGCAGGCCTGTTTCTGACTAATGAAGGAATGAAGTAAGAACAGCAGGGAGAGCAGGTAAGTTGAATGCCAAAGGGTTACTGGGCTGGGAAACTGAGGAAGTGAAAACCTTTTAGTGCAGATACGTATTTTTTTGCCCCCAGAAAGTGAAACAGATTCACTTTTCTTCGTGCTAAAGGCTCCAGACATCTCTACTCAGCAGCTTCTCACTGTTCTTATCCAAACACAGACAAAGCTGCAGAGTTGTGACACTGTAAACGCTGGGAAGGGATGGGCATTCACACAAGGAAAATAATCTCATCATAATCATTCAGAGGCTGTGCTGGTGGGATCCAGCACAACTATGTTTAGTTCCAGGCTTCATTACCCCATGAGAGGGTTGCTATTTTTGAAGTTAGAGCTGAAGAGTCAGCTGATGTAGCACCCAGAGTTCAATAAAAATCGACTCCCTGTACATCCCTCCACTGAGAGGCTCCGAGCTGGCCCCAGGCTCACCGTGCCATCATCCCCAGCAGCATCACAGCAGCGCGGCGTTCGAGCGGCGAGCAGGGAGATTTTTCCGTGAAGCGCTCCCAAAGCAGCTGCGTCACAGCAGGCTTGATTTCATCCTTCTGCACAAACTCTGAGATCTGCAAAAGGAAGGCAATTAAAAATTAGAGACAGGTAAAGAAGAATGGACCTCAAAGTAAAGACATAATCTGCATTGACTACCATGCTAATAAAACAGATACACAATCCAAACCCAGGCAAAGCAAATACTCACTATTTCCTCTAAGCACTGTATCGTTCCCAGTGATGCATCCACCATGATGAGAGAGAGAGAATGCACCAGGGCCTGTGCCTTGGCCCTTTGAAAGGGGAAAAATAACAATAAAAAAGTAAAAGGTAAAGAAAAAGCAACTGTCACAATTACTGCCCTATTGAAAGAGCTGAAAACATCTGTTGGATAACAGAAATGATCCACAGGATCAGGAAAACTCCCACAACAAGCCTGAGTTCTTGAAGTCACCCAACTCAAGTGCTAATGACCATGATGTGGGCTTAAAAGTCCATTGCCTTGTGCACTGGTGTTCCTTCTGGTGCTCAAAGATCCAATCAGAGGCACTAAGCAGCCACTTCCCAGTTTATTCTCAACCACAAGTTGGAAGTACAATTCCCTACGAACTGAAAATCCCTCTATGAACAAATGAGGATGGAGCACAAACTGTAGAAGTGCTGTCTCCAGGCAATATTATCAGGAAGAAATAAGAAGCAGCAGGTGCTTTTATTGCCCTGATGGTACAAATGAGGGTGAGTTAGGGTGCATCTCACCAGGGATCACACTTATCTTACTGCACGAGTATCCAACAGGATTTACAAGTGGGTAAACACTAAAAAAGGGCAAGTGCCACAGGAGAGTATGGAAGAAGCAAACGTGCAACTGGTATCCTGCTCCCACCACCAAATCCTCAAGAAGGATAAGCAACAAAGACCCTTTAACATTCTCCCATCTAAGGCATGTAAAAACTGTTAGAAAAAGATTTAAGATTGGTCTGACTGAAATACAAATAGAAATACATATGAAAGCACCCGAATAAGAACTAACCTTGTATAATGTGAAGGATAAAGAAATGGGAAATGTGTTGTGTACATCAGAAGTAGAATGCCTACACGTGTCCAAGGTCACAGCATGTATGACTTGTCAGCAAAAAAACCTGAACTTTGGGTAACAGGTTTTTTAACTAAGTTTCAACTTTAGACCACACTGTTCCTCTTATTATCCCAGCAAGATGAACAAATACAGTTACAAGGAACTCAAAATGGGACAACTGACATTGGCCAACAACTTTGCCCACAGAGAGTGAAGTATTTAAGATTCCTGGACATGGAGTGACTCCATATCAACAGCTGACTCCTAAGGGACTGAAATTCACTCTTGCCAATCAAGAACCCTGCTGGCAAGAGAAACATTCATAATTAACACTTCTTGTTTCCTACCACATAGGGACCCTACCCAGACTATTTAGGCAATGCTTCGTACAAACCAGAAATTTGTAAGAACAATAAATATTGGTGCCTGACAACAGTTTAACTCCAAGTAATTCTCAGCATCTGCTTCGCAAAGTCTCACAGGGTTTTGCTGCATGAATTTCCTACACACGAGCTCTATGCCAAACCAAGAGCAGAAGCTCAGCAGTAGGTCCTGCAGGAAGACTGGGATACTCAGATAACAACCCTACGTTTCAGCTCAGCAGGAAACATGGACACTTTCGGTTCTCCCTGTCCATAGCCCACTCCCAGCAGCAGAAAGGGGAGGGGGGGAGGGCAAGGAAAAAAACCCATCTGATGAGGAAGGTCCATACCTCTCCGAATCCTCACTGGGGCTCAGGTAGAGCTGTCTGTAGGCATTCAGCACAGCCTCCTTAATTCCAGGCTCCTTGGACCATATGAGGGGCAGCATCCTGCGGACCCCAAGCAGTGCCTGGGGCACATCAAACTGCGAGACTGTCACGAAGAACTCGATGGCTTCCTGCACCACTGCAGAGAGAAAGCTTGTGATACTGTGGTTCTTCCCCAGTTACCATTGGTGAGACCACTAAAACTAATACATAGGAGTGCTGGTCTCACAGCAAGCTCTACAAGCATCCAGACATCACTGCTACTGTCTGCAGAGAGCTTGAGTCAGAATGGGATCACTAGTACAAAGATGTAGATGTCCCAGAAAAGAGACACAAATTAACAATATTACAGCTTAATCCAACGTGATTATGGTTAGGGAAAGAGCACAGAGACTATCTTTGAGAAAGAACAACATTCTCTTCTGGGAAACAGTAGCTTTGGGAAAAAAGATCTCATAGTCACAGCAGACAGCTGAATACAAGCACCAGTGCAATGCTATAACCAGAGGAACTATTTGATGTACAAATGGGGTAAGGAATACTGTGTTTGGTTCCAGCTTGCCTACTCCTGAAATAGACTGCCCAGTATTCTCATAAGACAAAAAAACCCAAAAAACCCCCCCCAAAACCCCATTAAGTTAGCATCACAAGACATCTACAGCAGTGCTCAGAGGAGCTGTAGAACAAACAGTTCATAGAGTCTGACCTCTGGTTAAGTAAGAGCTTTTACCAGTATAAGCCCTTACCAACCAGAGTTAAAAACATCTAACAGGTGAGCTGGTATGCTTTCCCTGCCCTCAGTCACACCAGAATACATAAATTTGCAACAGAAAAAAAAATTAAATCTTCAAATATTAAATCTTAAATTAAAAAAGGCTAAATCTGAGCACACATATCCCTTAGCACCAGTCCCTTAGCCAGCAGCATACTCTCCAAATGGAGACAGTGTCTCAAAACACCTCCACTGTTCAGACACTGAATTTGCCTTCCTTATACTACAGCACAGGACAACAGGGAGATGAAAAGTTATTAAAATTTGTGCATCCATTAAAAAAACACCCCCACAATCAAACACCAGGTGTTTAAGTACCAGGTAGGGCAATTTCTTAGCCTTGAACTTCAAAGACCTGTAACCCAGGAGTCCATTTCCGTGTGTGCAAATAGCTAATGACACCAAACCTTGCTGGGGAAGCCCTCATGTTTATTGCAAGTAACATGAGCCCTCAACAGAGATGAAGCCTCAGAAGTGTTTGAATGAAGTCTGGGGCACTGCATTGCCCATACCTATCCACACCCCAGATCTGTGCAAGTGGATGGGCTGGAGAGGACGCGAGCAGGAGTTGTGTCCCTCATCCCTTGGAAATACCAATTTCTGATAAACACTGCAAAAAAAGTCTAAGTGATTACAGTAGTTCTAATATTAAATATGAACAGCTGAATTAACTCAAAGGCTTTCTGATCAGCACCTTTCTCTACAGCACTGAAGAGGACCAGGCCACAGAACCTGTTGATCAGGCTCATGTTTAACCAGATAAGAAAGTCTGAGGCAAGGTTAGATGAGAACAGCTTAGTTCCCCTCTTGTGGCCAGCATAACAGCTGAAGCTGTGTCAGGGCACTGAGCACGTAACCAAACCCAGCTTCACTGGCCAGGCTTGCTTTGGGAGAACCCCAGCTGAGATGATGAACATCCATCCCTTCCCACAGGAGGCAGAGTACCTTCCACAAGTAAACTCCCTTTGGTCACCTGGCTGGGTTTTTTCATTCCAGAAAGTTCAAATACATTTCATTTCTTATGTTTTTAGAAACAATTTTTAAACATATTAAAAAAAACCCTTTTTCAACCCTGGTATTTTAAAAAAATGGATTCCTAAAAAGCCTGTTCATGCCCTATTAAACTCCTTAATGACACTCATTTAGACGGTGCTTGCTTTTCCAATGCCCTGGAAATGTCTATGACATCTGCTCAAGGAAGAGCAGCTCCTTCAATCTCTTCTCCTTCTCCTGGAGCTCCACCACTCCAACAGGTTCTCTCAAGCAAGGAAAGATCTAGAAATGCTGAATGGGAATAAAAGGGCCATGGTTCTTTCACACACCTGAGACAGAGTTTTCATACATCATCTTGCTGATCAGATTCAGAGCTTCTGTGATTTTCAGTGAGAAGTTGTAAGCATCTTGCAGGTACTGCACCAACATCTCCTGTTTGACCAGCTCTGTTTGAGGCTGCTCTTCCTGTACAGCTTCTTCAATCTTATCACTGCTGCTGTCACGTGGAGGATCCTCACTGCTCTCACCTGTGCATGAACCTACACAGCACACTTGTTTGTGAGCAGTACTGAAGATACAAGAGAAACAGGCACGGTTCAGGGCATTTTAACCCTCCTCTCCCCATCCCACAGTGACACCTTCCGAGAGCCAGGATACCAAAATCCAAATTCTGCCATCACACCTAGCATCAAAATCTCAGCACGCTGTGGAACAAGTTCCAGTGCTACAGTGTGATGCTCCAGAGACATGCCAGCTTGGTATACAGGGACAGAAAGGCACGGTCCAGCTGGGGTAAACTCCATTAAAATCCTAATGGGGTTAATCTGAACTTGGTAATTCCCAAAGACAGATGAGGGCCCTAAAAGGGAACCAGGGAGAAGGCAAACAGTACTACTCCCCAGCAAGGTTTGTGCAAGTGTGGAGAGTTCACAAAGTTAACATTTTTAGACAACAGACTTCCAACAGAAATATGCTCAAAGTGATTGGCTAAGCAACCTTATGCTGAAACAAACAACAAAGTATGTGAAGTCTTGAAAATACACTCAGAGACTCAAGCCCCAGATAACCAAGACTTTGCTTGAACCAGATACTTGGTCAAGGCTGCTATGGTTAAGCATTATCTGCTACCACCTGTTGAGGAAGCAGAACCACTGACAAATTCAGACAGGGCAGAAGGGTGGGAGTGGCAACACTGGCTCCACTCCCCTCAGATATTGAGTTAAAGCACCAGAAATGCACTTTTATGGGACCATGAAACTGTTCCAACCAGAAATTAAGATCAATATGATCCAGCTAAAATGCCAAGATACTAGAAGAACACAATGCAGAGATGCTGCAGCTCTGGGACTGTCAAGTACACACAGGCCAAAAGGAGGGACAGAGCATTCCAGAGGGTTTTACTCTGGCTCTGGCATTACCTTGGACTTAGGGAACAGAGTGATATAGTCACCTGTGTAAAGGCTCTTCAGAACACCCAGGATTGTTGCCTCCTCGCTTTCCTCCCCAGGGCCAACGAAAGGTTCCTTTCCCTGGAAGTGACACAGGGCCCTCTGCGTAAGGCGGGCTGCGCTCCTGGACAATGACATTGCCCAAGAGAGTATCAGCAACACATCAGAGCAGAACGAAAGGAAAACCATCCAACTTTGCCCTGAACACCTGAGAAAGCAGCTCCTACCAGCATCTTGTGCTGGGTGCCCACGTCAATCAGAGTAATGTTACTGGAAACCATCCCTTGAGATAAACACTGTCAAACTGCAGAGCCTTCTTACTTGTAATTCAGCTTCTTCAACAGCCCAGTGATTTGCTCCACTGTCTTCTCCACTGTTTCTTCAACTTCCAGCACCTCCTCTTCCCCTTTCTGCAGTGGTTGAAAGAGCTGCTGGGTGGCAGCCCTAATTTCTGGCAGCATCGCTTCCCACTCCTCCTCTGGGGCAATCACTGGAGCTACTTAAAAATCAGAGGGAATGAACATAGACTCAGGTGACATCTTTAATGGGAAGGAAAAACTCATCTGGAGCTCAAAAATTCTACTTCCCCTACCTCCTCCCCAGGCAGGCACTAATCTCATTGCTGATCCCACCTAGACTACAGTAAGAATAAGACAAGAACTCTGACATACAAAAGAAAAAAAACCCACAAAAACCCACTGAAGGTACAAAAAAAAAAAAGACAAGAGAAGCATCATTTGTTTAATGTTGGACTTTAGTGCTGCCTACAAATCAATTTTAAATAATATCTAACCAAAATCATGACTCAAGCAGTCCTTGAGTAGTATAAAAGAGAAACCTGGAAGGGTGTTTGTAGACATCTTCAGTTCTTACCCTGGAAATAGGATATATAAGGACTGTTGATTTAGACATGGATATTAAAATGATCCTTTTATAACACCACCTCAAGGAAAATTCTTGCGAGTTTAATCCCAGTTATCTGGTCTCACCGTCTCACACAGGTAAGATCTGAGACAAAAGCTGTCATAACCTGGGAGCAAATTTAATATGAGGAAAAGTAAATTCTGGACTGTCCTAGAAAATGGAAAGAAGAAGAAAGGAAATTACCTGCTGTGGGTCTGCTACGATCCCTCATTTCCTTCAGTTTCTGCACTTCTTTCTTCAGTGGCTTATCCAAGTCAGTACAGCTTAGCTGAAGACATCAGAAAGAGGAGAAGAAATATGGTAGTTATCCTCCTTTTCCTGAGATGCCAGAATTTTCCTGAGATGCCAGAATTTTCCTCTGTCTTCCACTCCCTCCTTTAGTTGTGAATCCCTACAGATAACCCTCTTTTGGGAAACTGGAATGGTACACTCTGGCCCTGGCCCTAGAATGAGAACTGCTCCAAGCTGCCAGTCCAAGGCTAAGAACCTCAGGAGAAGGTGCAGCTAAACACAAAGAGCTGCAGATCCATGAAGAATATTCCAAAAAACTAATTTTGATCCTAAGGAGAGAAACCTCACAGTGGACTCAAAACTGCTGCAGGTTTTTACCTCAATCTCATCCCTCCTGGCCTTCAGCATAGCTATGAATTTTACCAGGAGAGGGACCAGGCCAAGAAGGCAAGATCTGAACCTGGGAAGACCAGAAAGCTGCCCACCTTCAGTCAAAGGCTACACTGTTCCTCCTACAAGACACAGAAACACCACTGCCCTGTCAGCCTGCAAACACACATCTAACATATCCACCATATTAATCAGAATTACCTTGCTGGAGAAGGGATTGTTGGACAAAAACGCAGCCAGGAGCTGGATGGCATTTTTAACCACTATGACAGATTTGTCTTTGAGCCGCCCAACAGCCAGCGACACCACGGACTGAAACTGAGTCAAAGGCAGGGCCTAGAACACAACAAGAGCACAGATAAGGTTATCAAGAAGGCTCAGAGACTTGGGAGAAGTTTACTGCAGACACATTCATGTACTAAAACACACAGATTATAGATTCACAGAAAAGTCTAGGGCTCAAAACACCTCTGGATATATTCTGGTCCAGCCTGCACTGAAAGCAAGGCTCTAGGTTATCCAGGATACTGTTGAGTCGGGTCTTAGTATATCTGGTAATTGTGATGTTTTTCCATACCAGTGTGTGAAAAGAGGCTGCATGCTGTGCTCTTTCTTGTAGTTTGTCCTGGTTAGAATGAGCAGCATTTCATTTCCACTCCCCAGTTCCCCCACCCCTGTGATCTTTGGTCTCTTGGAAAAAACTGCAGATGCCACAATACACAGGGACAGCACCTTTCTCTGTTAAAAACTCCAATCTCTGCAACCCAAGAGTAGGGTGGCAGAGATTCCCTCAGAACACACAAGATGGGAAGAGACGACTGGCACCACCGTTTGCCGGGCGCAGACTCGCCTTGTGCTGCACGATGCGGGTGAAGAGCTGCAGCACGCGGCTGCGGACAAAGCTGTGCACGTCACACACGTGTGCCTGCAGCACCTCCAGGAACTGGTCCCGAGTGGCACGGGCAGCTCTCTCCAGCTGGTCCCTGCTCAGCACCTGCACCAGCGCCTCCGCCATGGCCGCCAGAACGGCATTTCGCATCGTGTAACTCTGCCAAGACAGGAGGTGGTGAACTAGGAACGGACCAAAGGACGTGATTTGATATCCCCGAGTTTGGGCCTGCCAAATCCCACGCTCCAGCCCTAAGTGAATTTTTCCAGTATGGATGTTGTATTAAGCTTGGGTAAACATAGCTGTGCCTGCAAGACGGAGGACCCTCTGCTATGAAGACAGGAGGAGAGTTGGTCTTGTTGAGCCTGCAGAAGAGAAGGCTCTGGGGAGGCACCTTCTGGTACCTAAAGGGAGCTATGAGAGATCTGGAGAGGGCCTTGTTACCAGGGCATTCAGTGACAGGGCAAGAGAGAATGACCTCAAAGTTAAGGCAGGTTTAGATCAGATATTAGAAAGAAATTCTTTACTGAGAGTGTGGTGAGGCACTGGCACAGGTTGCCCAGAGAAGCTGTGGATGCCCCATCCCTAGAACTGTTCAAGGCCAGGCTGGATGAGGCTTTGAGCAACCTGGTCTAGTTGAGGGTGTCCCAGCCCATGGCAGAGGTGTTAAGGTCCCTTTCAACCCAAACCCTGCTATCCAGGTAGGTTCACAGAAGCCAAGAACTGAGAAACGCTTACAGCAGGTAAAGAAAAGGTAGCACAGGGACAAACTCATTAAGTGCTGAAGAACAAGGGACAACAGCAGGGACCTCAGACGAGTAGGCAGTCTCCTGTTCTCTGACATCTGATAGTGACAACCAGACAGGAGATATCATAGTTTCTGTTCCCTTTGCATTTTTTAGGTAAGGGCAGAACCTCTTCCAATAGAGGAGGTTTTGGATACTTGAGCTCTGTGAAAGCGGTGTTGTTTCCAGACAGAAAAACTGGATAGCAGCATCTCTACCATTTGACTGTTCTGGACAGTGACTTTGCAGAAACGTACCTCCCCGTCCAAGTGAGGCAGGAGAACACTCATGTTGGCAAGCACCAGAGCTGGGATCTGTTCAGCCAGTTCACTTATAAAAGTAGCATAACCCTTGACTCCAGAAGCCTCACGAGCCAAATCCTGGGGACATTTCTGTCCGATTTCCCTGCACAGAAACATGAAACAAGGAATGCGGTGCCTCAAGTTGTTAGGGATAGAAGGGCAAGGCTCCAGGTATTTCTCTTACCTTAGCAATTCACCCACCAGGCTTTTCAGACCATATTCTTTAGCCCAGAGGCTCACAGCCTGTGCAAACAGTGGGGCTACATGTTCAAAGTGCTGCAGCATCTGTGTGATCTTCAGAGTGGCACCTTTCACACGTGAGAAGGAGGAAAGAGATCAGGGAAAGTAACTGGGAATGGCTTCAGGAAGAAGGCAAAAGAGCAGGAACTCACTGAACATGTGGTCACAGTGAACCAGAGCTGCAGCAAGCAGATGTGTCACAGCCTCCCGTGTGAGCCGGTACCTCTGAAGGCCGATACTTGGATTCTCCAGGATGCGGTAGCAGCTTCCCGTCATTAAGCTAAACCCACAGAACACAGACAGCAAACCTCACATCACAACTTGCACAAACAATCATTCTAGCACACCACACACTTCTGTTTGAGAGAGTCCCCAGTGTCCTCTAAAAATCAGCAAAACATCTGAATTTCTGTGGCCTGTGTGAGGAGAGAAAGTTGTTCCTACACACATTGCTTTTGTCTCGAGCTGTTTCCTCAGTTTCCCAGTGATCTGCACTCTGCAGAGGGTTGTAATACCATCTCATTGGTGGATCTATCATTTAACCTTTTATCCCCCAGAACCAGTCACTCACTCCACAAATACACCTGCTCCAACTCATACCTGACAAACTCTTCTTCCACTGCTAGACCACCCCAAAGCTGACGGAGATCCAGCTGCAGCAGCTGTGTAAGCAGCTGTAAAAGCGGCTCCCTCTCCTCTTCCCACAAAGATCCTGGAGCCTTGGCATGGTTCTTCCTGTTCTAGAAAGGAGATTAAACAGTGAGATACATCAGCAGCTTCACAACAGACAAAACACCATCACTACCCCACTTCCTTTAAAATGTAAGAAGTCTGTTAAATTCTGCAGCATTAAGAGACACATAGTGAGATGTGTGAGATTACAGGGGGCTTTTTTCCCCCAGTTCTTCTCTCTCAGCTCAGGCCAGCACCAGTGCCTCGTGTGGTTTAAGGATTATACCTGTATCCACCGCCACCATCTCTACCCACAGAAAAGAAATCTTGAGAAAATACCAGCACACTAAGTTCCAGCCAGAAACTGAAAAATGAAATAGAAAGGCCTGGGCATCCAAGTCCCTGCTGATGTTTAGACACATGATTGTCCCTTTGGCTGTTTTTCGTGCAGTTTCACTGCATGAAAAACATGCAGTGAAACTGCATGAAAAGAATGCAGTGAAATTGCATGAAAAGAATGCATGAAATTTCACATGCAGCTCCACGTTATGCACTGCTCTTGCTGGCATCACGTTTATATAAACTCAGCTATAAATTCTGACAGATACTACAGAGTTCAACAAGCTTAAAATTTTATTCTGACTTATCATCTTTCCCCCAGTCCCCCCACCTACCTTCCTACCAGGATCTGCCTCCAAACCACTGCTGTTACAGGTTTCCATTTCAAAGGCATCCATCAGGCCAGCCAGCAAATAGCAGTTCATCTTAAGAGCATTGAGGTGAGCAGCGCGGTCGGCATGGCTCAGCCCAGAGTTGCTCAAGATAGTAGGAAGTTCATTGGAGTGATGGGACACCACTGAGGAGAAGCAGAAAGTCATGAGCACTCCTTGCCAGGTCCCTCAGCCATCCTCTCTTTGCCAGGCTTAGCGCAGTCATCAGATTACCAAAGATGTGTGCTCACATCTCACCAGCTGTAACATGGGCTGCCCCCTGCAACCCAGACCTTGGGTATGCTGTCTTGTCCTATCCCCACTGCCCTCCGTCAGCTCAGAGAAACACTCGCTCTGAGCTGATACATCCCACAGATGTATTCTGCAAGGACACGGGCAAGAGGGTTGGTTTTCTGTCGGTCTGCCCTTACAGCGAACATGCACAACTCAGCATCGTCCACCAAGATTACAGACCCGTATGACAGGAGTGAGCTGAGGGTGCAGCCCAGCTGGCCGAGTCACATTAGCCTTTATATCATCATTGAGCTGCCAAGGGAAAGCAACCTCTCCGTGAGTCCTGCGCCGCCCGGAAACAGCAGGTACCCACCGTGCCTCATCAGCTCCAGCGCGTCCTCCTTGACAGCCGTGCCCACGGTCCGGAAGTGGCTGCGGGACAAACACGGGGTGTAAGGGCGGCGAGCAAGAGCGCCTGCCAGAGGGGCGAGCGCCCGCCCCTCGGCCCCGTCCCTGCCCCGTACTCACTGCAGCACGCTGTACATGCAGTCGAAGTGCTGCAGCACGGCCAGCGCGCCCCGCGCACGGAAGGCGGCCCGGAACTCTGCGGCAAAACACGGAGAGAGGAGGCTGTGAGCCGGCGGCAGGACCGGGCCCGACAGGCAAGGGGGCGTGGGGACACCTTACCTGCGAGTGCGGGCGGCAGCTCGCGGGCGGGCAGCACCTCCCGCACCACGTAGCGCCCGGGGCCGCCGTCGCGGAGCAGATCGGCGGGGGCGAGGGGCAGGTGGAACTCCGGGGCCGCCGCCATGGCCGCCACAGCCCCGCACGGCCCCGGGCGCTCGAAACAGCGCGCGCAGACCGCGCTCGCCCCGCCCCTTCCCGCCGCGGGCCTATCAGCGCCCGGCGGCCGCGCCGCGCGCCGGCCCCTCGCCCAATCGCCGGCTGCCCTGCCCTCGCGACCGTTGGCGCAGCGTCACCCGCGCGCCTCTGCGCTCCCCGGCGGAAGGGGCGGCCCGGCGGCGGCGCCGCTCTTCCCGTCCCGTCACAGCCCGGCCCGGGCACCGCGGGCAGCCCCATGGCGGCGGCCGCGGCAACGCTGCTGCTGCGAGCGGCGGGCCGGGCCCTGCTGGGCCGTGCCGCTCCGCTGCCCCGCGCCGAGCGGGGCATCAGCGACTGCGGCGGGGCGCGCTGGGCGCCCGCACGGCCCGGCCTCCCCGTGCCGCTGTCCTCGCCCCTGGCAGGGCTCTCCCGGCCCATCCGCATCAAGGAGCCGCCCAAGCGCAAGCCGGTAGATCGGTGGACGAAGAAGCGGGCCTTGTTCGGGGTGTACGATAACGTGGGGATCCTGGGTAAGACACACAGCCCGCCCGCACCTCTCCGGCGCCGCGGCCCCGGGACAGGAGGGGAGGGGAGGAGGGCTGCGATCACCCGCGGGCTGGCGCCTCTGCCAGCAGCGGCAGGGCGGGGAGGATTTGGGCTGGAACAGCCTTCTCCAGCGCCTGGCTTCATCTGTCTCTGCTCTCCTGTTCTCAGGCGGCTTCCAGATCCACCCGAAGAGTCTCATCAGGGGGCCCACCTGGCTGCGAGGCTGGCGGGGGAACGAGCTGCAGCGGTGCATCCGCAAGAAGCAGATGGTGGGTGATCGGATGTTTGCAGAGGACTATCACAAACTCAACAAGAGGATCCGCTACTTGTACAAGCGCTTCAATCGCACCGGAAAGCACCGCTAGGGAACAGCAGTGGCTGCAGCCTGTGGAGTGTAGTTTCATGGCACTGCAGTCAGAATAAAGCCACTTTTCAGACAATCGAGTTTCCAGTGCTTTCTACAAACTTTGCTGCGTATTTCTACCCTGGTCCCAAGGTCCTGCTGCTGCTCCAGGCCTGGGCTCCTCTGTGCCCCCTCAGTCATTTCTGAGATACTTCTTACAGGCATCTGTTCCAACCTGCATCCCTGAACTTGACCCTCTGGTCCTCTGTTTTTTTGGCCAGGCTTCAAACATCCTTTCAGTCTCTGAGCCCCGGGCTCACACATCTAACATGACAATCCAGGATTCTGCAGCT
Source organism: Prinia subflava (assembly GCF_021018805.1). Classification (NCBI taxonomy): domain Eukaryota; kingdom Metazoa; phylum Chordata; class Aves; order Passeriformes; family Cisticolidae; genus Prinia; species Prinia subflava. The sequence continues at coordinate 19,125,300 of NC_086249.1, forward strand.
TAGATTTTTCCTCATAGCCACATTTTTCAAATTGGTGCCATGAAGTCCTGCTAATATGGACTTCCTGCTCATGGCTTTCCCCCTTGCCTTCCACTTGTCTGTGGTTAAGTATGAACAATCCAAATGTTAGTTGAAATACATGAAAACTTGTCTTAAGAATGGGATTTGTATCATTCCACATTCATGATGACTTGATCCCATGCAAATGACACTTAATGATCAAATGGCCTTTTGTTTAGGCAAGATTTGCAAAAGTAATTCAGGTATTTAAATGTTTTTAAAAATTCTAGCTTCTAGTTTTCCATAACTGTTGCCAGTTCCCTTAGAGGAGAAGTTATGGTGAGTCACAGCTGGCATCTTTCTAGTCCAACATCACACACCACTGTACACTTGGGAAAAATCCATTAGATGAGCAGGCATTTGTGTACTAATTCTGATTTGCCAAAAGGTGTTGTGGATCCAGGAAGCTTGCACAGATCCAAGTGGAGACCAGGCAGGTATGGCAAATCCTTGACTTGGAAATATGTTGGAAACTGGAAAAGTATTAGTGAAAGTATCTTGTACTCTTAATCCCTAAGCACCAATCTGGCAAGGGCTCTGTGGCCACTAATTCCAGAAGCTCAGACTTATTTGCAGTGGTTATTGGAATGGTCCTCAGACTGCAGTTGAAAGGCTACAGAAGCTTTCTCAACTTCCATCTGAAGGCAGAATGTAAAAACCTGGAGTTCTGAGGTCAGTGCTAGTCTGCTCCTATCTGCAAATCACCTGTCTCTAGTCACAATGCTGCATTGTTCTTCACCTTGTAACCACGATCTTCTTTCTAGTAACCATACTGTGATCTGTAACATATCTGACTTGTGTACCTAAAAACCTGTGAGATCTGACACTAAAAACTTACCTGAACGTCCTGCATCACCTTTGGAAGGATAAAGTAACGTAGATGTGAGCCCATGCTTGTCACTGTCTACTCACCACGCAAAATTCTGTATGAAGAGTCCTCTTGTTCAGTACACTCCTGCTCCCTTTTTTGTCCTGCAGAATCTCCCCTTCTGATCCAGCAGGCTTTGCCAGATATTTAGACGGAAAAACCCCAAACACGTTGCTGTTCTTGGGGCTGCTGTGGGAGTCTCATTTCTCCCAGCAGGCTGCAGAAGCTTGATCGGGACTTGTTCAGCTTCGCTTTCATGACGTGCTGTATGGTGGAAGTGGGCCAGCGGCACCATCTCTTAATTGCAAGGACAGCGGCTTAGCCAGCGCCAACAGACACACTGCGGAGGTGGGATTTCGGGAGCGCTCCGCAGCCCCACCACAGCGGCACCAGCCGGGCTGGGCTCCAAGAGCAAAACTGAACCGACTACGTAACCACGATCAGGCCCTGCGTGGCCTGCACGGAGCGCGGCGGACCCGCTGGGGGCTGTCGAAGCCGGCGGGCCGCGGGTCGGGAGCGGGGCCGAGCGAGCCCCGGCTCGGCGGGGCGGAGGGAGCGCCGGGCACCCCCGGCCCGGGCACCCCGGAACCTCCGCAGGGGGCGGGGCCAGGGGCGGGGCGGGGGCGCTGCTCCCATTGGGCAGTCCCGCGGCGGGGCGGGGCTTGTCCCGTGGAGGTCTGGGGGCGGGGCTAACATTACGGCCTTTTCCGCAGGGCGCGGGGCGCTGATTGGCTGAGGAGGAATCCTGGGGCGGTGCCGAGCGGCTGCTCCAGGCGAAGCAACTTTTGATTGGCTGCTGGCTCTGTGGGCGGGGCCCCGCCTGTTATAATTGGGGGTCCCGGGGCTCGGGGGACCGTCGGTGCGAAGCTCTGTGCGTGGTCCTGCTCGGTTCTGTCCGGCCCGGCCATGTGAGTGTCCGCCCGACCGGCCGTGGGCGAGCTGCGGTGGGCGCGGCGCGGGGGTGGTGGCTGGAGCGTGAGGGAGGGGAGTCAGTGCAGAGCCCGCGTCCTGGCCGGCGGCGGTGGGGTCGGGTGGCGCATTGCAGCAGCCGCAGGCACGGCTGCCCGCACCGCCCCCGGGCGGTCCTGCTCCCCCGCCGACTGCGTGGGTGAGTGGGTGCGTGGGCCGTGCCCCAGTGGTGACGTGCGGGGCCCCAGCGGAGCCAGCCTGGCCGGCGGCCACCACTGCGCCCAGCCCGGTGGCTGCCTGGTCCCCCCGGGTGCCCCCGCGCTGCCTCCCTGTCCGTGTTCCCCCACCTTCCTTCCCCGTCTCCTGGGCACATCCATGCGGCCAGGTCGCTGTTCCCCCCGGGGGCCGCAGTGCTTGGCGCGACCGCACCCCCAAGCTCCTTCGACTAGGGGCCGGCTGCATTCCCGGGGGTCCTCTCGCCTTGCCCCTGCTTTAGTCTCTCCCGCCAGCCCGCCTGTTCCCGATCCGGCGGGATCCAGCGAGGCTGCAGCTCCCGAGGCTGCTGCCGGCACTGCTGCAGCCTGGGAACACCGGGGTTCCTGTGGATTTGAGGGGGGTTCTCTCTCGAGCTTCTGAGTTTTCTCTTCGCTGGTGTGTGTGTTCCCTTAGGTCTGACCCAGCTCAGCAGCCTGCTCCCGGGGCTCCCGAAGGAGGGGCTCCCGAAGGAGGAGCTCCCGAAGGGGCAGCCCCCGGCGGGGGTCCCCCCGGGGCTCCCCCCAATCTGACCAGCAATCGCCGCCTGCAGCAGACGCAGGCCCAAGTGCAGGAGGTCAGTAGCTCTGCCAGCCCGGAGGGATGCCTGGGCTCCGCTCCCGCTGCTCTCCGGCAGTGATGGTCTTGACCGGTGTCTGTCGCTCAGGGGGTGGCTCCTCTTGTCATGCCAAAGCCAGAAATTAGTTAATGCTCAATACTCAAAAAGAGGGTGGCAGATCTATTAAAGAGGCTGGAGGAGAGATTGCTTTATGTTTAAAAGCCACTTAATTCTAGATATGACTTCCAAGGACCAGGCTTGCTAGATTCTTTTGGTGCCTCGTTATCGTGCATCTCTTATGGCAGTAAAGCTGTACAGCATCCAGCTCTTAATCCCTGCGGGCTGCTTCAAGGGAACACTGTGTGCAGTGATGTGGGGGGACCGTGCCTGGCTGCCCGGGATCGATGTTAGTGGCTTGGCTGTGCAGTAGCGCCTTTGTGCCTCACCGGGGCAGCAACGTGAAGCTCATAAGGAAATTTTGCAGCTCTCGGGGAGCGAGCACATGTACTTGAACTGATGTTTTAACAGTGAGTCTCGGATTATTTTTTTTTTCCTTTTCAAAATAGGCAGTGACTTGAAATGACTTCTTTCTTACCCTGATCTTCCCCCCCCCTTATGTTTTTCGTTCCTTAGTATTGCAAAATCAGTTATTGGCTAAGTTACTCATCTTATTTTTCAACTGTTTTTACCGATGTAACTGCTCCTCCTGTTCTCCTTCTTCAGGTGGTGGATATAATGTGTGTAAACGTAGACAAGGTGCTGCAGCGAGACGAGATGCTGTCGCAGCTGGATGACCGGGCAGATGCGCTTCAGGCCGGCGCCTCAGTGTTTGAAAGTAGCGCAGCAAAACTCAAAAGGAAGTACTGGTGGAAGAACTGCAAGGTGAGTTTCCTGGAGCCACCATCTCCTTCCTCAGGAAGGAACTGGGCTACTCCTCTCCTGCTTTGCAAGTGTAGCTGGGGCTTACTAACAATTTAAGATTCTTGCACTGGGGGAAGGCTTTGAGGTCTTGGCTCTTGTGCCTTCAGGGTGTGGCTTAGATTCCCTGGCTGTCAGGAAGGATGAGAACTTGTCAATCTGTTCTGAGTGTTGCTCTTGGACAATCTTTTTCTTCAGATGATGATCATGATGGGAGTCATTGGTGCCCTTGTGGTGGTGGTGATTGGAAGTAAGTACCAAAAACCTCAGGCTCAAAGGTGAGGAAACACCAGCTCTACAGTACTTTAAATTTCCCCTTTTTGTTTTGAGATCTTGAGGGTCTTAGTTCCGTAAGTGTCAACTCTAGTCTTTGGGAAAGGGAGGTAGAAGTGCTGGAACTCCCTCACTTAGTGTGGAAATGGTATGCTTTATTTAGTAATATGAGGAATGGGGGATACCATCATTGTAGAAATGGGAAATTCTGCCTGCAAGGTCAGATAAACCTGTAAGTATGAGGGGCATTTACCCTGGAGTGGGTGGGTTGGCAAGTTCCTTCCCTGGTGGGTGGTTTGGAGTTCTCTGAGGGACCTTTGGTGTAACTTGCCCTTTTGTTCTTTCCTTTTTTCTTTTTCTTATTGCTTTCTCCAGTCTACTTTTTTACTTAAATGTAGCTCCTTCAGTCTGCAATCTCCTGTCCCCTATTACCTTGCCTGTCTCTTCTTGCCTCTAAGTTTTTCCTTTCCTTCCCTTTCACCTAGCTTCTTCATTGATTTCTTTATTGGTTTTAATTTATCTTCTCTATAGGACTCTGAGCCGCTTACTAAACATAGGTAGACTTTTCAATAGCTGCTGCAGCTTTAGGGAGCATCCTCTAAGTTTAGAGGAAAGGGAAGTTGAGGAAGAGTGGGTAGCTTTTTGCTCCTGCTCTTCTGCAGGGAACTTTTTGTGTTTATTTTTGGGTGTAAGCTTGTCAAATAGTGCCTGTGTGAACTCTAGCAAAATAAGAATGCCTTAACACAGTGCCTTTTGGGATGAAGGACTTCAGCATGTGAGAGTCTTTAATGTTCTGCCTAAAAAGAGTGGCAGCATGACTTGAGCTTTTCATTGAGCTTCTGAAATAAAAGCTAGTTTGTGTTGGCCAGTGGCTGTGAGCCATCTAAGCTACATGTAGTGATGTAGATTTCTCTAGCCATGGAGAGGTGAGCACTTGAAGAAATGATTTATTCTGCCTGTCCTTATTTCCAGATGACTTGCTGCCTGAACATGGCCATTTCAGTTTTTATAAAGGAGGCCTACATGATTACCTCAGTCAAGTGCAACAGGCTAAACACAGTTAAGTGAAAGGAGCATTGCTACTATCTAAAAGGCATGTGTGAGAGTAAAGTCTCTCTCCACAAGCAACAAATGAACAACAGTTAGTCTGGTGGGGAGTGTCAAATATGCCTTTCATCTATGCACACACAAGCCAGGACCCTGTAGCTTCCTATTGTCCTGTAGCTTTCCAGAAGGAAGACTTCGGAGTAGTGGCAGACTGGGAATTGGTGTTTTACTTTTGTGTGACTGAATTGAACGTCAGGAAGCTCACTACCCTAGGAGATAGAGGTATTCCAGATGAGACTGAATGAGCTGCACAGCTTTCTGATTAAGAACATCTGCTCTGTTTCTGCTGCCACAAAGCCCTAACTTTGAGCAGGAGTTAGAAAACACTTGAAATGGTTAGCTGGGGATTCAAAGGGAAATGGTGCTCTGGGCATGGAAATTGCCAAGTGACATCAGACGTCCCAGTTTGGCAACCTACATCTCTAGAGATCTTGCTGATCAAACTGAATCCTCCTACTTGGTATGGGTTCTCTTGAATTCAGGTCCAGGGTGGCCTGTGATGAAAGTAAACTTGTGGCTGTGGCTTTCTGTGAGCAATTCCCTTGCTCTTCTCCATTAAAAGTGGCAAGAGCTATGTGTTGTTGGAATGTGTTGTCAGACATGGGTTAAATGAGCTGCCCTGTTTCTGTAGAGTCTTCCAAGGAATGTGTATCTTGTCTTTTAACTAGTTTTTTAACAAGCTGAGCTGTAGCCTGTAATCTAGACTGGAAAGACGGTAATCCTGTAATTTAGAAAGCTCTGTCTCTGTCCTAGAATACACTGGGATCTCTTTAGGCTTAAGAGGAGGCTGGGAGGACATAACTGGATGTCCTCCCAGATGAGAGCAAAGTAAAACAGATGGGAGGAGCAGATGCTTTTTGTTTCATTGGGTGTGCTGGGGAAGCCCCTTTCCACCTCTGAGGGCACCTGGCAAGGGGCTAGGTTTTGCATGCTCACTTCCATGCCCCAACATTTTCATTTGAGTTCATCTCCCTGCAATTCCATTCCTCTCCGCCTCGGGGGAGGGCAGAGATGAAGATCTGGAGTGAAGCAGCCCTCATGCCCTGAGCACTTCCCTAATTCCCTGTGGAACTGAGATGGGATGGACGGTCAGAAGTGCATCTACTGAAGAGGAGCCAGGGCCTGCTTGTGCTACTTACTGCTCTCATTTTAGGGGGTAGGCTTACAAGCTTGAGGCCCCCAGACCAGCAATTCTCTCTCTTCTAAAGAAGCCTTTGGTGCCCCATTCCTCCTGTCTCTTTGGGAGCTGAGGTCCCCCTAGGCTGTCTCTTTTATTTCTTTCTCTTAGATGTTGTACATTGCCTCCTCCTCTGCTCCCTTTCCCTTCCTTTGTGTCTCTGTGCATGGGCAAACAAATCACCAAGGCCCTCTTAGTAAAAGCAAGGGACTCTGCTGCCCACGGCGTCACAGCCACTCATGCACGTGCAGTTAATTTACTTCCTCTATAAACACAACTGTAATCTCCTCTGGCATGTTCTAGAAATCAGCTCATGTACTTTTAACGGTCTCTAAGAAACACAATTCACCACCTTACTGAGTCTGTCTGGTCTGTCAGTGAGTGGGAAGGGGTTGGGATGCCAAACTTTCGGATTTTTTTTTGTGACTTCCATAGCATACACATACCTGAAGTTCTGTCCCTCAAAGCAGTGGCTGGTTTTCCATTGTAAAATGATGGTAGTTCCAGTTGTGCTGGACTGCCTCTGGTAAGTCTGTAACAAGATGTGAGAACCAGCAGCTCTGGGGGAAGAGGCTGCCCAAGCCAAGTCTACTTTCAGCCACCAAATGTCCAGCCACTGTCCTGTTCAGGGGACTGCCTTCTGTGCATTAGTGTGTTAGGGGCAGCTCTGGCTCTCAGGCTGTGCTGTCTTTAGATTTCAATAACCTCAGATCCTTAAACACAGAAAACAATTCTTCATTGGTGTTGGAATATAAGTTCAGGACCCAAATGAAGACCTCCAAGAGTAGGATGCTGTTCACAATGTATCTTGGAGCATGACTGGAATAAAGGTAAGTGCCCCTTTGTTTTGCTTCACTGTACATTTGAAACTCATTAAAAGAAAATTACAGAGCTTTGTCCAGTGCAGACTTCTTTTGAAATTAGGTACTTGTGCCCTTATCTGCCCTTACTGCTACAAAAGGCAGGTTGTAAAACAGTCTTCCCTGTGGCTTCTGGTTCCCTTTTGATCAGTCATTGTCCAGTCTTAAACATCATCGAAATCACACCCGAACAATGAACACACCAGAACAACTCTCAATGGTGAATTGGGAGCAAGGCAGCCAGACTAATTCTTCAAAGACGGAAGCCTTCCTGGGAAAGGAGGGTGTCTGGACTGGCTGGTGGAATAAAGCAGCATGTACAGTCTAAAATTCCACACAGTTCAGGCCTGCACAACCTGAACGAACGAGTCGTGCTACAATTCCTGCCAAGTTTGTGTTGTGTTCCTGTCAGTTCTCAGCGTCATTCACGTACGGGGATAGGGAAGATGCGTTCTTAGGACAGATTCATTTTTAGGTTGTTGATGATGCAGTGTCCAAGTCTCTAGCCAAAGCTGGGGATTCAATGCTCATTTTCAGACACTGGCAATTACTCTGGAGCACAGAGCTGGGGCTGAACATACTGCTGAAAGCTGTCCCAGGGTTGAACTCAGTTCATGAGTCATGCTGTGGATGTTTGCAAAGACTTGCATGTCTAGCCATAACTCTTCTGGTAGGCATTCAAAATACCATGTTCTAGTGGAAGCTCTTCCGAGCTGCCATCCTGTACTGCATCAGCGTTTCTGCTGCTCCTGCAGTCTGTTATCCCAGACAAAACAGGGTTTTAAATGTGCTCTAAAAGCAAGGCCAAAGCTTTGGGAGAACAGTTCTTGATATGTCTAATTAAAAATTCAAGCTCTGCCTTTAAACATGGAACATGCTTAACATGCCTTTGAACTGGAACAGGTTGCCCAGAGAAGCTGTGGATGCCCCATCTCTGGAGGTGTTCAAAGCTGGGCTGGATGGGGCTTTGGGCAGCCTGGTCTAGTGGAAGGTGCCCCTGTCTATGGCAGGGAGTTGGAGCTAAGATGATCTTTAAGGTCCCTTCCCACCCAAACCATCCTGTGCAACATGCAGCTGCCATATCAACTGCTTCATCCTGATGTCTTGATATGTGAAAGAAAAGCCTCAACTGTACTACTCCTAAACGGATATACCCTAAACCTTCATCTTTTTATGTGCCAGGTTTTTGCTCATTCATTGCTCTGGCCTTTCCTGAGGTGCCTCTTTGCTGGTCAAAGCCGGGTGCGGGCTCTCCTCAGTGGTGGGGTTTGTTGTCTCAGCTGGAGAGTAACCAAATGATGGTGGGGAAGACAGATTTTTATTCAGAGCTGGAATGAAGCAGCAGCAGTTTTTTAATGAACCTGGCTTCCTTGGGAAGTGACAGAGGTCCCTGCTCTCATCTATCCACCGGGGTTGGAAGCCTTAACTTGGTGAAGAGAGATAATAAGGGGGAGGTTTTATCTTTGTTCTGACCTGTAAACAAATAATTGCTCTGACAGATGTAACAGATAAAGATACAGGTTTTACAAATAGGCAACTCAGCCATGTCTGTTGGATACCTGAGCCTCCATACCCTGATGATCTTTGACCTATTTTTGGCCTGAGATAGAGTGCAGCACTTACCCAGAACACCCTCATTTGCTCCCCATGAACAGCCCCATAACATCCTTTCCTTCAGTGCACAGGCCCACTAAATGATTTCTGAAGAGGACAAAATGACACTTGCTTTTTATATTCTTTCCTCAGAGGCTTCTTTTCCAAGAGCCTTTGTACTATTTTTTAAAACTAAATTTGCCATAAATTTATTAAAATTAGTAAAGATTATAAGCTCTTTTTAGTTCATTGCTTTTAAGCATACACCTGGAAGCTGAAGACACTTTCCTCTCTTGTGCTTAGAAGCCCCCTTTCAATATTGCATATTGTTAAATGCAAAGAAATGTGACTGAACGTGGTTGTGCCCCTGGTATGCTCCTGATCTCTGTGGTTCCTCTGTGTCCTTTCACCAGCAGCACTACTGCCCTCTTTTCACTTCTTCGTGTAGCCTGTAACCCCATAGGTTTTAGTGAACCTAACCTGTCCCAAGAGCTTGGTAACTCTTTCTTCAAATTCCTTCTGAGTTGGACCACAGTCTGTGCAGACAAACCTTGACCTATATGTCCAGCTTCTCTTAACCCTCCAGCAAACAGGGTTTAGTTCTTCTAAATATATTATTTTCCAAACTGATGGTTCTCTCTTTTTTTTTTTCTAGCTTCCCTAGACACTTATGTTGTACTTCCTTGCCTTTCCTGTATTACCTTAATTCTTATGGAAAAACAATAGTTTTGACATCTGTTCCCAGTCCAAAAAACCACATTTTCCATGTCCTCAAAATAACTCTGCTATGCCTCTGACACACCTATGACTACCGAGCATTTACATCCCCTCAGCTTTCTCCTCTTGTAGAAATTCACCCCAGCTCAGACCTTTAATGTGCCTTTTGCTGATCTGCAGATCCCTATACATGCAGGCTTTCTTCCCTTTTCTCCAAATTTTCACATTCTCAGTGAAACACTCCCATTTTCTGGGCTTTTACTCCAGCACTGCTGGCTTTGCCTCTTACTTCCAGCCAGACCAAGCTCACTATACATCTGCTGAGCTCATTTGTGGTCATGCCAGCCTACGAGAAATGCAGGGATTATTTCTGGAACAAGCACCTGATTTCTCCCAAGACGGCAATTTTTGCACTGATTCACAGGACAGGTAGGGCTAATCTGTTTACCAACTTGTATAACAGCTTCCTCACATTTGTATAGGCTTTTAACTCTGGATTTACAGCTATCCTGAATGGTGCCATTACTTTGAGTTCATCAGTCAAAGCCCCTTTTTTTCATATTTTAACACATTTATGGAACAGACAGAATATGGTTCAAGCTTCCCCCAGGGAATACATCACCCCCTTCTGCAGCTGTATTTCTTTATGATGAAGAGAACTCACCGTTTCAAGTACTTATGCCTCTGATTAATCTTGCTTTAATCACCCACTTAACTATGCCTGATGCAGCAGGTCTCATCAATTTTATGGGTATTACAAGGTTATTTATGGTTCTGTGGTGTGAAGAATCGTGTCTTACTCTTTAGATACTGAGGAAAGATCATGCTTACCATATGAATCATTGTATGTTTATGGTATACAAAAGACTGTTTTAGGTGTTGCACCTGCTCTTTCTCCTTTCTTGATTTGAAGGTGGCTTTGTGAACCAAACAGCTTTGTGTCTAGTGCCAGGTTTTTGCTCATTCATGTGCTAGAAAACACCCAAGGCATCAGTTGAATTTGTGACCAAGAACTGGGTGCAGCATCCTAGCCTGCCTTTTGTATTTTAATTGTGGCCAAAGTTACTTTCAGCAACTAAACCTAGCTTTTAGCTCTGCCTCTTGGGCAGTGTTTTTACAGAATATGAAAGTACCTTCACAGAGGCAGTTTTGAGGTTTCATTCATTACACTTTTTTTACTTCATTTAAAATCAGACACAGAAAATGGATTTTTTCATGTTTGCAGAAGTTCTGATTTTCTTTCTAGTGGGGGCCTCCAAGGAGGAATACAATGTTGCCACACCTCTAAGTGCTTATTGCAGGCCTCTCCCTCCTGCTATGCTGCCACCCTTGGTGAAGGACACCCCCGAATGACTTGCTTCTATTCCTAGCAGAGAGACATTACCTTCACTTTCAAACAGGAGTTATCAGCTGAGCACTGGGTTAAAATTTGTAAAACCAGGAATATTTGTGCAATAAAGACCATAGCTTTTTTATGTGTATGTGATAAAGAATAAAATCACTCTCTGCTGGGAATTGAAAAGTGCATTTAGGTAATCAAGGCGAGAGCAGTACAACCAGCATGTGTTTAGCATCTCAAAGGGAAAAATTAGGCAACAGCTTAGATACTGCAGTGAACTTCTTCAACTTCCCAAGGGCAGTGCATCTACCTTAATTTTTAAAATAGCTTCAGTTTTTCTTTTGCTATGATTGACTAGTTTTTAAATTAAAAAGTGGCTGTTTGCAGTGTGATTGGTTACAGGGTTCCACAGGTCTTTGCCTAAACTGCTTAAATTCTGGTATCTCTGTTTGCCCTGTGGAATGGATAATCCTGTTTTTTTAAGGACATCACCCTTGCTCTCTTGATACCCCACAAAGTGCAGTGCAAACACCATTGCAGCAGAAGTCTGAGTATTTGTAAGAAAAGAATATGGCAATCTCACTGCAAGAAATGTGTTCTTTTATAAAAGGTTCCCAAGTTAGTTCCTGAGAAGAGGACCCATTTCTGCCTATGTGGTCCAATCAAATGGGCTCAGGCTTTCCTTGGAAGCACTTTAGATGACAGCCTGCAGTACTTTCCTGTGCTTCCCTCAGGAAGAAGAGGCTCAGCAGGGTTTCTGTGGGTGGACGAGACAAGGGCTGGGAGGAGCAGAACAGGCACTACATGATCCTCTCCCGCAGGATCCCACAGCAGCAGAGGTGCTGTTTGGGATTTTTGGAGAGCGTGCATAATCCTACCAAACTCTCTTTGTTTCCATCAGGGAGAAAGCAGGGAGGGTCAAGCAAATGTAGAGATCAGTTTGTCCCAGAGCTGTTGGCAAACAAATAGCTGGACGTACACATGTATGGTGTATCCCAAGAAAGGGGGGACACCCAAGATCTACCAATGCCACAAAGGCAGCTTTAAAAGGGAGCCTTTCCTTTGCCAGAGGTGTTTTGTCCCAGACCTGGGAGTGGCAGCAAGCTTCGAGCACCTCTCCAGAGCATTGTGCGTAACGCAGATTGAGATCGTGCCAGTGGCTCTTGTTTCAAGCAGCCTCTCCTTGGGGGGAGGAGAGGGTAGGTGACACAGTCTTGGGATCAGAGCTGGACATGAAGAATGAGGAAAGGGCAACCAGTTTAGGGAAAGCTTAACAAAGCTCAGCCTGTTGAGAGATTTATGCCTCAGCTGAGACTCCATTCCTGTTCCTTGTCAAACCACAGAGGAGGCCAGTCACACCTGCCAAACCTCTTTAATTAATGACAGACCAGAAGTGTGGCAGCACCCTTGTTGGAGGGAAAGAAAGCATGCGTGCACATGTAGGTGTGCACATGCACGGAGCGTAAGGAAATCGAGAGGACATCTCCCCCATAAATACAGTAGATCGCTCTCATCCCTGGTGATCCCACAGCAATAGTATTTTATGGGACTGAAGAATTTGCCTACAGAAGTGAAAGCCATGAGCCCAGGCCAACCATGGAGCAGTCTTCTGCTGCGGTCCATGTGCAGCACCCCAGAAAGAAGGAAACGCAGGCCCCGCAGACAAAGCGTGCAGCCTTGGCTCCAGCTGCCACCCGTGTGAACAGTGAAGAGGGGGCTGCCTCACTCGTGTCCCACCTCACCGTCCCTGCTCGGCCCGCGTGGCTCCAGGCTGTTGTAGGGTGGCAGCGTGGTCACTACAGCCTCAACAGTGAAGCGATGTGGAGCACTGGGAGGCGGTGCCTCATCCTGGAAAGCAGCGTTGTCCTGACTGTTCACAGGGGGTCCTGGTGGAGACAGCTTCTGCCGAGAGCGGAACCAGCGGAAGGCCAGGATGAAGGTGATGGCAATGAAATCCAGAACCAGCTCTGCGAGCTCCATCACAGACAGGACAGAGGATCCAAACCAGAGACTCCACTGGTTCCCAAGCTGGGACAGCAGAGTCACTACCTGCAGGAGATGGAGAAAGAGCAGTGCTGACAGCCCTCATCTGGGACTTTGCCTCCCTGCCTGTTCCCTCTTCCCTGTGGTGCCAGGGTGGTTTCCCTCACCCTGCTCAAGGAAAAGAGACTCAATATCCAGCCATGCTGCTGGAACAAAAGTTTGCCACATCGTGTCCCTCCTGTGGGAGGGACATGCTGGGGGAATGGGTGGCCAGAGAAGACAGTGTAGTAAAGTGTGTACCGTGAAGGCTGGAGACTCCCCATTGGTCTTGTAGTTCCACTCCTCAAAAAAGATATTCACTTTGGCAACTCCATTCCTGTGAATGAAAGATGATGCTCAGTAACCCCAATTCCCTCAATTCCTGCATTTCTTCACCAAGCCTAGTTGTCTCTCTCCCCTTCAGCCCCCCATCCTTCTCCCATACATACCACCCAGAGACTTTCTTCCATCTCTGCAGCTTCTCAGTCTGCATGAAATACAGTCCTTGGTACTTAGAGTGCACTTCTGACACTGTACTGTAAAACCCAATGTTTGTGGCAAAAGCTCCTGCATAGCTTTCCTTCCACTCTTCCACAAGCACTTACTGTGACTCCAGAACACATGGCAAGTGCTGGGATTTACTATTTTCATATCAGCATCTGACCTCTTCAAAGTTTTTCACTTAGGTCCCCAGTCCTTGCTAAGGTCTCAGTATATATCTACTCTGGCTCAAATCCACTGCCCTTGTCCACAGGTGCCATGCCTGATCTCTTCCCATCAGTGATTTATCTTAACTCTGATATTTCCAACACATACATCCACTGAGATGGTTTCTGGTTTGGACACCCCTCTTTTTAGGGGTTCTCACCTCTTGGATGTGATATTGTATTTGTTCTGTTGTGAAAGCATGTAGAAAACCCAGTCCTGAAATGAAAGTGCAATAAATTGTGTTACATGATCACAGTCACCTCCTGCAGGTTTAGCACCAGTTGAGGAAGGACTGAACGGGAGGTGGGAGCAGTGCTGGGAAGCCAGGACACCCTCTCCTCACCTCTGAGACAGCAGAAGGCCAGCGGGAGTATCCAGCAGACAGCTGGTATTCTGTCATTCTGCAGGGCAAGAGGAGGAGGCTGTGTTAGCTGTTGAAGCTGTAGGAGCCACAGGGCCAGGTCTCACCATCCCCAGGCACACCTGGAGATTCCCTCCCATGCTGAAGTTCTACCCAGTTCCCACCATGTGGAATGCACAGTTCCTTGGGAGCTCACCCCTAAGCCAACCCTGACACTCCTCAGCCATTTTGGCTTCCTGATGGGAGCAATAGCATTTCAGGTTGGGGCTCAGCTATTGACTTGAGCTTTTGCCCAGTCACCGAATGCTTCCCAACACTTCTAGGAATACTTTCCAGTCTTCCTGCCCAACTGATGATCAACTTACTTGCAAGGTTTCCGACACTTATGGAAACAACCCAGCACGTCAGCTTTGAATTCAGCCAGGAGTTTGTAATAGCAGTAGCCTGAACAGCAGAGAAAGTAAATCCAGGTAAGCTCACCGCATCTTTAGACAAAAGGTGATGTGTGACAGCGAGGGGAACCCAGAAGAGGTTTCCTTCCACAAGGGGCTAATCATCCAAGGTGAGACTGTCTTTTGGATGTCTCACACCAGGAAGCTCATTGAAGACAATGAGACGTGGGCTGACCAAAGAGGTTCAGGTGGGCATGAGCTCTGCCTCCAACTACTACTACTACCACTTCCAACATCAACAACCACTTCCAACAACAACAACCACTTCCAACAACAACAACCACTTCCAACAAGTCCCTGCTATCCACTCACCCCAGGCTCTGTGCTTCGTGTAGTCACAGTACTCAGCTCCGTTGGGCAAGGGATAGAAGTAATACGCACAGCCACAGCGTTCCACCATGTTGAGCTGGAAGCAGGAGCGAATGCAGACCTGGGAGGCACATAAGGTGGAAAAGGCTGATCAGGAGAACCAAACCCACTGGTGCCTGTATCACACCACACTTGTTAACAGAGCCCAAGGAAAGGCACGGCCGTTAGGGGGCTGAAGCACGTCAGGAAAGTGGAGGAACAAGGCTGCCCGGAGGGGTGAGGGTGAGCTACCTGCTCGGTGTAGCGGGATGAGTACAGGTTTTGCACTGGCACGTCACTGCCATCCTCTGTGCAGTCGCTGTAACTGCCCCCAAGGCGCACCGTCATCTCCTGCAACAGCAAACTCTCGCTGCACAGAACTCAACTGGATCTCCTCTTCCCACTCCCATGCCACATGCTGCTCATCCATCAGTGTCTGCTCTCTATGCTTTCCTCGGGATGCCAGCTCCCCCTGCTTGCCTCCATTTCATTGTTTGCTGATAAACTGTAGCCAAATGCTTCTCATCTTCCCCAGCAAGCTGTTCCTTCCTCTCCCTTCACTCCACGTGATTAGTCCCCTCCCTTAAACACATCCTGTAGGTCCCCCAAGTTAAACCTCCCACCCACAGCTCTCACCCCTTCTGCTGGCTCACCTTTCTCATGCTGATGGAGGTCTCGATGCCAGGACGAACATTGAAACCCCCATCATCCATGAAGGCTGGCTCGTTCTGGTCATGGACCATGACCCTGGCTCCTGTCACCGTGGACAGCAGAGGGATGAAATCATTCTGCTCGGTGCGCACCACCAGAGAGAGACCTGAGGAATAGCAGAGAGCGAGGGAGGTCATGGCTGGCTGTGGTGCAGCAGAGAAGGGAGAGCAGCAGGATGGCTGGAAGGGAGTCTGAAAGAGATAAAGGAAAAGACAGACATCAACCAGGGCTGCATCAGAGCTTGGCAGCAATAGAGGGTGGCTGGAGGGAGGCCAGAGAAAAAGCTAGAGGGTCCAGAAGAGGCCAGAGAAAACTGGATTTCATCACTGTGGCTTAGAAAAACCAGCATTGGGTATTGAGAGAGATTTCATGGAGAAACTTGGAGCCAGATGGAAGAAAAGCCTGAAGATTTGGTCTGGAGAGGTTTCAGGGGGTTTAGGAACACAAACAGGTCAGTTTCTTGAAAGAGGAAAATGGGGAAGGAGAATACCAGGAGCACAAGCACTATGGCTCAGCAGAAGACTTCAGAAAGGGCCTGCACAAGTCCAGAGGAAGGAAAGAGCATGAGGATCAGGCACTGATGAGGGAGAGAGAGTTCAGTGGGCAGCAGCGAGGGACAGCCATGTCCATGAGACAGCTGACTCCAGATGGGTGAAAACAGCTTGGGCAGAGACAGAGGAGGGCTGCAATCTGCCCCCACCGGTACTAAGCACAGCAGGACGCCCATAACTCCTAGGAAAAACAGAGCTAAGCTGTTCTTACTCACCAAAGAGTGCCTCTCACCCACCATTATTGATCCCAGGCAGCGAGGACGTCCACAGGTTGCTGCTGTTGTCATTAAACGTATAGCAGTTCCCATACAAGGGATGGTGGAAGTGGGTGTAGTTCCTGAGAGGGGGAAAGAAACATTCAGACCGAGTGGGAAGGGCTGTGAAACCAAGGGGAAGGGCTTTCTGAGAGAACAACTCTGTTTTCCATCAGCAGGGAGAGGGGCTTACAGCAGATGGGCAGTATTTGTTATGTAAACTCACAGGAACAGGGAACAGCAATTAAAATCTGCTGTAAAAAATGTCCTGGAGGTGGAGAGGCTTTTACACGAGGTTTTTCATGCTGTTTTTCAGAACCCAAATGGATTTGAGCAGTGCTAGCAATTACTGTGCTATCTTCCTAACACTGATGAAACTCTTAGCTTTTCCTACCCCTTTTCCTCCCTTGCAGATAGTTTTCATTCCACTACCTCCTGGGCTTTTTGACCAATAACGGCAGGAGAAAAGTGGGATATGTTTTTACTGATTTTTTGTATCAACTCTCTCTTCTCTTCTTCCTT
This sequence comes from Prinia subflava, assembly GCF_021018805.1. Taxonomy (NCBI): domain Eukaryota; kingdom Metazoa; phylum Chordata; class Aves; order Passeriformes; family Cisticolidae; genus Prinia; species Prinia subflava. The sequence continues at coordinate 19,141,861 of NC_086249.1, forward strand.
TTTGTGGGCTGATATGTATCACTTTGCCACTATGGAGGGTAGAATAAAAATACTTCTACGCTGTACATCTGTGCCTACTCTGGTGTTTGTATCATTATTTAATTTTTGTGAAACTCAGAAAAAGGCAAAATCATCCTTCGAGATTCACAGTTCCAGGCCACAGAATCTGTGCCCCTGCTATGCAAAACCCACAGGAAAGACTCAAGTAAGATCATTTGATCTTTCAAATGGGAACTCAACAAGGAACGATCCAGCCTCGGAAAAGAGGTTCTCTAATGTGGGTTCCTTGATTCCCCTCGAACCCAGGCACAAAATTTGTGTTTTCAGGGGTGTTTCCCCTACTACTTACGCCTTGTCACACGTTGCCTCATTGAAGCGACATGCATAGATGAAATTCTCAAAGTCAGACTCGTCCAGGTCTTTTGCATCGGGCACCTGCGCCAGGATATTGATGTAGTGAAAGCTGTACCACTCCCGCACGGCATCCACTCCCGAGGAGTACGCCTGATGGAAACAGTCGTTGTCTTCACTGCACTGTTAACAAGGAGAAAAGCCGTGTCAGAGAGGTCTTCTTGTCCAGGACACAGGGCTCTACCTGTGGATAAGCTGTGCTCCCTCAGCACAGGCAGATGACAGAGGAAGTGAAGAGTTCCACAGAACTCCTGTGTGTGACCAACAGGATACGGAAAAAACCCAGGGCAGGTCCTCGGTGGAAGGACAACGCCAGGTGAATAAGCGAGGCTGAGTAAAACCCAGGAGACAGCAAGGTGTACAGGGTAATCTGCACATAAATTCTGCCTGGTATAAAACCAGGAGCTTTAAATTCTTGCGTGGGGAGCCCTTCCTTTAGGGTGTGTCCAGAAAAACGTCTGTGATCCTGTGGCAACTCCAGTTAACTGCTGAGCGATTAGCTTCAGTCCTTCAGTGCCTTTTTAAATGCAAACACAGATACCCTAGGGCGAGGAAGCTGCTACCTAGGAGCAACTGTGATCATGATCCCACTTCAGGTGGCCCAGGACCATCAAATACTTTCTCCTTTACTCTTATTGGGCAATACAGCAGCTGATGCTGATAAACTGCTCTCAAAAGCAACTGCAAGGCTGATGTACCCTCAGGAAGGACAAGGTTTTCCTGCTGTTGGGAAGAGTTGTGCACTGACATGGACATGTCCCCTGGGGCCTGCATAAACAGGGACAGAATTTGGGGAGCAGGATTGTATGGAGCAAAGGATTCACCTCTACCTTTATCTGTCATTAGCAAAAGCCAGTGGAGATTAACCAGACTGCTACGTAAGGAAAGGCACGGCCAAGGCAAGGGAAAGGGAAGACTCTTAACAAGATAAAAGTATCCGGGCAGAGACTGGTGTGGGTAGGGCACGGGGTATCTAGGGATCTCACCAGAACAAAGCCAATTTTCCAGTCATTCTTGTCCACTGAGGGACTGTTCTCTGGCAAGTTGACTACGTTATCTCGCTTCTGCCTCTGCAAAGGATGGCGTCGGACATGATGGAGCAGGCTCCTTGAGCTACGCCTTTGTGTGGACGATGTGGACCAGTCTCGTTGTGGCAGAGACATGTTGTAGTCATAGAGGTCTAGCAGAGTCTGGTGGGTGATTTGGTCCAGCTTATCCAGCTGCTTTCGGATGGCGCTGTATCTGTACAGGGGGGAATGGAGACCAGCAGTTTTAGGGCTGGATGCACACAAACAGCTCGGAATAAGACAGGCAGCAAAGTTTGCTGGGGTGATTCCGGGTATTCCTGCCACCTGCTGTAAATCTAACCCCTTGCTGGAGGCGATCTTGCAGGAGAGAAGTAAATCTGCTCTAGCCCTGTGGCAATTTACATTTCAGCCTGCCAAATACACCACCAAGCAGGGCTGCCTGAGCTCACATGCCTTACTGTAAGTGCCCTGCAGCAAGCAAAGGCCTCTGAGAAGTGTCCTTTCCACCGACACCGCTACAACAGTGGGCAGCCGAGGACCACGAGGAGAACCAGAAATATGTGCCTTTATCCTGCACCCATCAAAGCCAAGGCAGTCAACATCTCTGCAATCTTTTCTTACCTGTACGGATTGAGGGTGCACAGCGTCACGGCCGGGAAGATCAGCCTGTCGGAGTTCAGGTTGAGGTTGAGGTTGACAGGGTAGCTGAAGTACTCCCTGTAGAGGATCCCGAATTGCCAGTACATTAAGCCGAAGGTGAGAAAGAAGAGAACGGACCAAAAGGCTGTCTTCATCTTATTCTTTTTGGAGCACACCAGGCGGATAGCCCCGTGGATGGTTGTGTTGCTGCAGAAGAACTGGAACAGCTCCTGGTAGGAACTGTAGAACTCGATGAGACCCTCCCGCTCCTCTTCCTTCTGCTGCTGCTCCTCTTCTTGCTTACATTGTCTCATTTTCTCCCCCTCTGGCATCTTCCCTGCCTTCACGGACTCACTCTACAGCACAAACTCAGAATTAGTGGCTCACGCAGCAAGACCGTGGCTGCGGGAAGCCGTGCCCGCTGCACACACTGCCTCTGCATCACCGACTTCCCCAAGCCCCGCTGCTTCCACCCTCTCCTCCCCGACCCCCACCCAGGGGCAGGTCCCCCTCCGAGTCCTCCGCTCCCAGTGTGACACGGGCTCGATCCTCCCCCCGAGGAGCCCCCGTCCCTCCCGCGGCCGCCCCCGCCCGCCCCGCCGGGGCCGCGGCACTGACGGGGAGCGCGGTGCCCATGGCGGGCGGCGGCTGCTGGGGCCGGGCCGGGGCCGGTGTGCTCTGCCCGGCGCTGCCGGCTCTCCCGCAGCCTCCCCGGCTGGGCTGGGACCGGTTCCTTTCCAGTTGGAGCCAGCACCCCGCCCGGCTCCTGCCCTGCCAGCCTCTCCCCGCCCCTCCCGCCTGTCCCTCCCGCCTGCCCCCTCCTGCCTGCCCCCGTCCCCTTCCCTCAGGCGCCGCTCCCGGCGAAGAAAAGCCTCTTTAAACTCAAGTGTCGGCGGCGGGGCAGCGGGGGACCGGGAGCACGTCGGGGCGGTGACCTTGGCGGTGGCGGCGGGGCCCCCCGGCCCCCGAGGGGAGCCCGTCCCGGGCCAGGTGCGGCCGCCGAACAGCCCGGACCTCCTCCTCCTCCTCCCAGCCCCTCCGGCGGGGACGCGGCGTCCCGGCGAGCCCAGGCGGTGCGGAAAGCGAGCTGGCAGCGCCGGGCCCCCGGGCAGCGCCGGCCGGAACCCCACGGCCCGCCCCCTCGGGACCTTGCCCTGCCACCGACCGGCGGCGAGGCCTGGCTGCCATCGCCGAGCTGAGCTTTGCGAGGGCAAAGCCAGCCTCGGGTGAGGTCTGCGAGAGATGGGGCACACAGGGCTGGGGGCGAGTCAGTGACACACCGCAGTCACCGCATCGCCTTTGCTAAAGTGCCTTAAGTAAAGAAATCTTTTGTGCCTGGCCCAGCCATGAGAGGGAACTTGTTTCGCTGATCTGTGCCTGGGAAATCAAGGCCTCCTGGCATTGCCCAAAGCCTTCCAGTGTTTCCTTGGGCCACGGAAATTAACACCCTTAGCAAAATGTGAAAGTCTCAAACACTCTCCCGTCATGATAACTGTGAACCTTCTTTACCCATCTTTTTTCCAAATGACTTTCTTTCAAACTAGCCCTCTCTGAAGTTTTCACTTATTTCTTCTAGTTACCTCCTAAGTCCTTGTTCGGCATCTTTGGTTACTGAATTTTGATCCTTGTGGAGTTAGCTGTGGTTTGGTTAGTGACTCAAAATACTCAGCCACTTTCACCTCTTCATGTTGCAAAATCTCAGGCTTGAAAATGGCAAGCAGTACACTTCTGGGGCCAGCAGTTCAGTGTCAGCGTGCCAGAACAGCCTTGTGACAGGTGCTTGTTACAAACGTGCAGCCACAACTTGGAGCGTTCCGCTAGCTCCGTCCCCTGGCAAAGAGCAATGCAAAGCAAAAGCCTTGTTTCCCCTGCAGTTCTAAACTTAATGGTATCTCCAGGGAATTGTTTTTGAGCTTTCATCAAAGATGAGAGTTGCAAAAAGCGGGTGGCATGAGGTGGATGGACTAATATTTTATCTAATGTATATTAAAACGCAGCTGCCTCAGAGCAGTACTGCATCCACTTCTGGGGCCCCCAGCTCAGGAAGGACATGGTCCTTTTGGACAGAGTCCAGAGAAGGCCACAAAGATGATCAGAGGGCTGGAGCACCTCTCCTGTGAAGGCAGGCTGCGATGAGAGAGTTGGTGGTGTTCAGTTTGGAGAAGCAAGACCCACAGGGAAACCTTACTGCAGCCTTCTAGTGTCTAACAGGGCTACAGGAGACATGGGAAGGGACTGTTCATCAGGACTTGTAGTGATAGGATGAGGTGAAATGGCTTCAGACTGAAAGAGGGTAGGTTTAGATTAGATATTAGGGAGAATATTGTTTTCACTGTGCCATTGGTGAGGCACTGGAACAGGTTTCCCAGAGAAACTGTAGATCCCTGGAAGTGTTCAAGGCCAGGTTGGACGGGGCTTTGAGCAACCTCATCTAGTGGAAGGTGTCCCTGCCCATGGCAGGGGGGTTGGAGCTGGATGACCTTTAAGGTTCCTTCCAACCCAAGCCATTCCATGATTAGAAGTGTCCTGGGTTGGGCCAACAGTCCATGCAGCTCCGTACCCCTGTAACCCTTGGGCAGTGCCAGTGGGAAATGTCATTTAGTGGAGGAATGTGAGCTCTTTTGACTTGTGCCACTTGCAAGTTTCATGCACTCAGACAGACCTGGAGCCTGGGAATTGGTGCAGCACTGGTGCTTACCATTACCAGTGGAACCTATGGAGCTCTAATCCAGTCTCTTCACAGGGAGAAACCTGTATGACTTACATTATCACAATTTCCTGAAATTACTGTTACACTAAATGACTAATCCTCCAGTACCACCTCTCTCTTACTGGAATTGTGACTCTATCTTACTGCAGTGACAAAAGTTATTTTGTCTCTGATAATGCCCTTTTTATACTCATTTGAGTTAACAGCACCCACTAAGAAACTACAGGCAAATTTGGTAACCAGTGGGCATTCTCTGATTTCCACAGTATGTAAAAGGACTTTAAATTGTCTTCAACTGATTCTTTGCAAATGACTTCACAAACATGGTCCTCTTCGTTGGTGTGAGACACAGGTAACTTACATTTTTTGTTTTCTCTTGTCTTGAGTCATAATTAAAACCTCAAACATCTGGACTGATTTGCTGTATCTAAATGACAGTCTGAAGCAATTTTCTTAGCATTTTGCCATAGCTGACAATTTCCATCACCATGTTGTTTGGGAGAACTTTTGGCCCTTGACCAAGTCTGGACAAGAATAGCAGATAATGATAATACACATGTATCTGTGTATCTCTCTATACACATCTAGATTTATTTTTCAGAAGACTTTATCCATGTCTTGTTTGGGGTTTCTTAAGAATGAAAAAGCCATTTACTGGCCCTTTAACCTTTTCCAGTGGCCGTGACAGCTGTGCTGAGCCTTTCCCCTTTCCCTCTTTCTCCCCCAGTGTGCTGCTTGGGCTGCCGTGCGCTATCTGCTGCTGTGCACACCTTGGAGCATGTGTCAGCCCTGAGGTGACTTCCAGTTGCTTCAGTCAAGCGAAGATCACCTTTGGCCGTGGCTCTGTCCCCATGGTCACACAGGTGTGCTGCAGATCGACTGCCAGTGCACAAAGGAACCAAAAATTTATCTTTAAATTGCTACAAACACAATTACCTCTTGATTCTTCAAATACTTTAGAGACGATGTGAACAACAGGTCTCCTGTTGCCAGCTCAGCTGCCAGTCTCAATCTCCATCAGAAGAAGACGCAAATTTGCTAACTCTTCAGCGTTGGTTTTTTTTTTTTAATTATTGCTTATATCTTCCCAGTTTTTGTGCCTTTTTTTCTGGTGTGTACATGAAGTAGATCACTGAAGTGACCATTGAAGTGGCCCAGACTGTCAGTCATAAGTGGTACCATTTTCCTCAGGCACACTGCGCAGTAACAGAAGACAGCAGTGGTAAGGAGTTATTGGTGCAGTTTGCAAAAGCAGCTCCTGTTGATCATTTAGGTGATTAGGTTCACTCCTCTCTCAAGCTTTCCTCACACAAGAGTCTTCTGAGCATATTGCCCATCCACAGCTCTCTGGATATTTCCATCCAGAGGTATTGACCTATCAAGGTGAGTCACACCTGATGGAACTGGTTTTGACACTGATGGTTATTACCCTCACTGCCATTCAGGCTCAGCAATTATGGGATAATTTGTCTTCTGAAATCCCAGGTCTTGCAATAGAGTGAAAGATCTTCCATCAGGCTCTACAAATCCTCTTTGGAAGTTTTGGTTCATCATATTTACTCCACCTCTAACAACATTTTAAATCCAAGGAGCTTTATGCTGAGAAGATCCTTGTCACTGCTTCCTTCTCTTGTGAAATGGGAAGCGCCCTGTTGTTCTGGGCAGTGCTTCTGTATATTACATTTTCACAAGCTCTGAATGCACAATTGCTTTTTATTGCTACTGAACAACCTTTGAGTAAACATGAATCACTCTTTATGGCATCAAATTTGAAATGTTTCCTTACCAGCTATGTTGATTATCTGCCCAGGTAGGAATTTGATAATGATCTGTAGTACACACAACAATTTTAAATAGAACAAACTTCTTTTCTACATACTGCTACTGTCCCTACTGTCATGGGAAAAAAATAAAAAGAAAAATCTCTCCCTGTCTGGTATGGATTCCAAGTGTAACATGTTTTTGAACTACTTGTAAGACCTTTGATCCATTTAACTCTTTTGTATGTCTGTAAATGCAATTGCACTTTCCTTCTGCTACAAAGCAAAAGCCAGCGATTATTTTGGGGTTACTTCTGGATAACCTACATCTGCTTAGATTTTTCTGCATTAAAACTAGCCACCTGAACAGTCAAGGAGTAGCATCATGGGTGTTGCTGTAAGTTTGTTTGGCCAAAGAAGCCCCAACACAGTAGGTGACAAAGATGGGCAGATGTGAGGCTACACGTTGAATGGCTGCTGTCTTTGGCAGAGAGGTGTTTCCCCAGGGTGCAGGGACTCCCTTGAGGCAGAGGTGGCGATCTCCAAAGAGGGTCATTATTAAAAAGCCATCAGGGATTTGCAAACCAATCTATTGGGCTGTTGAATGCCTTCTCCCTTGCTCCTGATGTAACTCGCCAGGCAGCAGTGGTGTCTGTCCCAAATAACCAGTGATACCACAGCAGCAAGAGCATGTCCATGTACACACTTCCACTCCTTTGTGTCCCCAGGAGGCTGATTTTCAATGCATGTCTTCATTTGTACCTTGAAGAAGGAGAGTGGCTGCAGAGAGCCACTCAGGTGAGGCAAAAGGGAGCCCTGGGGGAAAATTGAAGCTGTGTGTGTTATCCGCATGAAAGATGGGAGATTGCTGGGTTGAATCATGAAAATAAAACATTGTAGGACTGAGAAAGTCCTGCTGGAGGCTTAGTAGAGGGAACCCAGTCTCTCTTCCTAGGAGAATGAAGTCTAGGTGAGTGGACCCCAGAAGACTCATTTGGCAAACCTGAATTAGCTTCTGAAAAATGGAGCTGATTCCCATCTGTTATTCATATTTCAGAATAAGGGATGTGGCTTCCTGGCAGTGGTGTATCAGACAGAGTGCTGAAGAAGCCCAGTGACCCAGACCCTTTAGCCACACTGCTTTGTGTCCGAGCCAGCTGCGCTCTTCATTACTTGTGACCTATTGCCCTGCATGAGAGAATCAGAGTCACCAAGCTCTGCCTCTGCTGCAGAGTCCCTCCCGGAGGATCACTCAGCCATATCCACACCTCCACAGACACTGATCTCCTTCCAGTCCTGCTGCTATGGGACCGAGTGTGGAAATGGCCAGATGAAAATTCCCACCCACCGGCACAGCTAAACACACACACATCTGGAAGCTGGGTGGACAGTCCAGGCTAGAACAGCAGCCAGCAAAACCTATAGGACTGGTTCTGCATCTGCTTTGTCCTGAGGGGCAATTAATAAATGGACGATCAAGATGGAGCCTCTTTGACGTCCCCCCACCCTCCCCTGCTCTCCCCAGGTGAAATCTTCAATTTCCTCATTCCAGCCCAAACAATATAACCATTATCACAGCCACCTGACTCCCTGGCTCTCTGTCTCCACCCCTTTCCTGATCTTTCCGGCCTGTTCTTGGAAATCGGAGGCAGAAGCGGCCACCTCAGACCAGTTTTTCATCCGGCAGCTGCTGCTCCCAGCCAACAAAGAAGACTGGGGCTGGTCCCCTGCGAGCCCAAGGCAGCACCTGCCTCGGCAGACACAGGTGCTCCCTGCTGCCTGCCTGCAGCTTTACCAGAGCTGGTGGCAGGACAGCCTTGCTTATGTTTAGCTTGATTTTTGACACTGCCTCATGTGATTCTCCAAATCCACCCCCAGGCACTCCCACCCCAGTGGTTTCGTGTTGCTTCTGCTTCTCGGCTCTGCTGAGCATGATTTCTCCTCCTGTGGAACACAAGTCAAAACCCATAGCCTTGAAAAGGGAATCCAAATGGAATTAAGCCCTTAAGAAGAAATGTTAATCTATAAATCCCAACCCTTTTATGGGCAAGGCCAGATTTCATAGCCAAGAGAACACCTCCCACCCCACCCTTCTCAAAAGGACCAGCAGAAAGGCATCAATCCCACTTTCCAGTCTCCCTTTTATTTGTTACAATGTGTTCAATTCATTCTTCTGCTTGAGTGGTTTTATGTCTTCCCTCACAAGGTCTCAGGCTAGCAGTGATGCAATAGTCTGGAAATGGTCTGAAGGCTCTGGAATGGTCCAGGAGGCAAAGAACCTAAATTTTGTTCAAGGTGTAGCTTGGTAAATTCAAGTGAAGCATTAGGTAACAAGATACTCTTTGGTGTTGTCTTTGGTGGTTTTTAGAATGAAGTAATCTGAGGTTTGTCTTCTGTAGGACTCAGCATATTCGGATTCATATATTAATTTTTTTCGTTTCATCCTTTCTTTTAAGCAGAAAAGGTTGGCCAAGAAAACATGAATCTCAGTGAAGCCATGTGACGACTTCTAGTGATACTGAGAAGAGTGAGATTTCTTCATTATAGTCACTGTCCCATTCTGTAATTTCTTCTTTTAACTTTACATCAAGATTTCAGCTGCTTCAGATACATCTCACGTACCAAAAAGTTTGTACTCCTGGATGGATTTTGGTGTAGGAAAGAGTTTTCAAGTGAGACACATAGGTTGTTTTTTTAGAGAAAGACTCTTTCTCTGTACCTTGAAAAATGGCCCACTTCAAGGGGTCTTGGGCCTTTTGTCTTTCATATCCCCTGCCAGTAAAGAATCTCAAAGTATTTGCTCGTGGTATGAGGATGTGCATATTTATCAGCTGAGGCAATTGATCATTCATCATTTCAACTTAATAAGATGTTGATGGTATTTCATGGGAGGACAGGTCTGTGAGGATGATTTAGGTATGTGCAGTAATATAAAAGAAGGGAAACCCAGCAGTTTTTAAAGAAACCAATACTAAGCAAACACAGGACTTCCAAACTGTTTTAAAAAGAGGGAAAAGAAAATTATTAAAAGTAGAGTGGGAAACAAGGGAAGGAGAGGGAGCTGAATGGAAAGAACAGTAGTGAATGAACTCAAAAAGACAAGAAAATTGTGCCCTCCTTCTCTGCAAGCTGCACCTGGATATGGTGGGAAGTCAGTGTTACCACCCCATCCAACGCTCTGCCACTGCCCTTCATTTGTCCTTAACCCCTTGTGCCTCCTCTTGTCACCACATCACTGTACCTGCTGGAGCAGGGTTGCTGTTCCCTCTTCTTCCTCTCCCCCTCTCTCTGTGACATTCCAGTGCCCAGCACTGATGGCCTGTAGCAGCACCTGCCAGCTGTTTTCTGCTGTGTGTCCAAAAGCGTCACCTTTCACATTTGCATCACCTGAATTCTCTCCCGCCATGCTTTGCCATCCTTAGTAACTGGGCATGCTCTGGGGCTGAAAAAGGCGTGAACACCTTTCTTGTGAGCTACAGAAACAATTGTCCAGTGGGGTAAGGGAGGTCCCAAAAAGCATCTGGAGTTGTCTACAACTGGACAATTAGAGAATTGTCCAGGAAGGCAGTAAGTCAGGCCAAACAAGGAGCAACTAGCAAAAGGAATCAAAACTAACAGATCTCCCTTGAAATGCATCAAACACTTGCCAGGTGTTCTGAAGGGCAAAACAGTGATCAGGCTGTGCAGGGAGTGCAGAGCAAAGGCCATCACAGACACCTCTGGAGCCTGTGTGGAGCTCTGAGTGATGAGATCAGGGTGGCAGAGCCCATGCTTCAGCAGGGTGGGGTTTGCCAGCGACGTGTCTGAAACTGAAGTAGCTGCGGAAAGGGCTGTTCAACACATTGACAAAGCAAACAGTAACAACTTGCTGGGAGCAATGGCATTTGTCCAAGAGTCTTAAAGGATCTCCAGAGTAAAGCAGCTGAAACTGCTCTGAGCACTGTGTAACCCGAGGTCTGCTCCTGGTGTGGTACCTGAGAAGGGGAAAGGGCTGAATGTGATGCCCCAGTTTGGCCAGGGGCAGGTGGTGGAGGAGCTTCTGGGATGTGTTTGGGCTTCAGATGAATAAAAAGATGAGAGATTAGTACAGCTAGAGACTAAGAGGGTCTGGAGCAGCCTGGCACACCACTCCACGGTGCGTAAGTGCCCAGCAGGACATCCGTACTGTCCTCTGCCAACCTGACAGTATGTGTGCTCTGGTCCACCTCCTGAAGGACTGGATACATGCTTGGATGAATGCTGCCTGTGGGACTGGAGCCAGCCAGGACTTGTGGAGTGTTTGGCTCATGCTGCAGGACATAAAGGATGTGGTGGTCCAGGTGCTTTGATGCAGCTCCTGGTGAAGGGGACAGCAGCAGTGACAGAGGGGTGTCTTTGTGTCACAAACAGCTTCACTGCTGGTGCTGACCCTCTCCTTTCTCCTTTCCTGATTCAGGAGAAGGAGCTCCCAATGCTGCAACCTCGTGGGGACGTGGGTGGGGATGGTCCTCGCTCCTCTGCTGCCTCTCCTCACCAGGGGCTGCTGCCAGCTGCTGCTGGTCCTGGAGCCTCAAATCAACCCTCTCCACTCCAGAGGAGCTTTTTGAACTTCTCAGTTAATTTTTCACCTGGAGAGAATATCTGCCATATTTCAGGATCTGCTCATCACTCCTTGAAGGAAATGCTTGGGAACCCACCTGGGTGTCCTGGGAGAAGTGAAATTTTCAACTGACCTGGGAGGAGGAGCATGTTTTTGCAGTGGGTGGGAGCTGGATTAACTTAATGTTACACATCATGCTCTGGAGGGAAACATGAATCCCTGTTTTGTCTGGGATACAATTTAGGGGTGGTTATAATAGAGCTAGAGGCCTTGAGAAAAGACCAATCCTTTTCCCTTTTCTTATTTCTCTCTCTCTCTCTCTTTTTTTTTTTTTTTTTTTTTTTCTGTGTGTGGTTTCTGTTTGTAGGTTTTCTGAGAGGCAGAGAATATAGAATGTTACAGGCACTTTGTTGTCCATCGTAGCTTATCACTGCTCATGTTACTGAAGTCCAGGTGAAGGACATGTCAGAGAAGGTGTTCAGTGAAGAAGGTTGGCGTCACTAGGAGAAGCAAAGATGCAGAACTAGTGAGGACGTGTCCTTGGTCAGCATTCTGTACTCTTCAGGGAGTTATATGCTTGTGACCCTTCAGACCCAATAAAGGGCTCTTCGCAGTCTGATCTCCTATGAACTTGGCAATTACATGTGAGAGTGAGTACAGCTCTCAAGGCTGCTGACATTTTCAGAGATGCCATAGAATCAGAGAATGGTTTGGATTGTCAGGGACCTTAAAGACCATCTAGTTCCAACCCACTGGGCAGGGATACCTTTCAGTAGACCAGGTTGCTCAGAGCTCCATCCAGCGTTCTCACATGTTTCTAGAGTGACATCTCTACGGCTTAGAGAGCAATCCTTGCTAAGCCCTGTCTCTCCTGTGGTGCACTTACTCTGAATTCCAGTGTCAAGAGGTGGCAGGTGCATGGCTGGTGGGGGCTGGCACACTGACCTGGAGGGTGGGGAGTGGCCTCTCCTGTCCTTGTGTCTGCCATGTCCCAGCAAAGGGCTTTGACTGAACACGGTGCCTGCGCTGCTGTACCTGTGCTGGAAAAGCAAAGCCCACAGCTGCTTTGGAAGCACTGCAGAACGTGTGGCTGTGATACAATGCGAGGCTGAAGCAAACACAGTTTATTTGAATGATTTACCTCTGGTCAGTGAATGCTTTCTTGGAGACAGCTGAGCTTCAGCTCTGTTCATAAAGTGCTTTTAAACCAATGTAGTTAAGCTGCTGAATCTATTTTGCTAACTTAAATTGAATCAGCAGAGGCATAATCAAATAAGTGGAACCTATGGGGAAAAGATAATCTTGAGCTTTGCTTTATTCTTTGAAAAATATCTGCTCTTTTAATACCACCTTAGACGTTCTGGCTTGTCCACATCCACAAAACAATGCAGCCACAGCCTCCAAGTAATCTTTGTTGGCTCAAGTGCAAAGAACTTAATCTTGCTTTGCAGGTTGACAAAACATGTATAAAATTCTGTCTCTTACATCCAACAAATCCCCTAAAGAGTTAGTTTCAAACACCTAAACTTAATATTTATTTGCACTGACACGGTGTGCCTTACAATGGGCTGGGGTGCCCAGCAGCTAATCAGATGATGACCAGATTCCTGCTCCTCGATCCACGTGGCCAGGCAGTGATGCCATGTGGCACTTGGCCACGGCACATTTGACCTTGGAAGGCAGCGTGGCTGTCTCCCAGAGAAGCAGAATGACTAATATTATTTATCCCAGTCTTCTTAATGCAATCAAGTTTATATTTGATGCACTCTTAGTCTCGGTGACATTTTCTGTAATAAGTGTTTTATATTTAAAATGGAATGAATATTGCTCTTAAGCACAAGGTCACCTTGTTTATCAGTGAGTATTACTTTTTTCTGCTTCAGAGTATCTGCTTCACTTGTTTTTGTGGTTTAAATCCAGCTTGAGACCTCCAGGGACACAGTAATTGCATATTGCACAGTGGGGAATATCAGAGAGCACGCAGTCAAAATCAAATGCTATGGTATATTTCTCCTTATGAGGAATACGGCCACTCCAAATGCATTTCTTCCATATCTCCATTATTTTTCCTTCCTTCCAAGTCAGTTTATGGGCCAAAAAGGCAGACAAACTGCCAGCTCTCATTTCCAGTGGAACACAGGCCTTGGAATTTTACCCAGTGTCTCTTTTCACTGATGTAATTAGTTGTTTGTTTGGGTTTTTTTAATTATTATGAAAGGACAGGTTGAAAAAACTAACCTGACTTTTATTTGAATACCTTTAAAGACAGTCTACCCCTTTTACTGAGTGATAGCTAAGACAGTCATCCTCACTTTTGAGGGTGTGATGTCTTACTCTGCTCTGAACGTGCCAAAAAATAACTTGCAGTGGTTGTTTCTCACTGTGCCTTTCTCTGCAGGTGATGGTGCCCCCAGTACTCTCTATTTTCTGTGGTGTGACTGAGAGGTTCTGGTTAGCGAGACCAGAGTAATGGCTCACAGTGTCCCCTGTCAGGCATTGTCTGACCTTCCTCATTGCTCCTGTCATTTGCCCTGGACCCTCTCCAGGCTCTCAGGATGATAAAGAGCTGCGTGGGCGGCTGCCCAGTGGGTGGGTGCTGCAGCTTCGGGCTTTGCTGGGCTTTCAAGGCCGCATTGTCAGTCACAGGTGATGGTGACGTCTCCAGGGGCTGCCAGTGAGGCTCCTGCTCTTGGCAGCCTGTCCTTCCTCGCTGTCTGCGCAGGAGCCAGCGGTCACACACCCACCCGAGCTTGTCCGGGGTGTCTGACTCCAGCAGGGCCAGCCACGAAGCTTCCCTGAGTCCTGAGCCACAACAGCAGCTCCAGAAGTGAAGAGGAAAGGAGATCAGCAGAAACTGCTTCCAGCAGCAGTCACACTCTGCCCCTGGTCACACCTAGGTGTTCCCACGGGTCAGACAGTTCAGAGGGGTTCAAGCATCAACAGCACTGAGGGAGCATGGTGGTCCAGGACCTGGAGAGACCCCACTAGCACCACTGAGCATCCTGTCCTGGCTGAGGATGTTCACCTGACCAGGTGGCTCATGCTCATCTGAAGGACTCCCTCTCCTTTAGCTGCTGACCTTGACATTTGCAAATTTTATCAATGATGTTTTTTACGGTTCTGTCTCCTGGTGCAATTGAATTAAACAGCACAGTTCTTGCAGAGAGACACACATTTTCAGCAGTGATTGGTGCTTCTTTTTGGACAGTGAAGTTTTGCCTGTTAGCTGCTAATTAATCCATGTAATGCAAACTGTGATGTATACAGATGCTATTCTTTTTTCATCAGAACTTACAAGTTTCTTGATTTGTTTGCACCAGTGCTTTCATCAACCAAATGCACCATTTCCTCAAAGAATGAAGTCAGCTTTGTTTCTCAGAACATTTTTTTTCTTTTAATACTAAACTATGAAAATTATATTAATTGTTGGAGCATCTGTTAGCTAACTTGTGATAACCTCACACTCTCTTACCTACGATTATTACCACAGAACCATCTAACAGTCAGGTGTCATTTCGCTTTCTCTCTCTAGACACTGGCACGTGTTTTTTCCAAGTCCTTGGGATTTCTCTAATACACCAGGATTTTTAAATACCTAACTCCATTGGGCCAGGTGCCTCCTCAGTTAATTTTTTTATGATTCTGAGATGCAAATTTGCTTGGCTACTGATCTGAAAATACTTATGCCTAATAGATGCTGTTAAAACTTTCCTTAGTTTGCAGAAAGTTGAAATTTTTTACTGTCCTCCTGTAATGTGAATACACAAATCCGTTTCTTTCTGTATGCAAACAGCTAACTTTTCTGTATCAAGAAGCCTCCATCAAAAGTCTTCACTGTCAACAGTTTTACATATATTCACTCAGTATGAGCCTAGGCTCTCACTGCTATGTCTTAGTTTTCAATGTATTTTGAAAAAACTGCTTCCAAGTGCCGTTAGCACTTGCAGCAATCCAGTTTTTCCAGATTATTTTGAACACTCCTTATCACCTTGTATGCTTCATAAATTCTCACTTTTATTGTGTGCCATATACCTCCTTTCCATACCTCTTCCTTCTGCTTTTTTTCCCCTCCCCTGTTGGTTTTATACAAAATTTCTAAGTGTTAACCTTCAAATTCCCTGTTAGGTTGGAAAAGTGTTGCATTGAGTCTTTTTTTTCACAGCTACAGAGACGCAGATCTTCTTCATCTTGTAAACTCCCAGCAGTGAAATGTCAGTTAATGAAAATTTTATTGCAGCTTTCTCCTGGGGAGCCTTATTTTCCTGATTGCTTGATTTGCCATCAGTTTAACCCATAACTTTCCCTGCTTGAGGGTTTACCATTTTGAAGTACCAATTTTTGCCTACATAGATATGCTCAGCTTCACATGTAAAATGCATAAATACATAAAGATGTTGGTTAATGCCTTGCAGGCATTGACCAAGTGTACTTCTGTACATCTACAGGTACACATCGCCATACCTGTTGTATATCTACTTACAACATGCAGGCATGTACCTCTATTTCCACATCATATGTGCAGCCGTACAAACACACCTAGATGCAAAGTAATTTCCTCTGAAACCAGAGAAGAGGCATTTCTAACAGTGTGTACCACCTGTTGCCTGTGACACAGCAGTGCAGCAGGGAGCTGAGGCTGTCCCAGCTGCCCTCCCTGGAGGAAGATGTGTTTTCCTGTGAGTCCATCCCTGAATGGTTGCTCAGCTCCTCCACCAAGGGCAACCCTCCCATACCAACCAAGTGCTCTGTTAATATTTGGACAGGGCTGGCTTTTCTGAGCAGGATGTGTCAAGGGACAGGAGGCAAAGGACTGCAGGTGAGTGGCACAAAGGTATCCTCTATTCTGAAGCCCTTCAAAGTTGCCGAGGCTTTAGTTTATCTGAAAAGGAGAGAGAAAAAAAAAGAAAAAAGAAAGGAAAAAGAAAAAAGAAAAAAAAGAGAAAGAAAAAAAAAGAGAGAGAGAAAAAAGAAAAAAAAGAGAAAGAAAAAAAAGAGAGAAAGAAAAAAAAAAAAAAAGAAGTAAAATGCAGTAATACCAAAGCATCACCTCATGCTCCCCTCCACCACAAAGGAGTCTCCAGCTCCTCCACTGCCTGCCTCTCCCTGCAGGATCCTGGGATATCCTGACCTCCATCTCTCTTAAGCAGCAGTGCAGGGGAGAGGCAGATGCTCTTCTCTGCATCTCGACCACGGGGGAAGAGGCTCTGCATTTTCATCTCCCAGCTGCTCTTCTCCTGAGCACAGTGAAGAGGTCAGTGATGAAGATGACAGCAGCAGTAACATCCCCCTCCTGTCCTTGGGGTCTCCCTTGCTCTGCAGAGGCAGAGAAGGGTCAGTGGTGTTGTGTTGCCTGGAGCAGAGGAGTAGCAGCGAGTTGTCCCAGCTAAACAGCCGCGTTCCCCAGCAGCCGGCCGTGTGCGTGCTCCTGCCAGGCACACACATGTGACAGGAAACCAGGGAGCCAAAGCCACACAGACCCAGGCCAGGTGTACTGGCTGCACTGATGTGTCATAACTCGTTAAACTGCAGGCATGGCTTGCTTTTCCCTGCTGGGTCAGAAGAGACACACGAGCAGTCTGACATCAGCAAGGAGCGTGCGAACCCCAACAGCTCCAACAGGGGGAAGCTTTTTTTGCTGGAGTTCTCTAGTACCATCAGCCTCCAGCTGAACAGTGGGTCCAGCTGTGTGTCTAACTCCTTGGGCCATGGCTGTGTTTTTGTGCCTGTCCACTGGGGTCCAGCCCACTTGCTACAGACTTTTGTTCTGTTGTTTCATCTTCAGTCATGAAGGAAAAAGATGAGATGTTTGCTCCTTCAGACCCTCAGGGAGTCAATTAAAAGCTGAAGAAGTGAAAGGGTAGAGAAAGACAGAGAGAATGGGTATCAGAGGACAGTAGAAAGAAAGTGTGGAGAACCAGGAAGAAGTGGAGGGACTCAGAGGTTTTGATGCCCATGGTGGGTAGATGAGGTGTGAGGAGGTCTGGGCAGGATGAAGAACTTGTCCCTCTGCCCCTGACACCCACCTGGTGCCTTGAGATGGGCATGCTCAGAGATGGGCTCTGCCAGGGCAGCTGTAGGTGGCTGGTGCCCTGGGATTGAGCTGATGCTGAGGCAGGAGGTGATGCTGCCAGTGCCATCTCAGCTTTGCCAGTGGCTGGAGAAATGTGTTTGGGAGAGGAATTTCTGTGTTGTGGCAGGTCAAAGTACCATCACATCTCTCTCAAATGATGCCACTGCTGGAATGACATGAACTCTTGGAAATTCTGGAGGAGGTAACCAGGGAACTGATTTATTGATAGCACAGTACAAAAGTCTGCCCACAAGGCAGCAGATGAGCAGCAGGTGTTGGGAGCGGTGGTATGAGGGTGCAGGACAGTTTCAGTGCCTGAGGACAGGGCACTCTTGTTGCCCCCAGGCACTTCCTCACTGGCCAAAGCTGGGTGATTGCTGGCCCTGGTGCTGTGGGGCGGACACACAGACAAATGCTACATCTCCTGTCTCCCAGGCTCAGCCCTTGCAGCCAAGTGATGGGTCCCTATTCCTAGCAGCTTTGATACATCCACATGGACTTTTGGCCACCTGGTGCCCCATAGTCAGCAATGTTCAATGTTCCCTCCTTGACCACTGCAGTGGGTTTTTCTGAGCAGCAGGGCAATGCTGACCCTGCTGGAGAGCCACAGAGTGACCATGAGCCAGGGCCCTCACCAGCCTGCTGAAAGCTGTGTGTGGAGATCTCAGAGTCCACCTCCTCTCCATCCTAGACCATACACAGCAGGGATTCTGCGTGTGGGATGGATACTGACTGTCAGTGGATCCCTCTCACCCTGTTTTCCTCTTGGGAAGAGCATCCACTTTTAAAAGGACCCTATTTTCACTGTGTGACTTCACTATAGGGGTGGGGGTGCAGGAGAAGCCCCACACTGGCTACCAGAGCTGCTTCACTTTCGCTCTGACAAAGCTATAGGGAAAAAACCGCTACATTTAAACCTATTAACTCCTCCTGCACCAAGCTTAGGAGCCTGGAGGCAGCAGGAAAATGAGGCACAACTGCTGGGTTGGAGAAGCCCTTCCCACCTGCAGTGTTTGAAAGCAGTCACCTCTCTGAATATTTGCTTTTTAGACTACTTTATCTTTGTGGAAGACTTGGAGGTGGAAGCAGGTTTCTTTCCTTTCTTTCTTTTTTTATTTTTATTTTTTTTTCTGTAAAACCTTCTTCAACTGCAAAGAAGATGGTTGTTCTGCAATGGCATGAGCCAGCTCCAGCTCTCCTTTAGCCCAGTGGGCATGTAGTGCCACCAGCAGCTGCCAATTCAGCCCTGGTTTTGCAGGAAGAAACCTTACCGGGGATAAAACAAGCTGCGAGAAACGAAATGGATGAACTCTGATGGTGTTTAACTACTGCCTTTTCTCTGTCTTTCAAACACATGGAGAGAAGTTGGCTGCTTCTCTGGTCTGTTTCCTCTCCTCACAGTAACAGAACTCACCCTTGCTGTGGCCAGCTAAAATCATGGATACACACCTGCAGGAAGCCATGATAACCCCCAGCCACAGCTCGGGGTCTGGATACTGACTTACCCTTTGCATCCCTTCCTCACCCACCAGTGCAGTCCTGCTTGGAAAACCTCACAAGGAATATTAACTCTTCCTGCAGTAGCTGTGCTTAGGAGCCATGAGCTGTCAGATGTGGCCATCTGCTCTGCCTGGTGCTCCCACTGCCTCTCCAGGGTGAGGTCACACACCTACCTGCACTGCCTGTGAGTCCCTGCCAGTCTGGGATGCACTCGCCTGTGCTCTCCTGGTTATTGCCCAGCATTACCCGTGCTCTCAGAGGGCACCCACATATTCCAACAAAGCACAGCTTTCCCATGAAGGCATCGAGTTCAAGAGAGCCATTCAGTGGTGCTACAGCTGCTGGGAGAGCACTGAGTATCTGTTTTCCTACTCAGGGAGATGAAAACCTGTTAAATCACTATGTGATGACAGATAGGGAGGTACCGATGAGCAGAGGCCTAGACACCAAGGGGAAAGAATGCGCTCATTGTGATGAGAGGAGCAGCAGCAGACAACAGCAGTGGCCAAAGGACCAGCTAGTTCAGCTGAGGAACGCCGGGGAGGCCAGGGTGGCAGATGCTGGGGCACTGCAGGGAATCTCAAGCAATGCTGTGGAATCAGAGAAGTGACGCTGGGAGCAGACCTCCAGAGGTCTCTGCTCCAATCTCTGACTCATTTAGGTCACCATAATTTTGTCCAACCAAATCTGGAAACACTTCAAGAGTGGAGATACTGCCACCTCTCTGGGGGCCTGTTCCAGTGCTGCTTTTTTACCCTTCTGGTAGAAAAACAGCTCCTGAAGTTCAGCCTGAAGCTACCAAGTTTCAGCTTGTTGCCACTGCTCCTTGTTACATCACCTGCTGCTATTAAGAAGACCTTGGCTCCATTATCTTTGTAACCACCTTCCAGATATTGATAGGAAACAATATAGGGTGTAAACTAGATGCCATGCAAGTACCAGGAACATGGTAGCATAACAGTCCTCCCTGGTGTTGAAAATTGTGCTGCTCAGGACTGGTAGAAAGGAAAATAAAAACAGTTCATAATTATCACATGTATGATGTTACAGGTTGCTTAGATGGAACTCAGAAAGCTAAAAGAGGCTTTTCTCTGATGCATCTCAGTGTCATGAACTGCTTGAGTTCATAACTGGATATGTAGGGAGAGAGCAAATATTAAAAGAGATAAACCCCAGTAAGAACTCTGCTGCCATGGGGAAAATAACTTCAGAGTTATGGACCAGTGAATTATCTCTCATCATAATAATGGACCTCAGGCCTATAATTCTCAGCATGACATGACAAATTCCTTCACCAAACCATCACTGCACCTACAAAAGACTTGTTAGTTGTAAATAGCAATTAAGTCATAGAGCAGGTGGCCATCAAAAATAAATTTGTAGCGCATGACCATAATTTCCTTACATATAAATTCAGTGGGAAGACAAATAAGAATAAGCCTGCACTGCATACTGAAACATGTTTTGTTTCAAAAAGAAACTAAACCTCAAGGAATTTGAGACTCTTTGGTGTGGACTGCAGTGATAAGGAAACTGCACGTGAAAGTTGCTCGGGACTTCTGACGGAGATGTGCAGTGTCTCTGGAACACGCAAAGCAAAGATGCAAAAGCCTCTCTGTGGCTACCTGGATGAACAGCCACAAAGTGAAGGGTAAGGAGAAAATTTTCCTTCATATGTTTGTAGATATAATGTAGCATCAATCTGGACAGTGGATTTTTAAAAGAAGAGATGGTTTTTCAACTAAGTGAATGACTGAACCAGGAAGGAGGAAGTGGCTGTGCAAAGAAGATGGGGTCAAACCTAAAAATATTTGTTAAAATTAAATAAATATATAAATCATCTATAAATAGAAGTCTTCCACCAGGCAAACGATAGTGAAGAGCAGAGCAGAGGATGGGAGCTTAATGCATATGAGGGTACAGGAGCTGCCATAACTGATTTGCGGGCAAAGCATACATTAACGTGATGAAGCCAAGAAAACAAGCTAAGACCTGAATTTGAATGGATTTTTTAATACCATAATAATTTTTATTCTTGAGAACGCAACAAGGACTTACAGAGTTTCACAAAATAACAGGCACTGTTCACATAAACTTCACCTTATCTGTGCTCACTCAGTTTTGGGAATTGGAGGTCCATCAAAAAATTCCTTCCTTCAACCCAGACTTAGGATACCTGTCAGTAGGTCACTTGCCCTTTCACCCCTTAAAAATATCATCTGCCCTGTGTTACTGTATAACACCAACTGGGAATTTCCAGAGTCTTTCTTAAGGAAATGCTTCTATCCAGAAAACCTCTACTTTTGGCAGCACATCCCAGACCCTTTCATTTCTGAGCCCTTTTACCTGTCTCCTCTTGCCTCTCCTCACACCACCTACAAAGAGGCAGGTCTCTCTATCCAAACCCATTACCTTTTCTGTTTCCTGTCTTCTCTTGTCATGAGGTTTCTTGCCCTGCTCTGACCTTTCTCATTTCCACAATGCCTTCATTTCACTTCCACTTTTCCAGGGAGAGGAAACACTGCAAGACACGTCAGCCTGGAGTGTGTGGAGTATTGCTCTTGCACTTCACAGGACTTGTGGACAGCACAAACAAGACCAAAGTCACGAAGATCCAGAGTGTAGAGGCTGGACTGAGAGCAACCTCAATGTTCTGCTGGAATTGGATCCCCTTTTCCAGTTCAGACCCTGCCAAAACAATAGACTGTTTTGAAAAACACCAAATGCTCAGTTTATTCTAATCAAATTCCTCAAGCTGAAATTTAGCCAAAGTTTTCTTGGCCAAATTACAAACTCAAACCAGGAGCTAAGGACTTGCTGAACCCAAACTGAAGCCTGTCACCTTTTAAATAAGCCAGCATTGTGCCCACAAAGATACACAGTGCAGGAAAATTCAGTTCCTTCCAGCTCCTAAATCATCTGCTGACTCTGCTAATGGGCAGGACCACCAACACTGAGCTAGCTTGGCGTGACCCTTAGATTAATAAAACTGCATCTGACACCAGCCCACAGCTCTCCAGTCCTGGTAAGGCTGGGATGAAGTGAGAGGCAGCTCCCTGCTGACACTGGCCAGGTGGGTATGCAGAAATGAAAGGGTGATTTCCCCTTCCCTGTACAGCTTTGCCTCTCCCAGATCAGGTTAACCAGACTAACCTGAAGATTTTGGCTGTGGATTTTCAGCTTTCACTGGATGTGTTGAATGTCACTTAATCAGATCTACAGTTTACAGAAACACACCTATATATTCACAGGAGCAAATACGTCTCTCTGTGAATAAACACTCTCCAGCATGCCCTGTAGGAATACCAGAAGGGAAATGATCCAGTCTCCTGGGTGTTCTATGCACACCCTGGCTAATCCCACGAGGTAGAGGTTGCAATATTCCTAACTCTGACCTGCACCACCAACCACTGTATTTGCAAAGGTTGCATCCCCCTGCTGTGGAGGGAGGAAGCAGGATCCATTGTAAAAAGGATGGAACTGAGGCCACGCCATCTCCAGGAGCAGAGAGTGACAAAAACAAAATCCTCTGGAACTGGCAGAAGGCAGCCAAGAGCAGAATGGAAGTGGTGCTGGTGACTCAGGCACTGAAAGTAAAATGAGCCAAGTTCACACCTAACATAGGCCAAAATTTCAGGGTACCCACAGCACTTTACAGCAGCTAGGTGGCTGATCATGTGAGAGATTGTTCATAGACTGAAATTTTTCATGGTCTCCTGCCAGCCATGAACCCTGACTTACTCTGAGACCTTATTATTCCAGCAACTTTTTTTTCCCACTCTCCCCAAATTATCCATAAAAGTAAGTGGCTCCATTTTCAAGCACCCAGCACAGATTCTGGCACTCAGTGTTTGGACATGCATTTTGCAGATACTGTGGTCTGCAGCTACAGTTGGGTGCTCAGCATCTTTTGAAATTGGATACATGATAAGTGAAGAACGAGGCCCTGATGTACAGACCTAGGAATTCTAGGTCTCTCAGGAATTCCTGGAGACCTAGGAATTCTGGCTGTATGTTTTCACACCCATCAACTTTGCTGGGTAAAACGAGATAATATTGGGCAGCTCATGTTATATGGAATGTTTTGAGGACAGGTGAGTTTTTGTAAGCGGCTTTAAAGTATGGACAGTTTGTTTTTGTGCAGTGGCTTAAGCCTCAGGATGAAGGATCCAAGTCTGGTTCTAACTGCTCCTGGCCCAGCTTAGGTTCCCTGTGCTCATTTCCTTCAGTTTCCTTTCCATAAACCTGGGTGCTACTTGTGTTTTCTGCAGGATACCTATGCAGAGAAGTTTATTTTCATGTCTAAAGCATTGTGACTCTTCCCAGAAAAGATCTCTAGGAGAAGAAAATAGAATAGCATTAAAAAAAAAAAAAAAAAAGGAGAGAAAAGGAGAGAAAAGGAAAGGAAAGGAAAGGAAAGGAAAGGAAAGGAAAGGAAAGGAAAGGAAAGGAAAGGAAAGGAAAGGAAAGGAAAGGAAAGGAAAGGAAAGGAAAGGAAAGGAAAGGAAAGGAAAGGAAAGGAAAGGAAAGGAAAGGAAAGGAAAGGAAAGGAAAGGAAAGGAAAGGAAAGGAAAGGAAAGGAAAGGAAAGGAAAGGAAAGGAAAGGAAAGGAAAGGAAAGGAAAGGAAAGGAAAGGAAAGGAAAGGAAAGGAAAGGAAAGGAAAGGAAAGGAAAGGAAAGGAAAGAAAAGAAAAGAAAAGAAAAGAAAAGAAAAGAAAAGAAAAGAAAAGAAAAGAAAAGAAAAGAAAAGAAAAGAAAAGAAAAGAAAAGAAAAGAAAAGAAAAGAAAAGAAAAGAAAAGAAAAGAAAAGAAAAGAAAAGAAAAGAAAAGAAAAGAGGTGCTGCTTTTCCTGTTCCCAGAACCATTCCACTGTCCTCACAGCTCAGACTGTATGCTCCTGAAGGTCTGTGTCTGGAGACAAAAACCATCCTCATATGGTTAAAAATCTCACAGGGACCACTTAAGCTGCAAGTGTAGACAAGGCTGAGCTGCACTCAGGGTGGTTTGGGGGTTTGAGTCACCAGGACATTCATGCCTTTGATTACCAAGCACCCAGCTCAGGCTCATCAGCAACCTCTCTGGGTAAGAGAGGGCTCCTTCTTGCATGCCCACCTCATCCCAGATCTGCATGGAGGTCGAGGATGGCAAGTGTGGCTCGTATCCAACTGCCTGAGCCAGTTCGCACCTGGCCAGCCCAGGTGAGAAGAGCAGTGGTCCAGGCCAGCAAATATCCCAGCTCCCAGCAAGGTTTTCCTGCCCAAGAAAGTGATGAAACCAGACCTCAGTCTTGAGCTCACACCTCTGGCTACACACTTAAAAAAAGGAAGGGGGTGAGTCAGCACCCTGTGGCTGTGCAGTGGCTGGGAACTGTTCTAAGCTGACAAATAAATGTATGGCCATTTCAGAGGAATCTCACCCACCACCACATCCATGGCATTTCTGACTAGCACCGCTGAAATGGGTTCAAACAGTGTAATGAGACAGACACTGCTGGTAACACGCCTGTTTTCTTTCATCTGTTGCCTCGGCAAGCCTGTTCTGGTTTAAGTAAGTGTATTTATTAAAAGATAAACCAAATCCTAATAATTTTTCTGCTCTGTAAAAAAAGATTGTATGCTGCAGCCCATTTAACTGAAGCAAACATTATCCATACTGTTACAGAATGGGTTACTGAATTACTTTCTTTTATGGAAAAGATTATTCTTTCTTTGATATCCTGGTTTCAGTTGCTTACAACTAGAATTTGCAATCTACAACTGCAAAACTGCATTGGTAAGGCATTTTAAAAATGACTTCAAATATTCTTTAATGGCTTTAGTGAATTGTCAGATAAAACAAAAAAGGTGTTACCTTAAAATATAAAAAGTCAATTGAGTCTCCAAAATTGTTTGCTACTTGGTTACTTCTAGCAAAGAGAAGTACTTTGCCTGCTTTGGTTTGGTTTGAATTCTCCCGTGAGCTCAGCTTTAGGCTTGCACACAACAAGGTGTGCTTGCCTTAGTCAGGGTCCTAAATGATGGTCTGTGGCTGCACAGTGAACTCCCAAGTTCTCACTGGAGTTCTAATTAATTCACATATTGTTGGGGAGTCCTTTTCTTTTGCCCACGTCTCAGAGCAGGTTAGCAGTCCCGAGGTCTGCCAGGCAGGAGGGCATCTACGTGTGCTCCTAGAACTTGGCTTTCCAGACAATACTAAGGTGTTTCAGATCTATTTGAGCTAAGTACATTAACTGCTCATACTTCCCTCAGGCACACGGTACAGGAGCAGCAGCCTACCTTCAAGGAAGTAAAAATGCTGTTTTCAAGTAAGATCCTCATTGCTTTCTTCAAGATGCTGTATTAAACCAGGAACAGAAACATAAACAGAAAGCATGTGATGTTAGTAAGCAGTGGTTGAAGTTTTAACGAATTAATGCAGGAAAAAGAAAAATGCAGAGGTTTCAAAGGCAGCTGGGGAGAAGCCAATTTTGTACGTCCAAAGAAGAGTTGGAAGTGATAATCTTTACACCTGAATCCCCAAATCTTCATCTCAAGAGCCCTGAAGGAAGCATGGCAGAGGGGAAGCAAGTTGCTCAGACTCTGTGCTTGAAAGTAGAGACCAAAGTCTTTCGAGTCTGCTCCCGAGATTCGCTCATGCCCGTCAGCAGCACGGGGTCCGTCCTGTGCTCCGCCTGGTAAAAGGGACAATTCCTCAGGTGCTCCGACATGCTGGGGACATCGCTGCGCTGCCAGTGGTGAACTCTGGAGAACAGGCTGCTGAACTGCCAGATCTAATGCAAGAGAGGGGACAGCAGGTGGGGAGAGAACACGAGGATTTTAAATACCTGTCTATGCTTACAATGGGTGTGCATTACTCACTCTGGACACTTTAATGAATGTCTGATTGTGCAGGGCTGGCATAGCAAGTGAAAATGGGGTCTGTATTGTTATGTGCCTTGTACTTGCTGGTTTTACCTCTTAAGTTATCACCTGCCATTTTTAATGGGGATGGTGACACTTAAATATCAGGAACTCTTAGTTCTCAGAAATGGTGCACATGCAAAGGGGTTACCCAAGAGGAGCTTGGGTGGGGACTTCCAGCTAGTCAGAAGACGTCTAGTTACACCTTCATCCGTTTGCTGCATGTACTGCACTCTACAGCCCTGGCCCCTGACAGCAAACCCCTGTGCAAATTCACAACCTCATGAACCTTCCCCACATCTGCACATTTATATGCAGCTTTTCTTGTCATTCCCATGTTTTACCTGAAGAGAACTCATGACTTTTTCCCAGTGTCACCGTCACTTGCCTTTTTGCGAGCTTTCCAAGAGGTACCACCATGGGAATATCTCTTTTTCTCCCAGACCAGCAGGACCATTCCTCGCTCTTGAAGAAGAGTGGCACAGATGTCCCTCATGAGCACTGACACTTGTGATAGCTGAGACAAACTGAAGCTGTCCAGGAATCCTGCAATGTACTTGAGCACTTCCACTGGGAGGCTGCTCAGCAAGTCCTTGTTTCTCCCTCGACTATCCACTGTGGAATTGCACTTGCCCGGTTCAGCAAGAAGGGTGTCCACCTCCGGCTTAATAGCAAATGTCTTGAGAGGCTTGCTGTAAATAACCTTGGCCATAAGTCCCTCAGGGCGGAAGTGATTTTGGACAAAAGGACATCCCAAGTAAGCTAGTGGGCAGCGATGCTGGAACCATCCATCCAGGCATGACTGGATATCAGCATGCACGTTCTTGAAGTGGGATGGGAACTCATCCCTCCTAAAGAAATGACTGCAAGTGAATGTGAAAGCTGAACTGCTTTTGTTGTGTCTTCTGGTTACACATTCAGTGTAGAGCTCCATGTGCAGTTCTGGTGGGCTGTCTTCATCCAGAATATCTGCTAGAACTGCATTGGAGGAGAAGGGCTCCAAAGGAAAGCTGTATGTCTGTGTTGCAAAATCCACAAAGAGTCCATCGATACCTCTTGCTTCAGAGATCTCATGGCCTTTCAGCTCTTTTTCCAGAGCACACAGCAGTGTGGCTTCAACTATGTTTGTCTTAGGTAGTTCTTCTATGCTTATTCCCAGTTCTGAGGTATCCACTGACTTGTCTGAAGTTGGCATCTTGTGGCCCAGTGCATCTCCTAGTCGTGCTCTTTTGCCACAGTAACTAACAGGCACTTTGAAGGTGTAGACAGTCTTCACCTCCTGGGCTTCCAAGTTCCCATAGACAAAGTCTTTCTCTCTGGGAGTGCAAGCAGCCATCTGGCCAAAGCGGATGAGCATTCCCCCGTGATGTACCAGGTACATGTTGTAATCAGCTACACCGACTTCCTTCTTCAGCCTCTCCAGGACCCCTTCTTGCCAGGGAGCCAGTCCATTCAGTTCTCTACTCGGTGTTACTTGTTCAGACTTTTGGCCCTTCCCCTCTTCTGCACCCTCAGGTCCTTCCTTTGCCTTCTCTGAGGAGCTGGCCGCATGAGAGGCTGATGCTGTTTTCTTGGAAGCCTCCTCCTTCTTTTGTCCTGTGCTGGTTGCTGAGCCCGTTACCTGGCAAGCCAGAAGCTCTTTGCTGAAAATGTTCTCCCAGGTTTTGTAACTCCCCAGATCCATTCCCTCTTTGTCCTTTGCCAAATCTTCCCGCTCACGTTGGCTGAGCTCAGACTGGTCGTTGCCCTCTTGGGAACCGCAGGCAGCTCCTCCCACAGCACCTGCTTCCCCACCCATGGCTTGATCCATTAGTTCTTCCAGTTCATCCTTTTTCCTCCACTCTGGAAATAATTCAGCTATTTTCAAAGTCCTGAAAAGTATCTTCTGGTCTCTGAGTGCCAAAGCTGTGTCCAGATTTCATAATATTCTTGTGCAGGGTTGTGTCTGAATCCACGTTTGGCCAGCGGTTCCACTCCATCGAGCAGCAGACAACACTGGCTGGGCAGACCTGGAGGTGCTTCCCCAGCTTAAAGCGGGCCATGGAGAAAGGGCAGCCATAGGCTGAGTTGAGGCAGGACACCTGCTCCAAGGGGCAGAGTAATTTGTGCTCCTCCTCCTTGCACATATGGAAGGTGGCCCCGCAGTGGAGGCGGCAGCTGATCACCATGCAGGACACGGAGACCTCAATGGGCGCGCGGCAGTGCCGGCTGAAACATCGCTCGCAGTGCCTGTGTTGCCCAGGGGGAGCTTTCTGGGCCCGGTGCTGTGTGTGGCAAAGACAAGAAGACAAGAGTTACTGTCTGAAGGAACGAGAATGGCCACACCCCCTCCATTCCCATGGCTGGTTTCCACCCAGGAGGTGCTCACATGCACTTCTGGTGGGAATGAGGCAGTGAGAAAGCCTCTGCCAGCTCCACACAGTCTCGTACCACCTCTGATCCCCACGGTACAGCGTGGCCTGGGAGCAGCACTGACACAGACAAGGTCTTTCTTTACTCCTTAGCTCAGGCAGCCAGGGTATGAGCTGTTTTCTGTCCCAGGATTTCACCAGGGTGCTGAAATCAAGACTGCTAGGGGCACAGCGAAGGAGCATCCTACTTCCTCAGCACTGAGTAGGAAAGGTGACATTCCTTTTTCCTCTCTAGATATGGCCTAGGCCTCTTCTCATCTCCCCACAAAGACATGAATGTTGCACAAATGAACCTCCTTTTGCTCTCAACCAGCAAGGTCAAGAGTGAGGATTATCTTCAGGATCTCAGTTCCCAGTGTGGAAACAGCCTGAGTAAGAACTAATTTCTTTGGCCCTCTTTACACGGCTTTCCTGATTTACCCTTACACTCCAGTTGTTGGCTTACAGAACTAGAGGCTGCTCAGTCACGACTTGCAGCTACTTCCCTGGATACCTTCAACTGGTATCAGTAACTTGGCCCACAGAAGACCTGCTGCAAGTAGAAACCTCCCAACTTTGGGCTCCCTGCTCCTTACTATAGGAGTTGCATTCCAGCTTGGTTCTGGAATCTCTGTGGATCTTTGTGGAAAGAAAAAAATTAATGATAAGTAGGAACTCGAGTTTTGTTTTCAAATAGGACCCAGGGTGCTTTCCTTTTTTATGTGAAAATAGGAAAAAAAATTGACAAATCTTCCTGCCACATATTTCATGCAGTAGGAACTACCACAGGCCAAATAGACTGTCACTTTTCTCTGACAAAAGACAGATATTGGTAGTAAAATATTTTAGACTTTGTTTTATTTTTCCTGGGGTTAAAAAAGCCACAGTAGTGTTTACCTAGGTATGTTTCCTTTTGCAAACCCAGGGTTAAGTGACCTAGCCCTGAGGAGAGGTGTGCTGCAGAGGAAGTAGGGTCAGGCTCTGGGGGAAGAGATTCTATGTGAAGAGCTTCCTCTCTCCTTCTTGAAGGTGTTCTCCTAACTTCGTGTCTTTCACACCTTCACACCCTGGCAGTGGAAGTCATGAACAACACTGGAGAAGGAAAGACGTCTGGGAAAGGCAATGCTTGTGGCTCCCTGCACTGAATGCCAGCACTCACATTTGAAATTTCAATGTGCATTAATTGCTGAACACAACTTTGTTCCGTCTTTTGCAATTTCCAATACTGATCAATACCTGCTTACACTTCCTAATGAATCAACCCCCTTCCCTCTCGGCCCTGCAGAGTAAAGGAACACACCCCTGGCGGTCCCTTTACTCAGACACAAACTTACACTCTCAACTATAACGCTCAGGAACCTTCACCTTTGCAGGGAAAGAGCTCAAGACAGCAACACAGAAAAGAAAGCTTTGTGGCTTCCTATTATGACACCCCCTGCCTTGCCTTGGGAAGCAATGGCTTCTGCACAGAGATGACACCAGGGTGCTGGCCAGGGTGGCCTCAGCCACACCAAGCCCTTAAATACCTGTGGTTTGGGGTGGCGCCTGTCCTGCTTTAGGCTGTTTAGCTACATCTACTTTTATGCAGCTCAGAGAAGCAGGGGATACAGATGGATTTATTTCACATTTGTGGCATCCTTGCTGCTCTCATTCTTGTAACATTTTGCTGCAAATATAATCTCTAAAAATAGTCCCAGCCATGACTTGCATAAGGTCAGAGGAAGGCTGGGTACATTACACTGCAATAAAAACATGACTGTGTGAACAATACTTTCCACTGCAAAAGTAACTCATGGGGAGAAATAGTTGATTAAAAAAACCCCTACATTAGAGGCATGGGCCTTATTGTGCTCCAAAACACAGAAAGGACAGATGGCAAAGTTTCTGGAGAGAAGCCTGCTTTCACACTGTTGTATGCTGAAATAAACCCCATCCAAATCATGTGTAGAGAAAGAAAATACATGCTTTGTTTAGGAAAAGTGACCATATCACAGCATTCAGATGCAGAATCAGTCTTCCTCATTATTCAGGCATTTTTTAGTTTAGTTTACCTCATCTCTAACTTGTATATGCTGTTCTTTTCAGACAAAAGATATCTATTCCTCTCTTCTCACTGTCAAATCTGTGAACATAGAGGACAGGAAGAAGGGACAGAGAGTTTCTTTCTGATATTTATCAGGGTTTGAATGCTTGTTCTATTCTGACATGCCAGTAATCAGAAGCTTTGTATTTTAACTGATAATTTAGTTGGCCCTGTGGTTTACTTGATGGTATTATTGCAAGTACCCAAACTACAAATTCAAAACAGTCAGCAGAAACATAACATCCAGAGGCAGGTGACACACAGGTAAGTTAGGTGACAAAACATTTCTCTAAACTTGTACACTTGATTCTCTGCAACTTGCAAAATTTCTGAAGGTCTGGGTTAGGAAACAACAACAACAACAACAACAACAACAACAACAACAACAACAAAACAAAAAAAACCACCAAAACAAACAAACACCCCACAAAAAAACCACCCCAAAAACACAACCAAAAAACCCCACAAACAAACAAAAAACAAACAAACAACAACAACAACAACAAACCCCACAAAAAACCCCAACCCAAAAAAAACCCAACAGCAACAAATTCAACCAGAAATGATTACTTCAATCATGTTCAAGCTACTGTGTAAAGAAAGAATGCACATTGCAGACCACAGTCTGTCCACTTCGGTAAATCTTTATTTTTAGACCATCATGACAGCAAATCAGGCAAGGTTTAAAAATATACAGATGCTATTTTAACTATATCTGTGTATAGAGTGGGCCTGTTCAGTGATAATAACTTACAGTTTATAAACCAAATAAAATTAATTTTCAGGAGACATATATTTAATTAATTTGCAGTCAATGAGCCAAAATAATACAAATGTTTTCTCATTTGGCATGTGACTGACCATTTGACATACTAAGGTCAGTCACATTTTACTTGAGCTCTTTGCACAAAATGAAGGAATACCTCCCAGTTTGAAGAAACACCAAAAAGGGCCACCAGAATCCCAGATAATGACCCCAAAGAGTGCCTCTGAGATGAGATTGCAAATGAACATAACACAATCTTTCTAAAATTTACAACATGATAACATGCTCCTAAAAAATCTCATGAAAGTTCACATCCAAATGCTGGAGCCAAGAATGCTGAAGTTATATATATATGAGTTCTGTTATATACAACAGAAGGAATGTGAATACTTTTGGTGAAGTGTATGGGGCAGATAGGCAATGTTCTTTACTTATTTTAATCCTTGTTACCTAGTCTATAATGTTTATCTCATTTCTATCATACTGAAATCTTGAGGGGAATACAGTTATTAATTTTCTTACAATATAAGAATTTTCATGTCAGTACATTTACTATCGTAGATCTGATTGTGTTCACAATAATGAATTTATCTTTGCAGTACTAGAGGAGCACTTGAGGTTGAAAAATACTATTGCTTCTCTTTGGCAGATGTAGAATTAATGTTCAGCAAGATGAAAATATATAGAATTAAATACCATTGGTATTTTATCCAAATATGTAAATGCCAAGCAAAAATACCTAGTATAAAGATGCCCAGGTTCCTATGTTTCACTTGCAGTTGCATGTCTCCTGCACAAAACCCCTAGCAGAGCCAGCTGTAGAATCACATTTTCTAGGACACCAAGTAAGCCATACGCTAGTGAGTTTGTTTTGCTTTCATGCACTGCTCTTCCTCAACCACTACTTGCTTAGCAATCTTGTCAAGAAATCAGGCTTGGGTCTCCTTTTGCTAAACAGATAATTTTATTTCTTAGAGGTGAAGACAAAATCACTGTGCCATTGGAAAAACTGTACTGTACTGCATTTGTACATGAACCTCAGGAGCCCAAGTTTTCTTAAGTCCTCTCCTTAGATACAAAATAAAAAGCAAATTCAAGAATGCCACCACCACGGGGACCTCTGAATAAGTCAAACTCCACACCTCAGCATGCACAGCAGGGACAGCTACAGCTTGAGTGACCCCCTTGGCACTTGGCACAGTGGGTCACTGTCCTTCATGGCACTCCTGCTCTGCAGTTGCCATTTGGACTGACCTTGTACATACAAGTTGCCAGCCAAGCTTTAAATGAAGCAGGCACTGAGTATGGGCAGGCAGAAAGGGACAATCAAAGGTGTAGATGAAATCTTCATCAATAATACTGATAGTGAGCATAAGCAAGACCTGCTTTTGAGGTGACCTTGAACAAGTTCACATGGATTTTACAGGAGCACTTTGATTCCAGGGCAATCCTGGTGAACTTCAAATCCTTCATTTAAGACATGAGGAGGAGTAAGATTTTCTGTGAAACAACTGACTTGTTGGATAAGCCCAACAATGGGAGGATAAAGCTGTGACAATTAGGGAGCTACTGCCTGTGTTTCCTACCTGGGGGATCATCTGGATGAGGTTGTGGTGTTTCATAGCAATAACCACTATTTCAGAGTTACTGAACAGGTTGGAATTGCTTTATACTGAAAAATAAATCCACAACAGAGTGCATCATTTGGGCAAGG
Source organism: Prinia subflava (assembly GCF_021018805.1). NCBI lineage: Eukaryota > Metazoa > Chordata > Aves > Passeriformes > Cisticolidae > Prinia > Prinia subflava. Next base: position 19,174,410 of record NC_086249.1, read on the forward strand.
ACTTCAATCCGTGCTCCTTGCCTTTCTTCTGGAGCCTGCCTGTTGCTCAGGTTCTCAGGACAGCACATCAGCTTCTCCTCAGCTCCCTACACCTGACATGCAGGACCATGGAGATCAAGAAAAGCTGTTGCACCACCAGGCCTCCCCCTTGCCTGGAAAATCTGTGCTGCACACAGGCAGTAAAGAGGCGCCAAAATTTGCTTGTGCAATTTCTGCCTGGTGAAATGCACTAAAGCTGTTACAGGAGGAGCAGGGACACTTCAGAGTAGTGAGGCACAGGCAACACATGGCACAGCTGGCGGGAACCCTGCTGCACTGCACTCCCCACTGAAAGACCTGGATCAGCAATGTTTCTTGCTCCTCCCTACCTGGTGCAATGTAGCCATAGTTCATCTGAGAGAAACCCACCCAAAAATTCCAGGTGCTGAAATGGTCCCCTGGGCTGGTGGCATTGTGCAGGATAGCTCAGCATCTTGTGCTGGGCATGTTGGAGAGCCCTGTGGGAGACAGGCAGATCAGCAGGCTGTGACATGGAGCTGCTCTGCTGCTCCTCAGACATCTCAGAGGTCCCTGTGCTGTCCTTGGTATACACAGTGAAGCAAACTTTAACTTTGCATGGGTTTGGTCTTGGTTTGAGTTCAACAAGTGCTTTAAAATAACAGGTCCAGTTTTGTTGCAGTTTGAGGAAAGAAAAAGAAGGGATAATGGTCCAAACCATGTTTTTTTCTCTTTGGGCTCAGGTTCTATTTTATGCTCTGGTAACTGTCTCATTAACATTCTTTTCTGAAAGGTGCCCAGTGTAAAGAATCTCAGAACTATTGGTTAAGAGCTAAGTCATAAAACAAAAATAAAAGATATTCATGAATAAAAATTGCTAAGCAGTCACAAGACTTAATGGTACAATAGTACCTTTAACTCTTGTAATTCTTACTTCATCATTCATTCAGTCTAGATTGCCAACATAAAGTTTGCAGTCTCAATCTACAAAACTCATTTAATTTTAAGTATAAGCACTTTTGCCATGAGACTGCTCTTGCCTCTCCTCTGACCCTTACTGTATCTCCTGGTCTGCTCTGAGTTTCCTGAAAATAACAGAAATTGAATGTTTGATTTATCGTCTGACCTGCTGCTGAAGCTCCCATCTTACAATCAGCATCTTAGTTTTTAAAAATCCTACATAGAGTGCTGCAAACTAGAGCTAATTCACTGAATATATTATGGAGGTTTTTTTTTAGAGCAGTATGTCACAGAAGTGCTCACAGTTACCAGCTGCCTCTGTTTTAGAGTGTCATTTAAGACATCTCATGATTATTCTATTTCATCTTAATTACTAAGGCTGTTTTGAAGATGTCTTGATTTTCATAGCTCACTACAGTAACCATTACATTGCATCAAGGTTGTCCAAAAAAGACTGCAGCTCTATTTCCAAAGCCTTACCTTGATCATAGAGTCCCTGTGCACGTACCAAACACTTCTCTCCTGGTTGTGCTCAGCTGGGCTGAAGTGAGGTGGGTGAGGAACAACAGCAAGCAAAGAAAGAGAAGAGAACAGAAGGACACGGAGCAAGCCCAGGCAGAAACATCAAGTAGTTTTGGGATGTTAAAAATAAAACCTGTGCATGTGACCATGTAGCTCAGCTTACAGAGCTGTCTCTTCCACTGTATTTGTTAACTCTCTCACTCCTGGAGTGATACTTTGCAGACAAGTGTAGAGGCAGAACCAATAGTACTCCGTGCCCGCTGCATGAGAGGAAAAGATCAAACCCCCTGCCCTGTATCAGCTTCCTGCTGCTCTCTGATGGAGATTTGCCCTTTACAACTTAACTTGCCTTGCTGCCCACAGCAGTTTGCAGTTTCTGCCACAGTTGGAATTGTCACCCAGTTCCCACTGTCACTGGATGCAGCAGCTGGCACAGACAGCAGTGGTGGTTTTCTGATCTGTCCAGGCAGGGTGAACATAAGGAGAGGACAGTGGGAATGGCCCAGACTTGAGCAGTTGGGCAAAGATGCCTGCCCTCCTCCTGGGGACCCCCAAGAGAGTCCCAAACTTCAACCCCTCCACTGCACAGTGAAAAGGTCCCAACAGCCACCAAGAGCAAGCCTGAGGGTACAGCTTCCAGCACCACCCTTCCTCAGCCAAACCTGGGGAAGCAAAGGAACAAAGGAGAGCAGTCATGTTTTACTGTAGGCATGGACCCATTAAAGCATTTCACTGTGCCTTCCATGGTGAGCACTTCATACTGATGGTGAGTATGGATGAGGTGTCCTTGCCAGTGAGGTTGAGGGCTGCAGATGGGGCAGGCACTGCTTCCCCCGGTAGGTGCTCACCCATCTGGCTGCAGACATCCCTTGTGACCCTGCTGCCGTCCTCTCACCGCCTCAGAAACACAGAACAACCCTCTTGGCTGCGGTGGCTTTGAGATCCTAAATCGTGATGAACTTGTTACTTTGCCTTATCTTTCTCTTTCCCTATCTGTGAGTCCCCAGTGACTCTCATGGCTTGAAACAGTGCAGGCAACTGTTTTCATTTTTAGGGCTGAACAAAATGTCAGTGGGTGACAACCAAGGCTTGCTCGTGCCAACTGCAATTTAGTAGAGCTAAATATGGTCAGCAGTCTGGCTCCGTGGCCTTTTTTAGAAAGGGCTGTATTATCGTGATACCATTTTCTGGCATCCCATTGCACTGGGGAAAGCAAGAGCCAGGGGTATTATGCCTAAACTCGAATTTAACCCAATCACAGCGTGATGGCTGATCTGTTTACCCTGTCCACTTCCACTCCTCCTCCCCCAGCTCAGGGTCATTCTTCAGCCTTCCATGTTGTTGTCATCTTTTCAGGCTGTGTTTAAAAACATGCTGAGGGTGTGCCTCACTTCTACATGAAGAAAAATTCTTCTCAAAATTGTGTATTGGTTTAAGAGTAAATTCCCTTCAGCTTAACTAACTCAGATTACAAAAATGCTCAGGGCTTCAGAAGTTGTTGTCAGAAACGAAGCTACCTTCTGTCTTAATTCTACCAGCACCTGATGTGAGCCTGGTCTCAGGTATCTCTGGTTTCATGCAGCTGGATGGAACTCTAGTGGTACTTTTTGCTGTTTCCATGCCTTGCTCCGTGACCACACAGAGCCTGGACCTGCCTCTCTCTCTCTCTCTTTCTCTCTCTCTTTCTCTTTCTCTCTCTCTGGTACCTCACAGCCTCACCCAACACAAGGCCTCAAGTTTTGCAAATCCTCACCTGCAGGTGATGACTGTGATCCAAAAAGGTGTCATCTGTGGTGGCTGTTAAGGGCAGGTTATCACAAGACATGCAGAATAAACACAGTTCACCATGCCTGAAATATGTACTTGGTGGGGAGAAGGGAGCAGAAGAGCAGAGAGAAAGAAACAGGAATTCATCCTTGTATCTGCATTGCATTAGCTCAGCTGCACCTGAAAGCAGACTTCTATCAAAACCTGGAGAACCTGAAGATCTCCGCTGCCACCCATAACTGTGCTAATTTGATTCAAGGTATATCAGGAATGCCAACCTATACTGTAACCAGACCTCCTGCTGCATTACAGATGTGCTTAGGTACGGTACAAGAAACGTGAAGTCCTTGAAAGAAAAGCGGAACTGTTATTTATTTTTTTATTTTTTGATGCAAATGCTTTGGGATAAAGCTATTGCTTGTCTGCTTTATCTTATCTCCATTCAATGGGTAGACATGCTATGCTTCTATATGATGCCCTATGAAATATACCAATGTATATATGTACACAAATATATGTATCTATTGATGTGGCTAAATTGTCTGAGATCTGGTAGTCTGAGAGAGGTGAGGCTGCTGCAGCTCCATACCCAGGTCCAAACAATAGCCAGACAGAGTTTGTATTCCCAAGAGGCACATGCACAAATTCACATATGCACCAATTAAGCAAATACACATGGGCAGATTACACATCCATCCTCACAGAGCACTCCCACGCAGCACTGGCAGCCTCATCCCACGCCCTGCTCCAGCTGGGCAGGATGGAGGTGCACTAGTGGGTGTCTGTGTATTTACAGAAGTATTTACACACATGTACAGTGTGTCTCCTTCCAGCAGCTGGGCTCAGGCAGTGCCCAGCAGCTGCCCCTCAATCCCAACCTCTCCAGCCCCCCGTAGCCAACTCCCTGTGGAGCTCTGGCCACAAGTTCCTCACCCAGGGCAAAGTGCAAAAGGAGTTTAATGAGAAGACCCGACAGGCTGCACCGACCAGGACAAACCATGGACAAACCATCACAAATCATTTCCACGTGACTGGCCCTTTTTATTCCTGTATGCTGTATTTGTTTCTCTATGTCTCCTAGATCACCCCTGGTTCCTGCCCCAATCATTCCCTAAGGAGTCCTGTCCCCAAATGCTCTTCCCCTGCATCCCATCCTGTGTCCCACACCCCTGGCCACAGCTACACCCCAAATCCTAAAGGTGCTCTGGGGCCGAGGCTCCCCTGGGGTGGGGCTGGACAGGGTGTTCCTTCCTCCAAGTCCTTGGTTTGGGTTCCCAGATGCCATTGTGCCCCTGTGCCCCTGGAAATGAGCCTTTAGTGGGCTGATGGCTCCTGGGATGGGCCTGGAAGCAGCCTGGCAGGTGCTGCCTGGGCTCCCCCTCCTGCCATCATCACCCTGTACTCCTCTGGGGCTGTGCAGGCCAGCTTGTGCCACCCAATCTAATCGTGTCTGCCCCGCAGCCCTGGTGGCTCTCGGTGCTGACTCTCCGGCCCGCGGCCGCCGCTGTGTGCGCGGCATCGCCCGTGGCACGGCGAAATGGCTCCGCCGCTTGCCGCACCCGCAGTGACGCGGCCTGCGGTGACACCGAGGCCACGGCTAAGGGACCCGCATTCATTAAAGTGGAAATATCAGCCCGCTGCGCTGTCCTGGGCCGTAACGGAGCATGCCTGCCTCTTTCAGCACTTCCCGGCACTGAGCTCCCTGGCGGCGGCGCTGGCGGGCGGCGCGTCGGGGCCTAACACCGCCGTGGCATTAGTGGCTGCTGCACCATCGCCACCACCGCCTCCGTGTCCCGGCACGCAATCCCCGAGGCCGGCCGCCGCCGCCCCTCAGGCGGGGAAGGACCGCGGCACCTCCTCCCTGCTCCCCAAACCCCTGCGGGCGCGGCGCCGCCGCCCGCCGCACTACAACTCCCGGCGTGCCCGGCGGCGGGAGAGGCGCGCCCGCGCGGGTGCGCGCGGTGCTTGCCGGGAGCCGTAGTCTTTCCTTCGGGGCCGCGCCGTCCTGAGGAGGGCGCCGTCGCCGCCGGCCGGTCTCGCCGGAAGGGCTCTCCCTCCCAGAGGGCGCCGCGGCGAGCCGCGCGCGTGCGCAGTACCGTCGCCAGCCAGCGCCGGGCAGGCAGGGAGGGAAGGAGGGCGGCAGGGAGGGAGCGGCGCTCGCGCGCCTCGGGCCCGAGAGGAGACAGCGCGGGGCCGCGCCGGGCCGGCAGCAGGTACGGGGACCGGGGGGGAGCCCCGTTACCTCGGCCCCGGCGGAGCGAGCGTGACGGCAGCCGGGCGGCGCGCGGAGCCGCGTTCCCGCGGGAGGAGGGACCGGGCGGGGATCGGCTGCGGGCGCCTCGGGTTGTGGAGAGGGGGGAGGGGAGGCCCGGGCCGGGGGTGCCGCGCGCGGCGGGAGCCCTCTCGCGAACCCCCGGCCCGGGCGCGCGCGCGCGCAACAGGCGCGCGGGGGCCGCGCGCGGGGCGGGGCGGGGCCGGGGCCGGCGCGGCGGGAGCGGCGCGCGCGTGGGCCGGGATCGGGACAGGAACCGGTCCCGGTCCCGGGACCCGAACGTCGCGGGGGAACTGGGGAGAGGCGGGCCCGTCCTGCCCTGCTCAGGGAGAGGCTCCTCGTGGCTGGAGCGACTCTATTGGCTTGTGCCGGTGGCGGGGCCGCGCGCCGGCTGTGGAAGTCGCCGTGGTTGGCTCCGCGGGGCGGGCTGGCCCGGTGATGCTGCCCCCACGGCGGGACGGGGTGCGAGCAGAGGCAGGGCGGCAGCGGCTCGAGGGGACGGCGTCGTAAGCTGAGGCAGGGGCTGTTTAGCTTGGACATCAGGAGGAATTTCTTCACGAGAAGCATCGGAATGGGCTGCCCAAAGAGATGGGGGAGTCACCGTCCCTGGAGGTGTTTGAGGGAAGACTGGACGTGGCATTCAGTGCCATGGTGTGTTTGACATGGTGGTGTTGGGTCATGGTTGGACTCGGTGATCTGAGAGGTCTTTTCCAACCTAATTGATTCCGTGGAGGGGAAGGGAAACTTTCTCCTGGATCTTCCTGATCTTAAAAAATCTCTGCCACCTCCCTGCAAATATCGCCCTGAGCCTCGCATGATCTCACTTACAACGTTATTTCTTTGCCTATGTACGACGAAAGGTTTGTGCTTGGTAGCTGTTTCCAATTGTCCTGTTCCAGAGACTTTATATGCAGCAGAAACTTGTCCCATTCATAGTCTCTAAATCTGTCTCGCCCGTAGCGAGGTCCATGTAACAATGATTTTAAGCTTTGCCTCTTGAGGGCGTTTCATGAAAATGAAACTCCGGGCTGAAAATACACGTCATGAGCTGTGAAAATACCGGGCTGCTGTTTCTGCAGAATTCCCAAATGGTGCTGAGTGGTAGTGTTTAATGGTCCCTTTATCCTTTATTCAAGCTGCCGTTCCTCTGGATTTTTTTGTTTGCTGGCGTATTTTCTGCTCCGACTGCCTGATGTTAATGAAAGACTTAACAAAGTTGGGATATGTCTGTGAGCTCTCAGGAAATGGGATTGCAACTTTATCCTTAGAAGCTCTTTATTTTACGGCTATTTTGTATATACCTCTGGCAATTAGTAGTTAGAGTAGAATAGTTAATGAAGCACTGTGTCAATTAATAGGTCAAGCTGATCTTTTGTGTATTTGGCCTTGTTTTTATTGTAACTTCATTGTGTTGTCCTTTCAGTGTTACCACCTGCATTGACATGTGAACTAGCTCATTCAAAGCAAGTTTTGAAGTTTCTGCTTGAACTGTGGTTGCACCTTTTAATTACTCTTTAGACATACCCATAGGCACAGGGGAAGTGGATCTTAGCTTGAGGCACAGTGATTTCAGATGACACATGAGGTAGAAGTTTTTCCCAGCTTGGATTTTCTTGTCACAGTCTTTGAAACAGGTTCAGTGATGCTTCACTTCTGAGAGATGCAACTCTTTTGGGGGCTTGGCATCCCCCCACAGCCCCCAACTTCAAAACAGAGCCTTTGTTATCCCATCTCCTGTTCTGACACTGTAGCACAGTGTTCACCTTCTGCTGTCAGTGTGCCGTGTGTTGATTTTTTTGCAGTGTTATGTTCTCTGTGTTGATGACTCCAAAGCTGGCATGCTCATGTGGTCCTGTGTATTCAGCTGAGTGCTGGCTCCTGGAGAAGTCCCAGTTTAGTCCACTTGGAAAGGGAAAGGCAGCAACAGCCCGTGGCAGCAGCACTGGCCCAGGTCACCACAAGAACTAAGAAGTCCTACAGTCAGTTGTAGCAGTTTCTAAAAGGTTCTTTATAGAAACTCCTGCATGTAAATGTTGATTTAAGCAGGTTATTTGATAGTCTTATTTCAGCTTGGGTGTTTCTATACAGTGCTCTTTTCTTTCTTTTTTTTTTATTTCCTCACTGTCTAAGGAGAGGAATAAGCTAACGTTAATAGAACGGTGCATTTTCTTTTATAGTCCTGTTTCTACAGACTTGCTTTAAAATATTTCTGTTTGTGTCTTCACAGTGTTGTCAATTTTTTTTCTGAAATGTTTTCCAACTTCTTAACTTTTATCTTTAAGAACACAAAAGAAAAGTGTACCTTTAAAGGCAACTGAACAAGTTCTTAAGTTGGAAAATTTACCTTTTATGGCGAGAGGTAACAAATGTAAAACAGTGCCTGCCTGAAAAACTGAAAGCAAGTTTTTCCAAAATAGCATATGGCAGATAAAAAAAAGAGTGATATGATTTAGGGCTAGGGGCTTTAATGGTAAGTTGAAAAAGAAGAGAAATAGATGAGCAGCAGCAAATAGCTACATTTACTGTATTTGTTTAAATACTTCTAAAGGCCAAAGGGAGTAGTGAGCGAGCCTAGAAGCTGTGAGCAAGTCAAGAAAAATAAAAGACATTAAAGGAATTACACACTTGATGAAATGTTCTGAGTGGCTGAAATACCTGCACAGGAGGTTCTGGAATGATGTAATGAACAAACAAGTTAGAAAGACCAGACCACCTCTTTTTCAGAGAACAAGTGGAAGCTGAACTGATAGAAAAATTATTCAGCTTCATGCTAAGGAGCTAAAGCATAATGGATGTATTTATTTCAATAATATAATAATACTAATGAAGAAATGCTGCTATAAATTACAGAAAATAGAGGCAGCATTATGATAGCAAGTCAGCTTTTTTTTGCTCTGAAGAAAAAAACCCTTGTCTGTTACAGCTTTTAATGTCTGTTAAGCAACTAAATGGATTAAACTGCTCAATGTTATTTCCAAGAACGAATGTGGAGTTTTCAAGATACAAAATGCCAGCAGTAGAATGCAAGGCCTGTAGAAATACCAGTACTTTTAAATTATTGTGGGCAGGGTAAAGGGACTCTGAAAAAACAGAAGAAGTAATTTTAAGCTAAATGCTCTGAAAACTGCTACTGAATATAAAATCTGTAGACTAGGAGGACTGGAAATTATATTATGTCACCTCCTGAATGTCTTGAATTGCGTTAAACATTGTGCAGATTTAATGATTCATTTTGAAGATAAAAAGTAGAGGTTAGTCTAAGACAGGTGACAGTAAATTTCCTTTCACTAGAATTGATTTATAAAGGATGTTAGTAGCAGGAAGGTATGAACAAGTGATAGAAAGTAAGAGTAGACTGGACATCATAGAGTCACTTCTGCTGCTCTGTTCGTGTTAGAAATAAATGGAGTTCAGTGACAGAAGAAGTTTGGTTTGGAATAATGTGAACACTTTCTTGAGACATAATTATTGCTTTAGTGTCATGAGGAGACAGATGCCAAAACACATTGGAACAGAAAGAAGTGCGACTGTTCCTGTGTGTGGAGAGTTAGGGACTCTGAGCTTTCAGAGTGTGACGTAAGACTTAGGGTTTAGCCAGTCACCTGCTGCTGACAGAGTATTTATTTTCTCTGTTTTTCTGTTTTTATTTGGTAGTTCAGAGTGCTTGTCAGGTGCAGTTGGAGGATTCATATGTTCTGTGAGATACCAACTGGTTTGACACACACAGATCTTTATTTTATTTTATGTGAAACTGAGATTACATGTAAGTGATATGCTGATTCTCAAACCGTGAAATGAGTGCCCTGTGGCTAAACATCCTGAACGTATCTCCAAACAAGGCTCTGTAGGCCTACCAAATTTCGTGCTAAGGTAGCACTAGAAAGCAAGTTCACCTGTTGAATTACAAAAATGTCATTTTGACAAGCAAACCACCTCTGAGTGGATCACAAACTCTAAGTATTTATAAGTAAAGTCTGATGAAAATGTTGTGATTAACATTAGGGTGGTGTTGTTTTTGTCTGAAGTAGGGTGAGATTGCCTCTTAAAAGACACAGGGATTCCTTGTAGAGCGTCCACATGATCCTTTCTTCAGCTGCCTACGTGTTCTTATTCTAGCTTCTTTTTGGTATTGATAAGTTATCAGAAAAGAGGAGAGGTGTCTCTGTGAATGTGCTGTTTGTTGGATTCAGGAGCTTTTGAAAGGAAGGATATCAGGTGTAAATGGGATGGAGGCAGAATGAGTGTAACCAAGCTTTGAAGTGCCTGTGGGTTTTGGCTTGGTGGGGCTGATACCTCAGTGCTGTGTGACTCTCATTGCTGATGTCCAAAGCTAGGATAAAATCAGTAGAATTTTGATTTACTGTTATTTTGTGGATTTGCACATGTATCTTCTGTAGTGCTGAGTCACAGCAAATAATGCAGTTGTGGCAGGCAGATTTGTCATCACGGGAAGCATTGGTTTCAGTGCCTTCTGATATTCCCAATCCTAAACAAAAGCTGTTTGAAACTACAAAGTCAACTTACTTAATAATTCAGTTCATTTTTAACCTAATTTGTTTTAAACTGTCAGAGATTTCTTCTTTTCATGGTATGAAATTTTGGAAGGTGCACTCTTTTTCAGTCATAAAGAATGTTTCAGGTAAGTTAGGATTTTGGACATGTTAGAGTGATCTTTTTTTCTGACAGATGACTGTCAAATGTGGTTTTTCAAGCACTCCCTCTTTTAGGTATGACCTTATAGGAAGTACATGGTTGGCCAGTCCATTCTTTGAGTGCAGGGAGGATGTGCTGTAATCTTGGTCAGAATACAAATGTATCTCTGCTTTTAAAGAAAAACAGATGACATTTTCATTTGGCACACAGGAATATTCACTTCTGTTGTTTCTTGTGGATGGGCACATTAACATGAGGGTATTTTTTTTAATGTCAGTATAATCCTGTGTGGCTGAATAGTTTAATTCCCCGTCACTTGCTGCTTTGTGTTATGACTTGTGGGACCTTTCGGTTTCAGGTTGATTGTGGACTGTGGGATTACAGAAATAAAGGTGAGGGGTCTTTAATTTAAACAGGTTTATTGCACTGCAGCGTCTTTGAACGCAGTAAAGGAATTTTGTGTTTCCAACTCAAGTCAGAAAGTCTCAGTTAACAAATGTGAAGATGTTTTCATTTTAAACTGACCTGGCTTTGACAGCCAGTTTTTTTGCCTTCTCACTCAAGTTAAAAGCTTTCTGGAACTTTGAAAATTGTATCTGCTGCCTTGTTAAGTCAAAATGGACCTTTAAAAAATGGAACTCAAAACATCTTGTAAATATCTTCATGGTAGTAAATGTATAGCAAAGTGCTAGATACGCTATATATAATCTTTTATTGTGCCTGTCCCCTTGCTAAAACTGTTCTCCAATAAACCTTGTAAATGCATTAGTTCTTAAGCTGTTCAGCAGAGTTTCTTCAAAAAAGGGAAAAAAAAAAAAAAGAAGCCCCACACAATCCTCAAACTTTTGATAATGAAGTGTCCAACTCTGTGGCTGTCAGTGTGTTTAACCAGTAATACAGGCTGATGTGCCAGATCGGTTTCTGAAGTAGCACCAAGTGTCAGGTAATTCTGTTTCTGTTAGTGGTTGGTTTTTTATAGCAATGTGTAATATACTTTCTTGATTTTTTTCCATTTTTTTTTAATGTAAAGAAGATCAGGAACCTGGCAATCTAGTGTTGGCTTGGTTTTATGTACATCTCTTTAAAAATAAGTACTTTCTTTTTATAAGGACAGAAGATCTTTCTGAATGTTACCTGGAGATATAATCCATGTACCTTTCAAGATCAGTAATTTTGCAGAAACACCTTTGATATGGTAGTTATTTTTCTTAACTTTAGCCAGCTTCTCATCCCTTTTTTCTGTTAGTTGATGAGAAAGGATGAGGTGTTGAAATGTGACAATGTGACACCCCTGCAGATTTGACAGAGATGTCTCAACATTGTTCACATGGTGCACAATGTATTCCCCCCCCCTTTTTTTTTTGTCTTTGAGCAATAGTCAATATTAAAGTTTGTAATTTGTCTGTAATATCACATTCAATGTTGTGCAATGTTGTTTTTCTTTTAGGTCTTCTGTTAATTATTTTAAGATTATTCTTATTTTTAAGCAAGAACCAGTGCAGCTTGCCAAGTGGTCTAGAGCTTGAACATGCCAAATTAGCCACAGATTAGGTGGGTTAGTACTTGTTTTGCTATTTCACAGGGTTACGAAAGTGCTAGAACAGAAACAATTGTGAATTAAGGCTTACCACTGGGCAGGGAAAAACCCTAAGAGGACAAGGAAGCCTGCAAAATAAAGCAGATTTGAAAGATATGGCGATGGGCAGCAGTTCCATGAAGAAATCCACTTCTTACTACCAGTTTTTAATGGAAAGTCTCCTAAAGTCTGAACCGTGTTTCAAGCCTATTCCTTCTATTCATGTTTGGCTACAATTCTTATGTTACATTTGAAGCTCCTTTCATCTTCTGGCCTTTTGGATAGCAGAGGGTGGTGGTTCCATTTCTTCTCCATTGTTCTTGTATGCTGGCTGCCCTAGGAGTGTGGATCTCTGCTGTTTGGCTGTTGCAGCTTTCATAAACCACAGAAAATTAAATTCACAGGATTGTTTTGTTTGTTTGTTAGCACTAGCGTTTGATACATCATCAGCAAAGCTTACTGTACAGGTTTTTACAAATACCATAACTGCTAATTTTATAGTGACTGTGAGACATGTTTCCCAATCCTCTTTTACGCCTAGAGAAAGGTAAGCAGAAGTCTTGGAAATTGGCTGTACTTTGCTTGAACAGGAGCTTTTTGTTGTTGAGATGAATATATATCCTTTCCTGTAGATGTTCTGAGCTTTACAGGAATCAAGAGAGAAAGTAACACCCTCTTCCTCAGGTGATATGGGTGCTTCTGCTGATGGGCATTGCCACACACCCCTATAAGCCAGTATGGTTTGTCAAATAATTTTGCAAAAGAAGTAGGCACAATCTCATCAAAGTGTTTGTCTGGCTGAGCTGGTTTTTGGAACAACAGGAGACAGCAGTGAAGAGAGAAGTCAATCTGTTGATTTCCTTTATTTTCCTTTTTCTCTCAGATAACACTGTCAACAGTATAGAGACTTGGTGGATGTGTTTTCATCTCTGTAGGACAATGCCAAATGTAGGATTTTGCTCTAGAAGTTTTTCCAGGGAAATAGCATTAATCCCAGGTGATATTTTTATCATTCTATGCCCTGTAGTATTCATGGTTTTATTATGAAGGGTTTTTGTTGTCTGTCCTCTCCAAGAAAGCTGACCATTTACTTCTGTTAGTGTCCTGACTCATTGCCTGTGAATTACCAAAAAGCAAATGAGAAGGACTTCCAAAATCTACGCTTCAGAGGGAAAAACCCCAGACACATTTGTGGCCAAAATGTTGGGGTTTTTTTTGAGACTGCCGATGAGAGCAATGAATGGTTGGCATTTTAAATTGAATGGGTTTTCTTGTCTTGCACTGAAGAGTGTCAGAGGGTGATGTATCCTGTAATCAGAGCTCAGGGAATTGCTCAAACATCTGTCCAGGCTAGGCTGTAGGTATTTGGCTTGATGTCAAGAAGTGTAATTGTGAGGGAACTTCTTCTCTAGGACATCTAGAATCTTACAGCAGAGCCAGTAAACAAACTAAAATCTCCTTGGAAGTAAAGGTTTTGTGCATTTCTTCCCTTGAATAATTCCAGCTTCTGTCTCTGCTTGGAGTTCTGTCTTGACAGTGCCATTTCCAACACATGTTGTCCTTTCAGGGCTGACGGTGCCTCTTGTATCTTTTCCGTGTCTCTCTGGCAGCAGTCTAAAGGAGAGACAGCAGTGTGACAGCACAGCAGAGCTCCCAAGTGTGCCTCCAGTGGCTCCTTTCCTTCTGACAACTGCCTCAGTTAGGAAATGTACCTCACAGTATGGCAAATCATGGGCATTTTGATAATTTGTTATCATGGTTTCTTTTCAAACTGCTATTCTGCCTTAATTTTCAAGCCTTCCCCTTCTGACCTATTCCCATTGTGAGGTAGAGTGTCATGTAAAGATCTACACTTCTGAAACACATTTTTTTTCTTATTCTTGCCCCTGTTTCCAAAGAAGGAAAGTCTGTCTCTGACAGTCTTTAATATCAGGAGTGTATTTGGTAATCTTATTTTCATTGTGTATACATGGTACATATATGCTCTTGCATGTCTAAAAAAAAAGTTTATGTATATATAAAATTCTGCAGCTCTTGAATTGTAAGAGCTTTATTTTTACATCTCAGTACTTCTGACGTGTGAAATATCCAAGAGTATTAGTCACATGGTATTCCTTCTGGCAAAGCCCTTAAGTCTAGTGACAGTGATAGCTGATTTAAGAAGGCAGGGAGTTCATTTTTGTTCCTATTTAGATGATTGCTTGGGACAAGGTAGGTCATGGCAGAAAGTGACTCTGCATTTCCTAGTGCTTCAGAGTTTCTTTGACTTGATGAGCAAGGAGAAAAACACGTCCACATTCCCCCACAAGGGTTCTTGTCTTAATCAGCAAAGAAATTAGGGATCATGTTTTTCTTACGGAAATGCAGACATTCAGGAATAGTTAGTGGGTTTAATTTTGCTAAAATTTGCTTTTGTGGCAGACAAACTGAGAAGGACAAAGTGTCATACGGGGCTTGAGTGGTGTTGCACAAAAGCCCAAGAAATACACCATGAAAATTCCTTGCCAGGTCTCCAGAGGTTTTTATCTGTAGCCAGGAGTATCAAAAATGTGGACAATACCGTGCTATCTTTAGGAAAGAAAAGATGAGTAGAACATTTCCATGACAACCACCACAGATCTTCTCCAGAAGAAGCGTTAATTTTGACAATGCAGAGAAGATCCAGGGTTTGCTATTTGCTGCAAGGATGAACTTAAAGTGACCACTGAAAGATTTTCAGCCAAGTCACACCAAAGCTGCTCAAGACCCGTGAGACAATTTGAAGTTGCTTTGCTTCTGTGGTTTAGTCTGGGGAAAAAGCTACACCCTCGAAAATAGAGGAGGAGATTTATAGCAAACAATCCTTGGATGACTGTAGCAACTAACACAGAGTTGTTAGATTTTTAGTCCTAAAAAGCCATTGTGTGCTCACACATTTGGATAGGTCCAAAGATGCTGTCAGGATGTGTGGGCTGGATGGAATCCTTGTTGCACTCCTTGAATTTTTCATCAGTAGTCAGGAAACCAGTGAAAGAATGGTAAAGAAAGAAGTGTTTTTAAGATATGTTCAGGACATAAGAGCTGAACTTTCACTTTTAGAAAATAACAATGGGTTTAGCAGTAATAGAGGTTAGACAGACAGGTGTATAAAGTAGGTATGTGGCTGTGTGCTGGTATTTTGTTTATTTACTACCAGTGACAGCCTACTATAAAACAAGTTATTGAACCCACATCTAGTTGGATTGGTAACTTGTCAGTGATGAAGAGAGTTTGATCTTTTCACTTTCAATGAAAGAAACATTCCCAGTCATTTGGTGGTAGGTGTTTGTGCTCCCAGGTAAAAGATAATATACTATTTTGAAAGGATTTTAAGTGTACAGTTTACTCATGAAATAAAAGAAGGGGTTGGTGTGCTAAGTGAGCTCTCTTGAAAGTCAGAAATGAGCATTGCCAAAACCTGCAGCTACGGTTTGTAGGGGCTGTAGGAAAGGTAATACCTGTGAAGTTGTTGGGTAATGTCAGAGAAAGAATTCAAGTAAAACCTGTACCTGTATTTTCGGTAAGTGAAACAATGACTTAAGGTACAACATGATGAGCTAAGAGAACTCTGAAATTAAAATGGAAATTATTACCTTAAAGGCAGAAGTAAAATAAATTGAAAAAAAATCAAAATGCAAATGCAGAGATGGGTGGGGAGGGGGAAACTAGCTTAGTAAGTACAGTAAGGAAGAATACACTTAGGGAAACCTACTTATGATGAGGTTGGTTGTGTCGTTGATGTTTAGAAACATTGGAACATTATACGGAGGCTACATAATAGGAATTAGATGAAATTCAGTATTAAGGGATGAAGATGTTCCCTGTCAAGAATTCAATTAAATTAAGAACTTCTAGGCATTGAAGGTGTAAAATGAGCACAGGAGTTTTATCAAAGGAGTTGTCAAAGTCCTGAAATCCCAAATAAAGGCAAATACAGTCTTATGAATTGGAGAAGACAGACTTCAGACAATAATGGAGAATTATTAGTAGCACTATGGAAGGCCTGATGTTGTCTGGGCTGTAGTGTATGCCTGTGTTCATTCATGGTCAGGGACAGAATGATCAGAGTGTCTGCAAAGCCATTTTCCTGTTTGGAATGTCCTTCTAGCTTATGGTTGTCCACCTGGTGTTTGAGTTCAATTACTTATTCTAAAATACATAAAATAATTTGATCAAAATAGTTTGGGACTGAAAGAAATTTTGAGTGTTTGTTGACTGAACTTTTTACAGTTAAAATCACAGGCTTATTCAAATAATGTGTGTGTGTTTAATATACAGGTAGTAGTCACTTAAACTAAAAATGTGGAGGACATATAATTGCCAAGCATACTGTAAGAAGCACAAACATGGAAATACATGAAAGGGGTCTCAACGCTGTTAGGAAAGATATAGGGAACTTCTGGTGCTCTGAGATGTATCTTTTTGTTGTACCTCTATTAAAAGAAAAAGCGCTTTTTCAGGAGAGTCTTTTCAGCAAAATAAGGCTGCTGAATTGCTTACCTACATGCTCAGGTTGTTATATTGCATTTGGTGCAATCTCTGACTGACTGACAATCAAAGTAGTAATTTGGTGTCTCTGAACAGTTTTTTAAATCTCAGTTGTCACAATACAGTAACACTTGAAGTGATGTCCAAAATGTTTTCTGTGAAAGTCACTTCTGATTGTCAGAATTCTTATAAATGGCTGTCAGGTACAAGCAACATAAAAAGAGGTTCTAACAAGAAGCATATTTGAGTATCTTTTTCTTTATTCTCTTACAACTCTTTGTGCTAACTGAAAGAAGAGTAGTTACAGTAGACGTGATATACATTTGATGTATTTTAAAGAGGAAACCTAAGCTGTTGAGCTTCTGTATAGACTCATGTTGCTCCATTTTAAAGTAAAAAGTGCACAGGAGTTCATTTATCATCTGGTGATTCTGTGCTTATGGAATTTGAGGTAGGTAGCTGATTTAATACAACACATTAGAGCATTTGAAAGAGACCTCTGAAAGTCCTGGAGAGTAATTTTTTATATAGTGCAGCTTCCAAAATTTTGTGTTACAGGATTTACAATATGTTGGAGACTCTGCATCTCTGTGTAGATGCATGGAAACACTGACATGTTGAGAATTTGATTCCCAACCTCTTTTGGATTTAAAGGGATGACATAAGGAGAGAAGTAGCAGCAGAATGGAGCACTGAGAGTAGAGACCTGATCCACACCCATTCCTCTCAGGGGATGAGTTCTTTCCCTGTAGTTCTCCACCTACTGCTTTATGCTCAGTGATTCCAAAGTGTGGTGTTGTACATGTACAAACCATCATGGGCAGCTGTAAATGCTGCCCCTCTGAGTTACGTAAGACAGATGGAAATCACAGCCTGACAAAAGGCCCCTCTGCATAAACAGTGGCAGGATTAGGGACTGGGGGTGGGGAGCAGGGGAACAATAGCACTGCTTTCTTTGCAGGACTGAGCATTTTCAGTGGTTAAACCATCCTCACCTAAAATTTTTCTTTTCGTTTCAGTTTCCTTGTAGGCCTTGTCTGGATAGAAAGAACACAGGGTTTCTTCAAGTTTCTTCAACAGGATTGTGTTGAACTAACTTAAAACATTGGATATGAAGTGCAGGAAAAAGGCCCCTGTACTGATATGCAACGTGAATTAAGCTAAAAAGCAGCTAAGACACCTTCACTTCTGAGTAAAGGCAGGAGTATTTAATTTGGCTCATTCTCTGTGGAGAAATATCAAATTTTTTTAGTGCAATTCTCTTTTTAGCCCAGCCTGTATACTCTGCCTTATAGATCTTAGTTCTTAATAAAATACTTTACTTACTCTCTGAAGCCTCAAAAAAATAAAAGAAAAGGTTGTTGGTTTGATGTGAAGAACTGACACACTGAAGTGACTATTCTGTGAAATTTTACTTTCCGCCTTCTAAATTTTTTTGGAAGTTAGGTGATGGAATACAGGGGGGCAGTGGCTGGAAGTTCATAGCTACAGAGTTTAAGGAGTGGACACAGAATATAAAATGATTTGTTGTTGAAGAGTAATTTTGTCTTCTTTTTTAAATTGCGTTGTGAAGCAATCATGACGACCTCAGGAAAAGAGAATTTCCGGCTGAAGAGCTACAAGAACAAATCCCTAAACCCCGACGAGATGCGTCGCAGGCGGGAGGAAGAGGGTCTTCAGCTGCGGAAGCAAAAGAGAGAGGAGCAGGTAATGAGGAGTTGAGATACCTGTGACCAGTCCTTAGCAGTCCTGTCTGGCAGTGTCTCCACCTCCCTGCTTCTCCCAAGCCCCTTCTTGGTTGTTCCTGTCCTCCAAATCCATAAACAGTCGGTCTGAAATCAGAATCACTTGCACACTTTCACTGCCTCCTCTGCAGGCTCTACAAGACGTAGGGTGAGTGCTCCTCATTCACTCAAGGGTAACATTGACCAGGGTCGCTTGAGGGTTTGAACAGAACTGTCTGACCAGTAGCTGTAGCTTCTGCAGCTCTTCTTGTGACATGTGGAACTGGATACCTTGTCTGAGTCACAGCGACCAAATTCTGCGCATCCCAGTAGAACAACCTGTGTATGATCATCCTCTCTGCCGCTGTGACTTGTCTGTCAGAGCCCCTGCAGGTGTTCTGTAAAGATGTGTAATACACAGGAATTTATCAGGTCTTTGAACCCCAGCATCCTCTGCAAGAAAGCAGTGGTGTGGAAGCTAGACAGCTTGTAGATAGAGGCAGATGGCGAAGAAGAGAAGGGGGTATCAGTGAACATTTTGCAGAGATGTTAGGAACCAATATTTTAGCCCATTTGTTTTCATTTCTCCATGGCTAAGCTTTCTGCACGTGCTGTCAGTTGAAGTCCTGTAGCCAATGTACTGCCTTCTCCCAGCTGATAGCATGTGTAGTTTTTATAGCAGCCTAATGCAACATGCTGTGGATATATTGGCGATGTAATATATATATTATATATATATGTTAAATATTTTCTCTCTGTAGTTGTTCAAACGCCGAAATGTTGCAACGGCTGAGGAAGAAGCAGAGGAGGAAGTCATGTCAGATGGGGGCTTCCATGAGGCTCAGATGAACAACATGGAGATGACTTCTGTAAGTGATGAGAAATGAATACAGTGTTGGTCGAAACTGGGCAAGTCTGTTGTGCAGGGACATGACGGGAATGAAATTCCAGAATGATGTGAAGAGCCCGTGAAGAATGTCCATTCAGAGATGAACAGCTCTGAAACACCTGTCTCAATGAACCGCCCAGAAACAGATTACTTGAGAGAAAAATGCTAGGGATATGTAGCAAGTGGTTTTTCAGAGGATATATGCTCAAGAAAATTAAACAAAATGTCATTGTCCTGGCAGGTTGGTCACTTCCTGGATTTAGTGTTCACCATTACAGGTGATTCTATCAGCTGTTGCCCAGAGTTTTTTTAATCTGAAATTCATACTGCTTGAAGCATAAAAATACAAATCAGGCAATATGTTACTGCAATTTACAAAGTTGAAAAGGGCTCAGTGGAAGTCTTAGCAGACTTTCAAGTGGCACCATTTTTAACCTGTGTTGGAAGCACTGCTAGACCTAGCTTTACAGTCCGCATGAGACCTTGAAACACTTCTTGTGAGAATTATGCTTTTCTACTTTCTCCCTGGAAAAAAACATGGTAAGGGTTTTGGTTCTATAACTGAAAAGTTTAAGGAAAGTGCAGTTCTCACTGAGAAGTGTTGCTGATTTTCACAGTGTCTGTGTTCAGAGTATGCAAGTGATGTTTCCATAGAAATCAGGCTGAGCTATTGGTTATATGAGCCTTGAAAATTACTAAGAAACAGAAATGCTTATAAACATTGTGGTAGATATGGCTTTACTCTTCAAGATAGTATTCAAATATCAGGCAAGTCCTAAATACCATTAATCATTTGTGTGGAAGCTTATATTAAACAAATAGAGATTAAAAAGTAAGGAAATGCTTTTGCCTAATTGATAGTGTCGTTACACAGTTTGTTGTGTTAAATGCCATTAATTTCAGGCTCTTAACAGTTGGAGCTGTTGGCTGTTACAGACAACGCTTAAGTATTTTCAGCACTGTCATCTGTCTCCCTGTCTGTCTAAGGGTTGGGATCAGATGTATCTGAAGATTTAGAAGTGGAAGAAAAAAATTTAAATTAAAAGTGGAAGAAAAAAAATCTGACTTTTCATATGGTTCTTTACATGGGTACATGTGTGGTGAACAGAATGTCAGATTTTACCTAGCATAAGAGGTTGCTGATTTAATTTAGTTGTATTATTGAAAACCGTCAGTATTATGGAAAATTTAATACCTCTGCTTGATGTTGATAACAAGCATTAGGTTCATCAACTCTTCTAGAAATGACAGGTCCTATGCATTTTGGTGTAAGAGAGTAAGTCAAAGTGTACTTGACTTTCAATGTTAGGGAAATCTAAATGCTAACATAATTACCTTTTGTTAAAGCTGACAATTTTACATTTATTTCAGAGGAAGGGAGAGAATAGCAGTGAAAAATTCTGAGGAGTAATTTTCTTGCTATGTCTTGGGGAAAATTTGAATTTTGGCTTTCAGTAAAGCAAAGTTGCACTTGAGAATGATGCTGTCTTATGTAGATGTACATATATAATGGTTCCTTTGTTGTCCATGATGGTTTTACCTAAGTTTTTCTTTATTTAGAAATAAGCTTTATTATACTGATTTATACTGATATAGCAAATGTAACCTGTTTGTTACTAATTCCAGGTTTTGTCCCCTTTTGCTCTCTATCCACCCTCATTCTGTTTCCCCACCTAAATTCTAGAGTGCAGTCATCACCGCTGATATGATTGAGATGATTTTCTCCAACAGTCCAGAACAGCAGCTCTCAGCCACCCAGAAGTTCCGAAAGCTGCTTTCTAAAGGTAGGGGCTGAAATTACTTGGAGGAAAATGTAGAAGCCTCCCTACCCTGTGGTTTTACTTTGACAGCAATCAAACTTGAGTTTCACACTGAAATTGCTGGGTCAAGCTCTGCTTGACACTGTCAGCTTGATGTATGTAATAGTCACTTCTTTTCTTGAAATCTGTACTGAGTGTTGCAGATGTGATATCTCCTCTTGGATGTAAGTTTAAATGTTGTAGGCAGTGTCTCTGTGGCCCAGACGTGCTGATACACCAAAGTTCCTCTGCACGTGTGCAGGCCAGAGTGACTGCACAGAGCTGCTGCTCTGAAACCAGTCTGCCTAAACTACTGAGTGCATCAGTGCATTGAGTCGTGTTATCCTAGGACCTCAAAACTCCAGAGTTCTCCTATGTTGGCAGATAGGAATCTGTTGCCTTTTACTGAAGTATTGTAGGAAAAGAACACGCTCCAAGAAAAGAGCAGTCAGTATGTCACTAGATATTGTTTTGATGCAGAGTTGAGAATTTCCTCACAAAGAGATCAATGTGTCTAACTTAACTTCTTATTTTAAACAGAGCCAAATCCTCCAATAGATGAAGTCATAAGCACACAAGGAGTGGTGGCCAGGTTTGTGGAGTTCCTGAAACGAAAAGAAAACTGTACATTACAGGTATAAAAATATAAACATATCTGGCTTCCTAGTTTAGGAAGGCATTTGGTGATGCAAATTAGATAGGAAAAAATGAGTGAATTGTTCAGCTATACTTCCTCTGTTTCCTCCCTATGCTAAAAAAGCTATTTTATCTTCAGAATTTCTGGCAAGACCTCTGGGTGCAGGACGGAAGAGAGAGAGTGAGAAGTCTGACATGCATTGAGGGATAGGATGGGGTCTTCAGACTCCAGCAAAAACAGAGCTTGAAATTTGGAAATCAACAGATGAAAAGCTATTAAATTGAACTTTAATGTTTGTCTTCTTTGTACTAATTGAAGGCAGTTTTAAATCTTTGAAATTAGGATTTAATTTTGGGTTAAAGTAAAAAAAAAATTTAGAATTATAAATACAATCTGTAATGGTAAGCATGGAAAGCTGGAAACCTTACTGTGGTTTGAAAAAACTGAATTATGTGTGCTACAATGGTGGTTAATTTTTCTTTACCTTTTTCTTATTTCCAGCTGTCCATTTTTCTGGTCAGTGTTTCTTGGCTAATAGAAAGTGGAAGAAAACAATTAATCTGGTTAAGGAAAAAATATGTTTACATGTAACCATTAAAGACAACACTTAGATTAGAATCACTGTCCTTTCAAAATGCATAAGGCAACAGGTTTGTGAATGCCATGTGAAATCCAAATTTTGTTGACTGGAAATATGCAAAAAAATACAGGTTTTTTTTACACATTAGAGAAAGCATTTGCAAGTCTTAATTTTGAAATTGTTATCCACAGAATTCCAGAGATATGTTAGCTTCCTTTGAGGAGTCTGGAGACAGTAACTAAGAATATGTATCAGCTTTAAGCTGGTTGGTTTTCAACTCCAGTGGAAAATTTGTGAGCTATCTGATGTAAAAAACTGGAATGCCTTATATTACTTATAGGGGTCTAACACAGAAACCTGAGACAGGCAGATAAATGGAAGCAATTCTTGTGGCCTTTCTGGTGTAACATGTATTGATTTTTACATGGAAATAGGAAAAATCAGACAGAGTGGAAATGTGCAAACTTGTCCTAAAGAGTTTGTAGGAAAGCAGTGAAAATACAAGCTTGAACATGTTGCTCTTGATATTCCATTGTACCTGGGTGAATTTCCTCCATCTTGCTAAATCTCTCTGCCTGCTTGGCAGTTTAGGATCTACAGGCAGAACTTTTTGCTGTGATCAGTTGGGAAGTTCTCACTATGTTGTCAGTGGAGTATCCTGTAAAAACTGGGCCTCTGAGATCAGTGGTAGGAAGGCCTAATTTTTTAGAATTCCTCTATCTTGTTTTTACTCAAGGTGAATGAAAGACTTAAAAACCTCTGCTGGTTCTTTGGGGTCACTTTAGCCATACACGAACAAGAACATTTGTCTCATGTGGAGAGAGGAATCTTTAAAAAGAACAGCACCACACGGATGTCTTTGCCATTAATGTGTGACTGTTCCTTAGTTTACACATCCTGGAGCATCAGGTGTCCACAGAGAAGAAGGAGCAGAGAAACGCTCTAGCCTTTCTGTGACTGACACTGGAGACAGTGTAATTGTAAGCTGTGAATAGTTCAAGCTGGTGGTACTGGTAGGAAGCTGGAGGACAAACTTTAAAATATGGATAAGAAACCTCTGTTGTTGAAAGATGAGTAATAGTTATGTTATAATGTACCTCAGAACACTGGATACTCGCTTCAGAGAAAGTAGAATTACAGGAAAGCAACATTTTATATTGGTCTTGGGCTCTGGTCACACTGTTTTGCTTCTTGTTCATTATTGATGAATCTTGCAGTTTTGACTTGGTGTGTTTCTACTTTATTTTGCAGCCCATAGTCCTTGTGTATGGCAGTGATGCATTTTGGAATTGTTTATTCTGATCACATCTTACTGGACTGTTCAGTTGATCAGAAGGGCAGGATTAATTGTATTGTGTTAATTGTAGTAATTAATTATATTTTCAAAACCAGAGTCTTTAATAACACAAATGAAAAGCCTTAGAAGTCTAGGCTTAATTCTCGAGTTCTTATTTCAGGCACATTTCAGGATTTGGTGCAACTCCTTAGCAGGAGTTGTTTTTATGATTAAACCCTAAGTAGAAGTCCTTGCTGCTCTTGAGACAGAGACAGATAGTTTTTGAAGCTATGTCAGTATTTCCAGTGCTGGAACAGCATCTTGTGGTAGTGTCAAAATCGCTTATTTATAGCTTACAACTTTCCATTTTTACTGTTTGTTGGTTTTTACTTTTCATTCAACTTTTAGCAGTCTTCTAATTCTATAGATTCTGAATGTACCTGATAAGATGTAAATTTGCTAGTGTAGTGTAGTAATTTTTGGGCTGAAAGCATGCAGAAACCTACTCAAATGTGGATTTCTAGAATCTATGTTTTCTGAGGCCTGAGGTCTCAGGTAGGGTTAAAATTTGCCTTTCATCTTAAAAAGTTAATGCTTTTGCAAGATGGGATTAAAATAATAAATGACAAAAACAGTTAAAAGATGCAAAGTGTTTGTTCAGTATCTCACTTCTGCTTCAAGTTGTGAATAAAAGCATCAAACACTGATAACATTTGACATCAGTACTGATCACCAGAGCTAGAGAGAAGTACTTTGAGTTGTTTTTTAGGAATCTGTTATTCTTTGTTTGGGTTTTTTTAAAATCTCTTTTAGATCTTTTATTTGGTTCGTATCCGTGACGTGTTGTCAAACAATGTCTTCTCTGTCATCTTCAGGAATATCACTGGTGATTCAGTGAATGCAGGTGTCGTGTTATGTGGGAAAGCACATGGTTTTGTGTACAAGTTCTTTCCAGTAAGGAAGGCAAAGTGAACATAAATGCATAGCAAAAAAAAAAAAAAAAAAAAAGATTTGAAAAGCCACAGCAAGCCTGATGTTCTCATAAGAAACTGCTGCAAATGTTTGTTTCAAGTGATAGTGATAATTCTTAAATATATGATTCTGGTTCTTTGCAAATTGTTAATTAGTAATATCACGTTTTTCCTATGCCAAATCTGACAGATCTCTCTGGTTTTAAAAGACATTTCATCTCCGTGTTTGTTGTGGCATAGAAAGCCCCTAGTAAACTGACTTGTATTTTGTTTTTCAGTTTGAAGCTGCGTGGGTACTGACAAATATTGCCTCTGGAAATTCTCTTCAGACTCGAATAGTGATCCAAGCAGGAGCTGTCCCCATCTTCATAGAGCTGCTTAGTTCAGAATTTGAAGATGTACAGGAACAGGTAAAGATTGAGAGCAGTGTTGAATTTTGTGTGTGTGTTAATTTGTGGAATTGGAGAAATTTTTTTTTTTTTTTACTTCTTGTTTGTTTTGTTTGTTTGGTGTTTCGCTGGTTTTTTTTTTCCTTCCCTGGAAAGGAACAAGGTTATCCTGTAAGAAAGTCTTTAGAGAAAATGCAGTGTATGGCAATTTCGCACAACAGTTGCTTTGTGTTTAGTATGTGCTAAGTTACCTAAGCAAGTACTGTATTTTTTTCTTTCTGGAAATGATATATTTAACCATAGCTAATGAGGTAATTAATTTTGTTCTCGAACAGGTTAATATATTTCTGTCTATTGAGGAATTCAGGGAGCCTTGTTTAAATAATTACTGTAGATATGAAAAGTTCATGCCTGTTTCTCCTGGAGATAAAGCATGAGTAAAAATTACTGTTTGTTCTCCAAGCTCCTTATAGCATAGATGAATATTCTTTAAGGCCCACAGGGATCAGTGTGAAGCACAAACTAAACATTGGATTCAGTAGTTTCCATTTGAGATCTGGAACTTGTATTTGAACAAAGAGGTACTTCAGACATATAATCTTTCTTTGAATACTTAGGGTGATGAAACATTAATGATGTTAACAGATTTAGTTTCAGCCAATCTTAATCCTAACTTGAAAGTATGTACCTTTGCTATACAAATTGACTAGCTTTGGGTCCAGGTATTGCTCTTGTTACATTCTCTACACCATTAGTAAGTTCTGTGTTTTTTCCTGTAGCTACTTGCAGACCATAGTGTAGGCTTTACTTGAGTAAATGAAATTAAGCACTGAATTCTCATTTTGAGAACATTTCTGTGGTGGTTGGTTTGTTTTTTGGTGGCCTTCTGCTGAACATTTCTTAGTTTCAGTATCTCTTTGTGGTGGTGAAATGACAAGCACTGGCTATTCCAGCAGCACTTTCAGCATTGTTGTTCGCAGAGGCAGTACCTCCTTTTCACTTCTGCTCAATGCTGCGGTGTGTGAATATCCAGTGTCTTTGGGACTCCTTGCCACAGAAGCTGGCTGTGAGCTCAGGTTAAGCTGATTACCCAGTGTGATCCATTGTTCTTTTCAGAGTCACTGACTTCCAGGGTTCAGTTCTCCATCCTGTAAGTGTGACCTCTATTCTGTGTTCCTAGATGTCTGACCTTGCATTTGGCTGTACTGAGATGCATGATTGGAGGAGTCCCAACTCATAAACATTGGACTGCTTTGTGTAACTTACCTTTCTTTCTTGTAGCTGGCTCAGAATGTACCACCTGTACTTAAGGCTGCCTAACATTTTCCACAAGACAGATATTTTTCCTAGGTGCTTGTAGCTTTCAAGTTACTCCACTTTGTATCTTTCCATTTTCAATGTTCTGTCTCAGATTGAATTATTGTTGAGAAGGCTTTTAAAGAGGAATGGAATTCAGGTGTTTGAAAAAATATTAAAGAAAATAAGAGGTATTTTTTGTCCATTACTTTAGCTTTGAGGAGTTGAGTCTGCTGTTGTTGTAGAAATTAGAAATGTGATAGGGAGCTTGCCAAAATGGCAGATAAATGCTGTGTTCTGCCTGTGTGAAAATCCATCCAGACTTAGCTACGTGGAGCCTTTCAGATTTTGTATTTTGGGGATTGAACTTGGTAGCATTGCTTTCCAAATTCAGCCATGGCTTAAAGAGTGCTGTTCTGCAGAATGATTGGTGCTCTGTATATAGTCAAGGCTACTCTTACTTATTTTTCTCCTAATGATTGATCTTCTGGGCAAGAGCTAACTTGCCTTTTTTTTAGGTTGTTATCATCCCTGCTGATGTTCAGAGAGCAGGTGGGAGGAACAAACCTGTTCAGATTAAGTTGTGCAGCTTTCAATCTTAAGATGGGTGAATTAACGGAAGGGCTTAGGGGCCACAGTTAAGTAGTTTATCTGGCTCCTGCCCCCCTCCCTGCCTCCTAATAAACTGCTGGCTATTAAAATCAGATTGCAGGCAGGCAGAGTGGCTTGGTTATCATTACTGGAAGATATTCTTCCATGCAGTTCAGGTCCTGCCAAATTCATGATCTCTCTCTTACTGGTAGTCTCAAAGTACCTGTTACAAATTGCTCCCTAGTAAGCTGTGCTGAAGAAGGAAAATGTTCTGTGGCAAAGTGTTACTTACACTGTTTCATAGTGGGTTTCTGTGCTGCAGCTCTGGATGTTGCAGCCCTGCTCACAACTGATTTGGGGTTCAATGCTGGCCAATAAAAGAGGAATTCTGCTTTTTTTCCCAACAGCTTTAAAAAGCCCCAAGCACTTCACCATAGTATCACCTGAAACAAAAATTAGAAGCATATAAGCACTGAGAAGTTAGCTCTTGTTCTTCAGTATTGCAGGATAGCAGTAGTACACAGTTGCATAGTACTTTTCCAGATGACTCTTGTCTCATTCAGTGTATGCACAGATTGTTGCCCTGGTAACCGATGAGTGGGTAGTAAAGGAGGCTTTTATTTGTCACACTGTGACCCTGTTTGTTAAAGTTGGAACAAATTATAGTGCATGGAGGAGAATAGGGAAGAAATTCTTACAATTAAGCTAAATGTAGGTTTGTGAGAAAAATGTTTGTACAGCTTAGTGTCTGATGCGGTACGATTTCCTTCTCTCAGTTTTCAGTAAGTGGATACTTGTTCTGGGGATTTTAAATGCTCAAGGTGAAATACTTCATTTTGTAGTTGAGGACAACTCAGCAGTGATTTTTATAGTGAGACCTGTGTTTTGAGCAGGTCTGATCCTGGAGTTCTCAAGTTGGATTTCTGAAGCTAGGTGATATTTGGCTACAATTTTCTCCTAAAGTGATCACTCTAATTATGTCTTTCAGTAGTACTGTGAAGATTATTTGCAAGCAACTGCATTTGCAACAAATTACAAAACTACAAGAAAATACATAAAATATAATGACGTGTTCAGGGCAGAGGGGCCAGAAGCTAACTCTAATCATATAGTAAAAGATGAGAGAGAGAAGTATTGAGGGCTGTGTTTAGGAAGTCATACTTTATTCTGATTGGGATAGCAGTTCTACAGAAGGAAATGTTAGGTGATAACATGATTTTGGATATGTAGCATAGCATAAACAAAAATATGTATAATATCTTATTGACTAGTCATTATCCAGTGTTTTTGTTTTATGGTAAGTCAGTTTTAAAGATCTACATGTTTACTTTGTCTTATATTTCTAGTTTCCCTTAGCAGTGGCTCAGGAACAGATATCAGTGTACCTTATCTTCTGATCACAATGTTCCCAATATATATTTTTTATATTTGTAACCAGTTTTAATTTCATGCTTTTTTCCTTTGCATATGCTGGTTTCTGAGTCTTGTGAAGATTCTAAATCAGCTGTTTCATAGAAGTCTGTGGGGGAATCTTTATAGCTATGTTTAATAAGCAACATGTAGGTTAATGAAATGATGATACCGTACGTGCTTTTACAAGATCTGTTTCCCATTAAGCTGTGCAGGCCTCACTTAATTAGCCTACCATCCTTTAACTCTTTCATTACTTGTATTGTGTGTCAGTCTTTCTCTGTGGTCAGTGGTCAAACCATTCAGCATACATTTTCCCCATCAGAGAAATTGAGTTTGTCATAGAATCTACATCTGCATTATTTACGAAAAACACTTTGGTTACATCTCCTTGCCTCTCCCCATTTCTGTTTTGGGTGTACTGATTTTTAGGTTTGGTCAGTGGCATATGTCCTAGCCCTTTTCCACTTACCATGGTCTTTTTCTTCCAAAAGACATCTAGAAATTTTTATCTGCCTGCCTGAAATTATTTGTATTGAAAGACTCCATGAGAGCCCTTTAGACATGCTTAGGGTTGATGTGGTTTCAGCAGTGTCTTAGCTGCAGCTCTTTCCTGACTTCCCCTGCTGTGTTACTTGGAACTCAGATGTCAACGTGGCTTTCCTTGATGAACACTGAATTTCCTACAAAACCCATGCAAGGCCTTGTGCTGCCTGTCGAGGAGGATCAAGATTGTCTCACAGTGACAGATGTGTGTCATTGTGCTCTGCTGGACAGCCGGTGGCATGAGCATCCCCAGCTGCCCTGTTCCCCTTTGGGAAAGTTTGCATTTTCAGCTGAGGCAACCAGTGTGTTTCTCCCTCAGTATTTTTCCATTTCTAGTTGTATTGCTCTTCCTTTGGGAAACCATCACTTGCTTGGCAGAGCTGACCTGTGGGTCTGGTGTCCCCACTCTGGTTGACTTTTACATCAGCAGTCCTGTTAGCAAGCTCTTGGTAATCAAAATCAGGACAAACAGTCCAGGTGGGAGGATGAGCTACTTTCTCTGTTTATCAGATGAGATGTGAGAAGAAGGAGCTATAACCACCCCAGCCACTGAAAGAATGGTGTTTTCTGTGTTAGGACATAGTAACATTCATCTCCTAGGAATGTGTCCTTCTGGTATCCTTCCTTGTATTCACTTAGCCAATCACACTTGTATGCAGGCTAATCTTCACCATCTTCATCTCAGCACTGGATGCTTTTCCCAAGTCAGCATCCAAATGTTGAGAAAAGTGTTGATTCTTCGTAATATTTCTTCTCCACTGAGAGGCAAACTCTGCACACTGTTGGTGATTGGCTTAAGCCCTTAATTTAATTATCCAGAGAAATAATGGCTGAGAATCTTCAGAATCCAAGGGAAGGCGGAGAGTTGTCAAAAAGCACATGGATTACTCACAGAAGGCAGCATATGGTTCAACAGTACTCTACAAGACTTGCACTTCATTTTTACTGACTACTGAAGTTGCCCAGCACTGTAGGAAAAAAAACTTGAGTTCAGTGATGAGGAAAATAAATCAAAGATTTGCAGCAAACCCTACTTGACTGTTAGCAATAAATGGAAATTTATACAAGTGTATAAAAATAGATGCTGTCAATTAACAAGGCAACATTTGCACTTTCAGTTTGCACACAGCTTTCTACCTAAGATGTGGTGTAAAAAATCAGGCTACAAATCTTAAAATTGATGTAATCTTTAAGTTGGGATTTAGATAGTAGAAGGTACTGAAATGGAATTTTTTAGTCAAATATTTTTTTGATTGACTAAGCTGTAAAATTTAATGGAATTAAATATGCTTTTACTTCTGCAACTATCCAGGAATGAACATGAAAACACTAGAGTTCTGTAGAATTGAAGCCAAAGCCAAAATATTGTGGCAAGTATTTGCATCTTCATGAGTGCACAAAAGAGGAAGTGGAAATCACTGAACATTATTCAGACAAACAAACCCTGAAGAAACTTGTCATTGTTCTTGTGTTTGTGGAAACCATGACAGAGCTTTGCATTTATGGCAATGTTTGATGAGAAGAGTTTAAATGAGCTTGACTTGGGTTCCTTACTTATCTAAAGAGCTGAAGTAATTCCCTAAGGAAAGACATCTTCCTTATTAAATGAAACACTGCCTATTTTTCTAAAGGTATTTCAATTAATTGGCATATTGTGGCCTATCAGTCATTAGCATTACAAGGATTTCTTGCAACATCTTCTCTTACCTGGTCCTATGATACCAGACTACTCAGCTAGACTTTCCTTGCCTTAAAAAAATTTAAGAATGGGAAAGCAGAGGTGCTATTTGACATCTCTGGTCAGACCTTTTGATGTGAGATTTGCTGTTGCAAATCCAGTCAGTCATTCAGGGTCAGAATGGATTCTTGGATTAAGTGATTATCACTCTTATCAACCTTAAAAATAGGTATTGCTATAATGGCAGAAACAAAGACCACAGACAAGTGAAATAGGACTTCCTTATTTTTTACCTGTGTAAGGATGTCCAGGCAAGCAGACCGTGTCCTCATACAAAATTACTCACTTCTTCAGTGAAAGAGAATTACTGCAAATTCTAACTTCCCCGCCCCCCCCCCCAAGTATTTTTAGAAGATTCACAGATTTATTTAGAACTGTCTGAAATCTTTGGTTCATTCCTCAGGCTTCTCTTTGCTGTTGAAAGGCAAATATTGGGGTGAGCAACAGATGTGGCTCCTTAAAGTTCAAACATGAGTGACATCTTGCAGGAGGTGGCATATGTTCTGTCTCTTAAGCTGAATTTTTCTGGTAGCTGTCTTCTGTGCCTTGAGTCCAAGAAGCTGCCAGACCCAAAGTTACAATTTTTAGATAAACTATTGTCACAACAGTTGTAAAAAAAAAAAATTAGAATGAAAAATGATGATGAAGATCAGTTTTGGGAAAACATTGCATAGCAATAATGGCTGTGCTGTTTCATAGCACAGGCCAGTACAGTCTTGTGCCCTGCCTCTGACTGTGGCTGGCAGCAGAAGCCTGGAGAACAGCAGAAAACAAAACAAACTAATCCTTCCCCAGAAGAGTCTCCTGCTCTCTTCACAACTTGCTGTTCAATGGCTCCGATCCTATGCTGTTGTTGGTAGTACTGGTACAGAGGAGGAGTCTTTATTTTGTATCTAGCAAGCTGGAATCTATATCTACATTCTGTATATACTTCTGGTTTTAGCTGTATTCGTTTTGCAGGGTTTGCTAGTGGATTCAGGCCTCTAGAGTGGTTGGAGTCCTGTTTTTTAAAGTAGCATCTTTTTGCCACCTTTTAAAAACATGTTACAGGAGAAATCTAATGCATTAAATTAATTTACACCATATTGAAAATTAATAAATATGTTTATTTTGCATTATCCAAAAAATTCCTTTAGGTAAAAAATTCAGCAATTCTGTCAGTTTTTTTAGAGGATCATTTTATTTCACATAGGGCTAGAGGGAGGGAAGAATATGTTTATTTTGTGTAAGGTACTTGCTTTGTTCAATTGGAGAAATAGTTATGCACTGTAGCTCATTTTACTGCAGCTAAATACAGAGCCTTCAACTGAAGAGAAATTTGGGGCGGACATTCAGCTGCTGTTCCAGGACAAATAGGATTGCTTTTATCCTCTGTATGCAGAATTGGAAATACTTCAGAGGTTGTGTAGATGCATGTGTCTGTAAAGCCACCAACCAAATAAGCAGATACATGTATCTGTTTGATATGACCCTTAGTCTTCTGCTGACTTGAAGTAAAGAGTAAAAGTGAACTTCTTAAGCTTTCCTGTGTGACAAAAATATTGTAATTTGCATGGAATTCATAAAATTGTTTTTATACTTGACTTAGACTATTTCTGCTTTTTAAAGTTTTAGCTCTTAGGCTAGTGGACAGTGACATAAAAAACACCACTTGCCCCAAATGTGTAAATCAAAACTAATTAAATCTTTTATTCTCATCATAATTCAGAAGGTGGATTTCATGCTGCTTTAATTCTGGTATTTTTGATCTTCTCAAAATAAAGTTAGTACTGATGTCCAAGCCCTTACATTTGGCCATGCCATATGACTTAATCAGCAGCACTGGTTCTGTCTCATATAGTTTTATTTTAAAAAATATATGTCCAGGCCCATCTGAACTCATTGATTTGGAATACTGGTTTATCTTGAACATAGATTCTCGTTTTTATCTATGGCTGTGTAAACAATGCATGCTTTTATGGCTTTGGAGTAAGTACTAATATGGGCTGTTCCACACAAACACTTTTGGGTAGACACAGATTTGCTTGATCTGTGTGACAAACATCTGGTTTGAAATTAGCTGTGAACAAGGAGTGTAGAATCAGAGTATTCCTAAGCCTGTGGAGGTGAGCTCATCTCTTACATTGTGGACAGAACAAGGGTATGTCTGCCTGCACAGTCTGGAGACATACATGTTTGCTATTATGGTGTTCTTCTTAGATCTCCCTAAAGATTCCTGAATCCTAAATATTCCTATAATGAGCTTGAGTGTATACAAGTTGTAATATACAGCAAGAGTGCATTCCCCCTCTGTATGTTCTCCAGGACCTAACAGTGAGAGCAGATTATCTCCCAACTCTAATACATATATTAACCTGGTGCAATTTTGAGAATAAAAGCAATTATTATTCTTATTCTCTTTTTCATTGCAGGCGGTATGGGCTCTTGGCAACATTGCTGGAGACAGCACTATGTGCAGAGACTATGTCTTGGACTGTAATATCTTGCCTCCTTTATTGCAGTAAGTGTGTTTTAATATGTTTTCCAGAATTTTGCTTGAGTGCCTGATAAGACTGAAATTTGGGTTTTGCCTTGAAGAATAATAATACTGTTTTCTTTTATTATGGACTAATCAGAGTTTTTAAAAGAAAGTCCTGAACTACTTTTTTTAAATGAAGCTAAAATTGAAACATGTTTTAGAAGCAGCTAAGATGGAACTGTTTTATTCTACAGTGTGGGTGGATGTCTGGGCTTATTTTAGAGTCACAGAATAATTTAAATTGAAAGGTACCTTTGGAGGTCATCTAGTCAAAGCCTTTCTTCATAGCAGGTGAGATCAGATTAGATTGCTCAACTACTTAACTAGTCAAATTTGGAACATCAGAAGTAGATTCCGTAACTACCTGGGGTAACCTGTTGCACTGTTTGACCATGGTGTGGTGAGAGTGTTCGGATACCTAATCAGAATCTTCTGAGTTTTACCTTGTGACGGTGACTCTGGTCCTGTCACTCTGCACCTTTGAGAAGGATCTGGCTTCCTGGTTTCTGTATCCACCTGTTAGAGTGTTGTTGGCAGCACTTTTATCTCTGCTCGTGCCATCTCCTTCTAAGGCTGAGCAAATCCAGGTCACTGACATCCCACTGCGTGTCATTTCTCTAGCTGCTAATTGTGTTGATGTCCTCTGCTTAAGGAGCATATTATTGCTGAAACAATGACACCATCTTGTGTTGTCATATCCAGAGCACTCGTCTCTGTCCTTTGCAGACTCTGCAGCAGGGAAATTCTCCCATACTCTCATAGACATTGGTACAGTGGGAGATGGCTATGAGAAAAAGAAACTGAATTGTTACACTTGTGGGAAAATTGGGTCTTGCCTTTCTGCATTTTCCGAGGCCAAAGTGGGACTCATGGACTGAGACTGACATAAAAGTGCAGTTTGGCTACGAGAGTACTTTTCAAAACTATCTGCATGTCCTCCTCCTTAGAGTAATTTTGTCACAACTCCTGAACCTTTTTGACTGTTAATCTGCCACGCTGGTGTCTTAAGCATTTGAGTGAAATTTAGTGTAATGTTTACTGTTCCTGTTGGGATACTAGATTCCTGTATCTAGCATGCATACGTGTATACTAAGATATGTGTATCTTAGTGGCCATCAAGGATGATTTTCTTTAGGATGTATTTTTATAGGAAAAACTGATCATATTTTGCCCTCGTGTATGTTAAAAGGAGTTTGATTTAATGGTTCACAAAGTTAATGGGGTTGCCTGACTTGGATTTTTTGGAAACAAGGGTTGGAATTTTTTGTTGGTTTGTTTTAGATTGCTTTCAAAACAGAATCGTCTCACTATGACCC
This sequence comes from Prinia subflava, assembly GCF_021018805.1. Classification (NCBI taxonomy): domain Eukaryota; kingdom Metazoa; phylum Chordata; class Aves; order Passeriformes; family Cisticolidae; genus Prinia; species Prinia subflava. The sequence goes on from NC_086249.1 coordinate 19,208,343, forward strand.
GAAATGCTGTATGGGCTTTGTCCAACCTCTGCAGAGGGAAAAATCCTCCTCCTGATTTTGCCAAGGTAAGAGATGCTTGAAAGAAAATGTGTTGTGAAGTTGTGATAGCTATATTATTAGTTTAAGGTGGTGAAACTTAATCTGAACAGAAGGAATGTTTCAGAGAAATTCTCAAATATTTGATGTCTTCTTACCGATGAAACGTTTTGAAGTTTTTTGTTTAGTCCTTTGGACAGACATTCACAACCACTGTTTTAACACAGCTGCCTGGTAACTTTTTGTTACTGTTTGTGTACTGGAGACAACTGTCCCATAGCAGAACAAAACTCTGCACATCTTGGCTGTTGTGGAGCAGCACATCTTAGTGGACAAGTCTGAGTTTCATTTGCAGATGTTGTTCTGTAGAGGCTGAGGAGTTGCTGCTGTGCTTTTCTGGAGACATGCTCATGCTTCTCCATGCTTGTGTAGCTACAGTCCTGCACAGAAGTGCTAGCTAGGTCTGAAATTTTCTGAGTATTGAATCCTAAGATGCCAGTGCCTAATCCAGTAATGACATGCAAAATTAGCTGACATAATAATAGATCTTCTGGCCCTTTTAATTGTATGTATCTGCTCTTAATGTCTTACAGGTTTCACCTTGTCTTAGTGTGCTTTCCTGGCTGCTCTTTGTCAACGATACAGATGTATTAGCTGATGCCTGCTGGGCTTTGTCCTATTTGTCTGATGGCCCAAATGATAAAATCCAGGCTGTGATTGATGCAGGAGTCTGCAGAAGACTTGTGGAACTGTTGATGTAAGAAATCTGTTGCAAGCAAGCGTTACTCTTTTCCCTGACATCAAGATTATAACAATAAGGAGTTTAATTAAATAGGTCTTGAAATGCTGTAATTTCCAATGAGCAAGACTTGAGTTTTAATTTTGCCTCGCTGTTTAGTGTTCTCTATTTGTCATGAGTAGGAAAAACAATGGAACTTTTATTGTACTAATTTTGCTGTTTCTTAAGAGATTTTGTCCTGCACCTAAAAGCTACATTTTTGTAAAATCCATAATATACATTGAAAGTTTCCTTGTGTCATTGAACTCCGTATTATAGTTACCTAACAGGGAAATTACCAAAAGGATATCAAAGATAAAAATATAAGAAACAGTTCAGTTTACTAGAATTGACAGTACCAGGGACTTGAAATACAGTTTACTCAACCCTTACTGTAGAAGAGTACTTGCACACTTTGGTCAGTAAAGTGTTGCTGTGAGAGCTGGGGGTCACAGACACCAGCCTTGTTCAGAGCCATTGCTTCAGATCCAGGGTCAGGACAAGGACCATTCAATGGCTAAGAACAAGGAGTAATGGCTTTCAGTGATGTAAATAAAAAGAATATGAAGGCCTCTAACATTGGAGCAAATGTGATGATGGATTAATTAATAGAACAGATTGGCTCTAAGTAACTTTTTATAAAGAATTGCTTTCATTTGAGAAGAAAAATCCTTACTTCACCTTTCCTGTTCCAGTCCTGATTTAGCAATGATGATGGAGGCATGCATATGATGACAGAAGATGATCAAACAGGGTTTGGGTTAAACACACAGCTTCTATCCCTGTTCTTCTGTCTCATTCTCAGCCTTTGTGCGTGCTACATTAAGTATATTTTATAGTTAAAGGTAACTGCTTTTTCCTCCCAAGTATGCTTGGAAGTGCTCTGAAGTATTTCTGTTCTTTCAAAATTTTATATTTATGCTGCTGAATGACATCTGAAGGTCTAAATATTTAGAAACCCTGGAAAGGCTTACCATTAGTTTAAAATCAGAGTGTTTATTTAGATAATGAAAGTCAAATTTATCAGGGAAGTTTTCACCTGGCTGAGAGATGTTCCTTCCTTGAGAATGTGAAGCTGGAGATGCTTTGATTTTTACATTTTCTGCTTTACATTTTTCTTTGTCAACTTTAGGCACAATGACTACAAGGTTGTATCTCCTGCCTTACGAGCTGTGGGAAACATTGTTACAGGAGATGATATCCAGACCCAGGTATGGATTAACTTTCTCTTGTGTTGTACTGCAGTTCATCTTTCTGTTAATTGTTGTAATCTTTACAAGCAGCTCCTCTTGTTCCTTTTGAAGATTGAAAGTGAAGGTGGATGACACTAACTGCTTCAAAATGTGGTGGTTTTCTGTTTTTCTGTTCAGTCCTGGTGATGGTTCTTAGGTAGCTGTGTCTGGGAGTTGCGGGCAGCTGTGCAATACCCCTCAAGGGTAGGATGTTTTTGGTTTATTTAAAGCAAGTCTGTCTCTTAGGCTGAGTTTTTTGCTTAGTATGTACGCTGGTAGTGCCATCAAAAACCTGGCACATTCAGTGCTGTTGCCAATCTGTGATGAATGTATCATATGTATGATGAAATTCTGTCAAATTTATGATGGAAAACAAGTGTGTGGTCATATTTTGGGTGGTGTGTGGCTGTGTCTGGCTATTTGTTTGGAGAAGAGTCAGCAGGAGGCAGTGACTCCCACCACTGCATTGGAATTAAACTGGAAGGCAGAAAACCTGGTCCTTAGAGGCACTGGGTTTTCACTGGGATGCTTCTGTAGTTCTGTGACTCTGAGACCAGAGTTAAAGATGTGTTAGCAGCACCAGGGCACTGTTTCAATATCTTATTCCTAGGATGAAGATAACATGATTTTTTGATTGTTACAATATATTTTGTGTAGCTGAATTGCAGAGGCATTGTGGGATTTTTCTCAGTAGCATTTGTTTTGCAGATTAGTCATAAAAAATGATTGAGGTGTGATTTCATAATTTCCCTAAAGATAAAACCACAAGGGATCACTAATTCACATGCAATGCAGGTTATTAAATACTGCATAAATCTTAGATTTTAATTTAAAAATAGTTTAAACTTTTTATAGTTTATAAATAATTATAACTATATATTTATATAGTTATAAATAGCTTAAACTTGTTGTGCATGGTTTTTTTTCCAAGGAGCATACCATGAGCTTTCCTAAAATTCTAGAGAACTGTATATGTAGGATAGTTTGATAGTCTTGCAGCTTGTGCTGTATGCTAAAAAGTGCTACAAGATGCATGAAAAAATCAGTAATCAAAAGGAAGAGCCCATCTTTGAGAGCTGATACATTTCTGAATATGAGTGCAACGTACAAGACAGTTCTTCAAGAACTTCTCTGTGTAACCTTGAGGGACAAACTTACTTTTACTTTTTTTCTCATTTTTGGCTATAGACAGTTGCCAGAGCTAGAACACAGCTAAAACCATAGATAGTATACATGAAGAAAAAAAATTTGTCCCAGCAGACAACTGATAAAATCCTGAAACATAATCTTTGCTTTTTTAATCTTAGTGGGGAGTACAGAGATTTTAAGAATATGGAGCAGGGGGACTGCAAACAAGGGAATGAAATCCTCAGATTCTGTGATCAGAAGTCATGCTCGTGATTCAGCTTGACTGGAGTATTTCCCATGAAGTTCTGTACCTCACTGTTCTTTCCTGTGTCTGCTTTTGCCACACAAGGCAAAACTGCTGTGCTTGTGATGTACTCTCTCAGTTTTCGGCTTCATTGTTAGAAGTTAGAATTGAATTAAAATAAAAAGACAGTCCATTTTTCATTTTCTAAATGTTGTTACCCCCTTTTAGAGGGTCAAAAAGTCTTTCACTGTCACACATGACATAATCAAGGCTGCTGTCTTGTAACATCCACGTTCTGGGGTATTTTCTGTTGTACTTTGGTCTTTTAGGAAATGGAAATTTTGCTGCTATTTTTCTGCACTGTAAAATTGCAAGGTTTTTTCAATTTTTGTAATGTTTTAAATAAGAATTGTTCATTCATAATATCTCTGGATACAACACTGGTCACACTCTGCACCACAGTGCCAGCAGATGTGGAAAACAGAAGTACTTGGGGCCTTTTTTCCCTGTACTGCTATACAGGTACAATTGTACAAAAGTACAGGAAAATACCATAATTTTATTTTTGTTTGATCATAATGTGCTTAGTATCTTCTAGTTTTCAGATCACACGGAAATCATTATGAAGATGTGATCTCTTACCTGAAAGACTTAGTAGTTTTGATCTTTAGTTTTCCTGCCAACATTTATTTTTTAATTGTTGCTGGGGGGTTTTTTTTGTGTATATTTAGTGTTTTTAAAAAAAATCTCTGTGACCATCGAATGAGGTATGTTTCTTATATTTTCAAGACATTGTACTCCTTGTTCCTGTCATTCTTTATCCTAAATTTCTTCTAAGGTGTGTTTTGTTTTTCCTGTTGTATTCAGGTAATTCTGAATTGTTCAGCCCTGCAGAGTTTGCTGCACTTGCTAAGCAGCCCAAAAGAATCTATCAAAAAAGAAGCATGCTGGACAATATCTAATATAACAGCTGGAAACAAAGCCCAGATCCAGGTAACCTTTTCAGCTATGATCAGTAATCTTTGTCTTGCAGACTAGAAGGAACACAGGTGGTTTTTGGTGCACGAAGTGCATATTTGTGTGTATACATACATACATACAATAACATACAATAAATATTTTACTCTGTGTAATTAGAATATTTCAGTGGCCCAGTCATCTCCAAATTAAAATAATTTCATTTTCTAATCCTCTACACATTATAAGGGGGAAGACAGTCATGGTAGAAAATGCCAAAACGTGGCTAAGCTCAAGAAAATTTTGTCTTAAATAATTTGCTTTTTGCTTTTGACAATTGCCAAGATACAGAAATTCTCAAGTATGAAAACAATAGGCTACAAACATTGAGAATCAAGTAATTTCACGTATTTCTTGGTTTCACCATCAGACACAGACATACATTTGAAAGTACTTTATTTCTGTTTATATTTTCTTATGATTCCTTTTATAATTTCCATAAATGGCTGTCTAACATGTCCTGGGATTTGCCCTTTCTGATGACACTAAATGTTGTAATCCCTTCCTATTAAGTGGTAGCACACAGAAGCAAATGAGTCCCACACCCTTATACCAGTCTTCTGTCAATTAGGCTCCAGAAGATCAAATCATTTTTCTGAGTCGGGGCTGAGTGTCAGCCATCAGGAAGAATTCCCAGGACTTGTCTCCAGGTGGTATAAATGAGAGAGATGGAACATCTTTTCCCCAGAGAAAAGTTTTTGGCTAGATGAGAAGAAACAGCTTAATTTTTTTTTTTTCCCTGAATATGGAGCTTTGTTTCAGAACAACTGTACTAGGGAATTTTTTGCTTATCTTTGAGGGATGTGGTTTGACCTGATGGGATGTCAGGTGTCCCCCACAGCTGCTCTGTGACTCTTCTTAGCTGGTCAGGGGAGAGAAAATACAAGGGAAGTTTCATGAGCTGAGGTTAAGGACAGGGAGAGGTCACTCACTGATTACTGTCACAGGGAAAACCAGACTCAGCTTGAGAAATTATTAGAATTTATTACCAGTCAAAATCAAAGCGGGATAATGAGAAGTAAAACTAATCTTAAAAGCACCTTTCCTCCACCCCTCCCTCCTTTCTGGATTTAATTTTATCCCTGATTCTTTTCCTCCTCTCCTTGGCAGTGCAGAATACAGTCAGTTCATCACAGGATGTTTCTGCCACTGCTTTCTCCTCAGGGAGGGAAATCCTTCACCTGCTCCAGCGTGGGGACCCTCCCATGAGAGACAGTCCTTCAGAAACGGGCTGCTCCAGCATGGGTCCCCTCTGGGGTCACCTGTCCCACCAGCAAACCTGCTCCAGGGTGGGCTTCTCTCTCCACAGGGCCACAAGTCCTACGGGGACCCTGGTGCAGCATGGACTTCCCATGGGGTCACAGATTCCATTAGGCATCCACCTGCTCTGGGGTCCTCCATGGGCTGCAGGTGGATCTCTGCTCCCCCATGGACCTCCATGGGCTGCAGGAGGGTGTCCTGCCTCACCATGGATCTCCATGGGCTGCAGGGGAGTCTTTGCTCTGGCACCTGGAGCACCTCCTGCCCTTCCCTCTGCACTGACCTTGGTGTCTCAGGGCTGATTCTCTCGTGTATGCTCACTCCTCTCTCTGGCTGCAGTTACTTCTGCCCGGTCACGTTTTCCCCTTCTCAGCTGAGTTACCACAGAGCTGCTGTCACTGTCGCTGGTGGGCCCAGCCTTGGTAAATGGCAGGTCCATGTTGGAGCCAGCTGGCGTTTGCTCTGTCAGACACGGGGGAAGCTTCTGGCAGCTTCCCACAGAAACCAGTCCTGTAGCTCCCCCCACTGCTGCCAAAACCTTGCTGTGCAAACCCAGTACAAAGAACGTTGCCTCATTCCTTCTCTTTTGCAGAAGTGTTGGAAAAAGAGATTGTAGTGAATGACAGAGTCATGAAGGCTTGGTTTGGAAGGGACCTTAAAGTTCATCTAGTTCCAACCCCCCTGCCGTAGGCAGGGATGCCATTCACTAGATCAGGTTGCCCATGGCCCCATCCAACCTGGCCCTAAAACCAGGCTTTATCTGATAAAAACAAATGTTTCTATCAAGGCAGTTGAATCGTATTCTTATGTAAATCGAATTGAGTTCTTAGGTTATGTTTTTCAATTCGTTTCTCCCTCACTGGATACATAAAGTATTTTCAGAGATTGCAGAGGATGCATGAAAGTCTGGCTGGAGACATTTATTCTTTGAGGAATGGCAATAAATGTCAGAAATATTAGACTCTCTAAATACTTGTATTACTCATGAGTAACCTGGAAGAAACAATGTTTACACAGAAAGTGAACCAAACCTGCTAATATATTGGCAAAAGTAGCCAAGGCGTACTTGTTGCCTGTGTTTTCCTTGGAAGGCAGCCTGATTGCTGCTCTTACAATGATGACTCTGGGTTACTCATTCTGTATGATCAGAATTAGCATGAAGTAGTTAACCCTCATCACCTGTGGGGTGGAATTACTTCTCTTTTTGCAGAAAACTTGCACAAGACTATGAAAAGGCTGCATATTTTTTGTGAGGAATAAATGTATTGTACCTTTTGCAGGTGACACTTGGGATCTTTTTGGTTTACATTCTCCCTTACAAAGTACATTCAGCCACTGAAGGGGCAGCATAAAGCTTCAATGCCTTCAATGAGGGCTTCATCTCAGAAAGCATAGGAAATAAAGTTAATACCTTTGTGAAAGATACTTCTGTTTTGGCTAAGATACCTGAAATGCCTGAAAATGAGAGTGAGTGCTCATCTAACATTCAGAGATCCTTATGTTAGGAAATGAGTAGGCAAAACCCAAAAACTTAGGAAGGTAGAAAGCTCTGTAGGTCCTTCTTGTTTGCTGTAAAGATGTGACTAAGATGGAAGTGGGACTGTGAGGAAAGGAACCCCCTACAGTGGTATTTGCTCTGGCTTTCTCAGGCAGGATTTTGTTTTTACCACTGGAGGTCATGGTTTTGTCAGCTGCAGAGAACGATATGGTTAATCTAACCTTGGTAGAGCTCCAAGAATTTTGATTCTGCCTTTATTGTGGTTTGTGCGTTAATCTGTGGATTAGTTGGATTTCTAACAAAAAGTACTGTGTAAAATCAGCAACTGTACCACTGTTTTTTTCCACACATCAGCAACTGTAATTGCTGTGCAAGTAGCAGTGCAGAGAAGGTAGTTACTGCTGCTTGTACCAAGGTAAAAATGTTTTTGCCTTTGTGTTTCTTGCAGTAAAGAGTCTTTTTTTGCTCTTTATCCCTTCAAAGACTACCTTTGAAACACAGTATATTCTCTCTAGAAGGGCACTTTTGCTTTTTCTGGAAAGTCTCAGAGTATTTTCTGAGAAACAGACCAACCAGACACATTGTCTTAAGTTTGTGGTTTTTCTCAAGTGTTGGAGGGTTGCTTTAGGATGTGTAATTGTATAGGGATGTTCCAAACTTGAGCTTTAGAAAGCCAGATACCTATACAAGGTGTAACATATTCATATATATGGAGTTTATGGAATGGAAAAAAAAAATTCATATATATATATGGAATGAATACATATATATGAATATATATATTCATTCCATAAAGACATATCAGAAGTGACAATGGAAAGTAGTTTGTTGTTAGAGCATTTTATTAAAACTTTGGGATCTCTATTTCCATATTCTTGATCTACTGAAGATACAGTTGTGAAGAGTCCTAGAGGTAACTTGAATTCTAGTGCACCAGAATCTATTTCAGTAGTGTCTTCACTTCTGCAGTTTCTTTGTAAGTATTCACTGTACCTCATTGTCCTGTTTTTAAAAGAACGAGTAGATGCCTGTCCTTGTTTGCACAGAACTCTTACACCAGGTATTCACTACTCAGGCACAAGTGAGGCTTCAGCTGAAGAGTTTTATCTGTATCCCTGGTAATCCTTGGTCTTCTAAATTGTTACCACATCTTTATTTGAAAATGAGTTAGGCTAGAATAACCTCTCCTTTGTTTAAACAGAATTTGCCTAATCTACCTGAACAAAATCTTTAGTCTATGCATGTGTGTGTTTAGCAGTTTTTAAATGTTTGGGGTGTTTTATCACAGATCATCTGCCTTTCTATTGAGAACAGATTAGAATTGCATGGTGACTTGAAAAGGTGAGGTCAGAAGGGAGAAGGAAATCAATGCTATGAGCCATTAGTATTGCATCTTCATTTCTAGCAGAGACTTTAAAAGTGCAAAAAAAAGCCTTTTAACTCTGTATAGAGACATACTTGTGATTATGTGCATAGAAGCTTTCTTTCTCATGAGTCTTGTATCAAGAAGAAAACAGTGTCAAACAAATAACCAGAATACATGTGGATTGAAAAGAATCCAGCTTAAAAGCAGCTGCCTTAGGATATGACACAGTCAAGGAAGTGTTGATGCATTATGCAAGTCCAGGGAAAAAGAATGTAAGAGGCATCTTAAAAGTGAAAGCTGTATTTCATTTAAGAGTCCCTCAGGCCCCATTCAGGGTAATTGATCTGCCTTCAAACTCTAAGCACACACTTACTTTGTAGTAAAAAAGTGACTGCTCTAAGTGCATACCAAATTTAATCTATACTGACAGTTACAAAAATTAAATTAAAAACCAGTGTTTCTGATTGTGAGTGTTCTATAACTATCCTGGTAATGATGACATACTGCAAATCATGTCCATCATGAGGCCTTGATTTTTGGAACTGCAGAAAATGGCTCATTAGAGAAAGTTGTGAAGTAAAGCACAGTGGAGAATGCTTACGAAATGCTTGATTGGAGAGGTCAAAGTCAGTGTTTCTTGGAAGTAAAATTGGCAATTGCAGGTGTGATTGCAGTGATTGTGTTGAAAGGAAAGTCTCATCACAGATGTGTAACAAGTTCCAGAAAGACCCCTGATTCTTTAGTTCCTGGTCTCAACCTAGAGAATGTTGTGTGAGATACAAGGGGTGATGAAAGCTCCTTTCAGCTTCAGAGCTGATAAGTCTGCATTTCTTAGAAAATGCCTTTGAGGTATTACTTCAGACAACTCCTATTTAGTGGCAAAATCATTGTAAACATTTGAGCTGAAAAGCACTTAAAAAAGGATTTCTGAGGTTGAAAAATACTGTTTGGTAAAATGTTTCTTGAAGATGGTAAAATGGAGAATAAAAGTGTAAGGTGTTTTTAATCGCTGGGAATGATAAAGGATAATTCTCATCTGGGATGAGTACTTGATTTAAGTGAGTTCATGGGTGAAGCTGTTTCATCTGTGAGTTGAGGTAGTTTTTTCTTTCTCTACTTTTATTTCACATTGTGATGAATTAAAACATTACTTTTTGAGAACTGGTCTTTCTTACAGAAGGAATTCTAAGATACTAGATGCAGCTCTAAATAAAATGATTTATTTTGCTTTCTTCCCAGTCCCTCTGAATTTCTCAGTAGTTGCTACTAAAGGTCATAAACTGGAGCAGATCTGTTCCACTCTGTTTACCAGTGATGTTTACTGGATTTTGAACATGCACAATCTTTAGCCAGAAATCAGACAAGAATGATTTCAGCACGTGATAAGTTTTTTCACGTCTGCTTGGAATAGTTTTACTCACATTTTTGAAAGTTACCAGCTGATCTAACTAGTGGGTTGTTGCCTCAGAACAGTTGGGATGTTAAAATTCTGTGGAACCTTGGGTAGTGCTCAAGCCATAATCTACCAATCCCTTCTGCACACCAAGAAGACATTAAAATATTTTGGTGACTCTAATAAGTATTTTACCTAGCCAGTATTAACAGACAGAACTATATTTAGTGTTGTCTAAGATTGCATTGGGTTACACTCCATCCACCCACTGTAAAGTATAGAAATATAAAGTCAGAGGGAAGGACTTTTATATTCATCTCCACTGCCTACGATGCTGTTTGGTAGCACACTCCAAAGGCTTTCACTGCCATTCCTAAAAGATAAGGCAGCAGCCTGTCACTGTTAGATTTGCACTCCAACACAATCAAGTAAACTCTGTCTAGCATTAAGGCAATATAAATTAACATGCATGAAATGTGTGCAAGTGCGTGCTGAACTTTCTTTGTTGGCTGTTACAAGCACAGGTTTGGGCTTTTTTCCCTCCACCAAAGGTGGAAGAGAAAGCCTTTAAGAGTGTGTTATCAACAGTGCCTAGGCATCAGAAAAGTGTGGTGGAATACAGCAGTCTTTCCCCTCTGTATTTCTGTGCTTTCAAGGTTTGGGGTGGATGTGTATATCCTGATGCAGTCGTGATTGTCACTAAGTATAGTTTTTGTTTGTTAATTTCCTAGTTTGTATACAGCTTTGCTGTACTTCAGTGGATAGCTTCCCCAGTCAGGGAGAAGGGGAACTACATCTTCCCGGGAGTCAGAAGGAGAACTGCACAACTGAAGCTTAATCCTGACTGTCGACCCTTCTGAAGGGTATGAAAGGCTGTCACATACCTCAGAAAATGTTCTGTGTCTTAACTTCGCACCCGTTGAAAAGCTATGGAGGGCAGTACATCAGACACAATCTTCCATATCTGACAGTGAAGACATCATAGGAGTTCTCTGCTCTTGACAGGTTAAGAAACTTCTCACTTCTTTTCTAACATACCTTAATTTTCACAAGAACATCTGGAAGTCTGAGTATGGGTAGGCATGGTAGCAACAGGATCTCTGCCGTATTTTTCTTTCTCTAGAGTTTCTTAACCTTGCAGAAGTGTGGCATGGGCAAATGTGGCAAATGATACATTGCGTGTCAGTTTTAGAAACTCTGGAATGAAATGCGTTTTTACAAAATGTGGTGAAAGTTACAAGCTCAGTTGTCACAGGCTCTTCTCCAAAATGACCAATGGGGACCACTTCAAAAGTGGTGCTGGGGACATGGAAAAGGAATTACATGATTCACACAGAGCTGTAGTTCATACAGGCATCAAGTTACCTTAAATCTAAAGTGTATTTAGTTTATGTCGTAGTTTGCATTAGTAACCTAAGAATCCTAACATGCTGTTTGTGATAGTAGAACTTTAAAAAGTATATCCATTAAGAGCAAAAGATGGTGTTGCTGACAAGGTCATATTAGTTTGCAGACTAGTGAAAGTCAAAGATTAATCTCTTTCAGGTTTAACTTTGTGGTCAAATACAAGATCTGTTTTCAGGCTTCTGCATACCTTATACCACATTGAAGGCAGCAGAGCTAGAATACCTTTAATTTCTTTATTCTGGCTGAAAATGACAGCAGTCAGTGGTGTGTTACTGCCTGGGAGGTCGGTTGGTCTGTTTGGTTTGGTTTCATCTTTCTTTGTTTTGGTTTTTTTGGGATTGACTGACTGTAAGAGCAGGAGAGAGCTCAACAAGGTGCTGCTCATTGTGCTGCAGGTTCCTCCTGATGGCAGTAAGAGCCTTGTGTAAACTGGCTAGAAGTTTGCTTTGTACACAGTTTGGAGGTTAGGTTCTGTGTCAACAACAAAGGTTCATTAGAACTGAGATCAGAAGTGCTTCCTCTCTGGCTCTAGGTAGGCAGTGTTCTTTGTACCCATAACATAGTGTGAAGTAATTTCAGCTTACAAATACTTGCTGTGTTATTTATAAAGCAGTTATAAATTGAATAAATAAACAAGGTAACTGGAAAAGAAGTCACTGAGAAGCCTTTATGAACTAAAATTTCTAACCAAGGAGGGGTGATCATAGCAGTAGGGCTGTATTTGCAGCTGTAAATTATATAGTGACTGTAATTTTGATTTGTTAAAGGCAATGAGAGAGCTTGCAGGAGCAGGGAAAAAGTCAGTGTGAAACTTGTTTGCTTTCACACTGGTGTGATGAGTGATATGTGGACACGTGATGCCAGCACATGCACACTAAATGTGTGTGTGTGTTTGCATATCACATAATATACTATGGCTGAAGACCTCCCTAACAATGACCAGAACATATTTAGATTAAACATCCATGCAGGTGTAATGATAGTTAGAAAATTCATTTTTGTAATGTAGCTTCACTCTAAAAATCCAATACTGTGAAGTAAAGAAGCTTAATTAAGATAAGCCAGGCAGAGTGTTTCCAAGAGAAGACAACCATCCTAGAGGACTATACCACAGGGATACCAACTATTAAAAAATACACCCCAAACCAAAAGAACATACACACCCCAAACCAAACCTGGAAAAGTTGGCACTTAAGAAGTGAGGGCCAGGTTTGCTGAAGTACTGAGCATTACAAATTAAATTTGAAAGTTCATATTTCAGTTAAAATTCAGATTCAGTTAAAATTCAGTTTTGGTTTTCCAAGAGACTTGTAGTTACAACTCAAGATGAGGTTCAGTTCCAACAAATACCAATGGATGCAGATGGGCAAAAACTTCATTGTTACTTTAATGTATTAAAGGATGGACTTTGGATTACCTATTGTGCAAAAAGAGATTTCTAATGTATTTTGTAGGTAGCACCTCAGTGCCTAGTAGTAGCAGCCTAAAGCCTTTTTATTTATTTCATGTTTTTCTTGTTGAACTGAAGTCCCTTAACTCAGTTCCTTTTGTTTGAAAGCTATGCTTATCTTGAGCATTTTCTATGCACTACACTTCTTTAGTCTTCAGCACACATCCATGGCAGGCACACAGTATAGAATGCTAAAAAAGAGAAGTAATTTGAATTAAGCCACTCTAAATCCTTAGAAGTTTAAAATGCCTCATCCTGCCATGGTTCTTTAGGGTTTTGCTCTGCCCGAGGCTTGCTTTTCTTTTGCATTTACTATTTTATCACTAAAAGAAGTTTACCTGAAAGGGAAACATAACCTAACATACCACAGTAACTGTTGATCTCAGATAAAATATCTTACAGATGGGAATCCTTAGACATTCTAGTGCACTTTCAAGAGTAACTGCTATGGGCAGGCTACAAGTCATAGGGTGTAAATAATAGATGCTGCCTAGCACTAAGTCTTTATTGGTACTTTATTGTTTCCACCCTTGCTGAGCTTAACTAGACTTTTAAAATCTAGTGACGATATTAAGGTGAAAGCAGACCGTTTCTGAGCTAGTTAATGTATTTTTTTTTCCTTAAACTTGAGCTCTGAGAGTTTCAGCTGTTAAGAGAGTGCTAGTGGAAAAGCTTGGCTGTATTACAGAGGGATAGTTGAGAACCTTTCACTAAAATTCATGCTAGGGTGAGGTGGCAACACTTGTTGCCTGTCAGGCAGTGGAAAACATCAAAATATACTGACTGGTAATTATCTCTCTTGAGTCAGTCTCTTTCAGAGGAGTGTCTTATGAGAGGCTGTGATTCACTGTGGTGCTTAGACCTGTTCTCCTTGGGTAAAGATAGCCAATTTCATTGTAGAGCAGAAAGGAAGCAAGGTCCCCACATAGCCTTTTGTACAATAGAAATAGAAGTGAGAGCACTCAGCCAGAGATGTGAGATCTGGATTCAGTTCTTTCTGAGAAAGTTCAAATGTGTATTTTTCCACTATTAAGAAGAGTAGTTTCACCTACTGAACTGAAGCATCCAAGTTCAAAATTGATTGAGCCAGAAGAAAAACAGTATCAACCTTATGTGTTTCTCCCACTTAATTGCCTTTGTTGCTAGTTCTCTTTATTCTGGAATTGGCTTACTATTTTACAAGTTTTAAGTTGAAACATTTTAAGGTAATGGGGTTTTTTGGCAGTAAGAAGACTCAAGTGTTAGTTACTGCCTGTCAGATAAGGTGTGAGGATTTAGTTGCACACTATCATGTAGCATACTCTGATTTTAGTACTTAGTACACAAGTTGGTTTTAAGAAGACACTTTCTAAGGAAATGAATCTCCCGTAAATAGATTGCTTTGGGGAGAGGATTTAAGAGGTGATAATGAGATTTTTTTGATTAGTTTTCTTCCACAATAGTAAAATCCTAGTGCCCTCAAGTATCCCTATCCTAGATCCATATCAAGATCTTTCAGTAGGCAATGCTTGACCTCCTGTTACACTTTGTTCTTCTGAGGGCTTCTGCCTCAACAACATCCTTTTATAGAATTCTTTGGACTCACATAAAGCAAATTGTAGACTGGTAACTCCCCTTTCTTCTCTCCATCTGATGAGGACTGAAGTTCACTGGTGAAAACACTTATGCTCTCACTGTCCAGGTGCACAGTCCCAGATATCTCGAGTACCCATGTGGGCTCTCTGCCCTGGTGCTGTCCATGGCTGCATCAGGAGCTCTCTTAACTCCCTGGGCTTAGGTTCTGCTCATGGCTGGTTCAGCTTGAGTCTCACTTGCAGACAAATGCACACATTTGTCTTGGGCATCTCCACGCTTGCAGACCCATTGAATATCAGCACAAGCCCTCTCTCCATGCCTGGATCCTGGGCCTCCCAGTTGCTGCCCAGTCAGTTTTCCAGCAATCTAAGTACATTGTGATCTTCCACATCCACCACTGCCTTGGGGGATGACATAAATTCCCCCAGGACCACAGCAGATGCTCAGGCAAATGGGTCCAGTGACCTGCAGTCCATGGCAGCTGAGGTGCTGGGATCTTCATTAAACTTTGCCCCAGACCCCCTAGCAGGTGGCATCCAGGGATATGGCCCCTGTGGGCTGTGATCCTGCCCCAGTGGTTGATGCTGAGACACTCACCTGCTCCAGTTGCAGGGGCCTTTTTTGTCCAAGGCCTGGTACTAGTTGTTGACTCCAAATTCCCATTTTATGGAACCTGATTTCATGGCCCTTCGAGCTGCTGACACACCCACCCGCTGCAGCTGCTGGCCCCACAGACACCAGGGATTCCCCTGAGGTCTGGTCCAATTCCTGGCCCACAGGGAGTCGTGCTTGGTTGCTAGCACCTAATCCTTACAGTGCTCAGGTGGGATAGAGAGAGTGGTCATGAGGTAAAATAGTCAAGAAAAGATCTGTTATTAAATTTTGTACAGTTGCACTTATCCCTGTCATCAGTTACAAAGTCCAGGCTGGCCCTCTGCCTATAGTTTCTTAATGATCTATTAATTAGTGGCTGGAACCTTTTCTTCTTTGTGATTGTTTCCTTATCCCTTGTCCATCAGGTTTGTGTCAGTGTGTGTTTTATTTATTACTTTCCTGTTGTTTGTATCTGCCTTTGAGCTGGAAAGGTCCTTGATCTGATAACCTTAATGAAGCAGATGCTCTCATATTCCACATACCCTTACACTGATAATTTCACAAATTAATTGGGTTTTTTTGCAGTAAATATATGAGGGGGTAAAATGCATCTCTTTTTAAGATATTTTCTTTTATCTTTTTTGTTTTTTAAAAATAGCTGGCTTCTGTTTATGACCTATCACTTTCAGCAGACATGTTCTAAAATTTCAGTTAAGGCTACTTTTTCCAATATTCTTGGCAATGTACAAATGTAACACAACATGGCATAATGAAAGCAGTAGTTTTCCTTGAGGACCCCAGATTGCTGTATCAGAAGTGTAGATTCTTTGGCATAGGAGACAGTGTTTGTGGGCCTGTTGGTACAACTGATAGGCTGTATGGATTTACGAAGCAGAGGCAGTGTGGATGCCCAGACAAACAAGAAGGATAAAAGAAATATCAAACAATTGTTTTATTTTTACCAGGTTAGCCATTCACACTGTGAATTGACTGTAGCTTTTTGCTGTATTTAATCTGTTTTCTTCTACAAAGCTCTGTGAAAAGGATCTTTTTGGCTTTCTTTGGTTTGGTTTTGTGATGATTTATACTTGTAAAGCAGTGGATTAAAAAACTAATCCCAAGATCTTGCTTGTTTGAATGATCCTTATCAAAATGTTTCAAATCCTTGTCATAGGTGTGTAACAAAACTGGGTTTTTTTTTGTCTTATTGCAAAAGACTATTTTCAAAAGGAGTTACTAGAAATGTAAAATTGCCCAAGTGCTCATTTGGCTTCTGTCACTTTGTTGAGCTGAGCAGAGAACCCTACTGCAAATCCATCAGTGCTTTGTCTTTTTACCAGGTGGTTGCTTGTTTTGAGCAGTTCTTACAGGAACAACTTTCCTCCATTGTCTCTCCCACTGGAAATGTATTATGGCACACAGGCCTGTGAAGTTTAGGGTGACTTAATGACTTAATGGTTTACTGACTTAATAGCTGAGAGGTTTACTACCTGGAAAAATAAGGGAAGTATGGCAGTCTTTTGCTGCCAGGGTATGATTAAGTAACTCATTAGATATGGCAGTCACTTGAGTCTGAATGTGTTTAGAATTCATTTAGAATAAGAACACACCACAGCAATAACTAAAGTTTCGAATGTAAAGCTGAAAACTGATTTATCAGTTTTGATGTTTGATAAAGTGACATTTCATTGTTTAATGTGTTATACTGGGCATGGACATTAAGTAACTCAGGACAAAGAAATTATTTCTAATTTTTATTGTGACCCTGCCATGTCATTTGTTTTTGCAGACAGTCATAGACGCCCATATCTTCCCAGCTCTTATAAATATTTTGCAAACAGCGGAGTTTCGGACAAGGAAGGAAGCTGCTTGGGCAATCACAAATGCGACATCGGGAGGCTCTGCCGAACAGATCAAGTATGTAATCATTTAAATCTTTCAGTGCAATAGAGTGAGTGAGTGTTTGTGCAAGAAAACAAACTATCAGCCTAGAAACAGAAAAAGCTTTCAGTATGCTTTCAGTGCTGTATCCAGAGAGACCATGTCCTTGTTATGAATGAACCTTTCATTCCTTCAGGGAGAAATCATAAAAGCATTTCAGCTGTAATACTTACTTACATAATTGAACCATTTGTCTTATGTGAAAAAGAATAAATGCAGCTTCTAAACTAACTTCTGAGGGATGTAGAGTATAACAGAGTACAGTTACAGAGAGCAGTCTGGAGAGGAATAGCTCAGCCCCTCAGACAATGGCATCACGTGCATTGTATCTTATTGTTTGGCTTATACCAGTACATTATGTTTATATGCAGTTTTGTATAAAATAAAAAAAAAAGACTTTAAAAGCATGTTAAATTAATATAATTGCTCTTTATAGAAAATACTTATAAGTTACCATTATAGAAATATAGATTATGGCACAACAAGAAATTATTATTTCATAGCTATGTAGAGAGAGCAAGACTGAGAAAGGATTTTAAAGTTATTTTTATTGTTTCAGCAGAATTGATTAGATAAAAATAGTTGTCTGTAATTTCTCTAGTTTTTCCAGTCAAGCTGGTACTTTATCTGATTGTTTTAATTTGTTTGACCTTCCTACTAGATGCTTAAATGGCTTCACCATTTATAATATTGCAGAGAACTTACTGGGTTCCATGTGATGTTTTTCAGGTATTTAGTAGAACTGGGATGCATCAAACCACTCTGTGACCTCCTTACAGTAATGGACTCAAAGATTGTGCAAGTAGCACTGAACGGGCTGGAGAACATCCTGAGGCTTGGAGAGCAGGAATCCAAGCGCAGCGGCAGCGGCATCAATCCTTACTGCGCTCTTATTGAAGAGGCATACGGTATGGGCTAAGCACCTGGGGAATCAGGGGCTTCAGAAAGGGCCACACACCCGTCCCAGTCTCAGCAGGCCTTCTTCACTGTTACTGAAAATAGCCTGTTCTTTGATAAGTCTCCAGAGTAGTCTGTCTTCTGCATTATCTTTGTCTGTGTATAGATTGGAGACAGAATGTGCAGATCTTCTTTTCTTGGTTCATACAGAGTAAAAGGTGTTAACAAGAAAACCACTACAATTCCCAGTAGTAGAGATTTTCTGGAATGGCTAACACTTGGATTTCATTATAGCATCATTCCTTGCTGCATTATTTTTCTTTGTATCTCACTTGAAGGCTTGAATTTGCCCTTGTGCTTAATGCTTGTCCAGAAACTAGTTGCCTGAGTTTAATTGCATTGCATACGTATATATTATACAGGTTAGGAAATGGAGTCTCCATCCTTGGAAGTTTGGAATACTTGTCCAGACACATCAGATCTAATCTGGTGTTGGTTAGTACTGCTGGGATGGGCTGCAGGTTGGACTAGATGATTATCAGAAATCTATTTCAGCTTCTACAGGTGATTCTGTAGTCACAGTCTTCATGAAGAAAGCACTGTGAACACACTTAGGAAACACAATCCTAAAATTCCCTTCAGGAAAAGTCTTTGAGTTTGAGGCCTTGCTCTTTACCCATTCAAGCTTATTGATTTAATTTTTGAGTGAAAGGGTAAAGGCAGACAGAAAGTACGAAACACATAACACAGAGATCGCTGTAGTTCAAACTGGCTTTCCTTGGTTCTGGAGAGTACGAGTTGGATACAGGTGATACAGGTCTCTGTGGAGGGGCCTGTTCTTTCTGAAGGCAGGAGAGAATCGTGGAACAGACTGAAAATTGTCCTGGTCATATCCTTTGACTGGGCTGTAACTTTTATGTACTGCTTTTCTCTGCAGGCCTAGACAAGATCGAGTTCCTGCAGAGCCATGAGAACCAAGAGATTTATCAGAAGGCCTTTGATCTGATTGAGCACTACTTTGGAACAGAGGATGAGGACAGCAGCATTGCCCCACAAGTGGATATCAACCAGCAACAATACATCTTCCAGCAGTGTGAGGCTCCCATGGAAGGCTTCCAGCTTTGAGGTGCCCCTGTGCTGTGTGCTCCTCTACCTAGCCAATCCTGTTGTCGAGCCACAAGCCACCCGTGGAGTGATTCTCTCAATGTTTTCCATAACCCTGTTTGCGCTCATTCGCTTGCCTTGTGCACATGCTCTTACATACGTCTGGAAAACTTTTGGCTCTCCGTGGCAGGATGCCCCCTCCTTGGCAAGGGGTCGCCAGGATCACCCTTCTCCTCTAGATTCTCAGTCTCTCCACTGTCATCTTTGTGGAGTTGAGGCACCTTTCTATACTTTGAGATATTCCCTGTTCCTATTACAGGAAAGCAACCCCTCCTTCACTTGGCCCCCACTCCTGGCATCCAAGAGAAGGCTGCCTTTCTCTTGTATTTGCTGCAGAGTGTGCCTGCAGCCCAGGGAGACGTTCAACCTTTCTGAGAACGTAGCTGAATTCATCCCTCATGTTCTCCCCTGGATGCCTCTTTGGATGGCTGCGAGAGATGCGTTAAACCCTCACACGTGATCTATCTACCTTGCTGTGTGTGCCAGCTGGGGTTATTGGCATGAGGAACATGTTACAAACAATGGAGTAAGTTCTCTATCCCCTGCAACAACAGGCTGCGATGGACATGTTTTGTGGTTCTTAGGAATACTGAACACATCTGGCCCCATCCCGTCTCAACACTGAGCTCCCAAGTTGGATTGCAGACCACTGTGGAGATTTGTATACCTTCCCAGTTTTTCCTCTCCATCCATAAAAAAAGAACCTGTGAACAGGTCACTCTTAACACCTCCCCAGAAATGACTTTCCAAACCAGCTTCTAGAATGGAGAAACTGCCCCCACTTCTGCTTGCCAGCACAGTATGATCCAGCTGGGCCTTCCTTAAGAATCAAGCCCTTTCTGGCTCCATGCTCCAGAGTCTGGTCCCTGGTATTCTAGTTACGGCTGAAAAGTTCCTGTCTGCCTCTCTACATTTTTACACAGCGTGACTTGAACAGATTTGTCTTCTGAAAAGTTAACTTCTGAGTACAGAAATCTTAATTTGTAAAACTTGGCACAAGGAGTGTTCGATCTCCTTTTCATTTTCACCAGACAAGAGCTTCCTCTCCAGCTCCCCTGATGGAGTATAGTCCTCCTGGTCAAGGTCCTTATTTAACTAAAATGACACTACATTTGCAGGATAGTACTATTACATCTGGATACTCTCATTTCACTTTTCCCTTTCGCTGTTTATGAGACTTCAGGTGAATTAGCATGGAACGCATGGTTCCTCCAGGTGACATCTGTAAGGCGTCGTTGACTGCATGGCAGCTGCTGCACGCAGCTGAGACTGCCCTTCTGCTAGCAGCATGTTCTTGGCTCTGCAACCTGCTTGGATCACAGACCTCTGATGCAAAGGCCAGCCACTCCTCACTGAGTTCAGCTGACACTGACACCAAACTCTTCCCCCAGCAGGGAGCTGCCGCTGATGGAAGGTGGCGGTTCCATTTCGGAGAATGCGATGGATTCCCTGGGCCGCTCCCCCGGCATCAGGCCATGTTCCTTCAAGCCATTTGGGATGCTCGGAACACACGTCTGTCCAGTGTAAACATTTCAAAATCGCCACTGGCAACTGCAGAGTCACGTACCTGTGGTAAATGTTGGTGGCAGAACTGTCTGCAAGATCCTCATGACTCCTCTCAGTGATAAGCCACTGCAGAAGCAAAACCAGCCCATTGGATACAGAGTTATAAAAACACATGAGTCACTTGTCATACTGCTGAAAGAAGCTAGGCAAAGGCCTGAACATCAGCTCTGTGTGACCATTATTTAAGTCTTCTGTCTCTGCTTCAGGATGGAGACTCTGACCTGTGTGGCCACTGCAGAAGCCACCTGCTGCCTCCCTAGCTAAGCCGGTTGGCCTCCACTTTCCCTCTCCCAGTTATTTTCTCTAGTGCTGCTTTGTGCTGAAGGAACATTTAGTTTACTGCACTTGATCTGTAAATGGACTTCAATTCTTTGTAATTTTAGGGGGTTAAATTTGGTGGTTAATTTAAAAAAAGCAAAAAAACCCCTCAATGTTGCCTTTACATCACATATAAATAACTGTGTTTCTCTTTTCTTGAAGGGTGATAGAAGCACTGATTAGTAGCAAAATCTTGTTTTAGCTTTTGGATTTTTTTGTGCTGGATTTTTTTACGTGTAAATTTCCAATAACATGTCATTTCTATAAGATTTGTTTAAAACCATGTACCTCTTATTGGATGGTATAAAAATGCTACATATTTTGTAAACAAATCTGAGCAAAGTGTGTGTGCATATATATTCTGTATATTCATATATGTATATTCTGTGTATATATACACACTAGCGTGTATATATACATATATACACACACACATATATATACACACATGCATAAAGTGTGTGTATATATACACATACCTATATATCTCTCTATATAAGTGTTTTCTCTTCCAGGCTAGTGAAAACAATGTGGTGCATTGGCGTTTCCCTCCCCTGCCCCCCAAGAAAGTAAATGACAATTGCCTCTAAATGAGTGAATTAAAAAAGAGTCCATTTAAGCTGACTGGTGTGCCTTCCTGTGTAAGGAGCCTGGCCAGTAGTTGTTACTTTTGCCGTGGATATGTGAATTCAGAGCAGATAAGTATAAATCTTTAAACTTGGTATGTTTGTTTGAAGTGACAGGCCTGGTTGACGCAGGTAATATAATATTGTTGTCCTAAATACTTAGACTGTGTAAGGCATTTGACTGGTACTGCATAATATTTTGAGTGAAAACCACACCAATACAAGAATTAACATGGCACACATTAAATGGATTAAAATGTGGCTGACTTATAGGTCTCAATGTAATTTTAAATGGTGCTTAATTGAGTGTATTTCCATTAGGATCTTCCAGCAACCAGCTCTTGGCGTTGCTTTACTTAGCCTTATTAATAGGTTGAAAAGAAACAAAAGCTACTTCTAACAAAGGCTGCAAATTAAATGGGTACAAAAGGGAAATCAGACTTGTGAATTATAAAAGGAAAAGCTCACTGATGCAGACTGATCAGAATTGCTTGGTAAGCCAAGGGCAAGTAAACTACTTGAATTTTAACAGAGCCAAACACGTTGTGTAATGTTGCCCATCTAATAAATAACATTCAGGCCACAGATGAAGGACTCTGTTTTGGAGGAAAAGTGCCAGTGAAAGTATGAGGATCATCATATCATATTGCTTGAACACTGCTTCCTAACACAGTTCTGTGTGGCTGTGTCCCCTGCTAGGAGCACTGAAGCCAGTATTCTCTGCTCTCCCGAAGGATGTGCCCAGACAGGGACCATCTCAGAGAACACCTCTAGCTGCCACTTTTGTGAAGGTCACGCTGTGTTTTGAATGATCTGTTGTTGGTTTCTGTCTAAAGAAGAGGCAGCATGGTCTCATGTAAAGGGTAGGTGAGGAAGGTGTTGGAGTTCTTGGATTCTTCCCTTAGCTCTGTCAGGCAGCCTGTAATGCTAGAGGAGTGTCTCATATTTTCTTCAGAATTGAAATACACACATTGCTTTCTGTCTGCTTGTGGAGATCTGATCTAAACATCTTCTAAAAGCCCCACAGGTTGGTAATGAGAATTTACTGAGTTCTTTTTGAAACATCAGGAATGAGGTGGAAGCACTGCACTGAGATTTTAACACTGTCTGCTTTGAACTGGGTGTTAGAGACAGGAAGATGCAGGACTGCCTGGAATTGCTGTCTAGCAGTCCAGCACACAGATCTGTAACGCCATTAAAGTTGTGGTTTTGTTTGGGCAGCAAACAGGAGCCATCATTCTTTCTATTGGTAAAGTCCCCAGTGGAACATGGCAGGCAAGGTCAGAGTCTTGGATTCAGGAGGATGCAAAGGATGATGGAGCAGGGTATTGAAAGCTCAGTGACAGCCAGGGCCAGCACCTGGGGCTCCTGGGAAGGTATCACACAATCATTTGAGGGAACTACTGCCTAGAGACTTCAGCCTGTTCCTGAATTCCTGTCTTTGCTCCTTGATGCCAGCCAAATACAGGTGTTTGAAGACCCTTTGCCTAATGGTCAAAGAAGGGAGGAAGGCAATGACCCTGCCCCTACGTGTGCTTGGACCTGGTTTTTGTTTTACTGTCAGCACCCAAGACTGTTGAAGAACTAGATTGCACCACATGGTCCTACATGTGACAGTGCTGCTGGCAATACACTTCTCTGCTTCTCTGGGGACTTCCAGAACACTGTCTTACCTCTGTGCACATTGATCTCTATGCCAGCTTAAAGTAAACTCCCATCTCTTCCAGTATGATTTTTTTTTTTTGCTTCTGGAAATTGGCACAACACACCACTGTTACTCTCTCATGCCAGTTTTAGACTTGAAGGTCTTTCTTCAGGTGCCTGAGTCTCAGTAGAAAAGTAAGCAAGACCTCTCTGTGTGCTGCTGCGGTCGCGTCCTGCTATGGCTCCTGCCTGTTCCGCTGAGGCAGTGCTGGAGTTGTCAGGTGATTGCTGCATTAGGAAGTTTCAGTTGCCTCTGGACAGGTACAGCAATAAGGCACATGGTAGAGGACTGATGAACTGGACTGTTCTGGATAAATGGGAATGGTGTTACAGACCAAGCCAAAAGGGAGAAGGAAAATGAGGTACCATTTAAGGCTTAGTACGTTCCTTCCGTCATGCACTGTTGAAAGGTTTTGGGCCGAAGCTGTGAGCTCTCAGTGAGGTGAGAGGTGTGAAGTTCTCCGGTCAGCTGGACTGGCTGCTTTGGCCAGAAACCTGTGCTGGTTTTGCAGCCACTGTCCGTGTTTAGAAGTGCTTCTTGGAAGTCATCACACCAGGAAAGAGGTGGTTTCTTTCACTGCCTCGCTGAAAAAAGATTTACATCATTTTATAATACCCAGCTATTTGCAAAGAAAGCAGCACAGTGGTGGGAGGAAGCTGGAGACCATACAAAGCCCGTTGTCTTGGGCTTTGGTTTGAGACTTGAACCTTTGCAGTGCTGGAAGAAAACACAAAGTTGGGCAGTGATGCAGAGTCCTCATGGCAGATTCTGAAATGGTGAAGGTACCAGAGTGATGGAAGGATACAAAAGGTGAAGCTTTTGTCAAACCACTGGACCAGACTTCAGTTTTTGAGTAAATGGCATCAGGCTTATAGAAATCTAAGTAAAATGAAAAACTGGTGACTGTTGCTGCTCTAAAGTGTTGCTTTCGAAGTGGTATTTTTATTTGAAGTACTTTACCAGCTGGATGAGTCCAAATAGTTTTATTTCCAAAACTAGGAGAGGTACCTGCCAGTTCTGTTTAGAGTGCACTCAGAGGTGAGGTGTGTATTGAAAGGGTGGTATTTTTGAGATGTGCAGTTTTAACCTTTGCTATCACCAAGCATAAGTCACAAGTTTTTCTTCACAGAAACCTGAAATGCTGTCTGAAAGTTCTCTTCTCTTTCTCTTCTTGTCTCATTCTCTTTCTTGGTGTCATTAAGTACATCCATGACCACAGGCATGTAATCAGGCAGGATTTTGTTTTGGTTTCCACCTGGGTGCCTGCTGGAGTGGCAAAGAACCAAAATTGTCATGGAAAATCTCTTCACATACCTGCAGTGAAAGGAAACAGGGCTTGCACTCAGGGCTAATGAAGTGGACAAATCTGTGCAATCCCGCTCTGCTTGACTGACAGTGCAATTATGATAATTTCCATCCAGAGAATTGATGACAGGTCATTGTATCACCTGAGGGTTGTGACTTCTGTGCTGGAATTGACTACACAGCTTGTCTGGTGGGTGACATCTCACTGTGGTACCCAGAAATGCAATTCATAGATGAACTGCAGCAGCTAGTGAAGATTTACCCTGCATTTTTGTAGGGCTTTTGATTATTCAGCAATACTGCTAATTTTTAGGGGTACAACAAAAATAATCTCACTCTGAGCAAGTTCCCAAACTGCATTTGTTAAGTTGATGTGTCTCTTGTGGTTTTAGGGTCCCCAGGGCCAGTCAGCAGGGCAGTGCTGGGCAGTGACAGAGTTTTGAGCAGTCCTGACACTTCCAGTCTACATTTCCTTCCAAATGAACTGAAAGGAGGAAAATGCTTGCCCTGGTTGCTGCGGGCTCTTCAACGTGAACAGTGTGTGAGTGGGCTCAGTGCCAGAACTAGCACTCTCGAGGCAGCTGATCTCTAGGTGGGCCTTGTATGAGGAAGGCACAGACAACAATTTTAAAGAACAAAATATGTATAAATCTAAATGAGATTCATAAAGAAGGAGCTTAGTAGCAGAGACCAGGGATGCCAGACTGACTTTCTCATCCTCATGTGCCTCTAAATAGTAAATCTGACAGTACAGGTTGAAGCTGTTGCTCAGTGTTCCTCAAAATAGCCATCTCTGTTCCCTCAGCTTGGATGTTCTCTCATCTCATGGCCAGCTCTGCTGGGACCACTCTCAGGTGTCAGCTGCAACACCGTGCTTCTCTGGAATGCTGTTGACTCTTCACCTCCTTCCTCATTTTCTTGCAGGCAGGCAGTTCATCACAGGAAGTGATCCCTCACTTAAACAAATGCAAATACCGGGACCTAGACCAGGGGCATTAGGCTGTCTAATACCCTAGGATCATTTTGCTGATGTTAATGCAGGTCAGACAGTAACTTCTGGCTCCAGGGCTCCCTTAATAATTGTTCTGTCTTGCACAAAGAGGAACATGTGGATTATTTGAAGTAGCCAGTACCAATACAGAATAAAATATCTCTTGCTGAGGAAACCTGAAATAGTCAGTGCCTGTGGATGACTGGCTGGTGAAGGTGTTTGTTTGTACAGGTGGAAACCAAATGGATCGTTCTTGTGTGTTACAGTAACCTTCCTGTGTGAGTGGTAAGTAAGGACATGAGACTTCATGCAGAGGATTGGTACCAAGAATGCAGGTGCAGGTCCTGCAGCACTTCAGAAGATGCTCGGTCTGGTGCACAGCACAAGGGAAACAATTCCATGGCTCATCCACTGTGCTCATGTATCCTGTCCCACTAACCATGAAGAAAGGAGTTTGGGAGAAAGGGGCAGTTACTAGGCAAAGAAAATAGGCATTTCTGGTTTTATTGATAACAGGAAAACATATTCATTCTTTCTTGAACGTGAGTGGACAGAACTAACATACAGAAAAGCTGTGATGATCTCCTTTGCTTTTCCACCTCAATCCCTGATCTCTTCATTTCCTCCTCTACGGTTTAGCAGATGCACCTTCTGCTTTCCACTGGGCTTTCTTCTCCAAGTTTATTTTCGTAAGAGATTCATGTCTTTTCATGGCCTAAAATGTAACAAGATCATCAGTTATCACCACGTGAAGGACCACGGAGCTGAAACTTGAATCAATAACTTACAAAATACCTGACCTATCCTTGCCAAGGCACAGTTCTGTCAGCTTTAATGCCAGGAAGCCAAGACAGTTAAAATAAAATATTGAGAGATTATTTTAGCTGGAAGTAATTAGTTCTCTGGGAATAAATGAAACCCTTTTTTCAAGGCACTAGCAGATCCATTCTGTGCTTCTGGTCAGCATTTAATACTGATCTTATTTTCATGAGACAGAGGTACTAGAAACAAATCAAAAGTTAAACATAATCCCAGACTCACAGAATATTTTGAGATGGAAGGGACCACTTGGATCATCAATTCCAGCTCTTCAGTGAATGGCCCACTGGGGGATCAGACTTGGCATTACTAACACCATTCTCTGGCCAGCTGAGCTCATTGCAGGAAACATAAATAATTCCAGCTGCTTTGAAAACAAGGATTCCAAAGTAGCTGTCCTCTCTCTTGGTACTTAAATTCATACTCCTCCAGTACAGAGGAAAATGCTCTGGGCATCATCAGTGATTGATCTCTGCTGTTAAAACCAGGAAAAGTCCTTCCACTGTTTCATTTCAGAGAGCTGCATCTTTTTCATTTAGTGGCCAAATTGTGTCAGAAATAGCAGGTGCCACTCAGTAGCTCCCAGTGCTGGGGTTAAGACTCACTGCTTTTAAGGTTTCTCTAGAACACAGAAGTCCATAGGAACCAGAAGTGAACACTGTCATCAGAAGAAAGGCAGCATAACACGTAAGGTTCTTCTGCCACGCGGATGCTTTAAGCTCAGGGGGTTTTGTTAGGTTTTGTTTTGAAGGAAGCATATTAATGGTGACATCATCCTTTTCTGATGGAATTAGTCAATGAGGGTCACTTCTGGGGAACCAGGAGGACTTGTTAAGATTTTGTTCAGTGATAAAATGATAAAAAGCCCCAAAACAAAAAACCAAGCCCTCAAAGCAAGACAGTACTAAAAATCCACAGAGGAGCTAAGGAGTTTAAATGAAGATTCATTTGCCCCCACTGACTCAAATTTTGTGCTTACCTCCTTCCCTCTGATCACCATGATGATGCATCCCACTATTGTCAAGGCAATCATGACATAGCTGAACTTCACACGCAGCGTGGTCTTTGCTGCTCTCACCGTGTCAAGCCTCAATAAAGAAGAAAAGAACAGACTCATCAGAGACCCAAATAATTCACTTGGCTAATTATTTAATTTCTCCTAGCGTGCTGTCTTGGTAGCTTTGTGTAATGCTAACAGCACTTGGCTCTTTGCACAAAAAAGTTTTACAAGAACAGGAAAGGCTGGTCCCTAAGTACCTCGGGAGATACTTGGTGACAGAGGCATTCCTCTCAAAGCTGGAGGCAAACCCAACTTTTTAAACATTGGTTACTCAATTGTTGAAATACTGCAAAGGCAATGCCAAGGAGGAGGGCTGCGGTGTGCAAGTGTTCAGGATGGAAAGAACAGGAAAATGAGAGGGATGGTTTTCCTAACAGAATACTTTTCTTACTGTCAGCTCCCTCTGTGCTCGCTACCATGTTCCAATATCTGCAAAGTCAGAACTCATGGTATTATAATTGTGATGTATTTAATATAGTAAAACATGTGATTTCTTTCAATAGCAGGAGTCTGGTAAAACCCCAAAATACCGAGTTCCTTGGGCAGAGGGAAGTGTTGGCACAGCTTTGCAATTTCTTCTGCCTGAACTTCAGAATGGTTTCATTTACGATGCAGTCTCGTTTTCCAGCAAGGCGCTTCCTCTGCTACAGGACTTGTAAGTGCAGTAAGTGACACCCAGGCTGCTGAATGCAACACTCAGTCCTATTCCGAATAGGACTTGGTAAAAGACCAGTGGTCCCCACTCCTGCTGGAGTAAATAGCCTTGAAGTGATCTGCTTCCCTGAGGAACTAAGGAGGTGTGGAGATCCTAAGCTTTCCAGCATCAGCTTTGGACAGAGGAACTCTTGAAATATTTTTTCTTTTTTTAATTCCAGGGGGCTTAGCTAACCACACCAGTAGCTATACCATCCTTTTGGGAAACCTGTTGCCTACTCTCCTGTTATCTTTTAAAAACCAGAAGTCTTCCAGCAGAAGAGTAGCAGTTATTAACACCTCCCAGCTGTACACGTGAAGAGCAAAAACGAGATCGTTTATTTTGAGTTAAACTCTGAAGATCCTTCTACCCAAATGACATCTTGGTTACAGCAGGTTTCTCTCTGTGTTAGAGAGAACAAGGCAAGAAGGGCCAGGGCATTAATGCTTTTTAGAAGTGCTTTCCACAATAACCAAAGACCTACAGCCTGTACATTTAGCTCTCCTTGCAGAACTTAGGGCAGATAACTCCATTCTCAAGGAGGGCTGATATTCTCACTGATTATATTTGGCACATGATAAAATTCCAGAAGAAAAGCAGCAATGTTGTGTGACAAAAAGAATAAACGCATCAAACTAGGTTCATTATACCCCAAAACTTAACATGGAGAATGGATTTAATGGAACTGGGAAACTATTACTGTACATAAACATGAGTGAATATGGAATCTGTTACTACATTTTGGCCCTTACATTTGGAAGAAAAAAAAAAAAATACTTAAGGATCCATGGTAGGTCAGTGTGGTAAATCACACAGGACCTGAGAGCTGAGAAGTTTTGTCCTTGTTTTTGTCAGAGTATTGATTTGAGTACGAGATTTCTGATCATAGGGAACAAACACATCCATCTACAGTGAAACTAATGGTTAACTTTAGCATCCAGGTTATTTGCTTCTGCTAATAATCTGCAGTGAAAGCCTTGAGTGCAGGCTGCAATTAAGCTGAAATGCACAGTAGTAGGATTTTAAAAAGTTTGCTAGTTAATTTTGGAAATACCTTAGATGTGTTAAGAATTTACGTGAGCAGAAGGTAGATATCTGAACACAACTTGCATTTTAAATCAGTTCAGTGGCTGAGTTTAACATTTGTTTAATAAATAGGTTGCTTCACCACGTTTTACAAGATTACTGAGTTATATCACAAGCCCTTACAACCCACAATTAATCTCAGATTAATTAATTAATCTCAGAACAGGAAAACAAGTTTTTGTGCTTTTATAGTTCTCAACTGTCTTCTCAGATTTGGCTGAATTATTTGTCTAAATAAAAAGAATTCCCTATGCACTTGCAAAAATGGTCAGCTTTTATCAGAAGTTGGTTTGTCCTTTCAATAAACTACTGAAATCAATCACTCTGCTACCTCTGTTTTCTTAAAAACCCTCATGACAAGTGTTTGGTATGCAAAAATACATGAAGTAAGTTTTAATAATTTACTCCTGTATGTATTTCAAATGTAGTTTAAAGAAAAATGATTTAATACGAAATGGAAGGATTCCACGTTTAGCAACCTTCATTGTGCTCCATTTAAATACAGGGGTGGATTTTCAATTCCCATGCGGTGTATCCAAACAAACAAAAAATATTTAAGAGGGCAGCTACATCATTTTCTTACTTAAGTAGTGCAAGATTTACTGTTTCTTTTAAATTTAAATAAATACATTTAAAAGCATTACGAGCATGTTTTAAAAGGTAACTACACTACCACTAGGAGTGTTTTCTAGACTAATAGTTGTCTTGTTAACAAGTTTGATCTTCATTTTTGGTGTGCAAACCAGAACATCCAGTTTTGTTTTGTACTTTTCACACTGGACACAGCTTTGACATTTGGACTCAGCAGCGACAGGGAAATTTTGACCATATATAGTTTGGGAGCCTTAGCACTGTTTGTTAGTTTAAATTCCAACAGTAAAGGAAGTTGGCCCATGCCCTTTAGGTATTCATTAATAAATACTTTACACGAGTTTCAGTTATTTTATAGCTGCATATGAAAGTTTCCCACAGCGAGAGACTGACATATAATGAAAAACACTGGAAAAAGTTCACATTAATGTTTGAAAAAAGCTTTCTAATCGTGAGAGAAGAGTAAAAATGAACTGATCTGACACAGTTTTCTAATGAAACAACTGATAAATGCTGGTCAACCCTTTGCAAAAAAGAAAAACAACAAAAAACCCAGGAGGGGTACATTATCCTAGCACAAGAGAATTGCTGAGGTAATTTCATCTCCAAGGACAATACACAAAACACCGCAGGGGGAGATTTTTCAGCTGTGCAAACCCATTCCTTTCTGGAAAATTACTCTGGAGTTGCATTCAAGTAACTTAGTTCTGTATAGACAAAGTCTCTTACAGCTTCAAAAGCAGCACTTACGAGACAGTCTCTGGTATATCCTCTGGCTTTTTGAAGTGACCTGCCCACAACAGAAACCTCCTGTCCCACTCTGTGGGCTTGTACCCAGGCACCCCCGAAGCAGATCGACCTGGAAAACGCCAACAAAACGCACAAATAAAGACAAAATAACAAAACCACCAAAAGCCCCAGTCAGAGAGGCTGGAGGGTCAAAGCTGTGACAAAACCAGTCAGGGTGAGCAGTGCAGAACTCTAAATGCGATTGCCAGAGGTACTCAGAGAATGAAATGTGTATCACAGATTAATGAACATGTAAATATGGATTAAACTGAAAGCCAAGTCCTTCCCAAAACCTTTGTATCTGCAGGTCTAAATATGCAGAAGCTGCTCCACTAAGCTTCTTTAGGTGCTGCTTTTCTATTTCATTTAAATAGGGTTAAAGAAAAAATCAAATGGAGCAGCTCTAGAAAAGCCACATGCTGCACAATAACAATGAAAGCCAATATAACATCACAGAATGTTAACTTTTTCAGGCAGTGTAAGATTTTAAATTATCTGAAGGGATAAATAAACAGCTGACCATAAGCAAAGATTGGACACATAATTTTCAGGTCAGTCTTTCAAACTCCATATACAAAATACTCATAATTTAACAGGGGAAGCTTTTAATGTATAACATACCATTAAGAAACAAAGTGCAAGATAGACAGCTTTTTCCTTTTCAACCACAGGCAGTATCCTGTATGGCCATGTTCTCCCTCATGGATTCATGAATTATCAAGGAAGTGGGGTGGATACAGTTTGCTGATAACACCAGGTTATTCAAAATCATGAAGAGGGCTGAGCCCAAAATGCGACAGGCTTCCGAACCCAGAGTCAATGAACTGGCCCGGGAACTCCCTTGTCCATAAACAGGAAGCAATTCCAGTTCCCACACAAATGACAGACTTTGCTCTCGCTCATGAATCGTTACCCTGAGCAAAGCCTTGGGGTTTCACAGTGGTGTTGGCAAGATGCTCAGCAACAGAAAGAAAGGAGTGTGACTGTCCATGATCAGGGACTCAGACAAACACAAGGGCATTGCTGTGCCTCTGTAAAACCGTGACTCCAGCTTTTTGAAAAGCATGGGAAATACTTAGAGGGAGCAGAAATAGAGCAGGCACAGGGAACACTGTCAGGACAGCCACAGGTCTGGAATGGTCATCATGTAGGAAACAGACTTGTTTCTGTTTCCGTCTAAGTGTCTGACACCGTGCAAGTGTCACAGACTGAGACCCTTCGGCCTGGCAAAGCAGTGGCTGGAGCTCTTGAACCCAGCAGAGCACTGCAGGAGACACTGGGAGTGTGGGTTATGATGAGGTCTTGGCTTGGAAGGGGGGCTGAACAGAGAAAAATCAGATTGTAAAAAAAGTGCACATTGGGTTAAAAATCAAACACACAGCTGTAGCTGAGGAATTTCTTCTTAGAGAAGAAATTCTTAGGGCATTTTAGTATCCACATTCTTAGAGAATGTGGATACTAAAGAACTTCAAGAAACTGAGCAAATTTGTGGGAAAAAAAAGTCCAGTGAGGACTATTAAACAGCAAGATGCCACCTCTGGGGCGGCAGTATAGCAGAACCCTCTTCCCATTGACTTCCTTAGGTTCTTGCTGTGGGTCACCATTCCCACTTCACAAGAACACAGGGGACTTCCTTTACTGGCCCCTGCTGGAGACATCAGTTTTAAAGAGACTTTAGTCCTGCCCAGTACAGCTGATTCATGTTTTTAACAGAGTCGTGCCGAATGCTTCACCTCTGTGTGTTCCTTGCTCCTGCATGGCCGGGCCATAAGGAACCTGTGACACAGGGAGCACAGGAAGTGTCCCATATACAGTGAAAAAATGGCCTGAGCTTTCCCTGAGCAGCTCCACCCTTCGCCATGACCAATTCAGACTCTGCCCTGCAGTTTTTGGAACGGCTGGAGCTGGCTGCACTCTGAAACTGCCAAAGTCTTTCAGCTCACACAACATTCCTAAACTATTCATGTTTACAGTGGGGCTGAGCAGGCAGCTCCGAGCAGAGGAGCCCTGGTGTAGGAGTGTGCACTAGATAAGGCTCTGGTGCTCTGCTACAAGGTGAAAGCTCTGTGACCGTCACAAGTGGAGATATTGACCCCGGCTTTTTGTTAGAAAACAAGACTTCACCACAATTAATGCTCCATTTTTCAGTCCAATAGACCAGAACTCTCACAAAATCAGGGATATGAGCATCTATGCCAGCCAAATTCCTGTTCAGATGATTGTAGCGTGGATATTCCATGGCATGAAACATTCCATGACCTTATTAAAGACTCTTACCCTTTGGCTGAAGGTCTTGCTGGGGTTTAATGCACAGCCTTCTGCTTATCTTCAGGTCCACTCCCTCAGTCAGTCTCAGAACTGAGGGAATATTTCTTCCCAGCAGTTTAATAGCCCTATCTGGAAGAGAAAGCAGAGGAAGAAAAAAGGCCAAATTTAACTCAGAGCGGGAGAAAGCGGGAACCAGCTTTTCAGTGGAAGCATTTGGGGGTTTTTTAACACAAGAGGAAAAAAAGAAAGAAAACCAATAGGGACAAATGAAGGCAAGAAGTACCAGATTTAGTTATAACAGCCTACCAAAGAAATTAAAACTTGTTTATAAGGTATGCCTTGAGCTGGCTCTGTAATCTTACGTAGAAAAATGTGAACACAAATTAATTTAGGAAAAAAAAAAATAAAAGAATGCAAGAGAACATCCTTCCAGCAATGTCTACAACACACCACACATCACAGTTTCCAGGAACTCATCTATACATATGCTTCAGATACACTTTGGAGGGTGCTATTTCAAAGACTGCACACCAGCATTCTACCAATCTTGTTACATCCCAAGAGCATTGACAGAGTCAAGTCAAAAAAGCAGAATCTTTAGAACTGAGAGGTAACTACCTTGTTGTGCATTAGAAAAGGCCAGGGCACCTTATCTACAAACACATACTTTAAAGAAGGTGTTTTAATGCATTAATTAATATAATGAAAAAGTTCTGGGAAAAAACCCCACAACCACGCAAACTAACTCAGAAAGGCAAAAAGCGCATTTCTAACAATATAAAATTACTTCCTTTTTTCCTTCGTTATACTGTCTGAAGGTGTCCCTCCTAAGGGCCTCTACTTTCCAAGGTATAATACACTCCCGCTCTGAAAAACCTGCGATTTACATTTACAGGCGACACCCCCAACGAAACCGGACCCTTTCCAGGCTCCTTAGGGGCGCGGACCCTCACGCTCGGCTGCGCTCCCGCCGCAGCTCCGGCCGGGCCGCCCCGCTCCGCGCTCCGGGCCGGCCCCTCGGGCTCCCGGGGCGGAGGCGAACCGAGGGCGGCCCCGGCCCGGCCCGGCCCGGCCGCTCGCCGCCCCTCACTCACCGGCGCGGCCCCACATGGCGCTGCCTCGGGCCCGCTGGGCGCTGCTCAATGTCACCGCTGGGCCCCGCCCCGGGCCCGCGATTGGAGGGAGCCGCGCCGCGGGGCTCTCGGGGCCGCCGGGGCCGGCACCGCCTCCGGTGGGGCGGACGGAGCTCTCCCAGCGGCTGGAGGAGGCCGAGGAGCCGCGAGGCCGCTGCCGGCGGAGATGCCCGGCCGGGGGCCGCTGCGCCGGGGGCCGCGCTCCGGCGGGTCCCGCCCCGCTCCGCCCCGCGCGTCATCCCGGCTCCCCGCCGGATTGGGCCCCGCCGCGCCCTCGGCCGATCCAGGATGGCGGCGCCCAGCGGAGCCGCGAGCTGCGAGGACTTCGCCGAGTTCCAGGTACCCTCGCGGGGCGGACGGGCCGGGCCGGGCCGGGCCGGGCGCTGCCGCCGCCGCCGCCTCCCGCGCCCGCGCCCCGCGCGCTCCCGCCGCCTCCCGGCGAGCGGCCCCGCGGGAGCGCGCGCCCCGTGCGCGAGGTCACCCCGCTGGTGCGGCCGGCGGGAAGCGGCGGGAGGGGAGCGGGAAAGGAGCGGGGTCCGGCCCGGCCCGGCCCTGCCCTGCCCTGCCCTGCCCTCATCCCAGCGGCAGCGGCGGGGCCGGGAAGCTCCCCTGCCCGCGGGTGCCTTTCCCGGCACGGAGCCCCGCGGGCGGCGGGAGCTCCGTGAGCGCCTCCGCGGCGTTCAAGGGAGCGTGAGGGGCGGCCGTGCCTTCGGCGGGGCGAGCGGGGCGCAGGCCGGCGGGGCCCTGGAACCCGCCTGGTTCTCGAAGGCGAAATCCCAGAACATCCTGAGCAGCTGGGGACCGTCGGGAATCACCGAGTCCCGCTCCTGGCCCTGCGCAGGACGCCCCGATGGTCCCACCATGTGCCCGAGGGTGTCCAAACACATCTTGAACTCTGTCGGGCTTGGTGCTGTGACCGCTGCCCTGAGGAGCCTCTCCCAATGCTCAGCCACTCTCTGTGTGAAAAACTTTTTCTTGAGATCCAACCTAAGCCTCCCCCAGAACGGTGCAGGGTTTTATTCAAAGTTTGGCGCAGGTCGTGCCCAGTTTCCTGTGTGGAAGCCGGGACGGGACTGGGCAAAGGCTCTTCAGCCTCTCCTGCTGCCTGCATGGAGGCCGGGGGACTGCAGGGAGCATGAGTTACCCCTGCTCTGGTCTTTGCTGCCGAGGAAACTCTGTGGTTTGCAGCACATACTCCCAGAGGTGGGATTGTTCCTTTGGTGTGCTTCCAACTCTTTGTAAGGAATCCTATTTAGTTTCTATTAAAATGCTTAACTATGCTTTTTTTTTTTTTTTGTCATAGGCTTTTCTGAGAGATATAACCAAGTATTTCTCTTTTTTAATACAGGAGCTGCTCAGGGTGATGAGGACAATCGATGATAGAATTGTTCATGAATTGAACACTACGATTCCAACAGCTTCCTTTGTGGGGAAGGTTGATCCTGGCCAGACGTGTAAAGAGCTGTACGAGTCTGTGAGTGTGCACACCTTCCACTTCCAGCTCCCTTCCTGCTGATTTGTTGTGTGCAGTAGCCACCAGTAAAGCATCCTCAGTGTCTGAGGAAAATGCTGCCTTGGTAGAACCTGCGCTGTGCATTCCTAACTGTCCTGCTCAACATCTCCACACAGTGCTTCAGTTTAAAACCGTGCAGGGAAGTTCTTTGTTCTGCAATACTGATCCTTTGAGGATCTTTTAAAAACAGTGCTTGCTTTTCCTGCTGCTCTGCAAGACTCCTTCCCATGCTTACCTAAGAGCAATAACAGCAGGATAGCATGAGTTGAGAGTAGCTGCTGCTCTTAGCAGTGTTGTTTCCCATGTGTGGATTATGAATTCCAAGGGATTTCTATAGAACAGCAATACCATGTCTTCAGAAAATGTCTCTTTAAACTTAGGAGGGTTTTATATTCTGATGAGTCACTGTGACTTCCCTTCTCTCCCCACTTAGTTGATGGGTGCTCACACTACTAGAGAAAGAATCATCAAAAACTGCATCTCTCAGACTTCCGCTGTAGTGAAAACTCTCAAAGAAGAGAGGGAAAAGGTCCCTGAAGATGCAGCATTATTAAAGCAACTCAGGAAAGAGCAGACAAAGGTGAGTGGTGAAACCTTACAGTGGAAGAAGTGGGCACCTTTCCCAAATGGAAAGACCAGTGTGATGGAGAGAACCTGAAGTGGATCCTGAGTCGAGCAGTCTTTCCCAAGGTTCTTGTTGGCTCTTGTTGGGTCTTGTGAGAGTTATTTTCCCAAGGCCTCAAGGCAGAGAACTGCTTTTATCCTGCAAGTGGAGCATTTCCTGAGATTCTTTCGCACAAAAGCTGTAGAAAAACACACATTCTTTCCCATGGTGGATTCTAACCTTCACTGATTGACACCACTGAGGCACAGCTTTAACTTCCCTTCCTCTCTACAAGATGCTCCCAGGCAACCTTGAATTCCACTTACACAACATTTGTGCTGTTTGGTATTTCTTGGATTAATATTTGGAGTACCTTGTGATGATGTGAGAGAGACTTCTGGGTTTGCATATGCAATTCTAATGTGCAAATGCCCTCTCAACCTTCTGGCCAGTGGCTGGAAAGTGCACTAGACCAGAGGTGATCAGAGGGGAATGAGTATCAGAAGTGGAGGAAGGAGCCCCACTGAAGTTCTCACCCCACTTTCAGAGCCCTTTTTGTAAGGAAAAGGAGACTGAGAGAACCGTGTGGCAGATGAGCAGTTTTATTCTTAAAGCCTCACTTATTGAACTGCTAACAAGCATGGATATTAGTTTGGAGATCTACAGTGGTAGCTTAGTATTTTCTACAAATTTTGTAAGCAGAGCCAATCCTTTGAGCCCGAAATCTCTCACTGAAAACACTGTGAGGATCACAATGACAGTATTTAATGATTGGAGGTGGCTTCAAAGGTTAAAAGCAATCCATGATTTAGAAACAACTCAGAATGTTTTTATGAGATCACCAGATTTGTATTTGGACCTTATGGATCCCCCTGCTTTTTTTTTTTTTTTTTTTCTTTTGGCTCTCCAAAACACAGAGAGCTATGTTTTTTCTACAAGTCAGAAAAGCTATCTTGACAGAACATACCCTAGTTTTAAGAGTGGGAATTTCAAATATCTATTCACTTGCTTGCAATACAAATTTCTTTTCCCTTGTTATGTGTGTTTCTTATCCTGCTAGTTGTACAACGTGGAGAACTTCATGCAAAATTATTACTTCAGGGTCACTGAATGAGCAAACTTGGAGCAGTAGTTTCTTTGAACTGCTAAAGATTCTCTGAGGGTTTTTTTATAGAGACTTCCCCTGATTGTCCAGTCACTCTGGATGCTGGATTGTTATTTCAAGGAGACTGAAGTCCTGTTGAGTTGGGGAAAGTACATCCAACAAGTATAGCGTGTATCTGTGTCCCTGGATATCTTACTTGAAAGGTTTCTAGTGGGATTGCTGTCTTGGTTTGCACCTGTTCACCAGGCCTCGGATTGGAACCATGTATTGAAAATGGTTCTTTGTTGTGTTAAAGTCTCCAACAAGAATACATCCTAAATTTGGGCAAAAATGGGAGATGCTTCTTAAATCTTCTATTGCTTCAGGACCAAATCACCTGAACACAAGTGTCAGAACAGCCCCTTGGTGTTTCTAATAGGTGTGAAACAAAGAGATTCTTACCCTTCTCAAGGGATCAAGTGAGTGCTCAAGAACTGTATATTGGTGGTAGTTCCTGCCAGAGCTTTGGCATCTGATTTGTCCTGCAGTGATGACATAAAATATGAACTGCCAGGCAGCAGTTCAGACAGCACGAACAACACGTGGTCAGACTGCACACCCTGTTTGGTCAGCGCACTGAGGAGATGGCAGATGAAACAGAGAGGGTCTGTTCACAACTTGAAATCCAGAATCGTGGCCGGATTCCTAGCTTTGCTGCCAGCTGCATATATGACTGTAATAATGCAAGAGTGGCAACTCAAGGCTGCAGAGCTAACCCCAGCCCTGGAATCCCCTGTGCTGAGTGCTTGAATTAGGTGCAGTTATTTGTGCCTGTGAAGCCATCAGTGTTAATCAGTTAATTGCTAGCAAATCTTGATGGACATTATTTAGGAATAAGTAATGAGTACTCAGGACCCACTGCCAGGCTGGCTTTGTGAGTCTGCCTTCACTGTGCCCGTGCAGATGGGTGTGTGCCCTAGGGCTGACTGGAAGGGCCAGGCTCCCAGGGCGATTACACATCCTGCCCTTTGGTTTGCACCATCAGAGGAGGCGTGCCTCTGGTGCTGGGGTTGGGAGCTGGAAAGTTGCATTGGTAGTAAAGTTGCAGGGAGACCTGTTTGACAATAACCTTTTATCTGTTATTTTCTGCAGTTGAAATTGATGCAGTCGGAGCTGAATGTTGAAGAAGTGGTAAACGACAGAAGCTGGAAGGTACTCAGTCATTTAACAGGGATGGTGTTCTGTCCCAACAGACAGTCCTCTCTGGAGGTGTGGGACTGGTGCCGTATGAAGCAGGTTAACCAGAAATAGATGAGGGCAGTGCGGGGGGAAATGCTTCCAGTCAGTCATTTTCCCAGTTCTGGGTGCAGAGATGAAAGCTTTTTGGTTGCATGGCCAAGGGAAGAAAAGCATCTGATTTAGTGGGGAGGAAGGACTGTGGATTATTCCCTGTGTCTCTTTCTCCCCCTTGCCAGTGGCTGAGCACTTTGTAGGCTTTTCTATGGCGATTTCTCTGAAAAGCTTTGCAGGGCCTCTTAACAGTGTCAGAGAGATGGGTCTTTCACATTTGCCCGTATCTGGTGCTGATCACAATTCTGAGCAGAGCCCACAGGAGGGTGAGGCTGTGGAAGTTGAACCTTTTCCTGGTGGAATTTCTTCACGGCTGAATGGACACTCCCTGGTGCAAAGGGCAGCCGTGCTGTTGCTCTCCTGTGTCAGCAGAGGGTGCAGATCACCCTCTGAATTGATGGCCCCGAAGTCTGTCTGGTGATTTTAACACTGAGCCTAAATTCTGAGGTGGCTCTATTGTGTCACTGCAGCATTTCACATCTGGCATCCTTTTCTGGTTTGGTGTAGCTTTTCAGAGCTTTCAGTACTGCAGAGAGAACCTCTCTCCCTCTCTAAATGCAAAAGGGATTTGGCAAATAGCTAGTACCAGCTGCACCTTCCTTTTTAATCCCTGCTTCATGATTGTAGTCCCCTAGATTGCACCAGCATAAAACCAATACAGCTCTAAGTCTTGGGTGTTCGTCAGTAACCTCAGAGCAGGCTGATGAAATGAGCATTTACACATTTTTTCCCCGTATGCTTTGCCATGAGTACACCTCTGTACTGTCCCAAAAAGCTAAGCATGCACTTCAGTTTAATTTTAAACCTGCTCAGATCTGACTAAACAATGCCACAGCCTTAACAAGAACATGCTGCTGGTCACCAGGGGCAAATATTTCACAGTGACTCTGCTATAGGGGAACAGCCCCCACCCTAATCTTCATTCTGGAGCACCAAATTGAGTAATGATCCCAGAGATTTCTTGTAGCTGCATTAAGCTTTTACTGGTGATAGAACTGTCTGATTTTTCCTGGAGAGTTTATAAGCAGTGAGGTGTGCATGGTGCAGGGGTACTTTAGCCTGCTAGTGTATTCCTCAGCTAGTGTTCAGAGTGGGGCTTGAAGAGAGAAATATTTCTGGGTTTTATCTTCAGCTTTGCTGTCCTGTGCTCTGAATATACACACAAGTGCCTCCTTTAGCTGCCCATAAAAATGCCACTGATGGGATTAGAACCAGTCCTGGTTGCAGATCGAATGCAATTTGTTACATGGAAGTGATTACTGGTGTGCAGGCTGCTGTTCTACTGTTGTGGACTTCTGGTTGGGAAGTACACTTGTGTATTGCCATTAATCCTAAACAGCTGAAAACTAATTGGAAAAATCTGATGAGGAAACAGTTTTTTAAACACTGGCTGACTGTAGCAATAGTGGCATACAGAAGGATGACTTCAGAGAAACCACTTTAGAGAAATGCTTGCAAATGAATTGACTTTCAAACAAGACACTTGCATTAGTCTCTGTCCAGCACCTCCACACTGGAGTTTATTGTTGGAGTGGTTTATACAAATACATAAAAGCCAGCAAAATCAAACTTTTGTGTAGTAACATGAATTTTAAGGTTTCTCAGCCATTGCTTTTCCTGAAAAATGTCTGAAAAATGAACAGCACTTCACAGGTAGACCAGTGGAGTTAAGTGGCCTGAATAACACACTGAGATCTGTGAGTTAATGATCCTAAAAGAAGGAGGCAGTCTTACTGTTAGTAAGACTGCAGTGTTGATCTTCCTGACACAGGCTGTGTCTTTGATTGTTGAAGATACTTTGAAAGTTAGCATGATAGCCAGCAACTGGTGTGTTGTTTGATGCTAGAGACCCTTTAGAGAGTATTTCCAGCACCCTTTTAGACATACATGCCATTAAAATGTCATTAACAGACAATGGACAAAAAAAGGTACAATATGTTAAGTAGTAAAATGTTTCTGAATTGGACTTGCTGTTGCTTTTAAACTTCTACAATTTCCTCCTATCACTGATCTCAAACCTTCCCCTTGTCTGAACTCTTCCAGAGGTGTTTATTCCATGTGGCAACATAATGGCCGCACACTTCTGTGTGTGAAAGAAACTATATCACAGCTTTTGTTTTCTGCAGTATGAAGCACTTTGTAATACATGTCTGTTTCTTAAAATAAATTAAATTTGATAGATAGTTGAAAATTACTCCAAAATTGTTGCAATGCTGTAACTAATGTGTGCTCCAGGCTT
This sequence comes from Prinia subflava, assembly GCF_021018805.1. Taxonomy (NCBI): domain Eukaryota; kingdom Metazoa; phylum Chordata; class Aves; order Passeriformes; family Cisticolidae; genus Prinia; species Prinia subflava. Next base: position 19,249,064 of record NC_086249.1, read on the forward strand.
CACTTTTGCTGAAGTTGCCATAGGTTCTGAACTGTGAATAAGATCAGCTGTAGAAGATTCTAGGAAGATAGAGCTTGAAACAGTGTATTTATATAAAGTGTTAGATAACTAAAAATTACAAGATCACTCACTTTGCACATAAAGCCAATGGGAGAGTTCATGAAACTTCATAGCCTGATGATCACAGGCTAATGATTTGGGTCTGCCAAATCCCTGGACGGCTTGGCAAAACATGCTCTTGTGGGAATGCTGATGGGACATCCAACTCCTGCCAGAGCCTCAGCTTGGTGCCAGGTGGTGCTTGTGTCACCTTCAGGACTCGTGCTGAACAAGTTTGGATAAAAACTGATAAATAACTAAATGGCTTGTGAAGAGCACCTGCAGCCTTGGTGGGAACCTGTGTGTTTCACTTTGGATTCAGGCTGCCTTACTTTAAATAGTCACCTTTCTTGGCCCTCCTTAGGGCAGGCCGGCAGCAGCTCAAGCTAAATACACACGATCCTCAGTATCCAGTTCTGGAGGCTAAATTTTACCCAGAGAAGGTGTCAGAGGTGAGTGAGGCTGTGCCCTTTGCAGGGAGTGCTGGCAGCACTGGCACAGGCAGGCAGATCACTGAAGTGTGCATGTGGCTTCCAGGAGCCCTTGCCCCTCTGCTTGGCCATCATGCCAATGTAAAATGTGCCTGGTCAGGAAAGACAGGAATGCAGCACCCAGATTTGAATGCCAGAGTGAACCTAGCAGAACACAACTATTCAGGAGCCTTCCAACGATTATTTCCCTCCCTTTTAAAAACAAAAAGACATCAGCATTTTTGATGATAACAGATGATAACAGGATTAAGAATCTGCATTATCTGAGGGAGAACACTTAGTGCTTTGCAGTCTCCCAACATCAGCCTGCAAAACTTGGATTTGCTAAGCCAGGAGAGAAGATGAATGGAGATGGATGTCTTGGCAAGTGCCATTTATTGATACCTCAGAGCTGGGCAGCTTGAGATGGGTGCTACACGAAGAGGTAGTTGCCTGAACTGTCTGTGAAGTTCTGCTCATTTCCTGGATGGAGCTGATTCACTTTTGCTCTTCTGTTTTGGTGTCTCAGGTATTTAATGAGCGGTGCCGAATTCACTACAAGCCTCCGAAGAGTCAATGATGATGTGGGGTATTTTCCATCAAGGTGGTCCGTAACTGTGAGAGCCAAACTGGAAAGAGACCTTGGGTGAGCTGAATTGGGACCCTCCAGAACCAGTAGAACCCAGTCTTGTTTTGTTTTGGACCTACTTAGCTGAATTCTCAAGCCTGAAATGATTCTCCTGTAATTAAGAGAAAACAACTCATCTTTTGTACAAAATATGTGAACAAATGAGTTTTATAGTATTAAACAATTTTCAAACAGAGTGCAAAACTGGCATCTTTTTTGAACTTACACAGCTTCAGTGATCCCAGAGGGGAAGAAACAGTAAAACCCATCATGAGCAGGGAGGACAAGGCTTTCCCTGAGCTGGTGCCTGCTAAAATATCAGTGAACACGGTCTTTTTGTGGCAACAATCTGCTGAAGTCTGAAAGGAAATAAAAATTGTAGACTGATCAGCAAATGTAGTAGGTTCAGCATCAGTGAAAGTAAGAAGTAACCAGCCTTGTTCTGAACTGCTCAACACAAGCAGCAGTGGTTAAGAGTTATGTGTGGGTGAAGGTTTGCCATTGCTCCTGCATTGCTGACAGGCAGAATCTGTTGCTTACTGCCCTTTGGTCTGTGTTCTGGAGTTTTCCTTTATATAGGGAATGTGGTGTCGATTAAAACCACTTTGGATTGGAGCTGAAGATGTGTCTCTGGCCATTTGAGAATGAGACTGTCCAGGGACTCTTTTTTGTCCCTCCCTCTGAACCTTTAATATTAGTTCTAAAGGTGAATTGTGTTTGAGCTGAGGAAACAGCTGTGCATATATCTGATCCTGTTGGTCCTGGCCATGGGTGTTGTGTTTAGAAAGCTTTAATGCAGCACCCCTGCAGTAACACAGCATTTAAAGGCAGATGAGTAGGAGGAAAGCTGAATTGCTGTGATTGCACCTGTATATTTTACTTTTTATTTTGTAGTTATCTCAGATAGGCTGACAGTCAAGTGACAAGGTCTGTGTGGTTGCCAGCTGATCTGATCTTAAGAACCACTGAACCTAAACAGAGCCCTAAAAGTACAGGCCCTATCTTGCAAACACTTTGGAATTCAGCAACAGCAATGAAATTACTGGATATACTCTCATATCCCTAAAGCTTCGCATATACAGGGAGTGGGAAATCAATGAAGGAATGTACCTGTGTTACTGAGAGCTGGCAAAGATCTGTGCAGCAGCATCTGTTTTACAGTTGTTTGTGCAGTAGAGACTCAAACTGCTTGGAGGCCTTTTAATTTTAGGCACCAGGGTCATTTAATCTCACTTTTTTTGAGAATGAGGTAGAAATATATTTTAAGTCTTTGAGGATGTAAATCCTAATGTTAAAACTTCTTTTTTTTTCCTTTTTTTCTCAAGGTACTGCAACTGCTTTATGCAGAACTTTGAGCTGAAGTACTCATTCTTGAAGATTTCTCATTGTTTTTCTGCAGCTCTGAAAGCAGAAAATGTGTTTGTTCTTCAGTTGTTAAATTCTTATAATACTTATGATTGTTTATCATCAAAGTGTAAATTAAATACTGCTCATAACTCTGGGCTGAACTGGCACTAATGAAATTTCAACAAGAGATGATGGTCAATTAATGAGATGTTGAAAACAGTAAGTTTTGATTTCAAAGTTGGTACTTTAATATTGACCTCTAGTCTAAAATATTCTCTCCAGGGCTTGGATCAACTGCAAGGACAAATTTTCCTTTTAAGCCAGTTGTACAATAGAAACTTCTATGAGTGTGTATAGACTTGGATCAATAATCTTGAAATGCAATTTTTTATTTCTGTATAAACTAGAGATCATAATGAGAATTAATCATTGTCTTCCTCTATCCATCCAGATGTTTGCTCAGCTGTTGTGGAAAGCTTCTTCACTTAAGCAGATTCTGTGATAAATGACCTATGAAATGGATGTGATACACAGATTTTTTTTTTTCTGCATTTGTTAGGAGGAAACTATGTTTAAAAACCCCAAAACCCACAACCCCAAAAAATCAGCCCAACATAGAGTTATTTTCAGTTTGAATATAAGGCCAAGCAAGTAGTCCTGTACAAACCTGAGTATGAAAAACTGATGCCATGAGAAGACTCCTAAGTGCCCAACCTCCCTTCTTGGGGCGTTTGCAGCTTGCATACAGAGGGTTGCACTAAGACGTTGAATTGCTTTATTTAGTTTGAGCACAGAGGGCTGTCTCTCACAGTAGTCCATGGCAAAGCAGGTGCTCAGAGGCTGTTTGATGTTGCTGCTGAGCTCCATGGAACACGAAGGTGAGTACATGGAATTGCATGCCAGGCTTCGGGCGCGGGGCAGGAGAAGGCGGCTCCGCTGGTCCCTCAGTGCCTCGGAGCTGTGCGTGGAGCGGGGTGTTTTGGCGTGTGGGCAGAGGGCATTGGTGTGAGCTGTGTGCCACGCTGAACCTCTACAGGCAGGTAAATTCTGTGGCTAGGGATGCCTGAGGATTCAAGGATCCTGTTTAGTCAGGGATTGCACCTTGCTTCAAGGTTACCATTGAGGTGGTTACAAAATTACTGGGCTGTTTGCTGTCATATGGGGGTCAAATAGTGGACCTTATGAACAGCAGGATTTCATCCTTTCTCTGGTTTTAACTTCTGTTTCTGCAAGTAAATGCCTGTGTCCAGAGTCCTGTGGGTGCCTTGCCTCCTCTGCTGGGGCTTTCCCATTGCCTGCAAGTGGTGAACAGAGGTGGGCAGATCCCACTTGCTTGGAAAGTCCTCTCAAGCTTGTGCACCTTTCCTCCTGTGAAATAGAGGTGTTCTTTTTCTACCATTCAGTGCTGTTGTCTTCTGCAGCCTGTAGGCATGAAAGACTGATGAAACAGGTAACTTCTTCAGAGAGTATTTTTAACAGTAGATTTCAGTTGTCTTGAAGCAGACTGAGAGGAAGAGGCTCAGCATAGGCTGGGTATGAGAACTTTGTGCTGCTGAAGGTCAGGTTCCTGTTGATCCTTGTTCATGTACAATGTCAGAAACCTTTCAAAATCAGGATGGGTAGCAGCAGGGGAAACCTTTTTTGCAGACCAGCATGTTGAAAATCAAGGCTGTTGTTCCTGTGATGATGAAAACAGATCTTCAGCTGGTATGTAGAGGGTTGCTTTCCTCTAGAAGCTCTTAAAGACATTCGACCATGTGTCGTGTCCAGTCACAATTACTGTCTTGTCACTGTGAAACAGAAGACTGACCTTATGGCTTGGCTTTCACAGTAGTTTCTACAGAGCTGACTTCATTCCTGGTTTAAAAATGACTTGTAAATACATAACCCTGGGGTTTGGATTTTGGTGGAGGCTTTTTTAATATTTTATTTTGTTTGCTTTGTTTTGTACTGGTGTTTTTTATCAACAATAGCTTGCACCTCTTAAAATTGCTTAAACAGGGCCAGGGAGTAGTGGTCTGCAAGAGGTAAAGATCTGTTTCTACTGTGTTGGAATAGTACATGGTGCAAGATGTTACTGGGCTTCAAAGCTGTACAGAATGCCAGTAGTGGTGACCCAGCAGAGATTCTCCAAGACAACAGCAGCACGGTGACTTGAGGGGAAGCTGCCAGCTGTGCTGATGGGAGTGGAGGCTGGCCTGCTACGTGATTCCAGCCATGTCTCTAACACTGCAAGGAGCACACTCACTTTGTTGTGCAAGAGATGGCCTGGGGCTCTCTGTTCTTCTCGTGGCAGTGTTCCAAATCCTGGTTCATTACATCCAAAACTCAGTGTAGAGAGGGGTGGGTGGAGGTGGGGGTTGCCCAAGATAGGGTTGATCAATTGCCTCTGATCATTTTTGATCACAGGTCTGTGAAACGTCAGCACTTCAAAGCTGTTTCATTGAATACTTGTGCAGGATGAGTACTGCATCCCAGTCTTAGAAATATCGCTGGATTTTGGGACAGCCATTAGCACTGCTGTGGAAACAGTCGGATTTGCCTCTGTAAACTTCAGCATCAACTTGCTGACAATTAGTCTTGATTTTTTTCCCCTTCTGCACAACTGTGCATTCCAGGAGGAAAACAAAAAGTTGTTATGCTTTAAAGTCAAAAACCAGCAAACCCAGAAATATGGAGACCAGTGAATGATTTCCACACAACATCTTTAGTTTCACACCTAGAGTCTTTCCAAGATTATAAATTAACCCTCCTAGACTTTGTGCTCAGTGTTGCTAGACAGAATCAAGAGTACTCCAGGAGTGTACTGCTGCCCTGGGGATCTTAGCATCCCTTCCCAAGGAAGTTAGCAGGATCTGTATCCTGGTGAGTGCACAGGTTTATAAAATACCCTGTTTTAGCACTGGTGCTGTGCAGTTTTTGGATTCTCTGATTTCTGGCCTCAGTAAGGTGAGCTGGCTCTTCCAGTTCCTTATCTGTCCTGTCCTGCTGAATAAGACACAAGTGGTGAACCATGGTCAGCATTTGAGTGAATCAGCATCTTACACAAAAGAAGATTTGAGTTGTCATCAGCTTCACGAATAGGGCTCTGAGGAACTCCTCATCTGGAGAGGAGAGGTTGATGAAAGTAGCAAAATTCCAGTTTTAACAGCTGCCTCTCCCTTTATTCCTTCCTTAACAGGAAGGATTTTTCTCTCTGTTCACAAAAATGTTGTCTCAGGACGATTTTTCCTCAAATGCTTTTTGTCCACTTCCACTTGAGACTGCTGGTCAAGTTTGGAAAATTCTGCAATATCTTTTTCAGTAACATGCTGTAATGCTCATCAATACTGTTGAGTGTAGGGCCCCAGTTTCTCAATCTCATGGGCTTTGTACCAATTCCAGGACTTGAAGTCAGATCTTAAGTACTTTTTAACAGTGTCTTGCATCACTTGTTATCTGTGAGAAGGAGGGTCAGTAGTATGGGTAGGACACAGATAAGTTTGTTGCTTTGGCAATAAACCCACCTGCTCATAATAAATTCCCTAATGCTGGTCCCAGCAGAAATGCCCATTACCTGTGTGCAGCACATTCTCATTTCACCTGCTCCCATGGACCTGCCCCTACAGACTAAACAGTGTCTGGTCTGTTGCTGCTTCTCTGGTCCTCGCTCTGGAACAACATTCCTCTCACTTGCTGGTGAGGGGGATGGCAGGAATATTGATGGGGAGTAATTTTTCTGTGGTCTTGAAGTGTTAGTTCTCCCTTCCCAAGGAGGGCTGCTAGCAGTTGACAGCCTTCCCCAGTAGGTTTTGAGCTTTGTACATTTGCATTCATCAATGTTACTGTAAGTGCAGAATGAATACTTCTGACTATATGGTCTCATGTTTCAGTAGCATACGTTGAAATTGGGACAGCTTTTGTGGTTTTTTGATTGTACTCTGTCTTCCAGGAAATTGGCACTAGAGTTAAAAAGTGGATTTTGCTGCACATTCAGTTGCTATTATGATTGCCTGAATGCAGCTCTCAGTTTTATGGGATAGAAGCAGAAATGCCTTATTTGCAATACTCATCTGAAGCTGGGATTGAATTATTTTCTACTTGTGGTGTTGGTGTTTACCTTGGTACCTTTTTGGTCAGGCAGAGGGAAGTCAATTCACTGAATGTAAGATGCCATCTGCTCCCATTTCCCCACTTAGAAGGATATTGAGAGAATAAAATTTCAAGTTGAACAGGACCCATGCTAAGGCAAATCCTGTATCCTTTCCTCTGATCAGGAAAGGTGTTGGGAAATACTGGGTGTGTCTTTGATCTGTTTCCCAGGAGCTCAGCCTAGTCATCTGCACATGGGTGGAGAGGCAAGAGGTTCCAGCTGCAGCCCAAACCAAATCTTTAAGATGTGGGTGACTGGTGGCTGATGTTTGCTTTTCGTTTTGATGTGCAGACCATAAACACTTCTTTAAGTGCTTTTTACATTTATTAATAATACTGCCAGTGCTTTACATTGCTTTTCCCCCCTTTCCCCCATTTGTCTCCTCCAGTTCAGTAATGGTAGGCTCCATGTGTTTGTTGCAGGTCACATGATTCCATGACGTGTGTGTGTGTGTGTGTGTGTGTATATATGTGGGATGCCTGGGGACTCTGCTCAGACCACGCTGAACTTCCCTCTTCAGAGCCACTCATCATTTCAGAGAAGTCACCCGCCACCATGATGCCTGGGGGCTTATCTGACACCAAGCCAGCCACTCCAGAGGTTCAGCACCTTGTTAACCAGGTGAGTTGCACCCTGTCTAGAGATTAAGTTACTTGTGTGCAAAGAGGCCATTCCTGAAGCTTGTGTAAAGCCTGGGAGACCGAGGCAGGTTTTAAACTGAAGAAGCTCATGCTGACAGTGGGAATCCCCTTGGCTGGCAGTGTTTTCTCAGCATTCTGTGTAGGAAGTGTCTTGGTAAGACAGAGACAAACCACTTCTCTGTCTCCTCTCTGTCCGTGGCCAGGCATGGCATTGGCTACCTTCAGTTAATGTCCGTGTGAAGTTCCCAGCCCAGCTCTGCCATGCCAGCAGTGAGGTCACTTGTCTAAATGAGAGCTGGCATACAGGAAGGGAAAAGGTTGTACCTGGTAGAATTCATTCCTCAGTCAAGGACTCCACAGGACAAACCACATGCTAGTATGCAGTAAAGAATTACATATGCAGGACAAAGCTATTTTAAAATTGTGTGTTCCCTGCTGGCATTAAGGGTTTTCTAGAGTCACAGCTGTGATGCAGGGGCTGTTGGTGGGGCAAGGTGAGCTTGGCACAAGGCAGGCCAGTGAGTAGCCCAGTAGTCAGGTGGTTGGTTGCAGACAGTGGTCCTGTCCTGGAGCAGCTGTGTGAGCAGCACCTCTGCAGATCCTCTAATGCCCTGCAGGGCAGCAGCCCTTTTAAAATAAAGTCTAAAATGCATCCTGAGGAATGAAAGGGGAACCATACATGATGGGAAAACTCCCATCTTATGTTCCCACCCACCCAATCATCTTCACCCTTCTGGCTCTGAAAGATGAGCTCTTCTCCCTTTGGCAATTGCACTCAGGCACTCTTGGAGGAAACAAAAATAGGAAGTAGCAGGGCTGAATGCATTGGCCAATGCTGCTGCACACTCTATACCTGATGTGCAGGGCTCCCAGCTCTCCTTTGCTGTGCCACCAAGGACAGAGTTTGCACCAGCATCCTTCCACGTCCTCTGCAATCTTGCACGCTGAGACCAGGCAGCCAAGTACTGTGACAGGGCTCTTTTCTGTAGTGCACAGGAGGAGGGGATAAACTTTAACATCCAGTTTATTCATTAGGAGATACTCCATGTTACACCAGGAGTCTGATTTAGCAGAGTGATACAAATGTACTGTAACTTGATACTGGTCTAAGTTACTCTTAGCAAAATGTAGGAATTGCAATCCCAGTTCCCTGAGGATCCCAGCCTTTCTGCACTCCTGGTCTGTAAAGAAGCTCTGTGTCACGGCACTGGGCATCCTCAGTGACTGGGAAGGGGGATGTGGGTTGAAGTCAGCTCTAGCTCGTGGTTTTCTTCAAAATTCTTTTGTCAAGCCATTTTGTTTTTATACTCAGGATTGGGCAGAGCCATGTGTTCACTCCCCCCATGCTGGTCTGGCTAACTCAGGGGAGTGTTCACTGTCTTTTATTGAACTGGGGGAGTTACACCATCCCATAATCCCCCCCACTGACAGAGCTATTTATCAAAAACACCCTGTGATCAACCTTTGTCTTGAGATAAAGTCAGCTTATTTCCAAAAGTTGTGGTCAGTCACACCCTGCATTATTCCCTCAGTTTCACTGGTGGCATGTCATCCTCCCCAGCTCCTCTGAGCCACCTGGGCCACCTTCCATTGTAGGGCTTTATTAGTCAGTCACAGCTGGGGTCACCACAGCTGGGGACATGTACATTAGGGAGGGCTGGAGTGTGAGGTAACAGGTTAGTCAGAGATGATTTACTGCAGAGCAGAAAGAGAAATTGATGATCTACAGTTATTTGGGGGGCACTGACTGAATTACCTGGGAGCAGTATCACTGTTCCTTCTATGCTGGCAGGAATGTTTGAAGGAGCAGTACTTGCAGAGATCAGAAATTCCCTTTTACCTATGGAGGAGAGACCCTAGCAAGGGACTTGTAGCACCTTTGTGTATTTGCCATTCTTGTTTCCTCATGCTTAAGATGGGACCAGCTGAGGGCTGTGAAATTTAATTAATGAATCTGTGAAATGGCTCAAGCACCATGCCAGATACTGAGCTTTGTTTTCAGTGCTGGACTGTGTTATTTATGGGTCATCAGAAGTCTTGCAGTGCGTACTGGAGGTGAAACCACAGCACTGGGGTGTCCGTGAGCAAACAGGCACTTGAAGATGGGAATGCTGGTTTCAGGCAGTGCTAATGTTCCCAGAGTACAGGGCTCCTACAGAATCTGAAATGTGGATAGCACAATGTTTCTGTTTCATTCCAGAAAAGGACTGATCCTCATTTTAGTGTTCTTTGGTTCTCAGTAGCTGTGGGAAAATGAAAACAGATTGTTCTTTGCTCTTTATTTTCTGCAAGATGAAATTTCTGCCCCATGCTGAGTGCAGGAGAGAGAATGCTTCCTGGTCCTTTCCTCCCTTGCAGAGGCTTTGGTATAGTTCTCTAAGGAAAATATTCCTATGGAAACTTTACACTGGGGAAATCCTGCTACCCTTCCAGCATAAGTGTCACCCCTTCGTGAAGCAGCTCTGTGGGCTTTTATGCTCTGCTGAGCAGAGAAGCAAATCCTGTAATTTCAATGAAGTTGTGAAGAGCGTCTGCAGATCTTGGGATGTCCAAGGTCTGTCTGTGGGATTACATAATTACTTACTTACACTTGTGCCTTGTCTCTAGCCATCATTAGTGAGCTGAGGAATGTTATTTATTTGGTCTCCTTGTTTTACAGCTTTGCCCAAAGCTGAGGAATGTTTTGGGTTTAGGATGCTGTTAGACAAGAGCTTAGGAATGTTACATTCTTTCACCTGAGGATTAAGAAGCTGTTTGCCTGCTTGATTTTACTGAAGGCTCAGTCTGTAAATAACAAATGGGGGACATAGTGGCCAGAGGAGAGAGAGAAAAACTCGAGAGAAGTGGCTTTGGTTTGTTCTGAGAGAGGAATATGGTGCACTAAAAGTTGCCACTTAGGAGCATTCTAGGAGGCCCCTGCCCCAGTCAGCTGGAAGGGTGTTGGGAATTAAAATTTCCCTGGTTTGCCAGAGTTAGCAGCTCCTCGGCTGAAAATACAATTGTCAGTTCCTGGGATTAGAAGCTGCTCAGCAGAAGAGCAGAGTAAGAGATCATGAGGAAGCTGAATGGGATGATAATTTCTGGCTCTCTGGAAACGATCTGGATGCTCCTTGGGTGCTTTCTGTGGCCTTCCTGCTAGGAGCAATGTCATTTGGGAGTGGCAGCCAGCTGTAGGCACTTGTGCTGGGGAAGTAAATTAATTCAGTGCATGCCTGTGGAACAGGTGGGTGGTGAGAAGCGCTGAGGTGCTGCTGCCCCGCCCAGGGCAGCCTGAGCAGGCTGACACTGCCACTGCCCCTCTGCCCAAACTCAGGAATGCACCCAGTCATCAGCATGGGTTCGTGTGCACCCAGCCCAGGAAAGATTGTCTCTGCTTTCTGTGTGGTGCTCATGCAGAGATCATGAAATGGGAGAGTTTTTAATTCTCGGAGAAGTAAGGAAAGGCAACAACAAAACCACTGCCTTGGACTTCTGGAGGGAAGACTTTGGCCTGTTTGGCAGACTGGTTGAAAGAGTCCCTTGGGAGGCAGTCCTGAAGGGCAAAGAGATCCAGGAAGGCTGAGCATTCGTCAAGAAGGAATCCTAAAGGTGCAAGAGCAGGCTGTCCCCATGTGCCAAAAGACAAGCTGGTGGGGAAGAAGACTGGACTGGCTGAACAGAGGGTTTTGCCTGGAACTCAGGGTAAAAAATAGAATTTGTAAGGTTTGGAAGATGGGGCAGGCAACTCAGAAGGATTACAAAGGTGTTGGGAGGTTATGCAGAAAGTCAGAAAGGCAAAACACCTATTAGAACTTAACTCTGGCCTCTGCCAAAAGCAGTGACAAAAGGTGTTCATATAAATGCACCAGCAACAAAAGGCTGATGGCTAAGGAGAATCTCCATCATTTGATGGATGTTGGAGAAAGCATTGTCACATAAAATAAAGGCTGAGGTACCTAAAGTCATCTTAACTGCAATCATTAACAGTCGGACCAGTTGTCCTAAGGGTACCAGCTCCCTGAGCTGGAAGACAGAGACAGGGAACACAATGAAGCTCCCACAACCCAGCAGGAAACTGTGATCTGCTTCTCTACTTAAATCTGTGTAAATCTGTGGGGCTGGATGGAATTCACCTGAGAGTACTGAGGGAGCTCATGGAAGAGCTCTCCAAGCCACTGCCCATGATTTACCAGTGGTCTTGGTGAACCAGGGAGGCCTCACACAACTGGAGTTTGTCTAATTTGATAGCCCTCTAAAAGAACATCTACAAGAATGGCAGGAAGGAGGATCCAGGGAACTACAGACTTGTCAGGCTGACCTCAGTGCAGGGAAGGTCATGGAACAGCTCATCCTGAGTGCCATCACACAGCATGTGCAGGGAAACCAGGCATTCAAGCCCAGCCAGGACGGGTTCATGCACGGCGTGTTCTGCTTGACCAACCTGATCTCTTTCCACGACCTGCCTAGTGGACGAGGGAAAGGCTGTGGATGTTGCCTTCCTGGATTTTAGTAAAGCCTCTGCTTTTAACCAGTTCCTGCAGCGTTCTACTGAAGAAGCCTGAACAGGTGCACTGCTCACTGGGTGAAAGACCTGGATGGCTGGGCCAAGGGAGAGGTGGTGGAGTTACATCTGGCTGGTCAGAGGTGGTGCACCTAGTGCTCAGCGTTGGGGCTGGTCTTGTTTAATACCTTTATTTGTGATTTGGATGAGGGGTTTGAGGGTGCCCTCAGTCACTTTGTGGAGTTTCGTTAAGGGAGTATGTTTGAAAGGATGAAAATTGGAGTGATGTATGTGAAAGAAATCCCTAAATATCAACCTGCCAATCATTCTTCCCTTTCATTTTACAGGTGAAGCCACAGTTTCAGAGCCGGGCAAACACAAACTGTGCTGTCTTTACAGCCGTAGTATATAGGACTCAAGTGGTTGCTGGGACAATGTACTTTATTAAGGTTTGTATATATTATAAGAGGGAGTGTTTTGGAATTAAATTATACAGGTGACTTGCAGAGTGGCTTAAAGGCTAGAAGGAGAGGCAAACATCATAGGAAACCATCTGATGTGAATAACAGAAGTGGGAACTACCTCCAAATGCTTATAAAATTCCTCTGTTTGGCACTACTGTAAGCAGGAATATAAATATTATAAAACATGCCCTGTGCTTATTCAGACGTGACTGGTAAGCTTCTTGGGATCATCCCCCTCAAGGACTATAGATCGCCTTCCCAACTCAAATTATTTCAACAAGTCATAACTGGTCTCCTGTTCCCTTTCAAGGAAAAATAATGTCTGAGTCCTTCAGTTGTGTTTGTTGGGATGACATTTAAGACAGCTTGAGGGACTACTGGAGAGATAGAGTCAATTTTGTAATGCAGTGCACGCATGTCTGCTGACTAGCTTTGCATGCAAGCAGGTGTGTCGATGTTTTGGTTGTGTCAGGTGCTGCAGAGGTCCAGCCTGCCTGCTGGTTCTTTCTGTATTTTCAAAACCCCCTCTCTGCTGCAGAGGAAAAATGGGTAATGTTTATTTGGAGCCCTCTGATAGCACCATTCCTCCTCTACTGGAAACCCTGACTGATGGCTGTGAGCAGATTTCTGTGAAGCCATTTCTTCTTTCACAGAAGAAATGGCTGGGTTTATTTTTCATTTGAAGGCCAGCAGGCACTGCTGAGCAGCAGGCTGGCCTTCTGGAGCAGAGCAGTCATGGCCTGTGATTGCTGAAACCCCACATCTCTGTGGACATGTGCCTGCCAGGGTATGTTCCATTGACAAGGAAATTGGAAGAATTTTTTTTATCAAAGAAATTTTCCTGTAATGTTTAGGGGAGGGTAATTCTGCAGAGAGACACTGTGAGCATTAGCTCCACGTTTCTCACACGTACTTGATCCCAGGAAGGGCAGATGCTGCCAAACCTGCTTCTTTCCCAGGTGCTCCTTAACAGAACTCTTAAGTCAGAAATGAAGATTGATGTATTACTGAACTTGGAAGAAATCCATTTTTTACACTGGAAATGGATGATTTGTCTCTTCTTTCCCAATTTTACCAGTGATGGAAAATAGTTCCTCATTTTAGCATTAACTGGAACAAACTCTGCCTCAAGATTCATTCTTTATTATTTTTGAATCTTCCACCTCAATGACGTTTTACCAGCAGACTTAACAGCTGAGATCCAACCCAGACCAAGCATAGTGCCACACTGCAGCCACCAGAAAGCATGGAAAAACCTCTTGGAGTCTAAGGCATTAAAGTTTCCATGTCCCTCATCAAGGGAGAGTTTAGCACCTGTTGTGCTTGGCTCTGTAAGAATGAATTTTTACAGCATCCTACCAAGTCTTTATGTGAGAACTTTCTAGGGGGGGAAGATGAATTTCTTTGGAATAGTATTTATTCCAGGCACTCCCATGCACTCCCAAAAGCACCAGGATGAGTCAGGTTCCCTGTTCAGGCACTGATGTATTTGGAGTAACCCTGCAGACCAGGGATCCTGGCTTTCAGGTTCTCACTGCTGCTCAGGAACATGCTGATCTTTCTGTACCCTTTGGGAGCTGACGTGGTGTCTGCGCTGTGTCCCACCCCCAAGTGATGGAGGTTTCCTCATTGTCTCTTGTCTCCTGGAGTATGCCAGGAAGCTGTGAGCAAACATGCTGGCATCTTGGTGACTGAAACAGGACACCAGCAAAACCTTTCTCCTGTTGCATCTTCTGGTGCTTCCACACCAAAGCAGTTCTGCTCATTTTCACTTCACCTGAGTCTGAGGGTTTTTAATACAGTTTTCTATGGGTGTTTCTGCCACCAGTTACTATCCAGATTTGGATAAGAGCTGATGAAGTAAAAATGAAGGTACATCTAAAATTAAGATCCTGAGCAAAGACGTTATTTTAAGATTGTAAAGAACAGCCTTTTGTTTGAACCTACCTTGAGCCCATGATCCTGACTTCCCTGCTCTTTTGGTTTCTAGGTCCAAGTTTCTGATGATGAATATGTCCACTTAAAGGTGTTTCTGAGTCTTCCTCATGAGAACCAAGGTCCCAGCCTTGTCGATTTTGAGACTGGCAAAACCAAAGATGACCCTCTGACCTACTTCTAAAACATGATGAGGTGCAGTGCCTCACCTCTGCAAATCCCATGGGGGTTCTGCCTGTGACAGTAAATAAAATAAGTTTGGAAAGCTATGGTCCTTTTGCTGCTCATATACCTGCAGAGGTCTTTCTTGTTATCTTTCATGTCTGTCACAAGACTAAAGTATTTCTAATAGAGACATAGAATAAACATAAGATTATCTGGAATATAAAACACACTTAAGGAAAAAGGGCTGAGAAAGATAATAATCAATAGTGAAAACCAGTGAATAGAACAGTACGCACCAGTCAAAGATGCCATCTCCAGTCAAAAGAAATGTTTATTGTTATAAATGCAGAAATGCTTGTCCAGCTGAAGTTCCTTTCCAGGACTTTTCCACGGGACTGAGAACATAAGCAAGCTGGTTTGGTATTTTAAACTCACACACCCTCTACAGGACATTACATGCTACTGCTGCAAGAAGATGAGCATGATTACCAAGGGAATGTTTGGTTCAAACTACTGTAAGCCTCTTTCTCTTCCTTGCAAAATTGCTTCAGCTCGAGTCTCTCATCAGGTCTTTGCCCATAAAATACAAAGTGCCATTTACATCTACACATATATTCACAATTGCAAAACAGCACAGAAAAGACTGAGGCTTTCTTCTTGTTCCTTGCTGCAAATATATGAGTGCTGGTGTCATTCCCCTTCTGCTTTCCAGACCACGGAAGTCCACAAACAGGACTCAGCCACAGTATTCTGGTTAAGTTGCACTAAAGCCTAAGTTAAGTTGCAATAAAAGTAGGGTTTACATTAGTGCAGGTAATAGGAGAGCCCTGTGACTCTCAGATTTGGATATTGCACAGGAAGGGAATGGCATAAAAGAAATGGATTTTTTCCACCATGACGTTTTTCCACTTTTTTCTGCCTTTGTTGGCACAGGAATCAACATTTTGCAGCCTGTAGAAAATGCACGTAAGAACCAGCTTGGGAAGCACAGCAGAGAAGGTTGCTAGAAATAAGCCAGTTCATCGTGCTTTGTCTTGCTGCCCTGGTAACTGTGGAGGCTCAGCTGCTCATTCTCGTGAGGGAGGCTCTTGAACACCCGCAGGTGCATGAACTCGTCATTCCCAACATGGACCTGCAAAGCACGGAAGGCAGTGAGACCCCTGCAGGGGGAGCAGCTGCGGCAGGAGGGGTGGCAAGGCTGGGCTGGTTTGAGATGGAGCAGCAGATAGGCAGTAAGAAAAACCACAGGCTTGTTTTAAACCAGACTAGGAGCCGTGACTTTGCAGAAATACCACCTAATCTTCCCATGAAAATGGAGAAAAGAGAATCTCTCTATTTAACAGACAGGGAGAAGGTTGGAGGTGGATATTTGTGGGTTTTTAATGCACAATTTTTTTTTCTTATTAAGGTCAAATCGTAAGCATTCTCCTCTAGTTAGGAAAGAAAAAAACCCCATCATTCCAAAGATTACACACATTAATACAAGAGAAACAACCCAGCATCCTCTACCTTGATGAAGTAGTTTGTTCCAGCAACCAACTGAGTTTTAAACTCCACTGCAGTGAAGACATCAAAGCTTTTCCCTTCTTTTTCTTCTAGCTGAGCTTTTACCTTAAGGAAACAATAGGTTCTTTAAGAGTGATGCAAGATTCAACTATTTAGGACTTAAGGCTTACAGTTCACTGCTGCTGAATTCCCAGACACAGAGTTCATGCTTTTCCAAGACATTAAAAGATCAAAATGAATCATGTTAAGTTTTGTGTGAAAGCAGGGCCAGGAATCCAGGGAGGTGGCAAAGCTGAGACCGAGGTGGGAGTCAGTCACTACAGGCTGACACCCAGTCTGGACAACACTTGACAGTTCTTTCAGTGAATCTGCTGGAATCTGTGTTCTCAAACTGCAAAACAATGCTTGAGAAGTCAAAATAACCTGTCCAGTACCCTAGAGGGAGCCATGAACTCCTGAGATGCAGCTCTTCTCTCCTGCACTGGGCACTCTAGCACATAGTGGCTCTATGGAAAATTCTTGGTCAGGAAAGCAGAGGATTTCACCCTTTGTTTTGCAGGGCAAGATGAGTTAGTCTTGGAGTCCTTGTTTGCAAGTCCTTGCCTGCTGCAGGCTGCACCTCCTGCACTGCACCATTGCATAGCCCTCCCTTCACTCCCAGGGCAGGAGTACCAGCAATGAGTGCATCCTCCAGCTATATGATGTACTTCTCCTTCCTCCTAAATTCAAGGAAAATAGACACTTCTGCATTCCCACCGAAATACCACATGCTTCCCTGGGAAAAACAAGTGCCAGCTTGTCCTTGCTTAGGTACTGTAGGTGACACAGGAACAGAAACAATTCCTGAACAGGGTATGTTCTCCCACCTCCCCAACTCCTAGAAGTCTGGTGCCTTTTCAGTAACCACCCTGTCCCTGCTTTTTATCTTCTTTTAGAGGCCATAACTCTGCACTTCCTCCAGGCTATGACCAGTATGTCATAAGCAAGATAATAATGTTTGGGTACTTCTCTGTTCATTTTTTGCCATATGGAAATCAAAGCTGCATTCTAAGAGCACTGAAGGGCACGGCCCCAGAGAGCACCGTGATTCAGGCCTGCCTCCTTCCCTTCTCCTGCGTCAGAGGCTGGAGCAAGTGGTTTCTGTTTTCATCACTACAGATACTTTTACGAATTTTAAGCAGAGGGGAGACATAAGTCTCCCACTGACCCTGTTCTGTGCTCCCTTAGCAATCCTTGGCACTGTGCAACTTTGGTTTCTGAGGTCACTAAATCGCCCCAGCTCAGCACATTCTGTATTTCCACCAGCAAGCTGAACGGGGCCCTGGGTGCAGACAGCTCAGAGTCCTGCGGCTGCAAGTTTGTCAGGGTGTTATCACTTGTGGCAGTGAGTCACCACAGCATGTGACTAACCAGCATCCTGAGTCAGTGTGGAGAGGGAGATCCCAGACAAAAATGCTCTCCCAAAGACGTGGTTCTTGATCTCAGTCTGGATCTGGGAGTCCTGGTGGTACCAAAGTTAGTGGCGTACTGGGCTGCATCAGCAGGAGCCTAGCCAGAAGATGGGTGAGTAATTATTGCCCTTTACTCGGCCCTTGCTAGAAAATGTGGAACCCTGTGTCCAGTTCTGGGCCCCCAGTACAAGCCAGACACCAATAAACCGTAGTGAGCTCAGTGAAAGGTCACCAGGAGCCCTCCATGAGCACACCAGGATGGCTGGAGCACTTGTGCTGTGAGGAGAGGAAGAAAATGAGCTTGCTCAGCCCAGGGAAGAGAAGGCTTTGAAGAAAACTTTCCAATACCTTCAAGAAGCCAGGCTCTTTCCAGGGATGAAACTTTCCAGATGGCAGAAGAATGAGACACAGTGGTCATAAACTGAAACTGGAGTTTCAGACTGGATATAAAGAGAAACATTTCCCCTGAGGACATTCCTGCAGCACAGCAGGAGTGTTCAGAGAAGCTGCACAGTTTCTTGGAAGTTTTCAGGACCTGACAGGACAAAGCTCTGAGCAGCTTGACGATGCTGACCCTGTGCCCAGGCAGGAGGTGCAGTCCCTTCCCACTCAGACAATCCATGATTCAGTCACAGGGCTGGAAACAATCATGCCCTGAAGGCTCTCCACTGCCCTGCAGGCCTATCTGCCATGCACTCCCAGAGCAGTTAACTAAAAGCAGATGGTTCAGAATCACCCTGAATAAGCCCTGCCACAGGTACCGGTGAGAAGCCAAAGCTGAACAGGCCCGGGTGGAAATCCTTGCTATGAAGAGGCTGTTCCTATGGGAACAGCCAGACACTGCTGAAGGAAGCCTTCCTGCCCTGTGTGACACTATACCCGCTCTGGGTCACAAAACTGAACAACATTCGGCCATCACAAGGATTCTTACGAAACTGTAAAATGAAGGCAAGAACTGGAAAGGCAGGAACAGGGAATATGTTTATGGCAAGCAAACTGACAGGCTCTAACAAATCTCCACAAAGGCCTGACTTTAAGCAAACAAAACGAATTGAGAAGACTACATCGATTTAACAAAACTAATGTTTTCTCCAGCAGTGTCTGGATGAGGATATGAGTGCATGGGCAAGTTTCAAGTCTGGGTTTTCCCACCTGCATTTCATTAAAAGAAGTAATTTAAACTGGCAGTCAAAACAAGCTGGATGAACTTTAAAGTATTTAGGTGATTTAAATGAAAACATGAGATTTTTGGTTAATTCGGTTCACTTCTGAATCCAACAGGGTTTTGTCTTTGAATTACCAAACCACGGCAGTCTGCTACAGAACAGGAAGTCAGGATTTCAAACCTAGTTTTAAGCCCATGCTAATTGCATATCTGCATTACCTTTAACATGACATGTAGGCCTTTTCAGGTCAAAGCAACAATCAGGACTCTCGGCAATTCTCAATCATGTGCTTATTACAGCAAACTTAGGCTGGTGCTTAGCAGATGCACATCTCTCCCTTTTCCTAAAACACAGACTCCTCAGACTGAACAAGCTAAATGTTAATTTCAGTGGCTGCTGTGCCTTTGGGTGCTCTGTATGTGTTTGGGAACTGCTCCTGCCTGGGGAACAGGCCCAGGCAAACACAGAGTGTCAGAACTGGAGCGCATCCTTCATCTTTGCTCTCCAGGTTACCACCTCCTAGCCGACAGTGCCAAAAAGCAGAAGGAACTTGAGTTTCCATGACAAAAAGAAGAACACGAGCTTTGACACAACTTAGTTGCACACTGGCACTTTTAGAGTAAAAGCATGTGTTCCAATAACATGAGCCGTAATCTAAGGTACTGTAAGGAGTATCGGGATTTGGAGCTGGCAGTGGCTGGAGCTGAATTCTGTGTTGGGGAAAAGCAAAAGCAGGAGCAGCAAAGAAGCTTTCTTGCTTATTCCACGTTTCACCCCCTCAAAAAACCTAAACAATTCCCCCCCCCCCCCCCTTCCCACGCAAACAAAAAACCAAAACCCCAAACGTTTGCACGAGGTTCATTCAGCTTTTGTAAGAAGCATGCAGCTCCTTCCCCGAGCTCAAGGCAATGGCTCCGTCGGGCTTCCCCGCGCACCCAGCGCTGCCCACGGGTCCCTCAGGAGTCAACAGGGCCACGCCAGGCGAGCACAGGGAAGGAGAGCCCCGGGAGCCGGCGACTGCTCCGTGCCTTGCCCGTTCCTCCCCCCTTTCACAGCGGGGGCGGTCCCGGCGCTCGGCCGCGCACAGCGATGGCCCAGCGCGCCCTGGGCCCCGGACAGGCCTGCACGGCCCTTCCCCGCCGGCGGGACCCTCGCCCCGGCCCCTCACCTGCTCCGCGATCCGCTGCGTCTCGTCCGTGGCGGGCCGGGCCGCCGAGGCACCCCCACACAACATGGTGGCACTTCTCCGGTCTTCCCCGCTCGGCTCCGGGCCGATCCCGCCTGTGGGGCGGTGCCGGGCCGGTGTCGGGGGCGGTGCCGGGCCCGGGGCTGGAACCCGCGGGCGGGGGCAGCCGGGCCGGCACCGCCCAGATGGCGGGGCCTCAGCGCGGCCCGGCGGCCGAGTGAAGCCAAAGCAGCCCAAAGCGGCGCTTGCAGTGAAAGCTGCCGGTAGAATTGATTCCGAAGGGCTGCAGCCGCAGCGGCGCTCTGCGACAGCCCCGCGTGGGGACAGGGCTGCCCCCGCCGCTGCGTTCCCCCTCCCCGTGTGCCGCCTTTCCCCGCAGCGGCGTGCTCGCTGTAGCCGCATGGAAAGCTCCATCTCCAGACTCCCTCGTCCACCACGTTCATCATTCCCTCTCCCAGGCTGATTTTGCCGCTCCTCAGCTAGCAAACCGAAGGCGGTGGTGAATTAACCAGCCTCTAGGGAGATTCCAGCCTGAATGTTCAGGTCTTTACCTAAATTTCCCCCCAGTTTAAACATCCCGACTCTTGCAGAACCAACAACAAACACCTACCTTCCTCCTCCCGCTTTGCAGCACCCCTTGGTAAAGTTGCTCAATATAAACTGAAATTTAACAACAGCAGGTATTGCAGACTGAACAGAGCTCATGGACCGACAAGGAGGGCATGGTGAGAAGCATGAAATATAATGTAGAAGGTTTTCATTCCTCTAGTATCATCTATAAATAAATTCTCTACTGGGGCTTTGGGCAGGCAGAGTTCTGCCAGGTTTGTTAGGAGACTGAGGATGAAGGGTTGGACTCTTCACTGGGATGGTTCCCAAGTTTTCCAGTGGAAATCCCACCAGAAATCCCACCACTGTTGTTGCTCCTCTACTGGACTGTTCAGGAAACCCCACATTGGGACAAGTTTTCCAGAGGATTTTTGAGCTATGGTGGGTGTGATGAGGCAGCCACTCCTGTGGCATCTTCTGGTAGAAATGTCAGTGGAGGTTCTCAAGCTCGTGCATTCAACAGAAGAATGTTCCCCAATCTTCATCAGTGTTGTCATGTGTGATACACCGACAGGCTTTTGGACAGGTGCCTGACCAAGCCTTCTCCTCTCCTGGACTTGACAGGATGAGAACATATCCTGCTCTCCGTGCACGGGAAAAGGGGTTTGGTTACAAAGCGCCTTCCCAAGGGGGTCCTTCTTTACTGAGCTTCCCTTGTGTCCAGTGTGTGTGTCACCGATCGGCCGCAGCAGCAGCAGCTCTCACCAGCACTGGAGCTGGAGGCTTAGGGCTCTGCCTAAGAGAGCAGGGAGGGTGGAAGGGGCTTCCCCAGCAAATAGAGTTGGCCATGCTAAAAAATGATTGCAGCTCTTGGACACTCATTGTGTGCCAGGGTATAAATTCCTTTTAAGAAAATGTAAAGAATGAAAACCACCCCAGGAATGAAAAGCACCCAAATGTGAATATCACCTACTGTAGACATAGCTAGTGAATATTGCTCTCCCAACAAGGCAGCTGATGGTGACTTTCTGTTTCTTACATTGCCTGTGTTCGTACACAGTCTTTGGTTTGTAAATCGTGTCGTTTTCATTTTACTCATTGAACTCTTGCATGTTTCAGTGCTGTCAGCTTCACTTCAGGGACTACTGAGCTGGGTTTGCTCTAATAGGAATGATTCACTAGCACCAAAACTACTCTGTTATTGGTATTTTTGGAAGTGTAGGCCCTAACCAAAAGGCTGTTTTTAGCCCTTTCTGCCATCTAGTGCTCATCCCTGTTCGTGCAGTTAGACTGAGGAGACCCCGGGGCTCAATTCCATACTCCGAACTGAGTCCACAGTACCAGCAGCCTGGGGAAGGGACCTGGGTTTCAGAAGCAGTAAGCAGCTCTTACTGGGTCCAGGGGTGAAATGTGGTTTCCAAAATTAGGGCTAGAAGGATTTGTGTTTTCAAAGTCACTCTTTTTTTTCCCCAACCATCTGAGCCATAGTTTTAATCAAATAACATCATTTGCAAGCCTTACAATTATAATTGGGTTGGTTCTTATGTGGTGTTAAAATTTGAGACCACTCCAAGGGAGATGTAACAGATCAGCAAAAGGGTTAAAATAATTTGTCGAATAGCCTGCTTCGTGGAGTTCTGGACTTCCACTTTGCTCCTGTAGGTCAAAACTCCTCTTCCTCGTCAACAAGTGGAGGTGGCAAAACAAAGTTTTTATACAGTAATGTCACCTGTAAATTTTATTTGCCTGCCCTGGCAGAAGAACAACCAAGCAAAAACAGTAACAAGAGAATTGTGGTGTTTTTCCCAATGCATTCGAACATAGTCCTTTTTTCTCTGCTCACATGAAGCTGCAGGCCCATCTACCTTTCTATAAGAGCTAGACTACCTTCATGCTTAATGAGCAAGGGTACTGACATCTTCCTGACAGATGCTTGTTCTTCCATGGGGAATCTGAGAAGAGGGAATTAAATTCTGCAATGTAACCCTATCCCCTCCCACCAGGCTGTCCAGGGTGTTTTTTTGTCTCATCAGGCTGCACCAAATCTCTCTGCTAATGACTCTCTTCAACTTTTCCAGCATGAATCAAAAAGAACCAGGCATGCCTTGAAAAACCAGGAGCACTTTTGTCTGCCTTAGGAAGAGTGGAACAAGAGTAATCAAGTTTTGCTATGCTCTCTTCTGAAGACCCTACTGTTTTTCTTTAGGTACAGTCCACCATTCTTGTGCTAGGTGTCCTGTCTTCAAAATGGGAAATAACCTAGTAGGTGGCCTTTAGGAGCAAAACTGTATCCAGTTCATCCATTTGTCTCCATGTGTGTCCAAGAACCCAGGCCTGAATGTCTTTCTCACCCAGTCATCTACATTTCAGATATTCACCTGCTCTGGTGATCCTATTACCACAGCTGGGGGCTCCTCCTCCATCCCTAACTCCTCCATTTCTCCTTGCTTCATTTGCTGTGTCAGGCCCACCGGTACCGCCAGGACTGGCGCAATGCTCCGTGCAGGTGTGAGGCACATTAATACGGCAAAGCACAACACTGACTATGGTGTGAAAGGGTTAGCCTTGTATGCCGTGTGGGGTAGTACAGCAGCAACACTCGGTTAAGCATACAACTACTAGCGGCATAATCAATCAGGGATACATCTCATTGTGCTTCTGCAGCGTTCTCCAGGAGGGATTTACAAGCTGTTCTCCCCCTCCACCAAAGCAGGCAGGCTGGAGGTAAAGCTATTCCAGCTGGAGGAAACCAGCAGGAACCTAAGTAGCTTGGTCTAGTGCAATGGAGCCTACGGAGAGTATTGTCCAATATTTCCTGTTGGACAGAAAGGAGAGACTGGGACATTACTAAATATAAATAGCAGGGCGCTCTGTCACATTAAATACTTTACATGTTCACACCCTTGGCTGTACACAGCATGCAGGATGCTGGGGGCTTTTTTATTTTCCCCATGACTGTGCTTTCCTGAAGTGAAACCGTGTACCTTGCTTTTGTAGAGCTGAGAGTTCTGATGCACATGGTTACAGATCACATATACTGCATAAAGAGGGGATATTATACATAATGGGAAAGAGGAATATTATACATAAATGTAAAAGCAGGGTATAGTGGAATTGCCTAGTGCCTCCCATAGTCAGCTGAGTTGCAGTCTGGCAGAAAAAGCTTACGGAGGCAAGGCAGCATACAGATTTCTGCTTAAGCCCCACCAACGGTGATCTTCACTTGTCCTACTGAGATGTCCTGGTTTCAATAAAGCAAATTCAATCCAAGGCTCCCCAGACACAGTCCTTCCTCTGGAGGCACATGTGTTACCCTGCCGGCGCTAACATTATGTAGTGGGGCTGTGTCACAGCGGTGTGTCTTTGTTGCCTTTCCCATTCAGAAGCAAGAGGTGAGCAAGTTCCTCTTGGGGGTTGGTGAACTTTTCACAATCTTCTTTCGTTAGGAATGTACCGTGTTCTCTGTGACAGAGCCACCTCCAGTGCCTATAAAATTTCGGGAGTTAACCGATGGCAGGGAAGGCTCTGCCTCAGGGCTTGGTACCTCTTCTTTGTTGTCTCCCACCACTGACTCCTGCGAGCTGGTCTCCGGGCTGGAAGCTGCCTGGAAGCTGGGCTCAGCCCCGAGGGGCTCATTGATCTGCAGGGGAAGCAGGGCCCGGTGCCGCATCAGGCTGTCGTCACTGTTCTGGGCCTCCAGCGAGTTCCGGCGCTTGGCGTTCCTGTTGGCCATGGCGTTCTTCTGCGGCTCCTCGAAGCTCAGCGACAGGGTCACCGTTCCACTCCCAAAGCTGACTTTCTGCTTGCAGCCGCGCTGCTGCTGGCGCTGCCGCTCGGCGCAGGCTGGCAGAGGGAAAGGGTCCTCGTGGTTGCTCTTGCTGCTGATGGAGGAGGAAGGGGTGGAGCCGGTGGAGCCCCCCAGGCTGTTGGAGCGCTTGCGGGACACGTTGCTCCGTCGCAGTGTGGCCCTGGCAGCCACTTTGAACGCGTGAGCAGCTGTGCTGCAGCGCACCTCCTCGATTGTGTTGCGGGAGGGCTTGAAGAGGATGATGTAGACTTTGTTGAAGAAGATGCAGGCCAGAAGCCCAAAGCTGGCAGCCAGTATTGCAATCACCTCCACGGCAGACACAAACTTGCCGTACGTGCTGGCGTAAGCAGGGATGAAGGAGATCCACACGATGAAGAATATCAGCATGCTGAAGGTGATGAACTTGGCCTCATTAAAATTCTCAGGCAGCTTTCGAGACTTGAAGGCGAAGAAGAAACAGATGGCCGCCAGTAGGCAGGTGTAGCCAATGAGGAAGCCGAGAGCCATCAGGGAGCCTTCATGGCAGGTGATGAAGATGATCTCATCCTCCAGTTCATGGTTTCGATAACTGGATGGTGGGGCCGTGTAGAGCCAAATCACACAGATGACAATCTGCACAAATGTGCATAAGAAGACCAGGAGGAACTGAAGGTTGAGGCCCCACCACTTTCGGTGGAGACTCGTGGGGATCTTGGCCTCGAAGACAAGAAGGACACGGTTGGTTTTCACCAGGATGCAGGAGATGCAGAGGACAAAGCTGATGCCAAAAGCTGGCTGCCGCAGACGGCAAGTCCAGTTCTGAGGCTCACCAATGAAGAACAATGAGCTGGAGAAGCAGCATAGCAAGGAAAAGAGGAGAAGGTAGGATAGCTCCCGGTTTGTGGCCTTGACGATGGGTGTGTTGCGAAATTTGGTGAAGACTCCCAGAACAAAAGAAGTCAGGAAAATTCCAAGCACAGCAAAGAGAGTCAGAGCAATCCCAAAGGGCTCAGTCCAGGCGAGAAACTCTATCTGCTTGGGGATGCAGGATGTGTGGTTCTCATTGGACCAGTAATCCTCAGGGCACTTGTCACAGGCACTTGCATCTGAAAAAGAAGTGATAAAGAGAAGGAAGGTTTGTCAGAATTAGAGGCTGAAGTGTGGGATGACATATATGGCAGCTACACACTGGCCTTGATCTTAAATGCACAGATGTTCTGCTCCTGTGTGCTGCTCCCCGGTGTCATATATTGATGTTTCGGAGTTTCTCACCCTGAAACAACCAACCTCCCATGGGCTATATAGCAAAACCCAAAGCATGCTTGGTTCCAGTTTAAAAGAAGTCCTGCCTCTGCACTCATGTTTTTTGTAATCCATTTCTTTCCAAAACTTTGCAAACTTCGATTGCTATCAGCTCTTACACAGGTTCTGTTTTTCCTTCTTCCTTGTTCCTTCACTTTTATCTTCTACTTCTGTCTGTCTTCATACCTCTCGCACTTTTATCATCATTTGAATATCCTGCCTTTTTCTATTACAGAGAAAATTAAAAACGTGCTTGCCTCCTTAAATGCTTTGAGAGCCTATTTCATATTCCATGGAAGCAAGTCTTAGTGTTTAAATTGCTCTTCCCTGAAGGCAGGCAATGCCCTTGACTCCCAGCACATTCTCATTTCATGTTGCAATGCCAGGAAAAGACATGTCTTAATGATATCACTCTCCTTACACCCAGCAAATGTCCCACTAATACTTGCAAAGGGAAAACTGTGCCTCCATCTCCTTCATGAAGGTAGTTGTGCTTGCTGTGATGGCATGGTCATGCCAACGGCTTGCATCATCAAAAAGCAAGGACCTGCTGCCTCTGCTCTTCTGCTTTGACTCAAATTGGTCTTGTGTTCCAGCAGGGAGGGTGACGACTCTTTGGATGGCAGTAGAAATGGGTTGAGAGCAGACAGTTGGAGGTCTCAGCTTACCTCTGCTTTTGGGATCTCAGCAGGATAGCAAGGGGCTGTAGTGAGTCCACAGACTCCTTTAACAGCAAGCACCCTGAATTTTGCACCTGAGCA
Organism: Prinia subflava; assembly: GCF_021018805.1. Classification (NCBI taxonomy): domain Eukaryota; kingdom Metazoa; phylum Chordata; class Aves; order Passeriformes; family Cisticolidae; genus Prinia; species Prinia subflava. The sequence goes on from NC_086249.1 coordinate 19,275,133, forward strand.
CAGACCTAGACTCTGACCATAGCTTCCTGAGCAGAGATTGATGCTAATGAGAAAGTCAGGAATGCCCAGCTAACAAGGCCAAAGGTTTTCAAGCTCTCTTGTTCTTGAGGTGTGGTTGGAGAGACCATCCATGACCTGATATAACACTGCTTTCCTAAGGACTTCTTGCCTCACCTCTAAGGTGTTTATTTGAAAATCTGGCACTAGATGCAGAAGGTCAGTCAGAAGCTGTTATCACTGTTATCACCAGGTCATTTAATTTACATCCATTCAGCCAATAATTCTTACTTTTCTTGTGCCTTTTACCTGGAAGCTCATTACAAACTGCAAGCTGCAGAGAAAGCGAAGTTAATTTCGTGTAGCAGGGAATCCAGCAGCCTCTGCCAGAGACAGGGGCAGCTTTCTAGCACTGAGCTCTAAACACACACTTTCACTGCTGTCTTGTGGTGGCTTTGACACCATGCTGCCACTGAAGGGAGCAAACCAAGTCTCCCTCGTCCTGCAAGGCTGCTCATTCTTTCCCCCTCCTTGGTGTTGTTAACACTAGAGGGCACGCAGCTTCTCATTCTAGTTGGAAACTCAGCCTCCCAAGAGCTTGTTTTCAGAAAGGCCAAAGACCTGATCCAACTCGCTCTGTGGTCACACAAGTACCAGCACTGCTCCCAGACAAAGTGTGGGAGCAAACAGCTAGGAAAAGACAGATTGTTTCCTCTGGCAGCATCACTGTCTCAGCTGGATACAACTGGTTATAAAACTGCTCTCTATGCCTATAAAACTGGCAAGCACAGGAAATAAAGACTATTACTGTCAGCTGAAATTGCACCACGAAACTGTAGTGTCAGAAAACAGTCACAACCTCAGCCCTGTAAATTTCACCTCCACACCAGAGCTAGCTCCCAAAATTTTGTGAAAAACACTAGAAGACCCCTATTACATATGACCAGAGTTGTTTCTTTTCAATCTGAAAATGCTGCTTCCAAGCATCCTGTAGTACTATATGAACATGCTAAAAAAATATCATTCCTGTCTGATAGGACACAAATTAGACTCTCCCAAAAACCCAGTTGTTCAGTTTTGCAAGCAGCTTGCTGAACTGTTCATCTCTGGCAAGGTCTGCAGTGTTTGCTGGGACCAGTACACTGGCGAGGGTATGAGGAGGTCCTGAGTGCCTTATAGTGTGGAGAGGATTGATATCCTGAAAGAATTTACTTGTCTTCATTACTCTGGGGATGCCCAGCACTGAGGGAGCACTAGTGGCGTTGGAAATCCAAAATTTTTCAACCATTTCTAAACCTGAGTTTATCTTTTTAGTCTCCTCCAGAACCTGAGTGGCTTGATCCAAACTCCCAATGAAACAAACAAAAAACATGTCCATGGGTGCTTAGTAGGATCCACAGATTCTGATCTTTTGCAGTGCTAGTGATCAACAGAACCTGTAGTTGGTGAGTCCCTAAAGGGAAATATTCCTCTCTGCTTGTGAAATCTGGCATGTAATGGATTTTGTTTCTTTGTAAAGCTTGAAATAAAACCCTGACAGTTTGAGGAAAAGATGGAGGCAGACAGATAACTGCAGAATTCAGGATGAGGAATCAGCTACAGTGCAATAGCGTTCCTTGTGGCAGCCTGAGACGCTTTCTATATGCAAGTTGTTTTTCAAGTTCTCTGCCTTAATTTTCCTTAAGGGACAAGCAGGCTTAGCAGTAGTCAGGACCTGAGGACCACAGGACTCAACTCCTGTAAGCTTTTCAGAAGTCCCTCAGACTTTCTGTGAAGCCTCCAGCCCTGCAGGGAAGCGGTTTCAGCCCAAGTGCAGGGAGCAGCTCTGTGGTGTTACCTGTCTCGTCGCTGTACTCCCCGTCGGGGCAGTCCACGCACTCGAAGCAGCAGGTGGGCTCCCCCTCAATGATGCCCTTCCTCGTGCCCGGCAGGCAGTCCCTGCTGCAGTTGGAGAAAGGCACCTGCAAAACAGGAGTCCAAGTCTTACTATGCCAATTGCTTGGCTGGCATGCTGGATGAAAAGCCTCAAACGCTCACCTCTTCCTCCCACAGAACAGACACATTTTGCACAACAGTCCCTCCCCAACCCACCGCAGTGAGATTTCTTTGAAAGAACACATCAAGGGATACTAGGGAAGATCAGCAGATCTTTGTAATCCCTACTGTGTTGTGGACATTGCAAACTGGAGTGTGACCATGATATATATTCCCCGAAACAGTCATTATTAGATGCTTAGAAGAAAAGGCAATCAATCTGTGCTGGGCAGGAATTTGAGTCAGCCTTGGAGATGATGGGCCCTGACGATTGATCCCCAATCTGATATATTGCATATTGTCTGCTAATTTATGGGAATCAGAATGGTTTTCTGAAGCTCACTTCTTCTTTAAGAACACTGAACATCTAAAGATGCTAATCAGTAGCACTTTACAGATCCAAAGGTTTCCAGGCCTCTGCTGCTGTAAATGATGTCACCTGCTGGCTGTGCACTCCTGCTGTGCCTGAGCCCACCTGAGCTGTTGTGTCCCAGCAGGAAGTGGTTGTATGGGCCTGCTCACTGCATGCCTGAAGTACACCGACACAAAGACTTCAGCATCATGAATGGAAGCCTGGGCCTTTGGCACACAGAGTCATGACCCGAGGCTGAGCTCACCTTTTCCCAGCTAAATTAAGGAAAGAGGGTTGACACAGAACATGGCTTTCTAATCTCAGGAGAGTTAAATCTACAATTTCCACTGCTGGCAAAGCACCATGATCCATACATAGTTAATGGCTGTTTTCTTTGGAAGCCTCCATTCACCTTTTTTGGAAGTTTGATACTAGTTTACCCAAGTGCTGCCAACCTGTTGATCTGCAGGAACCTCCTGTGTTGGTGCAGTTATGTAATGAGTCCTACCTATGGCTTGGAAGTCACCTATGTGCAGGCATCAACCTTAGCCACAGGCGAAGCAAAGCCCTCACTAATGACAATTGCTATGCAGAGATGACCGCTCTGTGGCTCAGGTGAGGGCAGTCTCTGTTGCCTATCACTCTGAAGTGCAGCTGCAGCACAGTTTGGGAATGTTGTTCCTAAGCTGTTCATCAGGATTACGTCATTGATGGGTCAGACATACACAGGGCAAATCCCTGCAGCTCCCAGCTTGAAGCACTCTTTGCTGTTAATGCCTATTGCTATGAACACAGTGATCCTATTCCTTGGGACAGTCTCTGAGCAGGCACTGCATCCATCAAGAGGACTTATCAGTCTAGGCTGTCTTTCCCTAGGCTGCCACCAGTGATTTTGAACAGAGCTGAATTAAAGGCCTGATGAAGTCACACACTGCTTCCCCATTATCTACTAAGTTGATTGAGCTTCCAAGGAGTAAAATTAAAGTGGTTTGGCATGATTTTATCTTGACAAATACATGTTGCTTTGCTCTTATCAGTTTATTATCCTCTAAGTGTTTATAAACTCTTTTTTAAATTTTTTGTTATCAAGTATTTTAGGTTACTGAAGCTCAACTCAATTGTGTGTAATTCCCTTGGTTCTCCTACAACTGCTTTAAAAACAGGTATTACGATTGCTCTCTGATCCTTTGAGACATCACGCATCCTCCACATTTCTCAAAGATGAATTGCTAGTACTTTTGTGATTGCTTTGGCTGAATTCTTAAGTATTCTGTGGGGAATTTCATCAAGTTCTGCCAAAATGAATCTATCTATCTTACCTACTCTAACTCATTCTTTTTGAAGTCTGCCCAATGCTGAAGTTCCTGAATGTTAAAAATACCTACGTTTAAACTTTTGTTGGGGATGACAAGAGGCACAGTGGGTGAAGTGCTGGCTACTCTTTTTGAACACAGCCTTTTATCTGAAAGAAATCAGAAGTCTATAAACTGAAAAAAAAAAAGGCTGCAGCAGACACAGAGATTGCAAACCCTTCCACTGCACAAAATTTACATGCCCTGGCATTATACTCGGCAACACCCTGTCACATTTTTAACAGTTCAGGACAGAGAATGAAGTTAAATACTGCACTGCTGGAGAAACTTAGACCAAGAGAACACAATTACTCAGTTTAAGTAAAAAAAAAAAAAATCCTAACTGTTGGAAAAAGTGCAAGATGCATTTGCACTAAATCAGAAGGAGGGATTATAATATCAGGGGTTTTTAAGTTCCATTTGTAGCTTGCGCTTAGAGACTCCAGCTGGGCTTAGAAAAGCTCTGAGTTCAGTATTTCTGTGGTAGTATGCTCTGTTCAATTCATGTCTCCTTCAGAGTGCTCTGGACTTGAACCAGAAGGGAAGTTGGAGTAAAGGAAAGGCTGAACTCATGCTGTAACTGTTTTGGGCAAGTAGCTACGGCAGAAGCATTACCTGATCTGCCAGCCAATGTGAATAATCAGCTGGAAGTGAATTGCCTGGTTCATTAATCAGGTGCTGGTTTAACACATTGAAACATCGCAGCAGGGCCTGGCAGTGACATTTCTGAGCTAATTCTACTACCTGTGTCAGCTCCCAGACCACAAACCATATGCCCACTCAGTATTCCCTCTGGGAGTCAGAGTTTCTGCCTAGCTGGCTGCTGCCAGCTATGACAGCAGTTCATCTGGCTCTGCTCTGGAGATGGCTGCAGCATGTTTCCAGCATGTGGGTCAGACACAGCCTGGCTGCGAGTGACAATGATTGTGCTGAAAAGATTTAACATATGCAAGACAGTGGAGAAGGACTCTGGCCTGACTGAAGTCAATATATACATCTTGAGATCACTAATTCTGAGACTGCAGAAGCATCCTCAAGGAGAATACAAAAAATAGGTAGCAGGTGCTGGCATCTTCCACTATTTGAGCACCATGTCCAAGTCAACCCAGGCAGATTGACAGGGCTTGTTCTGTTGGTTTGCAAGGCAAGGGTGTGAGGAAGGCTCTGGGACTTGGTGGGTGAAGCCAGCAGAAAGAGTTGTAAATAAAACTAAGAGCAAGAAGAGACACTTCTTGATACAGAGATAATGGGAGTGAAAGAGATGGCTCTTTTCATCAATGAAACTACTGAGCTCAGGAAAAATTGATTTAGTCAACAAACAGACTTGAGTAATGAATTTCTCATCCCTTTTGAAACACTGCTATAAAATTCTACTCTATCTGCTTGAGCCAGGAAAAAAAAAATCAATTAAGAGATTATGACCCAGGGTCAACAAAAGTACAGAAGAGGAGGAGACATTGTCTGTTATTTCAGTGCATAAAGGGTATGAAAGGCTATGATGGAGACTGTGTATACAGTAAGGTGAATGGATCCTCTAATGAGACGTGGAGCCATAACATGAGGAGTGTGCAGGGCTAGTTCAAATTTCAGGCTGTGGATCTGGAAAACACTGTTGTGAGGATTTATGCACTTACCTCCTTAGAGAATCCACCCCATAGGATCTTGTTTTCATTGATGAAAAGCCTCTCCCCTTTCTTGGCATAAACGTTGTAGTGCCCAACCTCTTCAAAGACGACTGAGCCATCCTCCGGAGAGAGATGCCAGTTGATTATTGAGTAATTTCCTACCAGGTCCCCAAACTCATCAAAATCCACTTGCTCCCCCATGTTATTGGTGAAATTTAAGTGTCGCAGATGCTTGAGAACCTAGAGAGAGACAGAGAGACAGTATGAATGCCTGTGTTTTACAATCCTACCACAGCACTCATCTGCTACGGGGACAGAACTGGGAAGAATCACTTCACTACAAACCTTATCTCTTCAAATCTTTTAATAGCAGCAGTAGACGGTTTTCTGTGAACACACAGAGCCTGTACAAACCTTGTAGACAACACAAGGTATCGTGGCCCTCTGGGTGGTTGGCAACCCACTGATGTTACCCCATTATCCATTTAGCATTCCTCTTTGGTCCTATGAGTCACCTCTGCATGCCTAGAGCTCCTTATTAGGGCCAGGGAAGTGGGAGCAGCCTCTCATGTGTTTCAGTCACCCATGCATCACTCTCACCCTGCTCTTGCAACCACTGCACGATCACACAGAAACAGGAGTGCTTGAGAAACAACTCAGACCTTATTCTGGATTGAAAAAACCCAAGCCCAATGCACATCAGTAAGAAAACCCCAGCAAATCAAGCTCATTTGCCACATGGCAGACCTGGAGAATTCTTATCACTTTTTTTGGCTTTTGTCTCATGGTTGCATAGTTGAAAGTAATCACATTCTGCCTGTTCCCAGGAGTTCTTCCCTGTAATTTTCACCTCATGCCTTAAAGTGTCATATAGAATCATAAAATCATTAAGACTGAAACATACCTCCAAGATCATCAAGTCCAACCATTAACCTGCACTGCTGTATTTACCACCAAAATATGTCCCCAGGTGCCATCTCCACATGTTTTTTGAGCACTTCCAGGAACAGTGATTTCACCACTTTCCTTGACAGCCTATTCCAATGCCCAACCACCCTTTCAGTGAAGAAATTTTTCCTATTATTCAATCTAAGCCTTCTCTGGCAGAACTTAAGACCATTTCCTCTCATCATGTTACTTTTCTCACCTGTGAGAAAAGACCAACCTCCTCCTTGCCACAACCTTCTTTTAGGGAGTTCTAGAGAGTGATAAGGTTCCCCTAAACCTCCTTTTCTCCAGCTAAACGGGCCCCTCCTTCCCTCAGTCGCTCGTCATCACTCTGGTTTTCCAGACCCTTCACCTGCTCTGTTGCCCTTCTCTGGATGTGCTCCAGCACCTCAATGTCCCTCTTGCAGTGAAGGGCCTGGGACTGGGCACAGCACTCGAGGTGTGGCTCCACCAGTGCTCCGCACAGGGGGACAATCCCTGACCTGGCCCTGCTGGCCACACCATTGCTCACCCAGGCCAGGTGCCCTTGGCCTTTCTGCCCACCTGGGCACAGCTGGCGCATGTTCAGCTGGCTCTCAACCAGTATGCTGCATGTCCCTAATCCCAGGGACAACTGTAGTTGTGAGGTTCATGATCTAGATAGCCTGACAAGTAGACCTAAGAAACTGCAGCATGAAAGAAAGCCTGTACTGACAACTGTGATACAATTCATCCACATCGTATTTCTATTTAAAAAATAATTGCTGGTTTATGCACTTATCAGATTTCTCCCCAAGCTCATCTATGGAAAGATGAGGTGACTCTGAGGGCACCTGGCTGTCAGCTGCCCCTAGACCCCAGCAGCATAGTTGCTGCTGTGGTTCTACTGCCTGTGACAGTTTGTAAGCCCAGTCTCTCACCTGTAAGTGCCCAAACAGACAACTCTGGATGGCAAAATGTAAGAGAAACCAAAACTAAATCAATTTGTCTGGACAGGCAGAGCCCTCTTCACCCCACAGACAGAACAGACAATATTGTTTTGATAAATCCTTTTCCCCTGGAAACACAGGGACAGGGGAACAGAATCACTTCATTAATTCCTGTCAGTTTTGCTAAATTGTCTCATTTTTCGCTGTTTCCTTTTGGGGTACTCCTATCTCAAGCTAAAATGCTCAGAGCCACAGATACCCTCCTCCCACTGGCTGTTTCAGTGCCAGCCTGAGACAGTCTGGAAAAATCACTGTAGTACTACAAAGGATGTGGCCAACAATACCTTTTCAGCTTGTGTGATGTTGATGGAAGGATATCAAAATATTGCCACAGTACTCAGTCTTTGAGTAACAGGTGAGATAGAGAAGGCAGGATTTTTTCTGTCTTTCTCATCCCTGTTGCCCCTCCTTTGGAGACCAGCTCACCCGCAAGATGTGCAGCTGGAATGATCTCACCAAAGAACCAGGACCTGTCCCTGGAAGATCTCACCCTCTGATGGACACAGCAAAAGAAGGTGCTCTGTGCTGGTACTTTGCTGTGGAGAGCTGGGGCATTGCCCACTGTGGGTAAGGAAACAGGAGACTGCTCCCCTCTCATTCCTCTTATTCCAGAGTGGTACCCAGGAACCTGCTACTTGCCCAGCTCCCTCAGGGGACAGTGAGAACAGAGCAGAAGCAGCTCTGAGGTCAGAACAGGTGACAGGGTCTGCAGCTCCACAGTGATGTGTTGTACTGCCTCACCTCACTTTGGCCTCATCTGCACAGGGGCTTCAATCTTGGTCTGGTTGTTACCAGACACTTTGTCCATCAGCAGTGCAGGTGCTCAGCAGGGCAGCTCACATTCCTCTGCAGGCTCTGGCACCTACCACAGGGTGACAGCTGCAGCTTTGACGTCCAGATCAGGTTTGTCCTTATGCTGAGCCTAAAGCCATGTTTCTCCTCACTCCGACTCAGTATGACACTCTTATGCAGCACTACCGCATCCTTCTGAACAATACCAGGATATCCTGAATGAGTATCACTGCTGGGTTGATTGTTACCTCTATAGACAGGAGACCTTGCCCTTGTTTTGACTGCAGTTGCTACACACACTAGGAGACAATCTTGCAAGAGCCATAATGAAGATTCTTCAGTTCAAGTCCTGCCTCTCCTGGCCAGCTGCAGCAGCAGAAGGCTCACTGATCTTAGGGTCAGCCAGATTAATGGTGGAGAAGCTTCTGGATTCCCTGAATGCAATTTTTTGTTTGTTTAATTTAATAATATTCATATCAATTAGTCTGTTCCTTTGCCTTCTCTCCTGTCATCAGGTTTCTTAAAAAGTATACATACCCCTGGCTTTTAGTGGGGTTTTGTAGGATTTGACAGGATCTTTCCCTTGGTCACACACACTACACCTGAGGATTCAGGTTATAAATGATTTCATGTATGATCTGATACATCTGTCCAACTATTAATTCATATAAAAGTGCTGATCTACAATTAATGTTGTCTTTCCCCAGGCAGAGAATAACAGCTTCAGCTCTGCAACTGTAGCTAGTGGGTACAAAATGTGTATCAGTTCATGCACGAAAGTCACAACACCTAATTAAAATCCCCAATGGAGAGGTAACAGGAACAACAGAAATAACAAAGCCCGCTAGTTTTTTTTTTTCTTTCCAGGAAACAACAAAGTTTTTCTGGAAATCTAAATTTATGAGGGGCAGCTTGTAAAATGAACCAGAACATGTTCCTTTTATTTAGAGAGCAAGAAAGTCCCACGATCATATCTCTGTATCTCACAAGTTCTGCTCTTTACAGGGTTAACAGACAAGGAATATATAAGCACTAAACTTTGAAAGAGGAAGTTGTAGACTCTGAATAACCACAGCACTATTTTTTAGTCACCAGTCCATCAATGATTAGCTAAAGGCTTTACAGTTAAAAATGTGTCACTATGTTTTGTAAGTGAAGATAGAAATGTACATAGCCAGGACTCAATCCACAAGGACCTAAAAGACCCTGCTTCAGCCAGGCCAAGAGCATGTGTCAGGGGTAGGACTATCATATCCTGGAACCAAGAGTATATGAAAGATGTGCTGACCTGGTGGCTTGGATACACTGTTAGGAGCTGGTGGAAGCCTGTGTTAAGCATTGTGCAAGCTGCTGTCTTCAGATATTTCTTTCTGTAATTTTTCCTTCTTTTGTCTCTGTCATAGACTTCATGTTGAATTGCAATACCTTTTAATTAAAACACCTATTATCGGAAAGGGCTTGCAAGCTGCCCTCTAATTTACCCTCCCTTTATTCCTGGTAAAGCCATTCCCAGCCATGCAGCATCCCATCCTTTATCCAGGCTAGATATTCTGGGTCACATGGTTTCCACTTTTATGGGAGGATCATAAAGCTGTAACATAAGCACAGTTGTATTAGACCAGGCTGGCAGCTCACCTGCCCAAGGCCTGTTTCGGACCGTGGCCAACAGCAAATACAACAGGAGCACAGGGGCTGTGATACTTTCCCTGAACACTCGCACCTGTTTTGCAGCTGAGTGACTTCCTGGGCCAGAGGTTTTGTACCCAATAACTTTCGAGTGGATTTTTCTTCCATGACACTGCACATCTGTGCTCTGCACCTGTGCCAACTTTTCACATCCACAGCCTCCTACAGCAGAAAGACCTACATTTTATGAGACAAGCACCTCTTCATCCCTTTAGGAACAGAGCAGCTATGAACCTCTTTTGATGACCTTTGTGCTGATATTGGCAAAGAACTGTCATTTGCCCATCATCTTTTCCATGCCTCTCAAGACTTTACGATCACCTCTCTTCAGACACCTCCTTCTCAGGCTGCTGAGCCCTATCTGATGTTGCTACATCTTGTACAGAAGCTGTTTCACTGACTCTTCTTCAAATATTCCTGTCTTCTTCATCAGTTCTGAGTCTTGCACATGACACTGAAGTGAGATGTGCCAGAGGGTGGAGAAAGTGGCCCCAGGACACTCTGTTTACCTCTCTGTCTCTTTCCAGTGTGACTGTTCTTAAAAGTGCATTTGCTTTTTTTGACTACTGTTCAGACAGACCTGAGGAGTCCACCCAGACTTCATAAACTTCATTTGTGATAAGTCAGGTCTAATAATTTATTTTTATCCTCTGCTAACTATCTTTCAACCAACACACACATAAGTTCTGAATTTGCTGACAGACTACCAGAAGATGCCTTCAAGAAGCCTGAGCACACTCTGTGAACAGAAGTTCCCTTATCCATACACATCTCAAAGACCTCAAGGCACCTCAGGAGGTTTGTGAGGTACAGCTTATCTTTGGAAAAATCATGGTCACTCTTCCTCAGTATATTTTTTTTCCTTCCTAATCTTTTGAAACTCCAATTTCTAATAATAGGCTCAATCATGCTCTGCTGGTTCCTTGGATCTCCTCCAGAACCCTTTCAGAAAATTGACGTCTCATCTGTCAGCTTTCTAGGCCTCAGGGCCTAAGATTTTTTAAGTGAGGAGATGGACACCCAGCCAGCTCTTCAGCCCCTTCTGTGAGCTCTGACAGACCCCTTGGGTGAATATTGTTCACTTGCCCTGAAGTATCAAGGTTCCTCTTGCGACCCATAGTTTCCTATATAGTCTGATGAATTAGACAGATCCTCCAAAAGTCCCCCATAAATTAACTAAACCTTCTTAAGTTTGTCCATGAGGAGCACACTTCTCTTCTGTCATGGCCTTACCTTGTTTTTTGCAGTAATAATCTATGGCTCAACAGACAATCCTACTCCTGAAATGTTTAAAATAGGATTTATGAGCTTTTACCCCATTTCAGGATGTTGCTCATTCATTTTTCTGGCCTGCCTTATTTTATTTTTGCATTTAATCTGCCAGAGTTTATGATCTTCCAATTTTATTCACTGGATGTAACTCAGTTATTTGAAGGATGCTCTCTTACTTTTAACAAACACCATCTAATACCTTTGTTTTGCCTTGCCAGCTTCTTTCTGCCCCTTTTTTTAAATCTGCAGTATACACTCATATTCTGTCACTAGTATTGAGGCTGGTGGCAGGCAAATACATCCATTTTAAATTTTTGATGCTGTCAGATAGCAGAGAATTTTGTGTGTGCATGCATGCCCAAAGCTGAATTTTGAGTTGTTCCTGGAGCACAAGCCACAAGACTAGTTGTACATTTTGACAACAGCTGGACTAAATAATAGTGGCATGAACTAAACACTCCAATTAGTAACAAGATAGGAGATAGATCCTATCCTTTAGGAGGCTGATTGCAACCAAAACCCAGGGCTCAGGGGTAGAAACAAGAAAGTGAAGATCATGTTTGGATGAAAAACACTGGAAGTAGGGCAAGATCCTGGAGATGAAGATGTGTGGAGACAAATGTTGGGGGATGCTCAGGAACCCTGGCAGTAATGCTTGAGAAAAGCAACTGAGAGGAGCTGCACAGCACAAACAGAGAAATTCCACCTTGACAGACCTCCACCATGTCCCTAGCTGGAAGGGAAGGTGAGACCTGGTGATGTAACACTGTGGGGAAACCAAGAATGTGTGAGAAACCAAACAGTTAAAAGTTGTAGTCTTGTTAATTCTTAAATCAATGTTAATTCTTAAATCAATGTTAATTCTTCAATAAACATAAATAAACGTCAGTATCCACATGTGCTATGGGCTCTCCTTTACTCTGGCTCAACTGTGACAGGTCCTTAACTAGTCTCCATATGCAGTCAAAGGTTTAATATCCTTGGCTTCTTTCTGCAGTTTCTTTCTGATGTGTTTCCTCCCTAGGTCAAAAGGTCCTGCAATGGAAGAGAACCTGGGCACATTATAGGTGTCTGTCACCATAAAAGACAAACAATTACCCCTCCTAACACACAGTTGCAAGCAATCCTGTCTTGACAGTTAACGTACATTTTCCCATGGTTAAGTTTTAATTTCTGTCTACCTGTCTCTCTTCAGGCCTGTAAAACAGTTCTGGACTGATAGGTACCAAATGTTTTTCTCTTTGGTTTGGTAGAGTGCCCATGCTGAGAGCAGCCAACAATACCACATCATGGCTCAGTGAGAATGAAGATGAAAGCTGGCAACTGTCCTCAAGATAGCAAGCCCTGACTTCCACTTTGAATTGCAGAGGGCCCAGTCTCCTCTCTTGTTTTGGATCTCTCATCAAGCACATGGAGAAGGTGCCTTCATAACGCTGTAACAGGCGTAAGGACTTGAGAGATCAGCTGTTGCACAAGGCCAGGGGTCATGGTGCACCAGACCTTGGTTTTGCCAGTGGTCAAGTATCATGAGGAAATATGCCCAGGCCAGTTCTGAAAGAGCCACTCATAAAGCACTTTAAGAGAAATGTTGTCTGAAGCAGTAGTTTTTTGTTGGTTTTTTTTCTGTCTTCCTTTCACTTTCAAGTACCGATGTGTCAGTCTTTGTTTACAGTCTAGAAAACTCAAGTTTTTACTTTTTGTATCAAATCCTTAATTCCCACTGCATTCTCTAATCTGCAATATCTTGTTCTGCCCATTTTTTATGTAGGGCCAACTCTTTAGCTTTCTGACAGGCAGTGCTGTCATGCCAGCATCAACTAGTTCTGACACACAGGAACTGAGCAGGCAGGAAGGTGCTGGCCCTGGCCCCTTGTGTCAATAATACCTGTTTCCAGAAGCCTGAAGCAGGGCAAGAAGAATTTCACCCTTCTGTCCAAAGCATTCTTCTTGCCAGCATGAGCTGAACTTTCCTCCCCCTCTATAACCTCTCCTCTTTCCCTGCTGCCCTTTGTACACCAAGAGGGACAGCATGTAATGCTGATGTTGTTTCTAAAACCAAGATGTCAGAATACGCCAACACCATTAATCTCACCTTTTTCCAAAGGCCATCCAGAAGATAATGGAATTCTTCAGGCAGTGAAGGATGTGATTCATTGCCTCACACTACTTGCTACATTCACAGAGTTGTAGAATATTCTGAGTTGGAAGGAACCCACAAAGATTATCAAGTCCAGCTCCTGGCTCTGCACAGGCCACCCCAAGAATCACATCAGGTGCCTGAGACCATTGTTCAAATGGTTCTTGAACTCTGTCAGGCTTGGTGTTGGGACCACTGCCCCAGGGAGCTGTTCCAGTGCCTCATTATCCTCTGGGTGAAGAACCTTTTCCAAATATCTAATCTAAACCTTCCCTGACACAGCTTCCGGCCATTCCCTTAGGTCCTGTCTCTAGTGACCAGATTCCACCTCAGCTGCCTGGTTTCTATTGGTTTACTGCTCCGAAGAAGTGACTGGTAATACTTTTATCATGATAAGGGTAGCTTAGGTGGAGAAGCTGGAAGGTACCCAGGAACAGAGCTGTGATTCTCACTGTAAATATCTCACAAAAAATTTGTATGTCTCCCTGTTATACACATCCAGCTTCATGCACAAGGAGTGCCTGGTGTGTAGTTGGGATACTGAGCACTTCATCTCAAAATGATGAAAACCAGTCAGCACCTACTGTGCAAGGCCTGGGCTGTACTCCAGGATTGAAACTGTCAGGTTGGTAACAGGGCAGATGAACAGAAGGAGATAGACTCTGGAAGAAGGGCTGGTGTAGAAGAGAGAGGAATTGATGGTCAGCCAGAGATACACAGACAATACTCAAGGGAAATTTGGCAAGATGGGATGGACATCACAGCTCTGGAGAAATGCTAGATCTGCACTGAATTGAAAAACAGAATGAAAGCAAAAGTTCATTCAATACTCAAGAATAGCTGTGTGAAGCCTGAGAATAACCCAAGAACATTCAATGTTGTTATGCTTTGATAAGAACTGAATGATTTCCTTGTAAAGCTAGGAAGGTCATTGGATAACACAATTAAATGTGTATGACAAAAACAATGTGCCATATGTTAGAAGTAATAATTTAAGCTATTCATAATCTTTATGGAAGAAAATCAACTAACCACTGAAGCCAAAGACATGTTCATTATTGTAGGCAGCTCAGTAAAAACATTCTGTGCCCTATGCAGTGGGAAGAGCAAACAAAATATTAGGATATGAAAGTAAGAAAAAATGGTACTGAAAATATAGCGCCAGCAGTACAAGTGTCCTCTAAAAAAAGCTGTTAGTTCTAGTCATTTGATCAGAAAAGAAGAATTAAATTAAATGAAGATAAGAGATGTCCATAGGTGGTGATGATAGCTCTTGGACAGTCTTCCATTTCAAGAGAAATGAAAGCATGGAATTATTTAATTGTTTATGACACACGTAGTGATTTGTGGGAAAGAGGTGATATATTCTCATAGAAGTAGAGACCCCTGTCCCTGCAAAGGCAACTGACCTTATTCAGGTCTCCAGAGAAGTACAGGATATCCAGCTGATATGATGAGATGTGCTGATTGTCATATTGTAACTGATAATTGGATCTGTTCTGCTTCTGTCAAGGATATGATCCCCAGGCAGATGAGGGCTGGATCTCTCTCTGCCTCTTGCACTGACCAGTGCCCTGTCCTTGAGGAGGGGCAGCACTGGTGCTGACATGGGGGATCCATGCACACATGATATCCCTTCTTTGTGAGAGCAAAGCGGGATCTCCAATAGAAACTTGAAGAAACTGGGAGAGGAAGGAACTCATGGACTGGGTTGGAAATACTCTCGCTGCTCAGAGGAGGGCGCTTGGTGCTCCCCGTGTCTCATTCGATGCTGTGAGTGCCTCGTCTGCTTGGAAGCTGGTGAAGCCTAGGGTTTCCTAAAACAAGGACCAGTTTTACTGCCTGTAACTGGGCTTGATGGGTCAGCTTATGTGGTGTTCTCACCAGCGACCAAGTGACCCTGCTCTGCTGCTTAAAATCTGCAGCAGCTTTGATGCTTTCTTGCCAATGAAAGGTGACAAAACAAATGAATTAATGGCTACTACCACAGCAGTAGAAGGAAGTAACTTAAACCAAAAATGCCAAAGGCAAGCATTTCTAAATGGGACTTGATATAAAATGGGACTAATCTGATTCAGGATTAGACTTACTACTGTATCATATTTACAATGATATCCAGAGAGAAATCAAACCTCAAGCCTAGTGGATTTCATAACAGAAGCTTCACAAGTCAGGTCCATCTGTGATACTTCAGAAAAACCCATTTGGTTTTGCTGGTGGTTGCAGATGCCTCAATTGATTGCAAATCTGAGTCTGAAAGACTTCTGAAAGACCTGTCTGATGAGTCACAGAGGTTCCCAAGGGAATCAAGAAATGATCTTGCAGCATTTTGGCATTGCATGGCTGCTTTTCCAGACTGATTTAACCATCAGTTAGGAGGTTGTAGGACACAGCAAGGATGTGACTACGATATTTTGTTTCCCCAAGGTCCTCCACAACTCCTGCTGGCCCTGTGCAACCTACAGCTCTAAACACAACTGTCCATAGAACACCAGTCCTGAGCCTGTACTGTGTAATGCTTAGCTGGTAGTAAACAGCACCTCACATAGGTGTGCTATGGTAAAGAATAATGATTTCGCCCAGTGTGACCAAAGATTTACATGGAGAAACATGTGAAATCCTGTCAAATGAAATTCAGCACAAATGTATTTTTTAAAGTCAAACTCATAAGTATGACCTTCAAGTGACAGCTCTTTTTTAAACTGTAATTACTTTTTTTTTTTCAGTGGGAAAAAGCAGAAACAATTCATTTTGAGTCTGTCAAAATGCTAGTTTGGACAGTGGCATTTCCATTAACTGCAATTACTGACTTTGACAAGTTCTAGAGTAGAAAAGAGATACTCTTTTACCTCTAACATTTTGCCTTTTTCTGTTTTAAATTAAGATCCAGCTGTATGATGGTACTCCAACATATTTGTATGGTCCAAAGCATGATAGTGTAGTATTAGTTCCCTGGAGTCCAAAAAAATCCTTTCTGCAAGCAGCTTCAGGAGTTAGGACATCTGGAGTAGCCTCAGTCCCAGTTCAGTGCCATACCAAACAGACTTGATCTGATCTACTGAGTGCAGTAGGCTTCTTCTGGGGAGAAATAGCTGAAGTGACAGCACCTCTCCCCTCCTTAAATTCAGTGAGCATTAATTCAATTCCTAGGAATCACGACAAAAATTATGGTAGCAAAATGAAAAATAATGTTAGTGGAAAACCTCTAAATGCAGGATATAATGCTGTATAAAATCAAGGAGGCTTCTGACTAGTCTCTGCTCTGGTGATGTACAAGCATAGGACAGTGATGATGGAGGCCTCTGAGCTCCATAGAATGAAAAAAATCCACGGACAAGCTAGAGGAAAGGACTGAGTGACTGTACCATGTGCATAATAAACCCATTATCAATTCAGAATATTGCCCATGCTCGTTAAAATAAAAGCTCATTAATTAGAGAATAATGATATGTTGCCATCCTCATCATACAAATAGAGCTCAAATAGCAGTATTTATTATGGTGGGCTCTAAAAGCACTAATCCAACACAGAACATTCAAATAAGACTGAAAAGCACAGGTGTTGTATTGACAGAAAGCAGAACATAAAAAATCCTGGAGAACAAAGAAGAAAAAAATCACCAGGCAATGTATAAGAAATTCCTTGAGCATATTAAAATTGAAAGGTGTCATGTATGGCAGATCCTCATTACATTAAGGCTGCAAGAGACTGCTAAAGAGGATGGAATGCTAAAGAGAGAGCTGAGGAGGAGTAGGAAAGCTAAATGAATGATGTGTTAGTACCCTTGCTATCAGAAAAAATCACAGACATTCTTATCTCAAGGGCACTTGTTTTGGAGCCATAAAGTGACATTAACTAAGGTAGAAAGTCCTTAAAGAGAGATTAGAGGGCAGCCTGAGCAATTTAAATTGGATCTAAAAGGCTGACAGAACCAGACAGTTCATCACAGCAGTCCATGAGCAATAAAGAGAGCACTAATACAGTAGGTTTATGATATACACATAAAAATGCCACTGGCTTTGAATGACAAAGTCAATATGCTATCTAATCTTATTCCACAGCAACCCCAATCCACCTTTCTGCTACACCTGCAAGTGTAATGCATTCTCAACACTTATGTCCAAAGTTCTGCTCAGTGTCAGCCTCTGGTGGGTGCAACAGCTGCCAAGAAAAGACAATACTGTAAAAGGCAGAGGGAGGTCCTCTGAAGCCAAAGGCTGGTTAGCCTGACACGAATCCCAGGAAAAACAATGGAAAACAAGAGTTTAGAGCTGAGGAGCAATTAATATATAACTGCAGGACTAAAACATAATTGCTGCCACCTAATAACATTTGAGGAATACAGATCTTCTTAAACTCAAGTTGGGTTGACAGACTTACCCCTTCAGAAGTGAAATAACTGAGCTTTATACTTCATATAATGTGGACCAAGAATTGCCCAGCAGAGATCAACAGAGGCAGATCATCAATTCATGGGGAATTCCTCCAGCCTCAGTAAACAACTCACTGTTTCCCAGTGTGCTCGTCAGTACCCTGGCAGCAGCTACAAAAGCACCGCTGGGAAAATTTGCAGAAAATTCATGGATTAAGGGAATAGTAAATAATATTCAAGAAAAAGCATTTCCCCTCAGACTGCTTTCAAACATCTGTGTTTAATACAATGAAATTCAGGCTTCTGCATCAGGGCATAAGGAATTCACACCAGGCACAGGAAGGGTACCACCTGCTGCAAAGTATTACTGGCAACTGAATGTGACCTTTCCATTGCACATGGTAGCATGGAAGGCTCAGTGCTCCTACAAATGAGGAAGTAATAGGAGTATGCAAATGTGGGATTTTTTCACTGTCTGGCTGTGCTGAGTCTGTTGAAGGAATACTGAATACGTGCCAAAAAGAGGGATGAGTGAATGGACAAGGTACAGAACTAAAGCACAAAACATACCTTATGAGTAGAAGTCCACTCTGTTTAAATTATCAAGGTAAGATCGAGGAATAATTTGATCAATGTGCATAAATATTATACGGAGAAAGATGATGCATACCTCATCTCGACTTTTAAATCTAATAAAGCAAGACCAAGTAAGGACCAATGAAACTAAAGGTCAGTAAATCCCAGCTGGAAATCAGACATGATCTGTGACAAGAGACGTGGCCTGCCATGGATCATACTAATTAAAAAAAAGGTCTACTAGTTAGCATGTCTTTGGGGAAAATAAATCTTGCTAAACACAAGTTTGGCCGTCAAACACAGCCCTTCAGAAGTGAAATACCTAGGTTTTATATCTGATGTGAAGCAGCCTTTAGCTGGATCAAGATTACTTACTTTCTGAACGTGGCATAAATTTACATAATTAATTCTGGATTAAAGGATTTCAAGCTGCATGATCATTTGGAAAGTGACTCCATTTGAATGTTTTAGGTTTCTGCTGAGATTTTGTGGAGAGAGATGGTCTCTGAACAGAAAAAGACAACTGTACAGGTACAATGAAACCTAATTGTCAGTGCTGGTAGATGGTATTTTGTGCTGTATGCTCCTTGTCTTTGCCTTACAGCCATGGCATGAAAAAAAAAAATCAGAGCCAGACTTAATGCCATAATTGCTTTGGCTTTCACTTGCAGCAAATCTAACACGGAGAAATTCATTGGGTGCAATAGCCCAGGTTGCTGTGTGCTAAGGGTGAAGCATCTGCTGCCAGGAGTCCTAACTGAGTAAATGATGTTTTAATGTCCTTGGGACATCACCATACTGCACAATAACTGTTATGGTGAACCACCTAACAGCTGAAGATAGGACACTTTTTATTAATTTAAGTTTAATATTAAATAGAACATTAAAATTGTCCTATTATTAAAGCTACTAGTAGACCCGAAGGTTCAAGTGCTCAGTGTTTTCAAGTAGTATAATTCACATATGTTGTCTTGTGTAAAAAAAGTCTGATTGACATGTTTTTTTCTGGGAGGTGTTTAATGCCATCCCAACCCAGCTGTGCAGAAAACAATTGTGTAGATGTGTCCCTTTAGAGCCCTTTGCTGTCTCTTTCTTCAAACAGTCCTTTATGGATCAGTCTCTTCAAAGCCCTAATGAGGTCTGAAACTGCATCCTGCACTGAGCACTGCTGATACTGCTTTGAAGACCTGTGCTGCTCTCTAGGCCAGGAGTAAGTCATAGCTTTTGACTGTAAATTCATTCCTATTTGGAGCTATAGGACAAATCACTTCAACGCTTGGGTAAGCTCTTTGTTAGAATGAGAACCAACAGATTTTGCAATCTGGGTACCCTTTCTTTTAACAAAACCATGGTAATTCATGAAACCTGAGTTCAATGCTTATTTATAATCTATTCAAGCAATATTATCCATGGGAAAAAAAGAAGAAAGAGTCTCAAAGTTTCCTATAGTCACAGTGAGTTAACCGAACTCATGCAAGTGTTTCAGACACTCAGAATGGGCAAGCAGAGTCCTAGGTCTCATCAATGTCAACTAATGTTCCAGGGGATACAGTTACTGTGTCTGGGCACATGTTCCACTCAACTACTGGCTTGAATCTGTTTTTTCCATTTCCTCTGTCAATGTAAGTCTTGGCCAACAAAGAAATCTCACGTCAAGACTTTGATTTCTTCAGACTTTCATGTCATTCTTTCTAGAGACACTGGTAAAAGTCCTTTCAGAACAAAGTATTTCTTCTAGTCCAGCTGGAAGATCATTCTTATAATTCTGCTAGGCAAAAGGGTCACCACAAAAAGTAATTTGTTCTCATTCCTCCTAACTTCTGTGTGGAGCAACATCAGTCCTTCATAGTGCACGGAAGTTCACTTTGGGGATAAAACTCTGTGACTGGTTAGTAAAGCATTTGTGAAGATAGCTGACTACCCAGAAAGAAATGAAATAATAAACTATGCTATGATTATCATGCCTTTGAAGTCAGATCCTACCTTGGGATAAATGGAATTTTTTAATATATCCACTTGTTTCCTCATCTCACTTTGTGAGTGCCTTTAGGAAACTCTCAAGATGCTCTTTGTCACCAGCTCCATTTGTGAGAAGTATCAGGAAAGGCCAGTCCTGGAAGAATCTTTACATCCTTTTGTGCAACAAAGACATGCTGTGTCTTTGTAACAGATACTGGTGTCTGACATCTTGGTAATTCAAGGGATAATTGTCACCTGAAGTTGCTACAGAGAGACATTATATGAGCATTTAATGGAGCCTTCCCTAAGATTCCCACTATAGGCTGAAAAATCGACTTTTCCCCAACTGATAGAAGTACTTCATAAATGAGCTTTATAAATTCAAAAAAGTTCTTTTCAAATACAGCTTTTGTTGAAAAGCAGCTCATAAATGACTGTATTAAAAGTGACTTTTATGAAAAATTCAATGTGTTTGAGGGCAGACAAGAATACTGTGGGTTTGGTCATCAGGCAGTGTGTGCTACCACAATTCAAAAGAATCTCAGCCATTCTTTACTTAGTAATTAATAACCACAACACCTTTGTTGTGTTTTCTGCATGCAGTTTATTCACCCTTCTTCTACCAGCCTTGTCAGGGCAATCATTTCCCAGCACATTTTCTAGTGGTGAGTCCAGTTAGGTCTTTCTCCCTTTAGCTGTAGAGATATCTAAATAATACTCCATCTATTGTCTGCTTAGTTGATGCTCTCAGCTGATGGCAAGCTGTTATCTTCAAACTGATGAATAAGCAATTGTCTCTTATTGCCCTGGTGGAGAAATAGCTGTGTTTGCTCTATTGACCCCCATATTTCTGTGTGTGGCTCAAGTTGTGTCCCTCTCAATTCTGTGTCCCACAAAGGCACACCTCTTGCCTTCTGTTCACAACAAATACATCTCCAGTGCATTTGTAATGCAGAGTAGGCAAGGTTTTGCAGTTGCCTGGCATTCCTCTGTTTTCCTTGTGATTCTTCCCAAATGACTAATTTTCCCACTAGCCATAGCTAATAGCTGTTCTGATACTGTTTAATTCTGTATACCACAGATCAGCTGAATTTTTCAGACAGACCTCTAGTTTAATAGACACAAAAATTGATTAGATAAACCATTAGGCTCAAAGGTCAATGTCATCTAAGGCATTATTTACTTTTTTAAAGCCTTGCACTGTCAACTTCCAGCCAGGCAGGCAAGCCTAAATGTAAAGCTGGAGAAGGGGCCAATTCATTTTTACCTCTTCACAACGTTCATCACCAGCATGGAGGAAAGAACTGTTGGCTGGGAGGTGCACAAGTGTAATAAAAGACTTTAGGTGTTGCTAGGTGAAGCCAATTTGTATTTGTTTTTGTTTTGTGGAACAGCATATGGCAGCTTTTCACTGACTCTGAGGTCAGTCATAGAGTAGTACACACCACCATGTCTCTAACCTGCGAATCATTAGCACAACACATTTTTCAGCCCTTGCACTGTGCTTTGCCTTGGTGTCTAGAAGAGCTCTTATTTTTCACTCATGCCAAAGTTCAAAGCCTCCAGTGTAACAGCAACCTGCAAATTGTCTGGGAGTCAACCCAAAGATGCTCTGCTCAGTGACCCTGCAACTTCACACATTTGCCTTCTAAGATCCTTGGGAGCCTGTCTTCCCCATTTAATCACAATGCTTTTACTGCAAGACACAAAGAGAGGTCCAGCAGCTGCTCATCAAGAATCCAAATGAATGGGCAGAAACTGAGTGACCTCAGCCCAAAGAAAAGACAGGTCTTTCATCCTCTCACACAGAAATAATATGAAATAGGAAATATTTGCTCTGAAGGATAGATTAGGATTCCCTAATGGTTTTCTCCCTGTTTTTTGCAGGACCACACAGTGCTTGCAGTGAGAGAGAAACACCAGAGAGGCTTCTGTATGTGCTCAGAGGGCAACTGAAAAGGGAACAGATGGGCATTTCCCCAGAAGTGACCACAGAAATAGCCTCATGAGCTATTTGATTAAGAAAATGAAGGAATTTGAGGGACTTAAGAAAACTTATCAGGGAAGATATTAAGAAAAAAGGGCTTCAAAACCAGACTGTTAAAGCAGTTATGGAGAAACAGGCCAAAAATGCAGGGAATTTTGTCAAAGAGGCAGCATCAGTACAGCAGTTCTCAGCCTGTATCCCACCTCTTGCCATAACTTCCCACTTCCATTCCGTAGCTTATGGGAAAGCCCGTATTTGGGGTAGACAAATCCATGAACCAGAGCAAGACACAAAATTAGCTCTACTTGATATGGTCTCCCGAAAAGTCACAATACCCCAGCAGAAGAGAGTGGTCTTCTGACAGCCAGAGGTATTGGAAACCTTTAGGAGGACTTAATTTCTTATCTTTTTTCTTTTCATTATTTTTCTGTTGTACTTATTTGCACCCACACACTTTAATTCTTAGTACCTTTTGTAAAAAAAGCACTGCAAAAAAATTCAGTAAAATTTTGCCTTGCTCCAAAGTGATACACATTTTGTTCGGGATTGCCCTGCACCTTTTTTTTACCTGAACAAAAGAGTGCAAAAAGAAGTAATTGATCTGATCTTGTTCAATATTGTGCAAGACACAACAATGGCACATGCAGACAACACAGTCTGCCCTTTGCAGGCATCTTGCAAAGGTGTGCACCTTGATTATCTTCTGCCTTGCAGCAGCATAGATTCTTAAAACAAGACAGCTCAGATCACTCAGAATAAGGGCAGCACAGACATCCTAATAAAATCTACAATTTTCTGCAGTGCCAGCTGCCCTATTTTCAGGTAAATGATTCTGAATTTCCTGGCCAGCTCTGTATGTGGAATGAATGGCACAGGTTCCTCTGGGCATAGCCTGGAAGCTGTCCTGCCTGCTCACCAGCTCTGCCTGTGCCTGCATCTCTGCACGTTCTGGGCAGCCAGACACCTTGGCCTGGCCAGTCCCATCTCTGCTGGAATGCCCAGATACAGCTTCAGAGGCACTGGTAAAATAAATGGAAGCAAGACTGGGTTTATGGACAGGATCTGTCACAGGTCACTGACCCAGATGGAGAAAATGAGGAAATGGATTCTTAAACAAGTAGCTATAAATAAGTAAACATGAAAGTTAGTAGTATCTGATATTTCACCCTAGGAGACACATATCCTGTGCTGTCCATGCTGAAACACACCTAGAGCCTTCTTAAACTATAGATGGTAAATTGTTAATAGGAGAACTTTGCCCAGTTTAACCAACTCACAGTGATTTGTGCTAGGCTGTCCATTTCAAATGAACTGATCACCGAGGTAAAAATTCTGGCTTTATAGATGGACCTCCACAAGCATCCTCCACAAATGATACAGAACACATCCCCCAAAAGATTTGTTTAAGTACATAAAATTAGCAATTAGCAAACAACAATAAAAACTCATATGTGTTAAGAGGATAACGCCATTGAAAAGCAACAAAATTAAATGGTACGTAATTAAATAGTGGAATGTATCATTTATGCTCCCCAGCCACCAACCCTGCTGGCAAGGGCTGCTCCAGACAGGAGCTCAGGCTAATGGAGCCACGAGTTCAGCAGGTTCACCTTATCTGTACCACACAGCACCTGGCCAGTAATTGCACACACTGTGAGCAGCTGCCCTCCAGTCACAGGTATGGGGGCCTCCCAACAGTGTCCTTGCTCTCTCAGGCCACTTCCCATCAAGAAAGCCCTGACCTGACTATGAGAAGGGGAGAAGGCAGTGAACACTGGCAGAAGCACCACTGAAAATGAGATTGACTTTATTGGAAATATTTTCTTCTGTGAGATTGTCAGAAAACCACTCTGGAAATGCTGGAGGCTGCATGTTTGTGAGGTGAACTCATTACTCCCAGGGCTGAGGAAAGCTTCCTGAAGGCAATGAGCTGCAATACCTGGTATGAAGTAGGTGTGCACACAAATTTGGCATTTACCTGCTATTCATGTGTTTGATTTTGAAACGAAGTGAAAAAATTGCATAAGTAGGCTTAAAAGCCACCGTATGATGGTGGTCATTGTAAGTATAGCCTGTTCCTGGGTAGCACTCTCTGTTCCTGCCCAGTGGGGTTGTTCTCTACATACTCTTTCTTGATGCTGATTCCCTCCTCTCAGGCAGGTATGTATATCCAAATGCCTGGACCAGCAGGATGCTTTACATGTTGATGTGTATATCCTTCAGCACCCGACATGCAACACAGAAATGAGAGGTCTTTCTTCCCAACCATGGAACCTTCAACAAACACATTATTTTACTTAGCAATGGCATGAACATCCAGCTTTACTTTCCAAGCTGACAAGGCATAAAGGAATGAATTAAATGACATTTATTCTGGATCATTTTTACTGACAACAGTGAAAGTTAAATCTGTCTGCAATTTACCCATTTCTGCCAGTATCTTCCTGAAGTGCAGAATGGCTTTGAAAGACAGAAACTTTGGAGACAGCCAGCAATTGCAGGATTCCTCTAAATCAGGGTCAAACCTTGCACTCATCAACAAGTAAAGTGGTTTTGATAAACCTATTCAGAAACCTAGAGAAGCACAAGTTTCCCATAAATGCAAAGACAAAGCCTTTTACTTCGATCCGACTGAGGTTTTTGAGTTAATTGTGACTAAACAGGAATGAAACTGCAGTTCCCATGTGTGAATGTCATCTGACATCTGCAGTTTGTGGCAGAGACAGCCTTTGCTTTGGTCAGACTACCCCAAAGAGAGGAAAACCTCCATGCAAATGGGGAGGTGATCTTCCCATTATTCACCTGTGTTCTGATTTCAGGCGTGTTTGGGCTCAAGTGTTTTGTGACAACCAGAATGAGGTAGACAGAATTTGCTACATATTTGACATATCATCATTTGATAGTACATCTAACTGTGTTAAGAGTGCAGTAGATATTAAAACCACAAAGAACACCACATTGGATAGCATGATCAAACACATAGTAAGGTAGAGAGTATTCATAAAGGCTCAGAAGACAAAATACCAGAATGTGATCCACGTGCCAGTGGGCAGAATGCATTGAATGAAAGGGTAAATGGGACTAAGTCATTAGTATCATTTCATCAGTGCACAAATACCACTGCCAAATCAAAGCAGCTATCTATTTTCTGCCCAAGAGCCACACATTATTTTCCTTCATTACTCAATCTTCTTTAGTTTGATCCTATATAAGTTTAAAACTGTGGCAAAAAAATTACAGCCTGTATGGAAAATCGCTGTGGGATTGCAAAAGATATAAAGCTTGCCAAAGAAAATGAACTCTAAAAACTGTTTTCTTTGTTTATGTGTTCTACCCAGGCCCTCTTGTTTATGTAAGGCTCAACATATGATCAAGTTACCTTGCGTCAGCCAGGCTGTGGTAATTGTCTGTGTGTGCACTTTTGGCCCGCAGCAAACGCACGAAAACTTAACCTGGTTTAAGCCCCTTTCAGTGCAGGCCTAGCCCAACGTAACTTATATTCCCTGTGGGGTGGGAGCATGCACCTACCTCAGACACAGTCACACACTGCATCTCAGGAGCCTCATGCTCTGTCTGAGACCCAGGATGATGAAAGGCACCCTAAAGGGCATTTGGGACAGCTTGTCTTTCCTTCTGCAGGTACATTGCACAGGCACAGGAATGAAGAGCTTACCTGCCATGCCTCCACCTTCTTTATGTCTGCACAGGACCCGTTGGTGAAGAGTCCCTTCCCAGGGGTACAGGTATAAATATCCTGCAAGGCGTGGGCGATGGAATACACTGCCAAGTACACGTTATAGGATATCCGCAAGTGTGTGTAGTCCATGTACGGTGTCTCCACGCTGGTGATGTTCTCATCCCCTGTGCATGGAGGTCGGAAGGCAGACGTTCCATTTCCAGCTCCCAGACCCTCTTCGTGGCCCTTGTGGAAAGAAGTTGCAGCAGGAGAATTTTTGGACCCATCAGGGAGATAGCAGTTAAATGTCTCCTCCCAAAACTCCTTGGCAAAGCCGTTGTTGGTGGACTTCTTGGGATGCACCTTCTGCAGGAACTCACGAAAGCCTGGGATCTGTCCTGCCTTCAGTGCAAACCCGATGGTGCTGCCGATGACACGGAAGAACTCCGGCATGGCTATTAGGGAGGAGCTGGCCCAGGCCTCGCTTGCCAGCCAGATCTTGCCAGTGATATTCCTCCTGACAATCTCTTTGATGAGAGGCTCCAGATCTGGGCCACTGGAAAAAACAACAATCACTCTTGCTGTGGAGTTCTGGATGACCTCTACCACCTGCTGGATCTCCTCTTCGTCTGAGTACTGGGAGATGAGCTCACTAAAATCAATGCAGATATCTCTCTCCTCCGCCTCTTCCCGAAATTTTTCAATCCCTGGCCGGCCATAGTCATCATCAGCTGCGATGGTTCCCACCCAGTTCCAGCGAAAGTACTCGATGATGTCTGCCATGGCTGTGGCCTGATGCTCATCGTTGGGGATTGTGCGCAGGAAGGACTTGAACTGGTTCTTATTGCTCAGGAGACGACTGGATGAGGCATAGCTGACCTGTCAGAGCACAGCAAACAAGCAAAACACACCATAAAGTGAAATGCCTGAAATAAATTGCCTGCATTTACCTAGCACCACTGTCAGCCTGGGAACCACATGTTCTTAGCCTGTGTTTGCAGGTGATCCATTCTGATCCATTCCTGCACGTTCTACTAGCTGTGCCTGTCCTAGAGAGGCACTCATACAGGAGCAGCTGCTCGGACCTGAGAGGCTGGAGCCAGCTTGTGCCCACCTGCAAGGTCAAGGATCTGAGGGAGAGAAATGGACGCTAGACTGGAGGAATGACAAAGATTTCTGTCAAATCTGTAAATAAAAAGAATGCGCCATCTAGATAAATGAGGGCAATGCACTGAATTAAGACAAAACACAGGCTTCCTCTGTCCTGAACCAGACATGAGATAGCAGGATGGTATTGCCACCCCAAAGCTACTCTGTCTTTCTCTCCTTGCCTTTGACATCCATCCCCATCTTTAAACAGGCTCCATCAGACACCATGTGCCTTCTATATACAATCCCTCTCAGTTGGCATAAGAGGAATGTGATGTATATCAGCCTCCTTGATCCTGCAGAGTATTATGGTAATGCTACTTTAGCAGTGTTTCCTGATTGCTGGCCAGAATCAGCAAAGAAACCAGTGGGCAGTCCATGCCTCACAAGCCACCATGTTTTATGGTTAAAATTGGATTTTATTTCCTTTTCTAAAACTATCAAGAAGCATTTTATTTTTCTAATCAGAACAAGTGCCACGTGCTCTTAAGATATAATTTGAATTATTTACAAGTAGGAAGAAAACCATAAACCCCAGATAATAACAGTTTAGAGAGCTGGAGAACTTCTAAAACACATTTTGAGATTGGTATCTGAATTCTTTAGGACTGACTCTCATTTGAAAAAGTCTTCTATAAACAGTTCATTCTGTACAAAGTGGAAATTTACAGAAAACCTTATCTTCTCCTTAAACTCTGTTATTTAATGTTTCTGCAAGAAGGAAGAAAAGGCAGTCTCATAGTGCAGTTTCAAGGGCCACAGGAGTAAATCCTCCTTCCACAGAGCTGTACTCTACCCTGGACAGGCTCTTGCCCAGTGCCACTCTCACCCCCATCAACCTTTTGCCAGCAGGTACAGGCAACGTGTCCCACTGCCATGTGGGCTGTGAGGGGACACTGAGGTGAGGTACTGAGAAACAGAATGGAACTTGTAACATTTTCAGTGTCTACGTCAACAGAATGAGTAATGAGCCGTACATTAATTGTAAAATACACCTCCAACTCCTGCTGAAATGCAGAGCCTAATAAGCCTGGATTTGCTAATGGCCTTCCTGTAAATGGCAGTGACAATTTCACTCAACATCTGCCAGTCTAAAAGCCTGCTTTCAGTTGTCATGCTTCAACCACCTGGCTGAGACTTCGTTCCAGAACTGAACCTCCTGACACCTACCCTTTTCTGCAGCCTCTAGATAAGGCTACTGCCTCACAGGACAAATGTCATTCTCTGTTTAAAGAGAAAGTCTGAGAACTGCAAACATCTCTTAAACTCAGCTGAACTCTCCAACCCTTCTGGGCTGCCCTCGTTCACCTGGTAATATGATGTGTAAATCAACAATGCTCCATACGGTGTCATCAGGATGTTTATTACATGCCAGCCCCTAATGCCACTCGGGGCAATACCAGACAGCACAGCTTCAACCATTCTTGTCCTGCTCAGAGACCAAAGGTCCAGTTTTTCAGACTCCTGCAAAGGAGTCAGACTGGTAAGTCTCAACAGACAAGACATATTACTGTGCACAGGGCAATCAAGAATCCTTCCTTCTTCATTCGTGGTGCAAATGGGAATTGGAGCCGTGGCTGAAGCAAAGATACATTTCTCAGGACAGACTGAGAGCACATTCTGACACAATCTTGTTATAAGGGCTCTTGTGAGCTCTGGCACCTCTATTAATTTTGGAAGAGGGATTGGAAGTGTTAGGCTATACAAGGTAACACGTAAATGGATAAGACCAAGCACCTTTTCCAAAGCTGACTTCAGTGTAGAAATCTAAAATCAAGAGCAACAACATTAAGCCAGCCTTGTACTTTGCTTAGGGTCTTGGCAGATCAACAAGACTCTTCAACAAAAGGATGGGACCATGGATGCTGCACTGGCTCCAACAGAGTCAGAATGCAGCCCAAAGGAAGCTGTGACACGGGAATTGGCACAACCACATCACCATGCAGATGACCATGGGACAAGGGGCATACCTACATGATTTCACAAATGTTTTGGATGCCCTAGGGCAAAAGAAAGGCAGATCAGCTCAGAAGAAACCTCCACAGCATCTGATCAGCATAAGCAACAACTTCACAGGTCACCTACCTGAATGATCAGAGATGCTGAGAGACCTAAAGACCAGCTGGCAATGACAAAGCTCTGCCTTAAGTGGGCTCTGTGGGACCTGGACCGGACCAGAGAGACACTACCGTGAAGTAACGACACAACTAAGGTGTCAGGGCTGGCAACCGTCATTGAGTGACCTAAAATACCAGTATTCACAGACTAAACCACTCCAGAGGACTCCAGTCCTCCCATACTAGGCTGCTGTTGGCCAAATGTTATAATGGCTGCTCAGTAACATTTGTATTTGGGGACTGCAAAGTGCTATTAAGACACATTTCTATCGTAACAATGACAACCACCCCTCTCCCACCCCCCATTTTATTGTTTCTCTCCTTAAAGTTCTACTGGAAATGGCAAAGATTCAGCAATCTCTGCAGAGTAGAGGAGCCGGCCACTTCTTTAACCTAAACAAGTGAGGTGGAAGCGTACCTGAGGTATGTAAAAGAGTCCCAGCAGATTGGCCACAGCAGTGGAGATGCCAGAGCCAGTTGCTCCCACAACTGCAATGGTAGAAGGGATATGTTCTGAGCAGTTACAGAATTCGTCCAGGTTCAAGGAGTCTATCTTGTTCTGGGCCACAAAACTCAGTGTGGCCTCCAGGGCTTTTGAGACTGTATTGCAAGTGTCAAATATCCTGTATCCCAGGGTCATGTTGGGAAGGAGAGTTGGGCTACTGTTTATTTCTTCTATGGCAAAGATCATAGCCTGGAGCCAGCGGAAGCCTCTGAAATTATACCTGGGGGAGCAAAAATAAAAACAAAATAGAGTGAGAAGGAGGAAAACAGAGGAGAGGAGACCAGGAATGAGGCAGAGTGAAAAATTCCAGATACAAAAGGCAAAATCAACTTATGCTATTTCTTGCATCCTTCAAAATTTGGAAAGTTTTGCTTTTGTCTCTACTGGTTACAGAAGAGGAGTGTTTATGCTATGAGGGTTAGTTCTGGCTTTCCACTTTTTGGTTTGGGCACTCACTCCAGAGAGGAACTTTTCTAAGTCTCCTAAAATCTGGGAAAGTTGAAAGCTAGCATGTCTGGAGTAATGACTCTGGCCTGTCCCTCGTGCTTAGGACCCTAAACTTGATCTCACAACCCCTGAGGCAATTGATGTTGTGATCCTCTGACTGAAAGCTACACCTACAGGTTTGCTTCCAGGCTCCTCTGACATGTTTCTGAATGCAGATGGCAGTGTCTGCTAAGTCTGTGCTGATGCTGCCTGGGACTTAGGCTCGGGGATACTCCCAGAGCGTGTCAGCTCCTCCTGGCTTTGGGCAGGCAGAGCCACAGCCCTGGCATACTTCTGGATGCAGAGGTGCCTGGGAGCTGTGCTCAGGGAAATTCGACCCTTCACATTGTGAGAGAGAGCGCAGTCAGACTGTTCATACCAGAGAACTGAGACATGCTAGAAATAGAAGTCCTAGTGCAAACTGATAACTTGTTAATTAGATACTTCAGTGCCTTCACTGAAGGAGTAACTTTTCTCATTATCATAGTTCTCTCACACATCTGCTTTAGACACGAACTCAGAAGATGTCCTCAGAGCTGGCCTGTGAAACTGAAGCTATTTTTGAAGTCTCTTCTCTAAGATGGAGAAGCTGAGTTTTCTGAATATCTTGCACCTGTGCATGGAACTAAGGCGGAGCTGCAGATTGGTGGCAACTGTCCTGCAGGAGCTGGGAGTCCGTGTTATGGCATCAGTAGCCGCTGAAGCAGGATGATTGCTTATCCAAAAAGGAGAGAAACTGCTTTGTGAAAAGCAGCAGCAAGAAAGTACCTTTGATACACATTATTCTGAAGTTTTACTGTGTTTTCTCCCATAAAGTCACCCTGGCAGCCAGTTGTGTGCTTGTGAAGCTGCCGTGTTTTAGGGCAATGCAGCTGGAATGGCAGAATCTTTCATCAGCTCAAACCCACCCTTCCTTGGAATGCACTATGGGTCAGGATTCCAGTTAGTTTGCAGTTTTGTGCTGAGTTGCAGGTGAAAACAGGAAAGTGTCAATGCTGCTATGCTTGAGATCCACTAGGAAAAGTGACAGGTCCCCAAACTGGAAAAGCCTGGGAAAATAGCCTGCATGAAAACAGACTCTATATGAAACGGTAAATTGTAGGTTTCACATGAGTTACATTTTGAAATGATTATAGAAATGTTTACATTACTGAAGTGAAGATTTCTAAAGACAAGCTTCATGAAATCACAACCTTTCAATCTCTGAGACGTATGACCTGAACATTTTTAATTGCTGGATTAAATTAATTGCTTCCAAAGTTGATGTTAGCTATATCTGACTTTTTCAAAGCTGAATGAACAAAGCCACATTACTTCCATTCCAGAAGTCTTATCTGATTCATCTGGGGTCAGAATTTCTACAGATATCACATCTAAGGTTTATCTTTAAGTTTTAAAAACTTCAATTATTCAATCTGATTTCATCTCTCCAGACATCTTTGGCCAAATTCCAAATGAGATTCAGCTCTGAGGTTATACCTCAAAGCCTAGACAGCACAATTTCAGTACAGATCTCTTCAGGTCAAAAAGTTGGAGTCCTTAGTTATCACTTATTACCAAAGGGACAGTTAGCTTTGTTAAGATTAGTCTTCGGAAGCTTTGGGACTGTGGGTTACGGATAGAAGTAACTTGGTCATTTAGAATTTTTTTTGCTTTAGTTCCAAACCATTAAAGAATGAGATGCAATGACAGAGCTCTGAAATAAAAGGGCAAGGCTCAGAGGGATCAAGTCAGTGAGTGCCGTGTACAGGAAGATGATGTGCTGGGCACACCATGTTGCCTCGTGGTCAGTAATGCAATGGGAAAATAAATGGATACAAGGAAGGGTTTTGCGACACATCTTTTTAAAAAGCTACACATGTTTACAGATATTTTAATATGACTAGGATTTAAAGCAAGGAGCCATATTCAGGCTCCTCATGTAAAAGAGAAAAATCTGATCACATTTTCTATAATTAAAGGGAAGGCTACTGAGAACCTTTGAAGTTCAAAGGTACCACTGTACTACTGGGAAAGACTTCACACATTTGAGTATATGTAAAAGCTAATTTAAGCCTGCTCACTTTAAATTATACAGGTGAAATACGACACAAAATTATTTTGCCTGTTTGAAAGGAATTTGGTTTATTTTTTTTAAATGCCACAAGGTGGTATCTTCAGATGGTACCTTTGAAAGCAGTGAATTGGATCATCTTGCCCTTCACTTTAAAGAAATATTTGGCATTTAATTCATAAATGCAGACTAAGGCCCATGATACACAGTTGCTTTTGTTTTCCTTTCTGACATGCTCCTTATTAGTGTATATTTACAGTATAAGCCCTCTAGTTCAAGTACTTGCATTTGAAAAGATTTTATTTTGGAGGGGAAGGAGAGTAGGGGCTGTTTTCTGGGACCTAGACTCCAAAAGATCTTTGAAATGCTTTCAATAATTTATCTTAAACTAACCTAGGCAAGAGACCTGCGGTTCTCTTCACTTGCACCTCTGCTGACAGTAGCACCAGCAGCTCAGGAGGAGGAGATCAGATGGGATGCAGACAGCACTCCTCACTCTGTCTTCTCTAACACCTGACACATCTTCAGGCAAGCTGTCATTTTGTCATCTGAGACAGCGTTGTATTGGTTCTGTAGCACAGATGTAGTCAGACAAAGGCCGTGCTGCTAAACTGCTCTAAATGAAGCAAGATCCTTCCAATTTCTGTGAATGGATATTTTGTGGACAATTTCTTTCCCACTGTACTGTAAGATCCCAGCAAGGGGCTGCAGATAGGTTCCTCCTGGCTTGATGTGCATGAGGTATTGCTAAGAGCAGCCTTTGAACCTGGCAGTAGGTCTCACTGATGCAGCTGACCTCCTGTGCTAGGCTGCTGCTGTGATTAATATGATCAGTCACTGGAATGCTCTGTCAACCATGCAGAAATTTGACTGGTAATTTCCATAAAGAAACTGTACAACATTTACTACCAGCAGCAAGCTTTCATTAGACTTCCAGAATATTTAAATAGCCACTGGTGTTTTCTTGATTGAAAAGAAGCAGCCTCCAAAGCTCATTTTCTGCCATATTACTTACAGGTATGTTCACATAGTCTTGCATTTTGTGAGATGTGATGCTATGAAAAGTGGCCATTAAGCTCTAAATGTGAGTTTAATGTAAATAATTCAGAGCCACAGGTATAGAGGGGAATTTTTATTTACACTTCTTCCTTAAAGCTTTCCCTTCTGATACTTGTTCTCCCACCTCTCAGAATATTCAACCCACTGATCTTTCTATTCCCAAGGAGGAGCACAAACTGGGAGAGGGCAATGGAAGACGATACCTCTCTGTAAACTGTCACCTCTGCAGAGGACAGCTGTGCAGCAGACCAGTTTGCCAGAAAATGAACATGTCTGTCAAACGCTGCTCAGGATGGCTTAAATGTCCCAGTCAGTGTTTCAAAGTAAGGCTATGCAAATCAAGCTGTCTGCATGGTTTAAGCTCCCCATAGCTCCACACCCTGTTTGTTTGTATGGTTTGGTTTTAACCTCTCCTACTGTCTGGATCCAGCAGGGAAATCGGTCCTGATCCTTGCTAGTCTCCATAAAGAAATAATTCACAGCCTCATGTGTATTCATGACCTTCATTTATCACACTTGCAAGGTACTAAGCAATGGAATATGAAGCAAAAAAAGAAGAAAGTTGTGTGAAAGCTCCAAATACAGCTTTTGCTTACCCTCCCATATCTGACAGGTACTTATACTCAGAAATGGTGGCAAAGCCTGCATACACCCTTCAATCACACCAGCACTCCTCTTTCTCTAGTGGTTGCATGCACATACTAATTTCTCTGTCCTCTCTAGATTTCCAGTACACTAATTGCATGTTATTGCTGCTACTACCACTGTTATTTCTAAGCTATGCAAGGGAGAGACCTTCAGTAATTTGTTGGATTCCTGCAGTCATAGGTATAATGAGTTGCTTAACTCATATACATAGGTATATGAGTTGCTCTTACAGTCAAGGACTGTGGGTGAGGGGAACTATGCAGAACAAAGAAAATCAAAAATTAAAAAATTACAATTCAAAAGGTGAATGTAAGAGAGAGAAAATGATATAATTACATCTAAGGGAAGAAATTCCAAATATCTTGTTATACATTCAGGTCTGCAATGGGATTAGCAAATACATTGGCAAGAGCTAGAATTAAAATTCTGTTCTCTCAGAGGACAGAGAAACTCAGTGAGCTGAAGAGTCCTGGAGCCATGCTCCGTGAAGTCTTGCACTATGACATGGGGACAATGTCTCACCACAGTTTCACAGCTTGAAAGCTTTGTGTCACAGTGTGGGACCTTGGCTAGACTGATGATCGGAATACAAGAAAACTGCTAATCTCCCTGAAATCAAGAAGGGGCAGAGAAATCATGTTATGAATAAGCCTCTGGGGGTGCTGACAGGGATGGAATGGGGGTCAGAGCTTGCTTGTGCTGTGCTCAATCTCTGCCTCCACCGCACATCAGATATGCATCAGCAAACGTTATAGGGAAAGTTGCTGCAGCAGCACCTGAGGCATACAAAGACAGGAGGTGTATTTATATCAAATGCAGGATCCTTGAATGCTGAAACAACAAACAGGAAACAAAACTGTTCTTGCTCTGTGTATTCCTATCTGACATTTAGTGTAGCAAAATCATGGGTATGTGTTCACTTCGGACTCTACAATTCAGTGTTTAGAGCATAAGGATGCATTTTCAGTAGCAACAGCACAAAAAGAATGGGGAACAGATTGTTACTGTTCCCTTTTCCTTTCACTGCTGAATTATGTATATAGTTTCTAAATAATCATGTGCCAGATATGTACAACAGGTTCAGGCCAGATATGTTTGCTGAGCTGGACAGAAAGGTGCTGACCAACAAGTGCATGAAGAACATAAAAACTGAGAAAGTGGAGAGAAAACTGTCCGCTTAGAGAAGCCCCCACTGTCCTATCCATTGGGAAGTCCATTTTGGGAGCACAGGTATGGAACTGAACACAGCTAGATGTCCAAAGAGCACTGATCAGGTTGAATAGTCCTCAAAAGAGAGGAAAACCACATTATCTTAAGTTGTTTGATTCTGAACTCTAAAAGAGACCACCCACAGGGTTTCAGTGGGACCCTTAGGTGTCATGGAGCTTTTCATATGGTCTGATGACTTGCTGCTGCAAGAGAGCATGATGAAAAAGAGAGTATGCTACTTATTCCAAAGTGATCTGGGTCTAATTTTCTTATGTGATCTGAGACACATTTTTCTATGTAGTAAAGAGATTAAAAACTGTATGCAGCCATCTGAAAAAGGGCTGGGTATAAAACTTATTAGCCTCAGCTTTGAAAAGATACAGCAGTGCTGGAGAAGGCTCAGAGAAGGGCAACATGGGCTGGTAAAGGTATGGGACAGATTTAGCACCTTTGGTTTGACCATGTAGAATCACATTTGTGCTTCCCTACAGATTTCTATCTTATTTGCTAATCTATTGATTTCCCACCCTACAGAAGTTTTTGACACTACAAGAGCGGGGAGGTTTACTTTGTGAAGAAACTAGAACCTATATTTTTTTTCTGCTCCCAAAAATAAGTTTGATAATTCCAGACTAGTCAGTTACCTGGAACTTAAGAAACTCACGTGTTATAATGTAAGATTTTAGCAAGCAACTTGAAGAATGTATTTGACTTCTAGAGTCAGTATGCACAACCCTGACACAGGCTAATGCCTGATCACAGGGCCCAAAACCAAAAATGACCACCATGGTTGTGTTGAGAGATTTCTATACAACTCCAGCAGGAGGAATTTTCTGACTTCAATACTGCTTAAAATAGAAAATCCTTTCAGGAAAAACATCTGCTCTCAATTTGACGTGTACCAATAACAAGGAATACACACAAACATTCCCACGTATTTATTACCTCCTTTTAATGACCTCCATCAGGTCATTAAAACCTGATGACCAATCTCAAAAAGTCTTCTCAATCCAATTTCTTTTGAATTAAACATTTCCTGCAAATGGACATTTTCTGGTAAAGAAGTGTGCAGTGAAGCAACTTCCAGTTATTTCTGGTCCAATCATCTCCTTGTTCCTTTTGTAGTTTCTTCTACCTCTGCAGCTAGATCTCTGACCTTCATTCTTTCTCCAACTGCATTATACTATCAACTCACAATTTATCCAACTCTCGAAAGGATATGTGTCACAAATGCCTGCCTCTGCAGACACCTTTTTACCTTTTGCACCTACATCTTCTTCGTGCAAGGGTAGGAAGAACAGGGATTTTATCCAGGCAAATTTCAGCTGGAGAATACCTTTTAGCAGATTGAATGCCATCCAGAAGGACCTCCCTTTGCATCCTTAAAACAGCTAGTCTGGCTTTTCAGGATTTGCCTGTTGTTGGCAGTGCTACCTCATTAACATGCCTTTTGGCAACCACACACTTGTAGTACTTGTGGCAGAACATTTCCCAGCCATCTCTTCCAATAATGTGACCATGTCAAGACAGTCACTGAGGCTGACCCAGAGTCAACAGAAATGAAAGCTGTTTAGTTTGCAAATATCTGCACTGTCCTGCCTGCCAGCTGGAGCAGAAGACAATACAGCTGAAAACATCCAATGCTTTCTAGCACTCCCTTTTTAAAATGATGCATTTGGGAGAGAAAAAAGCATGCTGAAAAGCTGGCAGAGATTCTTGCTCCATGAATTAGACAGTGCACATACATTTAGTTCATGACTTTCCTGTGCACACACAGAAGAAGCCAAAATAATCCCTGCTTATTGACACTTGTGTGTGCTCCCTGTGACAGGTTCATGGGGATGATCTCATAACCTAGATGGACGTGTCTTGCTCAGTGTCTCAGTGGGAAACCACACCTGAAATCTGTAACAGGAATGCTCTCGGCCATCCTTCATTGCCATTTGCAACAAAACTGCACTAGATTCTCAGCCTAGGACGAGAGGTCCAAATAATTCCAGATACACAATTCTTCCCATATGATAACAGTAGAAGTCCCATAACACTGAAGTGTTTTCCCATGCATTGATAATAAGAGAAATTGTTTTCATGTGCATTTCTCACTCCAGGGTTAACTCCCAAACACTTAAGACAAAACAAAGATGTGTTGTTTACACAAAAGAGAAGAACTCTCAGAGAGGAAAGCCTGGGCTCAAGTTTGTGGCTTTTACAAAGTCCTAAAGAGACATTTATATGTCATTCACTGGGATTTTTCAAAGGCCATGACCTATCTCACCTTCACCTATTCACTTGTTCAGGCAACTTAACAGTTTGTAAAGTCGTAGAAGACGACAGTAAAAATTGGAGAAAAAATAGATTTCTAAACTATTTGGCCATACATTAATTTAATCAAATGAACTAAAGGGCACTACTGGTAATTTTCTGTCCTGCTAGGGAAGCTAATTTTCAGATACTATTCAAGTGTTCCCTGTGAATGGCCAGATAGATCAGTGTACTAATATTTTGGCAGCTTCAGGTAGTAAAAAGATTGCCCTCTTTTAGCGTCCAAATAGTATTTATATTACTGTTTAACATACACACTTGTTTTTTTTCCCATTATTTACATAATACCTTCCAATTGCAAGCATCAGATTACAGACCATATTTACACAATTCAAAGTCAAGAAATGTGAAAACTTCCCCACCAAAACTTTTTATTTTCCCTTTTACCAGCTTACCTTATACATTCCACTGATTCCGGCCTTGATTTTAGATCCTGGTCTTTAGCAGCCACTCCAAAATGAATGGGGAACAATCCTCCAAGAATAATGTCTCCCTTCTTCTGTGCCCGTTGGTTTGGCCCATAGGCAGAAGTGTTCCAGGTAAACAGCAAAAGAATCAAGCAGCAGCTATATGAAGTCATTGTTCCTCTTTTCACCAGGGGGTTATAGGATGTAAAATTGGAAAAGATGGTGTAAGGAAGCAGATGTCAAAGCTTTTCCTTTCCTTAATACAGCACAGAGAGGATTTGGGGCACATGTTGGCAGGGAGATAAGCAACAAGGTGGGAGCCGCAGTGCTGGTGTTTCTCCCTCAGTCTTCTCCATTGCAGAAAATCAATTCAGCTGCCCTTCTCCCTTCATAAGTGAAGCATTATGGAGAGCCCATCTCTGAGAACTGTAAGAGAAAGATTTGAAAAGTGATTCCAGCTATACACCAGGATCCCACATTGCCATGATTGTTCTGCTTTATCAAGCCAAGCCCTCAATACATCCCTGAGGTTGCCCTCACTCAATAACCCACCTGGGATTTATCATAACCTTGGCAAAATCACCCAGGCACCCTGGTGACACAGTCACACCTCCTCAAACAATGTCAGATGCCCAATTCTCTGCCACATACCTAAAGTGGGTTGCTTAATCTTCCTATGGTTCTGTGTGACTCTGGTCATAGTAGATGCTGTAAAACCTGTGATCTGATCGGTGTCCATGAACAGAGCACACTGTGAGACCTGGGTGGGCAAGTGGGGAACAAGGAAGCATCAAATGCTGTAAGAATCAAGCCTTTCTCTTAAGCAAATAACCATAATAATCTTCTGGTGTTGGTCCATCTTCTCCTGTCCATTAATCATTCTTAACCGTCTAACTTTGAATTTATCCTTGCTAAAAATAAAACCAGGTCACCAGAAAGAGTTCTTTTGCATTGACAGGAAGAATGAATTCCAGGGAAGCATTTGAAACCAAGGTACTTCTCCATAATGAATCATGAAGGCTTGAAAGGTTCGGCAATCATGCCATTGAAAGTTCAGCTATAGCAGCCTTTGAAGCCTGTTTCCTGGGGATTAGAAATACTGCAGCTTCTCCATGCTCAATATATTTTCTCTGCACCACATCTACAGGCCTCCCAAAAGAAGAACTAACTTAATTATGGCATATAAAAATGGCTATGGCTACAGGAGAGGAGACAGCACAGAAAATTCACAATGACCAGCTCTTCAGGCCATTTGAAACAGGTCTAAAAGCTAGTAGTAAGAATCTGAAGTTAGTTAAATTTAGAGTACAAGCTAGGCATACATTGCTGATCCTGAGGACAATTAATTTCTGAAGCAAGTCATCAAGAGTTCCTAAGTGCTGAGAACCCTTTTATGAGGCTAACTTATTATCACTAAATGCAGCTATATGGATTTGATCTTCACCTAGGTCAAATAGAGAAAAGGAAAAACTGCAGGGAAAAACAGTGAGGCTTCTTCTGGTAGCCAGTCAGGATGATCATGCATGCTGTATGACCACCAAGCATGTGGAACTATTTCATACATTTTCATTACAATGAAGGTTCAGATGCAGCAGTCAATGAGAGAGGAGAGACAACACTCCTGTTATCATGCCTCTGTGGTCACTGCACTTAGCTGGGCAGACACTGCAATTCTCTGTGGCAGGTCCACTCTAAACTGTTCTTTGGCCCTGGCTTGAGCAAATGCATTTTTATTGGCAAGGGCAATCAAATCTTTGGCTAGATATCAAGATATGTCTAGGTATTGGCATGTGGCCCTTTGATAGTTGGATGACAGAATTTTAACCAGAACCAGGATTAGGAGGAGACAGAGCAATGCAAGGATTGAATGTAATAAAGTGTTTGGGTTTTGATCTTTTCTGGCAGATGGATGGTGGTCTTGACTTCTTCAGTGCTGAACAGAACAAAGAACAAACCACTTTTCCATATTGCAGTTAGAGAAATCACCTGTGGTTTCAGGAAAGATACAAACACTAGTGAAGTGCTGATACAGTGTCCTGAGGTGAGGACCAGCACAGGCAGGGCCAGCACTTAGAGGTGAGACGTTTGAAACTGGGTGAGTAATTTCTGAAGAGACACTGCAGAGACGTGGGATGGTCTGACAAATGCTCTTTAGCTCAGCTCATCCTCTCCCCCAGCTCCCTCCAGGATGGCAGGGACCTGGGGGACTGCATGCTGTGACAGGTGCAGGGATGGTGTCCCCAGAATCTGGGCAAGGAACCATGCGTGAGACTCAACCAAGGTGGGATGGGGTCAGTGACTTCCCCATCTGCTGTGGGAAGACCACAGCTTGCTGATTTACTACTCAGTTTTTCTGCTTTTACTTTAATAAAGCTTTCCTTTGCCGTTGGGGTTATTCACTTATGAAAAAGGAAACTGTTTCCATCAGCAGCAGACAGACAATATAATTTAGTTTGTTGGGTTGCTGTGTAGGGGTTTGGGCTGATGCCATGGAATATTTAGGAACTCTTCATCACAATACAGTACATGGCTGAAGGATGAAATGTAGAAAAAGTAAAATTCACATTCTTATTTCTCTTTTGTCACAGCAGACAAAGTCAAAACATCCAAACTGGTAAAATACAGTAAATTTTAAAACAGCATTCACAGCACTTAGCAGTCCAAGCTGTCATTCAAGAGCGTGACAATGGAATAGACAATCAAAACAAAATTATTCATTCATGGTATAGGGAATAAGCTGGTATCCCCTGAATAATTTGGAACCAGCAGTTCTCAGGGACAGGACACAGAACTAAAGCAACATCAGAGGTGATGTCTGGGAACAAGATGGGCTGTGTATATATAAAGCACACCCCTGAGGCAGCAAACTGAAGGATAAATGTCCAAAGACGCACTGGCACAGGAAAGCAAAACTAAGTGTATGCTCAGCTCCTCATAAATCTCAGTGTCCAAATTTACAACTCTCCATACTTAAATTTCAGCTATAGCTGGAAAACCAAACTCATTGTTGTGGCAAATTTTCCTTCAGTTCTCTTTTCTTTAATTAGATTAAGATTATGAGCCTCTTCCTTATTATAGGAAAGCATTACACAGCCAATGATTAAATTACCTGCTGATGTATGCTTCCAGACATAAAACGTAGCATAGTACTGGTGGAAATTGTACTACTAATAGAACAAATTACTGTGGTCCTGCAGTTTTCAGCTAATAAATAAAAAAGGATTAAATTAACAAGCAATCGAGTTAGGATGGAATCCATTGCTATTTTTTTCCTTTGCAAATGTTTTTACATGTAGAACATTATTTAGTCTTAGCACATAAATTCCTCGATTATGAACTCTTCAATGCAGAACACCTTTTCCCTGTACATATATTCAGCCAATAAGATTCCATAAGATTAATTTTGCAAGAAAAATATAAAAAATGAATAGTAATTGTCTCTTTTTTACTTGGCCTGGTTTCTAATCCCCCTCCCCTTTTAAAATTAATTCTCAATAGTTTTTCCACTCTGTTTCATTAACTATCATACATTTTGATTCTGAAGAGAGTTTCTAAGCTTCCATAGAGGAATCTGAACTGGTTTCAGGAACAGAATGAGCTATTAGGCAATTATTGTCATGGTAGGAACAGTGGCTAAGGTGGGGAGGGACAGTATCCAGGTACAGCTGGGTATTTGAAAAGCTTCCAGCAATTGGCACCATTTTGCCAGTTGAATGAAAGTTGTCAGAATAAATCAGGCAGAAAAGCCAGAAATGTTCAATAAATCTTTGGATTTTGGGGTGAAAGGAAGCCGAATGGCACACTCATGGCATGCATTACTTATGAAGTAATTATTAATCAAAGAGCACCTAACCACAACTCTCAACAGCAGCTGCTACGGCACATCTAAGAGCTGGCTTGGGAAGGATCTCAAGGGACCATGAAGCTGCCCCTTAGCCCAAGAAAGGCTCAGCAATAGTAGTGCAGTTCCTGGCATATTTTCTCTAAAACCTTGTCAGGAAGAAAACCAATTAGACACTCAGGGCAGCCTCCTTCAATGCCTCTCTGCTCTTACCAAAGTAAATGTTTTTTCACATCTAACGTCAATGGGTTTTGTTACAACTTAAGCTTGTCTTCTTCTCCCATTTACCATCTGAAGGCCAGTGCCTCCCTGCTCATAATCAGCTCATTTGGGATTTGATTCACCTCCCCTTTTACTCTTTTTTTTTTTTTAGACCAAGCAAATTAAATTAACTTTTTTTCCCCTAAAGATGGTTTCCTGAGCTCAGATTATTCTTGTTTCATTCTTCTGGCCTCCCTCCAGCATGTCTCCACATTTAGTGCAGACCAGTGCCCAGAAATGGACACAGTGTCCTTGTTTGGCCCTTACAAGCACTGAGCAAAGTAGTAGAATTACTTCGTTGTCTTGCAGGCTACAGCCCTGTTTGTACATCTCAGCATGGCATTTGTCTTTTTTGGAACAGTATGATATTATCAGCTAAACACAAAGCAAAGTTCAGCATGTTTATATTCACAAGGCCATGAAACCTCACAAGAAATTATCATTTTCCAAAAGCTTTTCCCTCACATTCAGTTCAAAGGCAGAACCTGCCTAATTTCACACGATCATCCTAGACACTGACAAGGAACCAGCATGGACAAGCTCAACTAAGTCTCCTGGACTTTCAGGACCTTTTCACAGCAGAGAACTGGGGTAGATTCCTTCTTAGGGCTGTGGAAAAAGGGCTGTCCCAGACCCAAGAAGACCCTGGCCTCCCACACAGCAGGTTTGTTCTGCTTCTGGGAGGCCTGGATGTCCCAAGGAAGCTAAAGAGTGACACTTCTCTGGGCAGTGGACACAGAATATGCGTCTTCATACTTCTAAGACCAGACTAGACTTCTGGTGCTTAGGTACCATGACAATTTGAGAAAAAGTACATTGTTCACATTTGTCGCCAGAGCAAGCATTAGCTCAACCTTCCTGCACCTCTTTGAACAAAACGAGGGACAAGCACATCAAAGACGCAATCAAAACCAGAGTGTTGAGGTTGTCCTCCTCAAATGGAGGAGCTGTGCTTGCATTTTGTGGAATTAAATTGCTCCATCTTTAAACAAGACAAGTGTTAGCTGAAAATTTACTGCAAAGAACTATTTGCCTATGCAGAAAAAGACAATTCTTACACAACACACTGCCTAAATTAAGGAGATTTTTATTTGGACATACAGCATGATTGAGAGATGGAATCTCAGCCTTGGAAAAATTTGGAGATTTCAGATGAGCGTAGAGAAAAATTAAGATCTAGAATAATGATTCTGTTCTAAAAACACTACCCACACACTTGGTTTTGAACTAAATACAAAATGTGAGTTCAAGAGCTTTAACCAATAAAAAGATTTTACAAAATCATCAAGACCATCAGGGTCACCAGGACAGTATTTCCATACCCTGCTATTAGCTTAAGGGCATGTTATCTGTTACAGATGGTATTTTTCTGGCAGAAATCAAGATGGTAATATACTATTACACTACAGCAAATGCATGTTGAGAATGATATATTACAGTCTCACCTGGCATTGCAAAAGCTAAGAGGTGGCCAAAACCACAGCATGCAAATCAGCCACAGTGAGCTGCTGAAGCTCATACATAACAAGACTTGGCCAGTTCAAATGAAGAAAGCCATATACTCAGCACTGGGAGGAAGAGACTGCAGGAGAAACTTGGACTAGGAAGAGCTGGTCATGAAAAATCTGACCACTTGATCAAGAGTAACAGTCTCATTTCTCCAGGATAAACTAAATATTTAAAACAACACAGTAAACCAGGCAATTATAACATTTATTCTGCTGCATCTCATATA
This sequence comes from Prinia subflava, assembly GCF_021018805.1. Taxonomy (NCBI): domain Eukaryota; kingdom Metazoa; phylum Chordata; class Aves; order Passeriformes; family Cisticolidae; genus Prinia; species Prinia subflava. Next base: position 19,318,658 of record NC_086249.1, read on the forward strand.
CCCAATATTATCAAGTTTGTCTGAGAGTTACCATTTAGGTTTCCGGAGTTTTTGTATCTATAAAATCATTTTTATGTAGCAGCCAGGTCTTTAGCTTTCCTTTACTCCTAAGGTCATATACTGGTGTCTAAATAATAAAGAGCCTACTGTGAAAGTGTGGAGTCCCACCCTGATCTGTTTAATGCTACAAAACACCAGAGTGACAGAAATATGCCTAGGATGTCACTGCCGATACTCTGGTCAACACAGAAACTTGAGATCAAGGTAGCCTAAAGTATTAGAGGCTGACGTCCCAGACTCTCAGGATCTGCAGATATGGAAAATGGAGCCAGGAATAAGCAGAACACTTGTTTCATGGAGTCTCACACAAATCTAGTTGTAGCAACAGCAGTCAAAAGAGCATCGGCTCCTGACTGCTGCATAACCAGGTAAAAAATCCAAACCTTCCCACAGGCAGCATTTACTGTGTGTTGATTTAACATGGAATTACAAAGCCTCTGATCTCCCTCCCACTTCAGCGCAGGCTCACAAAGTGCACACAATCCCTTGTCAAGCCATGTAGCTGCACTTACACTCACTACTGCTCACTACAGCTTTGTAGTAACCACCTTTCCATCAGGACTGTACCTGGCTTTGGGGTTCACGTAACATTTCTCAAGTAACTTGCATCAGTATCATGTTCAATATCCCTGATCAGTGTGATTTGGTATGTGATAGCCCTCTGTGGAAATAATTGTGTTTGCTGATGGCAGGAAGCAAAAACCCCAGAAGTGGCAACAGAAAATACCTTAGAGACTCATTGGATGCACTCAGCGAACACCATTAGCAAACACAGAGCTGTAAGTGGTTTTTGAGGGGTGAGTGTTTGGTGGAAATCCATGTGGAGGATGTCTTATGTCTTTGGAGTCATTTCTGCACAGGTGTGGCTGTAAGTCAGGCTGAGGAGTAGCTCCAGGGACCTCACAGGTGTGACTGGTTTTGCTCCTCTGAAGGGTTTAAGCGTTTTCCGCAATAACAATCAAGGCTCATTTCTACAAGCTATATCACAAACCTCTGAAACAAATACTGGAAAGGAATAAGACAATTGTACAACTCCTCATCTTTCCTGTACCCTCTTCAGTACAAGTGTGAAAAGTGCATGTGTGTACACATGCAAGGGAACCTTGGAATGCACGAGTTTATCGAGGCATCTTGGACAAGAAACAACCCATGACAAATTCATTAGAACTGCTAAGGCATGCTAAAGAGCTACAGCACCAAAGGGGATCCATGCAGAACAGGTGGGCTAGGAGGGATTGTCAAGTCCTAGGAAGTTCCAAAGCCACAGCAGCCCATCTGCAGCCTTTTGGGAAATTGCCATAAACCCACTGGTTATTGATTACCCTAATTTATGCTGGGAGCTGCACTGGACCCTTGAACAATCTCAGATTTAGAGACTACAGGTACCAGGGAATCCATCTTGCCTACATCTTAAAGGTGTCCTGTTTCGCCTCTCTGTGTTCCAGATTCTGAACTTCTGTTGCTGTGCCATGGTTTGCTAACTTGGTTGTTTCCTACCTTGTCTGTTAAAAAGCCCATAATTTTATCAATTGTTTAAAGTGGATGAAAAGATGCCTTTGATGTAATACCAATCTAAAGGCTTCTTGGTAGTTTGAATGATTTTTGTAGCTATATATGGAGGAGATTAAGGGAAACCTGTAGGGGCTGCAATAAAATAGGAAGTGAAATACTTTGCTAAGGTAGCATTCTTTATTAAACTATTTCTCTGACTTTCCTCACTCATAAAGAAAGTCTCAGCCATGCTAACCATGCTAACACGTGTGCATTTCAGTCAGAGATACTTTACCCCATCCTATATTTTTGGGATATGACTAGATCCTCCTGAGCAGATGGAGAAAGAATGCCTGGGCAATACTCTGGAGAATGAAGACAATGTACATCCTTGTGGTATAGTACATATGGCACTGGGATGTGGTTTGTGAATTTGAGTTGTTCAGACTTTTGCCTGCAGGTGAAACAGCTGTGCACTCACCCTGTGTGCCTTACAGGGCACCTTACATTTCTGAATGTCATATGTACATTCCTGCATCTCAAGCTAGTCTTTCCTGGACATCCAATGCAGGAGCTTTGCTAGCAAGTGTCACCCAACCAAATTGCTCTTAGTTCCTGATTTGCAGAATTTTTTCTTTTCTGTGTGTCTGGCCTTAGGAGGCACAGAAGTGTTAACAGGTGCAGTGGTCACAGCCCACAGAAGTGAAGCCCACCACTGTGAAATGACCCTGGATAGGTAAATGAGAAGTTTCTTCATCTCTCCAAGCTTCTAATCTATCTTCTTCCTCTTTTATAAGAAACATCTCTGGGGCTGAGAAAAAGACTGAATCCCCCTAGCAAAGTCCTTCTTCCTTGCTCAGCATGCCCATAAAACAACATGATTGTGTTATGCTCTTTGCATAAACCCACCTTTTTTTTTTAAGATGAGCTTTTCTACAAGAAAATTAAAGGTCTTCAGCTCAGTTCTTTCATATCAAAAAATGCTAGTCAAAAGACACAGTTTATGAAACTCTGTTGCTGTAGTCTGTCTGGAAAGAATAAGGAGGAACCATCATTGTGATCAACTTCTGGTTGCTCTATACCTTACATTTCTCTCCAATTTTTGTCTCTCTTTCTTCTCTTTAGAAAATAATAGATTAGAAGGACTGGTCACCAGGAGAGGACATCTTGAACTGCCTTTTTTTTTCTGTTCTACATTGTGAGGCAGGAAAGAACAGAGGAGGGGTCAGGGAGGTGCCGAAGTTGTTAGTCAATTGTGAGTAGCTAGAATTAAAATTACACAGTTTAGAGAAGTGTTATTCAAAAGAGATGTCACACTTTTTGATTGGCCAGCATTAGATCTTCTGGTTAGCAAACCAAAAGGTCATGGAAGATGAAATAACAGAAAAAGAATACTCAAATAAAGCAATGCATAATTATCTTTCCATATTTCTCTCTGTTAATCAATCAATTTTTGATCATTCTTCTACAATACAGCAAGAGCATGTAAGCTCAGATCATGTAAATAAACATGAGAAGAATCTGATTTGTATCAGCAAAATTTTTATTTCCACTATGATCCATCAGGATTACGTGCAAGCCCCTAGAAAAGTCAATCTGTCTGTTAAGTGCAGCTTTTCAATAAACTGGGAGAACATGTTTCTGATTACAATTTGGTATGAGTTTGTTGGAAGTGGTATTCTCCCACAGCTGGTGTGGGGAAGGACCCTTGGCATGATACCTGCTTCTTTATCCTGCCTGGCCGGGCAGCCGTGTGTCAATTACTTTGTCCGAGACTTCGCCTCCCAACTTGTAATAGTGTCCAGCTATAATTTTAGAAACTTATTGCAACTATGCTTCATCCCTGTCCACAGATGTCAAACTGAGTATCAGCTGAATCAAGGCTGATTCAGGCTTTTCTCTAGCAAAAAAATAAAATACAGATCTGAGAGCTGAACACTTTTCCAAATTTTCAAATTTGTCAAATTGCTTACAAGGGGAAAACGTATTTTGCTTAGTAATTTCTTTTAATTTTACTTGATTTTATTTTTAAAAAACATCTGCTCTTGAAGTAAAATGCTCTATTTGATCACATTTTTTCCCTGCAGAATCTGCAGTGAACCAAACAATGACAACTGTAATTCTGAGCCAGTCTCAACAAAAACCCAATTTAGAAAAAAAATTTAAGTATGTGCTCAACTTTAGTGAGACTTTTCTTTAATGAAATTTAGTAGATTCTAAAAGCTTAGCATGTATTTTAGTGGTTTGCTGAATCAGAGACTAAAGCAGCCTCTGGCTGGTTGCTCCTTTCTAATTTATACTATTACTAAAAACAAATAAACACTTCCTTTGTGTTGGATAATTTCTTTTTCTCCTGAGTCCAGCATGATCTATTCATAAATTCTTATGGATTTTAGTGGCATTTTTTTCCCTAATCTTTTCTCTTATATTTATGGTTCTCCACTGTCATAGGCTGCCTTTTCTTTTACTTTTTTTTTAACATTTTATAACCATTTAAACAATTTTTAACATTTTATAACCAAAATAACCACTGCTTATTTTCTCTTCATTAAGATTTTCTGAATGGAATAATTGTTGTTCCTTCTCCAGTTTTCTTCTCACTCCTCCTTTCATTCTAATACCAAAACATTCTTTTTTATTTTTGTATTTCTTTTGCCTGTACACGATGTGTAAACTCTTCATGTTAGAGACGGCAGCAGTGAATAGGGTCCCCAGCAGATGAAAACAGATCCCATGTAAAGGGAGTCTTGGAAAGGTCATCAGAAATATTGGACTCTAGTAAGGACAGAAGTTCTGCTAAACCCATTAAATCATTAAAATAGATCAGTGAAAGGCACTGAAGAAATTCAAGGGTAGAATTGCAAGAGTGAGGGGAGGTGAGTTACGGGCACAGACAGGCACATGTCCCACTCTAGTTCTACAGTGAGAGAAGGCAAGTTTTGATGAATTTTCTTTGCAGAGCTGGCTTGTGCTAGCATGTCCCATGGAATGGGGCACAGGGAGGAATATAATACTGTATGCTATACACTGACCCCTGGAACTGGAACAGTGACCCTCATCTGCCTATGCAATGCGCTGGAAGATCATTGTGATATGCAAGAACTTGTTATCAGTTATGACTATTTACTTTACTCACCCAAGAAATGCTGGCTGGGCCTGTGGGGCTGCACTTTGTGGCTGCAGATGTCAGGAAGATGATACCACAGATCCATGACATGCAGCCAGGAATGGCAAGCAGCAACACCAATGCAAGCAGCCGGCGCTGGTCTCCCCTATTGCACCACCTGCCCTCTCCAGGGATACATCATATTATTTACAAGTTTGTAGGAAGCAAACTTTCCACAATTATTTGTAAAAGATGGAGTGGACAAGTGTAAACACTTTTCTCAATTTTTTACAGAATTCATCTTGAACCCTACAGATCTGTGTTATCTGCCCAATGATATAAGAGGATGCTGGAAATCACTTTCCGGACTCAAATCACAGTCCATTCAGTATAAGAACCAGCCTCCAGCAGTATTCAGTGATGCCTGCTTCAAAAATGGTGTGTTAAACAATTACAGGGCTAGTGTCTAATAAAGGGCATGTCTAGCTCCACTAGCTAGCAGTTGATTAATGTCCTAAGCAAATAGGACAAAGTTTTATGAAAACCAACCTTTTATAAAAGAAGAAAAAAAAATCAAACACTTCTGTGAACAAGATATTCTCCACTGGAATTTCCCTGTTACTCTCCTCAGCTGATACAATCACCAAAGATACCACCATGTTGCAATGATTTTTATTGCATCACTATTGGAGGTCATCAGGAGCTCCAAATAGTCCACAAAACAGATCTTGAACCCTCACCTTTCTCCTGCAAATTCTGGCAGTTTAGGTTAAACTGCTGTGATGACTCAACTGAATCAGCTGGATTTGGCACTAAGACCAGGAGCGTGGCACTTGCTGGGGAGACTGCCCAGGTGAAGAGCATGCTCTTTTTAGACTAGCACCTCAAATAACTAAATCCAAAGTAGCATGTCTAATAATGCTCAAATGTGGGCTTCTTTTGACTACATCTGTCTTAACAGGTCCACTATCACGCTTTTAAACCAGAAAAAGTCTAGAAATTGTATCTTCCTCACTTCTAGATTTATTTAGTTGGTGAAATTAGTATTACTACTACCACATTCTTTAGGAATTTTCATATGATTTAGCTGGTAACTAATGTATTGCTCAGTGAGAGTAAAGACAGCAGAGCTCAGGTGAAGGTAGGGACAAGCAAAGCTATTAAGCTTTCAAAATAATCTGTATTCACAGCAAAGGAATTCATCCATTATCTTCATTGTACAAAAATAAAATTCGCAAGAGTGCATGAGTTATTTTTCTTTCAGCATACAACACCTTATGTTCTTGAAACAGCATATGATGGAAAATAACCATGTTTTTTGGCAAAGCTCCTCTCTGAAATAAAGCAGGGGATTCCAGGCTTTAATGAATTGAATTGCTTGGCTTTGTGTCCTCTGCCTTTCTAAATAGGGCCTGTTCCCACTGTGTTAGATATTACAACATAATTTTTTCCAGTTCATAATTTAAGCATGATTGGTGAGGAATACCAGAGCTTCAGGGCAGAAGCTCCTCTGTATCATTTCCATATCCAACAGAAAATTCCCAGCAGTTTTAGAATAGAAGCAAATACAGGGTTTGTGTCATGGAAAGAACTGAAGAGCGCCCTGCGTTATTGCAAAAACTGGCATGATATGAATGATTGAAGGCTCTCAGCTGGATAGGAAGCCTGGATGCTGGAACTCCAGCTGTCTGTCAGGAGAGTAGAATTGCCCACTACAGACCTAAGGGCATGGAGGGAGCTCTTGACCAGCAAGCAAAAAACTAATACCAGAACTACTGGAAGAAATGTGAAAGCTTTCATGGTCTTCATGGCCCATCCTGCAATACGGTCCAGAAATCAAAAGACACCGTGGCCAACACTTTCTCTGTGCATCCCTGAGAAATACAACTGTGTTAACTGACCACAATGTGGCCACTTCTCATTAACACAGCTCTTTAAAAAATAATATTCTTTTATTGACTTCCCCCTCACTCCTTTTTGAAGGTGATCTTTTTGGAGCAGAAAAACACCTGGGGTCACACTCTGGTGAGCCCCAGCCACCTTGCCTGCCTGCCAGCTCTGCAGCTCTACGCGCTTCATCTCCGGGACGACGGTGTGACTTTTGGAGGCTCTATGCCTCATTTAGCCCTGGTAATGGCCTAATTGGGTTGCAAAAATGCAGGAGCAGGAGCATGATAAAGAAACAGCTCTGCTGTGCTCTGCTTCAGCAGGTGGAAAAAAGAGAGGAGACTCGAGGAGAGAAGAGAAGAGAAGAGAAGAGAAGAGAAGAGAAGAGAAGAGAAGAGAAGAGAAGAGAAGAGAAGAGAAGAGAAGAGAAGAGAAGAGAAGAGAAGAGAAGAGAAGAGAAGAGAAGAGAAGAGAAGAGAAGAGAAGAGAAGAGAAGAGAAGAGAAGAGAAGAGAAGAGAAGAGAAGAGAAGAGAAGAGAAGAGAGAAAGCAAACCCACCAAACCCGTATTTTCTGCCTCGATTAGATATTTATGCGTCTAGTTTCATTTATAATGGAGCATTATGCTCACTAGTTCTGATGGTGGCAGGATTAATGTCTCAAATGAAGGAGTACCAGAAGAGGGCCAGATTTGGATAAGCATTTCCACTTCCAGTAATTTTCTATAGCAGTTGGCCCCTACCAATGGGGCTTCACTCCATCCTCACTTAGATCTTAGTAAGGGTGGAGATATTGTGCGCTCTCATTATTTAAGCGGGAAGGGAAAGGTGGGTGGGAGAAAAGGTGAGAGGAAAGTCAGGTGCCAAGAGTGACTATTTCAGGAACAGCAAAGGAAGCAGCTCATACTACTAGCCAAATGTTCATTCCCCATTTCTCAGCCATACTTTCTCCTCTCCTGGGAGGAATCTTAGTATCTACACAAAGAAAACCATCCTATCCTCTTTTGAATGATTCCATTTTTTTTTCTGGCATCCTATAAACCACTCAAAGAAGGAAATCATACCCCTTGCCTCAGAAAATCTCAAAAAAAGAGAAAGAAATATAGACCCTTTTATAAGTTTCAAGAGGTGAGGAACCTCTTCCTTTAGGGATCTGTTCTTCAGCAACAAGAAGAGTGCAAGACCAGGGGACGAACCAGATTCCCCTTCACCTAAAGTGGTAAACCAAAAAATTTACTTCACAGTGGAAAGGTCAGCCTTCCCTTTGGATGGTCTATTTTTTAATGAACTCTCATCATCCCCAACAAAATTCCAGCTATTTACTGATTTGTTTCCTCCCTTTCCTCTCTGAGTCCTATATTATCTCTGAGTAGAGTCTCCTTAAGCTGGAGCCAAAATTGCTCATGCAGCATTGAAGTCACAGAAGCGCTCTATACTTGCCACCATGTAAAGGACAACCTATATCTATTTTAGTTCTCTGCCTTGGGGACTGGTACAACAAACCCTGTTTTATTCATGTCTCGTATTAAAACTTCCAAGAATAGATATTTGGCTGATAAAAGTTCTAGAGGATCCTGCTGTAAATCAGAACTCATCCTCACTGGTAATACTTTAAAAATCTGATTGGGCCTTGGTGCTCTTATTTACAGCACAGCCCTATAAACATTTCCATCAACACAAAAGCAGGTGCAGCAAACAGCATGGAACAAGCACCAGCAGCCAGTGGGAGAAAAAGTAACTCAAGAATTTTCAGGCAACCTCTCATGCTTCCTTTGGGAAACTCACTGGAACTGTTCCTAATAAGCTTTTACTCATGTTTCCTGCCTGCTCCTTATTATGATTTCCTTGCTAACTTGAAAAAAATGTGTTGGGGGGAATTGCTGAACCCATCAAGTGGCCAGCAACAAGATGATTTTTAAGTTTCTCAGTGTTCTAGTGGTAACATAAAAATTTCCCTGTGGGAGCTCAATCAGCTCAGCCACAGAATAGTTTTTGATGTACTAGAAATTTTTAGTGGTTGCCTTCATCTGGTAGTTGCCTGGGTACCAATACTGGTGATGTGGTTACAATTACAATATTCAAGCAGAATGTAGCATCTGCCAGTAAGAGGGGGCTGGTTTCAACCAGGCTTGGAGCTTTAAACGGGACAAACAATCATCATTCCCACTGACTGGTAGTGTAAAATCAAATGGGAAATGTAAATTAAAGTGTTAAGCTTATCCAATCATGGACCAAAAATGCACTTCCAGGCACAAAAATATTCACACTAAACCCAAAACTGTCTGAAAAAAAGCTGGCAAAAAACCTCCCTAAAAACCACTTATTTGTAGCACTGAAGAAGGGGGAAAATAAAAACCATTAGTAAATACTAAGATTCTAAATATGTAGGGAATTTATGAGGGAGGTTTATAAGATTGAGGAAGTACTAAATAGTTAACAGAGGTAAAAAAGCAAAAATGATATTTTTATAAAAAGTGCCTGAGACTGGCCGTGAGCCCATTGCTAGATGCGGGTGATAAAACTGTAAATGACAATCCAAAAAAGGCGGAAATATCGAATAAACATTTTGTCCTTCGCACATTGTTTTGTCCTTGGAATGAAGCTGTAGAAAGTATCATCCCATATTACGTCAGCCCAACAAAATTCACCGTAGGTAATAAAAGGAGATGTGAGACGAGATCTGCTAAAATTAAATGTTTTCAAATCAACAGGCCTGGAGTCTAACATAAACGAAATAAGGAGTTCTCCGAATCACTAGTGTTGATACTGAACAACTCATGGAAAAATGGGAAAATTTCAAAGGGTCAGAGAACTGCAAGTGTATGCAGTTATTAAATAACTACTAAAGAAGGAAGGCCCAGAAAATTATAGACACCATACCCCAATATCAGTCTGGGTACAATAATGAAATGGGTTCAGCCAGCAGTCTTTCTAAAAATCAACGAAGATAAAATATTATTAATTTGAACCATATTTTTTAAAACCTCCACTGTTCTTTTTATGAAATTATGAACTTGATAAAGACAACTATATAGAGTACAACATGGACATGTCCAAGGGATATGATTGACCAGATTAAAAGTTGCAATTGAATAGATTCAAAACTAGCTTATGGATAGATCTTAAAGATTTTGTTTAAGGGATGGTATCAATGAAAGGATTATTTTCTAAAGACACCACTCAGAGATCAATCTCATTCTGAACCTATCCCATACTTTTAATCAATCCTCTAGATTGTAAAATGAAGCCATGTTTGTTAAAAGCTGATAATGAACACAAAAGCTAGCGGTGAAGAAGACAGTTTTAATGTATGATTTATCACTAATGTTGGCATGTACAAAACTAAACTCTCCCCTGGGCACCAGTGATTTTCTTTGCTCAGCATACTCATCTTCCTCATGGCTCTGCATTGAAATAACTCCATAACTCAATCTCATGTTTCAAGGCGTCTGTGGACAGCCTGCAGGAGGGAGAGGACTGCTCTTGTTTCTGATGCCCAATTTACCCGCACGCTCTAGGATGCTAGAAGGAAGACAAAGCTTCACTGATTGGCAGCAGCTAGAATAAGACCCTGAAAAAGTTGCACCAGTGTCCTGCTAGGACACAAAGGATCTATTTTTTCTTAAGTGCGTATGTTGGTCTAACTTGCTCACACGCTGAGGGTCAAATTTAAAGTCAGATATGGAATTAGGAAGGAATTTTCCATCCCACAAAGACTGGCGAGAATCCCAAGTGCAACCAACTCACTGTTTTCTCTTCTTATCTCCCTAGACTTGTACAGGGAGATGCACACAACAAACTTAAACCCCGAGATTTAATAGACTAACAAGATCTTAAAATAAAAAAGGTACATATTTTTTCAAAGAATGCAATCACTTCATGACTCAGAGGCTTGATTCTCCTGAGTCAGTGTGGGGCAGAAGGCATGCATAGTGTTTTGGTAAGGAAGGGTCTATGTGATGTTGTGTATCTCACAGCAGTTGTATTCAGAGCTCCTCAGGACACAACACAAGCCTCAGGGGATAAGCAGAGACAGTGTGTATAGACGGTGCTGTAGATGTGCCACTGTCATAAAATGAGAACAATGTGATACTGAATTCTGCTGCAGATCATCTAAACTTTGGTTGTTGAGGAGTTCCTCCACATAGATGTTTCAGCTATTTATGGCAATCCTCCTAGAGTCCCTCTAACCAAAACAACCAGAAAATCGGCTAAAAAGTAGCCACTAGTTAGAACTACTTCTGGTGTTGACAGATCAGCTTGCTGACAAGGAAAGTGTTTCCTATAGTGTCAGCACAGTAAAAGTTGAAGTCTAGGTCACATGTATACTTGTCTCAAGCATAAACAAAACACCCTGATAAATTCCACATCTAGAGCCCTTTTCCTGTGGGTGCTACTGTAGTGAAGCAGAACAAGCCTGGCTTGATGTTCAGATAGCACGCTAAACCTGCAGTGTTAGCAGTGGTGTGATGCCTTGTTTTGACTTACACACCGAAAAGAGCAAAGAAAAGGCCTCAAAGGGAGAATAAATATAGATGAGCAAGAGGTTATTTCATTGATATCTCACTTTTTAGAGAGCTGCCCACTCTTACAAAAGGAAAAGCAAACACTGAGCCTGGAAATGCATTCTCAAACCCTCACTAAAGTGACATCGGACTTTCTCTTGCATTTAACTGTACAGAATCAATACTCAAAATGTGCCCTTGCTAAGACCAAACCTACCAGATCTGTAGCCATCTAAAGAGTAATATGTTACAAGGTGAAAGGGAATACTGTTAAAATTAACCTATCAATGGATCTCCCTTCCCATTACTGAAAAGTCAGACCTAAGGTGTACCACAGGAATGCACTTCAGCAAATCTGGATTTCTCTAAACTACAAAACAAAACTACAAAACTATTAAAACAGCAGACTGGCAGTAAAAAAGCACCACCATAACAGTCAAGGCAACAAACATTAAAAAGTGACTGGGAACAGCAAATTTTAATCAAATCATTCAACCCTTTTGTTGTTGCTTACCTTGATTATGTCAGCCAATCTTTTTATTAAAGAGTCTTGCTAGAGACTCCATATCACCTTTCCAAATTACAAAGGGTCAAGGCAGGCTGCTTCTAAAATTTCAGAAGACAGCCTATTCCCCCCTTTCACTATATACAAAGCAACAATTTCAAACAAAACAAAGCACTCCTCTCTGGGTCCTTCTGCAAGGAATCAAGGAGAGCACAAAACTACCATTAGCATTTGTCACCCCTTTCTGAGCTAAACCCATTAGCTACAGAAACACTGCTAAGGAAACAGTAATAGGAGGCACTTTAGTAAACAACCACATCAGCAAGATTTCAAATGTTCACTGCATATGCCTAATTTCTTGCCAGCTTCATTTCTTGCTCATTTACTTCTTGTGCAACGTTGAATGCAGCAAAAGAAATCTCTGTTTCCCTAGCCAATGAATAGATAACAATTAGCTGTGACCACTTTTGTGGAGGATGGAGGATGTTGAGGCTGAGAAATTGTTCCTCAACAAAATGAAAGAACACAATATTATTATATATAAAATTATGATAATGATCTGTGTACACCTCTCATAGCTTCTCTCCATGGATCTAAGACTTCCTAACAAACATTAAATTAATCCTTGCCACTACACTCTTAGAAGACAAATGATACTTTGCTACAATTTGTTTGCAAGTGGGAGAATGTAATGAACAGCTAATGCTTACACATCTAATTTTAAAAAATGCTTTCATGATTTTATTTCTAAATGTTTATTTAATTTCCCAAAAGTGAAACTGAGAAAAGTGTACTATTTCATGCCAGTCTCTCTCCACCCCTTCGGCTCTTTGAAGCCTTACAACATCAAGCCTGTAAATTCAATTTCTCTGTCTGGAGGCTCAGATCTAATAGCTCTGTCTGGAACATCAGTATCAAGGGATCTTGTCTTCAGAGTTTAGAGGGAAACAGCAAAGAGCTTTCTGGAGAGACAGAAAGAATAATTCTATTTTTTATTTCAGAGAGAGATTATTAAGAGGTGACAACTACAGGAATGTATTACTTTTATTAGTGGCATCTCAGTATTACAGTGTATAACAAAATTTATGTACAAACACAGAAAAAAAAAAGAATGTACTCTCACCTATCTATAATTTGCCCAGGTTCTCTCTCCAGCAGAACTCATCACTGCTCCTTTCAGAACAGGACACAATGAGCTGGGATAGTTAACCTCCCACCTCAGGTCTTACCATCATCTCCAACAATTTTAAGTTCTTTAAGCACTGAGGCAAAAGGACTTCATGTTACTATCAGTAAGTGTGATCATTAGCAATGAATATTCTTACTGCTAAGACTTACAGATATTCTTACATCATCACTTTTTAAAAACCCATTTTTGCAAGCCTGCTGTATTCACTGGTGTTTAAATTTTCTGACATATTTACTTACATACATATCAAGGGTGTTTTTAAATACCCACACTGATTTTTTGTCTTCAGTCTGTCCCTTACAGCTGGGTAAGTTTCCCAACCATATTACTGTACACATGTTAATACCATCAGGAAGAGTTAATGCTCAAACTGTACTCAGGAGACAAAAAATGAGGACTGCTCTGCTGAGATCCAGGAATCGAAGTTCAACTCTTCCTTTTCCTTCTTCAAAGGTGAGCAATTTTTCAGCCAATTGTCTTTACCATGGGTGTTTGTCATGATACCTTCTATTGAGAGCTATCAATCAGACATCACCATTGCTCATATTTTTGTATTTGGGTGATTAATATTTCTGAATTTATAACATATGTTTATATTCAGGTATTTCATGTATTTATGTATTTAGAGACACATAAACCCATCAGAGTGTCTTAGTGTGTTTGTCAGTCTATATGCTATCAGCCTAGCTATTCCTGTTAACTTGCTGCATCTTCTGGGATCTAGCCATATTGAATAAAGTTTGCATCATGGCAGCCTGGCAAAACTTGCAGCTTTAAAACAACGCTGTTTTTTATGGAAAAAACCCCAATGTCTCATTTGCAAGGGCAGAGATTCCAAACCAGTATGGTTACATAGGTCCATCACCTTAACAGGTTCAGGCCTTGAGACAGGTTTCTGTTTAAGCACAATTTGCTGTTAATACATTTGACACATGTTGAAATGGATCAGTCATTGCAGTTAGAGCAGCTCTCCCTAAGCCAGAGCATCTTATATAGACCTATAAATAGGTAAACCTTTATATATAGATCTATTTCCAGCAGAGCTCCAGCAAAACACACTGCTGAATAAATACAGCCACAATGATTGATAATAGGAAATTAAGAAATTACCTGAAAGCAAGAAATTCTCTGTATAACTTTTATATGCTTCCATGACTTGATTTACATAATTTCAGTTTCTCTGTCAAATCCTACCCTCATTTCTTCTTTAGAGCAGTATAATACACAACATCCTCAGTCTCCTCTTCTATATTCACAGAGACCCACAAGCATCTGCTGTTTTGTCTGTGAACATGCTGGCAGTCTGCTCATATGCCTGGCTCAGGTCTCAAAAACTGGTGTTTTAACCCTGGCTGAAGAACACAGACCACGAACCTCCAAACATGCTCCGCCAATGGTCAGACCACACAGGTAGAGTATCAAATCAAACTTGCAGTGAGGGAAGGTGTGACAACAGGAAATGTAGGGAAAATGCACAGCCCCAGAAGCCAGGAGCTGGATTAAAAGAGGACATAGCTTTGAACAAAGGTTCAAACTCTGCTCTAATTTTTGAGTGCAAAAGAGATGTCCAGACAAACAACACTTGACGAGCTTCCTTTCTCCTGATATTGTATGATCTTAAAAAGATCCAACAGTCATCCACATGCTTTCTGATTTACAAACCAATAACAATTTAAGACCATGGAATAGCTAATATTACTTGAAGAACTGCAAACTAAATTGATTCCCAGTACAAATTTCTAAACAAATATTCAAATCTGTGTAAAGCTAATTAAAATTTCAGAACCTGCTTTCAATTTAACCTATATTTCTTTTGTAATTACCTGATTACTTATGCGTGACTAAATCACACTGTAGCCAGGGAGCAGGAGTTTTTCCTCAAAATACAACTGAACCTGAACGATTATTTTGCTATTTTATATAAATGAGTTGAAATAACTTCTGTCATGGAAACACATGACCTAGGACAGAGCTGAAGAAATAACTAGCTCAGCTTCACAACATGGGCTCAAGTCGGTATTGCTCTATTCATCCATTTTTTTCATTTTTCATCTCAGTATAGAATGAACGAGAATGACCTTTTGATTTTTCAATTGAGATTCACTTTATCACACAATCTGTGTTTACACAGTCATAGAGTATTCCTAGAATAATATCATGTCAAGCAGCTGTTACTGCAGTTTTATATGTATTGATGTAGAGTCTTGGAACATGCAGAATATTTCTGAGGAAATGGTCCAAGAAGATAGTGTAGGAAGGACAGCTCAATCTGCAGAGGAACCACAAGATCCTCCTTCTTTAGACATTTAGGAAAAACAGAGGTATAGTGAGTAAGAATTGGGATAAGGCTTGAAATCAGATATAGTTATGAATTTTGTTCAGAATGAGGACATCAGTATATTTTTAAATGTAGTTATTAGTCTTAACCATTTAAGTTGTACTGTAAACATACACCATGTTAAACAGATGTCAGGCCTGCAGAGGGCTTTACAAATGAAATAAACTGTGGGAGAGAGGTTTATTTTTGCCTCTTCACAATTTACACAATCCATGCAGATAAGGATTTTATTGCTTTATTAATAAAAATTAAAGATAGCAGAAAGCAATGAATCTAAGCATCTGTTACCACCCATAGTTTAAACAGTTGACTGAGAAGAGACTTTGTGCTGCAGCAAACAATTACACAGAAGTAAATGTTGCTGTACAAGTCAAGCCAAGGTTCTCCAACTGTTCCTGGCATAAGACCAGCAAAGGTGAAACAAAAATAGCTTTATGTCATCTTTGCAGTTGCCCAAATCTAGTAATACATGGAGAGGCCAGCCCCAGCCCTGCCTGCCACAGTGTAGCTACAGCACTGCTCTGTCTGTCACCCACTTGCCTGTGGTTCCAGCAGCGTTTTTGATAACTGAGGACCACAGGGAGAAGGTGAACTTCAAGTCTCACAGATGTTTTCTCAAGGCACAGGAAACATTAAGTGAGCTGGCTGGTACTAAGGCAATAGGCCTCTGGATTTCAGAAACAGCTCAACTGAAAAACTCTCCTTGGTGAACGTTTTGGATGAAACAATGCCATAATATTAACTTAGAGGACTTTAATTTAAACTGGGATAAGTATACAGGCAAGACAGGCAGAGACTACAGGCAAGGCAACTGAGAGCAGCTCAGGGAGGCCTTAGGGTGTCAGTGCATGGAAAGACTGATATAACCCAGCAATGTGGACTTCCAGCCCATAAAACCAACCACATCCTGGCTGGCCACCAGGTCAAGGGAGGTGATTCGCTCTCTCTCTACTCCACTTTCATGAGACCCCACCTGGAGCGCAGCATCCAGCTCTGGGGCCTCTGACATAAGCCTGGAAAAGAGAAGTCTGAGGGACACCACATGGCAGCCTTCCAGTAAAAAAAAAAGGGCTACAAGACACCTGGAGAGGGACTTTTTATGAAAGGATGTAGTGGCCATACAAGAGGTGATGGTCTTAAAACTGAAACAGGTTGAGATTAGGTATTAGGGAAAAATTCTTCCCTGTGAGGGTGGTGAGACAGTGGAACAGGTGTTCCAGAACAGCTGTAGATGCCTCATCACTGGAAGTATTTAAGGCCAGGCTGGACGGGACTCTGAGAAACCTGGTCTGATGGAATGTACCCCTGTCCATGGCAGGGAGGTCAGAATGGAATGATCTTCAAGCCTTTTTCCAACCCAAACAATTCCATGATCCCACAGGTCATTGTGTTCAATTTCTATCAGCCCACAGCATTGAAAGGAAAAAATGAGAGCCATGAGTTATCTAACCCTACTGCCCACTCTTTTAGTGAAATCATGTTCTCTTAATTAAGAGATATAGGTCTCATAATCCCTCTCCTCAACAGGATGTGAGATCTTGCTCATCTAAAATATATAACCTAGGAAAGACATGTGCATTCTTAAGCACACAGCAGCACTGCTGCACTACATGCATAACTAAGAATTATGAACTCTCTTTCCTTCCTAGTTGTAAGGTTATTAGATACCTGAATAATTATTAGTGCTTTGCTTCTGAAGAAGGGGTGTAATATTAGTGTGAGCAGAGATACATTAACTGGCAATTACTGTCTAAAGCCAGAGACAAACCATCAAAAGAAAAGAAGAAAAAAGGATGAATCCCAGTGAGGAACAAAATATTTAGGCTTTTACATGTTTCATATGCTTATCAAAAATTCCTCCTTTCAATCTCTGGGCCTGGAAATCAGATCATTTTTCAAAATTGAATGTAAGTTGCCATCTAAACCTATATTTAGATCAAGGACGTGGATATGAGTATAAGCATCTAACAATAGAAATCTGAACCTGAAAATTACAGTTGTGCATTTTTTCTACTTTAATAATCCTTGATACAAAATGGTAAGTCATTACACTGCAATTAGACATTTTTAAAAGCTCTTTCAGATCTTTGGATGAAATAGAGCATCTCAATGCCAAGCTGTTGTCAACATTTTTACTGTCTGGAATTGTATATTTAAAACTCTATCAAGTGAACCTTCCATATTTCTGAGACAGCTATTTCCATGTGTTTTGATTTACTATGAAAGACCTTTCAAACAAGGCCCTATAATGTAGGGTTGTTTCAAACACTGCCTATACTAACAAACTCTTAATAGTCCGCATGTGCTGCGTGCAGTGTACTCCTTTTAATTTACAAGATGTTGCTGTGCCTAATGGACATCCCACCAAACCTACCTGCCAGTTTGCAAATTGCTAACAGCAACAGGAAATTGTGAGGACAAACTGCACCCTCGGTGTCACCTACAGTCTTCTGCATCCCCCTGGTTGTTGGCACAACTGTCAACAATTCTCAGTTACACGTCAGTCATTCTTTGGGCAAGGTACACAAAGAGAGAGGATACAAATTGTTGTGTCAGCTCTGCTTGTTTTGCAATGTTAATAGAAACTACAGCACCAAGATTTGTTTTAGATTTTAGAAATTGCAGCTATTGCCCTGATAAACATCACAAAAGACATATTGAGCAAGAAAATGTGACTGCTACAAACCCCCTCCCAGAATAAGATTTTCACTTTAAAACCTGCAAATATTAACAATATCACGGCATTGCTTGTAGAAAAGACATTTTGGCCAAACTCTCAAAAACAATTGTTTTTTCATGAAAAACAAGTAATTTCAGAGTAAGTAATTTACACTGTTTTGATATAATGGCATTAAAATAATATTTTCCTCCATTATAATCCTTGTCAATGGTCTCTTCTTACAGGATGTCACTGGTATTTTCAGTGTCATCTGCCAGGCACTGTCACCAACCTAAAGGTTCTTAGAAATATGATCATATGCAGCTATAACTAACAATAGCCCCTTATCTAGACTCAAGGAAAATGACATGCTATGCCTCAGTGTCAGTAGCAGTCAATAAGTCTATTTCTACAAATACATTTTGATGTATAATACAAGAAATAAGTTATTAGTGGGGAAAGAAAACAGGCATTATATAGGGAAAGCATCTCATCCTCATACAAACAGCAAACAGGGAGCACTCAGCCTCACAGTCCCTTGTTTCACCTTGTTGACCCTGTTCACTCCAGCAAGGATGATGTTCTTCCCACATTTCCCTCAGGCAGGCCTGTAGAAGCACATAGTGCCAGCTCTCTGCCTGCCTCAATTCCCACCCCACTGCTGCCTCTTGTCAGGTTTCCCCATGTACTCCAACCCTCTCACTGCTGTTGGTTTCAGTGCTAACCCTGCAGCATCTCTCATTGCCCTGTGCTGCCAGCTTTGGACCTGATGATAAAACATCAGACATGTCCTACTTCAGCTAGAGCAATTCCAGTTTGACAAGTAGGGGAAAATGGCTGGATCCAGGCTCCTGCATTCATACCTTCAGCTCTATCGCTGCACACAGGAAGTCCAACAGCACGGAGAACCACTGCACTTCTCTCCAAATTGTTCACTAGGCCAGAATGTATGGCTATTTCTGATTGTACTGAGTTCCTTTCCATTAAGTGTGTCCAATTTTTCTTGTTCTTCATAAAATGCCTCAGTTTACCAACTGAAAACTGAAATAGACTCTACGGAAGCAATGTAAATAACTAAAGTAAAACAATTACCACATGCCTAATCTACTTCATTCTATTTGCAATATATGGCTATTTGCAATATATGGTGACTGATCATGCCTGTGTCAGATTCCAGCCTGTCAGATTCCAGATTCCAGTTCCTGATGCACTCATGGTCATCAGGAACTGGAATGTTAAGAGCACAATCTTAACAGAAATGTACCTGTGACTTTGGGGATCAGACACCACATGGTTTCATTTGAACCTCAGATTTCAATTTAAACTAAACACCTCCACCTTTCATGGCTGTGAACCAATGCTTCAGTGCTTAAGTAGAGTAAAAAAAATAGAGCAAGTGTTGCAGAAGCTCCAGAAGAAGAAGAGGTTGCAGTTACCAACACTGAGGAGCTAAAGTTTAGGTCCTCAAATGTTCTTGAGATACTCATGACCCTCTTAAGCCACAAAGAATTTTCCACCTCCAGAAGTGTCATCCAGCTGTTACTTAAGCCTAGAGGACTGGGTTCTCATCTCTGCAGCCAGTACACTGACACTGTGCATCCTGCACCACTTCATGGACAGACACTGCTCAAATCTCTCAGCTGAAAGGTCCCAGGCAGAGTATCCAGAGTATGTGATCTAACTGTGGAGGAGGGAAGGTAAAGGCCTGTTTAAGATTACACTCAGCTTTCTGATTGACTGAGGCTTTTGAAGGCTTTGGTGTGAAAATGGACATGACATGTCAGAGACCATGAACTATGTAAACACTGCTTCTTAAGAAATGAAAGCCGCAGTAACTGTACCCTAGCTAGCTGCTGAAATTACTCAACCCACGACTGTGCTGGGAAGTAAAAGAAACACAATATGCTACCAATGTGTTCGTTAAAGACAGAAGTCTAAATGATATGAAGAATTCATGTTTATACATACGTATATATATTCACACATCACTGATGATATTTATGTTTGTAACCTCATTAATATGCTTTAGACAAGGATATCACATGAGGTAATGTACTGAAAAGACATCAGGGCACAAAAAGTGGAACCTATTTCTGTTGTTTAGAAACCAGACTTTTATACTCAGTTTGTCACTCACTAACTGGATCCAGCCCCTTCAATATCAAATACATAAACCAGGAGAATTACAGTTGCCTCCCTAAGGTGAGATAAGGACTACAGGCAGGTTCCCTGAAATAATAAACACAGGCAGCAGAAGATTTAGTATTACAGCTTGGTTTATAAATCTATGTGTTTTTCCCATACTGAAGGCCACTAAATGGAGGAAATTCATCAGCAGGGTATGACATTTTATAATTTGTGCAAGAATATGACAGTCTTACAAAATATATGGCTATGCAGAAGGCATAAAATATCTGTGGGATTTATATGTGGCATAGATTACTTGTCCTTTGAGCAGATTGTTGTCTTTCCAACACAAAGTTCCTGTAAGGAACTACCTCCACAATTCAAAATACTAACAGAACACTCATATAGAAAGAATTGCCTCTGGTGTAGAGAGTACTGCTTGGTTTTGTCAGGGTATAGCTTAGTTAAATTTCTCCTCAAAGGCTAAATGTAGAACATGTTATCAGAGAGATCTGAAAACTGGATCTTTGTTGCAGGGCTTGGACAGCTGGCTTGCCCAGGGTTAGTCAAAAAGTCCTGGTGAGTACCAATTACAGTACGTTCAAAATATTTAAAAACATATAGAGCTAGATCGGTCATCTTGGAAGCAACTACCATAGCAGGCTGAGTCATGGCTTCCCACAACAGGGTTTCAAGTAGTGTCAAAGAACTGAGCAGAAATGTTTATTGTGCGTAGCAAAGAGAGCAGTGAGGTGAAAGGTGGAGGAAGATGGGAATAAGGAAAAATCCCTGCCACAAGCACCTACTGTTGAGGCACTAGTCCAGACATTTAAACTTTCCTGCACTGTGCCTTGCTAGAATATCAGAGACAACTGCAGCATCTGGCAGAGGTGACACAGGATCTGCAAAAGATCTACTCTGTGCACATAAAATGGTACTCACTGCAAATTTTAAAGGCAATTGAATCTTTCTGGGAGCAGAAAGGGTGCAAACAAAACTGTGTGACACCCAGGTCCCTAATCTGTAAATTCACTGACGAATCATCACCACCAGACCTCAGCCGCTCTTTTCCCCGTCACTGTGGAGTTTTGTGCAATGGTTCGTGTGAACACAGCCATGAGTGGATGGTTCCATGGAGCTCCTGAGTTTGGTGGACACTTTGACACTAATAGAGAGTATGAGAGCCACGTATCAGTTGCATTCACTGGAACAATCAGTCTGCTCCCAACCCTTATGCTTCCATGTCTAGTTGGTAGTAGAGGAGCCAGGAATAATGGGAACAGAGGAAATCCCCCTACAGTATTACATTCATTCAATAGTCTTCAGAAATGTTCCTTTACACAGGCAGTTCTTAAACAAACTTCACAAGTAAAGCCTAATTCGTGGTGCCAGGCCATGGGTGAGCTGGAGGGTAGAAAAACAGGAATGGGGAATGAATGTCTTCCTTCTCAGGAAGATTAGGGCTACAAGGTAAAAAGAAAGCACAGAGGACAGAAAGCAGAAAATAGAAGTTAGATAATGCTTCTTGGAGGAAAGGACAGCATCTGTTAAGCTCTGTCTTGAGGAGATGACATGAAAGTGAAAGATGAAAAGTCTTTCACCTCCTTAACTTAATCTGCCTGAGACAACTTCAGCACTCTGTGGCACGGACCAGTTCTCTTTTCTGTTTGCAGAGCATGCTGTAGACCACTATTTCGGTTTATAACATGTTCTCCTAAGTGAAGACAAGTATCAGGTCAGGAGCCCCATTGCTTGCAAAACCCAGCAGACTCTGAATGGTGTAGTGGTGCTGGAAGGTCCCACTGACTGAAGGCAAAAAGTCAGCAGAGCTTCTTACCACAAGAATGATTTCCAGCGACATTTCAATATCAGATTTTACTTTGGGTTGCTCCTAAATATTCTTCTTCTCATAGTACATATGTAAAGAACCCCCAACCCCTAATTTCTCAATGTTTTAATTCAAGATATCAAGTGTCCAAGAATATCAGCAGCCCAACAAGCAAAGAGAAGCACTGAAGATCAAATTCTTTCAAGTAAAAGTGATAGTTCTGTAGATTAGCAGACCTATATATATATGTTGATTATTAATGTTTATCATCTGAAAAAAAATCTGAAATCAACTGTCTTAAGTTTAATGCTTTCCTGTGTATTTGGTTTGTTCTGACAGGTTGGTGCATCTGTTATCTATCTTTTAAAGCTCCCATTGTTATTTTCAAGTAGAAAGTTTAATTAGGAAGACTTACTGAACGGATTCCATAACTTAAGAAAGTGTTGTAGTGAATTCATTGTTACTCATTAGAGGTCCGTGAATGTGCTTCTAACTTATTAAGATGAAATATCTAGTTTTAGATGCTGAATACTCTCAGAAGTCTCAAAAATAGTGTATTTGTGCAAACGATTACAGAAAAAAGAAAGTCCATCAAGGAATTACTGTAGGTGCTAGCATGGACACCAAGATAATTTTTTTAAACAGATGCAATGATCAGAGTATTCACGTAACTCACCTACTATTTTGGTTGTGAGATGTCTTTGTGTTGACTGACTTTTATCATTTATTTCAGAATCATGCATGTACCTTCTGGCTGACTCACAGCTATGTAATAATTTTTTGAGAGGATTAAATTCCATTTCATGACTGGCTACAGGCTGCATCATAAATTCAAGACTCCACACTCTCCACTGATCTCCCACAGATGCCAAAAGGAAGCTTGTACAGAGATCAAAGGAAGAATTTGGGCTCTGTGTAGTAAAATAAAACTTTCAGTTGTTATTTTTTACATCACATTCAGAACTGCTTACTGGAAAATGTTCCCCTTGCTAGGATCATTGCCACCCTTGCCTCCTCTCTCTCTTCCCTTCCCCATCCTTCTTTCTTTTCTCTGTCTTCCTTTTCTTCTCTTGTGTATGTCATCACAGATTCCCAGTCCCTGTGCACTGTGTTGGAATGGTCACTGTAACACGCACAGTGCCGTCACTAACCACAAGTACTTGCATTCTGACTACTCCAGAGGAGCACTGGTTCAAATCTGTCTCCAAACTGAGGACATGGCACAATGGCCCTCACTTTCTGCTCAAGAGAATACTGCATATTTATATCTGCAATGTCACAGCTGGGTTCAACATTTCCTTCCCCTTCCTTCCCCCCCAGCATTTTTCAAGCATCAATAATCATGACCCAGGCACTTACTAACTCCTTTACCCATATCAGACACTCACCCAGGTGTTCTGTATCTCATCCACCAAAGTATTCAACACCAAGCAGTCTCTATGCCAGGCAATGGAGGCAGAGGCAGGTTAATATGCCAGCCCCAAGTGCCTTAAATTAACTGTTAATAAATAAAAATTTAAAGTTCAGTAGTATAAAGTTTTCCCTCCAACTGCAAAATGGATTTAGATCAGTAAAGCTGGTTTCAGACACAGGTGTTCTAGTTATAAGGACCATATGAAGGCTGCAGATCAGAGAAGTGATCAACCAACCTTATGCACTTCAACAGTCAGTTGAATCATCCTGAAAATGGAGGGAAAAATTATCAGATACTTTCAAACCCCTCTGCTTTGCCTGTTCTCAAATGTCAGCCATACCATAAAACAATGCAAAGTTTTTTGCATGGAAATTCCAGTGTGCATTCAAACCCCCTGTTTCTAACCAAGGTATTTCTAACAAGCTGTGAGATACAGCTCTTATACTCACTTTTTTGAAACCAGAAAACTGAAAGAAAATCGTTTGTCTGGGTCCAAGCCCAGAAGAGATTCTGGAATGATCTTTACAACTGAGTCACTAGATTGTGTTGCCTTCACCATCATTTCATGTAGGCATGAAAAGATTATAATTTCTCATGTTTTGTGAGTTGGGCCGCTCATCTTACCTAACTTTCTCAGCTGAACAAAATAAAAAAGTGCTTACATGGAATTAGCCTTGAAACATCATCAGAGAAGATTTTGGTACTAAAGCTACCACCTCTCTGTCAATGTCCCCCCTCAGTCTACTTGGTGTCAATAATGTTCTCAAAATCATTGGCACAAATTAGTGCAGGTAAAGAATTCTGCACTCTTGCAGTTAATAAGTGACTGAGAAAGGCTGTCAATTTATGCAGAAGAGGTTGTTTGCAACCAACAATAGATGCAACAGCTTGCAACCAACACGCAAATGGAATGAGAATGAGCTAAAAAGGTCCTTCTGTCTTACTTGACATTTCTGCTTATAATTCGGAAGGTAATCCTAATAATCTTATCAAACACCAAGAAAATATTGAGGTTTGAGAATGGTAGAATGTGTGTCAGGCTGACAGACCTGGGATCTGAATTCTCCCACTGAGCCATAGGGTTTAACACAGGAGATAGCTGTTCAACATTTTCTGTCAATATTGGTCTATTGACACTTTAAGAATGATGTCAAAATTCTGCCTGCATGTCATCCACTCCATCATTAGCCTTTCTGAGAAGTTAAGGGTAGGACAGTGTGGTGTCAAATACTGTAATGAGATTAGACACACACTTGGGCACAGAGCTAGGATCACCCTAATAATTTTATAGATATCTCCAAACATCAGTCTTGTCAAGTTCAAGAACAAAAGAAATTACTTTGGGATGCTTTGTATGGTTTCTAGTCACTAACCTGCCATAATCAATCCTCTTTAAAAATAATTACATTTCAACAACTTCAATTACATCAATTAAATGCAAACTAGATTTTGGAATAGTATTTCATCTGAACAGCCATCACCACTGCTCAGTTAAACATATTACCAATAATCATCCAGCTAATTTTTCCACTCTCACAGCTAGAAAAGATTCGGTCTTCACAACACAGGGATCAATGGCCAGATCTCAGTGAGTGCACAGGGCACAGAAACAGATTCGGTTTTTGGGACTGAAACTTCTATTTCTCATTGCAAAGAGAGCTTAGTCCTGCAGTGTGGTGAGGGGAGAAGCATAGACCGGTAAGTGAAAAAAGTGCACAACTGCCCAGCCTCAGACTAAATCAAGAACAGGAGTTAAGGTCTCTAATTTCCACAATTAGCATAAGCACTTTCAGGGGCACTGCAGTGCCTGGGAAATAGCCTTAGCAACGCCTCACTGATACTCCCCTGACCTTGCCCCTCCCAGCACATCCTCTCTGCGTTGACGCCGGATGGTGAAACACGAGTAGGAGGCAAAAAAGTCCCAACTGTGATAGGGACGCTACTCAAAAGGGGAAATCGGGAAAAGCCTGCAAAGTCACCTGCTCCATGATGTATGACCGAACAGGAGAACTGCACTGGCAGTGGCTGGGAGATGTAGGACTACTACCCCCCTCCTCTGCTTCTCTGAATCCGGCCCAGAGTGTCCAACAAGGTTAATCTAATTTGCACCATGACTGCACAGAAAGGAACACAGAGGTGGTTCTGGGGGGCAGAGCCTGAGAGACAGCAGGAAGGTGGTCCAAAATGGATCACCTGTTTCAAGTAGAAAAAAAAATCAGTAAAAAGGGAAACACTTCAAAAAAACCTGAAAATAATTTTTAGTATCATATACTACATCTACAAAAGGAAAAATGAAGATTTTAAGGGCAGATTCAGGACTTCTCAAAAACTCTCTTCAGACATACAGTGAAATTTGTTTTGAATAGTGTTAAGAAACTCGTAGTTGTGATATAAATCGGTTTTCAAGATACTGCTATTAGCCACTTTCTATCAGGATCAGCAAGGTGATTTTTTTTCCCAGCGCGTCTGATTTCAGTAAAACAACTTGTTGCTCTTTAAAGTTTTGTTATGAATTACTGTTCTTCTTCCCCTCAATATTATTTCTAGATAACTTGAGCCAGAGAAAACACCTCAGAGCTCTACGGAAATTTCTCCTTTCTCCTGATCCTACATGTAGCAGAAACCACCCTCTCCAAGATTTGGGGAGGGGAAGCGGAGGGGTCCCTCCGTGAAATTACGTCTGCATCTGGCACGGCCGGCCGGGCTCACCCTGAAGTGCCCTCGGCTCCCATCGCCCTCGGCTCGCTCCGCACCCCGCCTGGCCAAGGGCTCTGCTTCTCCAAGTCTCTGCACCCCAAAGCCAGACCCGGCGCTGCGCAGCGCTCCCCGCCCGTCAGACCCCGCGGGCTGCGCCCCGTCCGTCGCTCCCCCGTGTGCCCCCAGCGCGGGCGGGCTGGTCCCGGCGGGAGCGCTGCCCGCCCCGGCCCCGCTCCCGGCCCCGCTCCCATCCCGGGCGCGCACCCACCTGCCCCGTGGGCCCGCGCCCCGCTCACCTCGTCCCGCCGCCGGCGCCGCTCCTGCCGCCACCAGCTCCTGCCCTCACTCCGGTGCTGGGCAGGGCGGCGGCAGCAGCATCCCCCGCCGGCCCCCCAGCTGCTGCGGCGGCACTTGCAGCCTCACGGGAACCGGCGGCGAGGGGAGGAGGGGGTGGGGGAGAGAGAAACCCCTGGCCAGGGCCCCGTCCCAGCCCTCCCCGCCGCCTCCGGCACCCGGGCCCGCTCCCACGGGCCACGCAAGGCGGGGCGGGCGGCGGCGGCGACCGCGGGACCCGCCCGGGCGCTCGTCGCTCCGCGCCGCCCCGCGCTGCCCCGCAGGTAGCGGCGGCGGCGGGCGGGCAGCGCGCGTTCCGCCCCGGAGGCGCAGGGAAGCCGGATACCTCTCCGTGAGCCGCCCTGCAGCCGGGCTTCGGGGCGCCGACCCTGAGGTTCCCCGTCCGGCGGCACTCGACAGGTTGGCACTCGGGTACTTAACCCTGCAGCAGGACGCTACTGTGGGGGAAGAAAAAGAAAAAAAATCATTGCTTGCTCAGTTTTCTTTTCAAGACTGGGGTCTTCTTCCAGCTCACAATGAAAAAGTCTGACCTCCCGGTTTATGCTGTTCCCTGGTACCTGAAGCTCACACAGTAGACACCAGGGACCTGTATTTCTTGAAGATGAAAAGCCTCATCTTGCTCTGTACAGTTAAATTTTGGTGTGGTTATGCAGATTTTTACAGCTACGGATCTGCTATACCCACCAGGTGATTAAGAACTTAAGAATTGAAATGCAGAAAACAAAATATTTTCATTATTATATGGTAGCGCTTACATTATTACACTGCTTTCCAAGTCCAAAACCCTTTTAACACCGTTTGAGAGCAACAGTCTTTTGGGATCATTATACAGTTTGTATTTGAAAACTCTTGACATCATAAAATACTTTTTTTAAGGTAATGTAGCATGTAGCCCTATACACAGATTTTGGTGCCATTCTACAGCCCAGCCTCAGAGGTTTGGATCTATCCTGAGCATACAGTTTTCCTTTGTCAAATAATAACAAGAAAAATGTTGTTAGAGTTGCAATATACTGGTGAGAATGACACTCAGAATGCATTAAAAGAGTATTATATTTTTACCTTGAAGAGGTGATAGAGACTTTTATTTCTGATGGAGATCCATGAGACCTAACTTTAGTAGTCTATGTATTATTGCAGAATCACCCACAGACCTGAAGTCACTCAAATAGCATTTCGTGTATTAGGATACAGCTAATTTGGCTAAATAATTGGTTTTCCCTTCCTACTTCTACTGCAGTACATTAATTTTTCAAGAAATAGATCATCATCCTTTTGATAATTAATACAATATAATTGCACAACCATAATAAAACACCAGCAAATACTTTTCAGATTAAAAAAAAAAATTACTGGTTCCGAAGGTAAAAAAATAGCTTTCTTAATTCTTAAGTATGCGTAACTGGAGGTGGTTTCAGATACAAGGTCTACAAATTCAGAGAATGCCCTCCTAATGTTATATTAAACTTTGGTTTACAGCCCCAAGAAAACTTAACACTTCCCTGCAGCAGTCAAAAGTCTTAATGTTTCAAATCCTAAATCAAAATAAAATCTTGTTTGAAGAAACAATGCAGATTTCTTTGGACTCAGGCTCTTCAGGGCTATGCTGTAGCATGGCAATGAAAAAAACCTTTTTTTTAAGACTGTTATCTTGTGAAGGAACTTGAGGAGAACAGGAAGTAGGTTATTTTAAATAATCGTGTAATTGTGGGGCAGAGACAGAAAAGATGAAAGAAAACCTTTAAAATGGCAAACTCCAAACTTCTTCCTCAAAATCTATAAATTCAGCTACTGCTATATTCATTGCTGCACTACCCCCACATAGCCAAGCATGCTATTTATTCCACAGGGGTTTTTGTGGCCCAGTACTTCATGCATGGCTGTATCAAATAGAAAACAATTTAACAGAAAATTTAAATTTTAAATTTCTCTCAATATTAATTGTAGCTTCCCATTATCTGCGACTTCATCACATTGTGATGGTGGCTGGTGGAAGCCAGCCACCAAGACAATAGCAACAGAACAAAAACTCTTTCCAGCAATAAAAATCAGACAAGGAAGAGGCAGCAGGACAAGCCCCCTGGGACAGTCTTTGATCTTGCTGGACAACCCTTTGGCTTCTAGAACTCAGCAACAGAAGCCAAGGTAAGAGGATGACATCCATTCTGGGCCCTTGTATTTAAGCCTATGCAGCATGGCAGGCATTCTTCCTCTTTCTCACCTAGAGAGTTCAAGCAGATCATACCAGAACACGCTTTATCAGGGCACACTAGGATCCCAGTGTTTTGGGGAGCCCAGCCAGGAGGTAGAAGGCTCAGTTCTTTCCATTTCTATGCAGATTTGAACCTACATTGCTCACTTAGCAAGGAAATAGCCTAAACAGCTGACCACAGAGCATTCCAGAGGAAGAATTACCTATGCTGTCCTTTTCAAACCCATGTTATCCTTCATTTTGATTCACATTGCTTTATTTTATTTTGAATTAGGTGGGAGGAAAAAAAAAAAGAGTAAGCTACTTACACCAGGGAAATACTAACATTCCGAGTCCTGTGCTAATGACAGTAATTGCAGGTTTGACTGTATTCCCTTTTCAGATGAAGATGACATTTTTAATAGAGACTCTGGATCCAAGCCAGTTTTAGTAGTGACCTGATTTGGAAGTCCTTACACTTCAGCTTATCCCTGTCTTTGCCACATACAACAAACATGTATAATACAGCATAAAAATAACAAGTAAAATCCAAATACCGTTTTTAAAAATTTATTTCCTTCTCTATTGCAATACTAAACAGTGTAGGTAGCTCAGTGATACAATGCCTGTAAAAGGACAAAACCAACAAATACTGAGAATCACTTCTACTTCAAAGGCACATTTGAGAGCAAAAGGAAAAGGAATACACAGAACTACTGAACCTTAATTCCTTTGAAACTACAAGTCAAGCCTACCTTTGAATATTTCCTGGAAGTACCAGAAGCCATTAAAAAAGGAAAAGCTGGGAAAGGCCGATGTGGAATTTCAGACCTAAGGATAAAGGAGAGAAAAGCTGAGGTGGCAAGAGACTTCTCTGGCTTCCATGATAGTGTGGTCACCTCTACTGCACTGTGGCCTTCAGGGTTTGATTTCAAAGGCTCAAAGGCTGCATTGTCAGGCCAGTCTGCCAAGCTGCAGCAGGTCCCTTGTGATGGAAAGACACCTGCAGTGTCAGTGGACAGATTCTTCAGGGAGCTACCAAGGAAGTCTCACAGAACATGGAGAGAGTTCAGAACAACAGAAAGATGCTCAGACACAGCTACTTTCCTCTTGTAAAAGTGTCACTGTAGAGACGGACACGACACACTGTGCAATGTAGCAAAAACTTCTCATTTATTTGCTGTGTGTTCCCTTTTTATACATTTCTAAACAAAGTGTGTACTTAAATTATTGGTTAATTAAAACATCTCATCATGTTCATTGGTACAAAGCAATTAATGCCAATATATTTGGCAAGCATTCATAAAAAATCTAAAGGCATGTATTCATTTCTGTTTCTTTAACTGCAAAACTGCTAATATCCTTTTAATTGTCTCTGTTTTATTGGTTCTGATACTGACCTTGTCTTCTTCTTTTCACAGGTAAACACGAATCTTATCAACTTCTTCTTCTGCTAACTCAGTCATTTGGGTTACAGACCCACTGTCAGCCCCCACCCAGATAAAAGTTTGCTTGGATTGAAAGGCTGCTGTGGTTTTCAGCTGCATCTCATCAGATGCCCAGCTGCAGTAGCAACTTAGTCCAAAGCAGGTTGGGAGAGAAGATGGCAGCTGCTGGAAAGGACTCTTGGAAGAGATCATTGATTGGAGTGGCATCTGTAATCAGCTGGACCTATCAAGGATTTATGTATATATTGAGCAGAATTAAGGCAGATGTGGTCTCATGGTCTGTCTTTTAGGGCACAGTTGGGCAAGTTATGCTGGCTGATAATTCTTTTTATGATGTCTCTGATGACTCCTGGTCAGTAATAATGGCTCTGTTGGAAGGCATTGCACAGCCATCTTACATGGCTCTGAGAATGGTTTTCTCTATTCCAAGTTAATTTCCTAGTGAGTAGCCAGAGTAGAAAATGCAGATGCCATGAGGTGATGGAGTCTCACAAAGGTAAGTGGAGTGGTGAGGTCCTGTTGATGTGAGCAGGGCAGGTGACAGCCTGTAAGACAAACTATTGAAGGCTCCTCATTGCACACAGGCATTTTGTTCATCGATTGTCTCTAGCTGTGAAGGACAGACAAATACACAGAGGCATTTTCCTGCAGAAACTCTTCAGAGGGGCAACTCTTCCCATCATCTGGACAAAAATGTAGGACACCTCCCAAACAGAATTCTTGCAGCTCTCAGGTCAAGTCTCTCAAGTCAGACAGAGCTCCAAAAGGGCTTGGAAAGCTGCTTGATTCACCTAGTCCTTGTCAGGA
Source organism: Prinia subflava (assembly GCF_021018805.1). Taxonomy (NCBI): domain Eukaryota; kingdom Metazoa; phylum Chordata; class Aves; order Passeriformes; family Cisticolidae; genus Prinia; species Prinia subflava. The sequence continues at coordinate 19,349,262 of NC_086249.1, forward strand.
GTATGAACTGGTGCTGGGACAGTCTTCCAGTTCTTGTAAGTTAGCCTCTTCCAGTTTACCTGCATCCCTTATCCAAGATGTGCATGTGGCTGGGGAAAAAGAAAGAGTCAGGAAGGAGATAAAAAGACTAGATGCCAAGGTGCATAGTCAAATGGGATAACTAGAAAGTTTTAATGTTCCTTCTGACAAAGCTTCCTGAGGATGCGGCTGGTATTTGTTAGAGGTATACTTCATACAATGCAGATGGATATAAGTGCCTTGAGCCAGTTGCTGGGAAGCTGAAGCCCAAATCTGAGCCAAATTACTCATGGCTGAGTCTTTTTCCCAAGGCCCAGCATGCTGAAGAGCATTATACAATGAGGCCTAAAACTGGCTCTCCACTGTTCTGTTCTGGAACATAAGTTCAGGGAAGTATGTGACCAGGAGAATGACGATGTCTGCCTCAACTTCTTAAGCTACTTTTATTGCAAATAAAATACGATAGATTCATAGTTTGAAGACTGACAGTCCAAGAGGCTGAGGTATTCTTCCTGTTGTACAAACTGAGCACCACAGACAAGGCATATCCCTGTCTCCCTCTACTTTAGAATGTTCCTCAGCTTCAGCTTGTACTGGAGAAAAGTTTTTATTAAAGCCTTCCTCTCTGCTGAGACTGAATGGTGAGTACTCAGAAGAAACATGTCAGGTGAGCTTTTATAGAGATTCAGAGAAAATTTGAGCTGCTAGGTTGTGAAGGAAATGCTGAAGAGAGACTGTGACTGTTAGAGGGGTGTGCTTTGGTGGTGTAGATGTGGCTATATCACTGTCTAGTGGCTGTCCCATGGAACACAAGTCCCCTTGCTGCAGCTAGACTTTGTGGATACACCACGTGCTCAAATAATGAGTTCTATGTTTTTTAAGCCAAAAATTTTTCTCCCCCTGCTGAGGAACATGAAGTTTGTGTATCTGCAACACATGGATCTCTTATAGAGGAGGAGATTTGCACTTGAAGGACAGTTTATGTTGTTTTGGTCAGTGCAGGAATGAAGAAAGGAATCAGCTTTTGGTTACGAAATGCTTAAGGATTAGACTGGTATCTACCCAAAATGCACTACCCAAAATGAAATCTACTGGTCCAACTAGGAGTGAAACATAAACAAGGCAAAATCTGAATTAAAAGCTGCTAAAGAAAGACAGCACCCAGTGTGCATAGGATAAAACCAGCAGCCCTGTGGACTGAGAACAATCCAACAACAACTCCAGCCCAGCTCCACAAATGTTATTGAACAAGTCTCATGAAGGTGTGTCCTATCTGAATTAGCCTTAAACAAAGAGGACTAAAAATCTCGAGCCTGTTCCTTCTTCTTCCCTGCTGTCTTGGTTTAAAAAGTTGAAAAGTCATGATTAAATTGGCTGCACTTGTTATTTAATATGTTTTATTTAGTTTGTATCTATGATTTTTTTAAATATTTATCATATTGCTAAAGAATGGTGACTGTTTTCATAGAAACTGGAGATGGAAGAGACCCAGTAAGTTCACATCCAGTCCATCCCCCCTGCTGCTGCTGCAGAATTGTTCTGCATGTACATTTTCCAGGACCACCTCCAAACTAATTTTGAAATGTTCTACTTTCTTGGCGAGGGTCTGTGCTCCTTGTGTACAGACCTAGCTGGTGATGCCCATTTTCATATATCCTTCACTCCTTTCTCGCTTCATCTTCTTTATTCTCACATTTCCTTTACTCCTTACCCTCTTCATCTTTGTTCTTATATTCCTTTTTCGGGCATAGGCACTTTTTATTTGGTTATCCTTAAATGTTTCTTCTCCCTCCTTAGATTTTTTAAAAGGATCTGCGCAGTTGGGCAGGGTTACTCTGGCAGATGCAAGCAGCCCAAGCAATATCATTTGAGCAGTTATTTGTTGAGCAACCCTACCCTGGAATATCCTGTCCTGGGGAGTATGAAAAACCAAAACAAAATCTCCAAGGTATTTGCTGAATATCAAAGCAGAAGCACACAGAGAACATTGGCTGTCTATTAAACACAGCCAAGCACACTCTTCTTAAAATCCTATTCTGTTACAATTCTTCGGCAAGGAATTTTCTGCTAAAGATATTATTTATAACTATTGCAGCTCCTTTGTTTATTACCCAGTCCCTGTGTTGGTTTGATCTACAGGTCACACTTGGCCTACTTGGGGCAGCTTAGTGAGCTGGCTGTTTTCCCTCATGACAGTCATCCTGTGCTTCAGGAGCTAGCCATGGATAAAATAACAGTTTCATGTCCACATTTTATGATTGCAAAGGAAACTTTCCAGATGTGAGCCAGACAAAATGGATGTGGTGATATCTGCACCAGAAAGCTGCCAGCTTCAAAAAATAATTCAAGAGGTAGAACTTGCTTTCCTCATTTCAGCTCCAGAGCCTGTGAATAACTATTTAAGAATTAATGTGGTTAACAACGTGTCAGTTTGATCATAAACTAAGAAACAACTTATGTGAAAAAACAGGCTACTGAGGATGAAGCTTTCCAGCACGAACACAATAACTGAACTGAAGGCAAAATCTACTAGTGTCTAGCTGTCTGCTCTTCTCAGTCAGGCTCCTCCTACATTCTTTGATCTTTGGCCTATTTTGTTTTGCTTGTTTTGTTGTTGTTTGGGGGGTGTTGGGGTGTTTGTTTATTTGTTTTTTTCTGATGTTAGTTCTTTCACTGTCTTCCTTTATTTTCACATCTTTATTTCTTCTCTGTATTTCCATCATTTGGTTCAGGTCATCTGCAGAAAAAACTTGCACACATTGCCCTGTCCTTTTTACCTTAGGCTGAAGCACAAAAGCAGCACATCAGCCTGAGGCAATAGTGATTATTAAGTCTGTAGGTCTATAAATGTTATTCCCTTTGTGCTAGTCTACAGTTAGTGAAATGTTGGGATGGAAAACCATCAAAGCTGACCTCAGAGGAGGCTTCCAAACATCTCTTTAGCACAGACAACCCAAGCAAAAGTTATACTATAGGGTTAAAAACAAACACAGAAATCAGAAATACATAGAAATCAGACTTCTGGAAGTTTCAGGAGCATTTCCCTCATATATTTGAAGGGCTTTTGGAGCACCTATATGTACATACTGAAAATTTTCAAGGTGAAAACTGAACCATAAGTGCTCATTTACTCTTAGGAAGCCTCTTGATCTTCTCTCATGTTTCCCACAGCTCCTTTCCACAGCTCCCATCTTTCCTATTATGCTGCTCTTCTATCAAGAGAATGAGTCACAGAAGCGCTGCATTTCAGTCAGATTTTTAGCCATATGTACATATGCTTGCTTTTTTGGGTTACTCTCCCAGCTCCTTTCTCTTGTTATTTCTATTCCATTTTTGAGTATCTGCCCCAAAACTGTAGCATTCTCTGAGAATTTGCACTTTGAATAATAAACAGCCCTCTAAGAACAGAAGAATCTTAATTAGCTCACACACTAACTATAATCTTAAAATGTGATTTATTCAAACAGTCAGTGCTGTTTCACGTGATTGCAGATGTGAGCAGCTTTTGACAGATTGGCTGGGTGTGGGTTTTGTGTTTGATTTTGATCAGTTCAGGTGTTATATGCCTTGACAAACATTAACTGGGATGAATCTTACGTTCAGCTGCTGCCGTTGTTAATTATTCTTGATGATGAAAATGAATAGCTATTTTTCTCTACAATCTTTGTAAGTTGAAATTTTTACTCTAGTAAAGACTGAATGCTAATGCACTGTTCTACACACATCACAGGGATCTGCCTTTCTACAAATTAGTTACCATCTTGTATTGTTATCTAACAGCAATAGACATGAAGAACTGGTGGAATGAGCAGTGTTGTAAAGCAGATCCTTTAGGATACTTACTGTATAACACATAACAGGAGGTGACTCAAAGTATGAGGCCCCATTAAAAGATCTGAACACCCCTCTGAAGGTTCTCTATGCATTAAAGAGTCAACATGTGGCAACATTTGCTCCTAAACTTCAGCCAGGACCTTAAAATTTGAATGAAAAACATCTTAAAAACAAGGTGAATGTAGTTCTCCATATATTTTTAGATTCACACAAAATGTCATCAGTCTTCCCTCTGCACTTTACTCATTCACAACAATGTAACCACTTTAGCTGATGTTGAGTGAGAAATGAGATAATAATAAATTTGCACACATTGACATTTGTGCATGTATTCACTAAGGGTTAGGGCTCAACTGCAGTGAAAGCACTTGGACACCTCAATGGACACGTAGATGAACATCAGGTTCACTTAAACAATGCTTCCCAGAGAAGTATTAATTTGTAAACTGGGGATCTTCTGCCTCTGATTTGCACTACTGTGGCAACAGATGGAATGTTGTATCAAGTGCAAGTGTTCTTACTTTGAGACAGATGGCCTTAAAACTGGAGATGAGCAAGAAAAAGGACATAAGAATGGTGAAAGATTTGGGGAAAAAAGCCTCAGTGGAAATTTGAAAGAGACAGATTTGTTTAGTTTATGAAAAGGAAGAGGGAGGCGTGAGCTTATCACAGGCATTCAGTACCAACATGGTGGTGGGCAGAGTGGTAAATAGAGTTCAGTTTCAAAGTCAAAGTCAGTTTTCTGGTACTAAAAGGAAAAAAGTAAATAACCTCTCCTGTTTGGTGTTCCAGGCTGGGGAGGATGAGATGGATAAGCTTTCAACTCCTCAGATATGGAGAGACACCCATTTGCCTGCATTTACACCCAGACACCTAGTCCAGCAAGACACACTTATTGGAATCTGAATTTATGCAAATTCAGACTTGAAATCAAGTAAATTCAGTAATACTGCTGACAAATAGTTTTTGAGTATTTAAAAATCAGAACAATTACCAACAATTACTCATGCAAAATACTTTCTATTAAAAACTGGTGGTTTTTTTAGTAGTTAGGACATTATAACAAATCCAACAGTCTCCGTTACAGAGGAAATCAAACTATATGTTCACAATGCTTCTGTCTTTATAATATCCCAGCCTCTGAATTTATGCTTTCATTACAGTATAGTTTCATCATCAGTCTTAATGAAGCTCTCATTAACCACCTCTGCTTTCCTGTGAAATGGTCGCATCTACTATTTGGCCATTACTGAATAAATCTACTCATTAAAGAAAGGAAATAATTAATCTCCTCTTGTCTTCTGTGTCACAGTTGCTAATGAGATGATATCTAAAATGTAGATTAAAAAGTACATTGTGTTTTTTTTTAAAAGCATAAAAAGTAATTTAAAACATTGCTATTGTATTGTACCTACTTCTTCTAATACACTTTCCCACTTTTATCATGCTTTAGAATGTTCTTCTTGGGTAGAGTGAGTCTTCAAGGTTTTACAGATGATGAGAAATTTCTGGCTGGCTTTTAAATACTCATGTTTTGGTCAATATTGACATTGTGTTTGAAGAGCAAGGGAAAAAGAGATAATCATGTTTAGCTATATGTCCTACTACATTTTTTTCTATGACAGTCTTATAATAGTTTCCATGACGAGATGCCTCGACTAAGGAAGTATTTTGCTTCTTGGAAAGCTCTTTGCTCCAAAACCACACTTGTTTAGTATTGCCTCTCCTTTGTACATAGGAATCAATTCACTTGAATTAATATCCTCATTCAGTATTGCAGAAATAATTTGCAGATAGTTACAAGAATGAGGAACTCCACAAATAAACAGTCTCTGTCCTGCTGGACATTGATTTATTCCATAGGCTTTTAGTACTAGATATTTGTAAACCTTTCCACCTTACCAGCTGTGACTTGGTCTAATTGTCTGTAACAAATCTTGGTACAATCTTGTTTACCTCATTATCTGTCAGTGAGTGGCCAGTTTACCTGACTGATTCCACAGGCACACCCACTTATCTGCCTGGTGGCAGATTCAGTAACTAAATCACTGTTGAAATAAAACAAAAGGACTTGACCCCAATAGTTCTGGATTTTTATCAAAACAAGATACTTAGATGAATATAATTTATCACCTGGTTGAATCTGAGGCTATGGCTCCAAGCAAATCCTCCCAGCAGAGCCACAGGGAGAAGGGATTCCTGTTTGCCTCTCCCAGAACCAAACACTCATTTACCCCTCTTTGTTGTGTGTGGTTGACTGTGGAGGTGGACAGGAAATTTGGGAATAGATCTGATTAAAGAGTCAAAATTAAAAATATGTACGTGTTTAATTTCATCCTGTCTGTTATACAGACCCACAAACAACACCATGACTAAAGAGGCTGGATAGGAGGAAAAGGGATTCTGCCAGAACCACAAGAAATAGCTATAAAAAGTGGCCTGAAAGTATCCCTCTATTCCTTGAGGTTTCCTGAAACTATTCTGTGTTCCAGACTGAAAATATTAGTATTCTGTCTTTTTCTTTATGTTAATTATTGCATAAGCCTCAATCAGTAGTTGTCACACTTACTGCTTTCACTGTTTTCCTTCTCTTTTAGTCTTTACACTTGCTTTGAGTTGTTTGCTTTTCTAGTAGCACTTTCAGCCCTCAGAAAATATTGTAGTTATTAATTTTTTAACTTTTCCCAGAATCCAATTTATTTTGCTTGGAGTTTGAAATAAACCCATCATCCATCATCTTGTAAGACAGGAGACAACTCTTGGCATTGTAGCTTGGTGTTAGCAACATTCTTCAGACTTATTTTTCTACTGCTGGTTTGTTTTGGGTGATACAAAAATTTTGTAATTTGCATTGACTTTTTTTCTTCTTTTTATTTTAATGGTAGTTGGTTTTATTTATTTTACTCTTTGTTTTTAGAAGTACTTATGTCATCCAAGAGGACTTAGAGTGATCACAACTACTTGCATCTCAGCTACCAGCTGTTTACCTTTCAGCTTCTTGTTGAATGTGGTAGGATAGGAGATGCCATGTGAAGATTAAAAGCCTGTCATGTCCACATCCTGAATGCTGTCCTCAGCTCTGGTCTTTCCCACTGAAAACAGGATATACTGGAACTAGAAGAGGTAGAAAAGAATAAGGATTGTCAGTGAACTGGAATAGCTTACACAGGCAGAGATTAAATATGCTGTTCAGCTTGGAAATGAGGCAGATGAAGAATGTTATGGTAGAGGTCTGAAAAATCATGAATGGGTTGGAAAAAGCAAAAGATAAATTTGCCATTTCAGTGCCTCCCTCAGGACTGTTTTGGCTTTCAGGGAGGACTAGAACTGGTGGATTTTAGAACCTGGGAAAGAGTTGAACTACATTTGGACTGTTCATTTACTCTGTCCCTCAGCACTTGTCACTGGTCTACAGGGGCAGTATGCTGCCTTTTTAAGTGGACCTTTAGTACAACTGAGGGTGGCTGTTCTCACCTGCATAGGCAGCCTGGAACCAGGGAAGGAGAGGTGGAGAGGAAGCCTGGATGCATTAGGCTGTGAGATCAAGTTATCAGTGAGACAGTGCTGAGTGATGTGATTGCTAGTTGACTGCTGGACAGGAAAGGCAGATATTAGGGTAGTGGGAAAGGAATCTGCCTTTTCCTCTCCTGCTCCTGCACTTTCAAGTGGCTTAGCTCACAGTTTTCACTGTAAGGCTGCTGTCTTGTTTCCTACCTTCCTCATGTTAACATTCTCTTTGTGATCCTTTGGCTTGGGTAAGCAGTTCCTTTTTAAAAAAACTCTTTCAGCATAGTCATCATATAAGTAAAGTGTTCATGGCCATGACTATTTCTGTTCCTGCCCCTTGCACAGACATACAACATTCCCTAAATCAAATATTAGAGGCAAGGTATCAGTTAAAAAATATCTGCCCTGAAATAAACCTTACACATTCCATAACATTTCCTTTGTCACCAGAAGCCCTGCAATAATTGAATTTCTTCTGCAGGCTGCTGCTCCTCTCTTCTGGCCATCACATTTTTCATTCCAGACCAGTTACTTCGATATTGCTAATGGCTTCCCCTTGTTGTGCACCCGATGTATAAACAAAGATCTTTTTGCACAAAACAAAGTCGAGTTATCATCTTTGATCAGCTTGTTTGGATCAGGTTCAGCTGACAACTACAGAGTTGTTTTTCCACCCCTATGCATTTTCAACATGCTGCAAATCCCTTATGCTTGTGGGATTTCTGTTTGTTTGCTTGGGTTTCTTCAGAGGTTAACTTCTCCAAAGAGCAGTGTGGAAAAGAGAGGAATGCAACAAATTTCCCAGATCCTGAGAAGAAAAGAATGTGTGTTGCTGGCAGAATACGATTGCTAAGAAACATCTTGGATGCCATCAAGCTAAAAGCATAAGGGCTCTGAAGTCAAAGAGTGCATCCACAGAAAAAAGGTGAAGCTGAAGCTGTCAAGCCTTTGAGCATATGGTGCACACATGAAATAGATCTTCAAGATCAAAGGTTAAAAGTTATTTTTTAACTCATGTAAACAGTTCTTTGTGCTTCCACGTACCTCTCCTTTTGTCTAGGGATGCTAAAGCATTTTTGTAACTCTGGGGACCATTACCTTATCTAACAATCAGGGACACTAATGTACAGAGAGCTGAGGGGCAAAGTCAAGTCACGCAATCAGAAAGTAAGGTCTGGCAAAAGCAGAGACTGTGCCTTTCTTTATGGACATTGCTTTTACAACATGAAGGATTTAATTTTTCAATGGGCCAAATAATTTTTAGTGGTGTGTTTATTACCAGGCTAACCCTTCCTATAGCCAAAAGATTATCAGAAGATTACTTCGTACTGTGATTTACCAAAGGGAAGACTGATGCCTACACAGGTAATGAAATATTATTATTATTATTCCCATTTTAAAGATGAATACTCAACACTCAGTCTTGTATTGTAATGGATGAGAAGCTACTTCTACCTGTACTCTGCCCACCTTTGTAAGAGTACACATGTCGAAACATGCACCTTTAGACAAAGCAGCAGTACTGTTGCTGAAATCTTAGCCTTCCTGCAGGCTCTGGTTTTGTCCCTGAGCCCTAACTATCAACTCTCCTCCTGGGACACTGCACATTGGGGTACCATCAGTAACAAAGAAATTATTTTCTGGACACAGAGCTTGACAACAGCAATGCTAGGCATGTTTTGTCCATGTTTTGTTCATATTTCTACTAAACATCAGTGCTCCAAGTTCAGATTTGATTTATGCTTTTAAGTGATTACGTATCTCTTCACTTGCCCTCATCAACCAAGAATGAAACTAGAAATGGCACAGTACTGAACAGATAGACCAGATTGCTCTTGCAGTAATATAGATACTGGAATTGAAATATGAAGTGGTTGTTTCTTTGATCTAGAAAGTCTGAATAACACCTACAGTACCAAAGTGATCTAGAGGAAAGGGCATGATGGAATGCATTCATGTTGCCAGATGTCTGTGATTTTAAATGAACCACACTGAACAGAAGCAGATGTTCAGAAAATAGGCAAAGTTGTTGGCAAAGGCCCCAGTGAGGACCACTTTAGAAGAATGCCTGATTTGCAGTATCTGGGTAGGCAGTCTACAGAGAAGTCTGAAGCAGTTTTGCATTCTGTGAAGGTCTGATTTTGAACTATCTCTTCTTCCTGAAGTGTTACAAAGACCCTAAGCTTACCAAAAATAGTGAATGGAAACTCTGTGGGAAAAAAATAATAAGGCAGATTTGAAATATTGTTACACTGATTTTGAAAACCACTTTTTCCATCTGAACTTCTGAATATTTTTAACCTTTTAAAACATAAATGTTGGAAACCAAAAGGTATTCCAGTAGAAAAAGAATGCCTAATTTTGAAATATTAAATTCAGATAGCATAACCACATAATTTCTTCCCCAGATTTTATTGAATCAATTAATAAAAAGCTGCACTTTCTTATCAGAAGGGTTGATTTTAAAGAATTGGCTTTTCCTAATAAACAGCGTTACTTCAGAAAGGCCATAACCACTTTTAAGAGGCACTGTGTTCAAAAGCAATGCAAAACTCCTCATGTAGGGGCCTGGGAGCCCATGCTGCTTGTCAATAACAAACGTGGTGGTGGTCACCTGGTGGTCACCAGCTATCAGCAGCTGCCAAAAGGTACAGGTCAGCAGGACCAGCACAGAAAAAAAGGTGCTGATGCAGGTATTCTCAGTACGAGGCTTGACCAGGTAAGATGAGGAGATGATAGCATGAGGGTTTTTTTTTGTTTTGTTTTTTTTGTTTTTTTTTTTTTTTTTTAAACAGGGGCTGGAATTACTGGAGACATCAGTTAGTCACATGGATAAGCACATAAGAAGGTTTGTTCTCTGTGGCCTGCAAATGAGACATGAAATCATTTACAAGGAAATGTGTCTATTGCTATATGGTCCCCAGCATGGTAAAACTCAAAAATTCCTGATCAGGTTTGGAAGTTGGTCCCTACTGCCTGCTGCCAGCTTCCTGGCACTTTCCTCTAGCTGTCTCTGCGCTGTATTGCAGATGTGATGCATTTCCTTGCATCTCTGGGAAGTGAGCAACTATAAAAAGATTATTATGGAAAATCTATTAACACCGCTGTGTACTGATTGCACATGTACAATATTTTAGGATTTAGAAGCCACGGAAATACCAACGGGTGGTTTAAGAAAAAAGGTTATTGATAAAAGATTTAATGTATTCACTTGGATGAATGACAAGCAGAGATATTTGCTTTAGACAGTACAAAAGCATATTCTGATAAGACTATGGGGTAATTAAACCAATAAACCAATGCTTCCTTTAGTCCACATTTGTCAAACTGCTACTTGCAAACTGACTTGACTTGTTTCCTCTACTGTGCTCCTTTTCCCTTGCAGATCAAAGTCTGCCCAGGTTCTAAATATGCTTATTATTCAATTGCCACTCAGAAACAAGCACATCCTTTTTTAACCCAGTTCAAGCAAAGCCCAGAATGCCAATTTCCTGTTGGAAAAGTGGTCTGCACTGTCTGAGATCAGTTGCTGAGCAGTTGGCTCTTCCGCAAGGAAGAATGGCCTTGTGGATCAGAGTCGAGTGATTCTCCAGGAGATCAGATTCTGTACCTTGCTTTTTCACAATTTTCCTGAATGACTTTGGTCAAATTGCTTAAACTTTGTGCTTTAGTTCTCTTGCAGTGTGGCAGTACTTGTCTACTTCTCTTGGGAAATGCTTGTATACTATAGTGATGCTGACAAATAAAGCACCTAAATGTCTAGGTAACTCCAGTGCCAATTTCTGCATCTGCGCTGAAGTAAACCTCAGTGCTACAAAGATACCAGGACATTCACAGATGCCCTCTCTCAGTTAGCTTTTTCTCAGTTTCAGTGTTTCAAAGTTAGTGTTTTCTCAGCTTTTCTTTGGAACCATTTAGATCCATTTTTTCAATTCCAGGCTTTCCTTATTGCTGAAATGTTTCATTTATACCAGATTATAAATCAGATTATAGCTAATGGAAACAGCCATTTCATTTTTTTCCTATCTACTTCCTAATGCAGGAAATAAGCTTCTTGGAATTTTCAACTGATCACCCATCTTTCTAATTTCATTTGAACCATTTCCCTGTAGGCAGTGTTAAAAATTTGCTGTGGTCCTTCTCAGATATTTCAGTAGTGAGTTAGTCCTACACAGAACAAATGTGACACACAGAGAACTAGAGCCTTGAGATGGCTCCCTCACTGAAGGTAACAATCTCCCAGGTGCATTTCCTTGTGTCTGAGACTCTATTGCAGCTCATTCTTGGAATGGGTTACAGTAGCAGAGGTCTACAACACCAGTGACTTGGTTTTCACTCATCAGGGACATTGCAGAGGACAAGCCTGCAATTCTTTTTCCTATGACTTAAAGTGGCAGATTCTTCCTTTAGTTTATGAATCAAGAAATTTTATTTAGTTAAAAAAAAAATCCCCTTTGTTAAATTTTACGTCAGGCTGGATGACCAACAGGGCAACCACCTCTCTTTTGCTGAAATCAATTGTACCTAACACTCTGCTGTAGAAATTGCTGAACAGAATGAAGCTTTGCACATCTTTATTCTCTCACGTATAAAAAACACAGAACACACACATTTCCAAATATGCAAATAGACACAGGTAAGTTTGCCTCCTTTTAGTGGTCTATGTATACTTACCAGAAAGATGAGCCTGTGATGTTTCTTCTAATGCCCAGCCACCATGGTTCATGCAGGATTGTTTCCAGGGCCTGTTGTATTTTCTAGTTCAAAGTTCCACAATTTTATCTCTTCTCATAGATCTTCTTCAGATCAGTCAAGAGTGGTTCTATCACTCACCTGCTTAAATCACATCAGCTGTTCCCTGCTTTCAGAAGGAGTAATAGAGTAAGCTTGTTCCTCTTCATAAGAGGCATTTTTAACCACTGGGAGAAGACCACTGGGCACACAGGTCAGAACAATCTGTGTTCTCTATTATGTGTACAATCTAGCTCACTTCTTCCTGAAACTGCATTTCTTCCAGCTATGTTGGACTACTTGCTTAAAATAAAAGCAGTGCATCTTCCCACTGAATGCTGAGAAGCAGTTTTGCCACTGAACACAAAAGAATATTTTTCCGATTTTTTCTCACTGAACTACTTTGACGGTCCTAATGCACCAAACTCTAGGTTTACCTAGCTAATGCTCAGAAGCCAGTGATGATCTGCTCTCGTCTTCACCTTTTCACATGAACATTTTTGTTTTATTTACATCACCTGGAAGAGAAAGGCAAAGACCCATTGCAGTTGCCTGCTGTCCAATATACCATATTTGTTGACAGACTTCTTAGAGGCTTTTTAAGGAGTTCACTTGAATCAGGAGTAATACTTCTCTGCATGATTTTCCTGCATATATTTTTGAGCTTCTTGTGCAATTTGCCTTTCAGGTAATGTTTTCTCCATCCACAAAGGGCCAAATGACTTGGTTTCTGAGCTCAAGAGACCTAAAAGCTCACAAGATCAGCCCAGAGATTGTTATTTTACTTCAAATTATTCTGATATTTATAGTGGAAATTAGAAAAAATATGCTCCTACTACAATCAAGGTATCAACTGCAACAGCACAAGTGATAATGATGGCTTTCTTCCAGAATATTGTGTATTCTTGGAACATGCAGAGCTGCTGCTACAACTAGATGGGTGGGATACTCCTTTTTGTTTTTTTCTTTTTTTTTTTTCCCTTTCCTGCACATGTGAGAGGGAGAGACATAAAAGGAGTAGGGGTTTAAAGTGTTTTTCAAATCTTATCAAGGCAAAAACTTCTGTTATTATTGCTTGTAAAGCCAGAGCAGGAATGAACACAAAGTGTCTCAGAGAAGATCAGTAACAGGTAAGTAACATTTTTATATAAAGCCAATAAATAACTATGGCAATATTTTCAAGCCTTCAAGTCCCATGTGCTCTACAGCTTACCTCCTAAAAGATCCAAGGCAGGCTAAAAATTGGCTGCTAAAAATCCAAAATCACAGGACGTCTTCCTTCATTTCCTTTACTTGTGCACTGTAACATTGTGTTATCATGTGAGGATATGATAACACTATCTTACACCTTAAGGTGTTAAACTCACGAAGAAATGCAGCGAAGAATGCTTTGCAAAATGTCATTTTGACTGCCCTACCCAGCTCAACACTTTCGTCAGCACCACTACCACACTGGATAGGGGGAGTCGCTGTGGGTGTGTAATAACTGTAACACTAGGGCCTTCCCCTTAGGGTTCATATTCAACTCACTTAAATGCTCGGGAATTGTCAGGGGCATGTAAAAGAATGGATTTCCATGTCTCAGATGTACAAAGTGTACATGGAAATGGAAAGAATTAGTACCATACCTCTTGGTTTCTCACAATTCTGTCTGATGGAGATTTTTTGTCTGACATCTTTTATTGCTTGACATTCCTCCTTTTAGTGGTATTACTTTCTTTTCATATTATTATTAATTTCTGAAATTTACACCAATAAAACATTTAGGAAACAGCTGATGGAGAAGAGTATTCACAATGGAGTTGTACAGTACTATGGAGTTTAAAACCCACCATATACTTATATTGATACATGTCTAATGACCTGTGTTTGATAACCAAAATTATCAGGTCTCTTTATTCACTGGTAGATCAGTCTCCCAGTGCTTCTCCTTAGGTCAGTTGAAGTCAGCCCATAAAGAAAACTCAGTGCAGGGAAGTCTCTGGTATTAGAACAGAAACTTTCAAAAGATTTTTAAAATTTCTTTTGGAAATGCTGTAAACAATTTGCAACGATTGTCTTTGGAAGTTGGAGGGTGGGGGCACAAATAATTAAAAATGTGAAAGGATTGTTTTGATATTTTATCTATTCTCATTCTGTTCCCAATTTTGTTTGGATTGTACTGTACTGTCACTATTGAAATTACATGCTTTGGCTAGATTTTTTCAAGGTTTTACAAATAATTGTTTTTATGATTTCCCGTTTAGGAGTATACTTTAAATTCTTAATGATTTCTCTGAGAAGAAAACTGCTTTCTATCAGCTGCAATTTTCACCTGCATGGTTTGCAAGTTACAGTAAGTAGGAATTTCTCCCCTTAGAGAGTCTCTGTCCCTGTCTCTGATGTGCTATCATCCATTTTCTCATTTGTCTGGATAAATTCAATTCTTCCTGTTGCATTCAGTTTTAGCTGAATAGCTTTAGACTTTCAAACATACCTTATAATTAATTTCCTCTCTTTTCTAAACCTCAGTCTTGTCCCACTTCATCTTTGCCTCGACTGCCTCAGAGTTCTGTTCACGAGTCATTCTTTTCCCTGTATTTTCTTCTAGCTTCACATGAACATTTCCCAGAATGAGAATGGAGCAAATTGCAAAGAATTTGTTGAGAGTGGGCTAGACTTGTGGGATTGATCATGAGGCAGGCTTCACGAGTGGAGGGGGAGATGTGGCAAGAGAACTACAGTGCAACATTAAACATCAGCAGAGCGAATGCGTAGGCTCTCAATACCTCATGTCCCAAAGTGCTGTAGCTGCTCTGGGGGAAAGGTGGAAAGGGGAAGAGGATGGTGAGATGACTTCTGTCCATGTAGCACATGACAGAAGAGTGGCAGCAAACAGGGCTGATGGTAGCTAGAGGTATATTGACAGCAGCATTGCCAGTAGATCGTGTGAGGGGGTGACACTACTGCTTTTTGCTCAGCACTTCTTAGACCACCTCTAGAATAGCGTGTCCACTCCTGGGTTCCCCAATGCAAGAGAGACATAGATAAATTAGTGCAAGTTTGGTGGTGATGGGACTGGAGCACTTGCACTGTGAGGAGAGGCTGAAGGAGCTCCCTCTGTTTGGCCTGGAGATACCAAATTGCATCTTTCCAACAACCAGAAGGAGGTAATTGAGAAGATGGAGCCAGGCTGTTCACAGTGGTGCTTGGTGAGAGGATCAGAGATGGCAGGCAGAATCTGAAAGAAGAGCAGCTCAGGCTTAGTGTGAGGTAAAAAATTTTTTTCTAGGAGGACACTCAAGCAGCATAGCAAACAAGTACCCGTAGAAGGGTATGCCATTTCCATCCCCGAGTCCAGAGAAGGGCAAAAAAACTGTGGAAGGCAAGTAAGTCCTATGAGGAATGACTAAGGGAGCTGAGGGTATTTAGCCTGCAAAAAAGGGGTCTCAGGGGACACCTTACTGCTCTCTACAACTACTTGAAAGGAGTTTGTAGCCAGATGCAGTGTTGGCTTCTTCTCCCAGGCAACTAGTGACAGAAGGAAAAGATGTAGTCTCAAGCTGTACCAGGAGCACTTTAGGTTGGACATCAGGAAGAATTTCTTCTCAGAAAAGGTGGTTGAAACATTGGAATAAGCTGCCCAGGGTGGTGGTGGAGTCACCATCCCTGGAGGAGTTTAAGGAAAGACTGGATGTGTTTGATGTGGTGGTGTTTGGTCAAAGGTTAGATTCGGTGATCCCGGAGGTCTTTTCCAACCTTATTGATTCTGTGAGTCTGTGATTCTGTTTACAGGACGTGGCAGGACATGGCCCTGGGCAGCCCAGTCTGGCCTCAGCGCTGACCCTGTTGGAAGTGTGAGGGGGAACTGGAGCCCTCCTGGCACCGCTTCCAGCCCTTGGTGCTGTGACCCCACCACTCTCCCTCAGCACACCCAGATGACAGCCCCCTACCTGCCCAGTGCCTCACAGCCCCTCACAGCCCCCCACAGCCGATCACTGCCGATCACAGCCCCTCACAGCCCCCCACAGCCGATCACTGCCGCTCACAGCCCCTCACAGCCCCCCACAGCCGATCACTGCCGCTCACAGCCCCTCACAGCCCCCCACAGCCGATCACAGCCCCTCACAGCCCCCCACAGCCGATCACTGCCGCTCACAGCCCCTCACATACCCCGCCCGGCCCGGGGCCGCCGGGCCGAGGGAGCGGCCTCCGGAGCCGGCAGGGGGACCTCGCGCCTCAGCCCGAGGTGCCGGGGCCGCAGCCCTGGCTTTAAGAAATAAAATTGATGTGGGATTCGGGTGCAATTGATATGGAACCCAGAGGGTCCCGGGATGTAAGTTGAAGCCGTGCTCCCTGCCTCAGGGAGTCTGGGGGGCTGGGGGGCGCCAGAGCTGCTCAGCGTCTGTGGGGGCTACTGGAAGAAAAAAGGAGAGAGATGAAATAAAGACCCAAGCCCAATGGCCTGACTGCGGACCGTCACTGTATGGCAAAACTACGTTTTCCCTCTGCGGTGTACAGCTACTGCAGGTGTTTGTGCTGGGCTTTAGGGTGAGCAGATACAGTCAGCACCCTGAAATTCCCTGTTGATGGGTGCCTGGGATGTGATACCCTTGAATCCAGACTTCCACTCACTTTTTGCAATGAGAGGAAGCTTAGGAGTGCTAAAACTGATATGAGAAGATAAGTATGTGCCATGGTTCCTAACTGTGTGTTCTGGGATCAAACGGCTGCTTTGCATCACTTTAAGGGAAGCTGGGGTTTGATGTTTCAGTGTGTTATGCTGATGAAGCATTTTTGTATTTTCATTGATAAACTTTCTGTGTTCCTTTACTGAGTCGTTTTTATACACTTTCTGCTCTGGGTGCATACATAATACTGAGGGATTTAACCACTGACCCACTTAAAAAACACAAAAAACCACCTTCTTAAAAGTCTAATTGAATTTCTATAAAGGCTTAGGTCTGCAAAATTGTTTTCACTCCTGAGGACTTCTAGCCTGCTTTCCCATGATTTCAAAGTTCCTAAGAAATAACTTTACCTTTTAAGTATAAGCACTAACTCTAATTGAATTAAAGCAGAAGAAGGAATAAGTTGTTACTGAGGGGTTCATTATTTTAAATTATCTTTTCCAGTACAGCTGGACAAAGATAACTGACCATCCGTCCTGTAGTTATCCCTCAGCATAATTCTGCCAGCTTCAGACAATCCAATCCAATCCAATCCAATCCAATCCAATCCAATCCAATCCAATCCAATCCAATCCAATCCAATCCAATCCAATCCAATCCAATCCAATCCAATCCAATCCAATCCAATCCAATCCAATCCAATCCAACCTCAGCTGTGTCACTCTCCAAACAGTAGTTGGATGGTGGATCTTGCACAGTAGCTCAGGCACAGAAAGAAAAAATCTCTGAAGAAAGAAGATCTTGCAGTTTTAAGATCCTCTGCTTCTGGATGTCTGATCTACTAGGAAAGGCTTCTACCTCACTCACAATATGCTCTGTTGCCATAGGCAACTTGAGAAATAGAAGCTGTGGGTACCCATAATTCTTTCAAGAAACTATCTAGTGCTAAAGGAATAGGATACTGAGCATCTTTTTTTCTTTCCTTCGTTTTGTCTTGGCTTTTCTTTCTACACAGAATCTCTGGCTAGGAGTCATAATTTGTTTTCCACCTCATATTTTGTTAAATGAGTCTCTTTCTATTCCACAGTGCAAATATATTATATGCTGGATCTTTTTGTATACGTTCAAGAAACCTGATTATTCTGACTCTTTCAATTCAGCTTCTTTGTCTCCTTTCCATGCAGCAGCACATGCTGGGAGATGACAAGCTGGAAACAGCTTTGCAGAAACAGTCCTGGTAGACACCAAGCTGAACGTAAGTGACAAAGAAAGCTAATGGTATCTTGGACTGGATTAGGAGGGATGTTCTTCCCCCACTCAGCACTGGTGAGGCCACACCTGCAGTACTGTGTCGAGTTCTGGGCTCCCCAGTAAGCAGTCACTTAGCAGGAAGGATCTTTCACACCTTCTGTATTTAATCAGTAATTTCAAGTTTTGGAATACTGGTCAGATTCATCAGGTACTTTCTCCATTTTCTTCATCACCTGTATAGATTGAACTCCATAAACTCCACATTGTAAACATGCTTCCTAGAGACTTAATCACCTTTTTCACTTCTTCTCCAATTCTAATATTTTAACTTTTTAAAAAATATGACCTATGTTTCTGGGTATGGTAGTGCATTTAACAGTGCAAGATAAAGAAGATCTCTTCGTCGCTTCAGTGCCGTAGTCCCATTTTCACACCTGTACAAGTTAAAAGCATGTTTGAGAAGAGGGCACGCAATATACATGGTGCACCAGCTGTGCATGTGGTTATGTAACAGCAATCTGAGCTACTCTCAACTCATCTTTCCATTTTTTTCTAGGTCTGTACTCTTCTGAAATAATAAGCATTGCTTATTAGAAACACGTGGCTGGCCATATTTTTTATTATTCTCATGAGAGTGGGGTTTGTTTTGTTTTTGTTTTAAGAGATTAACAAAAGTAATGGGCGTAAGATATGGTTGTCTCAGTATCAAGAACACACTGAGTGCAGGATAATCTGAGCTTGCACATCTGCCATAAATTTCACAAGCATGTGAGGAGGTATGACAAGTCAATGTCTCTAAGAATATTCTGAATTTCTGGACCTCTGTGCAGCGTATTTCCTTGGTAGTGGCAAGCCTTGCCCAGCTTTCCTGGAGTCTGTGAAGCAGCTCTGCACTTGATGCATTTGCACTTCCTATTGCAAGCCAGCCTGGTGTATCACTCATCTCCTTACACTTACTCAGTCCTCATCCATCTCCCGTCTTTCTCAACTTTCACCAGGTTTTCTCTCTAATTGTAGTTTCTCTCTTGAAAACCTTCTGGCAGTCTATCCTGAGATCAGAAAACGTGTCTTGCTTAAATCCTTCCCTGTCCCAGCATTATGGTATTCCTAAGTGCAAAAGATTGAAAACAAAGGAGAGATTAGTTATGAATTACGACAGCCTGACATTCCAGTGTAGAGAAGTATATATATATATAAAAAATTTTGCTTTTTGCCTTCTGAGTTTGGAAAGGAGGAAGAAAGAGAATTTGAAACCAAAACATAGATAGATTTCTTTAATAGAATTACTGTATTTTTGTGGTTGAGTGTAATCTCCAGTAGCAAATAATTCACCTGAAAGAGGAAAAAGTGCCCTAAAGCATACTTGCCATGCTTTGTTAATAACAATCTCCTCAGAAGTAAGTGTAGAATATTCTGGAAATGCATCAGTCCACTGTTCCATCATTTGTTAACCATAGGGAAATATTACTTGTTGCAGTAGCACTGGCTGGCATTAAGGAATTTTCAGTAAAACTGTCTTTCCTTTTCACTAATGACCTGTATGCTGGGAACAAGTGTACACTCAGCAAGTTTAAAGATGATAAAAGGCTTGGAGGAGTGGACCCCTGACAGTTCTGTGGCCATCCAGAGGGGTCTCAGGAGGCTGGGGAAATGAACAGAGAGGAACTTCTGACAAAAATCGAAGGCAATCTAAAGTCCTGCACCTTGGGAGGAATAGCCCCATGCACAGGTACAGGCTGGGGCAATCCATCCGGAGAGCAGCTGAGCGGAAAAGGACAGGGATGGCCTAGTGGACAAGCTGAAGATGAGGCAGCAGTGCGCCCTCGTGGCAAAGGCGGCCAACGGTGGCTGGGCTGCGTCAGGGAAAGTGTTGCCAGCAGGGTGAGGCATGTGGTCCTGCCGCTCTAATCAGCACTGGTGAGGCACCGTCTGGAGTCCTGTGTCCAGTTCTGGGCTTCCCAGTATGTGAGAGACGTGGACATACTGGGAAGCCCGGCGAAGGACTACAGGGATGATTAAAGACTGGAGGATCTCTGACCTGGAGCACAGGCTGAGTTCATTGGGGCTGCTCAGTCTGGAGAAATGAAGCCTCAGAGAGGTCTCATGAGTGTGTATAAACGCCTGAAGGGAGGGTGCAAAAGAGACTGAGCCAGACTCTTTTCAGTGGTGCCAAGGCCCAAAGGCAATAGACACAAATTAAAACACAGAAGGTTCTCTCTGAACACCAGGAAATCCTTTTTACTGGGAAGAGTAACTGAGCCCTGTACCAGGTTGTCCAGATATGCTGTGGAGTCTCCCTCCTTGGTCATATTCACAAACTGTCTGGACATAGACCTGGGCAACTTGTTCCAGGTGACCCTGCCTGAGCAGGAGGGAAGAGCTGGACAATCTCCCTAGATCCATTCCAGTCTCAACTACTTGGTGATTCAGTGCTGGTTAATCAGTGAACCTGAAGCAATCTATCACAACTCTGAGTCTGATAACAGAATTTTATGTTAGGGCATTGGATGGGAGTTTGACACACCTTTGCCATTTCTTTGTTAATATTTTCTGAAATTCGTAATGTTCTGCCTAAAAATGAAGGAATGGTGTTTTTAAGTGAAGCTGTTCCATGCTGTGGTACATAGTTGGTGTACACTCTTTCGTATGCTTGCCGCATTGATAGAGCCACTAACTGACTGAAAGCTGCCAGAGAAAGAAATGAAGTGTGTGAGGTGATCGCCTGGAAATCTGAATTCATTTGTATGGAGGACAAAAATGCCAGCACATCAGCCATGCTTTTCCTGTGCCTTGCTACTGTGCTCATTACACCTGCTAGTGCAGAGGATTAATGTGTTTCAACACACAGAGACAAATTAAGATTTTCCCTGAAGCCCATCTGCTTTTTTCCCCTTAAATCTTTACCTGCAGGAAGGAATTAGACTTGATTTAAGGGGCAGAATAGAGGATGCAGAGGAATTGAGCAGTTAATAGAAGGAGGTTGGCAGCCTAAAGTAGAGGGATGGCAAGGGAGAAAACAAACAACTTCACCAATTAGGAACAAATTAAGGATGGAAGGGATCTGTCAAAGGATAAACCTAACCCACCGTGTTGCCTTTTCCACTAGTTAAAGCTGCTGATGTATCATATCATATCATATCAATCATATCATATCATATCATATCATTTCATATCTAATATCATATATCATATCAATCATATCATATGTACATATGTACAAATGGACATATGAAACCTCCAGTTGTGCCATTTTCAGTGCCATTGCAGCAATGGCAAACCTTTTTTATTCATTTGCTTCCAAGAAGTAATTCTGGAAATGTTTCCTCCTTGAGAACACCAAATGTTGGTATTCCCTAACATGATGCTTTGATGGAAGAAGAATAAAAACAGCAACACAGAAAAAGACATATGTTTTAATCCATCATTAAATAAGTTTGCTAGAAAGTATAAACTTTTACAAAAAATTTAAACCTTTACCTTGTAATAACATTTGAATGATATTAATGAATGAAAATATTTGTAATGTTAGTGTAATAGCTTAGTAAACTTACTCCCAAATAGTCTAGCTAACTCAAAAGGACATACATTTCTCTCACACAATTGAAAATGGAGTAAAAATTGAGGTGAAATCTAGCAACTCACATCATTTAACAGAATAGAATATTTCTACCCAACAACTGTAGAGAATTTATGTTCCCAGACTGCAAGTCTGAGCTGAAATTTGTCTTGACAATATGATGCTAATGTCCCTGCTCTTTCTGCAAGTGTCGGACCTACAAGCACAATCAAGATCTCAGAAGGATTTTGTCTCAGTTCTGCTGCATTCTTTGTCCTGAACGATGTCAGTGCTGTTGAAGAATATAAAGTGCAGAGATCATTCAAGATTGGAGAACTGACACATTTTGAGCAAAACAAAGGATCTTTTCTGAAAGATAAAACTCCTTCCTATGGCTGAACATACCACATGTATATGAATTGCTCAGTCATCAAGGTCTAAAGTAAAATTAAGAGAAGGGAGAACATAGACAACCAAAAAGGAACATGACTTATGCAATATTTTTTCATTATCTGCTCAGTCTACATTTGTATGGTTAGATATACACACATATGATACCTCATGCTATCATTTTCTATCCCTGCATCTACCTGAACAACTGTTACAGCTCTCAGAAGACAGAGGAACAAAGTGTGGAGGTATTAACTGTCTGGGTATATTAAGCTTGGATGATATTAAAAAATTAAGTTAATCACAAATTATGTTTAAAGCAAGTATTTCCTTTAGATTATTTTTAGTTTCAAATGCTTGATAGGAACTCCAGGAGTTTTCTCAGAAGGTGGGGAAGTGCCCCGAAGTTCCTCTTTCTAATGTGATGCTTTATGAGAAAGTTACTGGTACAAAGCCTCTGTGGCTCTGCCAAAAGCATTTAGGGCTCATGGTTAGGCAGGATGTTTGAAAATAGATGACCTTCAAGTCCCTTCCAACCCAAGTCATTCTATGATTCCATGGGTAATAGCCTACCTCTGATCATATTTACAGTGATGATTATGATTCACAGATTGTGATTTAACTCCTTCTGTCTCTGAGACATTCTGTGACCCATGCAGCTCCGCTTTCTCCACTGACTCTCAGGATTTTACATTGTCACAGTGCATAATAAAAGATACAACAAAAAGGTAGTCATGCAGACCGGCAGAGCATTATATTTACTACCATTCTGGAGCAAAAAAGGCAGAGAACACTGGGCAGTAGGTTTCAGCCATCACACAAAAATGTTGCATGTTCTGTAGGGCTTCTGAGGAGGAGTCTTGTTCTGGCAGAACCTCTAAAAACATGGGATCTCAGACTTTGCTGTGTGCAGAGGTGGTTCCCAGTCGGCAGTCTGGCTGATGGCCTCAATTTCAAGATGGATAGCTTCTAGACTGCTAGACTGACACCTAGAATGGATCAATATGTGATTTACAGAAATGTGAAAAATAGGAGCTGTAAAGGAGCTGATAGTAAATGTCCAGTTATCTTAGAATTTGAGGAAAGTGCAGGTGGGGCTCAGGACCCTTGGCTGTATAGGGAAACAGGACTGACTGAGAAATGCATTTCCCTCTTGCTACAAGGAAAATAGATTCTGATGTCAGCATGATTCAGTGCCGAATAAAACCTGGACTGCTAAGAACTAGTCTCAGAACAAAATAGAGAAATGAAATGCCAGGATCAAATTCTGTTCCCAGTACAAGATGATTATTTCAGCCCAGTGTGTGGGCAGCTTGTGATGGAGCAATGCCTTGATACTCTGTTCAGCTCTGTGATGACAGAGTTCCTTCCATGCACTTCATGTAAGTTCAGTTCATCCCTGCCCCAACTCCACCTCTCTTATAAATGGTGATAGGCAAAAAAAAATTATATAGTTCAATGATTTTAAGAGCCAAATCTAACCCAAACCCAGAAAAAAAGAAGGATGAAACTACAGGAAAAGGTGGCAAACTGGTGCCATGGCAGTCTCACAGATCACAAAAAAGGGGGAGATGTGGATTTCAGGATGAGACAGGAGAAAGATGCTTTGACTTGCTGCAGGATGGACAAAGTTGTTACAGGAAGTAAATTGTCCTATGAAGTTTAGCTTAAGTCCAACATGAACCTAACTTTCTGTCAGCAGCTTGCAGGTAGGTAATGGGATGATTACAAAGGGTAAAGCGTGTGAGTTGAGGGATGATGGAGCTAAATGACAAGTAGTAACTTACTCTGGTTGGTAGACAAGTTATTTCTGTTCTTCTTTAATATCACAAAACCCAGAAGAAGTGCAGAAGTGATCAGTACAACCACAGCAATAAGTGGGCCAAAGAAATTTATCTTTGCTTGCTCCATTTCTGTCTCTTGTATCTCTGAATAAGAAAACGGAGAAGATACACACAACAAAGATTTAATTTGGTGACAATTACTTTAAACTAATTACTCTATCCCAAAGTTATATGAAATAGAAGTTTAGTGACAATAACTTTCACTATCCAATAACTAGTGAAACTACCTGGTCTTACCGGTCACTTCAACAGCAGTTAAGCAAAGCACTCTTCCTGAGGTTTGGGTAAAATGTGAAAGATCAGCATCTCACTTCATACAAGAGCCTATGAGGCAGCTACTGTGCCAATGCTGCTCTGTGCTACCGTGCAAGTTGGAAAATGTTACTACTTGGTGTCTATTGGAAATGATGGTCAAAGCCTAATGAAATGCTGTAAGGGATGTGAAAGTAGCAGGGAATTCAAAGGACTTTCCCTCTATTTCTGGTTTTTGTGTTTTTGAGGTTTTGGTTGGCAGGGTTAGCAGCTGATAGAGCTTCAGTTATTGCCAAACAAAACTTATGTTTGTGTGGAGTTCCTGGTTTCTTACCCACCATCACTGCTTGTCAGGTATCTATTTTCATAAAGCCAGAGAGGAGAGAAGAATTGAAGAGAGAAAAGGCAGATTCAGCATTATAGCCAATATAACAATTTCAAGACTCATGAGCAACGTGCAGAGCTGAACAAACATTGGAAGACTTCTGGATTGTATTTTAATAGTATTTAAAAGTCCTAGAATGCAAAGACATCAGAGACAGTTTGCTGTATCTGGTGTTGATAACTTAATCTTTTAGATAGATTTATAATAAGGAAACTTCATTGTGGAACATTTTCAGAACAAGTGGCAAATTTATTTTACATCTGCAGTAGTAAGGTGCATGTTTATGCTACCCTGGTAGGCTTTTCTGCAATGCTACCATTCCCTCTTGGCTCCCTGTTCCTGTTAATTGAAGCAACTCTCCATCTTCAGCATTGTCTAAAAAAGACACGTGCAAGCCAAATGAGCTTATGACCGAAGTGGGAATTGTCTTTATTTTGATGTTCTTGTGCCATATCTTACAAACAAAAACATGTGATAAGACATTTTGCTGGTCCAGAAGATAATTAAAATACCGCTTTAGTTTAAAGAAAGGATCAGCCATGTGGAACCCTGAGATAATCCGTCAGTAAAGTCATAATGGAACTCGGGTCCCCTGCTTCTTCTTGTGAGAGGTGTCCGAAAAAAAGGACACAATCTCAGAGAAGAAAAATCCCCAAATAGTCATTTTGGAATGTGCAGTTCATTCTGCCAAATGTTATGAAAACCACCAGGAATGCTTCTAATATTAGTCCAAGTTTCATGGTCTTTAGACTTAAATTCAGCACAGTCTATTTGGCAATTTGTGAGCCAAATATGTTCCATGGGACTGTTCTGTTTAGCCTTCTGCCTCTTTCTAAGGAATGATTAGGAATAGCAGCTCAAGCACTTTAAACCAGCTAAAGACCCCTTTTAAACTATCAGGACAGTCAAACTCTGGAACAGTTTGCTGAGAGAGGTTGTGGAGTCTTTATCCTGGGAGGTGTTTAAAATTCAGCTGGATAAAGTGCTGCGCTACCTATTGACCCTACTTTGAGGGGAGTGGTTGAACTAGATCATCTCCAGATGCCTCTTCCAATCTTACCAGTTCTCTGATTCTGTGAAGTGACAACCTCTCCTATCTCTCTGGAGCTCTCTGGAGCTATCACCTCCAGAGACTGGTTGCTCCAGAGACTGGTTGCTGCCTGATCCAGACTCCTAGGCTGTCTAGGTTGCTACTGCAGCATCTTCCAGGGAGGGGATCAATAGGGCTGTGTTCTGGATCGTGTAGCAATTCCCTCTCCGTGCCCTTTCTTCACTGTAATAAGATTTCCCACGTGGAAAGGAGAGGAAGTTCAGTGGTGAACAGGATGGAGAACATACAACCCTATTAACCAACTTCTACTCCTACTTAGAGTTTACTCCCTGCCTCAACCATGCTGCTGTCTGTGATCAGCTGTGCTGCCGTACTGCCTGCTCCTACCCATACAGAAATTGAAATGGGCAAATGGAGACTCACCTATGGCCAGTGGGACTGAGACAAGATTTCCCAGCTGCTCCCTAAGGTAAAGCAAGCAGCTGATATTAGTGTGGCCCTTTGAAGGAACCGGGATATTCAGCCTGCTGGTAACGTTGTACAGCTTCGTCACAGGATCCTGTGAGACATCCATGTGAGCTGTACTGCTGCGTGTTATGTTCTCATGTGAAATTAGCCAAGTCATCTCCTTGGGCTCTGGATAACCTCCATTGGAAGAACAGGAAAGATTCAAGTATCCGTTGGGCTTTAGTTCCCCGGAATGCAGTTCTGCTATCACAGGTTGACTATAGTTGGCTGAAATAGAACAAAGACAGAGCATTATGAGCCAGCCACACCACATTTGTGCCAGTCCCTGCCAGTTATTTAAGATTTTCAGACACAAACAAGTCTAAA
The DNA here is from genome assembly GCF_021018805.1 of Prinia subflava. Taxonomy (NCBI): domain Eukaryota; kingdom Metazoa; phylum Chordata; class Aves; order Passeriformes; family Cisticolidae; genus Prinia; species Prinia subflava. The sequence continues at coordinate 19,375,525 of NC_086249.1, forward strand.
CAGTTTTCTTCAGGAAGACAATGGGCATTTCAAGAAGAGATTTGTATGGCTTTTTTTTGGTGTGTATGTCAACTTGCTGATTCTTGTTCTCAGGGTGTCTCAAGGATGCAAGTCTGATCAGCCAGACAATGGGCATCTGTCTCTCCTACTTCTTTCAGACATGTTAATACCTCAGAATAATGAAACCTGACCTGCTTACACATAAGGGCTTAAGCAGAAAATGGGAGGGGACCACAATGCTCCCTACCTTTGGCCTCCTGAATGGGCATGGGGAAACCTACAAATATCCAACTGGGAAATGTAAAGAAAGAAATAATCTGAGAGAATTCAGGTGGAGTAAGTTCAAAGTGCAGTGCTGTCTTAAGTAGAAATATCCCTGGTGTCTGTCAGTACTGTAAGTAAACATTTTGCAGCATTTAATTTATCATCACTTGGGGGTAGGGTTCCCTTAGCTTAGTTTTTCTGATGGAAATGACTATAGCATAAGGGTTTTTTATTTTGAGTCATTGAATACTCATCACAATCGATGAAAAACACACCTGTTGCTTTAAAAAGCCAAATTTCCCACTCAAGAAATAGTGAAATAGGATTGGAAAGAACTCTTTAAACACAAAATATGAATGATAAATGGAAGCTTTTAACCAATACTCTCTGTTAATTAATCTAGATATTCTCAACCAGGATTTGTTTCGTTACAGGTTCATAGTAAAAATAATAGATTATAATGAAAAAGGAGAAGGAGGGAATATTGACATAATACTGACAACAAGCTGCCATGTAGCAAGTTTAAAAAAGCCCCAACAACCTCCCAAAAAATCAGAAACAAATCCCAAGCAATAGACTCAAGATTCCATTCAAAATGCTTCATTATTTTAGGGCCAATAGGACTAGAGACAATATGGAGAAATACTGGAGAAGGGAAAAGGAGTTCTTACAAAAATGTGAGTCTGAAGAGGGTCTTACTCTTCTGCTCACACACTCCATGTGTTGGAACAAGGATCTAATCCTTGCCCTAGAGAATTCTTAATATGGATGAGTGAAGAAACATGATGTTGCTTTTATTTTCTCTATCCTAGTACACAATGCATAGGATTTAGCTTAGTCACGTAAATCCCCCCAAGACAGTTGATGGCTATGAATTCAAAATGGAAAATGCCCCCCCTTTTTTATATTCCAAAATTTAGTTAAGTTGCCCCTCAGGAAAGCTCAAGGTCTGACTTGCTTAGCTGACTGCTGTCAGACTTCTGGTCTGGAGTATTTATTCTCTCCTTGGTATTTTATAGGGATGACAGGAATTTAATCCATGGCTATGAAACTTGCCACAACATCCAAGTGATTTAAGGGCTTCAATCTTATTGACAGTAAGCAAGTGGAAATAGTGGAACATACCCTGCACTTCTCTTTTATAGCTTCTGGAACCTCAATTTACTGAAAAGTGATGCTGGCTGCATGCAGGGTGTGGGCTGCATATATGGGGTTTGTGTTTGTTAACAGAAAAGCACATTTCAGGAAGTCTTTTGTATTTAAAGATAGTGTCTCCCACAAAAGCTTTGGGATTATATTAAATACCTCAAGAAATAGCAGTCCATCAAACCCTTAATGTTTTTCTCAATGGCTTAATCACTTTGCTTTTGTCCTATTTTCTTCAGTGACCATCTGCCTTACTTCCTGCCAGACACTGACTGTCACTGAATGAATTAATTAGCTTTGATTTTTTTTTTTTTTTAATATCCAGTATTTTACATGTGTTTCAGATTCCCATATTCTGGAAACAAAACTTGTCTCATTATTCTGTGTTATAAGGCAATCAGATTGTTTTAATATTTCTAGTTGGACTGTATTTTTACAGCCTTCAGGTAACTCTGCTAGAGCTTTTTCCACACTTTTCAGTTTTTCAACATCCCCTTAAAAATGAGCAACTCTAAGTCTCTCTTGTGACATAATTTCAGTCTCAACACTTCGAGTAGTGTGTACTTTGAAACAGCTTCCCTAGTCTCACCTACTTCCCTTATTGATCTATCCAGAGGAAGCACTGCAGACATGCCACAACAGCAGATTTTCCAGTTATGCTGCTTGTCACCATGGTCTCTAGCTTGCATTTTTAAGAGCCAAAGTTTTCCACTGCGAAGCCTTCCCTTTTTTTCTCTGGAGAAGGATCTAAGTCCGTTGTTATACAAGTCATCATGGCTGAATGAAATACATCTAACATACATACAGAATCCTAGAATCTCTTGAGTTGGAAGGGACTCACAAAGATCATCAGGTCCAATCCCTGGCCCCATACAGAACACCCAAGAGTCACACCATGTGCCTGACAGCATTGTCCAAACTGTTCTTGAACTCTGTCAGGCTTGGTGCTGTGACCACTTCCCCAAGGAACCTGTCAGTGCCTGACCTCCCGCCCCTTGGGTGAGGAACTGTTTCCTCATATCCAACTCGAACCTTCCCTGACACAGTTTCATGCTATCTGTATATTGTACTAATGCAAAACATAAAAATAACATGTTTAAATTTTATTTGATGGTACTGCAGTATTTCTGAATGCTTTGTCACCAGGCGATCTAGAGAGGTTTGTGTGAGCGCCCCGTCATTCTTGTACAGCCCTCAGTTTTCCTTATGTCCATTTTGCATGTTACATGCCAAACTACAAAAAACCCTCTATGTATGATATGAGATTCTAATTAAAAAGCAGCTTGTAAGCAAAGGTACATTTCAATATTCTTATTTTTCATCTAATTGTTCTGAAAGGCTTGAGTTTTTTTAGAACATGGTTTTATACTGCTCCTTCCTTTGGGAGTTTATTGAACAGAGTAATTTGGAAAGAAGACAAGAGCACATTGTTAAAACTGTCTTCCTAAGCTAAACCTTAAAAGGTGTAGGAGATTTAGTCCAAAGTGTGAGACATCTGCTCAGATGTTGCTCAGATGTTGGCTAAGCTGATAACTGATTCCACTGTTTGAATTGACTGAGGAGTTGATGCTACACAACTTCTTAAATTGGGAGCCCTGATACTGCACATTGTGAGTTTCTGAGTTCCAAAACTTCACTGAAAATATTTCTCCAGTGGATCCTGGGAGAATCAAAATTAATAATCTGTGTTTTCTGTCTGTGGACCAAGGGAACACTTGCTAGTAGCACAAAGCTAAATAGGGTCAATTGTCCTGGTACTTTGTTTTTGGCTGCTGTTATACTTGGCCTGTTCTCTTTTAGAGCAGTATGCCGAAGCCTGAAAACATCAGTGCAAGTTAGAAGCTGTTTTATTAATGACTAGCACTATCCCAGTGGAAGGCAGAACATGGGCATATGGATAAAGGTTACAAACAGAATAGTTTAAAATAGAGAAACATTAGGATTATAAATTGGGAATTTTTTATAAATTAGAAAATGTGAAGAAAACATTGGTGCCTCACTGCAATTACCCTGTTAAAAGGTTTACTGCATTTTCCTCTGATTACAAATAATTCTCTGGTGCAAAAAATCAGGTTGAATCTCATCAATGTATGTACACATTTTTTCTTCAGAGATATTTTCTGCTTTCCTTTAAGTGAAGATATGAATTTCTACTCTTCCATGTGAGCTGTTCTTTTCTTTATTTTCCCTGTGATTTATATGATCATAAAATAGCTGTGTGTTTGCAGAGATCTTGCTATGTTTCAATTCTAATTTGCCCCCAATGTTGATAACTACTGCTACTTTCAATAGAAGGTAGTCTGTCAGATGCAAATAAACAAGTTTATTTTCCAGAGTCCTAAAAGCCATAAAACTTGCAGGAAGCAAGTCCCTTATCCATCTTTAGAAATTCTGCTCCACAGCAGGCACATTTTCAGGGGCTTGGAGACAGGAGCCATATTTCTGGACTGAACAAAATCACAGAGAAACACAGACCAGATGGCAATCAAAAGAAATTACTTACCAATGATGTGCAGTGAGCACTCAGATGTGTGTATGACCTCTGGTGGTCGTTTAGTTATTTTTTGCATAATAATACACTGATAGTGTCCCTCATCCTCGACTCCTGCATTTAACAACTGCAAGGTCCATTTGCCCATGTCCATCTTGGTGCGATTTATGTATTCAGGACTGAGGTTCTCATGTTTTTCTTGGCCGTAATATACTTCGTGCACCACTTTATTAATGTCTTTTTGCCAAAAAATGATTAAATTCTTTACGTCAATTTTCTGAGAGTTTGGAAAATAGCAGGATAGGAGTACAGTGTGATGGAGAAATGCTTTGACCGGAAGAGCACTGGCAGCAATACCTAAGAGAGAGAGAGAGAAAAATCAAGATGTACACCAGCTACAAAAGGATACCAAGTTGCACTCAGAGACCCAACACTTAACAACAACAGAAATAAAACTGCCAGCATTTAGACAGGAATTCTCCCTCTAGGTATGACAGGACACGTAGTTGTTCAAACTGACTCATTTAGTGTTGTGGAGTTCAGGTCGTATAAATGTTTCTTATTTTTCTTCCTATATTTTACTTTCCAAAGAAGGCCTACCACACAGAGATTGTGAGCATCTATATTTTAGAAGACTTATCTGCAGGCCAAAGATCCAAACAATTCTTGCTTGCAGCATCCTGAGTGTAATGAGATTCTGACACAAAGAAGATAGTTGCACAATTTCTGTTTAAAGAGTTAATTCTCCTAAGTAAATAGCACAGCATTAAATCTTTGAGGAAACTGTGAAGTACACACTGCGTAGTAAATGTGAGTATCTAGGGAATGCATGACCAGAAGGTCAGAAACAGGTGAACACTTTGAGTCTCAACGAAGAATTAATCTAAAGTTTAATGACAAATTAAATGTCAGATTTAACTGTTCTGTAATTAATTTAGAATTTAATGACAGAGTAAATGTCAGATTTAACTGTTCTGCTGCTGATCTTGTGAACAAAGATGGTCAATAAACACAATTATGCCTTCATGCAAAGAAAGGATGAACTGCACTACACAAGGGATGATTTTTCTCCTGCTTTCCCCTGTGCATGTGTCCATTATTATCAGTGGTGGTCTGGGAGGACTGTGTTTTCTTGGAATAAGAAATTCAGCTCACTGTCCCAGAAGATACAAACATCTCTGCTGTGTTCAAAAGGAGGAGAAGATTTACAGTCTCTCTCCTGGTGCAGTTTTGACTGTTCTTCCAGAGAACCAGACTGCAAAATTATCTCTGTGGCTGCCTCCAACTCCAGTTGTCCCACATCAAACTGCCAGTTTTCAGTTTAGTACTACTCTTCTCTATAATGCACACAGGTGATCCACACACATTTTAAAGACAGATTTAAATTGAGAATTTAAGAGCAACATAAAATAAGTGTAATGTAAAGATATAAAGTTGAAGAGAGAAAGTACTTACTACATATATTTTATAAAGTCCCTGCACACAATTTAAATACATGTCACATAGGCTATATGACCTTGATTGAGCAATGGAAGTAATTAATACTACTAAGGAATGAGCTTCTCAGTGGATGAGAAAGTATCACATAGCAGGACACAAACAACCAAAACAGTTTTAACAATTACAAACGTCCCTTTTACCTGGGAGAAGTATCATAGCACAAAGGAAGAATATGCAGACCTCCATGGCACTGTAAGAAGGAGGAAAAAAAGAAATATGTTAGAGGTTGAAAACATTCCAGTACTCCCAAAGAAATGGTAAAACAAGTTTTACAAGAGAGAGAGTATTGAGAAAGTTAATCTCACCTTTTTCCATAGACTAGTGCAAGGACATCTATGTGTTTCCCAGCCTTTAGCAACCACAACTAGCATGCCATGGCAGTTCTCTGGTTTACAGAGAAGGTGATGTGGTGCAAGATTACTGCAGACTGTGTATGCCATGGGAGGAACACTGAGTCCCTGAGGTCCAAAGGGCAGGACAAGTACCCAAAACGCCTGTAGTGGAGGAAAGAGGAATGGGGAGCATGCTTGGCCTGGCAGTGTGGGGAAGAAGATGGGGAATTGAAAGTAGAGGAGGAGGAGAGTGTGACGAAGAAAGAAGATGTGGGGGAGACATCTCGGTGATGTCAGCTACCGGAAGTGATGGAGTGTCTGATCTTCAGTTTTGTGACAGGACCCTATCTTAACAGCAAAGAATAACATAGAGAAATCCTATGATATATAATACAGAGAGCTGATGCTAAACAGCACATAGCTCATGGTAAAGAAAAAATTAGTTTATCTTTAGAAAACAAGATAAAACCACTGTGTCTTGTCTCCTGAGTAAAACACCTCTCTGGCTGTTTGGTTTATGTGCTGTAAGGGCCCATAGTCCTGGTAAAGAGCCAAATGTCATTCCCATGCACCCTGAGACTAGAACATGCATCTGGTCTGTGTTTGCTACTTTGCATTTTAAGCGGAACCTTTGTGGTTTTTGTGTGCCTTTTCCATATATTTGGGAGAAGCCTCCATATCACCCTTGCCAAAATACTTTGCTCTCCTCCTTCAAACAGCTCCAAAGAAATCTCTTTTGCAGGAGCAGATGTAAAATTCTCCAGCTCTCATACTACCTAAAAACAGTGAGATTGCTGTCTGCTGTCCTCACTAGTAGTGTGCTTTCCTGTTGTTGGTTTCTCTTTTTTTGTCATGTTTTATTTTAGGCTGGTACACTTGGGTCTTTACCTTTACTCCAGGTCTCTGGTGTCTTTTTCTGTTTAATACAAAATTCCACTCAGTCCACTGACATGTTTTGTGAGTGTATTGTAATGTACAGGACTAACAATGGTATTTTTTCCAACTTCACCCTGCCTTTTCTTAGGAAAGGGGAGAAAGAAGTCCACGTGGCTTGGAGGATATAGTTAATTTTCTTTTGATCCACCTGTCATGGCAGAAGAGGCAGAAGGGGAGGGAGGGCTCATGCAGAATCCATTGTCATAGACAGAGGTAATTTTTTTCTGCTCCAGCCACGCAACTGCATGGTAAACTTTTATCAAGGGGTTTTCCCCTCCCAGGCTGGGCTCCACTGAAGTGAACCAGACAACTGACTGCCTAAGTAAAAATGCCTGTGGCAAGCCACTGAAAAGGACAGAAACTGCTTTGCAGCCATCATATTTCCATCCTATAAATAAGAATTTTGGCTTTCAGTCAAGTGAAAAATAAAGGATAGCTTTTTTTTTTTTTTTTTTTTGATTCAGTGCAGATGTGTAAGAAGAGAAATTAAAGCAATTCAGCAAGTACTGGCATAAGTGAAGAGAGCGTACTGCATGTTTTGCAATGACTGTCTCACAGAAGCAAAGACCAAAATCAGAACTGAAAATGAGAGTGAGAGATAAAAAGCCCAGGCAAATATACCAAATAGCACTGCATGCCTTTTGTTATGGTTTGGATTTGGAGCTGTGAAGACAGAAGTCTCAGAGTTCCTACAGTTTTTCTGGCTGCTGTCTTCCACAAGAAGGAGCATTTCTGGGGTGCTGGCATGAAAAAGGATCCTGTGAGTCTGCAGAGGGGTGTACACCCAACTTTCCTATGGAGGGGAATTGCTTGTCACTGAGTGTGAGTGTGACAAGCTGCTTCTCTCATGGGAGCTGCTTTACAGAGAACTGCTGAATCATTAATTGGGCTGCTACAACTTCAGTGCTGCAAGCAGCTTTTCTTCTCCTTCTTTATAAAATGCCTTTAAGCAACAAATGCAAATCCTTGGAGCCGGTGTCCAGAAAACTGAAGGGAGGAAGGGGAATTACACAGTATCACTGTGGGCTACTCACACCGTTCCTTTGGCATATTCAATACCAATGCTGTGCTCAATTCTCTCTTATTGAGGCCATTGAAAATCTTGTTGTGTCCCAGAATTGACCAGCAGTGAAAGGGGTGCAGATAAGAGAGGAAAGACATTGTGGGTCTGTGAGTGGATGTGCAGTTTTGCTGTTCACAGTGCATCCATCTGTGGAAGTGGCACTTTTTCATAGTGCCAATGATAACTGATGAGATGGAAGTGGTTGGAAGACCCAGGGCTTTAAAATTATCTCTGAAATCCTGAATAATGTAAGGTCAGTCCACAGGGAGGTAAACATTTTCTCTTTCTAAATAAAGCTAGCATACATGGTGTGTCTTTCTTCCCTTTTGGAGCTTTTTCAGCCATTCCTGGAGGTATCTCCATGACTCACAATTACAAATCACATGTGGATGTCAGAGATGAAAATGGAGAAGTATATTAATCAAAATTATGTCAATATGGAGTCAGGAGACACACTCAACCTTTTATTTACTATGTCTGCAGTGCAGTCACTGAAAGGAGAAACCGTATGAGCACATGCACTTTACAGGCCTGATTCATGAGAGCTTTGGTTTGGTCCAAACTGGTCTGAGAAAACTCATGAGGCAGTTCCCACTTGGCTTAGTACAGGGGGATTCCTGTCCTGTGTCATAAAATCATAGAATGTTAGGAGTTGGAAGAAACCTTAGAGATCACTAGTCCCAATGCCCCCTGCCATGGGCATGTCCCACTGGACCAGGTTGTTCCAAGCCCAACCAACCTGGCTTTGAACACTGTCAGGACTGGGACATCCACAACTTCTCTGGACAACCTGTTCCAGTGCCTCAGCACCCTCACAGTAAAGAATTTCTTCCTAATATCCAGCCTAAATTTCCCCTCTTGGAATTTGTACCCATTCCTGCTTTTCCTATCACTACAGTTCCTGATGATGATTCCCTTCAGACACTGGAAGTTTGCTATGGGAGGGGCTCTAGTCCTCTTACCAACTTTGAGGTCTTCCTCTGGGCTTTCTCCAAGAGTTCCATGTCCTTCCTGTGTTGGGAGGAATCACCTCCCTCAGTCTGTTGACCATGTTTCTTTAGATACAGCCCAGGGTACGCTTGGCTTTCTGGGCTGTGAGTGCACACTTCCTGCTCATGTTGAATTTTTCATCAACCATCACGCCCAAGTCCTTCTCCACAGGGCTGCTCTCAATCACTTCACCAGCCTGTGTCCCTGGGATTGCCACAACCCAGGTGTGGGCCCTTGCACTTTGCTTTGGTGAACTTCATGATGTTTGCATTGACCCACCTTGCAAGCATGTCAAGGTCCCTCTGGATGGCAAAGAACTCTAACATCAATGTTTGGGAAAAAGAGCAACCTTTACTTTTGAGGGCAATTTCCAGAAGGCCCTGTGTGACTTATTTTGAGATTGGTTTTCTCTCTCCTGTTCCTCCCAGTCCATCATGTGAAAACAGCATGTAAAACCCCAATAGACACAGTGAAACATTAAGGTCTTGAAGTAAACAAGAGCTTTGTATCAGGTATGCTTGCCTGGGTTTTCATTTGCTCTCTTTTTTGCTGCTTTCTGTTTTGGATGTAGTCATTATTTTTTGAAAGACATTGTCATCTCTGTGCTCTTTGGCTCTTAAGTTCCTTCATTACCCTTAAGTTCTTTCCAAAATATTACTTTCTTGCATATTCCTGCAGGTAATTACCAAGTTTTCTTGCAACAGGTACACTTATTCTATGGGAAGACTCTCCTGCCCCATGTTGAACTCAAAACAAAACTAAACACTGAACTAGTAAATTACTCTTTTTATTTTTCTAGCGTGGGGAATTTTTCTAAAATTTCCATCCTGTGCAACACTGAGCAGCTCCATGACCAGTGCTATAAGCCTCTTGGAGGCAGGACACCAGTGACAAAGCTTTCCACTGTTGACTTGGAAGCTATCCCAGGGGTTTGTAAATTAAATTATCCTAAAATGCATTTACCAGCCTTCCCCCATGTTGTAAATACAAGTTGGTTTGTATACATCTTACCAAAGGAAATCACACCCTAAGAAAATTTCCTTAACATGGCAAGTTCAGAGGATTCTACGATGCCCTCCACCCTAATATTAAGCCATATGACCGTACAACTATCCAGCAAGGGACATATTTTAAAAACATACATTACTCAGGCAACTTGTGTTTCCTATGTGCTTCCCCAGTCAGAAAAGTGCCACTGTTTTAATTAATTGCAAAACATTTTCTATTGCTCATTCTTTTAGAACTATCTTTCATTCCAAATTGCATTTAAAAATTCTGGGGTTGTTGTTTAATTGTTTTTTTTATTACATGAAGAAAATCCAACCCTCTATCTTCCTAGCGGCTGACTTCTCAATGCATTTCGTATCCCTTCCCATTCAGCAATATCCTTTTATTGTATCTAAGATCTCCAGAACCATGACTTTCACTATGATTCTCAGATCACTTTGCTCAAACATCTAGAAACTCTTCTTTTAATAACAACTAAAACCCACCAATTATTTAAATAATACCTTTGGTCCAGAGATCATGGAGCATTCCAGTGCCTCTGCAAGCAGAACCCTTCATCCATGACGTGGGGCAGGTAACTCTGGAAGGGCACAGCGGCTGCCTAATGACACAGAGTCCCACTGCACAAATCATAGGACACAAACGTGTTCTCCCTGCAAGTGAAACTGCAGGGGAAATTCGCAGGGGAAGAACGTCATCAAACCAGAATTAGACATTTGTTTGGATTAGCTGTGGTGTTTGAGTTCCATCTAAAGGACAGGTCAGGTGTACGTATTTTTCCACATTTTAGGCCACACCTGGCCACAGAGTTGGCAAGTTGGTTGAACCACTTCTGCATCACAGGTACAATAGGCAACATCTGTCCGCCTTTCCCAGCTGTTGCACTTGCATCAAGGCTTGTAAAGCGAACTTGTCTGCTGGGAAGTAGCAATTGCTGGGTTCACATCTCACCAAATCACAGCAGCCTGTTTGACTTTGCAGTGAAACAGAAAGGGAGCACACCCCTGTTTCCACACTCACAATTTAGAGGTGACAGCTGATTCACAGGCCAGTCAGTTGCTGGAGACTCTTCTAGAGTCATTGTACAGAAGAGGGAATGTAAATACCTATTCTCAGGCTATCCTTCTTCCAAGCCTCCTATTTCTGCACAGGACACTTTGCCTGGAAATGGCATCATGGCTACACAATGCAGTACAGGCATAACTTCAAATAGCAGTTTGCAGGGCACCTCTGGTGTCAAGGTGTGTGCTGTATACAGAAAGATGAATCTGTATTTGATTCCCAGCTATGCAAACACAGCTAACAAGGAGTAGCCACCATGCAATATATTCTATGCTTAGTCCTCAAGTGTTAAATTCTTTATTTTCAGGAGGAGTCTTTCAAAATCAGCTGGGCACGTGACACAAACCTCATACTGCTTTTCAAACAGGAGGATTGCTGATCAAGGGCTACTTTTCTTGCAATAAATTAATCTCAATTATTAAAGGAAGATGTGATATTCAGTAGCTCAGTTAAATGAGCCAAGCCTCTGTTCTAGTGCAGAAACCACTCTGGGGAGACATACTGATTTTCTCACAGTGCTTCTTATGGCACATTAACTTTACAAAGGTAAAGGAAAAGATTCTGCCTTTCGGTTTTGGTTTCTCCCTTCAACCACCAGAACTGAGCTGTGAAGAAAGGACCTAATTCCTGTTTTCACTGGTGTAAATTAGTACCAGCCTCCTTATAATGTGCATGATCAGACAATGCCCTGGAGATCCACTTTGGTCCTTTTACCCAGGTCCTGATAAACATCCTGCTCCAGGAATTCAGGAAATGATTGTGCTGATGCCACCATAGGATGGGCTCTGGCTCATTCTGCTATAGCCTGGTCAGCTTGCTCCAGGAATTAAGGGATGTGTGTGAAGCTGCTATGATAGCAGCTGTGGCACAAATGAAACAGAGAGCAGCTGTGGAATCACTTCATTAACAGCAATTATGTTTTTATTAAGGTGTTCTCCTACTTGTTTATAGGAGCATTACAAATGCTTGTGTCTAACTGTCCAAATCATTATCAGATAAAGAAAAAAAGGCTGAAGCATTCAATCAAAAGCATTACTACAATACTGGGGAATGCCTTATTTCTTTCTCCAGTGTTCCTCTGTCATAGGCAGCAAAATACTCCAGTATGGATCTTGCTTGATAACAGAGATGTTCATCCTTTCCTCTGTCCTCAGTGTCTGTCTTCCACCATGTGCAAAAAGCTCAGATCACAGAAAATCCGCCCTTTCCTATCACAAATACGTTTGTGCTACTTATAGCAAGTGCTCTCTGTGCAAAAGAAGCTTCCTCTTTTTAAGCTGAAATTCCCCTTTCAAGGCACATTTAATTCTCTCACAAGTGTCAGTGTTATTCACAGTGTCCCTGAGCTGCTGTGTAGCCCCAGCCTTCATGAAAAACTTTGCTTGGATTTTGCCTGAAGGAAATAACCCTTTTTGAAGAAGTCTAAGTTCTTATGGCTGGCAAATACCATTCACTTTCTTTGCTTAAATGGGTCTTCAAATATAAAATACAGGTTTTTGGCAAAGACTGGAGTTACTACAATGAGATAAAAAAAAAAAGCAGCCTGTCCTTCCCCAGTACTTCACTGCTGAAAGTCACTAAGTTAATTTAAGAACTGATGACACAGTAAAAATATATCTGAATGGATTGTTATGTAAGAACAGTGATATCACTACTGATTCCATAATGTTTATGGGGAATTGAAGAAATTTAGGGCCATATCTATGCCACAGCTGCCCTTCTTGCCATATTCTCGTTGACTTTTTTATATGACTGAGTAAAGAAGTTGTGATTATGTGTTTGACTATTTATATGTATAATTCTTCGATAAATTGATAACTTCATTTTCTTGTACTGCTGATTTATCTACATGGAATTTGATTTCTCCTGTAACCTCATTTTGATTCTGCCAGCTTAGTAAAACCTTTTTAATTTTATCATCCATTTAGATTTGTTTCAAGTTGGCTTGTGAGCATGCAGTGAGCTCATAAAAGCCCAGCTTAATGAGTGCAGTTGTTCTTGCCAGCTGTAGATCAAACAATATTCACACCTGAGTCTCTTTTGTCTGAATCACATTTTATACATGGCATTCAAAAAGGGGCTGCCTGGGGAAAAAAAAAAAATCCATCCTCTATCCTTTGCCTATTAAGTATCTGTATCTATTGCCTATTATTAGAAATGAATTCCAAATCAGTTTCTGTATGCACGTTTTTCTTTGCCCAGGACAAACTACTCAACAGCTCTGATTAAAAATAGAGAAGTAGGCTGTTAGGAGTGAAGAAGGGAAGTTTTTTCTCCAGTCTTTAGCAATCAGAGAACTATAATTTACTTTTAACAGTTTCCTGTGTATGCAGCCAAAAGAATAATTTCTTCAACTAGATTGATTGAAGACTAATTGGACCTAATTTAAGTGTTTCCCAAACATATTCAGCAAAAATCTAAAACCTAGAAGCATTTACAGGCTTCAGATTTTTTCCTTGCATGCAACTTAGTCTTGCGGTTAACAAAAAAACCAGGAGAAGTGCATAGGATTTTCAGAGATGATGGAGTATCCTCCTCCCACTCTAAGATGTCACCAAAAGTAATGATGGATGAGACTTAAATATTGCACAGGAAGAAATAAAATTGGAAATGTTAAATATTCTTTGTCTTTCTGCCTACAGAGTCTCACCATTTATGCTGAATGTCATACAAATTTATTGAGGTCAGTTTTCATCTGAGTCAAGTCCCTCACCAGCCATGCTGGTTGCAGTTGGATTAGAAAGGCAGTGCTCTTTGTATGAGCCGGGGTAACTTTTGATGAGATGGGATGTGGTTCCTAGTTCATGATGAAAGATTTGCTATGCATTTGTAGGTTAGCTTTACCTATACTTTTATTGATAATAATATGTATTTAATGGGGATAGCTGTGCTGGCAATGTATTGCTTGTGATGCTTTTTTAAAAACTTGTTGGGTGACATCTGAAATAGAAAACCAATGTATCTAAATCAGAAGAGAATCTAAAAAGTTTGAAGCAAGACAGAGACAGTGTTTAGTCAAGGAAAGAGAAGCTAAATCAGGCTTTAATTGAAACACATAAAAACTACATGAGAAGATCATAGAGAGGCAGGGATTTTGCAGAATAGAATTAGAGGTTAGCAGCTGATAAGGTTTTTAACAAGAGGTCAGTGAGAACACTCTAATAGTCTTAGGGGGGAAAACATACGTCATGGTAGATCATAAATAAAACGTAAGCAATTATTCAGAGACAGACTGAACTTGAAAGCCCAGGCTTAAGAGTGAATTTTCATTACAATTTCATCCGCTTCTTTGTCTGTTGCTAAAAGAAAGACCTTGAATTTGAAACTGAAGAAATAACAAAGATAACAAAGTAAGGATTGCAAATAGATCTACAAATTGGCACATACAGAAAGAGAAAACACGTTCTTTGTTGAGCCTTGGTCACACAAAACACTGTGTGTATTGTGACTAATACAGCACAACTCTAAAAGCTGACAGGTATTTGGAAAGATGTTTCCTTGTAGCCTAGATTCCAGCTCTGAAAAGGTTTCCCTTGGAGATACGTAGCAGCAAGGAATGGATGCTATGGTGCGCACAGACCCTCACTGAAATTTACAATTGTGCATCAGGGCCGCAGGTTAAAAAGTTTTGGCAATCTGGAACTGCTTGTGATATTGCAATACACTTACATTATGATAGGATTGTAGGTGCAAAAGATTGATTGAAGCATGTGGGGACACATGGGGACATGTCTGCCACCCAAAGCACAGGTGTGAATGCTGCCAGCAGCCCAGGCACGCTCAGCAGATGCCTCAAGCTGACAGAGGGCCACAGTGAGGATGGCTGAAGTCTTAATTTTTGCACACAAAGGTACTACTTACCAGTTAATGTTAGAAAGATTTTACTTATGGTAGGCAGATGTTCTGTGGGTACTTATCAGAGTGAGAAAGGTATGGGATAAAATGATCAAAGGCAAGCAGATCTGGTGTACTGAACCATGTGAAGGTGTGGAGAGGTTTATTTTAGAAAGCTGGTATTGAGTTGTACTGAAAAGGAGGTAAAGGACATCCTGAAGGAAGGGGTCTTAGTGCTCTAGGAAATGGTGTGGTCTGAAAATAAGTGCTGCCTCCCTTGGGAACCTCAGAAAGCTTCCAGAGGAACGGTGTGATCCAGTGCCTAAGGCTGAAGGAGCCTTCAGGAAGGCAGGTGAAAAATCATGAGGAGCCCAGAACTGCGGTGATGGCAACAGTGGCAAAGAGAACCACCCATTTTACAGTGACAGAACCCCTTTAGCCATATGTAGGATCTGAGTTTTCTGTTGAAGGCATAAGGGATGGTAAAATATTCTTCCTTATCCCTAGAGTATTACATGCTGATGCAGAAATCATGCCTGAGTGATTAAAAAGCAAGATGAGTTCCATACAAAGGTGTGTTACAGTAAACAACAGGGAAGCACCCAAGGGATTGTTAGGAGGTATCTTGACTCTGGAGATAGGATTAGGAAATTGTTTTGGCAAAGTTCCCCTAGAGTCTCTGGGTACCACCAAGGCTAAAACCTCTGCTAAGTGGCTTGAGGGTACAAAGTACAAAAAAGATTGAGAAACCAAGCTGTTTTGTTTCTGCTCCCACAGTCACAGCTCACTCAGAAATGAAAGGCATAGAATATTACCAAAATGGGTTGTACTTGACAAATCTTAACATCTAGGGAAGGTGATGATGCATTTTTGGCCATGAATTGATGAGGCAAGTTTTGTAGACAGAGAAATATCTTTTATTAATCCAACTATTGGCAGAAAAAAACATGAGGAGCTTTAAAAGGCTTTAAAAATGCCTTATAGCCAGCTTTCTTTTTCCTGTTGTACAAGTTGCTCTAATAGGAAACAAGATCTGTCTACAAATCTTGTTTCATTTAGACTATCCTGGCTACATCAAGACTACTATTATAATTAAGGCTTTGAATACCCACATCGAGAAAACAAGAAATGCCAAACATAGTTCATGGGGAGAATGCAATGCTTCCAAATGGAAATTCTGGCAATTGGCACACTGAGGAGGGAGTCACCTACATGAGTCCATGGGAGAAACCTGCAAAAATATGTCTTCAATCTGACCACTTTCTAGGATTTGGCTTTCTCATTCTAATAGGTACCTGATTTCCCTCAGGATTCCCAGTCTAAAGGCTTGTTCTGCTGATAGGCACCTTCATCACCTCCTCTAAAAAGAAGGATGCACCACTCTATCATAAGGACACAAGCAAATTCCTTTTCCCTTCTTTAGGAGGCTCAGGTTCATCAGGAGATTCTGACTTACTTTTTCACACTGCAGGACTACTTTGTGTACCAGGCTAAAGGCAGTCCTGCCGTAGGACCAAATCCCTTCTGAACCAGCTCCTCTTTGCAGAGAAGAGTTACAAAATCTCTTGATCAGAAAAGAAGGAGCATAATGACTTCCATTTAGCAGTGCTTCAAGTGGGATGTGGGAGCTCTGGGTTCACGTTGCTGCCCTCAGGACTGTATTAAGAGTTTTGTGTTAAGTATTATTATGCCAAATGCACAGGCAGTGGCTCAAGCTGCGAAAAGGAGACCAGGAATGACCTCTTCTTTGAGACTGCTTGCATCATGCAGCTAAAGCAATGTTCCCCTTTTCTAATTCACAGGTTCAGGAGAGGCTGAGAATTGCCATCTACCAGGGAATAGCTGTCTACAGTGCTATTCCATAATGTGAGAGTTGGAAGCATACCAGCATCTGACAGGCAGGACTGGGAATTGGCCTGCACCCTCCCTACCTCTGAATGAGAACTCTAACCACTAAGCAATGTAAAAATAGTCCCAATCCAATTGGCAGAGAGAGACATCATTAGTCTAACCATATTTCCAGAGGAATAAGTACCTGCAATCCGATTTTGTGCAGAGACTCATTCAATAAATATGTTCTGAGACAACCAACCATGTCAAGTCCATCTAAGAAGACAATGAGAGGAGAGACTGGAACTGGCTCTTAGTAGGGCCTGAATTAGTAAACTGTCTCTAAGCATGTCAGGTTTTGTCACCTGGAAACCTGAAATCCTGGAGGCCTAAAGACTTTAGGCTAAATAACAGCTGAAAAGGGGCTTTTATCTAACAAAGTCTGTTTGGATGCCTTCAATCCAGCCTAAGTGCTGAGAGATTTCAGTGGATTTGTCCTAACTGGACAGACTTTTTCTCTGCTTTCATGGCCAGGGGCAGCTCCTGCACTGCTTTTTGTTATATTTTTGATCCCTGGTGAGTACCAATGTCTGCTGAAAATTACATCCCACGTCTTCTCAACCCATAGCAAGGAAAAAAACTTCTGGAGATAAAGGAAATTTCATAGAAGGTCCCTACTACAATTCCTAGGAGCCATAGCCAGCAGTGCCTCTACCCTTCAGAAAAGACACAGATTTAAAATTCTGGTACCAGGGCTCATTTTGGCAAGGCCTAACAGTTGTCCAGGAATGAGAACTCTCAGGCACACCCTGCTTAGTTTTGATTCAGAGAAAGAAGAAGTTGCTATTATGAGGCAGGGGAACTACACTTAATCTCCAGTCTTTATTTAATGGACTGGATCTTACAGGATGTTCCAGTTAAACTGGGAGCAAAGTTTATTTAATATATAATGCCTGCATTTTGAGAGACGGAGATTAAAGCATCCAGTGCATTTGGAGAGGATTTCATTCTCATGGCATCTGGTTTCACAACTTGTTTAAACAAAATGTATTCTTTGATGTGGAAGTGATGCTAACATGCAAGGGAATAAAAGACATGAAATTTAAATACAGGGAATGAGTTTACAAATACATAACCCTGTATATATGCTGATGTACTGAAGTGCTCTTGTCTCATACATCCCGTATACTTATTCACTCTTTTTATATATTATGCCAGCTGGAAGAATTATGACATTTGAGATCACAGCAGAGAGAATATCCTTTTCAATTCCAGTCTTCCCCAAGCATAAGACAATCTGGCAATCCTCCTAATAAAAAATAAACTGGCTGAAAATGGAAGAAAATTACTGCAGTCTCTTTTTGCAGTGCAAGTCCATTGTGTGGAAATATTATCAAAGGAGAAATATAAGATTTTACTCTTAAATGCTTTTGAGGATTTTTTATATGTACCTTAAAATAAATTAAACTCATTGCTGAAAAATTGAAATAATCACATAAGTTGACAACTTATTATCTCTCAATCACTTTTGAGCATTTTTTAAAAATAAATACTGATAATGACTAGTTTCTTTGAAGCCATTGCTTGGAGGCAGCAGTAAAATCATAAACTCCTTTGGACAAAGCTTATGTATTTAAAACTGTCTTTCCATACTCTCCTATCCAATGCTCTGCTAACGCTGGTTTTACTTGCTTAACTGAATTTTCTTATTAGTTTACCTGCAAAAAATTCTTTTCCCAAGGATGACCTTCCTTTGGCTAGGGTGAATAAAATGATTTAATTCTCGTGACCCTTTGCTGCTAATTGGACCAAAAATGATTGAAAAATCATTGAGAGAGCACAAAATATTGGCAGGTGCAATGGGAGTATCAATGAAGTCAGAGAAAATATTGGTGAATTAAATCATCAATGAAACTAAACAGCCAGGGGAAGTGAGAGGAACTGACAGCATCATCAATTCACCTCTTATACTATGTGGGATTTGATAAAAGAGCTGTGCACTAATCTCCTTATTCTGAAACCTTCCTATTTTGAGACCCTTCTATCATGGCTTTAAAAGAGGTTGACAACATGCAAACTGCTAGCAGAAGAGTTTAATTTACAGGGTTTGAAATGGGCTAAATTGAAGATAATCCCCTGAAGCTAAAGTGGACAGAAAAAGGAGGGAAAACTGCATAGTTCAGAGGTGTACAATACATCTGAGCAGTTGAAGATGAAGGAAGATCCCATCCATAAGGATAAGCAGCACAGGAAGTTTCCTCTTGGACCAACAAGATGCAGATTACTGCTGTCCTGGGGCTAGTCCAAAGCAGATGTCAGCTCAAGGCTCTGCAGACTTGCCTACAGCTAGTTGCCCTACTGGTGAGTAATATTTCTAACCTTTAGAAACTGTGATTAAGTGTGTCTGCACGACAGCTTGTGCACATCCAAATATGTAGAAATTGCTGTCTTAAATCACATTGCATTGCAAGAGTTGGAAACTGAGTTTGTAATGTATTAGCTTGCCAAAATGGGAAAGAGAGGGTTTTAAGCCATTTTGAATGGAACAAGGGCAATTAGGTTAAATAATGGAAAATTGCATAAGTTGCTCAATAAACAGCAATTCTGATAAGCCTAGCAGCTGCCTCAAAGAGGCTGGAAGGTTATGTTTGTTATACTGCCATTATCATGCGTTCTTAAGTCTCAGGCAATTTCACAATCTGAATCCCACTTGTGCTCATATAAAGTGCAGTTATTGACTTCATACTGTATGTTAAAAGTATATTAATTCACTTTATTGCAGTTGTCATTTAATTTGAGCTCTATCATGCTTTTAAAATTTAGCTTAATGGGTAATATTTGGTTTAGGCTTCTTAGTTTATTCATAGGTAATCACCCTTGTAAAAGTCTCTGAGGCAAAGGGTTTTTCCCTTTCAGAAATGCAGTAAGGTTATAAAAGCTACAGTAATTCTGCTGGTAAATATTTATCCCTATCTCTTGATGTGTACCTGTGTTCTTCACAGTACACTATACACTTCTGTATAAGACACTTGCTTACCTTAGGTTTTAGGACTCTTATATTAGATGCCTACTTATACCCGTGTGTCAGTGAGTACTATATTAACAGGATATGAATACATATTAAAAAAAAAAAAGCTATTTCTAATTAAATATAACTTCAGAAGGTTTAGTGGACTGTTGTGTAATTATGGGCAATTATTAAATATTTTTATCCTAAAAATCTATTTGGTCTACAAATACGCAGTTCCCACTGCATTTTGTCTTCTAGCATTACTAGGCTCTACTTTTTTTACTACTGTAACTTCTAGAACTTGAAGTACTTCACCTTGAATTTGCATTATATATAACAGCCAATGGATCTTGAAATATTCTTCAAGGTGGTTTAATGTGCTTCTGGTACCTCATCACAGGTCTGTCAAACACAAGTGAAAAGCTGTGGAGTTTATCAGCAGTGCTGTAAATATTTAGTCCACCAGAATATGCCAAAAATGATGATGTAATTGACAAAGACTTTTTTATACATTCTAGATTTACATTTTTATTGCAAAGGCAGGCTTTTCAAAACTCAGAAATTCCTGCATATATTATAACGCTCCACCTGCCTTGCCCAGTGCATTCATTCACGTAGGCGGGAAGGAATCAATTTACCAAAACCAGTATTGTGCAAGAATGGCAACATCAGAACCTCTCTAATTGAGGCAGAAGTATCTGCTTATGTGCAGTACCATTCAAGCACCTCCTTCAGTGCATTATTTCTGTCATGTACTAGTTATATCCTACAAAGAGTCGGGAGCAGCATTGGAGTACCTCCCTATGCTGGCATACTAACACTTGAAATAAGACATATTATCAAGGATTTTGTTTTTATGAGGCCTAAAGGCTGGATTCCAGTCTGGTGAGGAAAAGACTTGAAGAAATGGTACAGCCTTAATAAAAAGACATTTTAATTTCACTGACATTATCAATTACATTGACCTGCTGAGATGTTAATGATGCGAATGTTAACACCTCTGGTTATGATGTGATTAAGACAGATAGAGAGGAAAAAAAGAGTTTCAGAGGTAGGACTGTACAGTGAAGATACAATTACCTTGTTTTAGCACTATAGCTCATAGAGCCATTAATTATTTAGGTTGGAAGGGATCTCTGGGGGTCATCTGGGGAACCTCCCTGCTCAAATTAAGTATAATTAAATCAGGTTGCTCTGGACTATTTCTAGTTGAGTTTTGAACACCTCTCGGGAAGGAGATTCTGTAACCTCCTGGGAAACCTCTTCCAGTATCTGACCACACTAAGGTAAAAGAAGCAACCCAAATCAAGCAACAAAAAGATGATCTATAAGTGAAAATTTTCATGTTTTAACTTGTGTCTTTTGCCTCTCACATTATTGTTGCATAGCTGCAGCAAGAGGTGAACTAGAACTGAAGATTCCTGAATGTCTGTAGACCAGTGTGCCAACTAACACTGGAAAATACATGAGGCAGCAGGGTGGAAGGAGAGAATAAGAGAAAGATTAAAAAGGCCAACCTCTTAGAAGGGTTAGAAAACCTGCAATTACATTGATGAGTTACACCTAACCAAGTTTCTGTAATGGGCAGAATTCAAATCTGCACTGTTATGAGGAAATTAAAAACTGAAAGGTTTGCAGTTAACCAATTAAACATCAATAGAGTTTCATTTTTGCCCAAAGACTTTCAGACAGAACAGGGACCTCCCTGTTCACCTAGGCTGACCCTCCCCATGCAGAAGCTGGATAAAGCTTTTTCAGAACTAGATCAAAGAATGTCTTTTAAAAAAAGATCTAATCTTGTCTCCTGCATTCAAAGGGATGGTGACCTAACCACTTCTTCCAAAAAGTTGGTAAAATGTCACTTACATAACTTAAAAGACTTACCATTATAAGATAAATATTTTGGACTTTACTACAAGGAATAAAGATGAAAGTTGCTGAATTGGAAGCCAGTGGTTACCAAGAGACCAGTGTTCAAGGCCTGATTATATTTAGCATGGCCAATCACATGAAGCACGGCTTCAAAAGCTTTAATTTATGAAATCTCAGGGAAGTTATAAGGAGAATCTCTTTGGGTAATATATCTGGGCAGAACAATGTACATGGAAGATGATGGCTATTGAGGAGCATTTATTAGCTGTCAAAAAGTCATTGTCAAAGAAAAGAACATTGGTACACTTTTCTGTTGTTAAGGGAAAGCCATGATTAGAAATAAAGAAGCAGATTTTAACAAATTAAGAAACTGGATACGGGCCGGAAGAATGTTGAATGAGGAGCCACAAATCTTGGGAAATTTATATGAAAAGATAAAAGCTGCCGAAGAAGAAGGTCTCTGACTGGATAGTCAAAAGGGACTATAAAGTTAAGAGCACAAATATAAAAAAACCCCAACAAACCCTGCCCTCAAGCCCCAGAAATGTTTGGCCATAACTAGATAAAGCTGGTAAAATTGCTTTTAATTGTGCAGAAAAGACAAAATAATAATTTCCTTATTATGTTTGAAAGAAAGCAGTGTGATACATGTACATCAAATGAACTGCTTTCTGACCCACTAATTATTGGCCTGTTAAGCAACAGATGCTAACACTGATAAGTCTGCAGGCCCATCTTACTTGCTCCTATGAGTTATAAAAGCATTGGTCAACTTGACTTCTGCACCTTTGATAATTTTAACAAATACAGGAATGATGAAAAAAACCCAGAAAATCTTGTCTTAGCGATAATATTGTGTCAATATTCAGAGAATGAGAATGATACTGCTAATTATAACTTACTTAGCCTGATTCAGTCATGGCAAAACAAGGGAAAAGCGGTTAAGGGATTAGCTGAGACAGACCTAAGGGGTGAGATTATAATTAATGTCAGTTAGCATGTTTTTAGGGAAATGAGTCAGATCAAACAGTTGTGCTGGGAAAACAGCAAGATACACCAATAAAGGCAACCCCGTTGATCCACAATATACAGATGTTTATAAGGTGGTGGATCCAGTACCTCATTACACTGATCAAAACTTTGCACAGTGCACTGAGAAGGGAGCCCACATCAACTGGGTTAATAACTGCCTAAATGAGGGCTCCCAGCACCTCTTTGCAAAGCAGAAGCCGTGGCTGAGCAATTGCACTTTGCTCCTGGGGAGTGAGCACCAGCTGGCAGTGGGCTCATCAGAGCTGTGTGCTGTGGGTTCCTCTGAAACTGCTGCTGGCACACACCGGGGCTGGGGCTCTGCTCAGCAGGGCCCTGCTCTGGGGCAGATCCCTGTGCCATGGGAGCAACCGTGAGGAGCCCAAGGACTCTCACGGTGATAAGTCTAGCACAAAACCATAGGTAAATGGACCACAGCTTCTTCCCTAGATGGTTTCAAAGAAAATGCCCACTTTCTCAGCAACAGAGTGGAAGACTCTGGTTGATGGTCCATGCACGTGGACAAATAGCTCAGAGGAACTTGATGCAAATCAGGTCAGAGGGTCTGATAGCCATGGACTGGCTCTTCTTGGGTGGGAAAGCCAACTTGATTCCTCCTTGACTGTGGCAGGAATGCCCCAGAAAGATATTTTCAAAGTCTCCTTACCTAATTTACTTAGAACTTTTCTTTTTCAATTCATTGTTCAAGTTGGAAACAGTTTAGAGATAATATTGTAACATAACAGGAGTTCCCCCTGCTTTCCTGTTGAGAGCTGCTGAAATTAGTTTTGCTTAAACTTAACAGAAGAAAATTCAGCAACCGGATAAACCAGGCATGGGAAATTTTTGTCAGAAGGTAAGTATGGGCAATTGTAAACAAGAGAGTTTAAACTCTTATACATCTGTACCAAAATGAGCATTACTGATTCAATAAAACTACATTTTAGATGATGTATCTTTTGTTTAGCCTCAATTTTTCAACTGGTTTCTTTTTTTTTTTCCTTTCTCCGTAAAAGGGACTCATTGTAGCCACGTATTTCTTTGCTTCCCACAATCTGTGCTCGTGAGCACTTTGCAGAGGCGGAGTTAAGGGAATTTTGGAAGGATTTTTCAGAATGAATCTTGGGTGCTTTCTCCTTAGGTGCATTTCTCTTTCAGTAATGATAAAGAAGTAGCACAGTGGAACATTTATTTTGACCTGTGGGGAATGTGTCATGATTTGTTTCCTGCTTGAAGACTGATGAAGCTGCTAGCATGTGAAACTCCAGTTGCTGGCCATGCTGACAAAAAGGGAATTTGTAGGTTTTAAGAACTGTCATTAATCATACCTTGTGCATGAGGGAAGAGTGCAGCAGTGCCAGCACATTTCTAAGGAAAGCTGACAAAAAAAAAAGGAGTGGGACTAAAGAATTGTCTGTGCCTGGCTGTGTGGCTTTTTAGGGTTGTGCCATGTGGGTGGAGTGTGCTGGTGTCCCAGGTAAAGGGGATCCCCAGGCAAATGCAGATGGGAAGGTGAGCTGCTGATTCAGAGGGTAATTTTCACAATGCACATGCCTTTGGGAGAGGTGTGGAAGGTGGAAGCGGGTTGTTTGCCCAAACTTTTCACTTCTTCGCTTCCCAGGGTCTGTGCCAAGACGATTTTGTACTTGTGTACCTTAAAATTATTTTTAAAGTGCTTCAAATTAGTTTCCTAATACATTTCAGTTGTTAAATAATGTCTGTGAGGGATATGAAGTGTAGCTGATGGCAGAGAACATCCAAGATTTATGTGCTGCCATTAGCTGTACATGAAGCTTAGTGCTATAAGCCATACTTAAAAGCCTTCTGTCTAATGTAAACAGTACATTTCTTCTACCTGTTGGTAAGTAGGTAAATAGACCTGAAAAAAAAAGTGAAATAACATAAACAGAACCATTCCAGGCACAGATCTACATTAAATGTTACAGACCTTTGCATTATTTATTATGGGATATCCATGAACAATCTCTGAATCTCCGCCATGAGAAAAATTCAGCCAAAACTAAATTTCAATTTCTACATAAAAAAAACCCCAAAATCATAAAACCTGAGTGCTGGTACTTTAACAGTAGCATTTGAGCAGAAATTAATGGCTATAAATTAGCCCAAGCAAATTTAAACAGATGGTACAAAATTTTAATCACTGAAGAATGAATTTCTCGGACATCCTTGCACACTGAGATGTAGGTGCAACTGAGGTTGAGTCAAATATAGCACAAAGGAGGCAGAACATGTGGGTATGGTATGTCATAAACTCATAAAAATGCAGCCGATGAATTGAGAAGCTGATAGACCTGATGATGGGAGAATGATGGGCTGGGGAGCGTGTTGGTTTAGCCACAGGATTTCTGCCAGAATTGTTCCTCTATGCAAAAACAGGCAGAGTCAGAGCAAGCAAGAGGAGAATTGCAGGCCTGGCAATATCTAGTCAGGTCCTTGTGTCTGTGCAGAAATGCCACAGCTGCAGAGTATGCTATGGAAGAGTTTTGTGAGGCAGTGTCTCCCAGACACATCAGAAAAACAAGTCTTTAGTATTGTAAAAAATCTGCAAGTTACAGTGATCTCCAAGGCCTTCTATAAATATTCTTTTGTCTCTGGGAGACATCTCTTTCCTGCGAATACAACTCGGTGTGATGCAACCAGCTCGCTCAGATCTGGGTCAAGTTTGTTAAAGAAGCTGATTTTCTGTACTTACATACACCTTGTTAAGGCCAAACACATGTTCTTCCCCTGAGATTCTGATGGAAACTCACTGGTTGCCTGGGTGTACCCCTGTGCCCTTATCTCACTGCTGTCTTTTCTCTGAATCGATGCTGCCCAGATACTCGGTTCTTGGAATTTCTCCCCCAGTGTGGCATTTTACTCTTTGACATTTCAAGCTTGTTCCATGTCTGTAATAATTTTGTTTCAGTTATTTCTATTTCTGCTTTCACTTTCCTTTATGTTCTGTCTGTTCTATATGTTAGAATATGAATTTTTTGTGCCTGGTTTTATTTGGTATTCTCAGAAATTGCATATCTCCCCTTTATCCTGCTTACAAGAACCTTACTCCCAATTATCCCATCTTTAACCCAGATATTTTTCTGTCTTTTATGTACATCTTTGTGAATTAGTTGGGCTTATCATTACAGCTGCTGGTATTTTAACATTTTCTGTTATATATGCTCAAACAATGTCAGGTGCCGTTTTTCTTTTTTGTATGTTTATTTATTTTGCTTTTTGTTTTCTCTAGTCTTTACTAAAAGAGTCTTAAATGGGTTGTTCAGTATCATGAAATCATTTAAATACCTTTGAGAATTTGATTAAGTTGTCACTTAGATATTTCTTTTCCAATGAATCACAAGTTTCTGATCATTAATGAATAGTTCTGATTAAACCGACCAACCAACAAACCCAAAAAACCAAAAACCCCTACACCCCACAAAAAAACTCTTCAGGGTGGGAGGGAAAATCCTACTTCCTCTTTTTATTCTGAACTCTCTCTGAGAAAATGGACTTTTTTTCCTATGGACACAATTCCTACCTTTTCATTGGGATTTCAAATCGATGTTTTCTTTTATCTCTCTTTACAAAAAGCAACCAGTGCTCCCCAAACCAGTGCCATTTCTTTAATGGTCATCTCTTTTACTAGTCTGAATGATATTTACGTACGACAGAAAGTGCTGGTTGAATCTGATCTTTTTCAAGATTTCATCAGCATCTCATAATTTTTAAGCTGCCATGTTATTTACACAGTACTATCCCAGAGAGGTTGAAACTCTGCTTTTATTGTGATTTTTCTGTACCAAGGTTAGTGATTTGCATCTAACATCTTAGTGTTATAAAATCAGTTAGGTTGGGAAAGACCCTTAAAATCATCAAGTCTAACCATAAACCTGAGACTGTAAAGTCTAACATTAAACTATGTCCCTAAGTGCCACATCTACACGTCTTTTAAATACTTCCAGGGATAGTGACTCAGCCTCTTCTCTGGGCAGTCTCTTCCAATGCCTGATCACCCTTTCCATGAATGTCCAGTCTAAACCTCCCCAATAACCTGAGGCCATTTTCTCTTCTCCTGTTGATTATTACTTGGGAGATGAGACTGATTTCCACCTCTGGCTGCAGCCTCCTTTCAGGGTGTTGTTGAGAGTGATAACATCCCCCCAACCCTCCTTTTCTCCAGGCTAAACACCCCCAGCTCCCTCAGACGTTTCTCATCAGACCTGTGCTCCAGACCCTTCACCAGCTCTGTTGCCCTTCTCTGGACTCACTCCAGCCCCTCCATGTCCTTCTTGCAGTGAGGGGCCCAGAACTGGACACAGCACTCGAGGTGTGGCCTCAGCAGTGCCGAGTACAGAGGGACAATCCCTGCCCTGCTCCTGCTGGCCACACCATTGCTGATACAGGCCAGGTGCCCTTGGCCTTCTTGGCCACCTGGGCACAGCTGGCTCATGTTCAGTTGACCAGAACCTTCTCTGCCAGGCAGCTTTCCAGCCACTCTTTCCCAAGACTGTAGTGTTGCATAGGGTTGTTATGACTCCAGTGCAGGATGTGGCAACATCTTCCACTACCTTGATCTTTTTTCTATACTTACCAGGACTTGTGATTTCCATTTTAAGGACACTAATGCCTTGAAGTCCTTTTATATATAAATTTTAGGTAACAAAACCACAAACAGTAAGCACAGCATTCATGTTGCTATCTTCTATTCTAGCTTTTGACTCGGCCACTGTCCCTGAAGGAGTGTGTGACTATCTAGCAATGATACAACACAATAACCTGTCAGCAGTTATTTAACTATTGGATGGAACATAAACTTCCTTTGCAGTGTTTATAGGGAGGCTGGATAGGCTCTCTGAGGCATGAAAGGACTAAATGTAAAGCTCTGAAGACATTCAGGTAAGATCAGCATATTTTTATTCATGCTTGAGAGAATGGATGAAGTTGGCTTCATTCTTCCTGAGAGGAGGCAGCTCTGTGTTCTTAGTTTTCAGAGTGTGTGCTCACATGTGGGTGTTTCTGGAAGGGGAAAGAAGAGAATGGATAATGGTGGTGAAGGTATATAATCACACATATGGTAAAAGTTCCCAGACTCCTTCTCTGAGCACTTTCAAGAACAGCAGCAACAGTGGTCATCACAACCAGCAGAAGCAGGCACAGAAGCACCTTTTTTCTTCACCCATTGTCCCATGCCTAGATTTAACCAGAGAAACTCTGTTTCAGTATCCAGAATTTCAAACTTGCTGGAACAGGAGAATTTCTAAGTGTATCTAGTAGATCCAAGTAGCTGCAACTCTCCTGCATGGTTGTTCCAGCTGGGGGGGCTGTGTATCTGAAAGTCAGGGTGGTTTCAAACACATACTACACACAGTTGCTGCATACCTGTCAAGTAGAGCTCATGCCATGAGGATGCACTGGACTCAATTACTTTCTGTCTGCTACTCAGCCACTGGAGCCTGAACAGCATTTTAAGCAAATTCTGGATTCCTTGTGTGTATATGACTTTGATTCATACCATAATAAATGCAGCATGATCAAAAAGGTAAAGCTTACTACTCACCCACACCTACATACATCTGGGAAATCCCAGACCAGCAGTGGGAGGCCACTCAGGCTCACATGGCACAGCTGGGATACAGGCAGGGATCCCATGGGGTTTGTGGCTAGAAAGCCTCATGCAGTGGAACGGGGTGGGGTACTAGCAGTTCCTAACTAGAGGCACTTCAGAGGTGCAATGTAGGGCCTTTGCTGGATACATTTCCATTGCAGCTTCTGCAGGGAGGCCCTGCAGTGCTAGTCTGATGTTTGGGTATGTGTATTTACAGACCCACACACAAGCTCAGCTAAAAGATGGTGGGCAGAAGGAGCAGCGGCCACCTGAGGGCTGCGTGGCTTTAGATGACTTGGAGGGAATGATGGGGGAGAGGGAGAAAGTGCTAGATAAATGAGGGCAGGATTACTGAAAAGTGTAATGGGCAGACTAACAAATCAAGAGGAAGCCTTGTGTTTGGATGAGTAAATCTTCCATTTCCACTAGCTTGATTTTCAACCTGCAGAGAGGCAGATGGAAAAATCCTTGTCTTAGTGTTACCTGTCGTGATAGGCACCCTGATGGCTTCACAGGGTACCAAGGATGAGCACAATGCTTGGGACACATCACAGCAGCTTTCCAGCTGCACATCACTCTGCAGCTGGCTGGATAAATGCAAGACAGACAACAGTCTGACAGACATTTGTTGGCTGAGCATTGCATCCATGCAACAAAGTCAGGTATTTGCCCACTGTAGCTGATGATGGTGCTCCTGATCTGGCATTTTTGGATTCATATGGAACAAAGGAGCATGGACACATGAACTTCACGGTGTAGCCTTTGAATTGACAGCTACTGCATCTGGTCAATTTGTCTTGATGCCTTCAGCTCCACCCTTAGGCTTGAGTCAGCCTAGGAGATCCCAGGTATAAAGGTAATATAAGCAAAGCCTGGAAGAGCTGCAATTTGTGTAGAATCTTTCTTCCCTCCAAGTCTGTGGCTGGGCTAATGAAGGGAGGTAACAATGTGAGAGCTGATGCTGTTATTTTTACATCAAGTGATGCGTTCTCCTGTAACAGGAGAATTCTTCACTGACTATTCATTGTCCAAGGCTCATTCAGTAGCATGAACTGAATGAAAACACTTCACCCAAAGATTAGGCTTGCCAAAGGACTTGTTTATCAGCTTGTTATATCTCTAAGGCAGTTTATTCTTGAATGTCTACCTTTCCTTCATGTTTTTGTCTTTCTAAATTGAAAGATCTTTTAATTGCTCTTTTGGCATTGAATGAAGATAATGCAAAACTATCAATAATACAATGATAAAATGTTAAATGACAATATATGCAGGGGCCCTTCAGTTTTCTACATATTTATGACTGACTTTCTTTTAATAGAAAACATTCTTTTTTCTTTCAATGTACAGATATAGAATAAAAACACTTGAAAGCAAAGAGTGAAACTGGATCTCATTAAAACATGGAGCTAGTGAAATGGTGACAGATGGGCCCTGCTGGGAAGGAGAAGACTGCTGAACGAGACTGGGATAAGTTAGTGACTTTGCAATTATAAAGCATGTGGCTTTGTAATTTCTAACCCCCAGTTCTGCAAAGTAATCAGTGCAGTTGGGCCCATATGCCTGCAGGGAGGCTCATTGAGACAGGCATGAAGATCTGCATAGAAGAACAGGGGACATGCAGATATTCCAAAACACAGCTGCAAGGGAGCGAATCTCTCTCTTTTCCAGCCAAATTTTAATCTGCCCTCTTCAGAATGGAAGAATGTTTCACTATGAAATATGAACTTGATTTTCGTGCTCTCCTGTAGTGCTCACCAGACTGGGGATGAGTTTTAAGAAAAACATGACCCTTTCAAACATTGATTGATCTGCCACTGTTAAATGTTGTCCATCTCAGTATGCCTGTGGCAATGGGCGACAAGTTTTTCTGTTTCAAAGAGGACTGTGACTTGTTTTTTATAATGTTGAAAATCTTTATCTTGACTAACTTCTGTAATAAACTTCTAGCAACGGGAATCTATAATTTATTTACTTAGAAATTTCTCATCTCTATTATCGTAAAGATGTCTTAGCAATTCTTTTTTTAGGAATGCACAAATGGGGCATAAATCCTGTTTTTCTTTTAAACCAGATTGTGCTAGGGTGTCGAACATCAAATGTGTGAGATTTGTGTCCATCTCAATGATTAGCCTGGTTTTTATTTCCAGGGAAAACCTCAGCCACCAAGTCCCACCATATGCAAACACAGACCACTAAACAGGTGATATACTTAACTTGTTACACAATCTCTTCCATGCATTTAACAAGCTGCCATAATTCAGGGACTGTCTTCCCAGTGCACACTACAGGCAACTATTTGTTTTCAAGGTCTTGAAGCTGTGCAGCTCTTGGCTCTTTTTTTCTGACCATCCCTGGAAAACTTATTTTCACTTTTAAGCCAAAGAATGGCATTACTTCTGCTGATTCCAATACACACTCCTAGATATCCCATTTTCCTTTACAATCTGATACTTATGCCCATTTTGTGTCTCTGTAGTGAAGTTGCCATGACTAAGTTCAGTTTTCCTAGCTGCAAATTTTCTGGTGTGGTCTAATACACTTTCATGGTTCCCAAATTTCTTTTTGATGTGCAAGTCCTTTCATGCCTTAGGGAAGCACAGAAGAAAGCATGGAAGTACTAGAAACATTAATAAATAGGTGCTGGAGGCTGATATTATGGGCCAACTGGGTGTAGGAGGAGCTGGTGTCTTAGTGATGAATCAGAAATGCTAGGAGAGGGGGAAGGCATGTCAGGAAAGATTGGGAAGATGCAAAACTTGAAGTGACACAGCAAGGACAATCACTCACAAAGGAAATACCTTTCCAGAAGCATTCTGAACGGACATGAAAAGTGCAATACTGCCTTTTTCAGAACCAGAGACAAGGAAGCGTGACAATACCTAGGTGGAATAGCTTGGCTGAGGTGATGGATCAGAAAGTTTGTATCTTTGATGTTACACAGAAAAAATTCAGCAAGGCATGAGTCAGAACTTGGATATGAGGACATAAGGAGGATTCAGAGCAGAAGACCTTGCATGGGATATTGGTCTGAATGAGGAGAAGAGTGTGTTCTCAACCCGACTGAAAATGGAAAGATGAGAATGAGATTAGGACAGCATTATTCATCCTGCTATAGCCACATTAAGGATGGACAAAGCTAGTCTTCCTCATAAAGTTACAGGGTAAGGGTCACTTGGACCAAAATGGGATCTGAATTGGAAAGGTTGATTTGTGATTATTATTTTCATGGAAATAATAGTAAATTGTATATTTGCATACATCCAGCAACACAGGGAGAAGGATACAGAGACCAGGGCAAAGGGCCAAAGACCAAAGGTTTGTGGCAAAGCTTGGCTGAGGGTAAAGTCTTTTTCAGAGCAGCTGTGACTGGAGGGATAGGGGAAAAACATAAAGATAGTCAAAGGAGCTGCTAGTTAGTCTAGAGACTAGATTTCACAAAGAATGTGCTCTTGGGACCCCAGTCACCATTAAGTCCAAGAGAATCTGAATGCTATTTCGAGCTACATTGGATTTTCTATGGAACCTGGAAAGACTGGACAGTTTTGGAGAGAAAAGTGAAGAAGAGGCTTCGCAAATAATGAATCCAGACTGTGTGTCCCAATTGTGATGCTAGAAAGGATCACTGCAGATTCAAGAAGAAAGAAATAGTACATCGATATGGATCTGTACTTCTACAAGACTTACTTTCTGTACCTTTGAAAAATGTGAAGTGCCCTAATAGCTTTTCAGAAATGTTGGCTTGTGGAAATACAGTGACTTTAGTACTGATGATCAAGCACTTTTGGACCTCAAGTTCCCAGTTACATTAGCAATTGATCAAAGTCAAGGCAGTGAGTACAGGAAATTCCTGGTTCTTGTGAAAACCTTTAGGTTTGAGCTCAGGACACTTCCAAGAGTGTTCTGGGCATCTGCGATAAAACATTAACAGATGCAAAATCTATATAGTATAGCACAAGCTCACAAAACCCAACTAATTCAATGTAGTTCTATATTTAATGTTGTTCAGCTACAGAGTTAACACCCCTGCAGTGTGGAAAATCACTGGCAAACTTACAGGGATATGCATATTACCCAGTATGACAGAACCAAAGGATGAGAAATTACTATTAGACTTTAGTAAAAGGTAAGGAAGTCAAAATAAGCACAAAATTGTAGAAATACAAAACTTCATCACGGTTTAGACACAGATGCTTTAGAATTTGGAAAGGTCATCATGAACTAACAAACTGACAGAAACATCACTTTCTTCCAATAAGCTAAACACAAAGAAACATTTTATAAAGAAATTGGAAGTTTCTGCTCAGTCTTTTAAAGCAAAGACTAGCAGTTGGCAGAGAAGAGAGAAGCAAAGGGCAAAAAGACTGAAGAACAAAAGTCTTCATGAACTCATCTTTGTTTTCCAGACTGTGTGTAAAAGCAATTTAACAAGTGAAGACATGAACATATTTGAAGTTAATTTACTTTACCAGATCAAAACTAGAAGACAGTTGAAATGGCCAGCAGACCAGCTGAAGCATGTTGATCCAGTTCTAACAACATTACGTGTTGGGTTTAGTTGCTCTACTGACTGGAGTGCATTGTAGTATCATTGATAACACAGCTCTTTTTGTATGTCCTCTCTTTGCTATCTCTGTCCCACACTGGCTTTTTGCGTTTTATCACCTCATGGCAGTTTTTCACTTTATTCTGCTTTTCACTAGTGCAAGATTACTGAGCAGGGCCCAGCTGTCTGCTACATGGCATTGTCATGGGTCCTCTTTGTAGAAAACACAGAAGAGGAAGCAAAATAAGTCAATGGAAGGGTTGAGCTGGGCAGGGAGATGGGAAAGGCCAACATCTTTGATACGGTACACAGTAAGATCCAGCAAAGCAGAATTCACGGCTTGGTTGTGAGGACACAAGCATAGAAGTTAATCTTGTCAAGGCCTCCTTTACCTTGAGCAGTTAACTTCAACCAACTTGATTGGCCCCAAGTGTTCATTGATCTGGATTTTTTTGACGCACCCACACCTGTGTCACTATATTGACTGTCAGAGTATTTTGTTAGCTCAGCTGCCTTCCTTCCCTGGAAACTTCCCAAAGTAACATTTCTTGAAGGCTTAATTTTCATAGTAAACCACACTCAGACGAGAAGCTGAGGACTAACTTTCATTAATTCAGCACATCCAGTTGGACTTTGACTTCTTTTTCCACAGGCCAGCATAATTCCACAAATTCAAAACATGTAAAGCAAAGTATAAGCCAGATAACAAACCTATGCCTGGGATTGCTGTTTTCAAACCTGCATTGCTCAGATTTGAGCTGCTGTGACAGGGATCAAGGGCACCCCACTCAGGGGCATCAGCAACATTTTTGGTACTAGAAACCACTCTTGGTTGTGTGTCTGCTTTGTCTACCTGCAGGACATATGTCTCAATGCTTTCTCTCTCACTTTCTTTGTGTATTTACACCTCTAGGTGGGATTCCTCTTCTTCCTGGAGCTTGTCTCAGCGGGAAGCTTTCCTGCAGGGAGCTGCTGCCTGCTGCTTCATTTCAGTTCTCATCCTGTCTCTCCTACCTGAACCTGGGGTTGCTGCCTTGCACCTGGGAAATCCTCTCCAGCTCAGCTTTACTTCAGCTGGCTGAGCTGACCTGTTCTCTCCCCTGCCTTTATACTTCCTTGGCTGTGATTCAGATTTGGCAACCAGGTTCACCAAACAGACTCTGGTCTCCATAATCTGGGAGTACCTGAGTCTCCAGTGTTGTTGTTAAACCTCTAAAATGTGGAAAACACCTTACTCTGAAAAAAGCTGCAGGTGCAATTTGTCTCCCAGATTTATGGACCTACTTTTCTTCTGTGACCTCCACTGAACCTGGTTCCTGCAGCTTCCTTGACCAGGCCTTTCCTTCACCTTTCCTTTTGGTTTTGCATGAAACAAAATGGGGCCCTGTCTTATGGGGTGCCCAGGATGACTTCGTGGAGATCTTCTAGTCCAACCCCCCTGCTAAGGCAGGATCACCTGGAGCAGGTTACTAGGTGCAAATAATAGAGCAGGAATGCATCCAGGTGCGCTTTCAGTGTCTCCAGAGAGGGAAACTCCATGGATCTCCATGAACAGCCTGTTCCAGTGCTCTGCCACTCTCAGTGTGTAAAGAAGTTCTTCCTCCTGTTTTGGTGAAATTTCCTCTGTTTCAGTTTATGGCCACTGCTTCTCGCCCTGTCGCCGGGCACCAGAGGAAAGCGCCTGGCACCATCCTCTTGGCACCCACCCTTGACATATTTATGTGCATTAATGAGATCCCCTCTCAGCCTTCTCTCCACAAAGCAGGCCCAGCTCCCGCAGCTCCCTCGTAAGAGAGATGCTCCAGTCCGCTCAGCACCTCCGTGGCCTCCCACGGGCCCTCTCCCGTAGCCGCTTGTCCGAGCGCTGTTTCCTCACCCACCCGCGGTGGCTCCGCCGCCCGGCCCGGCCCGGCCGGACCCGGCCCCGCTCCCGCCGCTCCCGCAGCCCGCGGGGGCCGCGCCGGCCCCGCCCCCGCCCCGCCCCCGCCCCGCCCGCGCCCCGCCCCCGCCCCGCCCGCGCCCCGCCCACCCCCCGCGCGCGTGCGCCGCCCGCCGCCGCCGCGCAGGCGCCGTGGGGGCGGGCAGAGGGTCCGGAGCGGGACCGGCGCGGCGGCCGCTCCCGGCGTCGTTCGCAGCGGGGCCCCGGCGCGGCCAGGGGGATGCGCCTCCGCCCGGCCCGGACAGGGGGACGCGGGTGGAGCGACGCCGCGCGCCAGGCCGGGCCCCCGGCTCCCCGCTGCCGCTCGTCCCGCAGCCCCGCGGCCGCGGAGCTCGGGGAGCGCCGCTGACCGGAGTCGCTCGCTCGGGCCCGGCTGGCCCCGCGGCCAGGGAGGGAGGGAAGGGGGCGCGCAGGTAGCGGGGCGACCGCGCCCCGGCCCGAGCCCCCGCGGGGCCGGGGGCCGTCGGGGCGGCCCGGCCTCCCCCCCGCCCTCCCTTCCCCCGGCTCCCGCGGGGAGGATGGTGATGGTGCAGCCGCCCGCAGCCCCCGAGCCGGGCCGGGGCCGCCCTCCGCAGGGGCTGAGGGGATGAGCCGTGCCCCGCCGGGGGGTCGCTAGCGGAAGGATGACCACTCCCGCCCTGCTGCCGCTCTCCGGGCGGAGGCTGCCCCCGCTGAACCTGGGGGCCTCCGCCTTCCCGCACCACAGGGCTACCTTGAGACTCTCCGAAAAATTTATCCTGCTCCTTATTCTTAGTGCCTTCATCACCCTGTGCTTCGGGGCGTTCTTCTTCCTCCCCGACTCCTCGAAGCACAAGCGCTTTGACCTGGGCTTGGAGGATGTGCTCATTCCCCACGTGGACACCAGCAAAGGGGGCAAGAACCTCGGCGGCTTCCTTATCCACGGGCAAGGGCACGACGAGCACCGGCACAGGTGGGTGCCTCGCTCGCCGGGAAGGGAGCGGGACTGGGTGACAGGGGGATCGCTTAAAATAGGTCCTTCCCGTAGTGCTGTCCCTCCTTTCACCGACATCCTCGTGTCTCCCCGGCGTGTATCAACTTCTGAGCGCTAGCCTTGTGTCCTCCAGCTGCCATGTGTAGCTGTGGCTCCATGTTGCCTTCCCCGGTGTGAATTTAGCCTTCTGGCGAGCGAGAGCTGGGAGGGCAAATACGAGGTGTCCTCCAGCGACTGATTTATTTTCTCACCCAAGCCAATTCCGTGCATCAGCCGTGGACAGAAGGGGGTTAAGTTACGGTATTTGTGGAGACGGTGCAAGTGACTGGAAAACTGCCGCATCTCTTCCAGAGCTATTATGTGCTTACTCAAAACAGCTGCTTGTTGCTGAATAGTGCACAAGAACTTTGATCTGAAAAAGACTTCATGCTGTGATCCAGAGGCTGTCAGCCTATGACGTGCAGGGCACAGAACTAGTGCAGATGGCACAATTGCCTTTTTCTGGCCCTTAAAATCACTTGCTCTGATGTTAATCCAGACGACTGAAGGTGCCGGTGGCTGAGTTTCCTTAATTGTATTTGCCAGCGTTAAGAAATCACAAATAAAATAAGAGTATCGAGGATAGATATGCTGTATCAACAGCTTTTTGGGGCCACCTAAAGCTCTGTGTGGTGCAAGCCTCTAAATGTTCAGGACTGGATCATGTGAAGTTAAGCATTCAAAACGGAGGTAAAAAACCTGAACTGATGATTACATAGTATATTTGCTTCTAACATACTTCAGCTGCCTAAGTCCTACCCTGCTGTCTGGATCTTAATGAGGCTGACAGATCTCTCTTCACTGTCAAAGATGTGATAAAATACCTGCTTTTCCATACTCAAATTAGTAATACAGGGAATTTTAAAGGAAGGTTACTTATGCTAATAATATTCCTTTGAAAACAGCTTAAAATATATCTTACTCGCATAAGAATTATTTAAAGGTTATTTGTATGAGATTAAAAGGAGAGTGTTTAATTTTCTTCTTTATATTAATCTGTTACGAGTTATAAAGAATATGTGAATACTATGGTATTTTTCCTTAAGGCATCTTCACTGTTGAATGTCTTGGGGCACTTAACATGAGCCTTTTCTCCCTATCTGAAAGGGCACGGGTACTTAATATTTAACAAGGACTTGTTTTGTCTATGATGTTAATTGCTGGCGTGGTTAAACACTGCATTAAACATAGGTTTAGACAGCCTCTAATATGCCTTTGAAGTTCTTTTCTTTCACTGTGTGGGTTTAATTTTTTTTGTGTGTGTGTGTGTGATCTTATTTCTTAGCTTCCCCAGTCCCTGTGGCACATGCAGCCAAAATCAGTTTCTAAAATATAGGACAGATGAAACAAAAAGGAGAGTTCAGAAATGTTCAGAACTCCAGCTGCGGCTGTTGTACCTTGTGTTGCCCAGTAGATGGGCTGTAGAAAAAAGGAGTCTGTTGGTAGTGATAGTTCACGTGAATCCTTTCCAGGTTCCCTCTTTCAGTTACTGAGGCCACAGCTTTAGGAAGGAAGTCCATACTTTTTTGCGTGTCACATGCAGATAAGCTTACAACTGTCAGAGCTGAATGCAGTGTGGTTGTTTGGGGTCTGTTCTTAGACAAGGTGGTTATCCTGACATCAGTTAACTGTCCTATGGTTCCTGTACTGCTATGTCTGTGTGTACCTCCCGCCTGCCTTCCATCCAAAATTTCCCTGTCACGTTCATTTTTTGAGTTGTTATTTGAGCAAGAATAGCTATTCCTGTTGTTTTAGCTTTGCAAACCAGGCACATCTTAAGTACTTAAAAAGCCTGCCTGCTTAAACTGCTGGTAAGACCCTTGTGTGAATGTCACGATATGCATTGTGAAGCAAGGTTATGTGCTTTACTTTTGAAGCAACTACTTTGGCCGATTACCACAGTTTTATCAACCGGCTATTTGCCATCAGCTTGGGGCTGATGGGGTTGTTTACCATAATGGAAAACGCATGCTGCCATTTTCGTTGAGGAGTTCTTGCTGCTGGACTGCAGGGACATTAACAGATGGTATTTTGAGAAAGTGTAGGATCTTCAGTGGTGAGTCTAGATTATTTATTGTCTCAGTTTGGGATGGAAAAATTTGTTCTGCTTACTATCAAGGGCAAAGTCAAGCATCAGCTACTTTGCAAGTGTTGATTTTGGGTGAGGCAGAGGAGTTAAGGTACAAATGGTCGAAAGAGATGAACCCAGTCCGAATATGAAGGAGGATGCAGTCTAAGATGTGAAGTGTGAGGATGGATTGACAAGCTGTATTTCCAGAAATCCAGGGGCTTCAGAACTAACTGGATCAAAGGTCATTCATATGAAGTGTACACTTGATTATGAAATGACAGATGCTTTGATTTAGTCACTAAAAAGCAAAGTGTTTCTTCTGTGAATCCTGTATTGATGTCTATCAAATGATGAAACATTTACCTTATTATACCAGTCTGTTGGTATATAGGCTGTAATATTTTAACACTCATTTTACCTTATGCGAATCTTTAGTTTTGTAGGCTACTGGAAAATATTTGTATTTCTGTCTTCTAAAAAAAGTTAGCAGTGATGTAGGTAGAAAATCATTGTAACAACCATGCTTTAGTGGTGGGTGTGCAAACAATGTTCCCACTGGACTCTCTCTGTATTCCTTGGATTGCTTTCCCACCTCTTCCCCTGGGCACTCTTGACATTCTTCAGTGCTTTTTTTTCATTGTTACAGTGGTCACCCCTTGCTGACATTAACTTTACATTTTCCATTAAATTGTTTTCTTTACTGCTCCTGTCCCTTTTTTTGTTTTCCCCTTTCAGGCAGAAAAATGGTGGGGAGGGGGAAGGTGTACCACAAATTTTTGCCTTTGAGAGGAGGGAGAGTGGAAGGGATTAGTCCAGGACGTAGGAAGATATGTGCATACATACAGTTTTAAAGCGTCAATTTCATTTCCTGAAGATGACTTTCTTTCCATTTCAGATAAGATATTGCAGAGATTCTGGAATGAGAGCTGCATGGTTTTGAAGACACATCTTGACAAACAAACTTGGGTAGCACCCAAAATTTGTTACA
The DNA here is from genome assembly GCF_021018805.1 of Prinia subflava. Taxonomy (NCBI): domain Eukaryota; kingdom Metazoa; phylum Chordata; class Aves; order Passeriformes; family Cisticolidae; genus Prinia; species Prinia subflava. The sequence continues at coordinate 19,414,032 of NC_086249.1, forward strand.
TGATTTTTAGATAACTGTAATTTTTCCCAAACTTCTGCATCTCTTGCCACACAAAGATTAAGGTGTTTCTACTACCCAGTTACTTTTCAAGTATCTGTGGTATTTCGTTCTTCAGTACCAGATCTAAATGATAGCTCTGGAAGTAAACCAAAACATTCTTATAGCTTCTTTGCATCTGATGCAAATAAGTGAGAATGCAAATGCCCTGTAATCTCCTTGACTTCTCAGATTTTTTAAAAATAAGATTATCTGCAATATGAAAATTGAGGAGACTTGTTTCTTTAATGAGGTGTCGAAGCATCTGCTGGTATTACTTGACAAAATCTAAGGCGGTTTCTGTGGTGAAAGTACACTAATCTTAGAGGCATTACAGAATAATGTAATTTTATGAGCTCATAGCTACTTTGTATCAACACTTGGACTGCTGTTGGGCAAACAGTTAAACCCTTCAGAACTTGTGAAGGTGTATCTTCAGCTGCTGAATTCCTATGTATCACTTGAAGTCAAAATTTCTGTGTTTAAAAAAAACCCCAACCTCAGCAACCCTCAAGTGATCAGGTTGACAGCAGCTGCTGCTAATACAAGTGCCCACCTCAATGGCCTTGGCCTCTGTGTGGCATGGGGATCAGTTTAAGCCATGCTTTTGCCTCTGTTTCTGGACTGCTGACTGCTGTGTTATGCAAAGATGGAAGCTCTGCAGTCTAATATGATGAGTTGTGGGTTAGCAGCCGTATGGTAATAGGCTCAAAGTGTTCTTTCTTCTCTTGCTCAGTATGTGGTTGTGTCTTTGGTAGTAGCAGTGGCTGTCTCTACTCTTAGGAGGTGAAAGTAACAAGAATTATTCTGGGTTGCTTTCGGTCTTAATTTCTTCTTCTAATTTCTGCAGTTTTTAAAGAAACATGAAAAGCTTAATATGCTTCTTTTGAATCCCTTTATCTTCTCTCATCTATCTGACTTAATTAGCTATAGTAAACGTGGGCAGAGGAGATAATTTAGCTTCTATTGCTCAGTGGGATCAGTGTCTTCTGTCATCCTCTGCCATGCCATCAAGTATAAAAGTGCATAAAACTCTTTGCTCTTCCTTTTCAGCTTGATTTGAGGCACAGTTCATTAATGAAATTAAGAGTATTTGCTATTGTGATTCAGGGAACTTGTTTTTTTTTTTTCCCTGAAAAATGAGGAGCCACTCTAGTGTCTGCACCCCAGCTCCTACTTCATTCAATTTCTCAGTGGGTGAGATTGAGCCTGTCTTCAGAGCAGACTCCCCATAGTCTCTCTGAAATGTGGGCACTGATTTTAAACTGAGATGCTTGATCTAGAAGGAAGGATTTTCTGGAGTGCCACACTGAGGAAATGCAAGTCCTCATGGGGACACCTCTGGAGCCAGTGAGGACAGGATAGCAGGTTCCAAGTCAGGCTTCAGAAACATCTCATATGTCTAGGGTAACGTTGAGGTGTAACTGCCTGGTGTCAGTCTTCAGCTGCTGATGCTTTTGCAAGAGCACTGACCCTCTTTATTTGAAGACTTTTCTCAGATGGAGTTTTTACTAGCCACGTGTTGTCCTTTACTCTGGAGCTTGTGTTGAGAAGAGACTTGAGAGATGATGCTGGTACTTGAAGAATTATGGGAGGTTGAAGTCTTCCAGAGTGCCCACATCATAATTTTAAACTCAATTGGGGTTTTTCCTGAAGTTGCACTGGACAGTGGGAGAAGTGCCCTCTTGGGTTATTTCTAAGGTTCTGCTGAAATTAGCACTTTATGTTGTAGGCTGAGAAATGCTTTCAACTTTGAAATACAAAAATGCATATTCTAGACCATCTGTTTACATGTCCTCCCTCCTCTCCCCCCATCTGCTGAGCAGCCTACATCATATGTAGAGTGCTGCTTTCTTCATGTTCTCTTGCTGTCTCCAGTTAGTCAAAGTATTTCCTGTATTGTGAAAGAGAGGAGTTGAGTGCTGGTGTTCTCCAGTTTTTACCCTTTCCATTTAAAAAAAAAAAAGGTTGAACTTGTTGGTTTTGTGCATGATCTACACTTTGTCTACATGCTGAAAAACAATCAGGCGTGGGAAAACTGCAGAAAGCCTGCTGGCTGGATTTAGGCCAGCTAGTGGGTGGGAGGCAGTAGCAATTTGGTTCATTTGGAGTTCTGTAGATTAAAATCTCCAAAGAACTTTAGCATAAATGTGGGTTGCTTGATGATGGTAGCAGTGCAGGCAGTAGTAAGCAGTATGGCTAGTTGTGGGCATGCTGCACTACAAGAATTCCCCCATCTTCTGATCCTTTCAGTTTCCTGTAGTAAATACAAACATCTCAGTCCTCCTGGGCTAGTTCTGAGTTATGTATTTTTTCTTCCTTGGAGTGAATATTACCAAACTTGCAATTAGTTTTACATACATGTGTGGTATGTGTACATGTTTTCATAACAATTGAACTGAGGCTGAATATGGACAAAGAGGAGAAATTTTGTAATGCCCTTCTTATGTCCATCCCTCAGAAGCTCATGAAATTCTAAACATGGTCAGTGCTTCTATTCCACCATCCTTCACTTTTAATTATTGCAGCTCTCAGTGTTGAGAAAAGTCTGGTCTCATGGCTAGGCAGCTGTTTCTCACAGTAGTTATTCAGGCTAACAGAGTAGGAACTTGGGGACACATGTTTGGGTATAGCTTGTGGGATTTGTTCTTTTCCGTTCGTTTTCAGAAGCAGGCTCATGTGAGTTCTGTCATCTGTCTTAATTCAGTAACTAGATTGTAATTTTTTTTACTGAAATTTGGAGTTCTATTGCAAGTAAACTGTGAGGAGAGGGGCGTTCAACAGGTCAATAAGCCAGTGTGGGGCAAGAAAGGGAAAAGCTAAAAGCCTTTTTCCTGCCACCTTGAAATAAAAAAATCTGAGTGCTCCAAATGTCCTGTATGCCTGTAACTATTTTATTTAGAATGATAGAATCCTCCCCGCCATGAATAACATGTATTTAGAATGAATACGTGTATTCATGGCGGGGAGGATTGGGAAAGTTTTGGTGACTAAGTTCTTGTCATATGTTTGCTCATAAAATCTTTTGGCTTTTAATTCCTTTTGTCTTTATGTTGTCTAATATAGTGCCCTGTATAGAGCAAATTATATAACTTCATACATTCACTCAAGGATGTGGAGGTTCTGTGTAATTTTTGAGCTCTACAAATACTAAATGATAAATAGTAAGGGAGATAACTTTCCCTGGTAACTTCTATTCTTTCCATTCTTGTTTTTTTGAGGGCCTAACCAACTGCACTGGCATTTCTAAAATAAAATAAAATAAAAACTTTAAAAAAAAAAAAAAAAAAAAAGGAGATGAGTAGATAGGTTAATAAGTAACCTGTAACATTTTTTTGGTTTTTTTGTAGAGACTGCTCTTGAAAGGTCTTTTTGGTCCTGTCTCTGAAGCCAACAAAGTTTATGTGGATGTGCTGTGGACACATTGTAGCTCTCACTGATCCTTCCCTGTTCTCTATTCCCTCCTTTTCCCTGGTCAATCAGTAGCAAAGGGTGACTGACTTGTTAGAATAAGTACATTTCTGTATCTTGTGTGTGTCCTGGCTGAGGGAAAGATCATACTGGGGAGCAGTGCTGAAGGAAGGATCACAGAGCCCAAGAGTAGTTTGTGATACTTCTGCTGCTGCTAGTCAGTCTGCACAAGTGTAATTTTGAGCCAGCCACAGCATGAGCCTTCTGTTCTTCACTGATTGTTAGAGAGGAGTGGTTGGAAATGAATGCTGTGGTAAGGAAAACCTGGGTCTTGTGGGATAGCAGTAGCAGTGGAGTGTGTTTACTGAAGTAGTAGAAAACATTGGGACAGCAAGCTAAAGGCCACTCATGTTTGAAATACAGCACTGTGTTAGTTCTGCTTCTCAGAGGATTTATTTGCCCAAACGTTGAATCATATTTGCCATTCTGTCTTGCTGCCTTTGTTCTTTTGAATATTCTTATGATGCACACCTATGAACTGGATTACCTTGCATATTGTATTCAGCATGAGTTTCATTAATGTTTGATGTGCTCTATGACCTTTTAGTTAACTCTTAATCCACCAGAGGATTTTGGAAGTGCTTCCCCAGCTCCTTGCAGTAGCACTGTCTTTGCAGCTTCCAGTGGCCAACTAGCTATTTTCTATAATTCTATTTGAGAGAGCAAGTTTGAGGTTTTCACTAGGCTTGACATTATGTAATCTGATCAGTATAGCATGAGCAAAATTACAGTTTTAAAGGAGTGCATGTGACGAAAGTATTTTCTTGTTATATAAAGCTCTAAGAGCTCCTCAGTGAGATTACTTTGTGTCTGTTAACACCAGCATGCAGAACTGTCAATTTTCACAGAATCCTAGAAGGGTTTGGGTTGGAAGGTATCTGAAAAAGCACCAATTATTAACTCCCCTGCCAAAAGCAGGGACACCTTCCACTAGATCAGGTTGCTCAAAGCCCCATACAGCTTGGCCCTGAAAACTTCCAGGGATGGGGTATCCACAGGTTTTCTGGACAACTCATTCCAGTGCCTCGTCACCCCCACAGTAAGGAATTTCTTCCTAACATCTAATCTAAACATTTTTCAGTTTAAGGCCATTCTCCCTTATTCTGTCACTACACACCCTTGTAAAAAGTCCCTCTCCAGCTCTTTTGTAGGACCACTTCTGGTACTGGAAGGCTGGTTGAAGGTGTTCGTGGAGCTCTCTCAGCCTGTCTTCATAAAGAGGTGCCCCAGCCTTTTTTACATGCTGGTACCTGATTGGAAGTCTCTTGCATGATGATGTTCATCTCAGCTGAGTTTTAGCACCGTTGGCAGGCCAGCAGGGCATTTGAAGCTTGCACAGACAAACTGCATAAGTATTTTCTCAGTAATTTGTTGTCATCTCTCTCTGTGACCTGCTGACATGTTTTAAGGCTGAAGTGTATCATCAGGCCACTTAAGAGCAGGTGACCATCAGTGGTAAACCAAACTAATCCAATTTACTTTGCACTGGATCAGCATGAATGTACTTACAAAGGGTGAGGAAAACATTTGTGGGAGCAGTATATCCATTAAATCCTTCAGTGGGAATGGGAAGACCACGTCTTGTTGCTTTGACTGTTGTGCTGGATAAACAAACTTGTGGTGAATATATTGGGTTCTGTTCCTGGTTTAGGTTTGTTGGCTAGTAAGAGTAACTTACACCCATGATTTCTCTGGGTATATTGCTCTCTTTACCGTGTATGGCATTTTGAGGGCTATTTGCTGTTTTCCTAATGGAAGTTAGAGGATCTACTTTTGCTCCAGAATACTTGCATCCTTTCTGCAGTATATTTAGAGAATCATAATCCACAGCTGACTTTCTGGACCACAGACTTGCTATTTGTTTTCATTACTTTTATGAAATAGAAGCTGTACACTTTAAAAACAAAACTTGAAAAAAGACCTGACACTCTCTTGGCTTGTTTGAGATGGCAGTAGTGGGAAAGATGCTAAGAGAAGAGGGGAAGTTATTTGCTTGGTTAAGAGACAATATTTCTCCCCCTCCTTTTTTTTTTTTTTTTTCTCACAGAAAGAAAGCATTTTGACTTGAAAAAATGATAGCATGAACCAGCTTGACTCAGAAGCATGTTTCTAGTGACCTTTTAAATCTCTTAATCAGTTTTATCTTGGAAACACTGATGACTGTTTAATTCTAAACTTAATAATTGCAGATGATGCAAGCATGTGCCTTTTTTTCTAGTACTGTAATCACACATCCTTAGTTTCCTAAAGGCATCTATTCTGTTGTCACTGGCTTCTATATGAATGAAAAGTGTTCTCCAAGTGATTAAATAACACATGTAGTGAATTCTGAATTGCAATGCACAGTGTTCTAGAGAAGAAAATATTGCAGAGGTGTGAGAGGCTCTTTGCATCGTGGAGTTCTGATGTTACAAGGAGTATAATGGAAATTCAGATTTCCAATTTGTGAATAATTCCACCTTCTACAGATGGTGGAATCCATGACAATTAAAATATTAATGGGTCTGTAATACAGCCATTTTCCGATACATAGAAAAATCAGAGCAAATGTGAAATGATGCAAGCAATTAAACAAAACTTTAACTTCAGCTTTATCTCTGTCTTGCACATTATTTTAACTGATTGTTACTGTGAACTGTTCTGATTTAGATATTTAAAAAGTCAAGCTGGATCTGCTAATTGTTACACTTGTTAAATTGCTCCAGATCCATGCAGTGAAAAGTTCAAAGAGTTTCACCATTACACCTGTTTTTATGTGAAATGAGTTATTTTTTCAAATCCCAGATGCTGGAAGGCAACTTAAGTGCTCTCCAGTAGCTGTCACATGGATAGCTATGAATTTTTTTAGTTTTGTATCATGTCTGGGAGCTTTGTTGTTTGGAGGGTCTGACACTTATGGAAGGATACCAAGGTATCTGTGTATGTGATATCTGTAAACTGCCCAGTGAGGTGGATGGTCCATGATCACTGCCATCATTTAAGTACTTGAATGTGAAACTTCAAAGCCAATGGCTAAGGGGATGACTGATACTGTACTGGCAGTTTTTATGAATAACTTCTGTATGAACTTGGTTCAGTATTGTCTTGAAGTGACATTGATGAACATGATGATCGGAAATAATTCAGAGTTGTGTTGGTAACCAAAGGAAACTCTTTTGTGAAAACAAGACCAAAATCCTCTCAAATCCCTACCCAAAACCAAACAATAAACCCTGCCATCACTCCATCATTCTTGGTATTCCTTGATGTGAAAAAGATTCCAGGTTCTCTTCCAGCAGTGTTTTTGTGTTGTTCTTTCTGACTGGCTTTTACTTAGCCCCACATTGGCATTGAAGTGTTTGACAGCTGCTTGCTGGCCAGAGTGGGCAATGAGAACACATTATTGACTCACTAAGCCAAATGCCTAATGGTGACTTTGTTCTTGTGTGTGTTGGTGAAACAATGGAATTTTTGTGGCTGTGTTATAAACACTCCGTGTGAACCCCAAGTCCTTGGTTTGGTCCAGGTTTTATACATCTGTGGTCTTTCGATATGTTTGTTTTGATTTCCATAAATCACTTGAGCACTAATTTTATTCAGATGGATTTGCTATTGCAGTTAGGCATTGTCGTTTGCTTGACACCCTGTCTCCCCTCTTCAGACATTACTTTCTCAGAATAGCATCTGGCCATCACCCTACAGTGGGACTAGATCATCCAATCTACTGCTATTACAAAGAAAAATGAGGCTTGACATATTCATGTCAATTTGGCAAGATGCCTGAATCATTATGCTCAATGAAATATGTGACATTTCAAGTGGTAATGTAACCTGCAGGAACACTTGCAGGAGAAACTTGAGGCAGTGCAAAGAAAATGCCACCCTTACTTGTGCTGGGAGGTTCAGATGCTGACACAAGCCACCTGATCAATACCCATCACAAGATTGTGGCTTAGTCCATTAAGATATTTAATTTTGTTAAAAAATTTTCAGTCGCTAGAATTTGGTCATGGTGGTGATCCTGGGAAAATTTAAAGTACCTTTTGAGTTTAAGAGGGAAAAAAAAAACCCAAGGAAACATCTATGGAGCCTCCTTTCATACAGCAACAAGTGAACCAACTAGCAACTAGCCCAAACTCCAAAGTAGTGTGTGTAAGTTTTGAGGCAGTTGTAATTACCTGCTGTTCTTTGGTTCTCTAGCAAATTTGTTTTGAACCTTCACGAATACATAGTGTGAAATTTTTAGAAAAAAAGCAAGCTGTGTAATATTGTCTAGGGTTTTAGTAACTAGAAAATATATGAAAGCATAAAAAATTTAGGTACTCCTTAAATATGATACTTTACAAATTCATTTTTTATATCTGAATTCTTTTAAGAAGAAAAAATCCTGGAGCCTGTACAGACTGTAAGTAGAGTTCTTCCAAGCTGTCTTGAAAAAATTGTCTTAAACTCCATCAGCCATAACCTTTCTCTTTCCAGCTTTAAAGTGTATTCAGTAATGCTTAAAATAGAATGTCTTTTGAGATTTAGAAACTCTTATATTTACATCAAACTGTTCAAACACATTTGTGGCAGATGGTTCTTGGTCTTGGTTTTGCATTTTATTTTCAGTTTCTGCTCTACCTTTCTTTTTTATATAATTGTTCACTTATTTTTAGGAGTTTGACCTTACTGCTTTCAGTTCAGTGCTCAACAGTTGTAATAAAACAGAGCAGTGAAGTGGTAAGGGCTGTGCAATGGCTCTCTAGTCCAGAGCTCCTAAAACAGCAGCATCATCTTCTGTGCTCTCTGGAGATGGAAAAGCTGGGAAGGGGGGAAAGGATAGGAAGAGTTGGATTGAAGTGTAGCCCAGAAATTTTTTCTTGTATTCCTTTATACCAATGTCCTGGGATGACTTTATGATGCTGAATTGTATCCCCATTAGTCTGTTTAGCCCAGAACTAAGTTTTGCACCTTTCAAACTAGATCTGAGAGTGAAGGGGGAGAGAAGAAGAGGTGCAGTGTGTGAGGCGGCTGATTCAAAACCACAGAGATAAGAGCTTCAGCTCTCTCTCACGGATGGTATTGTCTGCAGAACAGACAGTGGGAGAGAGCTCTCCTTTGCTTTGGTAGCTGAGGCAGAGGAGTTCCCCAGACTGTGGCTTTGCTTCTTCCTGGGACTGATCAGCCTTGCTTTGGACCGGAAACCCAGAAGAGCACCAGGTGCTCACACCTGTGGCCCACTGGGGTCTGGGATGCGGCATTTTCCAGTGCCAGAGGGACTGATAGAGTGACTGAGCGAGCTGAGCTACACCCCATGGCAAGGACTTTCTGAATCTGCCATCTCTTCAGAACAACGAGAGGTTCCATTGTTTAATATTACTCATTTTTCTTTTCATTTCTATGCCTGTGAGCACTTTGCTTGTTAAATAAACAGGTGTTTTCCACTTTTCTCAAAGGAGATTTTTGTCTCCTGAACTGGGTGGGGGAGGCCCTGCTTTTTAGAAGGACCCCTTCAGAGATTTCCTCCCTAAATTTGCCGTAAACCAGAACAACCATGCTGTTTTTCACATTACAGCCTTTGCCCTAACCTTTTCCCTACAAACTCTAGGTGTGGTCCTGAAATGTGTTATGGTGACGGATGGGTAATATTACCTCTTCTTTTAACCTGATAATGACTGAACTTTAGCCGCTGAGAAGAAGGAATGAGTAAAAGCCTCCATAAAATGAAAGAAATCCTCAAGAAAGAAAGTTACTTTAGGCTTTGACAGCCATCTTAAATACCCTGTTTTGTGTTATTTATTTTGTCCCATATCTTATTTCTGGAATCCAAAATGGTAATGACTGATGGTGACATAATACTTACAGGGGAGGGAATAAAACTTTCATTTCCTAGTCTGAATGCTTAATTTTGCAGTATTTTTACTTTAGGGTTGGAAAGAACTTCCAGCTAATATTATCTTCCGTGCAGGACGTTGGCTGCAAGGATATAACCTTTTGCCACACCATTAGTCTTGAGAAATAGAGTCTGTCTTTAAAATTACCATAGGTGAGTGTTGGGCATCTTCTACCACGCACAGAGGTTCTTCAAGCAGGAGATACACAGCAATTATTTACTGGCTCATGCAGAGAGCCTAGCCAGTTAGGCAATTTACTGTGGATTAATGTGCTTACCAGCTCAAGGAGTCCCTGCTGGCCTGGAAGGTATAAGGTAGGAAAATATCAGCCTCTTTTGATCTTGGGTTGATTCTTGATCGTGCTGAGTCAACATATTCCAGCTCCACTTTTTTTCTCAGCTTTTATGCCTCTTTCAGTCAATATTTTTCTCTTGAATTAAGTTAATGTCTCATCAATTACACTTTTTTGCTTACCTTTTGCTTACCTTTTGTGGCTTACAGCGATGAGAGAATCCTCTTTAGGGTACCAGTTTATTTTTGGAGGAGCTCAGCCCAAGCTCACACTGGATTTTTGGGTTGTAAAAGAGTAGAATTCTTGGTTTGATGATCTTGGGACTGCATGCTTGTTTACTCTGGACCAGTGTATTTGAAACTATTAGATCTGAACTCAAAATAAGCATGACTTTGTTGCCTACAGCCAGTGAAGTGAAAGAAAGGGTTGTGGGTCTTTTTCCATTTCCAAAACTTTCATTAGTCAAATTGACAGCGTTATCCTGCTTGAGTCATCTTTTTCTTAATTATGTGCTGTTATAGTGTGGATGTATTTGTTAGTGAAATGAACACTTTTTCATGAAAGAGGTAAGAACGTTGCCATAATAAAGTAATGGAACAGATTTTAACTTAATCTTTGAGGAATCAAACATGTGACTACGACCATCCATAAGCTGCATTTTGTTGTTGAGAATTCAGGAAGTTGTATGTGGTGGTAGTGGAGAGGGAAGAAATTCGACTTTATGTGCTGGATACATATGTTATTTTATTCTGCAAATGAACAGAGGAAGGCAACTCTGTGTACTATGTATGTTTCTAAAGCTCTCTTAAAAGCCTGAGATTCTACTGATGAAGACAATTGAAAGATCAAATTGCTGAGACATTTTATACTCTCAGCTCTCCCATTATTTTAGATTCATGTTTTGGGCTGTGGTACTTCTGTGTGTTTTCTGTTTTGGTCATGTCAGGAGTAGTTTGTGTCCTGCTCATCTGCTGCTGCATGCATCTAAATCTTCTAAATGTAGCTTGTAAAACATGTTAGTATTAAAGTGTTCCACTGCTACTGGAATACTGTTGATAGCTTTAAATCAGCATTTCATTGCATTAGCTTAAACTGTTAATATTATGATAGGCTTGTAAAAAGCACACGTGGTAGTTCTAAATGTACATACTGCTGAAACATTGCTCATTTGCTGTATTTTGTTTCATTTCTTGTGTCCTGACAATATTTTGATTGCAGATCTACATGAGCAAAGAATTGCTCAGCAATTCCCATAGAATGCCAAGTCATCTTTGGCTGAATTATTTGTAGTGTGTTAAGAGTAGTTTACAAATCCCAGTTTCTTCTCTAGTACTTTTTCTTTTTGCATTCTGTTATGTTTACTGTCGTGATGCTGACATCCTTACTGTGTTTATGGGTCAGTGATTCTTTATAGACTACATCCTGGATTTTGCTAACAGAGATGGCTGTCAACAGTTTTGTTTACTCAGTTGGGAAGACATTTCAATTGGGAAGAGGTATCTTTTGCAGAGTGAAGCTTATCATTCATATTTTGTGCAGTTTGCTCATGGAATGGAGCAAATGAGCAAAGTCCTGAATAATTTGTGGCAATGATATCTATATTCTTGAAAATATTCCGAAGCGATCTGGACATGATCGTGGGCAACCAGTGCCAGGTGACCCTGTGTGAGCAGTGGGGTTGGATCAGATGACCTCCAGAGACCCCTTTGCCCCTCAACCTTTCTGTCATTCTGTGGTCAGGGCTGTGTTCTGACATGCAAATACTCGCTTTCCATATTCATAGATGTACTGAGTAGTCTGAGACTTTCATTGTTAGGTTTTTTGGATGGGGAGTTAGTAATCTAGTGTTGCTTTTCTGGCCTTTTTGAAAAGGAAAAAACCAACATCCAATTATCCATCTCCTGAATTGAAATTGCATATTTTATTAGCAGTGGGGATTATTGTCATGTGGAAACTTATTAAAAGCGCCTGGAAGGCTAAATAATTTGTCATACAGTTGTCTCTTATCCTCTGCTTTACTGACAAGATTAAAGAACTTTGGGAGTAATGAGATAGTTTTGTTCCGTGGAAACAGTGCAGATTAGCCTGTACATCATGATTTCCAGGTATTTTGTTGCTCTGTCTTTAGTTACTGTTTTGGCTGATGTGCTAAGTGGAGAGGTATAAAGCTTTCGTGTTCTTTCCTTCTGACTAGTCCCAGTGGTGCTGAATGGCAGAACTTATATTTCTGTTTTAAGTAATGTAGCATTACTGTTAAGTATATCCACACTGCAGTCTTTGTCATTTGATATGAAAACCTTTTGAATCACAGCATATGTGCTATATGTGTGTGTGTGTGTGTGTGTGTGTATACATTTCCCCCCTGAAACAAGGACAACTGTGTTCAACAGCAGAACATTGCCTGCAGCTCCTGTCCTGTCAGAGCTTTTCTCACGACATGTCACGTAATACCTTCTGGAAACTATTGATATTCAGAGACTGAGTTCGAACTAATTTGTTTTGTTTTGTTTTGTTACTATTGTTGCCCTGTAATTCATCCAGTTTCTGCAGAGCAGGGCTATGTTTTAAACTGCTGCCACGTAGAAGGGAGTGATCCTGCCAATCTTGCTCTGTGAGGATCTGTGCCTTTCAGACAAATCCAGTGCTGCTGGTGTGCCACAGCAAGGCGAATCGAGTAGCACTGATGCTGTGTGAGCCAGGAGGGTTTTGCAGAGTGGTGTCCTGGTGACAAGAGGAGCAAGTCAGGAGAAATTGTTCTGGGCCTGAGTTTGGACAGAGCTGCACACCCCAGTAGTGTTGATTCCCCATAATGAAGAGCTTGTCTCACTTTGCTATGGGAGATCCCAGGATAGTCCCTCTCTTCTTTCTCTTCAAGCTCTGCCATACAATATTTCAGTGCAGGGCTTATGGCACCATGCGTGTTGAGTACTATTCTGATTTTAAACATATTGATAGACAGGTGTCAGTTCACCATATAGACATACGGTAGCAATTACTGGTGCAGGAGGAAGATAAATCTGAGAAATGTGTGTGAACTTTGAATCAGATATTTAAAGCAGTGTTGCTTCTGGGATGTGCAAGGCAGCTTTGGCTAGGTGATTAAAATAGCATTATGGAAATGTGGTAGCTTGAGTTGACAGAACATCTGTGTGAGGGTAGTCACTTCCTTAGAGCTCTGTAGGACCTGCCAGAGGGTTTCCCATGCAGAGAAGCCTGGTACCATCTGCTTACCTGAAAGTTTGCCATCTCTGAGTCTGCATTATATGCCACTTGCAACTTTTGCTTTGTAACAGCCATTAGAACTTTATGTGTTTTTTTGCTGTCAACTTATTTGGTATTTGAACAATTAAGAACTTTCAGACTAAGACCATACTAATATCATTGCTGATGCTTTAAATTGCTAACTTTCCCCAGCTGTTTTTCTTCTGATGGTGGAAGTTTTGGTGCTTACTGCTGGACATCAGGCTACCAAGAAGACTCAGAGTGTAAAAGGAGGGAGCTATCATATTTCATATCCCTTTTGAAAACAGACATCAGGAAGTGGATATTCCTTCAGTTAATATAGTTCTCATTTTCCCAATGTAGGGGTGGGAAAAGGGAAGGAAGTACTTGATTAGGAACGGCAACCTGAAGGGGAGGGGTGAGATTGAGCCAGGGCTAGCAGAGGACTTTGGTGGTGGTGACGAGGAGCAGTAGTTTATTTCTTTGAAAGCTGGAGATGGAAAGCACATTTTGAAGCACAATAGATGAGGGTAGGATAACTCTGAAATAGTGCTTTTTGGTTTCCTTCCCTTTTTCCCTAAGTAGACAAAGATGATTGTTGTCTCAGGTGTAAAGAGGCAGGCATTGGCTGTTTGAGATCCCAAGGCCTCTGATTAGTCTCTGGTGAGAGGAGACATTCGGAGGAAATTGATAGTCAGGAAGGCATACATAAAATTTAGGTTGGTAGGGAGTGACTTTTGCAGGTGGAAGAAGTGGTATCAGTGGGTAAACTAGAGAAGAGGAAACTGTATGGCTGAGTGCTGGAATAGATAGAAGTGATAGTAGGGAGTGGCCATGGATAGTAGTGATTAATGGCCATGTGAATTTCTGTGCAGAAAACATGCCACTTGTACCTTGGGCTTCAGTTTAGCACCCCTGAACATGCAGGTCTAAAACACTTTGAAGCTCATTTCCTGTTCTGCTGTGTCCCCAGACATTTCATCTTGACTATATTCTAGCCCCGGCATCAGTGTTTGGGCAGTCAGCCAGGTAGGAGACCTGATTTGGCCTGAAATGATCCATAATTTTTCAGCTGGCTCAGCTCACCACTGGCTGAATGGCTTGTTGCCCGGTGTCCTGAGTACCAGCATAAGGAGTAAGTGAGCTTGCTTTTACAGGGCCACTAAAGCCCCGAGAAAAGAATGATTTGCACAGAGATGGTGACCAATATAAGGAATATGGGGTTATAACATCCTTTATCTGTAAACCAATATTTCACTTGTTACAGTTGATCATTCTAGTGATGCTGCAGTCATACACAATCAGTCTTTAACCTACTAAGTCAGCAGCATGTATGGACATCCAGGCATTCTTATGTGCCAGTTGACTTGTTTCTACAGAAGTGCTAGTTTTGTAGCCATATGTGACTGGCTGTGACAATGCCAGGGAAGCTGTGTTCTGGGCTTTATGTGGCTGCTGATCAGCAGAGGGGACGCACGCTGATGGTGTGCAACTCTTACTTACCCAGGGATATCTTCTTACCACACAGGTTAACTTCTCAATCTCAGGTATGTAGTGACAGCAGTGTTGTCACTTCTCCAGCTGGATGTTGGGTCTGCAGATGGGTGCTCTCTGAGTTTGTCAGAGAAGAGCTTCCCAAAGCTTCACCTGCCAGAGCTTGTGCATGCAGTGGTCTGTGCTCTAGGTGTTGTTTCAGTTGTCCAGTTGTCATTTATCTCACTGTGTTTTCATCCAATAGTTCTCAGTTTCCACCAAATTCTTGCCTTATTGCTGTTGGGACCCTTCACCTGTCAGTAGCCTGGTATTCATCAGCTTAAATATAACGTGCAACTGTAACTGGAGTCTCTTTTATTTTTGTTGCAAGCTGATAGGTATGAAACCCTGTCAAGGTATTTTCTCTACCTCTGTTGTTTACATAGATAGAGGATAACAGCCTCCTGCTACTAGCTCAAATGGTGGATTCTCTTAATGATGAAAAGCTCCAGGATTTCCATTTTGAAACACAAGAATATTGAAATGATTATCATAATTTTTAGTTACTGCTGCTTCTTACTTTTCTTAAAAATCACACCCTTACCCTCAACCACAATTCTGTATGACAAATGTCTTTTGTCAGCCTATTTTCTGTTGTCTCAGGTTCTGTTCTTAAGGTTGCTTACTTGATATTTCCAGAAGTCAGTAAGATATTGCTACAGTTGGTGTCTAACTTTTTCTGGTTCTTATTTGAAACTAAATAAAGTTTTCAAACCCTGTTCTTAATAAAATCAAAAAACGGGGTTGATAGAGGTGTTTGCTTCTTAACTGTTGCTTCAAAAGGTTTCTTGGTCTGTGTTATGGTTTGCTTGGTCTTTTATCCAAAACCTAAGTAGACCAGGGGTTTTCTTCTTTCTGCTGTTGTTCATCCTGGAATCACACATTTAGTGTGGAGGTTTTTGACAAATTCTTTTCAAGTATGTCCCCTCTTGTTCTTTTATTTTAGAACAAGCTTATATCTGTGTAGAATGTCACAGAAGCATCTGTCCTACCACATGTGAAGAATGAGGCTGTCCTGTTCTATCAAGTATTTAAAGCATTTGTATTAAGTCCTTCTCATTGCAACAAATTAATGCAACTTTCTCTATGATAATCTTACCCAGTGATTGCAGCAAGCTTTTGTTATGTGCTGAATGCAAATTTTCGAGCTATAATCTTATGAAGGGAACAGGCAAGATCCTGTTTGTCTTTTACTTAAAGATTTTTGTATATTGCTGTTTCTCTATGTCAGGTGAAATGTTCAAAAACTCTTTGTAGATTATTAGGCAAACAAATGTCATTCTCTTATTGGGCTGAACAACCTGAACAAGGGCATATGCATATCAGTAGATGTGCCAAAAATTGCTTTAACATGTGCATATGCAGAAGCAAAAGAAATTTTTTCAACTGACTAAAGCTCCTCCTCAGAACTTCAATTTCTGGAGGCTGTTATTTGGGTCCTTTCCATTACTCCTGGAGGTTTTCTGCCATGCTTCCAGAAACTTTTTCTTTTCCTCTGGTAGTATCATGTGTAAAAGGAGAGATTTATACATCTGGGCAGATCAGAAAAGGAGGGAGAACAAGATACTGTGTATAACGCACATGCACGATTGCAGTCTTTTCGTTGTCACTTTGTTCTTGTGTTTGTCCCCATGTCCTCCCAAAATTCCTGTACAAATCTGAGGTTTTGAACCCCTTATCCTATCTTGGCACAACGTTTAGGCAATGTGGGTGCTAGAGAGGGTGAAGGAGTAGCAAGTCAGTACTGTAGTGCTGAACATGTAATTCAAGCTTCCGTAGAGCATACACTGAAACAGTTGCTGTGGTGTACAAAATGATTCATTTTCCTTAGGTAAAGAATTATTTAAGAATTATATTGCTGAAAAGTCAAAAACCTCTCACTCCAAAGAACATTAAAATGTTGTGCAGAACAGTAGTTGCACATGCAACTTGTGAGTCTGCATGTGCTTGAAAGGGTGAAAATGAAGCTGTAGCAGAAACCAATGATATTCTTGGGGTTTAGGTGTTTGAATCTATTTTTCTAATCTAAAATTAGCTAAGTCTAGCTAATTTTAGGATTCTGTTTAATGTTGTGTATCTAAGTTAGCAACTTTTTCCCTGAAAAAACTCATATCAAGCAGCTTTGTTTATCACAGTGAAAAACTTAAGTTTACAAGTACTGAGTTTTGTATAGAATAAAGAAAAATAAGTAATGCTTGTGAATATTGTAGCATGGTGACCTCTGCAAAAGATGAGCTTTGAGTGATATGGAAAATGCAGTTATGCTTCAGACTCTGCGGCAACTTTTGTGATGTATGTCAATTCATAGAATATACCATGCTTATTTTCCTTTATGGCTTGTGTTGATGGGTTTAAATCTTTGGGTTTTTTTCCTATTGGAAACTTAGTTTTGGACAGTAATAGTAGACTAGAAATAATACTGAAGAGCTTAATGCTTTATGTGGGAGTACTTGGGTTCCTTTTAGTTCTGCTTGAGCATATGCTTCAGTGTCTGATCTGTGCCATCAACATCAATGGGGCTGCCTTGTCCTATATGTAAATGTGCTTATTTATAAAAATTCCTTCTTTAATAGGAAGCAGAAATGATGCATTGGTCTTGCCAGAGAACTCAGTTCACTACTTCTTCAGTGTCACAGGACCAGCTGTGTATTACTCTGCCTTCACCAAACTGTTCTTTGTGTTGACAAATAATACAGTAGGCAAGGTATTGGTCCATGCTGTCTTAGACTTGACTACAGTGAGTAGAGTGTAAATATATTGCTATATGCATGTTTAAGTTTGTATAACAGCAGTGTTTCCAGCGACTTAGAGTGATTTGTAGTAGAAAATACTGTGGCTTGACATTGTTAATTGTGATGGGCTTCTGAAATTAATCCTAAATTAAAATAATCCTACAGATTTTTGGTGGATTGAAACCCACATCAAAATAAACCCTACATTCCCAAATGGAGAATTGTGAACTTTTTATCCTACCCAGTTCTCTTGTTCAGTATTGTTTTCTTTTTCTGTTTCTTATTCCTGTGGCCTGTATGTATTTTTCGCTCCCATTTCTTGTAAAGTTCTTTCATCTTTATTACTTTTACAAAATAAAGTCTGTCTCATTTGAGTACGAGTTGGAAAGGAATACCTGATGCTCCAGTCAGTATGGTGCTAGGATACAGGAAGCTATTTAAAATAGTTTTACACAGGGCAGGGTACCACCATTCTTTTCATTCAGTTTTCTTGAGGAAACAGGAGATGATCCTAAATTTCCAGAACTTTTAGTAGACTTTTCAGAGTCCTATTTTAGGCATAAGATTGATTTCTAAAAGACTTTTTCCCCCTCTGTATTAGCATTGTAAGTGCTTTGACAGATTTAAGACCTTGTTCTGCAGAGGAGGCTTAATATTCTGCACAGAAGTAATTAGTTGCAGATGTTAACTCAAGTTCCTTTAATCATCAAAAATCTGAAATAATGCCTATTTTTGATTGTGTTAGTGCCTTGAGGCAAATGTAGTTGTATTCTCTTTTACACTGGAGGAGCAGAAGAGATACACAAGAGATGTTTGGTAGAGCTGTAGTGCTTGAAAACTCTACATTGTTGAACTTTGTACAGCTATTTTTCTAATGAAGTGGTTTTGTACCTGAATGACATTAAGACACTAAAAACTGAATGAGTTTGCTTATATCTAGTTGAAAACATGTAATTTTATTTACTCATCACTAGTTAAAGTTGCATTCATTGCTATTGTAGTCTTAAGAAGCAATATTTTTCTTCCTGAAATAGTTGATCTGATCCTTCTGAAAATCTGTTTCAGCTGATACTGTAACTACAAAACAAAGAAGTTTCATGTAAGCTTAAATGTTTACACGGTCTAGTGATCCTTCTTAGCGTTGACAAATGCCTGGCTGCTCATGTAAGTGCCAGTGTAGGAGTGTTTGTAGAAAACAACTACTTTTCTTCCCTAGTAAAACTTGAGCTGACTGTACCAGCTATAGCAGTGCTTCCTGAGCTTGACACTCTCATCCTTTTTTAAGTTGGTTTTTGGAATTACATGGCTGCTGTAGACAGAGGTGAGGAACAAATGCGTTTGCTAATGATCATACCGTTTGACAGTCTCAAAATAAATTTTACCACTCCTGTTCATGTAAATATTCATAACATAGGAAGCAAATAATTCCCAAAGAATGATCCCTTACTTGCACATCTTTTTTCTTTTCCTTCTTCTTTCAAAGGCTATACATGTTCCACATTTGATAGTGTTAGCTGTACTGTTTTGTTCTTAACTGGAGGGTATGTTTTGTTCTTTTTATTATGGTTGTAAAGAACCCTATGAGTTATCTTTTATGTTAAAATTCTTTATTAATAAATTATTAGCATATGAAGATACATGAAGGTCCTGGCTATGTTCCAAAATACTATAGAAGATACCAAGGAATACTCAGTGTCTTTTTGTTTTGTAGAGGACTTCATGCATAAGAGATGTGCTTCAACTTTGCACTCTCTTCTGCAAGTTCTGTGTGCCCATTCAATCTGTGTTTTTGAAATTCTCTCTAAATATATTTCCCCCAGGATTTTACTTGTCCTCATTCTAGAGCTGTTTCCAAGGCCCATACCTAAATTACAAGACAAAGGAAAACAATTAGGAAGAGACAGTAAAGGAGTGTAAAGGAAACAAGTAGAAGTGGCCTCTAATGGCCAGCATAGAAATCTGTGAACTTAACATACTGGACTTGTGGAAGTAGACATGTTTTCTGAGTGTTTCTAAAATAATGCATATGATGAATTACAGTTGCAGGGATAAAACAGAGAAAGGCAGTCTAAGGATGTCTTTTGAAGTGGCTTGTCTTCCTGGTGGAGTTGCTGGGTGAAAGGGCACGATCAAGTTCTGAGGGCTTCTAATGGTATGGGTTAAGAAAGACTGAATTTAAAATACTTGGCAACTAAGCAGATAAATTAGGTGTGGTCAGGTTCTAGAAAATGGGAAGAATGCCCAGACACTGGCAGTCTGGACAATGGAGAAGTTTCCACTGCTAAACAAAAGATATGGAAGGAAGATTAAAAGTTAAGTTACAGTTTATTTGCCTTGAAGGTGACATCCAGCTATATACAAAGAAATGTCAGGGACTAAGGTTTTGTTTAAACAAGAGATCAGATCTGAAAAAGGATCTGTGAGCTTCCATTATGGAGATGAGAAGTCTTGAGGGCAGTAATGAAGGTGGCTGAAAGCTGAGATTTTTGGTCTGAGATTGGGCTGCAGACAAGATCATTTAGGAGCATCATTTCTTGCAGAGGAGCAGAAGGAAATTTTATTTAGAGAAGGTCTGTGTAGACTTTGCGGGCGTATTTAGGATTCAAGGAGAGTGCCTGTGTCAGTGAATTCTCTCTTCTCCCTAGCATTGTCCAAATAACTTGAATGATTACAGTGAGGAGGACTGGCATCCAGAGTGGTGGCTGTGCCTTTGTTGAAGACCAAGGAAGCAAGCTAGTGAAGCCTAAGTTGGGGCAATTAATAGTAAAGGAAGGTAGGAAGAAGGAAGATTAAGGAGGTCAAGAGGAAGTGTCACAGCAAGAGGACAAAAAGCTGAAACTACGTGGAGAGTGATAGGCATTGAACAGGGATTCTGTCTCATGTTCCTTCTGTTTGAGGAACAGTGCTCATGTCATATGCAAATCTAACCACTTGCTAGAAATAAATTCTGCTGTCATCTTTGTCTAAAAGAAACCACTCAAGGAATCTGGTTTTTACGGTATTTTTCTGGGCAATAAATTGCACAATTGCAGAGTGCCTTGAGCTGGAAAGGACCCACAAGGATCATTGAGTCCCCTCCTGGTACTGACAGGGCAACCCAAACAGTCACACTGTGTGCCTAAGAGTGTTGTCCAAGTGCTTCTTGAACTCTGCCAGGCTTGGTGCTGTGACCGCTTCCCTGGGGAGCATCTTCCAGTGCCCAACCACCCTCTGGGTTAAGAACCTTTTCTGATATCCAACCTAAACCTCCCATGACACAACTTCAGGCCATTTCCTCAGGTCCTGTCACTGGTCACCTCAGAGAAGAGATCAGTGCCTGCCCCTCCTCTTCCCCTACCAAGGAAATTGCAGACTGCAGTGAGGTCTCCCCTCAGTCTCCTCTTCTCCAGGATGAACAGACCAAGTGACCTCAGCCACTCATACAGCTTCCTGTGCAGAGGATAGTTCACCATCCGAGGATGGCTCTCCTTTGGACACTCTCTAATAGCTCAATGTTGTTCTTAGATTGTAGCACCTCGAGGTGCAGAGCAGAGCAGGACAATCCCCTCCCTTGCCATGCTGGTGATGCAGTGCCTGGTGCTTCCCAGGACAATGTTGGCCCTCCTGGCTGCCAGGGTACTACTGACTCAGATTCAGTTTTATACCAAGGATTGGGACTAGAATTCCCAGATTCCTTTCCACAGATTTTCTGTATATGGAGAAGTTATTTAACAATAATTTTTCAAAATGTATTAGATATGTTCTCTTCTGATGTCATTATGAACTGTTACTAACCCCTGTGGGGAAGAAGGCTGAGGAACAGCCTCCCTGTTAATGGTGGAGCTTCCCTCTTCAGCTGTCACAGATACATCCAGCTCTGGTATTCCTTCATGAGCATACTTCTGATGTCTCAGAGCAGCCCAGCAAATTGAGACAAAGTGGTAAGTAACTTTTGCAGGATGATCATGATGAAACCCAAACATTAGAAAAAAATAATCAAGCCTCTTTTTCTCTACATGCTTGACAGTAGAGAGTAATGCAGCCATCCATACAGGAAGGGTGATCCAGCAAGAACAAAACCCACCACAGCTGCTCTGTTCTTTCAGTTCTTCCTCCTTCAGACTCCAATCATGTGAGGGGCAGTATCTGTATCTCTATGCCTCTTGTATGCCATGAATGTATATTTACCATATACTGAGAGAACTTAATGGGTTGTGATATGTGGGGGTGTTATAAAACCATGCTGAAAGACTGGATTAGTGTCTTGCAGCTAATGTGTGAAATGTTTTTTAGGTGCTTTCAAAACTTTTATTT
This sequence comes from Prinia subflava, assembly GCF_021018805.1. NCBI lineage: Eukaryota > Metazoa > Chordata > Aves > Passeriformes > Cisticolidae > Prinia > Prinia subflava. The sequence continues at coordinate 19,435,466 of NC_086249.1, forward strand.
TAATTAGTGCCTCTTTTTTTTTGTTTCACTGTCTTTGAAAGTAGCCTCTGGTTGAAGATCAAGCTTGACCAAAGGGCAAAAGTTCACGATTTCCACACAGGAGGTTATTTCTGAATGATAGGCTTACACAAATATTTATGTCCTCTAACAGTTGTCTATCCATCTGCTGAAAATCCAAATGATAATAAACTGTGTGTCCTTTTGGTACAGTAAGCCAGAAACAGAACAGTTGCTGGTGGCCTGTTTGCTTTTCTTGACTCTATTCTAATTTTTATTTCTGTTTCTTTAATCTTGAATCTCACAAAGAAATTTGAACAATTTTAGAGGGTTTTTTTGCAGTTTGCTTTCTAAAGAGCCTGTTGTGTCACAGCAGATATTAAAGACTTTTGTTAAGAGTCATTGTCTTGACAAGTGAGGCTTGGTAGCTGTTCAGAAGACTCGCTACTGTGTGCATAATTAAAACACATTAAGTTCCAGTTGGTGACTTGGGTGTCAAGCGTTACATTTTGTGGTCTCCTCTGAATGATATTTAGGCAGCTCATGGACACTTTGAGAGCATACAATGTTCCTGCATAGGCAGCTGCAATAGCTCATTGCAATGGTTGTTTAAAAAACTTGCACCTGTTTCTAGTTTCAGATTCTAATTATTAGATCTATTTATGGTTCTTCTTGGCAAAAGCAGTCTAATCACACGTTATTTTAATAACATGGCTTGTTTTAAAGTAGTTACTACTGTAGTTTCATGGTACTTGAGCCTCTCTTCAGACTTTCGGATAAGCTTTTGAGATGACTGGAAGAAAATAGCTTTCTCTTAGGTAAGATTTCGAAGATTTACTCAAAATACTTTAAATTTTAAGAGTTTGCTTATGTTGTTTGGAAGCGGGGGTGGGATACGGAAACAGTTTGACAGGTTTTGGTATATGTGTTTACGCTGGGATTCTCTCCAATATTTTATTTTTAGATTGATCCTTCTGAGGTCTCTAATTATGAGTGTTTTAATATAGTGCTCTCTGCATGTGTTAAATTATTGCTTACTCTTTCCCTGCTGGCCAGGGAGCTTGTTGGTGACTTGAGGGGGTGTCAGCTGTTCACACATAGTCAATCTTCTCATTGTCTTAACTTTATTCTGTATTTTCACTTAATTCTTGTTGCTTAAGAACTCAGAAGAAACATGTGGTATTGTTATTTAGAGGTAAGATTTTTCTTCTATCAGGGTCTTATACTTGAATATATTTGGTAAGATCTGGCTTCAGCTGGCATGTAGAATATGACGTATCATGTAGCTCATGCTGTCCATCATTGGTAATTGCACAGAGAATATGTGTCTGCAAAAGAAGCTCTTGTTCTATCTCCTGTAAACTCCCTCAAATACCTGTTGACCTTTCTCTTCATCTTACTGTTTTCTTATGTTTATCTCAAAATGTCACTTCCTAGAAGAAAGGTTTTGAGCTGATCATACCATTAGCATTGAGATTTTTCATCTCAATTGAGTCTGTGTATTTTCTTCTGAGTGACTGAAGGAAAGCAGACTGTGCCATTCAAACTTCCTTAATGACTCTAATTGGTTTATGGTGCTCTAGAAATCAACAGCTTTTGTATGTTTATACAGTGGCTCCTGCAGTGTAGACAGATGTGAGTTCAAAACTTGTTTTCCAATTTATGGCTGTTTCATGCAGTTTGAACCTAGAAACAGATGAAGTTTGTAGAGTGGTGGAGCTTCTACTATGGTTGTTGCATGCAGTACCTGAAACTGAAAACTTAAAAAAAAAGGTAAAAGCAAAATCTGCCTGGCACTTGATATTGATAGTGTAAAGCTGTGAAGGTGCACAAAGCACAATAGCAGAGACTAATTTCACTGAATCAAACTCACTGGATGGAACTACTCAAACTTCATCATTCTTTTTCACACAGTGATGCCTTGGGAGGCTGACCTGAAACAGAGACTGGACAGAGCTAGGGAATAAAGCAGGTATTTATTAAAAGGCCTCCAGGATCCACCTTGGGCAGGACAGGAGCCTGACCATGGCTGCACCCAGGGTCACAAAAACAGAATGGTCACAAAATGGCCCCCCAGTCATGAGGTCTTGTATTTTTATAAGTTTTGGTCTATTTGCATATTGGGCTGTAATTGTACAATTCAGTTTGTGAGGTCTCATCCTTCTTGTTCCTCCCTTCAGTCCATCGTTGTTTATGCTTTTGGGAGAGAAAGCTGTCTTTGGTTCTCAGTAGGAAAAGATTTGTTTTGTGTACCTGTTCTGTGAAGAGAGCTTACTAGTACTTAATATGAGGCTCAGAACCACACCTAAGCAGCACAGAATCTGAAAACATGAAAGCCAAAACTCAAGGCATCAACAGAGGGATTGTATTTGAGGACTTGCAAGTTAACCATGTGTTTTACCAAACATATTTCTATTTATCAGTAAAGCAATTAGGTTAATATAAATATACCTTGACCAGCTTTTTATTAAGGTCTGAGATATGCTGTTACCTTTTCCCTCATAAAAATGCAGTTATTTCAAGGATGTTTGATCCTTTGCAAAAATAATTCCAGTATCTATCAGCAAAATGTTCGTGGATTTACTCAGAAAGTAAAAACTGTCACTTGTCTCCAGATACTGAGGTTTGAATATGAACAATGCTCCTCCAAAATACATTATTTCCACACGGAAGTATTTTGATTCTTAACCATTCAGTAACATTTCAGATTTCTCATTCTCTGTCAAGCACCTCTCTGGCTCCTTTACATCATGCTGTCTCTTGGGGAGAACACGTCTGTGAGAATGATGTCTTGTTCTGGCGACCTCATTCTCTCTGGTCGTGTCTTACGCAGAGCCCTCTGCTAGCCTTGGGAAAGCTTTCCAAAGCTTCAGATCTTCCAGCTGGTAGAAAGTTTGTCTGCTTTTGTTACTGATATTTGAGCACAATATTGTTGCCATGACCGAGTGTGAGTAGCTTTTGCAGGAATACAAGGAAGTTATTTTCTCATGTAAATGGATCATAGTAGAAGTAAAAGTTATCCTAAATGGTATTCCTTATTTTTTCTTTTTAGTATAGTGTTTTGCTGCTTCGAAAGTTTTTTCTTTGCTTTTCAGTTAACGGAGAGAGGCACAGATACCGTTAGACAGTATTAATGGTCTTGGATTTGACAGTCAAATTGAGGAGCTCATTCCTTTGTTTTTTTATTGTTTGGAAGAAATATGGATGTGATGTGAATCATATTGAGAAAAGTGGCTGAAGAACTTCAGTTTGAAATCGTTTCCATCAGTGCATCTATTAAAATGTTGCTTTGTATTCCTAGTACTGATATATTCAAGGTAATAATGCTGCTATAATTTATTTTAAATGCAAACCTAATAGCACTTCGGAAAAATATAAGGGCTAATAAAATACTCTTTGTGTAACAATGCATTTTTTTTACCTAACGCTTGTTTTAAATGCCTGCAACTTTTTTTGGCTTATATTAGTCACTGAGTAACTCTGGTTTTTAAAGAAGCTTGAAATGGTGGTACTTTATTGAGTGGCTGATGTGTGCCTTTCTGACACCTTGAAATATTTTAGAACTGGAATAGGCCATTTTTGACTGTTGTTAGAATAACTTCAAATTTAAACCAAGCTTTAGAACAGTACTCTTCATTCTATGTACAAATCTTAAAACCTTAACTGATCGTTAAAGATCACACTGTGAGATACTACTTAAAACCAGGATGATGTTGCTCTTGTTGACAGTGAATTTCAAAATAATGTTTTACTAAAAGGTCTTATGCTCCTAAATGGCTTTATAATTAATTCTGCTTTTAGAACTGATGGTTTAAGGACTGTACTGATTGGAACAGTGAGTTGTGAATTGAAGGGAAGACATACTGTGGTGGGGATTGTTAATAAAGAAAGTGGTTGTGATTTTTTTTTTTGTAGTGATTATTTCAGACCTTGTCAAGTTGTGTGCAATTTATTTATTGTGGAGAAAATGAAGAAGAGCCCTCCTGATTTCTTAAAAAAAAAGTTATTGAATTATTACTAGATGTGCCTCTGCACACATTCTGTAGTTGAAGTACAGCTCTCTAAATTCTTGAGTGGACAAGCAAAAGTGCTGCAACAATCTAAAAAATTCCTATGATAAATTTTTCCACAGAAGTGTTGTGGATGTATGTGGTGTTCTTTTGAGGTTCCTGGCAAAAATAATGTAGGATTGTGCACTAACATAAATCAATAAGCTTGTCTGAATCATTCATATTGCTTAGAGAAAACCAACTTAGGATGTGGCTTCTGTTGAAGCAGCAGTTTGTTTGTAAGCAATATATTTTTAGTAATGAGATGCTGACTAGCATTTGTGTCTCTAGAGAAGAAGAGGAACGTCTGAGAAATAAAATCCGAGCAGATCATGAAAAGGCTCTGGAAGAGGCTAAAGAAAAATTGAAGAAATCACGGGATGAGATTCAAGCTGAGATTCAGACAGAAAAGAACAAAGTTGTGCAAGAATTGAAAAAGAAAGACAGCAAGCCACTGCCCCCTGTTCCTTTACCAAACCTGATAGGGATAAACAGTGGAGAACCAGCAGACCCGGATATCCGAGAGAAGAGGAACAAAGTTAAAGAGGTAAAGATGATGATAATGTTGATGATGAAGTCCTACTCATTCTAGTGTTTGACAGCGTTTATTTATATGGCATTTAGTTGCTATGATTTATATTGAAAAAGAAAAACATATCTACAAATCATTTAGTAAACTGAAAGCGCACAAGTATTAATGAACATCAGCATTATTGCGTGGGTTTTTTTCTGGTGTTGGAGTGTTAATATTTCACTGAATAACAACTTAAAATTATTTTAAGGAATTTCTTCTTTAAAGTGGTGTGGATTCAAAGTGAGTTTGCCGTTAACACATGGAACAGTAATCTTTAAAGTAGAGCATGACTTTGTGAGTTTCCCTTCAAGGAATGGGATGTGTTACTGTGTCACAGGATATTTTTAGATGTTAAAACATTGGATCGAAAAGATAAGGAAAAAGAAGACTTGCTGCTAATATTTGAAAATTATTAAATTGCATAGTTTTCAAAATACATTTTAAATAGGTCTAAAAATTGAGTAAATTTAAGTGGATTGAATGTTTTACAGGTAAATGAGGCAAACTAAGATCTTTACTTAGATTTTTGGTTCTGTGGCAACTTGTGCTATGGGAATTGCTGTTTGTGGTCTTATCCTCTCCACTACTGTGAGATTCATTGCCCCTTTTTGTCCTGGCAATGCCAATTTCCTACTACTATTGCCAGACATTTCTCTGAGTCTGTACTTCTAACTAGTATGGCAGAAACCTTGTACAGCCTTACTGTTCTTTTTCTTTCTTGCTTTCTGATTATTTTTATGCCAAAAATCGGTTTAGCAAAGCAGAAATGTTCAGATGCAAACCAACACAGACTCTGTTACTGAAGAACATCCAGGACAATAGCACTTAGTATTTACATCAGATAAACCTACTTTTAAATTGTAATCTGAGTTTAGTTAACTTATAAAACCAAAAATAAATCAGTCATACACCTGTCCTTGTCATAGGAAGAAGTTGTAGCTGAATTTCACGCCATTCTGTGGGTAGATCACCCAAGTCCTGCATTTTGGCCACCAAAACCCCCTGCAACGTTGTAGACTGGGGACGGTGTGGGTGGACAGTGCCCAGGCAGAAAGGGACCTGGTGCCACTGGCCAGCAGTGTGCCCTGGTGGCCAAGAAGGCCAAGGGCATCCTGGCCTCTATCAGGAATAATGTGGCCAGCAGGAGCAGGGAGATCATTCTTCCCCTGTACCTGGCACTGGTGAGGCCACACCTCGAGTGCTGTGTCCAGTTCTGGCCCCTCAGTTTAGAAAGGACACTGAGACTCTTGAGCACATCCAGAGGAGGCAACGAGGCTGGAGAGGGGCTCGGAACACAAACCCTGTGAGGAACGACTGAGGGAGCTGGGGTTGTTTAGCCTGGAGAAAAGGAGACTCAGAGGTGACCTTATCACTCTCTGTAACTCCCTGAAAGGTGGCTGCAGTCAGGTGGGGTCGGTCTCTTTCTCCAGGCAGCAACTGACAGAACGAGAGAACAATCTCATGCTGCACCAAGGGAGATGTAGCCTGGATATTAGGGAAAAGCTTTGCACAGGAAGACTAATAAGGTACTGGGATGATCTGCCTGGGGAAGTGGTGCAGTCACCATCCCTGAATATGTTTAAAAAAAGACTGGATGTGGCACTCGGTGCCATGGTCTAGTTGAGGTTTTAGGGCATGGGTTGGACTCAGTGGTCTTGGAGGTCTCTTCCAACCTAGTCATTCTGTGATTCTGTGGGTAGATCACCCAAGCTGGAATTTACTTCGAATATTAATGATGGCTAGATGGAATCCACTCTTACCAAGAATGACCAACTGGTTATTATACATGAATGATGCAGTGTGGAGATGTACCACTATTTGTAGTAGTTATTCCATATAGAGCCCTGTCACAATCTGGATATCTGAAATGGCAAATCCTTCCCTGGAAGATGTGCCTGTTAGTGATTACTGCAGAAGTACTTTTGCCTATGAAGTTGTGTCTGGAATATTGGACCTCCTTGACCCTACTCGGTTACAGCTGCTTCCCAAAGAACAACATTGAATTGTGGATTTGAAAAGGCTCTTCTGATCTGTCTGCAAACATTTTGAGTGAGAATATACACAGCATTTTGCTTTTCTAAATGTTTTTCTTGAGTGAACATTGAACGGCATGGTTGTCAACACTTCTTAATTTTTACTACAGATTACTGTAGCAAAATACCTTTGAGATGGATTTAATGCATAGAATAAAATTGGGTTTACCAAGTAATGCAAAATTACTGAGCACAGCTAACAGTGAAAAACTAGCTGGAAAAAATAATCAACCAAAGTTCGTATAGACCAAGTCTGGAATTGGAAGGGGGGTTGAAAATTAGTATTTGCATTTGTGAGGTTGTTTGGTCAGAATTTACACCGAGATGATAAGCTCTAGGTTAGTATTTAGAATGGCATTTAGAATGGCAATTTTCTTGGTATCATGAAAAAGTAGTAAAATTTGGACCATTCTTGCTGATCTAAACTGAAGGTATAGCAAATTGTAAGGAATTCAGGGTAGTTTGTGAGTAAGAATCACCAGGTGATCCTTAGCTGCAGTTGCCACACACCTTGTGCTGTGAAAGGCTTACTCCTTTTTATGATGATCAGCCTACGTGTGAGTCATACTGACAAGCTGTTTTTCTATTGCATAACTTGTTGATGACTACTATTATGGTTTCTGAAATGTAGCTTTTCATTACCAGACCATAGGTTTTTGAGGGACTATGTTTCAAGTGGGTAAGTCCTTCAGTTAGGGGAATAATGCCTTTGTCTTGAGCAGTTTTCACTTGTGCGTGCACTGTGCTTGTAACAGCCCAGGATCACGGGAGTATGACTGAAAATTTTTTGTTATATGAATTGCCTTCATTGACTCAGTCATGTAAGTGTTGTAGCTACCAGGTGATCTCTAGAATTTTTAATTTTTGTTTCATGCAAGGCAGGAGATTGTCACTTCTAGATGTGTGAAGGCACAGAACACTGGAGTGGGAGGTCTGCTAGGATGAATGGACAAATGGTAATGCCGAGGAGCCATTGATGGAACAATGTGGCTGAGATAAAACATGTATTAATAGTGTCAAATGAATAATATTTTGTCTGAAACAGAATGTTTTTGACAGCATCTGATGTCTCAGAGAACTCTGCAGTGATTTCAGAGATGTGAAGTCCATTGTGAAATACTTTCATCACTGACGTCCTCCCTCACTGTTTTATGTAACCTGTGTAGACTAATACAAATAGTCTTTGTAGATAGAGACTTAGCAGAAGAAAAGAACAAGTTAATTTTTGATATGTAAGACATTATGATTGCCTGGATCGAGGCCTGAATAACAGCCTAGGGAAGCTACTGGCTCTTTGGAGGCTACATATCTAGCTTCAGAATTCCTGGTGGTCTCAAGAAAGCATTTCACCTGCTGTGGTTTACTTTGAATTGTTCTGATACATATTTGAGGAACTTCACTCTCAAAGAATATCTTTATACTGTTCAAATTCACAAAATGAATGTTGTTACGCAGCCTATTTCACCTCCTATCAAATGGTGAAAAAAATGTATAGAATTGGAATGATGGGCACTGTTTGTAACACACGAGTCTTTACATTTGGGAGAAAGGCTGGAAAATTTTCAAATGAGGATCCAGTTTCTATTATTTTTGCATACAATATATTAGCAGTTTTTCTTTCCAAATAGCAGCTTGATGAAGGCCGTTTTTTTTAAGATCTCTGTATAACAAGTGGTTTGGTAGTAGTTTAATATTTTAAAAAGGCGTATTTTGATTTTAGAAAAATGTGCATATAAAAGTAAAAAAGAATTTGTGTAATGCTCTTAAGAGAACTTTGCAAATTATTTGAAAGCTTTATATAATAGGAATGTTTCCTGAGCACAGAGAGGGAGGCTTCTTAAGGTCATGGAATACATCTGGGAGCACAATCTGCATCTTACTGGTTTTGTTTTTGTGTGTCATTTGGTTCTGATAATTATATTTAGTGTTACATTGTGTTCTCAAGTTTAATTTACAAAATTGTATAATCTGTCTATATTCTTCTAAGAAGCTATTAATTATTTCAATAAGGAGCATTTATGAGTTGGCTGATTATTTTAGATGCACAGTGACAATTCTGAGAAGTAAAGGTTTTCTGCTTGCTTACCATACATGCTTTATAGCACTTCTCTGGAGTAGTAGCTTGCTGTTCAGGCTTTTAAAAGATGCTATGGTGTTTAATTATCTGGTACTTTAAGAACAAACACATTGAAAATTCTTCTTTCTGTTACAACTTAGCTTGGTATTCATATTTTGGCTTCTTGTACTATGTAAAATAAAAAATATTGAAGGTAGAAAATCTTTTTTTTAAGATTGTAAGTACAATTTGTATAATTTTATGTTAAGGCTTTAAGATGTGTCTTTTCATTTTTGTTAATGCAGAGAAATGAAGAACAGATCCTATCTTTTGGAAGTCATTGACTTCCTTTCCAAGTTAAATTTGCTATAAATAACTTGAGCATTTGGAATTTTGGCACTTAATTTCCATTACTGTGTTCTTTAAAGGTGCTCAGAATATTTTTTTCCTTTCACTTTAAATGTAATTATTACATAGTGCTCTGTGGTCTATAATAAGTTTTATTTCCCTGAGAAGGTAAATTTTACTCAGTCAAATTAGGAAAATTTTATAATTCTTTTCAGTCTATTCAGGGTTCATGTCTTCTTTAATTTCAGCCTAAGATGTCACAGTATTTTCTTACTGCCAGCACTCATTTAGGATAGTTACTAAAATAGTGTATTTCATCCAGTAATGGCTCTAATCCCGTACAGGTGGTTCTTCCTCTCTGCTCAGCACTGGTGAGGCCACACCTGGAGTCCTTTGTTCAGGTTTGGACTCCCCAGTGTGAGAGAGACACAAGCATGGTGGAGAGGGTCTGGTGGGAGACCACTAAGACGCTTAAGGGACTGGAGCATCTCTCATCTGAGCAAAGGATGAGGCAGCTGGGCTGGAAAGAGAGGGAATCTTACAAAATACCTGGAGGGAGGATGCGAGGAAGGCAGAACCGGGCTCTTTTCACTGATTCCCAGTGGCAGGCACAGAGGCAGTGGGCACAAACTGAAGTACACGAAGCTCCATCTGAACATCATACAACATTGTGTATTGTGAGGATGACAAAGCACTGGAGATGGTTGCCTACAGAGATTGTGGAGTCTTTCTCCTTGGAAATACTCATAAAATGACTGGGAATGGACATGGACAGCTTGTTTCAAATTACCCTACTTGAGTGGGGAGGTGGGACCAGATACCTTCCAGAGGTCCCTTCAAACACCAACTATTCTGAAGTAGGAAGATGTTTGTTGACTATGTGTGTCAGATGGAAGACAGCTTCTCCAGAATGTTACATGAATGCACATGGTAAACTTAACAGCTAAGTAATAATGCTGTAGGTTTCAGATAGACTGGGAAATCTGAGTTCTCTGGAGCTTCTGTTCTATTACTTGTTCTGTATTTGTTGTGATAAGCAGTCGTGTAATTACACAGTGCTAATTGTAAATACACTTTTTAAAAACTGAGCTCAGAGGAGGTGTGGTGTCCACAGAGGTAAGGTAGAGTTATGAAGTGACTGAAGCTGCTGGCTGTACTGATGCTTTAAGTTTTAGCTTTCATATTTTTCAGATTCTGTTCTGCCTAGGTGTGTAGCTTTGAGCTCGCATTAAGTGCTAGTAAGCTCTCTTTACAGGTAGGTAGACAAAACAAATCCTTTTCCTGCTGGAGACCAAGGACAACTGTTACAAGTTTCAGGCCCAAAAAATCATAAACAACAGAGGGCTGAGGGGTGAGAACAAGGAGGATGGGACTTCATAACCTGAAGCTGTAATTGGACAATTAACCTCAATACACAAATAGACCAACACTTACAGAAGTGTGAAACCTCGTGACCACTCATCCATTTTTGTGACCATTTTGGGTCCATCTTCGGTGTAGCCCTGGCCAGGCTCTTCTGCTGCCCAAGGTGTATCCTTAAAGGCCTTTTAATAAATATCTACTTAGTTCTCTAGCTCTGTCTAGTCTCTGTTCCAGGTCAGCCTTCTCAAGGCATCAGTTCCATTCCTGCTTGGGCAGTTTAAAAGCTCTTATATTTAATGAGATGGAATGGTAAGGTGATATATTTCTGATAAGCTGTTCTCAACACAGCAAAATTCTAGTTCTGTTCCTGTGTGTCACAGTTTTCTGGTAAAAAAAAAAAAAAAAACAAAGATGGAGAAGACATTTAAGCAAAAGTTGTTGTGAAAGGGACATCCAGGAAGTAGAGGCACCAGAGTTAAAGGTCATTGAATAATAGAATAGTTTGGGTTGGAAGGGACCTTTAAAGGTCATCTAGTCCAGCTTGAAGTTCATTTGTGACATATGACACCTGTAGAATGAGTTAAGTTTGGATGCTTTGCACCAGTGAAGAACAAGTTTGTCTGGGAAGCTGGGGATGTTCTGACTTGAATTCTTGTGCCAGTGAACTTCCCTCAGCAAAACTTTGCATTTATCCTGTTTTAAAATTAGAGTTGTAATATATTGCCTGTTTGAAGGGAAGGTAGGAAGTTAATTTATTTAATATTAGTGGAGGCAGTGTCAAAAGTACTTACGGGTATGTGCCAAGAAGCAAAGTAATTAAAATATATTTTCATCATGGTCTCTGGATGATACTCAAGAGGCTGCTAATACTGTTGAGAAGTAACAGGCTGTTTTATAAGCAGCAAAACAAATGGTTTCCTATGGATTTTTGACCTACATCCCCTTATACCACCCTCTGCTCATCATGCACCTGTGGCTGTGAATATCCTCTTACCTTCCTATTTGACTGCATGAATTGCAGTGTGTTCTGTGTCATCTTTAGAGCTGCTGGTGTGCTAAATGCTGCCCCCCCGAATGAATAAAGGGTTGACTTGCAACTGCCTTTGTCTCAGTCAGGGCACTAATTTGTGCCTGTTTGCTGTATGAGCCACAGATATTTTTTCTTTTCCTTAACACAAAAAGTAGAATATCTGGTTCCTCCAGCTCCTTAAAATCAAGTGTGAAATTAGGAAATGGATTAAAGGGCTACTGTTAATGTATGTGTCAAATGATGCATGTACAGACAGCAAGATTGCATAAGCCTCAGTCTTTAAAGGAATTGGGCTAAAAATAGTAAGTATCCCTTTACCTGAGTTCTACTTTGTGTGCTTATTGAGAAAAGAGCTGTATAGAAGAAAGAATTACTTAATCGTCCAGAGATCTTTTCATGCTGCCTAAGTCCTCTTTTCATAGTTACTATTCATACAACTTTCAATGCTAATCTCATTTATTGTTTCTAATAGCAGTGTTTCTGATCCAGCCAAATAGCTGCCTTCTGTGACTGGGGGACCATTTTTCAATATCTAAACCCAATTTAGAACAATTTCATTATTGCTGACACTTTACAGTCTTTGTTTCCTTGGTCAAATTTACTTGGACTTCTAGTTGGTTGCAACATCAGTTTGTAATAATCCATGCCTGTTATGGGTTTTGCTCACTGCTTCTGACTTAGCTTCCTTCAGTTACTTTCCGAAACTAAAGGACGTAAGTCTCATGACCCAACTTTTTCAGTATTTAAGGTAACACTCCCTGCAGTGCAAATATTTGCATAAAATCTGTACACACACATTTTATATGTAAGTAAAAATCTCTTTGTATTTATGTATGTGTATACACACACGTTGTTTATTAGTTGGTTTTGTCTGAACACTATTTGGATTCTTTGCGTTCCGGGTTTTCCAGTGTAATTTGACAAGCTGAGAACAGGTAAGTTGGCTTTCAGTTAGTTTCACTACGCTCTTTTAAAGCTTATCCTAATTTTACTGAATTAGTGAAATCTGTAAATTAAGGATAAAATCTTTGTGACGGAGCCTGTTGGTAAACTAATTTTCCATTTATATGAGAATGAGAATTGTTCACTTAGCAGTTTGGCCAGTACAGGCATGTTAGGAGTGGCCCTGAACTAAGTTGTGCCCCAGCTTGTTGGAATGATTTTATAAAGAACTCATTTTACATTTGTTAAATCAATCATTTATGTTTGTGAGATGCTTTGCAGCTCAGTGTATTTATTTTAGTGGAATAAAAGAGTGGAAGCTTCATTGCAGTATTTCAGCTGCTCATCCTGGATATGTTGATTTGATTTGTAACTTAAAATGTGCTACTCATGAAGAATGCAAACTTTTGTTTGAGGGTATTTTAAAAATGAGTCTATTTAGTCAAATTGTAGAAATTACAGAATTCTCCAGCAGTCAGGCAGTATTGGAAGCATGCTAAAGATTCAGGAAAGTGTTCACTATTAAAGGATTCTTTTTTCCAGACCATTGTGGGAAGAACCTATCTTTCAACAATGAATTAGCACATCTGCAGTATTTAAAACTCATAAATGCAAATTAAAATCAAAGAAATAGGCAAATATTTCACTTACCTGATATTATCAGCCAAACAAAAATGAGCAAAACTCCAGGTAAATTTCTTAGCTTCAGAACTGGGTAAATCAAAAGGCTCCATGGAATTTAATTGCTCTTACTGCTATTTTTTAAAATTTTGTGTTTTATATGCCATTTATTCCTGTAAAACTGAAATGCTGGTTACAAAAATCATGAATTACAGCTAGATTGAAGAGATCTCTATTTTAAATTGCACATGATTTATTATACAAGTGATCATAGGTGTGTTTTCAGCTATAGAGACTGATTGGAAAGCCAGAGCATCCTGTTAAGTTCTTGTTAGTCATCTTTACATAATTTCTCCTGTAGTCCCCTCTGTGTTTTCTGGAGCAGGTCCATAGAATATATGTCAATGTGTCCTAACATGTAGTTTTCTTCATGATGTTAGCTGTCAAGTGTTGATAGTAACAATGTCATTGATACACAGAGTGAGCTACTGGTAGCTGGTGAGTAACTTCTCTCAGTGCATTCCATTAGGGCAGAGACCATCTGCACACAATACTGAACTACCTGAAATTCCCTGCAGTTCTCTCTAATTAGTTTGCTCTGAGATTTGGATTCCTGATTTGCACTGCTGGCATCTATTCTTATTTTCTGCTTTACTACCAGAGGAACAGTGGCTAAGAAGGCATCAGTTTTTGAAAGGGATTCAAGGGGAAGCCAAAGCACTGCAGAACCCTGTGCCTGCTGAATGGAGATTACCAGAAACCAGAACAGGGAGTAGAGTCACTGAGCAGACAGATACCTAAGGTGTCATGCTCTATTTTTATTGATACCATGGTGTTCAAAGCCGTAGAAGATCCCCAAAAGAGTCAACAAACATGTAAACAAGGGAGAGATGGTTGGATATACAGTTTTTCAAAAATATTTGGCAATATCACTGCTAATAGGTGTTGAACTAAGCAGCCATGGGATGGAGGATAGTCTGTGTATTTGCCTGGAGAAATTGGTTAGAAGGCAGGAAATGGAGAGTATAGATAAATAATGCTGGGGGCCACAGAGGACATGTGCTGGGGATCCATGCTCTAAATTATACAAATGAATTATTTCGAGTTTGGGTGAGTAGTGGTATGACAACTTTCCTGACAACATGAAGAATTGCAGAAAAGCCTTATGAGACTGAGTGATAATCTCCTTTTTTATTTCTCACCTAAATGTAAAATGATGCATATTGGGGTTGGAGATGGAGAGATTCCAACTTCATGCTAAGTATGAAAAGCTGTGAGGTGACTTAGTACACTTGAGATTGAGAAATAGTGTTTTTTATAGTTCCTTGGAAATGTCACTGTAGTGCTCAACAGCAGACAGTGAGCAGATATTCAGTATTTTAGAGAAGGAGAAGAAAACAGATGAGCTTCTTAGGGTAGCCTGTGAGGCTCAGGTGCCCCTGTATCTTATAAGTTTCATGTAGTTCTAGTCATTCAGCTTCAAAAAGGATAGAGTAAAACTGGCAGAGGTGCAGGACTAAGCTGATGGACATGCCTAGACTGATGCCTAAAAGGACAAGACTGGAAGAAAGGAACTATAGGGATGTCTTTCTCCTGACTGATGTGTGTGTAGTTGTGGCTGTTTACAAAGAAGATTCGAGAGGCTCTGCTTTTCCAAACAACACAGCACCAGTCAATCTTGTGAATACCATATTCTCTTGAAATCATGATGATGCACAAGATCAAAAATACCTGCATCACCTTGGAGTAAAAATATTTGTCTTTCTTGAACGTTTTTGAGCAATGTTCACTGCTGCAAGCTCTCTAAATTTAGGCTCTTTACATCTGCTCTTCCAGTTCTCACCAATCTGAAGGATTTTCCTGTGTAATTTCTTCAGGCATCTAAGGCTTCAAGTGTTTAATGCCAGCAAAAAGAGTTTCCCATTTTGCATGCATCTGATAAATGTTTTTGTTTTAGTAATGGATTTGTTACCAGATTTGACAGTAAAAGAAGTGTTTTGTGTGTGTTAGGAACATATTCCAAACAGACTTTTTCAGTGACAATGTTCAAAAGTGCATGACAAAGGCATGAGCTGATGCCTGAAATAATTTCTCTTGAGATAGAGCTCCCATAAAAATAAAAAAGTGAATTTTCTAAGTTCTATCCAAAATTTGAGTATACAAGGAAAAGATATATTTTTAAATTAACGTCCAAAAATGATTCTTTGCAGACAGTAGGAAAATGGTTATTAATTTTTAATCTGCCAATTGAGCAGTAATTTTGTCTAGTAAATCCTTGGTTAGTTTTAAAACAGAGTTTGAAGGTGGTTTATATAAATCTCTCAAAATTGTACCCTTAAGCAGAATACATTGCTTTGAAAGCAAAACCTATTTGTGCTGTCTGTTATGCATGTTCCTGATGGAATGGCAGGAACCAGTAAATACAGCAATTTGCCAGAAAATTGGTTCTTCTGCTTGTTTTTCAGGAGTCCTACTTTCTGTTTACCAGTTGCCTGTCCTGTTTTTAAGGCTGGAAAGGGGTTTTTGAACCAATCCTTAGCTTGAATTACTGTTTCTGACATGCTGCCGTAGTGGTAGAACTTCCTTACAAATCTCATTTCAATAATTGTAACCTACTTTTATTGTTTGTCAAAAGACATCATTGCCAGTCTGTCTTTATAAAAATTCTTTATAAAAACCTTATTTCCTAGTGACTGGTGAGGATTAGATCCCATGAAGATGTTCTAAAGTCAGCAAAACCAACTAGAAAATGGTGTACCTTCAAAAGCAGTTTCATTTAGCATGACCTGTTTCTTGCCTTTCTGTCTGTCTTGCAGCAGTCCAAATTAGTCTTTTTGTAGAATTACCAAGTTGTATTTGCAGCAGCATCTTGCTGGTTATTATTTCCATTGCACCCCATAATAAACATTTTCAAGATTAATATAAAACAGACCAATACTTTATGAATGATTTTGCTTTCAAAATCAAGATCATTAATGGTGTCAGTAAAAAATTCCATTGCCAAAACTGCTTGTTTTCTGGTGGACACATTGCAAGATTTATATACATGATATGCCCAAGCTCCAGTCCTTTCCTGTGACAAACTGCTGTCAGGTATGGAGATTTCAGCTATGGCAATGTGTGTCTGGCATTTTTCATAGTTATTGATCCATGCTTGTTGTTTTCATTCTACTGAGCCCAAGGTGCCTTTCCTGAGTTCATTAAGGGCTGGGTACATTTTTTTGCAAACAGTTTTACCTTCTTACTATTATGTGTAGTGCCGATGTTCCAGTCAGTTCTGAGACTTTCCTCTCCTCTTAAAGACAGAGCTTTGTTTTAGGAAAAGCTTGTCTATCCTTGCAGCTATTCTTCGGCATTTCCAACTTCCACCATGCAAACACCACCTAGTGTACCTATAGAAATAATTTTATTTTTCCACTCAGGAGTTCATGTTGTTAGTACTTTCTGAGCCAAAATGCCATCCTCAGTTTAATTTTGTAGCTGTCAGAGGCATTTGTCTTCTCATGTCTCTCCAAAGCTTTGTGTGCACAGCTGCTTCCAGTAGTATAGGTGTTCTGTCTATAGTATAACATGCTACCTGTTCTGGCAGTAACAGAAATCTCCATGTTGATACAAGATCTCTTGGCATATCATCTTTACAAAACTTAATACTGTATGCAAGAGCTCTGAGGCTTCTCACTTGCATGTAATGTGCAGTTCTCTGCTAACATGGTATCATGATGTCTGCTTGCTCTGTGGTGGAGGAGAGCAGCGAGTTGTGTGCCAGAGTAATGGTCAGTGTTCATCTGGAAAAAATCAGTTGGCTACCTAGTGTAAGAAATGATTCTCGAGGACTTAAAACACCCTACTCTGAGTGTTTGGGGTAGGCAGAGGGGCAGGACAGATGTGTTTGTTGTTATCAAAGTAGCTTAGTCTCCTCAAAATATGGTTTCTTATCTCAGCCTTAGTTGATGCAGTCAACTGTGTCTTAGTCTCTTGTGTTCAAGAGACTTTCAGGTCTCACTAGTGTATTCTTGAGTTACTTCTGCATTAATTCATGCATCCACTGAAATGTAATCCTTTGCAGTTTCTATCTTAATACAATTTTCTTAGGATAAATTATATATGTAGAAACATCTTGTGTTGTATGTATTCTGTTTTAGCCCTTTGTAGTTTGCATACTTTTGGGGGGTTTCTTCAGAACTAAATATTCTGTAATAAAATATGTACCTTCCCCCTGGAAGCACAGCAGATTAGGACAGTGAAATATTCCGCAACTAACATTCTGCTGTGAGGAAACAAGTTCTTCTTCTCCTGGACTTGGCGAGTTTTGATCTGTTCTGGTATTTGCTTATGCCATCAGATTTTTACAAAGCTAGGATGTCAATGGCTATTTGATTCTCCTTCATGAAATATTTATTTGGGGCATCCAAAGATCTCAGAAGCCCAGTTTCCCTTATGTGCAAGCCAGTTGGTTGGATCTGCCACTTCATGATCACATTGTTGTTTAGTCATCTATTTGTTTTCAAATACAGAGAGTACACTGCTCAGTCTTTAGTTTCATCCTTTAGTTCTTTCTAAACCTTTAAGTCTGTTTTCCCAAGTAGAGTTTTTAGGACTGGCAGGCTGCAGGTCAGTGCAGGACCCTTGACAGAAGCCTTGACTGTCCCCAGTCCTTGAGTCTACCCTGACTGGAGCAAGCCTTAAGTAGCCTAGTCTGATCTCAAGGTGATGATGCTTTGAGCAGGAGGTTTAACAGGAGAGGCATCCTGAGGTTCCTTCCCATCTGAATGATGCTTTGAGTCTCGATTTTATATTAAGTTAATGAACAATTTTATATGGAAATTCACAGGTTTGTTCTGGACAACATTAGTGGGAGCTCTCAGAGGAACTTCTGTGCTTACTGCCTGTGACCAGGCTTTTATTGGGTTTGTCATGCTTCAGTTTTCTTACCTGTCAGGAGAGGATCGCTTTACCTGACTCATCTTGATGTTCCAATAGCTATGAATTGGCCAGTTTGACAAGTGCTGTGTAAACACTAAGGAGTTTGTGAATGCCAGGGAAATGGCTTTTCTCTCCTCTTCTATATTTACATCCACTTTTTCTTACACTACGAGTTCATGACACTAAAAAAATTCTAGAGCATTATGACCTAATCAGGTGTCAGAATTAGTGCAAGTACTAAAAGCAACATGTGAGCTGACTTTGAATGACAAGCGGTAGGAGTGGGACTTCGGCATCCTGAGAGGGGCAGCTGTGCTTAGGTTGATACCAGTTTAACACAGAAGTGCTCCCCAGGTTCTTGGGCCTGTGGGGGGAGTTCAAATTTATTGTCTAGGCACGAGTTAACTGAGCCATGGGAAATCTGGAGAGAGTTTACATTTAAAGGAATTACGGCTTTGTAGTTTGGATAGGGATCTCTTGATGGTTGTAGGGAGAACAGAGACTTTGTTTGCCATGTCTCAGCAGGCAGTTTAGATGCAGTTTGAAAGACCTGGGATTCTCAGATGCTGACTTCCACTAAATCTTGAATTTGGTAGGAGGAGGGATCTGAGAGGTAGTAAGAGGAGAGATGTGAGGTAGTGCTGGTAAGGTAGCTGGCTGCAGCTCATTTTTTAGCCACCATTTGCTTGTTCCCTCACATTTTCTGTGAGTGCAATGACTCTGATTAAAATAAGAAAATTACAGTCATGTAAATCAGTGAAAACAGATTGCCTTGTCTCAGTTTCTTAAAGGGTTAGTATTGTTTTGTTAGTTACATGTTAGTTACATTCACGTAGTTTCTCCTCTTAGAAAGCATTTGTCAAACTTGTGAAAATCATGATTTTAAGTCCTGTACATTTTCTTGGGGATTTTGTTTATATTAACGCTATTCTAATACCATTTTAAAAATGAAATATAAAAATAAAAAATATATAATGTTGTGGATACAAGCACATGGCTGTTGTTCTCAAGATTTTTCCTTACTGTTCTTGTGTCTGGGGCAGTCACTGTCTTTTGATATCTAATTTCTTCCTATTGATTTTATCTGTTTAGGTACTAATAATAGTTATTTATTTAAAACTGCATTTGCTTTGCAATTTGGTGGGTGCTGAATTTCCAACAAGTAAGGAGTTTGAAGAGTTTTAGTAAATCCATGAAAGCATTGCTTAGTGGCTGATGTGCACAACTAGTCAGCAAGGCCTTTTGGGTTTTTAGATGTCATTTTCTTACTAGGTGGCAGAAATATCTATTAAAAAGCTAAATGTTTTGTGTAGTAAATATTAATAGCATTAAACTGTTTTGTTCATTATGCTTTCTAAAAAGCAAAGCTTTTCGCTTTTTCTTTTGGTAGAGGCTGTATGACATCTTTGTCAAGTGGGTGTTGCTAATGAGAAATGTGTTATGCCTTTTGTAAAATTGTTGAGTCCTACTTGGATGTACCAGTGCAAATAAATCCTTTTTATGCTTCAGGTATCAGTAGATATATTTTTCTTTTAGTTAGCATCCTAAGACATTAGCCAGTGTTTTACAGCAATTCCTTACACTTAAATGCATTCCTTATGCTTACATTCTTAAACGTCTGTGGATATATTAAAGGAAAAGAAAGAACAAGAAAATGACATAACGCAGAGCATTAGGTTCCATAGCTCAAGTCAAATAGACTTGAATTTTTTTCCAAATTTATTCATGCTGTAAAATCTGATTTCAGTAACATGATAGAAGCAGTGACAAAGTAATTAGCATACTGAGATGCCTGTGAAAGATGAAGTCTCAAATAAAGAATAAAATATTATATTCATTTAGAGTAGTTTTATAATGTAATCAAACCCTGTTTTTTTTCTGTTTCTTAGATGATGAAGCATGCCTGGGACAATTATAGGCAATATGGATGGGGACATAATGAGCTCAAACCAATTGCCCGGAAAGGACATTCCACCAATATATTTGGTAGGCTATATTTTCTGGTTTGTTTGTGATTTTTTTCTTTAATATTTCTGCCCATGTATCTTCTTTGAAAGTCTACTCAAACGTTCTAGCAACCTATGTTTTAATAAAAAAATCTTTTGAAGTGTGAGTGACAGAAATGTATTATTTCAGTAGTATTTCATTGAATTACATTATTAACCTCTCTTTTTGGGAGTTGCATGTTCATTGTTGCAGAGGCTAAGCTGTGTCTATGTGCACTGATGCTTTCTTTGTGTGTGTATATATAAATGAAAGTCCTGAAGCAATGATGGTTATTTTTTGGTTGTATTTTGAGATGTAATGAATATAAATGTGGTGTTGTTTTTTTTTTAATCCCACCTTGTCTTGTCTAGATCTTTGTGTTTAATTCCATGAGAATCATGGAACAGTTTGAGTTGGAGGGAACCTTTTAAAGATGATCTATTCCAACCCCCCTGCTGTGGGCTGGGACACCTTCCATGAAAACAGTTTGCTCAGAGCCTCATCCAGCCTGGTGTTGAACATTGGCAGGGATGGGGCACCCACAGCTTCTCTGGGCAGCCTGTGCCAGTGCCTCACCAATGGTACTGAGCACAGTGCAAGGAGAGAGTGTGAGTGGAAGGAACACTGGAGCAAAAGGCTTCTTCCGTGACAGGAGGGCATTTCTTAGATATCAGGGCAGCATTGTGTAGTATTCTTACATACTTTGTTATCTTGTACATAGGCACTACCTTAAGTTTTGCTAAAGAAAGTATCTTCTGAAGCTTAGTGTGATTTAGTTTTATGTTACGATTAATTGATGGTTTTCCTTTGTTTTTTCCAGCTGATGAAATAGGACTTGACAGGGAAAAATCTTTAAAGTTCACCTATATGATCACGTATTCTTTCCTACTTGCAATTCTGTTGCTTAATTTGCCATGAGTAATTTTAGATTGGCCTTGGTTTGTAACCTAGACTCTGTGAAGTTTGTTTCCTTCATGTGGCTGGAAGACATTTTTATGATATTTGTTTATAGTGTGACAGACGTGATATTTTGAAGCAGTTACGAATTACAATTTCACTGTAGTCTTTTCTTTCCATTCCTCCTCTGCTTACTTCTGAAATGTCTGCTAATGAGTCTGGAGGATTTCTGCCTTTTAACCTTGGAATGATTATTCTTTGGAGTGCTTATTTTTTGAAATTTTGGCACTGCTTTCTGGAAGAAGTTGCAGGCCTTGTCAGTGTTAAAGTTTCTGTTCCTCTTGTTCCAGCTAACTCTAGCAGCCAATGCCCTACATGTTTGTCCTTTTAAAATTCAGATGCTATTTTGTGCCATTTAGTTTTTAGCCAAATCATGTCGTGATTGCTCTATTCAAGGCTATTCCATATGAAAAACTTTTCTGAAACGCATAATCTTCAGCATACATCAAGTCTAAAATAGAATCAACTATTGTTCATTTGGTGGATGGTTGATGGAGGGAATGTGTGTGTGTGGGAATTGGTCTTTGTACCAAGGACTATCTGGGCTCTATTGTTATTCCTAGCTCTTTACCAATCTCTATTACCCCTATTGACACGATTCCCAGCAGTATTTGCCTTTATAGAAGGCTTGCTTAATTTTTTTTGAAACCTCATGCTAGTTTTAATAAAAAGATGCTCGGCAAAATCTGTTTTTATTATTCATCTCAAAGACGATTTGACCTAAACTATTTTCAGCCATTACTGCAATCTTCTGTGCTTCCATTTCCATTCCTAGCACGTCTGTGAGATCCTGCAAGGAGATGGTATCGCTGGTTGAACGGCAGCCCTTTGCATGAATCTTTGGGAAATCAGGTTTGCTGATAACTCCCGAGTGAGGTTAAACACGATTCAATTTAGAAGACAAACAAATCATTAGTCTTCCCTGCTGGACTCCACTTTTGTCTAAAGCAGTGTGTATCTGTATCTATGGCAAGGAGAACACCGGTGTTTCTAACATTGCAAGATCTAGCAGGATTCAGTCTGGGGTCAGAGAAGGGGAGAGGAGGTAGCCTGCTCTGCTCTTAAAACTCTTAGTTTTGAGTAATTAAAAATATAAGGAAGGCTAAACTTAAAGCAAGATGCTCTTTGCCTCACTGAAGCATGCCAGCAAGAATGTTGATGGGTTTCCTCAATTATTAGTTTGACTTTTATGACAAAACATGCTAGGTTTGCTTTAGTTGGCCTGCAGCAAGAAAGTCTTGCCAGTCTTTTTTGAGATGTCTGACTGTAAAGGAGAGCCTGCTAAAAATACTGTCTTGCAAAGTATAGAGTTGGGCAGTAGTTGTAATCTTGAATAGTATCTCTTCAACAGCTGGGTCACAGCATTAGTAGTATGGTACTGCTTTGGGAAAGTATGAATGGGAGTGGGAGAGCTTTTAAAGATATTTACATTTAGATGATATATGAAACAAACCTTAATAGGTTCTCTGTTGGTGAAATGGGGTGATAACTGCTTTTGAAAAGGCTGGCATTTATTCCTACCCTGTAAAATGAATTATAAAAGTCAAGGAGAAAGTGCAGCGGAGAGGTGTAAATTTTCTTTCCAGTTTAAATTTTTATTTGCAGCTCTGCTGAAGGTTGTTGCAGCTAAGCTTAAAAAAAAAAAAAAAAAAAAAAAAAAAAGTTGACCTTTTTTGTTGTTAAATTGATGAAAAAATTTGATGGCAGCCGCTGGGCATTGTTGCAGAGGGGGTTTGTGTGGGACCTCAGTCAAGTTCTTCTTAAAACACAAAGGGTGAAGAGAAAAAGCTGATGGAAAATGATGCATGTCAGATAATGAGCAAGCACAACAAAAAACCACTGAGTGTGCTTCAGGAGGGTTTCTGAGTTTAGCACAAACCGGAGTAGTTGATGGTGTTGTCAGATTCTCTTCCTGTAATGAAATCTGACTGGATTTGCTTTTGAGGATGAGATTAACCACCTGAAACAGGTTGTTTGAAGATGATTTGTCTCTGCACTCGTTTGATGACCTGTAAGAGAACATCTCCTGAAAACACAATTAAATTTATTCAGTTCAGATATGCTTCAGAGTTTTAAACTGTATGTGTTTGTGGTGTATCATTTACTCCAGTATAATATGAACTAATTACCATAGCATAAGCTGTAAGGATACTTTACTCTGAGTTAAATTGAGTACTTAGTACTAGTTAGTTTGCATCTCTGTTTTTCAAAGATGCAATCTCTGTTTTTTCAAAATATCTTCCATCTCTGTTTTTCTAAAATATGTTTATTTGAGAAGGAAAATTATAAAGAAAATAAACAATGCTTGGGCAATTTGGAACACTGCCCTCTGCAAAACTAGAAATCGCGGGCTGTCATTTAACCTGATGCTTTCTGAAATTAAGTGTTCTGACATGTGTGGTGTGTTTTAATTTTTTGTTTTGGGATTGTTTTTTAGTTTGTTTTGCTAATTTTAATTATCTAAAATGTAAAGTGAAGAAGATGTGCAGTTTGTCAAGTACGTGATAAAGTACTGATACAACTCCTGCAAAATTGAAAACTTCCCATATTACTAGCACTGCATTTCTAAACCTTGCTTTTGGATGTATTGTGTCTAGAGATGAGCTGCTTTATATGAAGATGATCTGGTAATATACATAATCCATAAACAATTATATGTCTACATGTGTTTTGAGTGGTGTGGAAAGATCTTAATAGTGATACAAAGTTTAAAAGTTGTTGACTCTTGCATACAGACATACCCATTCTCATGCACAAAGATTTAATAAAGTCATTGTTTTGCATTTTGTCACACTAGAGCTGTCTCATGCATGGGTGGTTCTGTCATACCTCTCCTGTTCTCTCATGTCATGTGCCACGTAAACAGTCAATTTAACCTGAGCTGCCTGCCAGCTCTCTGGTGGTGTCCTGTCTTCTAGGGAGGGAGAATTGTCAGTGAAGCCACATTGTGGTTGTATCTGTGGTACCTGGTAGAGCTCCAAGGCTGCTATGCAGTGCCTTATCTCTTCTTTAAAACTTGACCAAGTAAGTCTGTCCTGTCTTTTATGAGGAATTTTTGTCTGGCATTTTAAGTGTCATTGGTGAACAGGATATGTCCAAAGGAATAACTCAGGGATTCAGGTGGGGCAGCTTGTGTGCTGAATATTCTCTAATATACCAGTGGACTGCTTGGTTTGTACCACATCGTTGGTTGTGTCCTGTTGGCTGGCTTGCACACAGCCAGCCTCAGCCTTTTGCTGCCAGTGCCACTGATGGACCCTCGTGACATGGGACAAAGTTGCTGAGGTGACTGCCCAGTGCTGCAGCAGTGTGGGAAGCTCCTGCAGCAGCTCCTGGTGTTGCTAAGCAATGGAGATCTGACAGTGCATTTCTCCCTGTGATGGGGAGAAGGAGCAGCAAAACTCCCAAAGAAAATGCATCTGTCAGACTGCAAGGATGGGAGGCTGTGGCAGGAAGGAGCTGAGTCAGCCACAGGAGCCCTGCTTTTCCAATACCTTTGACAAGTACAGTATAGCTTGAGAGAGCAATGAGATTTCTTTGTCCACTTCATGGTTCCTGAAGTGAGAGGTCGAATGTTTCTTGTAAGCACTACAAGAAAACACTGTAACAGATTTTTTATTATTACTTACCCTTGGAAATACTCGTTATTTTATAAGACATTTTTGTTATCTGTCCTTGTAGCAGTTATTGGGCTGCCTGAGCTGTTCTGACACTATCATCTGCTGTCACCTGATTAGTTGTAATTTACTTTTGAAATTCACATTAATTGAGTGTCAAGGGTGTCTGATTTAGTAAACCTTTTGTATTTTCTGGTTTGGTTGGTTGGTTGGTTTTCAGTTGGCAAAATACTTGTTTGTAAACAGTATGGAGACACTTTTACTGGGAAGAAAATAGATTATACACTTTAAAGACTGTGGAATGACCTTTTGAAGATATGACGGGAAACTTCTGGTATCTTCTTACTAAATCCTAATGAAAAGACAGATGGAAAACACAGCTTCTGCTCAACATCATTTTTCTGTGCATGTGTTCAGCCTCTGAATCCATGTAGAGGATAAATGAGCACAAAAAGGGAATATGAGGTATATATGTAAAGAAAAATGTTCTTGACTATATGTTATCTTGATAAAAAACACCCTCCTTAGTGAGCAGTAGTTCTTATCTTTTAACTGTACATGCACAAGTAATCTACTCATTATTGCCTTTTTCTGTGGCAAATGGAAGGGGAAAGAAAATCCATTCATGCTAACTAGGGAAGAGAGGTAATTTCACAATGCAAATTTCAGCCTAATCTCTGTATTTCAGGTTCAAGTCAATTTTAAAATAAATGGAAATGCCCTTAAGACAGGCCTAGGCATCTGTGTCCTCTGCTAACTCAGTAATGAGTGACTACAGCGAGATAATGTTGAATATTATATGTACATTGAATGTGTATTTTTTTGACCAGTAACACAAATTTTGGAAAGATAAAATTTTGAGTTAGAGCACAACTCTTGAGTTGCTGGCTTTATTTAAAACTAGAACAGTGTTCTAATATCACAAGAAAAGTTCCTTCAGGTCAAATGACAGAACAAACATGATTGTTACTCAGTCTTCCAAATTTGCTCACAGCAGGTAGCTAGGGAAGACATGTAAGAAAAGCTCATAGTGAGCTTGTCTCAGAGTACTCCACAGCCTTACAGAAGTTTGTGTAGTGTTATTGCTTCTGTGGTCAGAGGCAGCAAGTTTTATTTAATCACTTCTAGTTTATTTTTCCTTGATTTTGTCCAAGCTGCGTTGGAGTCTGGGCAACCTTAAGAGCAACATAACCCATTACGAGTGGTTCCATAGTTTGATTTGATATGGTGTAGAAAACTTTTTACTTTTGAAGTCTGCTTACTGTCCTGGATTACTAGTTTTGATGTTGAAAAAAAAATCTATTATTCATCTCTTGCTCTCCACTCATGAGTTTGTGGAACTGCATATGCCCTCAGTAGTGTCCCGTTCTGTATGGAGGGTCTTGCCCTGTAAACTCATTTCTTTTACTTACATTTTTTCATACCTGATATATTGTTATCTTCTTTCTTTGTATATTTTCAAGGTGGTGGTTTTGGGGTCTTTTTTGGTCTTTGAGAGGAAGACTAAAACCTTGTTCCATTTCCTGTTTTGTTTCTATTCCTTTTCTAATTACTGTATTCTGTCTTTTAGGCTCCTTGTTGGGTCTACAAACACAGTACAGGGTAGCTTTTCTGCAGTAGCATTCCTTTTGGAAATCTTCATCCACTGTATCCAATGATATATTTTATAAATCTAATGTTATAAATATTTTCAGTTATTTCATAGTTAAGCTTTTGCCTGAGCAATCATCTCAATAGGATCCCACTGGTGATTTTAGGTCACACTGATGGTTGTTTACACTTATCCCATTTCCTATCTTTTGAACCATTATTCATCTGGATAAGAATTCTCTTCTACTCTGTCGCAGGTCAATTTTCACAAGAGCTTTTGTTAAGAGGTGGTCTCAAATTCCTTTTGTGTATGTTCTCTGTCCATATGCAAGTTCACTTCTTAAAAAGACCTTAACATTGATGACTTCCCTCTGCAAAATTTCTGACTTTTCCTTTGTTTATTGCATTTAAAGCTGTTGTCTTAATGATGCTGCCAATTGGGCAAATAGTGATTTGTTAACACTGTTTTGCTTCACTGCAGTGCATATCATGCTTATTCAGAATATAGTTGTTCTCTGAAACTTGCAAATTTGTGCAGACAGGGTACAATCTGTCTGTGTGTTCCTTCTTAAGTGTTTTGCAGTACTGGTGCTGTAGATAAAACAACTGCTTAGCTAAGAATGTGTTTTGAATGTCACTGATATTTCATCAGACTGTCACAAGTGTGCCTATGCATATCAGGAAACTTCACCATGAGCAGCTGTTGTCTTGTTCTTTTTGATAATACAATATTCCTACTGAATTCTTCTCACAGTTTGTATTAGTTCATGTACAGCACATTTAGGGCAGTTTTACTCAGTGACTTTTTTAACTGTCTGAAGCAATTATCTTAAATCCTGTTCAGGAAATTGAAAATTTTGCTTTAACCAGAAAATCCCACAAAACGAACAAAAGATGCACAAATGCAAAGTGGAATTGATAAACACACCCCATTTCTGTAACCTGCCTTGCAGGATAGTGAGGTAAACATCTGCATGAAATGGTGATGAAAAAATTAGGTCATGCTACAGTTCAGGGCTGAGGCTCAGACTGAGAATTTTGATTCTTTCAATAGCATTCTCTCGTGTTCTTCTCATATAAACCAGATGGTTCGCTCTGAGGGGAAAAAAATGTTTCCTGCTGGAAGTCTTTGGACTCAACATTTATTTTAATTTGTGATTTATGTAGGTTGTGGGAATGCTATTCATGAATTTAAATTTTTTTCCTATCCTTTGGAATCGAGAGCAGAGGGTATAATAAGGAAATTAAGTTAAGGCTATGCAGTCTTGTTTTGGATTGTGTTAAAATATGAACAGGCATGACAGCTGAGTAAGAATTAGCATTCTGAGCTCTAAAACTAAATCTGCTGAGGACAACTCCATGGGCATGTGTACAGCAAGGGGGTCAGCTGTGGGTACGCTTTGCTGTCATCTGAAGTCAGCAGATGCACGAGGCAGCTGCAATTCAGGAATATTCAACCACATGAGTGGAGCACTGTGCTTCTGCCTCATACACTGATCTGTTCACTCAAGTTTTGTGCCCTTCTGGTGAAGTTCTATGGCTGTCCCACTGAAAATCCACTCCTCTTATGCTGTCCCAAGGAAAATTTGGAATGTGGTTTGGACCAAAATGTGCGTAAGTGGCCCAAATATAAAGATAGAAAAGCTTGAGTGCCATGATGGCTCTTAAGTGGGTTTTTTTAAATGTGCTTTTCCTACTGCCTAGCTGACAAAGTAATTTAGCTTACAATTATCTGTGTGAGATTGTATCTTGTCTTGAAAGATCTGTACTTAGCTTGCTTCATACATGAGGTCACACAACTATACTCAAGTCCAGATAACATCTTGTTCTGTTATTTACTCTCAAATATTAACTTTGCTTTGCTTTCTGCTGTGTTTAACTGATTGTTGCCAGTGTTTAGGTTCTTCATACTTCCAGGGCATCATTCACAGATACTTTTGCCTTCAGTCTTCCACTTCCTAATTTCTTAAAATTGACTTACTTCAGATCTGTATTTTTGGTTAGTTTTGATTGACTGCTTTGTGTGTGCAG
The DNA here is from genome assembly GCF_021018805.1 of Prinia subflava. NCBI lineage: Eukaryota > Metazoa > Chordata > Aves > Passeriformes > Cisticolidae > Prinia > Prinia subflava. The sequence goes on from NC_086249.1 coordinate 19,463,582, forward strand.
CAGATTTGCCATCACCATTCACTTTTCACACATTGTTCTTGCTTTCTTTCTCATACACTTCAATGGCCTTCTTTGTACTCAATGCCAGCTTCTCTCTCTCCTTGCTTTCCTATTCTGAAATTCATCTTAACCTTCCTCTCCTGACATTGTGGCTTTTCAGTTACCATCAGCTCTTAAACTTCCACTAACTCAGATCTTTATTATCTTTATTATGGTCTGCAGATAGTCCTCCTCCTGTGTACAGTAATTCAGTTTGGTCTTTGTGCTTAAAAGAACAAAAAATACGGAGGAAATTGGATAGAAATGTAGAATATTGAAATAGTTTGAGGATACTCAGGCTTTGTACTAGAGGGACTGTATTCAGCTCTTGCTTGCATGAATTTTGAATTTATTTGAAGGGCCATGCAAGATTTAGATTGGGAGCAAAGTAAAACAATCAAGAAGAGCAGTCAAGAGGAAGGTTTACTGCAGTATAGATTCTTAGAGAAAGTTCTAAAATTTGAGTCTTAAAAGCATAGGTATTTAAGCAGCAGTTTCTCTATTATTAACAAATACCAGCAGTCCAGTTTTTAATAGGTTCAAAGTCTAGCATACAATTCAGTGTTCTACTCCCATTACTTCCACAGTTATGAAATTAAGGAAAGCATTACAATTGATCATCTAATGTTATTTATATGCTAAAGTACTCTATTGTCTGGTACAAAACATTAAGACCTCCTTTTCATCTTGTCTATTATCAGCAATTTAACAGAACTAAGCAATCAACATGCTTAGTTTTCTCTTCTGCTTTTTTAATTAGTCTAAAATGTTAAACGCAATTGGTTTCTTCATGGATACTTACAGGCTTATTCATTGCATTTTATGACTGAGCTGAAATCATACACTGCAGTTTTGTATGAAATGTATAGTTTCATTGACTAATTTTGAAGCACTTGTTTTCTCAGTGAAATTAAACTCTCTTGTTCAAAAGTTTAATTAATTTTCTTAAATGTTATCTTGTTCCTCATGAGTCATTAAGATATTTTGCAAGTGGTATGCTTCAGTAGTGGCAGCTTTATTGCCAGACCCTCATTAGAGATACAGAAAACTGTTGATAATTGTTTGCTTTTAATTTTAATATTACATATTTTCATACCATGTCTCTAATTGTCTGTCACATTAAGAAATCCTGTTGCTACAGTCTGAAAACTTGAATTATTTAAATCTTTTGGAGTAGAAATTGATATATTTTCTAATACATAGTGCAGTCTTGCCCAGTATGTTTTTTTCAGCCATTATGAATCTGAGCAGACAGGAATATCAATAGCAAGAATATTTATTTTCTTTAAGATTGTAATAACTTTGTATTTAATGTCAGACTGAGTTTATCAAGGAAGCATTTTCAGTCAGTTGCTAGGAATTATAACAACTGCTTATGTGAAAAATAGCTAAACTTTTAGCTTCAGAGTGTGAGAGAGTATATATTCCTCCTTGGGGAGGCTTTACATCATCTCTTTTGTTTCTGGAATTACTGTGGTAGAAAAGGGAGGATCTGCTCTATGCTTGCGTACACCCCAATGGTTGGGTTGCTCTGTCAGTAGTGCGGGACCAGTCTGAAGCTGAAGTTGCCTGCTTTAGTGGAAATTTATCTTAGAAATTACGATAAATTATTCCTTGAGGCTTTGGTCCTCTTACATTCCTTTTGCAAGCTGATCCTGCCTCCATCCCCAAGTAGCTACACTAGTAATCAAGCATATTCTGCACCAGTAGGAGTACGTTCAGCTTCCACTATGGATGTCTGTCCAGGGCTCTGCAAAAAAAAAAAGAGAATTGGATATGAGACAGGCTGAGACCAATACTGTTTCTGGCACTATTTCTGTTTTTATCTTATGGTTCTGTCAATCAGTGTGATCATCCCATTGGCCATGGGAAGCTGTTGTGAGAATGAAAGCTATTGCATCTAGATCTCTAGTCTTTGCACATAACTAACTATGGGTTCCAGCTGTTTATTGCTTAAGAAGATAAGTCTCCTTTCTGGAGTATAGAATAACCTCTTTTGATTGCAGGAATGTCTTAACACAGAGATACTTGCTATTTGTGTGATGTAGCGACAGTTGTCTTGAGTAATAGCCCAAATGCTTTTACTGTATCCAACAAATTGTCCTTACTCAATCTTGCCAATTCCCTTAGCTTTCTTCAAAATGTAGGTGCTGCTGATGTCTGCAGGCTGTCCTTGCAAAGGAGAATAAGAGTCTTTATTAGATTCCTGTGTGATTTTGTCACTGGTTTAGGAAATATGAAAGCCCTGTCTTGATTGTAAATGGACTGATGAGCATCCTGCTTTTGGACATGTCATCTACGGTCTTTTCTGATGGAAAATTAAATGCTTCCTTCTCAGTCCATGCTTGAGGTAGAAGAGCAGGAATGGTTACATGCACCTATAAGGCCCATTTATATGACATCCTTGGAAGCAGAGTGGCCTCAGTAGTTTTCCACTTAGGCTGGTTTCCTTGACTTCATAGCAGCAGTGTACATTTTGGTAATGAGAGATCCATTTGAGCAGGCTGGACTTTCTTCAGGTTTGTTACTCCTTTAGCAAGTCTCTGGGTAAATGCCAAGCCTGTTGTAAGACACTCACACACTTGGGGGACAGAGGTGTTGGAGCACAGGTAGAGGGAGAAAGGGTAAGGAAATTCTCCTACCTTTTGCCTTCCCCTGACTTATTCACTGTGGAGGTACAGGGAGGTGGGAAAGAAAGTCTTGACGCTGTGCAAGCACTGCTCAGCAATAGTCAAAATTCTGATGTGTTTCCGGCACTGGTTTAGTCACACATCCAAACCCCACAGCATCCTACAAGCTGCTGTGAGGCAAATTAACTCACTCCCATGCAGACTCAGTATCGCTGCTCAACCCCCCACTTGGGCCAATGAAAGCCCCTATGGAAGTGTTTTTCAGGAGAGGTAATGAAATTTGTGTGTGGTGTGTACATGTTGAAGTAAGGAGGAGGTACAGGTGAGATGTTCAATAATCAGAGTTTCTGTGAAGCACCTGTTTGATGATTACCTTTCAGTTTAGTTCATGACTTCAGTTTGCTGGTGCAGAGTTTTGTCATCTTGTTCCTTATTTAACTTGTCTATGTCTCTTATCTTTAGTCTTTTCTGTTCATAATTGGTCTATGCATAGTTGATCTATTCATATATTTTTCTCTAGTACCTCACTGCTTATAGTTTCTTCTGCTTCCACATAATAAATACACTAAGCAACCCTGAGCTGATATCAGATGTTCTAAATCTCTACACTTTTTCTTACAGTATAACGAAAATGGGCTATTTATTTGCTTCATATTCCTTTTGTTGTGGAACACTTGACAATGATCTGTCTCACTTGTACTTTGATAGTCTCTTGTGAGACTTTCAAATGGTTCTAATAAGCCAGTTCTTCATCTAGTACTTTGGCATACCGAAAGAATTCTAGATAAGAAGACCATTTTTCTTTTAGAGGCCCTGATATTTACACTTAGTCATATGATTTGCTAGAAATTTCAAACTGTAGATTTACATGATATCAAGTGAAACAATTACTTGGCATATCTCGGGAAACTGAAGTCTACCTAACTAAAAACTGAATTACCATTTTGCAGTCCTTTGGAAATAATACTCTTGCTTAATGAGAGTGTGCATGATTTGCTCAGTAGTTCAGCCATTTCACTGCTAAATTCTTTCCATTAGTTCATGATGGATGTTCTGTTTTATTTAGAAGAATGAGCATTGCATTCATTAGGCAAACTTCATTAAATTTGGAGTTCAATCAACTAGAACTATAATTATACGGAGAGGAAACTTCCTAATCTGACGTTTGTAAAACCGAGTCTTTTTGGAATTGGTTATTATCTTATGCGACATGACTAGTTGAGCCTTTGTATTGAACAGAGGCAGACCCTGGGAGGAGTGCCTTCAGCTAGCAGAAGTGTTACTTTCTGTTATAGTTTAATTTTTTAATAGCCTTTTTCACCACAATGAGACATCTGCTCCCTCTATGTGTGGAACAATAATAGACTGCTTGAGGTGGTAGTAAGAAGTGTATACTTGAAACTGTTATCTCATTATTTAGGGTTACTTTATGGCACTTCAAATGATACCTTCTGCAGTTTAATTCCAGGAAGGTTATCTCCTTGTCCTTTAAGGCAAAATTTATGGATCTTGGCATGGCTGTGAAAGGGAAAAAAAAGAACATTCTCTATTAGGAATGGAAAATTATTTCACTTTGTGACTTTAGATGAATGGTTTCTATCAGCATCAGTAGGGGGAAGTATTACTGTCTATCCATTTCAGCTTTACCTATAGCAGCACACGTGACCCTAATGCAGGCTAGTGATTGGAACACTTGCTGTTTCTTCTTCTTTCAGTCGATGCCTTGCTGGTAGTGCAGTACATTTTAAGATGAAGACAGCTATTACAGTGTCAGTGCTCGTTTTGGGCAAGCTATAGATACAGAAGAATCAGTGGAGGCTCTTACTTAGGAACAAATCAAGAATGCCATCCTTTCTACATAGTCCTTGAAGAAAGAAGCTGAGAGCAGTTAATTAATTTTACTCTCTGACCAAACATAATGTAGCCCACAAATGGTTTTAAGTTAATCTTGCAGTATGGAGCAGCCAAGGTGTTACATGTGTGTTGTCCTCGGTGTTGCATTATGTTCAGTTCTGCCCTGTACTCTTGTAGGCACAAGACTTCTGAGTGTGAATTCTGCATTTTGGACTTTTCCACCTCAATGCTCACGATGAGGGAATTAGTTTGCTTCCTGCTGCCTGATTGACACTAAAGGAAGAAGACTGGGCAGACAATTTTTGACTTGTTGTCTCTTGACCTTTTGGAAATGTGTTCAGCCAAAAGGATTTGAAAATGCAAAGATTGTTCCTCTGAGTCTTCCTAAAGGAAGAAGTGCTCGTCTAGAAAAAAGAAAAATAACTCAAATTTAATTGAAATAGCCTGCTTCTATGAAAAAAGAAAAAATAATAATTTATTATAGGTGGAGATGTATATGCTATCTTTAGGAGATTGGGCTAAAAAATAGTTGGGCTCTCACATGGAGTCAGGAAGCTATAACCATGATCTGTGACTGATCTGTGCCTCAGAAACAGGTGCTCATCACTGCTTAGGGAAGAGGCACATGAGAGAAGGGGCTTTTCTCAGTAGTGTTTTGTTGGGCATTCATGGTTCTAGGAAAGATAAACATAAAATGTGAAAGAAAGGAGTGTAAAGGCAGCCGGAGGGAGGGCTTGAATAAAGTATTAGGGTACAGCCCAGACAAAAATCTTGGAGTGTGAGCCTGTGCCTTTAATTGACTCTTAGGGACAAGAAGTGCTGAACAAGCCATTTTTATTGGGCTGCATTTGTTTCTGTGGCTGCAAACAACACCAAAGGATCTGATGTGAAACGGGTTGTAGGCAATCCCTTTTGGGGAGCACTGGTTTAGGTGAGATCTCTGTGTATGGGGTTGAGGGGTCACCTTTAACACAGTGGTAGTGAAAGCAAATTTCTTGTCTGTATTTAGTGAAGTCATATTGTTCAACCATTATGGGATGCACTGGGGAAACTGAACACTATTGATCAGCTCTGGAGAGAGCTCTGTTGTGCTCTCTCTGAATTCATGTATTGGATTTGTGAGATGGCAAGAGTTATGTGCTTTTTCAGTTCCATGGCCCTTCTTTCGTGTGTCTGTACAGAGAGAACTCCATGGAAAAGGTTGTTTAAATTTGTGCTTTTGAAGATATGTTCTTGAGGTCTGGCAAGTAGATGTTCTTACCCCTGACATACTGCTCTCCCATACTACTGGAATGTATTCTGAGATCTAGAAAACTGTGGAAGATTGTACCGTGGTGTCTGAAGTTCTTTGGAGTAGATGTGGGGGGGTAGGGTGGCAGACAATGACACACCAGTCCATTTCTGTGCAGTGTGTTCTCTGCATCCCATGCCTGTTGAAGAATACAAGAGCTTACTGATGTGATTACCATTGTGTCTGAGTTGGAAAGCGTTTACTTCTTGAAACTATTGCAAGAGGAACTTCCAGGATTTCCCAAGACTTACGTATCCCTATTAATTCAAACACTTTGTGTATTTGAAAATTTTATCAATGTGATTTGAGTAAAGGAACAGAAATTACTTTGGGTATGTTATGGAAGCAGTATAACACATTCCAACTTTATATTAAAAAATACTTTGTCAGCTGGTACTGAAGGTAGTCCTTGTGTCATGGTCTTATTTGCATATTTTTGAAGTGATAAATTAGATAACTGTCACTTTATGCTTTTGAGAAGGTGCTAAGTTAAGTGCAGTGCTGTGGCTCTGATCAAGTAACCTCCACTTCAGCACAAGTAGAGGAATTTGTCATTTGGCTGAAGGCGTTACACCTTACAGTACTTAAGCACCACAGTGAATTCAGTTCCTGAGAGTTATAGGTATGGCTGGTGCACAATTTGTCAAAGGATTTGTCTTTTAATTAATTTTGCAAAAGGTAGAGTGTCCCAATCTGTACTTGAATTTTCTTAACAAACACCAACAACTTTAGACTTTCCAAATCTAATTGAAATTAATTAAAACTGATGAATGGCTATTCTTCAAAAATTAGTTGATGGCTACTTTGTCATGGATACTGTTGCGTTTAATTTTTATTATCTGGGGAAAGAAGTGCCTGAAAATGGAGTTAAGCTTACATGTCAGTCATTTCAGTGGGTGAAAGAAACACAGTGGAGGTGATGGCTTCATTCAGTTACTGTTACATTTGAGGGGGAAAAATGTAGCTCTAACCATGTGAAAGTCAGAAATGGATGAATAAAAACTACCAAGCAGGAACGCTGTGCTGTAGAGATTCCCATTATGGGTGGAAAGCACATTAAAAGAACCCTAAAATTGTCTTGTTAGGACACTAGCATCATTAAATTGCTAATCAGAGTTGTTGCACTGGTTGATAGATTACAGGTATGAACAGTGAAATTTGGCTACTTTGTTGGTGCACAGGACGTTTTGTACACTCCATGAAAACAGATAACCCAGGATAATTTTTGCTGTCCTCTGGAAACCGAGATCTGTTGCTACTGAGGCAGCTTGGGTTGGGATGGCCTAGGGAGACCAGGGCTATCATGGGCCATGGCTCACCACCTAGTCATCCCTTGCACAGGCCGATGAGTCACTCATCAATCAGCTCGAAATTGCTGCTGTTTCAAGTGAATGGCATTTTAGCTTAAAGCACCATTGATTTTTATTTGGCTTTCAGTGCTCCACTTGAAGTGGTGACAGTTGAGAAATCCATTAGCGGCTCATGGCTGGATCCCTGCAGGCTGAGGGGAACGTCCTGGGACTGCGGCTTTGGCAGTCACGCCAGGCCAGCGCTTCCCTGCTCATCAGTCCGTGCTTTCAATCATTAGGTAGCATCCATAATTGCAAAACTTTGAAGATTTCAGAAGTAAATGTTGGGAAATGCTAGGCATTACTGCAAGAACTGATTGCTTTACCTTGCACATCTTGCACATGTCCTTTTAATTTTTTTTTTCTTTCTTTTTTCCCCCTAATGCTTCTGTCCTAGAATTCCTAGTGGCTTTTTGAAGCTGAATATCTTTCTGTACTTTGGGTGATGGTTTTTTTTTTTTTTTTTTTTTTTTTTTTTTTTTTTTTTTTTTTTTTGTGTCAAAGTACAGTTGCTGAAGTTCAAGTTAGGAAAGCAGATGAGAAGGGCTCTTTTTTCTGTCTTTAGTGTTCTTTTTTCCCCAGAAGCCAAACTGTGTCAGAGGACTGATACTTAGAAAGAGAAGTGGGAATCTTCTTATGTATCTGATAATTCCTTGCTCTATTTGATTATTCTTTGTGCTGACACCTTTTTAGTAACTTTGCTTTGCTCCTGCTTGGGTTATTTTCTCATGTTTGTGATGTTAAAAAAAGTAGTGAAATAGTCACTTGTAATAGAAACCCTTCTTTTTTGCATGTAGGAAACTCACAAATGGGTGCTACCATAGTAGATGCATTGGATACTCTTTATATCATGGGCCTTCACGATGAATTCAGAGAAGGACAAGAATGGATTGACAAAAATCTTGATTTCAGTGTGGTGAGTAGAGCCTGCCCTAGTATTTCTCTAGTCCTTTTCATGATGTTCATCTTGGGGGGAGACAGAAGAGGTCTTTCAGATGAAGCTTAATAACACTTACAGATCAAAGCGTCAGATGTAAACTTAAGTGACATTCTCTGTGTATCAAACTTTGTTTTAGGGAAAAAAAATATATTCTGACCCTTTCACACTTAAGATTGTAAGTTAAGACACACCTATTTATTGTATTTTCAAAGTGCAAATCATAATTGGATAATGGAAGTAAGGGGAAGTGTTTTGTGAGAAACAACCAGGCCTTAGAAATGAAGACAGACAGATGAGACTTTACTGGCTGATAGTGGTTGCAAATAACTGAGCTATGAAAGAAAATTTTCCCTCAAACTACAGTGTATAAATTACTTAAGACTACAATCTTGTCTCTTCTTCCATTTCTTAAGAGTTTTAACATAAAATATGCCACTTGAGTTTTCCTGCAGGCTCTTAATCCATCACAAGAATTTCCCAGTTGGTCATACAGCATCTGACATTCTTGAGAGTTTGGAAGCATTAAATGGAAGAAATGGCTCTATTTTAGTCTTATTGATTAGTGTTCTTAGTACTAATTTTGGGACTGTCACAGATTCTGTGATGGAATTTGTATTTCAATCCTTGGATTTGCCCTATGGTTCCAAAAATAATTTTTCATTCAGTAAATGCACATAATGAAATATAGTTGTACTCAGGATTCAGCAAATGCTTTCTGTTGTTTCTATATTTTAGCCTACTTTTCAAAAATTATTTGTTTGGGCTTTTTCCTTTTGATTTATACCTTGACTGTCTGGCAAACATCAAAGAAATTTTACTCTGCTTTTTCAGTTAGTGCCAGATAATTATTCAGTCTAAAACTGAAGATCCTAAATATATCAGAGACAGTGCAGACATAATGATACCATTATGAGGATGAACTAAATTGCTTCCATAACTTTTGTCTGATCTAAGGCAATTTCAATATAAATTTGCAATATTAATCTAGGATTTGGATGGAAGAAATTTACATGACCCTCTGGGGTTCAATTACATCTTCCTATGTATCAAAAACCATTTCTGAAGGTTAATGAGTTATCTTGTGTATACAACAAACTTGAGTAATTTCCTTATATGGTTTGGAGCTTATAAATAAATACATAAATTTGATCCTCTTGGATTCTTCTACTGGGAAATGGAAATCATTGGTTTCAATTTACACTGTCCCACTGCATGTGTGATTCATGACTTTAATAGGTATTAAGTGGAATCATGCTGCGTTGGTGTTATTTTTCTTGTATCACCTCTGTGTGAAAAGAGAAAGCCTTTTACTAAAAACATCTGGGAATATTTCAAACTTCTAACTTTTAATCAGTGCTGTTCGAAGAAATCTTTATTCACATAATCTTTCTGAAATATGTAATATGTGAAAAATTCATTTAGTTTTGATCCAAGCACTGCAGGTGCCATTGAAATAGCATGAAAGGAAAGATGTACCTGTAAATGTCATTTCAGCTGTGTGCAGATTGGTGAGTCAGCTGGTTCAGTGCATCTTGTAGTGACTTTTCTGGATAAAAGGAAAAGTTCTTGCCTATCTCAAAAATCTCTTAATAAAACCATACTTCTGTGTCTAATAGGTTGAAGAGGGGTTTATGTGGGAGACAGATGGAGTGTATGTGGAAAATTAAGTGAATGGGGCACAGAGGGAACCAGTTGTTAAAACTGTCTGGTTCCTCTTAAATTTTTTTGGGTTAAATGAGTCAAAAGATATTGTTGAATTTAACCTAAGGATAATAATGTGGAAGAAGGCAATAAAATGGTTTGTTCTCCTGAGTTTCTCAGTGGTCCTGCAGTACTACTTGTCATAAAATAAAGGCTATTCTGAGACAAAGATTATGTTAAAATAGAGCTCCGAATCTGAGCTTAGTAATTCAGGTTAAAAAAGTGCATTATGGGAATTCTCTAATTATTATTTTTCTTTATCTTTTAAACCTAGAAGGTTTGGTGTTATGCTGAAGCATAAGAGAGAAGATGCTGAATTACAAAAATGTGCAGTCCTTGCCTTCTTTCCCACCAGCTCCAAATAACTGTAATTGCACTTTGTGGTGATAAAATGGTTAGAGGGCAGGAGAAAAACTAATTTGATTTTAATAGAATCTGTTGAAGCTGTAACTAGAATTGTCACTTGGTGTCACAAAGATGTGCACGAGAATTTCAGTTTGGAGCTAGAGACTGCAATAGTACAGACCCTTGCATGTGGATTGCCTTAGGATATGTACTTTCTTCTGCCTTGACTTTTTTTTTTTTTCTTTCTTGATTAAGGAGTTTGATAATTATTTATTAATACATTCTTTCTGTTCTAGAATTCTGAAGTTTCTGTTTTTGAGGTCAATATCCGCTTCATTGGTGGTCTCCTAGCAGCATACTACCTTTCTGGACAAGAGGTAAGGAGATTACAAAGTGTCTGAAATTCAATGTATTCTAGCAAATGTGGCATATGGATACTGTTATAGAATCCTGATTTCTCAGAAGCTTGCAAACTGATTTCACATCAGTCAGTTGTCCAAAATAACCAAATTCTTAGAGTATGGAATCTTTAAAGTTTCTTTCTGAGTAGGTCTTGTGCCATGTAGGACTCTTGGTTATAGTTTTGAAATGTTTTTTTTATCAAGATGTTTTCAGAGGATATCCACTCAAATAAGCATCAGCTTGAAATATCAAGTGAAATGTCATCCTTCTCATGCCAACAATAACTAGTTTTGATATTCTGTAACTCCATGAAGGTAGAAATAATAGCTTTGTCACTTGTCCTGCAAGGCTGTAGGTTTGCTTCATCAAAGGGCTACGCAATCTTCTTACCATTTTCTTGGTGACAAACTGAGAAGTAGCAAGCCAATTTTATACAACTTCTGAAACTTCTGTTAAAAAAGGTGCAGAGACGTGCTTAGACTGACAGGATGCACATCCCCAAAGACTTGCAGCAATGGACTTCCTTAGTCCAGCAGTCACGGTGCTGTGACTGCTTACTTCACATACTTTAACAAGACTAGAGCTTGACCCCCCAGCTCTTCCCAGGTCTTAGGAGATACCTGTCTTTAACCTATTGCCTGTGTCTTTGGTTCTTTAGTTTTGTCCTCTATTTTTCATGACACTTCTATAGTCCACTACCAGACATATTTCATGGCTTAAGGCTTTCAGGTGTTCTTAGGTATCTTCTTCCTTTTAGGGAAGCACCACATATGTATCAACAAGTTCTCAGGGATTTTACGACTGCTGCTCTAAAAGTAACCAAAGAGAAAACTCATAATTTGTTGTCTATTTAAGTCTTTGGCATAATCCTGGGGTCTGTGAATTTTCTGAGTGTCGTCTCATAGGAGGAAGAGCTCAGTGGCAGAGCAAAAAGCCTGTGTACATCTTGAAAGAAGTGGGTGGTTTATTTTTCATCCAGTGCTCCTTCTTCACCTTCTTCAAACTGGAACATGCTCCTTGGAGGCATCTACTGAGAATATGAAAAATGTCAGAGAAAAAGCAAGGATGACACATTCATAGCTGGATTATTTGTATAGATTGATATTGCACTTGTGCACAAGCTCCTTAAAAAACTCTTTTTTTCTCCAGTATGCAGATGGGTGCAGCCAAGCACTGCCAAAACATATGCTTTGCCTGCATTTGTAAAGCAGAGTATTTCTTCTTAAATTTGCTTCTAACCTTTTGGTAGAGTCAGAACAAGCTCATTTGCTTAAATAGCTTTAATTTCTTTCCTTCTTAGAAAGCATCTACCCTTTCTTTCCTAAACGTTGGCTGGGCTGAATCTTTTGTTTTAAGATTTTTATGGTGTAATTCTCTCCAACAGACTTCAAATGCTTCGTGACTTGTGATACAGGATTATTCTCATCAAGTGTCCATATGTATCATCTTTATTTTCCTAAAGAACTGCTAAAAAAAGTACTCTTTCAAGATAGTGTGGCAGCTAGGATTACTTTGGGTGTCTGAGAGACTGCTTCATTTGCCAAGTTGGATGAGGTTTCTCTGCAATTTGTCATTGTGGATATGACAAGAAAGGAATTTTCAAGCTCTTCAGCAGCTCAGTCCAGAGAGACACCTGCATCTGGGAACTCCTTGGAGTTGGAAACAGGTTGCTTGAGATGTGATTTCCAATCTGGTCCTCTCTCTTCCCCAAGAGGGGAACCTATTCCTTAGCTCAGGATAGGGGCGTGCTTGATTTCTTTATTCGCTGTGTTCAGACATGTGAGGAGACACTTGCTAGCACTGCTGAGACAGACAAGCCTGTTCCCAGCCGTTTGGGTGTTTTGCCTGATCAGGCTGTGAACATGTACGTGGCTTACACCTTTAAGGTAGGCTCTGTCTCCTGGTAGCCATCCTTTCTTTGTTCATCAAGCAATCATTTACTAGATCATACTCACTGCACCTTGTTCATAGTCCAGTCACCATCTTCCTACCTCCAAGCCTCTGCTTCTGCAAGACTGTTGCTACATTAGTTTTAGGAGGTTTTCGTACTGATTTTCCATTCTTTTACATGTCTTGGTTGATGTATTTAAAGTAAGGTCCAGTAGAATGAACTGTTTCTTTGAATTAATTCCATTTTTCTCCTAATAAATACAAGTTGTACTTAGGTCTCCAATGGGAGTTACTCCTGTTTGGTGATAGTTGCAAAAGCTGTTCTTACTTCATTTTGACTTCTATCACTTAGTGTTGATAAAGATGCTGTAGGGACAACCATAAAACAGTGTCCAAGACTCAACATCAACTGTGGAACTTTAATAATTTCTAAATGGCCAATGGAGAATTTTATAGTCATCATGGTTTATCTAGAATGCCCTTTGTGGGGAGAGAGTAACTGTGCTTGTTAGACTTTTATCTGATTGATTCATAATGGTAGCTATTGACCATAGTTTTCAAGTAGATTATTAATTTAGATTAAATAGTCTTTTATTATGCTTTTATTGAAAATATGTTAAAGTTTATTTAGCATGTGTAGTGGCATGACTCTGTGGCTTCTATGCTGTATTTAAAATGTCATGTTACTGCTATTACTTAGAGGAGCATCAACTGAGATCAAGGTTTTAATGATGCTGATTATAGTTAATGGTAGAATTTTAAGCCTTTTGTGTTAAGATTGTGAATATTGGTGTCCTTTGGTCAGTAAGGTTTCCCTCTTACTCACTGCAGCGAATGGGCGAATAAAATGAAATATATCTCCCATACAACCAAAAATAAAGTTGCTGTTTTTAGCAGCTGACAGCTTGGCTGAAAATGCTAAAGGGCTTGTCCTGTCCAGTGTTGAGTCACAGGCCTTTTTTTGTGAAACATGACACACATAAATTTTTTAACAGCTCAGCTTTTCACATATGGGAATTTCTGCTGGACTTTCTTGAGGGATGAGCATGTAAAGCTAAAGCTTGAGAAGGATGCATTTTGGTGCAAATGTTGTGGTTTTCTTGCCTTACTGTACCTTTCTGCTAAAGTAGAGAGACAAAATTGTTTCCCTGTCTAACAGGCAGTTCTGATGTATGAAGGATCACCATATTTCTCCATTTTTCCATCTCAGCATGCTTTTTGAATAGAAGATAATCAAGATACAGCTGCAAACCTTGATACAGTGGAAAATTCTCCTGTGCATTCTGTTTCAGTCTTCTGAAGTTGAAACAACACCGATACCTCTCTGGTGGCAGGGGTCACAGGTCTGCAGTCTGTGGGGGTCATAGATCTGCAGTCTGGTCATAGATCTGCAGCCTTGTTTATGTCCTCTGCACAGTATTTTTCCTGGCTGATTGTGGACAGGCCATCTGGTGTCTGGCTAGGTGTATATTATCAGATATGAGTGTACCTTCTTTGTCTCAGTTCCCACAGAGAACTGAGGTCTCAATCTGTCATTGATTTTGAGATTCCTTGAGGCAGTGACTTTTCTCCAGGATACATTATTGAAATATATAATGAATATATGCTAAAACAGTGGAATATAGAATCATAGAGTTTGGGTTGGAAGGGACTTTTAAAGATCATCTAGTCCAATCTCTCTGCCATATAGGCAGAGACAGCTTCCAACAGACACGTTACTCAGAGCCCTCTCTGACCTGGCCTTGAACACTGCCAGGGATGATGTGTCCACAGCTTCCCTGGGCAGTTCACTCTCATTACCCTCATTGTAACAAATGCCTTCCTAACAGGGCCCTAAGAGGGCTTTGAGCAGCCTGATCTGGTGGAAGGTATATGAACCCATGGCAGGGGTTGGAACTAGATGATCTTTAAATGTCTCTTCCAACTTGAACAGCTTTGTGATAATATCCACTCTAAACCTACCCTCTTTCTGTTCTAAAACAGTCGTCCTTCTTCTGTCATTAGAGGCCATAGTTGGGAGTCCTCTTCATCTTTCTTGGAAGCCAGGGCCCCTTTAGGTGCTGGAAGGTGCTACAAGGTCCCTCTGTTGCCTTCTCTGTTCCAGGCTGGACAAGCCTCTTAGCCTGCCTTCAAAGGAGATGTGCTTCAGCCCTCAGATCATTTTTGTGACCGTCCTCTGGACCTGCTTCAACAGGTCCACATTCTTCTTTTATTGAGACCCCAGAGCTGCAAATGGTATTAGGGTCCTCAGTATAAGTGGGGGGGTTTAGTGTTGTTTTGAAATTATACTACCAGACTAAAGAAAGAGGAGGTTGGACCAGATAATCCCCTGGGGTCCCTTCCAATCTGACTGATTCTATGAAAGAAAAGGAGGCTCAATAAAAAATGAAGGAAAAAAGGCATCATCTCTCCTGAGAGTGCCGTGTGTCATAAAATAATAGAATCATCTAGGCTGGAAAAGACCTTGACTGTAGAGTTCAGCCTCTCCAGGCAGACTCTTCTACTTTGCTGTATGCCAGAGATTTCTTCCCAGTTCCAGTAAGCAACCAATGCAAAGTGTTCACTGTTATTCTTTATTAAATTGTATGCTAATAGGTATAATCTCTAAGTACCTAAATAGCTTAATAAGAAATGCAAAATTCATTGTGCTTATATTCAGTATAGAGCCAGTATATAATTAAATTACATATAATTCAGTATATAATTAAATATTTTTGAGGTATTGGGTTTATGAGAGTTGCTTAGAAGAATTGTGAGTGACTGGGAGACGTACTGTGGAAACTAGGCACTTCTGTATTCTGCCCCAGGTTGTGATAGAACGGATAACATGTTTATATTTTACATTTTGATCGAACAGGATTGTAGTTAAAGTATGTGAACTGCAAGTTTTCCATCTTCTGAGTTCAGAGGCACCACTGTGCTTCCTCTTTTGCATCTGTCAAATAGAGTTAATAGTCCAAAATAATGTATTGATGGTAAAATATATAATGACTTCTTACCTAAACTGAGCCAGACTGTTTCTCAGTAATCCCTGCAACAATCCTTTAATTTCTCTAAGAACTACATACAGTCTTCATTATGCCTGTGAGGTGGGGGTGGGGGACAGCACTATGATACAGCTGATAATGTAATAGAAATAAGTAGAAATTAAATGTTCCATATGCCTAGTTTGGAGTAAACATTGAGTATGGCATCTTAGGATGAAAATCAGCCTTGCAGATTTAAAAAACAAACAAGACCCATCAATAAAATCCCAAAACAAAACAACCAGAAATGGTTGATTTCTTCCCTTTTTTTTAGTGTGGCTGCACTAAGGGATTTTCTTTCTTTTGTGCATCATATTGGCACAAATATGATTTTTGTTTCTAGTTATGAATCCATTTGTTTTTTAATAGTTTTCAATGATGCCTAGCAAGGCATTGTTTAGCATTTTCCCCAGAATAGTTGGCTTCTTTGTTTATTCCAAGTTAATTCCCTAGACTTACTGTATAAAAATGTTTGTGTTCTCTGTGGTTTTCTTTAACTTAGTATTCAGCACTAATTAAATAAAATATCTTGATATCACTCTATTGTGTGTAACAGCATCAGGACAGAAATGCTTAATGAAAGAGTATCATGTATACAACGAGATTACAGCAAGATAAAGTTACTTGTATTTCACAAAAAAAAAAAGTTGCAAGGTGTACTCTTATTAGATTGGATCTATCTGTTCATACAGTCTTCTCAAGTAATTTTCCAAGGAGGTTACCTGGAAGTGAACCCACAGTGTATGGCTGGTTTCTGAGGATGTGCCTCTGAACTCTTTGCTATCCTACGGTCTCTGTCTAGTTCTGTGGTTCAAGATTTTATTCAAAATTAGCCATGTTTGGTGCTTGGTTTTTCTCTGGGTAATATGGAGTTTTTCTCTTCAATATGGATGTTGGTATTGGTAAATTCTTTTTTTCAACACAAACTATCTAACTGATCTTCATTTGGTATATGAGTGTTTGTATGTTCTTTCACTTCTTTCAGTCACATCTGTGGATCTGGGTCTTTTTGAGCATCAGGGTAGCTGATGCTGATTTCTGAGGGAAGATAGGAGCACTGCTTTGTAAAATCACTGCCTGTTCACAATGCTTTAAACTGCTGGTGCAAAAGAGCAACAAGCAGGCAAGCGGTAAGAATGTATGGCACAAAGCAGAAATGAGTTGGCTGATCTCTCTGTTAATGCTGAAAGAACAAAGCTTGCCAACAGACTACAGCAAGAAGCTGGTGGAGAATTTTAAAAAATAGATCCATGATGATTGTGCCTGAATGTAGAATTTGTGAGAGCAGGCTACGAGGAGACCAGGAGCTACAGTGTCCTCAAGGACTAAAACAGTAAAAGGTCAGTTGGAACATGATGTAGGATATTACACTGGAATCTTCAACAGAGGTTGGATTTTGTTGTGGTGTGCTGTGCTGCATCAAGTGGTCCAAGAGCTGTAATTTCAGCTATGCTGTCCCCAGACCTGGCTAGTGAAGGAGCAATCAATAGGATGAAGACTTCACAGATGACAATGCCAGAAGAAACCAGCTTCAATCCTTCATATTCGGTGTGTGAACTTCTTTGAGCTCATAAAGGCAGATGGAGATTCCTAGAGCATCTTGCAGGATCCGTTGTTCCTCATTTCTGAAACCCATCCAAAAGACAGCAGAGAAGATACTGAACCCTGCTATGAGAAGTATTTTCACTTCCAAGTCTTTGTGAACACACTGTAAATGAACTTTCTGCTCTCCAAATGGGAATTTGTTCAAGGAGGGAGGGACAGACATCTGCAGAGCCCAAGTATTGCATACACTCAGAATCATCCTGTAATTAAACACAGGGAATGATCATTGGAGCAATAAAGCCTAAGTAAGATAAAGAACAATCTTGTACCAGAGGTTATTGCTGTGTGTTCAAAATCCGATTTTTTTACAGTTGTATTTGATGAATTGCTGTCATTGCTCCTCCATGGCTCCTGCCCAATAGCCTACAGCACTGATGATACCCACTGCTAGAAAGAATGTGATTGCCTGCCAAATGTCTGTCCAACTTCTTGAAAAATAGATAGATAAAGTCCAATTTTTTTAGCAAATCTACAAGAATAGTGATCTCTTCACAATGGTCTGAGTCACAGTCATGTCTGCTGTCTCTGGATACTATGACATCTTCTCTAAAGGTTAATCATCCTTGAGTACTATTTTTTCTCCATGTTGTGGGACCACTTTTTGCTATTAAAAGATTTGTCTTTCCACAGTGGCTTGGCATACTTATTTCTTTCACAGCAAGCCCTAGCCAAGCAGAAAAGGGCTCCGTCCACTGATACTTACAGCGTTATCAGCATCTGCCCAAGAGGAGGAGTCTTCTACTTTCTGTATATCAGGTCTGCCCCTTCCCCATGGCTATAGCCCAGCCCAGGTCTGTGACACTGTATGGCTAACTGGTGGCTAACTGTGGTGGTGAGCCCTCCTGGGCTTGGTGTCACCTGTGGGATTTGGTAAACTCCCTCAAATAGAAGTTACAGCCTGGGTTGGGGATTTCGGTATTTCCCATGTGTTCTCAGCATACATTATTTTCTGTTATATCATAATATATGTTAAGATATGTGTTAAATGAGATACTGTTTGGACAGCAGGAAATAAAATCCTCTAACACTGAGAAAGAGTACCTGGAGCAAACATACTGGACATCCAGCACTTGCTGGAGCTATATCTCCAAGAAGGAGAAGGCAGGATGCAAAATGCATGTCATGGTCAGGAGGCTGAGGTGTAGTTAAGTAAGAGAGTCAGAGGAACATGTTGTTATATGTATCCATTTTGTTTCGCTGCAGACTTTCTTTCAGGTACCTAGACTTTATCCAAATTAAGATGGATCCTTTAAATCTGTGGATTTCCCCCGTCTTTCTGAACATTAAAGAAGAAATAGTACAAAAACATGTAAATAAAGCCCACATCTCTATAGACAAACAAAATTCTTTAATGGTTGTTTCAGTGAGTAAGCCTGTTTTATTTTCTGATCCTTAAGAAGTCATTGCTTGTTTTGATGTGCTTACTCTGTGATGTTCTTAAAAATTGTATCACAGACTCTAGAATGCATCTGCCAAGCTGGCTGTTCTGAGCCAGAACTTCCCCCAAAGCAATTTGTGTGCTGACTGTAGTATACTGAGTGCTACCAGCTCTGCTCTGTCCGATGTCTGAGATGGTCACTACGTTCAAGGGTGCTCGGGATGTAGTGTTCTCTCCTGCAAATGTGTGAAATGCAACCTCAGCCAGAGGGGTGATCATAGGGGAAGAGCTATTTAGTCATCGCCCATACGTGCCGTGCAGGAGAGTTCGCAGGGGTGTGTGTGTGTGTGTGTGACCCCTCTCTTTATGAGCACCCAGGATGAACTTCCTGTTCTCCATCTTTTCTGTGGAATTTTATTGGATGTACATCCCATTAATGTTCATGAAGGTTTACAGTGTTGTGAGAGTGTGTGTTGCCATGCTCATTTCAGGCATTAGTAATTGCAAAGTGGACAGACATGAGGATAAAAATACTGGAGATAGTTACTGGATTTGGAGTGCTTCAGTGATCAGGAGAATGACATTACCTTTTCTCAGCAATTAGCACTCTGAGTGTCTGTGACCCTCACAGATTAGAGTCCTTAAAGCTTCTGACAATTCAGCACATTTTCTGAAGCAAGAGTCAGAAAAAGGAATGCCACAGTGATCTCTTAAAACTTGGATTTAACTCTTCTGACTAGTATCTTATAGAAAGTCTGTAACAAAACCAAACATTGAGCCCATGGCTTCGGAATTGTTCCCCACAAAAATTCATCTGCAGCAGAATTTGAAGGTTGTTTCCAGTTCTTGCGTGTTTTCTGGTTTGTAGGAAAAGTGACTGAGAATTGGGCTAAGTAAGTGATACGTGCATGCTCTGCCAAGAGCTCCTTTGTTAGCAGTCCATAAGAGATTTGTAGGGTATGCAGGAGTGACCCCGCCTTGTCTTTAGAGTAACTAAGTGTTCCCTGGTAGGAACAGCATTTGTCTGAGGAGAGAGTGCACAAATGACCCATTGACTACTAGCTTTTTTTCATGAAGTGAAGCTTCACAAATCATTACAACTTGTGGCATGACTGGCAGTCGGAAATAAAATATTTCTGCTAGCAGTACTGCATGGAATGACAGAAGTGCCAGAGATGGATAGATGGTCGCTTGTTGCACAGTGTACATGGCTGTGCTTGAGGAGCAGTGTCAAGTAAGGGAAAACAAAGTGAATATTATTCTAATGTCTCTTGTGTGGTAGCGGCAGGAGGACACTTACGCCATTATGACAAAGTGTTCTTGTCTGCTGCTGATTTATTAATACAATAAAAAGGGTAGCTTATTGTTTTATTTTTGTTGAACAAAGTTATTTACTGTATTTGCAATATAAAAAAAAGATTAATAGTTGACTGTGTTTACCTTTGCCAGCTTTAGATATAAAGCAGTTCATTTACATGACTGTCTTTTTCATCTTTTTAAACACCATCGAAATGACATATCTTTCTGGGCAAAATAGTAATATCATTTGTGTGGATAAATCCAGCCTCAAATATCATTTAAAGTGGAGCATGAGGGATGTTAAGTACCTGATACTCTATTAACAGATAATCAACCTAATCCTTTCCAGGAATCTGACAGGCAGCATCTCCTCTGCTCAGCAATACTCATTAGTTAAATTATATTATATGTGTCAATGGATATCCCCAACAACCAACCTAAACATGTAAAATATGGGTTTTCAGTGAGTAAGACAATACCGTGTTACTGGTTTCACAGAATTCTTAGATGTACTGATAAAAATACCTAAATTATAGCTTTAAGACTTATCTAAATTAAGTTTTCAAAGGGTGAAAATCTCAGAAGAGTTAACAGCATTGTGTATGTCCTGTTCAATGAAGATGAGATTTGAGCTTGTTGCCAGGAGATGAGCTGCTTATTCATAAGTAGTTGTGACAGCTCACTGGTCTCTTAACAGGACACAGCCTGAAAAAAACCCTCTATTTTTCTTTGACTTTTAAAGCATTGTCTCATATTGGGCGTTGCCAGTGCTCACTGCAGTGCAGATTGCAATGCTTGTGCTGTTTCTGTTTACCAGGTTCGTAGTAAACATTTTCTTGACTGGCAAAGGACACTTAGCCCAGTTTATTGCTGCAGCTTGGTGCTGCATGACACCTAAGTGGAGAAAACTGATTTCATTGTGAATTTTTTTCTTCTTCTCTGATTGGCAATAGGTCTTTCCTGTTAGTATAATATAATTTAACTAGTGGAAATTAAGGACAACTGTTTTAGCAATAGAAAATACAATAGCTGTGCAGTGATAGCTACTCTTAAAACTCATTCTTTGGTCATGTTCCTGTGGAGGGCTGTAAAAACTAAGAAGGAATAGGTAATTGGTAACTATTCTTCACGTGTCATATATCTTCTCTTGACCAGGTCTGTTAGTTTTTCTGTCCCTTTTCAGTAGTTTCAGAAACATATTGATGCTGATGGGCACCAGTGACAGCAAGCACAGTATCCTTCCTGTTGTTTTTCCAGACATTCATTTATTTGCATTACTCTTGACACTTTAACAAATTAGTTTCTACCTTGGAGTTTTCCTGTTCTTTCCTCCTGAGGGTTTTCACACTTTATCTGATCCAGAAAGGAAGTACGTCATTGTCCTTAGTCAACTGAAAACACAGTTCTTCCAGCAGGATTTTTTTCACTTTGAAACAGAACTAAGTACAACTCTGGACATGATGCTTTAAAATCAAGCCAGCATCTTTGGCTGGCTTTGCCTTTTGGAACATATTCTTGTTTGTTACTAACTCTTATGTTTTTGTTTTGAAAAGGAATTTGCATGCTAGCTGACAACAGATATGTTGAGAGAAAAATAAATGCCAGGAATGCTACAGTAACTGTTAAGCAAACCCACTTGAATCTAGGAAAAACATTAACAAAAAACCAGGTTGCCTCTAATGATACATGTGTGTGCCACATGATAAAGATGGTGGACTCTTCTTATCTGTTAGGAATCAAGAGGCTGCTGTCTGCAGTAACATTCTGTTACCATTTATGAATCGGGTAATCAAGAAACAAATTTTTAGAGCAATGACCAAGACGTTCTCTAGCGTTCCAAGTCATCATATTCTGTGATTCTGTGATATTTTTTCAATTAAAAACATAAGATTGAAGATAAATGCCTGTATCAAACAATGCAACTATGTGCATTTTAAGAAAAGATCTTTTAAGGTGACCTAGGTAATTGTGAGCCAGATAGTCTGATTTCTCTTCTTCTGCCCATCCCAGAAATTTATATAATGGAAAATAAGAGATCATCAGTAGAATTGTGACTTGACAATAAAAGTCTTAAGAATTTATATGTGACTGTGGGTTTGCTCTTGTTGAGATGGCAAGTGAGTAGAAAACTCCTGAGAAATTCATTGAATGTTCAGCTAGGCCTGTGTAAATTAAATCCATTGTTGCCAAAGGTGTAGGTGCAGACTGGAAGTTAGAAGAAAAATGAACAACCCATGTTGAACAGACCGACATGAAGACAGAATAAGGGATTGGGTTCTGAGTAGTTGTGGCTTTGGAAGAGTATGTGAAACTCAAAAAAGGCAAGCTGCTCAGCTTGAACCTCTGGTACGAAATACTGTGCAAAAGACCTATGGGCATTTAGGTTATAAATAGGAACTTCAAATATGAGGAGAAATTTATTTCTGTTGAAGTCATTAATAATACTTATAAGACTGCTGCTGGTAAGCTGCAAGTTTCTTGGTAATCATGTTCTTAGAAGGATTTGTAGAAGCAGTAGAAAGTCATGAAGTTACAGGACTGATAGTTGTGCCTCCTGGACACATAAATAGTCAGGATGTGGTACAGGACACAGTTCAGATATCTCTCTGAAAGGAATCTTGCACTTAAGTACTACTTATTGATGTAACTATAAAGGTATCTTGACAGTTACTCCTTATTTTATGCAGATGATCAGATTGTTGCTCTTGAACTTTTTTATTTTAGTTTGTGTGGCATAAAAGAACAACATTTTAATCTTATAGTTCTGGTCCTGAGAACTATAAATTATGCTGCAGGAGTCTGGATATTTATCTCACCATTTTGTCAAAACAAATGTCTGGTTTTTCAAGAGCCTTGCAGAATTTATGCAACTCTGAAGATTCAGTGCTTACTAATTCATTGCTCATAGGTTTTGTTTGCCAACTAATTTTCTGTCAGAACTCAGTCCATATATTTATATATAAACTGTAGCTAAGCTACATATCAGTGGACTGGGAAAAACAAGCCAGTTCATTAAAAAAAAAACAACCAAAAAACCCCAACCAAACCCTATTTGCTTTAATCAGGTACAATCTAATGTGCTTTGCATCTGTCATTGTGTCAGTGTTATGTTTTTGAAAATGTAAAAACTATGTGATTTTTACTTTTTTTTTCCCTCTAGACTGTGATTTTTGCATTGTAATGTGTCACATTGTACCAGTGGGAGAAGGGAGGCTGTGTGTATAATGACTGCACATAGTGTAAAACAATATGTAATTTAATCTCTGTTTAACTTTTCTTTGTAAAGGCAAATGCAGTCTAAAAGGGACTGAGTCATTTCTGGCAAAGACTAAAGGGGAAATCAAGATGAAATTTAAAATGGAAAGCTTGGCAGCACATTCAAGAGAAATGGGACACAGAGGAATAACTGAGAAAGAAAGTAAAAATTGAGACAATCTAACACAGAACTGAAAGACAAAAAAAGAACAATATATGGGAAATATATTTCATGGCATAGAGAAATATATGAGAAATAAAGGAGATACTTGTCATGAATGGAGAAGGTGCTAGGAAAAGGTGTTACCAAAAAGAAAGCCAATATCAAGAGAAATTAATAATCACAGGAAGTAGGTAACTTCTGTCCTACTAATATGATTCTGATAAAACTTGATAGCTTAGTACAAACAGCTTAATTATTTGAGTTCAGGACCATTTCTTAATGTTTCTGACACAGATTTTTCCTCTTAAAAACCACAGAGCAACTGGATCATCTGTTGGGTTGTGAACTTCAGGCACATAATGCAGTCTGTAACTCAGCTTGGTAGAACAGCAGGTAGTACCAAAGATCATTGATTAATAGAAAAAAACCCAAAAACCTAAAAACAACACCCCCAAGATTCATTGATACCATTTGCTTTGCCTGGATGTGTTTGGCTACAAAGGCATGTTGAAAGGCTGATATATTAGAGTCAATTCTAGTTCCTGGGAATATGTTTTGGAGATGAGAAAGTGTTTTTCCCCTGTCAGATTCCCCAAGATGTTTCTCATAATCCTGTTACTTACAGCTGTACTCTTGGCAGTCCATCCGTTTTATGTCTTTAGATCTCTATTTGTTCCCTGTCTTGATGCCTTTGTTTTCTCCCTTTACTGCCTATTTATCCTCCCTTCTTTTACCATATCTCCCTGACACTTCACCTTGTAGGAGATAGGGGACTCAAAGCCCTGTCCTTTACCACTTCTGCTTCCCCACTGGCAAAGCTTCATGCTGCTCTTCTGTCCCTTGATGCCTCTTTTCTTCAGTTTCCTAATGACCATTCAGATTCAGTTTTCTCCTTTCTCTTCTTCCATTCCCTTTTTCCACAGTTTAAATGTCTTTCTCTGTGCCAGCTACTAGTGGGGGTGCATCTAAGTCAGAAGCCAGATATTGTCCATGCTCTCTCATCTGATTCCCTCTGCAACTGTAGTAGCTCCCACAGAAAGAAGAGATTATGTATAGACATGAGTGATTGTGGTTGGTGTGTTGTGCAAACTCAAGATTATTGCTTTTAGTCCAGGGACCATTTTTTTACAAAGGTAACTAAACTGGCAGGTTAATACTGCTTGTGCAGGTAAACTTAGAGTGAAGAAGCCAGAGATTTGAAAAGAAGGAAAGATGAAGCACAAAAGTTGCCTACTACTCTAATAATAATAGCAGAAGAGAAAATTAACTCAAGACTGCCATGGTTTTTGGCTCAGATGGGATGTTCAGCAGTGTGCTACATCTTCTGGAATTATCAGATTGAGGAGGCATTTATATGCCAGATTTTCATCACATTTATTCTGAATTTTAAGTCTGGGATGTTGACTGACTGGTGTAAAGTGCCTTGGATTCTAAGGCCCTTTAAAAACTGAGAACATGTAACATTTCTACTCAGAAATGCATGAAACCTGTGCCAAGGAAGCTAATACAGCTATTGAAGTAAATGGAAATTATGCAGTTTAATTGAAGTATTATTAGCCAGTGCCAGGTAGTTCAAATATGATTAGCTGGTTGTCCAGTGCCTGCCAAATTTTTATATTCAGATCTTCTAAAGCAAAAATGTTGAATATTTCTAATAAGTTAATATATGCACAGACTTTCTCATATGGGTTTTTCAAAAATATCAGTAGTGTGAAACCAATGAATATTTCATTACATCCTGAGATGCCTCAATCAACAGTAACTGGATTCCTCATGTCTCTTGTCCAGGAAACCAGCTTTGGAAAACTTGAAGAAGATAAAGATAGTATCAATTAAGAATTCTGTTTGCAAATCTTTCCCTGCTGATAGTAGAGAATTACCAGAATATTTATCTTTTATCTAAGAAGCAGCATTTGAATATATAATTGCTAATTTGTAAAATGTAAACAGGGGAAGTTATAGTTAACCAGACAATATCTGTCTTATCTGCAGTTAACTGATGGAATTGAAGTATTTTTGTGTGTTGTCATGGGTTGACATTAGGCAAAATGCCAATGCACCCATGAGGGTATATTTTACCCAATGAAGTACTGTGAGATGTGGTCAAGAACAGAGCAGAGCAGGCCTAATACTTGAAACAGACAGACAATTTATTATACTACATAACAATGGACAATAGGAAAGGAAAGAAAAACCCAGCCACCCAAAAGCAGAAGAGAAAACCTCCCAAAAACACTGCTTCTCCTCCCCCCAATTTCCATTCCATACATGCTCACTCAGTTGACTCCAGCACATTACCTTCATCTACTTGCTTAATCCCTCAACAACCCTGGGTTCCTAATCCAAATCATCATCCTTTAAAATTCAGACAATCCACATTCCATCCAGGACGAGAGGAGTCTCTCTCGCACCACAGACCCCCCCCCCCACAGGAAACACAGGTCTACCATCCCATGTTCCCACGTCACCCATGGCACTGCCTCGAGGAGTCTGCCAGGGTGACACCCTCCTTTCCATGTCCAGCACTCTCACTGCCGTCCATGGACCTGAACTGCAACAGGGCTCTTTTTAAGGATGTTTTGGCCAAGTACCAAAAACCAGCCATCTTCTCATTTTGGGACTCAGGTCCCCCCCATTTACCCCTGGGGCCGGGGGCTCCAAGAAGCAGGCCAGAACGTCTCTGGGTTTGAGCCAAAATCATCCACCCAAACACAGTCTTATTTATAGTCAGGAGGGTCCAGGGTCCGTCTATGGCTATCATTATGCAGGAAAAGTCCGGCCCAATAGGCCACTCCTCTTCATTCCGGCAATCGAAGGGGCTTCTTTTCATCTCACATTACCCTCTCGGTCCCAGGCTGTCCTCTCTCTTCTAAAACCACCAACTATGAGAATTCAGCGTCCAGGGATAACTCTCTTCTGCCTTAGAAAGAGTTAAAAGCTTTTATCTCCCACCACCAAGGTCAGGCACAGGCGATCGCAGGCACTGCAGCTCTCACAAGCAGCTCCAGCTCGGCACCTTCTCTCTGTGGGGGGAGGAGAGAGACGGGACCGGGGGGGGGGGGAAGGGGGGGGGAACGGGATGGGACAGGGAGGGGGACGGAAGGCACCTCCAAAGTTCTCCCTCCACCCCTCCATTCTAGATGGAAGCTGGACCAGCTCCACTCCAGCTCCCTCTGTTCCCCACCCCGAGGCCCACCTTGCTCAGCCAGGCCCACCTTGCTCCCCTCCCCCACCCGGCCTAGCCAGGCCGGCAGGGGAGAGGAGAAGACGCTCCCTCTCCGAAAGCAGAGCAGGAAAGAGAGAGTCCTGCTGGGAAATCCGGCTTTTAACCCCTCGTGTCCTCAGAGGCGTGTCCAACCTCTTAGTGGCCAACAAAGGTGCCAATACTCAGACCTAAGGACTGATTGGTTTGACCACTACTTCCAAAAAAACTCACTTCCCTTCAAACCACGACATGTGTTTATTTTTCAGCTCATTTGTAGACTGTAGCTGAACAATATGATCAGATAGATATTTTAATGCTTGTCAGTACAACTCTTAACTTAGGAACCACCACTAGGATGGTTCTCCTAGATTGTTATGACAGGATAGCTTTTTCCCATCACTGTTGATAGTCTTTGTCCCTATATTCATTATTCCAAAAAATCATGACCTGTATTTTTATCTTAAATCAGTCTAGAGCCTCTAGGAAAGAAGCAGCTTGGATGTGTGAATGGACAGTCCTGTGGGCTTTACTTAGCTTTTGGTTTCAGGAGTGCAGAGCACAGTTGCAGCTTTTACCTTGGAAGTTGTGATAATTGTGATACACTGCATTAGAAAATTATTACAAGCTGAATCTCTGAATCCTCAAGCAGAAAAACTAAGGAGAACCAAGCTTGTGTAGCCATGAAGTTTAGGTTAGGTGTTACGTCTCCTAATTCCCTGTGTCATCTGAAACTGGACAGCCTTCCTTGCCTTCCTACTGTTCTTTAAAATTATCAGCAGAGGTGTCTCAGGGAGGAATCCAGTGTGACTTTCTTGAATAAAAGTGTTTGTAGAAGTCTTGTTTGTGATTTTACTGGTTAAAGAAAATGTCAACCTTGCCTACATATTTTCAAAACTAACTACATCTTTCCACAAAGAAAGAACATTCCATGAAGCATTTATTGCCTTGTGAAATGAGAAAATCATCAAGTTATGCAATATTTATGGCTTAAGTACTATCTGCTTTATCCTGTTGCTCTTGAGAGACCAGAATTCTCATAGCACAGGAGTGCAGCAGCAGATGTAACCAGTCCTGCACTTCCATGAGGGTGAATTTGGCAGTGTTTTAAAATTTTGGAAACAGTTAGAATTTAGCAGTTTCTTTCTCTCTGCTTGTGTTAACTGCCTGCGTGTAATAGCTGAATGCCTTGCAGAGGGGTAGTAGCTTTGCAGCCAAAGGTTTAAGTGAGTATGGTTGCACAAGATAAGCATGATAGCATGGCCCCTAGATCACTCCTACCTTCCAAAGGGCAAGCAGGAGGGTCCAGGGAACTACAGCCTGGCCAGTGTTTCTACCCCTGGAAAGATGATGGAGCAACTAATTTAGAAAACTGTTCCCCAGCCCATGAACAAGGTCATTGGGGAACTCATGTTCAATCAACCCTGGAGACTTACAATGATTTGACTGTATTTCATAAGATCCTCATAAAGAAGCTGGTGAAATATGGACTGGATGAGCAGATGTGAGGTGCATTGGAAACTGTCTTAGCAGACAGGTTCAGAGGGTGATAATCTGCCATGCAAAATATAGTTTGAGGACAGTAACTAGTGGTGTACCCCAGCTCCAATCCTGTTCAATGTTTTCATGAATGATTTGGGTAATGAGGCAGGTGGCACTCTCAGCAAATTTGCTGATGACACCAAACCAGGAAGAGCAACTGGTACACAGAGGAACCTTAGTAGGATGGAGAAATGAGCTTGACAGGAACATCATTCAGTTCAGTGAGGGCAAGGGCAAAGTCCTGCACCTGGGGAGGGTCAAAACCCATGCACCCATTGTATGTGAGGACCACCAGCTGTGCAGAAAAGTGGTGAATGCCAAGTTGACCATGTGCAGCAATGTGCCCTTGCAGTACAGAAAGTGAATGGTATCCTGGCATGCATTAGGAAATTTGCCAGCAGGTCAAGGGAAGTGATTCTTACCCTTTGCTGTGTCCAGTTCTAGGCTCCATAGTTCAAGAGACATGAACATACTGGAAAGAGTCCAGCAAAGGACTGACAAAGACAGTTAAGGGACTGGATTATCTCTCATTTGAGAGAATGCTGAAAGAGCTGGAATTCTTCAGCCTGGAGAAAAAAATGCTCAGGAGAGACCCCATTATTGTGTGCAAATATCTGAAAGGAAGAAGTAAAGAAAGTAGAGCAAATAGTCATCATAGCCATTTTAAGGTGTCACCATAGTCCAAATTCAAATTAATTCTTGATTTTTTAATTCTGATCTTAGACTGCTGGGATGGGTTTAGATTTTTCATTTCCATATTGATTTTTTTTCTGTCAGAAAGTAATACAAATTCATAGAGCATTCCCTTTGCAGAATAAGTCTTGTCTTGTTTGAAGAGTTTCAGTCTTTTGGAAATGCTAAGTGTTGTTCATCAAATACTTTGGTAATCATTGCAGCTCACCAAGAACAGCAATAGTACCACAGCTATGGCATTGTCTTTACAGTATCTGCAAATTTTCCCTCCTTGAACATCTGCTACAGCTCAAGAAACCTACAGTGCTGATGAGGTGCTGTTGAATTTATGTATTTCTACATCATTTCACCTCTATAGGTAGTATAGTTTGTAACTGCCTTGCTAAATCTCACATGAACTCGATTTGCATTCTCCAGGACCAATTCTAGATGTGGCATATCTCTTCAATCATCACTAACAAGCATCTATGAAATATACCTCAAGTGTTCTCCCACTCTCATTTCATACTATGATAGCTGAAATGTTACCAGAATCTTATTGCATCTTCCTCATCTCACAAGATGACTTTGTAATTACATCCATGAAAATTACTAGAAACAGGTGTTTAAAGAGGAATCTGTTTCTTCATTTTTTGGTAGCACGATGGCCTGCACTTGCAGGGGAGAATGCCCTAAGTGTAAAACCCGGGAGCCCCCAAACTTTACTAGGGGAAGGTGTGTTGGAAGTTAAGAGCTATTCATCTAGGAACTTAGAGCTCTTCATCTGGCATGCAGGCATCTTTTTCCTATGCCATAAGAGTCATGTATGAACAATTATCAAACCTGCAATGCTTACGAAGGTACTTCTGGTTTTCCTTTTTTTTTTTTTTTTTTTTTTTTTTTTGTTTTGTTTTGTTTTGTTTAATAATGCTGCTTGATTTTCACCATGAGTCTTTATCTCTACACATGCAGAGAATCCTCTCTAAGAAGCTGGCCTTTAAATGAATGTTTAGCCACCAAAAGGCAGTGAGGAGCTGACTGCTGCAGATTGAACTCTGAAGGTAGAAAGATAACTATTCCTAACTGGGCCAACGAATACCACATAGTTTCGTCAAGGGTCTGAGTCTAGTATTGCTGTCAAGGACTCTGGTTTTTAAATCTACATTTAGTAATTAGATAGGTCTCCCCCATCATCTTCATGCTTAGTGTTCAAAAAATGTGTTCAGGATTTGATACCGATAGTAGTATTGATGGCGAGCCAAGTACTGCATTTCTGTGGACTTGTGCAGTATGTCTGTTTTGTCTGATGTTTTTTTTCAATGATCCAGGGCTATCAGGCCTACAGATCCAGCCACGTTGCATGGCCATAGATTCTCACTATTTAATAATCATCAGATTAGAGAGAAGTCTGGCATTTATTACTTTTTAATAAGAATGATTCAAAGGCTGCTCTATGCACATAAATGAAAGAGATTCCTTATATGTGGAAAACATCTATCTAACATCTATCATCACTCAGAGTTAGGAACAGAGGCCATTTCGTGCTGTTTGCCATTCACAGTGCTGGAAGGGAACACCTAACAGCAGTATTAACATAATACAGTCTTTTGAGATCTGCAGCCATGCGTCTAGGCAGTCACTGGATACATCAATAGGGCTTCTGAAGAATTGTTGGAATTTTTAAGGCCTTTTCTGCTGAGTGTTTTAAAGGCCTTGCTTGGATTAATAGGCTCAGGAGCAAGCTTTCATATTGTGGGGTTGGTGGCAGGTTTGATATGTTAAGCATCAATTTAATGGATGAAAATCATTCAGCCCTCACAGCTGGTCTGCTGTACATGCTAGTTTGTAAATACTGATTGCTGTTTTCATCCTAATGAGGGATCCACTTATCCGATTTGGGGTTTAGATTTTGCTTTTTCTGCCAATTTTCACTTTCTTCTAGCTGTAAACAGCTTGATTTGTTTTTGAAAGGGGGAAAAATTCTTCCATTGCTTTATAGTATTTGCAGAAAGAAGCATTAGCCTAGTAAAGGCCATGTAAATTGATGGCTTTAGTGTGTTAGGTTTTGCCATGTAAAATGGAAACACTTTTCCAAGTCTACGGTGGCTTCCAAAACTTTTCTGAAGAATGTCCATATTTTTAGCATGGACAGAATAGCTACCTTGGGATTAATACCCATTTAGAACAGTATTTCTGCATCTTCAAAGCAGGATGTCGTGCTACTGCTGTTATGGTCTCTCTAAGAAGATTCTGATCAGTTCTACACTTGTAGCTCTGTGCTAGCAAAGGCGCTTGGGGATAGATGATCTCCATTATTCATGAAAGGTGCTGTGTGTGTCTACAGAGTAGATATCATACCTGAGAGGCAAAACATTTTCCTCTTACTGTACAGAATGTGCACAAGCCATTTCATACTTGGCAGCTGTGGTAATCTGACCCCGGCTGGATGTGAGGTGCCTACCAAAACTGCTCTGCAACTCCCCTCCTCATTGAGGAGAGACAAAAAAAAAAAAAACAAACCAAAAGCAAAACAGTGAAAGACTCATGGGTTAAGGTAAGGACAGGGAAAGATCACTGAAGATCACTTGCCAAGTACTGTCATGGCAAAACAGACTTGACTAAGGGTAAGTAACTGATAATGAGAAATAAGAATTAAATCTTATAACACCTTCCCTCCACCCCTTCCTTCTTCACAGGCTCAATTACACTAATTGTTTTTTCTGCCTCTTCCCCCACAGCAGCAGAGGGGGTCAGGGAATGGGGGTTGCATCCTGTGTTATCTCTGCCCCTTCCTCCTCCTCAGGGAGAGGACTCCTCACCCTCTCCTCTGCTCCAACATGGGGTCTCTCCCACAGGGGAGAGCCCTCCATGAACTTCTCCAACACAAGCTCTTCCCACAAGCCAAAGTTTTTCACAAACTGCTCCAGTGGGTATCCCCCATGGGATTGTCCCACCAGCAAACCTGCTCCAGCGTGGGCTCCTCTCTCCACAGGGCCACAGGTCTGCCAGGACCCTGCTCCAGTGTGGGCTTCCTGCAGGGTCACAGCCTCCTTTGGGGATCTACCTGCTCTGACTTGGGGTTCCTCCCTGGGCTGTGGGTGGATCTCTGCTCTCCCATGGATCTCCATGGGCTGCAGGGAAATCTCTTCTCTGATGCCTGGAACACCTCCTTTCCCTCCTGCACTGACCTTGGTGCCTGCAGGGTTGATTTTATGATGTATTCTCACTCTTCTGGCTGCAGCTGCTGTCCTGTGGTTGTTTTTTTACCCTATTCTTAATTGTGTTATCCCCAAGGCTCTACCACCATCACTGATGGGCTCAGCCTTGACCCATGGTCAGTCTGTCTTAGAGCCAGCTGACATTGGCTCAGACAGATATGGGCAAGCTTCTGGCAGCTTCTCACAGAAGCCATCCTTGTGGCCCCCCTACTACCAAAACCTTGCTGTGCAAAAAAAAAAAAAATGGAGCAACGTGGCTGGAAGAATGGTAAGGCAGCTGAGTAATTTTCAGTTATTCTTCTATTCCTTGGCAAAGTTAAATCACCTAAGTCTTTGTATGTTGTACAGAGCATTTTTAAGAGCTGTAGTGATGACTTTGCAGCAATCACAGTCATGCTGCATTAGTAGTTATTCTTATCACCAAGTTTTTCCTAATAGCTAACTTATTTTTCCTTAGTCCATTTTGGTGTTATTTTCTATTCTCTATGTCCACGGAAAAAAATTATTTCCTTCTACCTGTGTTAGCCTTTTATATACTGAAAAGTCATTATCTTGTCCTCTCTGGAACATCTTTTGTCTAGACTAAATAACCCCAATTCTTCTACTGTTTCCTAATGAGCTCTATTTTTAAGGCAGCCATTCATTTTTTGTTCTTTTCTGTTCTTCTTGCCTATGTATTTTTTGAAATGCATTGCCTGTCAACAGGGAACTGCCAGGGCTGAAATAGAATCTATGAGTTCAACCCATTTACAAAAAAAATTAAAGTAAAAATATTACATGATAAGTAACTGCATTGTCTGATACTAGCACATTATAAACTAGAGCCTGAGGCTTTTACTGTTGTTCCTATGGTAAGTTTGAAACTTGCTAAAGAAGGCACTTGAATGAGCTCAGCAGAACTCTCTGGACGCATCTGCAGTTTCCCATAAATGGCACCTCACTCACCACTGCTTGCTGCATTTCTTTTCCCTCCCTCTCTCCAAAAATTCTCTTGTGGTTGCTTGGCTCTGATAAAATCCTATGCAGCTGTCTCCCAGTTCTTACTGCAGCCTTCATAGGTAAACCCTTTGCCAAGCACTCAGTGGTTTTTTTATGCAGAAGTAGCAGCGAGATCTGACTGAGATGGCAGTAATAAAAAGTAAAGGCAAGCCTTCAACCAAATTTTTGTTTCTGTATATTCAGTTTTGGGTGAGAGGCATACAGAGAGGGAATGTTGTACCCTTCTGATGCTAGATCAGTGGAGCTCAAGTGTCCTCAGCCCGATGGAGGTGACAGGAAAATGCCTTTAATCACAGCCAGTTTGGGCAGGTACTGCTAACAGTATGGTTGTCTGAATTAGCAGTTCCTGCTGGTGCTCTGATGCTGAAATGGCTCAGTGATTGCCTTGCTTTTACTGTCTTGTCCAGATTCGTGCACACTTAGATCAGCTCAACCTTTACTTCGTACACTCTAGCTAAAAACTCCTTCCTCAGATACCATACATTTCAAACTGATTAAAAGCTGGATAGCAATGTAAATAGTTAGCCATTAAGAATATTCTTGAGCAAGGATGTTTCTAAGGATGTTCTTCCACTGAATATTTTTACCCTAATGTTTCAGTATCTTTTATTAATGAACAATATGATAGTGCATAGCACTTTCAGAGGGTGCAAGATACGAAAGCTGAAGATAAACAAATTCATGTTACAAATGTCTTTTCAAACTATTTACTAGTTCATTGGAAGTCATCATTCTGTTCTTAATTAGGTGATGAACTTGCCTGTGCTGTTGAGGGAGTCCCTCCACATGACTCCCAGTAGATAGTTCTGTCTAGTCTTGACCCATCTACTACTTAAAATTCTAAAAGTTGAACATGAATTTTTGACGCTTATTTATAGATGCAAATGAGATAGTTCTTATGCAACTGAGCCAAGATTGAGGTTTTAGTTCACTTAAGGATTTCTTTTTTCCCAATTACCATAGATTCCACCTGTATTATACCTCTTCCTTATAGTATGCCTTCCTATTCTGAATTGGTCCTTTATTCAAGGTCAGAGTGTTATAGGAATTTTACTGCTGAATTTCTGCATGTTTTCTCAAAGACTGTCTCTTGTCAGTTTCTGTGCTAAAAATCATTCAAGCCGTATTGCCTCTGTTGCTTCACAGTTCTATCAAATCATATTCTCAGGTATATCCTTTTTCAGTTAGACATATCCCATCTTACAATTCTTATGGAGAACCTCTCTGAAAGTTCTTCATCTTGGCTCATTGCTTTCAGATTCACCTCCATCTTGCTGTACTACACTGCATCAAATACAATTAGATGTCATCTTTAATATTTTCTTCTGGTTTATTTCATGTCTCACTAGTCATCTCCTCAAACATTTAAGATATTGATTTTTTCCCACCTTCATATGAAAAATAGGATATTCTTGATTGCTTGTTTTTCAGCTTGTTCCTCTAGTGAGCTTCTCTTCAGTTTCTTCCCACAGACTTTACAAATTGACTGCTGCAGTCATTCTTAAAGATTTTATTCATTTTGATTACAGATTATTGGTCAGGTAGTTGACAATAGAATTGTAGAATTTCTCAAGTTAGAAGGACCTTTTTAGGATTGGGGAATCCAAACCTCTGCTTCTCTCAGGACTAGCTAAAACTGAACCATATGACTAAGAGTATCATCCACGCATTGCTTGAGCTCTGACAGGCTTGGTGCTGTGACCAGTCTCGTAGTGAAGAACATTTTCCCTATCTGAAATTGCCATTATGTATCTTCATGAGATTTCTTTGTGTCCTATTGCTGGTCAGCAAACAGATGGTGTTTCTGTACTACGTCTGTGTTGCATAAGTTATTCTGGGGTCTGGTAGCTCTTCTTGTAACTGGTTTGTATGGTACATCAAACTGGTAAATAAAGTTATCTCCAGATAAAGGAGATACTTGTCCAGAATTGTACTGAATACTGAGAGTGCATTAATTAACATGTATGCTAGCAACTAACTGGTAAAAGCAGAATCATACTGTGGGCATGTACCTAATATGCCTTTGGAGAACATGCTGCAGGTAGGCTTAGAGAAACTTTTTCCCACTTGCTTGTCTGTCTAATAAACATTCGGCTCTGAGTCAAGCTTTTACAGATTTATGTTCTAAAAGTAAATAGAAGTAACACTAGGAATGACTGAGATTTTGTCTTGTCAGTAATTTCTGTGAGGGATCAGACTAGAGAGGGAAGGTTAGCCTTGAATTATTTTTCATATGCATTATCGATGAAGGAAAAACTAGAGGAAACTGCAGATCTGGTTTTGCATAGACAATGTTCATAAAAGAATAGGAACTCTGCGTTAATATCATTAAAAAGAGACTGGAAGTTTGTAAAAGTTAAAATACTTGGGTAGGAGAGTTGTGTCTTGGTTTTTAACTGAAAAATACAAGGTATGATTTAAAGACTGTTTTTAAAAGCACTTGAAACTCCTAATACCGGTGGAGGGACGTGGGAGGAGACCTGATATTCTTCTTTAATGGGAATCTAAGAGCTGTTGCTGGAGAGCTTGGAAGGAAAGAAATCCAAATGACAAGTTTGCTTTTCATGTTCAAATCAAATCGAAAGTTATAAAGTGAACAAGTGGTAAAAAATTACAAGTTAATATGTTTTTTACAATGTAAAGCTTTTTTGATACAAAGAGGTAGGTGGGGCAAGGAAATTTCAGTCTTTACAGTTCTTGGAGATAAATCAGACTTTGTAACTATTTGCAATTGATCCTACTATCTTAGGTTTTCAAGATCAAAGCAGTGCAACTGGCAGGAAAACTTCTTCCAGCCTTCAACACACCTACGGGTATACCATGGGCAATGGTGAATCTGAAAAGGTAATGAGTTTTCTTTTGTGAAGTGTGTTCATCCCCTTACCTCCAACTTAAAATTAATAATGGCATACATCGTTTTTTCGTAGTAGTGGAACTGTAGAAGATGCAGACAAATTGTCATTCCTGGCGTGTTAGAATAATTTTGATGGAGTTCAGCATATTCTTAACTCATTATCTGCAATAAATTTTGATCCTGTTTTTTTTTTATTATTCTGCAATAAGCATTCAATTTGCCATTGGACCACACTGAGTATATTCTGTGTGTTGCTCTAGAGCTTAATAATCGTTGCTTTAGTCATTACAAAATCTGTTAAAAACCAAAATTGTTTGCCAGGACATGGCTGAACTTACTGGGTTTTCTGTAGTGTGTGAGCTGTATGTTACCTTTAGAAGATTCCCAGCACTTGAGAAGATGATGAGACTCTGAAGTTGTTATTTCATTTTACATTTTAGTTTGGGTATAAAGTCTGGCATGCTGAAGTCAACTGTGGTGTATGCAGATGGAGAGGCTCCTTCAGATGATTATTCAGATCAGACTGAACTTAGATGGTCTGCATTGCCTCATGGAAGAGAACTGCCTTGCCTATTTTATGTTGTATTGCTTGCTTAGTGCTAGGATTTTGAGAGAGCATTTTTGATGCCTTGAGTCACTCTTTACATTTTCACTACATCCTTAAATAGTAGCTGAATTGGGATGTATGTCTAGATTGTGTGTATATTTACTCATAACTGAAATCTTTTATGAGAGGAAGTAGAAGTAATCTTCAGAGATACATAGTTAACTACAGAAATTAAATGACTCAGTCCTGAAAGGTGATGAAAAATCCCACATTAGATTAAACCAGAGGTAAGTTAGGAGTTAGGACTTAGCAAGATGGTATCACTTAGAGTGCAAAAGGTAGGAGGTATGTGACGCTTTCTGCTGATTCTTTAGGTGAGCCTGAGGAGCTCATGTATTGTGCCAACAGTTAACATCCTGAATTCCTATGTAGACACAAGATAGGGAAGCACATCCCAGACAAGTAAAGGAGACACAGCAGATCAGCAGGACAAGACAGCAAATGTTGCCACCTTCAAAAGTTGTCTTGATTCTTGTTCTTAGGAACATGCAGTGAATAAAGAACAACTGCAACTGAGCCCAGTGTTGTCATCACATTTGTGTGACATCATGGTATTGTATTATTTAATCATAGGACTTTTTGTTGATGAGGTTATGGTATCTTTATCCCATAAAGACCCAACCAGTGAACCAACTGATCAATCAAATCACAATGCCTGTAATCGTAAGTGTGGGTTAAGATGTTGTTGTTACTTGTTTATTTGGCTGTGGTAGTTGTGCTGGGCACAGTAACTCTGAATTTTCTGTTGTTTTCTCCCTTTCTTTATGCATATTTGTTGGAATTTAGTGGTGTTGGTCGAAACTGGGGCTGGGCTTCTGCTGGCAGCAGCATCCTTGCTGAGTTTGGTACTCTGCACATGGAATTTGTCCACCTCAGCTATTTGACAGGGGACCCTGTATATTACAACAAGGTGAGTCTCAAAAATCAATATTTTTATCATACTTCTTGTCATAAATTGCATTAAAGGGGAAGTACTTTCTATATTGAATTCTACTTCCATTCTTGGTAGCAGGTAAATATTTTCATGCCTGTATTTCTGTTACCAAATAGATGTCTTTTTCAAGTAGAAATATATGACAACACAGGTTTTCTTATTTGTTTCAGAATACATTTAAAAATCATGATTTTTAAGCATGTTCATGTGAGCAGTCCTTTAAAACCAAAAATGTACAAGTCTGAAGAAAACCCTCAAAAGAGCTTGTGGTTCAGATTAATAAAATTTGCTACTAAAAATGAAAGAAAAATAAAAAAGATTAGATTTAACTATATGCAGAGGGCAGACTAACGTTGTTAGCGGTGAACCTGATTCTTGATTTAATTTAGGTCATGCACATTCGGAAGTTACTTCAAAAAATGGATCGTCCTAATGGACTTTATCCAAATTATTTGAATCCAAGAACAGGCCGGTGGGGTCAGCGTAAGTATTCTTATTTTATTAATTCCTAATTAGAAGTCTACTTCTTACTTTGTTGCTGAGTTGGAGATCAGAAAGTTTATTCTGTAGGGCACAAACAGCATTGCTTGAAAACATAAACCACAGAAGGATTGCTTGAACTTGAGATCTCCTGAAATGAATCTTTGCCTATTGCTATCTGAAGTCACAGAGCTCACTTTTTAGGGTACTTTCTGAAAACAGCTTCTACTTAATCTGATGCCTATCATTATGTTTATCAGTCAATAAAATCTTCAGTACTAAAGAATAAGGCTGAAAGTATTTCCTCATTTTGATTCTGTTCCTGGTTTTGTTCTGCAAACCATCTGGTAAGTAGATTATTGTAAGGTGACGTGCATTAATGCGTGTTTGTGGTGGTTAAATTGTGTTAGGCACTGACATCTACAAACATAATTCATCTACTTAGTGGCATGTGAAATGGCATGATGAACCTCCTCATAGATACAAAAAAAAAGCTTTGGAATGGAAAGAAAAAGCAGGTATTGTTGCTGACAATGTAAGAGGAGAGATAAAACATCAAGAGAGAGACGCAAACATGATTCTCTTCTTGAAGTAGTTCTTTCAAAAAACGTTGAGTGGTTTTGTGCTTTGATAGTGGCGGTGATAAAAGAGATTTTTTTTCTTCAAGGTTTCTATTTCTTTTATAAATGCAGGTCTATTTAGGAAAAACAAGCAAGATGGTCTATTTCTGTCCTGTTTGACATCAATGATAGGTTTTGGGGATTTCAGTGGTTGGCTGTAAATATCCAACAGAACATGTTCTGGCTTGCAAACTGAGAATCTGCTTCTGACTTTGAATCTGGTATGTGAGGGAGATGAATACAGCTGTCAGTACAGTCACTGTGAAATACTTGTCTAATCCCGTCTTTAAAGCCAAAATTCTCTCCAAAGATCTTATATCTTTGAGTGAATCATGGCACCATCTGAGATGGGCAAATGGATTGATGGGACAAATTCTTCTGATAAGTTTAACAACACATTCAGAAATAAGAAAATACACAAATACAAATACTCAGGCATTATTTATTCAAAAGACAATTTTATATTGTTGCTTTGAAACAATTTTTTGTATTTTTTTTTTATTCCTAACCCTCTGCTTGTGCTGGTTTTATCAAAAATCTAGTGTGACGTATCCACAGGATTCTTCAGAGGCTGTTTCATAGAATCCTGAAATGGTTTGGGTTGGAAGGGGCAGTGGAGATGATCTAGTTCCAACCCTCCTGCTGTGGGCAGGGGCACCTTCCACTGGATCAGGTTGCTCAAAGCCTCCAACCTGGCCTTGAACACTTCTAGGGACTGGGCATACTCAGCCTCTCTGGGCAACCTGTGCCAGTGCCTCACTCACCCATACAGTAAAGAATTTCTTTCTAATATCTAATTTAAACCTACTCTCTTTCAGTTTGAGTCCATCTCCCCTTGTCCTGTCATGACATGCCCTTGTAAAAAGTCCCTCTCCAGCTTTCTTGTAATAACAATGCACAGAATTAATATCTCTTGGGAATAAAATACTCCTCATCACCAAAAATAAACATACAGTGAGAAGTTTAACTTCACAGAAGTTTGGTGGAGCTCAAACACGCTATTAAATGGATTTTGCAAGATACATTTGGAACTCAAGTTTAGGATTACAAACAGGGACTTAGTTTCTGAGGATAAAAAGAAATACAAATTTATAGAGCCTTTAATTTTTCTATGCTGATCGTGAGTCATAAAATTATTTCCTGGAATTTGGTGGTTGGGGTTTGGGGTGGTTTTTTTGAGCAGATAAGGTTCTAAATGCACATTCAGATGTTCTGGTAATATTTCTAGGATTTTCTCAATGCAGTGTCGTGGTTTAGGATGGTAGTCTCCAATTTTGTAGTTCTGCTAAAACCACACCTGCTGCTCACTCACCCTCTGCCTGCCTCCTGTTAGAAGCACAAAAAGCAAAGATCACGGGTTGAGTAAGAGCAAAACTGGAAACAACAGTGAGATATGAAAAGAAACAGTAACTGTGACAATAACAAAAGGTATAAGACAAAGAAAGGATTTACATAGAAGACCTGTTCTTTCCAACCATTTTCCTTTCCCTGACCAGAAAGGATGTCCTTCTCCTGAGAGGAGTCATTTTCCCTCC
The DNA here is from genome assembly GCF_021018805.1 of Prinia subflava. Classification (NCBI taxonomy): domain Eukaryota; kingdom Metazoa; phylum Chordata; class Aves; order Passeriformes; family Cisticolidae; genus Prinia; species Prinia subflava. The sequence continues at coordinate 19,503,412 of NC_086249.1, forward strand.
CTCTGGCAATGACCTGAGATGGTGTTGAATAACATTAGGGTCTGGCCATGCTTGCTCCCAGCTACTGTAAAAAATTAATGCTGTCCTGGCTGAAAGTAGGACAAACAGCGTTTGTAAACCTAATACTGATTTTTTGGGGACTAGATAGCAAGAATCCATAATTCTGCATTTCCTTTTGCAAACCTGCATGGAATGATGAGAAAATGTCTTGGTTGTATCCCTGGTAGACCACTCCTCAGTGGATCTACTTGCAAAAATTTAAGAAGTTACAGTAAAGGAGCACGGGGTCTGAAACACTGGACAGATGAGATGGAGTTGCTGAGGCTTAGGCAGGAATTTCTTTCTCCCTAGCAGATGTTTTGTCCTGCTATGCATAAGTGAGTCAAGTAAGGATGATGCCTTCACACACCACGTTCCAATTCACTAGAGGACTCATGTCTAAGTCCCCTACACTGTTACTGGCTTGAGTCCCATGGTTGGTATTAGGGCAGGCAAGGCTTTTATGTTCCCCTCTGAAGGTAATTTCAAAGAGTATTTTATTTGGCTTGTTACATACCTTTGTACTGGAAAGACTGAGACAATGGAAAGAGTATCAAAGCATAACTGTTCTTTTTCCAGCTTCTGGGAAAGCTGCCCTTTTCATCTTTGCTGTGACCTTTAGTTTGATGCATCTTATCTTGTACAAAGTACTTCCTGCAGATAGTTTTTGAGAATTATTTCAGAACACTTTATTTGCCTAGACACAAGTAACTCTTCATTCTGACCTTTCTAGTGTTGCTCTCCTTGCTTTTTTTTCCTTTCTTTCTTCCTTCCAAAAATTTTTTCTCTGCTCACACTTTTTTGGTTCAATTCGAATTAGTTTTTTTGTTAATCTGTGCAGTATTCCAACTAAGTCACAAGGGGTGTGAAACAGATAAAATAAATCTGCAGAAATACATTCCTAAATCCACTGCTGAGGAACTATGAGATATAGCTGCAATATAGCTCCTTTCTAATGGTGGGTTTATTTTCTATTTCTGTACCTTTATTCTAGTGGTGAGTACCTTTATTTGAAGTAATAAAAACATCAATGGTGATGTGAACTTAGCAGTCAGACCAGTTAATGCTATTACTACCAGTTGATTCTTAGTATCAGACAAAATATATAGTGGAATAATTAATTTAGATCAAGTTTTCTAAGCAGTTATATTTTGTCTTTGCCTTTTAATTTATTTTTTAAAGAAAAAAATTATACTATTTGAATAGAAGAAAAATTCTAGCCTTCTAGAAATATTGCTGTTTTGTTTAATTTTGTTCCAACAAGCTGACAGATAAGCTGCAATATTTAAAGGAAATTCCTGCTGCAAGATTGTGGAAGAAAAGGGAAGCATCATTTTCTGTGGCTTTGTTGTGGCCCTATAGGGCTGTAAACTGGATCCATCTCTACTTGCAAAAATAACCTTGTGGAAAATTCTTGATACCCTTTGCCTTGATACTTGAGAGAGTATTTGGATACCTTCTCAGAGCTGTTTCTGCTAGGAGCCTACGCACACCCTGATTTTGGGGGTTTTAAACAAAAGTACATTGGCCCCCAAGTTCTCTTCAGATATCCAGGGTTCTTGAATGGTGATGAGCCAACTTTTGTAGAGCTCTTTTAGGCCTTTTGGGGATCAGGAGTTGTTAAGGGGTTTTTCTGTGCCTCAGAATGTTTCTGTCTTAGCCTCTGTAGATCTTAGGCCATGTTGCTGTGTCTTGTCTGGTTTGCTTTGTTTCAATGTGTGCTCAAAATGTGGTCTGTGCTCTTCCTGGGTTAGGAGAAGGGGAGTGTTGTATGTGATACGCTGCAACCTTGTTGACATCCTTCTGATGTGAGGGTGCAGGCTCCAGTGAGTCATTCCAGCTGGGGTTTGATTTATCAGAGTGCAGGCTTTTTGATCTCAGTATAAACAGCATGTTCTGCAGCTTCACTGCTGGGAAAGATGTGCTGGGGACACTGCCCTGAGATGTGCAGGCCATCTTTTTCACTTGTTCGTCTGCTGGAGCTTAGAAAGACATGCACTTCCATTCAAACCAGTCGGTGTTTCTGTTACAAATGCCTGAAAAGTTACTATCAGTGGAGTAACTTTACCAGTCAATTAGTAATAATGATTTCATTAAGAAAGATGTGACCGCTGCTTCCAGGTTCTTAACAAGTTCTAGAGATGAGTCAAATCATTATGTCAGGGTGGCATTAATCTGTAGCCATGTCTTTGAAGTGATTACAATTTAATTAACACAAATTTTCATTTGCATTTAATGCACTTGACATAGCCCTTGAAAAAAAGAGTTCTGGTAACAGATTACTTCTTTCTTTTTCTGCTTGCCTCAATGAAGCAGAAGCAGCCAGGGTTTGAAGCCATAGCAGGCAGGACTGAGCAAAGACTACTGCTTCATCCCATCATTTCTTTCCACTTGAATGCTATAAACTCCAATCCTGAAAACTACTGGGTGAATGGCTCACTGGTCATTGCTAAATCCCTGTCCTTTCCAATGCAAATGCTTTGTAATACAACTGGACACATAATGCTGTGTAGCAGCAAGGGGGTTCATTATATCCAGGAGGAGGAAAATGATGGCTAAATATTTGGCTTTAAGCTTATCATGTGCAGGTATTATTACAGCACAGGGGTCATGAGAGACAGCTTTTGAATGCGTTCAGCTCAGGATTTGTCAGCTCACTGGGGCATTTGCTAGAAGGCACAGCTGTAATGCCCACAGGAATGTTGACAGATTCCATTTTTACTTATGGGCTAAGGTGATGGTCCAGTAGGAACAAGTTATTTACAATACTTCTACTTTGGGGTTTCAGTTTCTATAAGACTGAAAGGAAAATCACTGGCAGGAAGGATTTTCTAACCTCTCACATTAACCTTCAGTTGACTTTGTTAGCTTCTCCTTTACACATGGTGAGTAGTTGGATTGATGTGAGCATCAGAACTTTGAATTTAGATTCTTTGCAAAAGCAGTAACAGTGCTTTCTAGAGAAGCCTCCTAAGCAGATATAACTTGAAAGTTGATTAAAAAGCAGGGATTTCAAAATTATGAACATTGATTTGTACTGAAGAAAAGTGATTTCTTAAAAAAATTAAAATATGTTGAAAAAATTTAATTTGCATTTGCAAACATGTTAGGTGCAAATACCAACTGGAAGAGCAGTAACAAAAGAAATGCCAAATCTGCGTGTTATTGCAAAGTCAGGGCATGCACGTCACGTTTGCACATTTCTGTAAATTGGACATTCTTTCTCTTTGCTTTCCAACACTGAAAATAAACTTCTTAATTTCTTCTGGATCCAGCATCTCCAACATATTTGATCCAACATCAAGTAATAATGCTATTGAAGGGGAACTCTAATTACTCTTAACTTCAAATCTCATTTCCTGCATCTGTGCTAACTGGAGTTACCTGGGTTGGTTACTAGGAGAGTTGTCAGTTTAGCTAAAGTTGGGGTTTAGGCCAAATGTGGCTTCCGTATGCAAGAAAACAAGCAGAAATGTCATTCGGTGTTAATCTTACAGGTTTATTACACCCTAGTGATATGTGGGCACATTAACAAGTCGCTGTGAAGTAAGCTAGCCTGTGAATTTACAGTGCATGAGCTGAACATTGCTATTAGGAATGTAGCAGCAGACACTGAATTTGGCACCACCAAATGCTGATGTGATGAACATTTCAGTTCTTTTCTCTGCTGCTTTAGTCATGTCTCCTTAGAGGAAACAAGCCCCGTACTCAGACTTGGAAGTAGTCCAAGTTAAAAGCCCAGTGAGGGACACTGTCACCATCTTTATAAGAACTCACTGAGTGTGATATTGATCACGTGTGAGAAGAGTATTAAATGCACTAAATTGAAAAGGTGTCTTCCATGTCAAAGTGATAGCTATCCTTTAAAGACAATAAGAAGATATCTACAGGTATTTAGCCTGTTACATTACCATAGCCCCTTCTGGTGATGTTCTCACTTTCTTGCAGCTTCCTGCACCTGTTACTACAGAGTAGGTAGAGGCACAACCCAGGTGGCTGAATGGGAGACGCTTACACCCTCTGTTTCCCAGTTGGTTGTGCTGTAGACTGGGCTTTAAATAAACTTTAAATATCTTTATGGATGTGCATATTGCCTTTTCTTCAGGTGGTCTTTAATTTTCAACAATAACTGCTTAAATCAAACCAAGCACTTTTAATTTTAAAATGTTACTTGGAGACAGCATCTGTGGATTTAATTTATTTGTGTTAGATTTACACTTCTTTTAAAATGGTGCGATTTTCAAATATTGGCAAAAAAAAATTCAATTACTGTCACTAAGTCAGTGGAAATACTGGGCGAATATTCCAGCTTTTTATGCCTGCCTGTACAGCTGGTTTGAGGCTAATGCTCTTGGGCTGAGCTAGGTAATTAACCAAACTGCTTCATTTAAACTCTTGCAGGTAATAGACAAACCATAAGCAATGCATCCTATCTATTTTCATTTGTGATATGGTTTTGTATCAAATACATAGCACCATCTGTCTACATTTATTTTTCAGAATTTAAAGGAACAGTGAAAATAAATTTGATGTAAATGGATATAACAGGGTTAAAGATGGTAAGAAAACTGCTGCATTCAGTAGACTCCAAGACCTGGGGATTCCTCCTTCTCAGCTCTTGAAGCCCAGCCAGGTCCAAGCGTCTCCATGCCTGGCTGATGGATGTGACTGCTGAAGTTCCCATTTGCAGTCAGGACATATTCCACAGATGCACACATGCATTCAGAGGACACTGTTGCAGCTGCCCACACACAGCCATGCCTTTGCAGCACCCCCGTGTAGTCCTGCCACAACTCACCTGCAGCATACCCACAGGTAGCCAGGTTTTGATGCTCCTCATGTTCACTCTCAGATAGATGCATGGGCTTGCACTTTCCACGTGTCCAAGTGGAAAGTGCAAGCCCATGCATGGAAGTGCATGGGCTTCCACTTTCCAAGTGTCCTCATATCATGGACCCTTCAGATATTAGCAGGCTCTCAGTCCAATGCCTGTGCTTGCCCCCTGGACCTGTGCAGCCATCAGCACAGAGCTTGGGTCTTTCCAGATGCAGGTCTCCTGCTGTCCAGCTGGGAGTTTGCTAATGAACTACACACGCACTCAGGATTAAATTTGCTGGCAAAAACAAGCACACACAGTTGCTGGCATGTAAACCTAGGACCCTGTGACCTCTGAGCTCTGCCACCCAGCTCTCCCAGCCCCTAGAATCTGCAGACCCTTTTGGATGAAGATGGTGCTGTCACACTCCGCCTATCACCTTGTGAGAATGTGAACACTGAGAAAAAATCAGCATGTCAGCTGAAGGGTATTGCCCTGACAGTGTGAGCTCTGTCTGATCCATAGGGAGAGTGGCTCTCTTGAATGAAAGCCTTCAAGGGTGCTACAAGATAGAAATCCAGATCCTGATTTATTTATCAGTTATTGGGCCTTTCATTTTTAAAATAAAGCAAGAAACCCTTTCAGTCTTTACCTGCCTCTGGGAGATGAAAACCCTTGCAGATGGCAAGGTGAAGTGAATAATACTGAAGAATGAAGTAGTCTTTCAAAAGATTAAAGAAACACTGCAGATACATATTTCAGATAAAATATAATTGCAGCATAAATTAACAGGTTTATAGTGTAGTCAGAGAGAGTGAAAGAATGCTAGTATTGGAAAACCTGTATTTGCCAGCTGAAGCTGCTCATAGACTCCTTTAACTATGAAGATACTATACATTCTCTCTCCTACCCTTATTTATTTACTACATGCATTGCTTAGTACTAGGAGTATCTTAAATTATGTCTGTGAATACCTGTACCTTCTTTAAAGAAACAAGCAATGCCATGAGTCAGGAAAAATAAAACTGTGAAGTGTATTGTCAAGTTCTGACAAAACATCCACAACCTAAAAAGAAGCAAAAGGAATTGGGTCAAGTAAGCCTGTATATTCCAAAGTATCTTCCAAAACTCATCAGATAACTACTTTTTGTTTAGACTTTTGAATAATAATTTCTAATACTTTAACTTGCCAATGATTATTTTTCCCCTTCAGCATAAGGAAAAGATTTTGTCTCTCTTAAACAGAAAGGGTGCAGAATTAAAATAATTGCATAGTTCCCAACTTGACCGCATTTTTGCACATTTATTTGATTTAGCAAGTTAATTTTTTTTTTTAATTCGTATTTGGAACATCATTTATAGAACTGGAGATATGTGATCTATGTGATAGGTTGTTTGGACATTGGTGTAAGCATGTATTTATGTAGGTTTTTCTATTTGAAATCTGCTTTCAGTTTATTACATTATGAACAAATGAAATTACAGCATTATTTCTAGACTTCCAGCAGTAGGCATGCTGTTGCATATGAGGAGGTGGGGGTGGTTCTTTGCAGTTTAATTTTTATGCTGTCTTGGCAGGTGTCCTTAATTTTACTCTCCAATTTATTTTGTGTTGTTCTGTCCTTAGGAACATGCATGTGTTTTGAATAGAAAATAATCTGTGTAATCTCTGCTGGGTAATTCCCCTTGCACTTTTCCTTTACAACTTCGTACAAATGTAATTAGCTGTGTTCCGAGAAAAAGCTGCATTCAAATTTGTTTATTCATTAGAAGCCAAGAGCAAGATAATCTGTTAAAACTTTATTTTAATGAAATACAACACAACTGAGCATTACAGGAAATATGCTTTCATAAGACTACAAGGTTAAGACGTTTTGTTGGTCTGCTGTGGAAGATGCTGAAAAAGGTGAACAAATAAAAGCTTTATTTAGTGTGTTAAAGCTTCTAGTGTTATTGGAAGGTTGGACTTGTATACGAATTATGCATTTGAAAAGGAGTGCCTATAAATAATTCCTAAAGAAAGGATTTGGATATGGTGTAACTTTGGGTTATGAGAATGATTGCATACATTGGTAGGCAAAGAGATGAATATTTCATTTTGCTGTACCACCAAGCTATACTTGTAGAGCATGATCTTGGTGGGGAGTGCATCAATAGCTAGAATTTGGGATTTGTCCCACAGCAGCTTTCCCATTTATCTTTCTCACTGTGAATTCAGTAAATTCATCTGTATTAATGAAATCTGACATGTTTAGGGTACTGCCTGATATTTTTGAGAGTTTACACTGATGGCTTTGAAGACATTAACTTAAAATGATCAGGGAGTAAAAAGTTAGCCTTTGACACATGCTCTGTGAGTTTTTAGAGTTTGATTTCCTGTGGAATTTCACTATTTCTTTGATAATTTTATGCCTGAAGCTGCGTTTTTGAACCATTCTTGACTTACTAGTTTCTTATGAAAGGGAAGCCTACCAAAGGCCAGTTACAAACTTGTTACAGCCTTATTAAACTTCCTTGGTTTTATTTTATTCCTTCTCTGTAATGTGTTGGAGTCTGTGCACTTAAGTGTTTCTGTCGATGCTCTCTAGATGATTGGTAAATTTGGATGATGCATCTGTTGTCACATCTGACATCTGTTTCTTTTTATTCTGTCTTCAGTATGTGAGACTTGATATTCTGAGTTCTGTGTGGAGATGTACCTGCTCATAGCCACATGAGAAACATTTCCAGTTTGGTGACATTGAGAAGAGAGGGTCTATAGTTCTGTTCAGGGAGCATTGAATGTATCTTACCCACAGCTTCTTTTAATCCTGAAGTTCCACCAGGAGTTGGACTGTGCTTGTTAGCAGCAAGCTAAAATACCCTCTCGACTTGAGGCTCGTGTGATCCTGCAGATATGGTCCCATATGACTTATATAGTCAAGTAAGAAAGAGGTGGTGATAATACAGTCCACATATGGTGTGGTAGCTCAGTCTCAGTCACAGAGCATGGACTGAACAGGTCTTAAAATCAGCACAATTTCCAGCACTTACATAGTGATCAGAACTTGAGGTGGCTGCATGTGCCATTTCAGGCATCTGTCATAAGAAGAAAAATAAAGAACTACATAGGCTGAAGTTTAGGAGAAAGAAACAGAGTAATCTGGATTTATATTGCATGTGGTGTAATCCAAAAGTACGTAAAAAACAGGGAAGCTTCTCGGAATCACTTTTGATTGTCAGCTTCCATGTGCTATATATATACACATATATATGTACATATATAAACTGCCTTGTCTTGATGCAACTTGAAGGGTGAAGTTTTTGACAGTGCTTTTGCCAGCTGATTTGGTACAGATGAGTGTTGGACTAGATTTAATCTAATAAAGGTTTCCCTCTCCCATGTTCTTGTTTATAATCTTCAAGAGGAGAATTCAGATCTTCAAGGAAGATCAAGGTGAATAAACTAAAGCGTGTAATGACTTTAAAAGCTTGTAAATCCCCCTATATATATACTCTTATTCAAAAGGGACTCTTTGGGTTTTAGGCATATACCTACAGCAGTATTGTTTGGATGTTACCCCTTTTACCTGCTTTTCACAGCCACCCTTTCAAGTAAAAAAAAGTTACCAGAGACAAACATGCACATGACTTCCCATCAATCCACTGGAAATCCCAGCGGCTTTGTTAAAGCTGCCCACATAGTTGGGATTTAGAGTGACTCCAAACTTGGCCGAGAGGCAGGTGTGCTTCATTTGGGTGGCTCTGTGGGTGAGTGTAATAACCTTGAAAAGACAACTTCAGGTGATTAAAAGGCCACTTCTCAGTAAACACACCGACATAAGGATTTAATATGTTTCTAATTTTAGCATGTGGACTTGATGTATTTAGTTGATTGGTGTTTAATTCCTGAACTTGTCTTCTGAGAGATGACCTAAATCTTTCCAGAATTATAAATAATAGCTGGAATGTTTTGATGTTTTGATGTTTCAGGAAAGTTTGAATACAAAAAAAAAAAGAGAACAGTTGTTCCAACTGTGAATTCCTGAGAGTGAAAGTACAGTCTATTGTAAGATACCAAATTAGGATACTCCTTTGACATTACAAAATCATAAATTACATTCAGTCTGAAGAAGTGTTTTGATTCTAAGAACACTAATTACCTAAAAATGTGTATTAGTTGGCTAGTTATACTTGCTGGTCTGTTTCAAAGTATTTCTATTGTCTTTGGACACACTTGAATTGTGCAAGTTTAGCCATTTTTAATCTTTAGTTTTATAGTCCCTACAGGTCTAGGAAGTAATTTTGCCTAATTTTATTATATGAGAAACTGGTAGCACTTATAATTAAGATTGCGTAATACTTTTCCTTAAGTGATTGTGTTTTCAGTTTCTTGTAGCTGCCAGACTTTAGTTCTTCCAGCTGGAATATTCTGTCTGCTTCAAGCTGTTCTGTTGGGTTTCTTTAAACAACTTTGACAAAAATGCTTTAGTCATCTCCAAATGAAACTGGAAATGGAATGTGATTCTACTCAGATTAAAGTTTGTTTTTTCAAAGAGTACAGTTAAGGAACTCAAGAACCATCCATATTTTTCTGAGCCTTGTTGAAATATTCACACCTAGTTTCTCCATCTGGAGTATTTAGAGTTCAGCTGCTCCATGCTCCAGAGCTGTGTGTGCTGAGCAGGCGTGATCACGCACCCGCAGGTTGGGAGGAGCAGAGCGAGGAGTTTCGTGTTGCTGGATTCTGTTGTGGCACCAGGCAGTAGAATGGGAAGCAGCATCTGTTCAGCCACCTCCCAAATGATACATGCTTAACTTATAGTCTTCAAATGTGGTTCTGTTATATGAGACCCTGCATGTTTTCAGAAAAATTCTCATGCTGGTCATGTGTTCCTTAATGACATATAGTTTATATTTGACTAAAAATTGCACCTTCACCTCCTTTTATCAGGGCTGCCTCTGCTGCAGTTAATTTACAAGTGGTTGCACTTTTAAGCCAACCACTATGGCTTATGACATCCTGAGGTTGAATTTCTGCTGTGAGTTGCAGCAGCTGCAATTTCCAGGGCCTCAGCTTTCTGGATTAAAGGATTAGAAGGGGAGCTTGCACCTATTTAGAGCAGCTGAGGAGCAGTAAGTCCAACTACATGAAGTAAAGATTGAACTGAAATTTAATCAGCCAGCCTGAAGACAAACAGAAAAACAATTCTTTGAAAGTTTCCTGCACAGAGAAAGAGGGTTCTTGCAATGTAAGGCTAGAACAACTAATGGTGATGGGGTATGTGGGTTTCTTAATGAAAGTCAGTATTAGCTTAATCGCTTTGCTACCCCCTCCTGGTCACTTAACTTTTTCACTCTTGAACTCCTTCTCTGACATACTACAATAGCACTTTGTCAGTTTATGATCCTTGAGGAAGATCAGCCTCCCTTTTTATTGCTTCCTTCTCTTGTTGCAAAGTAGTTCTGTACTATACTCTTGATTAAAATGAATCACTCGTTTGTTTATCTTGGTGTTTCCAGTCTACTGAGTTTTGCTTTATTTTAAAGTCAAAAGTAACAATTACGGTTCCTAGATTTAAGTTTACAAATAGCCAAGTAAGTAATTTTTGCTTGGTTGTTCTCTCTCTGTCTCTAGTTTACAATATTGAATCAGTGTTGTAGTTACAGCTGGTGAATTAAAAATACTGTGGGCAGAGTCGGTCCCCATCTCCACCTGCTTGTGCTTCTGCACTGCTCCAATGTTATCTCACCACCTTGCTTTCCAGCAGCACAGGCTGTGCATGCTAAACACGCCCCTGCTCAGTATTGAATTTCTTTTTTTTTTTTTATTCCATGTGCAGTAAGCGATGCAGGAGCTTTCTGCCGAGGGTGGAGGTGCCCTGGGGTCAGGGAGGGGCAGTGGCTCGCTCCTGTCTGCTCCTGGCTAGCAGGAAGCCTCGCCCTCAGGTGTTTGGGCTACAGCATCAGTTCTGGCATGGTCTGCTGCCTTTAATACAATGCCTGGCTTCTTTCTTTATTCTTGCTCCTTGCCAAGAAATGACAATTGAACAATTAAGGCACAAAGCAGAGAGGGTTTAGCAAATCATGAACTGTTTTAAATTTGCCTCATTAAGCTGCTGTTAACTACTTAAAGCCATCTGCTTAAAAATAATTTGCACATCTTAAGTTTGCTCTAGAGAGCAGGTAGACCTTCATTAGAACAGGTTTCATTATTAATGTTATCTTTAGGGGGCTGTCAGTTGTTGTGGGAAACATGCTGTTGCTCACTGAACCAAACTTTCCCTGTAAACAAAAGGAAGTGTTGGTAACTTGCAGTCTGTGACCATAACCGTGTTCTTGGGAACCACTGCCCTTCATGTGGAAACTGGCTTGGTGTGGAGGAAGTTATTTACAGATATTAGGTGGGTCTTGGTATGACAAATGAGAATGAGCTGTGTGAATGCATAGTATCCCTGTTATCTACAACCATCCCCAAAAATAAGTCCTGAAGAGAAAGAACAGCCAGATCCATCTCAGTGCCTCAGCTGTCATTGAGGAGGAGGAACCTTGTTGCCTATGCCTTGAAGAGCTGTTTGCAGGAAAAAAAAGTTTATTTGTCTCCCCAGATTTGTAAAGAAACAATTTCACTTAGAGAGAACAAATCACCAGAGCTCTGCAGACTCTCCCTCCTCTGTGGGGCTGAAATCCAGCGGTATTTCAGCGAGACTGAGTGCGCCCTGTCTGACCTCCTGCCTGGTGCTGTGGTTCAGTTCTGTCCCGCTTCTTGTCTGGGGAGACTGTGTCAGCAGTGGGCTCATGGATTGCTGGTACCAATATCATTTGGAGAGAAACTATCCTTAGAATGTTAAGTGATGGTGTGAGGTTTTAAAAGAAGGACCCCCTTTCAGTCTGTGGGAGAGAGGTAGATCTAGTTTTTGGCATGTTAGCTGAGACACAATATGTTACTCAGTGTAGATCTTTTATCAATACATTAAAAACTCATTAAAGTATTGCTCTGAAATTGATTAGTTTGTTGTTCGTTGAGGGTTGTTAACAGTTGAGTGCTGTTTATTAAGAAGAAAAATGCCAATATTTAACAGGGTGTAAATCCTTTGTAGTAGCTGAGCAAAAATGTTGTAATGAACTTGAAATATCATTGTCTTTCTGTTAGGGTTTTATTTGTCTCTTTTTGGCAAGAAGAATCCTTACAAACAGACTAACTGCACAGATTTGCACACAATATGCTTTCAAATTTGACAAACCAGAAAAAAATACAGGGTTTCTTGTAATTGCATTTGGTTGCAAAAGTTGAAGGTGTTCTTTCCAGCTGCAGCTACTGTGTCTTCCAGTTTGAAAAGAATTCCAAAGCAATCCTTGACTGGAATCCTTTTATTTTTGCTCAGTCATCTAGGCCTGCATTTGAAAAAATGTAGAATGAAGAAATTTCCCAAATATGTCTTGATTTGAAGGAATGAATGTTCTAAAAATGTATACATTGAACAGAACATGTGGCTTCAGCCACATTTGTTGTGCTATCATACTTCTGTTCTTTTTGCTATATTTGTCTTAATCTGGAACAAATTCTACTTCAGGATTTCACTGTAAAACAGCTCTTCAAAATAAAAACCTTTATGTGACAAAGAGCTAATTAAATTATTCTTGTAGATCAAATATGTGAAAGAAAGAATCCATTTTAAGATTTTCAAAATGCTTGTACTTAATGCTTTTCTTCTCAGTTGTTTACTGAGCAGTACCCAGTGTCAAGATGTTATTGTAAGCTCAGTTATTCAAATCACATGTTATTCCTTTTTGGTACTCTGGATTGACATGAAAGGTTAAGGCCAGTGTGAAAATATCAGTAAATTTTATATGAAAAACATTTTTCTGGGCAAAACATTCTAAGTTGAGCTGACTTAAGTCTTTGAATCCAATTGAGCTATAGCTCAGATAGCAGGAGAGAGTGATAACCACTGTAGACCTTCTGATAAGTTTGGATAGGGAGTTTTGTTTTTAGAGAGAATGATAAGTGATGACCCAAATCTACAATTTGCACCAGTTTGCTGGTGCAAATTGTAGTAATTTTTGCTAAGGAATTTTGCTAAGGAATCAATTTGCTAAAGAATCTTGGAAAATATTTTTTAGCATTTCCACTCTAGGTGAGAGCAAATTGTCAGACCCACAATTGGGCGCAAATTGTGTTTTTAGTAATTTCTACTTAGAGTTCTTGTAAAATGCAGCAAATTCTTCTTTAGCAACACCTTCAGACACCAGCAGAAAACCTGAAGAAGGTTTTGCCAGGGTGCAGTTAATGCAGCTGCAGAAGTTGGAAAACTCACTGCATTTAAACCTTTTTTCAGCTGCTGCATTGGCCTCCTTTTCACTTCCATCCTCTTTTGGCTATTTTTGTGGATGGGGAGAGGACAGGGACATAAAGACAGCTGCATCTTGATGCAGCCAGCTCCCCTGAAATACCATCTTATATTCCAACCAGAAATATTTCATATGTCCCTCTCCTGCTGCTGAAGAGAAGGAACAGGATCCGTTTGCCCTTTTGGCAGGTCTTCCCTCTGGTCCAGCTGTGAAAGGCTGGGGAATGGAGTAGCCCACTGGTGAATGAGAGAGGGAGCCTTGAAAACTCTGGGCTGGTCAGAGCTGGAGTGAGGTATGCATAAAAGGAGCAAGGAAAGTGCTGCTGCTGGGAGTGGCAAGGCCCTTGAAAGGCTTTAGCTCCTTACCATGTGCTTCTCTACTTGCTGAAAGGCAGGAGGATCTGAATCTGAGAGGCTTGAGCAGCCCTATTCTCTGCACAAAGAAGGTGCAAAAAAGGCTGTCTAGGGCATGGCTCTGAATCCTGTGCCCCCAATGCTTCTGGTGCCTGTGTTCCCTGTACTCTTGTCTAAGAGGAGAAGCAATGTGAAGGAGAGGAGCTGCTGACAGAAGAGGACAGTTCTCAAATGACTGCCTGGAGAAGTAGACGTGAAATGGGACATGTTGCTGATAATTGACTTTTGAAACACACCTGGAATGTGGATTTCTCTGTTTAGGAAATAAACCTTTTCCACTCATCTTTCCTGTCCCAAATCCAGCTGGAGCTTCTACAAGAACGCTGCTGAGGGTTCTACAGCCTGTCCTTGTTGGGACCTGAGTGCATCTGTCAAGGAGGTGTGGCTGAGGATCATCCCTGACTCAAGTGACAGAGCTCAGCTGGGGATGAGGCAGCAGCTTAAACAGAAATAGTTTTAAACTGTCTCTTGTGGAGTCAGACCCTGAGCAGTGCTGGCCAGCATGAGTTGTAGCTTTGAAGTCTTGGGATAGTTTATGGTTTTTAAATTTTTTTTCCCGAAAACCACAGATCCTTGTTTATTGTGTCTACTTAAGAATGTAATTGTAAATTGAAGAAGTAATTTCTAGCCCTTGTGTTTGTGTAAGAGAGTGAGTCATGACCTGAATGTCCTCTTACAGCTCAGGGTGAGAAAGCTTATGAAAACTCATAATCACTGAGTAACTGGGTGTGAAAAGGCAGTCAAGGAGATTCAGAGGTATAAGAGAAGGGCATGAAGTAATTTGCTTCAAATTCACAACTTGAAACTAAATGAGAAAGCTACAGGCTCTCTACTTGCTCCTTTCTTTGTTTAGAAATCCATTTTTAAGTAGCAGAGGAGCCAAGAGGCAGCTAGAAGAGTTGGGATAGCAGCATCTACCAGCTCTAACCTCCTACTCACATCTTCAGAGACAAGCAGACATGCTGTGGTAGGGTGGTGCTTGCAGGAAAAAAGAACAGAAGGAGAGTTCAACCTCTCTTTTGCACCTTTATCCCAGAAAAACTGTGAATAATACCACTTTTTTGAGGTATTTTGTAAAAGGAAGTGTCATATCTTTTCTTTACCCAGTGAAAGCATACTTGCATGACTCAACCAGCCATGCTTAGGGCAGTGAATTTCTGGCATTGTGACAATGTTGGTGTTAAACATTTCCCTCGCCTAACTTCAGGACTCTAAGACTGTTCTGGTGCCACTGTTTTGAGGGCTGTAACATCAGGAAAGAGAAGGTTGTGTGTGTTGTGTTTGGAGTAATTCATTAAATCTCACAGAGTGGAGCTTTTTGAATGAAAGGTGTACTGAGTGAGTGCTTACCCTGGTTGGAACAGAAGCTCCAAGGCTGCCAGACCATCAGTGGGCTTTTTGTGGGGAAGTATGACAGTTCAGCCACAGAGAAACACAGATAGTTCCCAAGTGGTCTCTCAGCACAGAACAGCAGTGACACTATTTGTGAAAGGCAACCTCTGCAAGGGAAAGAAAAAAGGAAAAAGGGAGACAAAAAAGAAATCTGTGTGTCAGGAGGTTCCGTTTATGTTCTGGTGCATTCTAATAGTGAAGCAGCCTTACCCTGTGGCACATGGCACAGCTCTGCATTGCTGCTCAGGCACAGTGGAACAGAGCAGGGCTTGTGTTGTACACTGCAAAGGCAGCTTGCTTCCCTTTTGACTAAAAGAATGCCAATAAGAACATCTAGTTTGAGGAATTCATTAGTCTGTTGAGTAACTACTCTGTTAGAAATAAAAATCTGCTGTAAAGGTTGGATTCTGTGTCGTTCATGGATGGCAGTTTGGAGCCAGCCATGTGACCTGGTTCCATCCTGGATGCAGAGGTCTTAGGAGGTTTTCTACATGCTTTTTTCACATATACCTTAAAAAACTAAAACCTAAAACCCCCAAACCCTAGCAGCAAAACAGTTAGGTTCTTTGGAATGAAGTAAAAACAGAGGTTAAAGTACATTTTTGATATGAGGGATAGCATGAACAGAATGACAAACAGGGAATACATACAGAAGGTTCTATGCCTGTGATGTAAGTTTGGAGGGGAAGGAGTGCAGTGCAGCTTTGTCCTGCTAAACAGGCCAAAAATGTTTATAATTCTACAGCAGTAGGCCTTAAAAACCTAAGTTTATGTTTTGAATAAATCTAAGGTGCTATTACATAACAACTTCAACCTTTTTTTTTGTTTGTTTTCTTCCCTCTTTGCCTTCTACAGATCACACATCCGTGGGCGGGCTGGGAGACAGTTTTTATGAATATTTATTGAAAGCCTGGCTTATGTCAGACAAGATGGACACGGAGGCAAGGAAAATGTACGACGATGCAATTGAGGTGATTATAATTCATTGAGTTTTCCAATACTGCGGAACCGTCTTTAATAATTTTAAGGAAATTAAATTAAATTTTAAAAAAACCCTAGGCAGAAAAAACCACCACCAACCACAGGACTTGTTTTGATTATGTAAGTTTTAAGAAATCAAGTGATGAATAATACTAGCTTTCACTCTGAGTACTTTAAAAAGTATTATTGTGGAATACATGTGATGCAGATTATTGTGCTAAAAATGATACAATTGTCCCAAATGGTACAATGTAAAAGCCCAAACTGTAATTTATTAATAGGAGATCTAGCAACCTTGAGATGTGTGCAGAACAACCAAGTCACTTTTTTCCAGTGTTGAGAATTCACCATTCTAGGACCTGAAGTTCCAACTTGTTTCATTCTTTGCATTATTTTCTAAGGCATTTACATGTTCCATATTTACCTTGTAAAACGTCATTCCTGTTTCTATGGTTCTTTCATGCTGTGGTCTTAATCTCTGTCACAGACCAAGAAATGCTTGCCCAAGCAGGGCAGTACCACAGGATGGTTCAGAGGGATTTGGGGTGGGGGCCTTTCTGTGGTGGCTCTGAGCTTTTTGCTGCCCAGCTCTTCCTTTTCCAGTTTCCCCATCTTCTCTCAGCAGCCTCTCATAGTGGTGCCCACTGTGCCACCATTCCTCTGCTACAGTTCAGACACAGAAAGTAACTGAGCTGCTGTGAGTCACGTGAGCTGTGGTACCAGCAGCAGCAGGGACTGTGTGGTCTCGTCCCAGAGCTGATGTGTGGTTGGTGCCTGATGTGTTCCAGGCTCTGGGCATGCCCTGTTGCTTTCAGTGTAAATTTTTATAACTTAGTTTTACTGTGGTCAGTCTTCTAAAGCAAAACACTTGTTCTTGGTGTTCTCAAAATTCACATTTTAAAAGATATATAGTGAAAGTTCTAGTACAAAATTGCATTGAAGCAGTAATATCTCTTATTCCTGACCTGAATTTGATTACATTTGACTTCCAGCTGCTTTGACTTGTTCCTTCTCTACATTGTTTTAAAGGGTTATCTGCACCATATAGCTGGTTACTATCGGATGTACAATAGACATTCTCTCCTGAAAGAAAAATGCTTTTCTTTTGGTCTCACAATATAAAACAGATTTTGAATTATTTCTTAAGCTTTTTTCTATTAATTTTTTAGTGTCTTGAGTATGGAGACAGCAATGTAAAGGTTCTTCTAATGTGATTCTTCTTCTAACTGATTCCTTCTTGGTTTTATCCTCTTCAGCCAGCCAGGAGCTCTGTTTGCACTCTTAACCTTTGCCTCAAACCATCATCCACTTTCCAGTTGCTTTATTCTGAAGCTGGTTATAATCTTTTTGATTTACTACTTTCCTGCCACTGTGATTTACATTCCCGATTCCTCAGTGTTTGACCTTACACTTATCTCTTTTGCAACACATTGTTCAGGCAAAACCCATTTTGTCACCTGCTCTCAGTGATTTTGCAGAACTGACTTTTTCTTTATCATTATCTACAGTTCCATCAATTTTTGTGTCATCTGCAATTTTGTTCTAGCATTTTTCTTGGAAATCATTGTTAGAAATACTGCCCAGTGTTGAATAAAGTATCTATGCAGAATCTTCATGGGATAAGGATTTTTGATTTTCTCACAATTTTCCTTTTTTTTTTTTTTTTTTTTTTTTTTACTTTGAACTGTTCCAGCAAGCCAGCTTTTAATCCACTTCATATGTGCTGCTTTGAATTTGTTTAGGATAATAGTTTGTAAAATGCCAAGAAATTCTCAAAATCCCTAATATTCCTTGTATCAGCATACACGTATCAATCAAACATTTATTTTTGAAACCACATGATTCATTTTATATTATTGTTTTATTAACTTTTTAAACTACTGATAAAGCATTAGCTGTTTCCCAGTCCTTTTGAACTTCCTTACCTTTCCAGGGTTTGTTAAATTCTACATTACTGGTTCAAAACCATAGTTGTGTATTTTTAATAAGTTAAAATACAGTTTATGGGGTTCTGTGGGTTTAAAGGTGTTTACCAGTTGATATCTAGCTTCCATTGTGGTTACTCTGAACTATTTTACTCTGATTCTTAAACTGTGAACACTTCAAAATTAGAGGAAATAAATCCTCTTCACTGTAAACCATCTTGCAAACATTTTGTATGGGCACATCTCTAAATGGAGACAGAGCAAGACAAATTTGGGACCAGGTGATAACACTCTGTGGATGGGAGGGAGGAAAAGCCAAGCTGCTCCTCTTCATGTGTGATATGATCTGCAGTCCAAGCATCAGAGGGTTCCTTCAGCTTTCTCTCAGCTAAACCTACCCTGTCCATTTGAGTCTGCATAAGCTGTACTGATTTAAGTGCTGTGGAACACACTCTGTTTCAGAGTTTGTGTCTTTCCCACATCCTACTTGACACTGAAAGACACAAAGAGTCATTAAGTAGGATTTGCTTTGTATAACTGCAATTCGGTAAATGTTTTTAAGAGACCATTCCCTTACCATTCTTTTGTTCTTGCCTATAATATAGGTCTTCCTCCATAGCTAACACTTCTTATTCTTTGTTTTTCAAAATGTGGAGCAGAAGCTCTTTGCATCATTTGTGCAAGAAGGGGAAAGGTATAATAAGCCTTCCTCCCACTCACAGCGTTGAAACTCACAGAGTTGGAAATGTACTCAGCACCCACCAGACTAAAAGAATGTCTCTGTCCAGCCACACCTCACTCCCTTATCTTATTACAGCAGGGTGAGTTGAAGATGGACAACATAATTTCACTCCTAAGTCTTGCAGTAGATGGTGATATCTCATTCCTTGGAGCTATCACGGGGAAGAAAAATGCAGCATCTGTCCTTCAGATGTCATGGTTACAGATCCATGGCATATGAAGTCTTATCCAGGTCACCACGAACTTCCTAACATGAATACAAACAAGTTCTATATCCATAACCCCTCTGTATATAACATGGGTGCAGTCTTCCACTGTAAAGGACACTTCATTGCTGTGTGCTAGTATGGAAATTCACAGCTATGATAAAAGCTGAAATTGTGAAACTTGTTGGGAATTTTTTGTGGTGATAAAAATTGAGGATGGGGCTCTTAACTTTGCTTTCAACATCATCATGTGGGCCTTCCAGCTAGTCTGGTTTCAAGTGTCTTTCTTTCCTTCTCACATCAGCTGGAGGATAGGTAAGCTTCCTTTTGATCTGCTGCCTTGAGTAGTCTAATCTGTTAGGCTCATAAATTTGATCCTCAATCTTTCTTACTGCACAGCATTAGGGAGCTAAAAGAAGGATTCAGCAGTGTGCTTGACTGTCACAACATAGCAAGTACTGCTGCAAGACAGCTCAGAAAATGCTATTTTTTGTAGTCATAAAAAGCACATGAACTTCAGAGAACATTCAGGTTTTGCATAGAATCACAGAATATTTTGAATAGCAAGGGACCCTCAGGAATCATTCAGTCCAGCTCCTGGCCCTGCATAGGACACCCCAAGAGTCACACCATGTGCCTGAGAGTGTTGTCAAAACACTTCCTGAACTCTGTCAGGCTTAGTGCTGTGACCACTTCCCTGGGGAGCCTGTCCCAGTGCCCAACTACCTTCTGTGTGAAGAACCTTTTCCTGCTGTCCAACCTAAACCTCCCCTGACACAGCTCCAGGCCATTCCCACGGGTCCTGTCACTGATCTCAAGAGTGAAGAGATCAGTGCCCTTCCCTCCACTGCCCCTCATGAGGATGTTGAGGACTGCAATGAGGTCTCCCCTCAGTCTCTTCTCTAGGCTGAACAAACCAAGTGACCTCAACCACGCCTGTTGCTGAGGCATTTCGCAGACAAAGGAAGCTCCTTCCATTAGTTAATCTCTTAGTTAATGTGAACTAAATCTTCTCTTTGCGAGTTGGGATATACACGCCCACTCTGGTTTGTGTATACTCCTTGTAGTCCAGCTGGATGTCATTGCTTTGTGGTTCCTGTTTGAGTGCTCTGTGGCCTCAGCCATCCAGCCCAGGATCCAAATGCCACGTCTATCCCAACCTGCACAAACTTTTGTTATCTGCTGGGCAGTGCTCCCAGCAATGCCCAGCTGTCCCTTGTTAATTACTGTGAATATTAATCATCATTTTTCTGCAGCTGGCAGGCAGCAGGTTGTTGAATGATAAAGTATTTTGAGAGACTTGCATTTATGCTTGTGAAATGTTTCCTTTGCGATTCTCAGGATCTCACCTAGTTATTAAGTAGCTGATAGAACTTGATTTCCAGATTTCAACAACTACTCCTTCTACCAGGCAATTATTTTCAAGTCCAGAGGATGTGTTTTCTGCTCAGAAGAGGAGCATGTTGCACCTAGAACATGCTCTTCAGTCAAACCATGAAAGAAAATCTGGAGTAGAGGAGTAGCTCATGGAGAAGTATATAAATTTAACCTTTTTTGGCTATCCTGGGGCTAACCACAGCAATTTTGTCCCACTGGAAGTGCTTCTGCAACCATTTACTCCTCAACAGCTATGAAATTATGGGAAGATACAATTTGAAAGGAAATGTCACTAAACATTTGGAAGAAAATGCTTTCCTCTAGGAAATAAACAATCCATATGCTTTAGTGCCTTCCTGGTTTTCATTGTTAAAGTGGCTTTCCTTCAAAGAGATCTCAATTTTTATGTACCATGTGGTTGAAAAGTGTCAGTTTTGTCACAGTCTAGAATAATGGAATCAACAGAGTTAATGCTCCAGATCTTAGTATCCTTTCCAGTGGTAGTTTCCAGCAGATCCAGTATTTCCTGTACCAGTACTTTCAGACCAAATGAGGCTTGTACAATTAACCACATCAGGCTCCTTAGCAGCAGAAGGCAGTCATCAATGCCAAATTGCATGATGGTTAGAAAACCACCCTGGCAGCTGTCAGAGACTTACTTCTTTCTGCTCTGTCATTTATTTCTGCCTTCTTGTCTCTGGATCCTGCCATGACCACAAACCTCAGATCTGTCAGTGGTGTTAGTGAAGGAATTAGCCCAACAGGAGTGCAGACCAGCACTTTCTTTCATTACTTTGTCATTGTCTAATGCTAGACTTAGTAAATACTGCAGTAGGTTGGTGGGAATTGTGATTCTCTCTGAAAGAGGCTTAAAGCAACTGTTGTTCCATCTAGTTTGAGAACTTCGGGGTGTTAGGGCAGCTATTCTTCTAAGGAAAGGATACCATTTATAAGTCACAAGCAGCAACATATATTGGTACAAATGTGCAAAAAGAAAGCAGCATTTGCCTCATGTATAAAATAACCATTTTTTGTGAACAGCTGCTCTGACACCCGTCATTTGACAATGTGCATTCAGAAAGCTGCTGTGGAGAAGCTAGAAGGTGGCTGGAGCATTCCTGTCACTTCCTATTAAAGAGTGACTGAGGGTACATGTTTGCATATGTTGCTGACCAAAAGGTTTCAACATGGATGTGTTTTCTGAGTACTCACAGATTGCACAGAGCAACAAATAGGTACTTCCCAGAGTTAACAGTTAGACAAATATTTGTTTGAGCCATAAAATAAGTGCTGAAAAAGAAAATTATTTTTGTTTTGAAAATTGGTCTTTGCTCGATAAAGGAATGTTAATAAGTAAAACTTGCATATGAAACAGCATTTGAAAGTTCTCTTAATCTCTTTGTAGGCCATAGAAAAACATCTCATCAGAAAGTCCAATGGGGGACTGACCTTCATTGGGGAGTGGAAGAACGGGCATCTTGAAAGGAAGATGGGCCATTTGACCTGTTTTGCAGGTGGAATGTTTGCCCTTGGAGCAGATGGTTCCAGAGATGATAAAGCTGGACATTATTTGCAGCTTGGAGCTGAAATTGCACATACATGTCATGAGTCATATGACAGGACAAGTAAGACCTATTTTTAATCTAATTGTTTCAATAGTTGGAATACAGCAACTGTTGTAATTATTTTTAGGGTTTGTTATGGACATTGTCTAACATGCACTGGTTTTATACCGGTATGAATTTTTAACATCCATGTATTTACTTCTGCTCGGCATCATGGTGAGTAAATACAAACCCAGACTTTATGGTTCCTTCATCCTCAGTTTTGGATCAGTCAGCTAAGATAGATTATATGGGTATGGGGAGGAAGGAATTTGTGTGAACTCTTGTCCTCACAGATATATAGGGAAGTTTTTAATTTCATATATACTGTTCTTTGAGTTAGAGGGAAAAATTTGTGAATAGATTTCTACTGGTTTTAGTAATAGTGCATTCTGAGTAAGTGCAATTAAACAAGAGAGGATGAGGACTGCTGTGCAGACTGTGAGAAGGCCAAAGGCCTGACTAGTGAGGAGGCAGCATCAGACTTCATTGTTGGGCTGGAAGTCTCCCAAGGTCAGTCTTTTGGACCAGGTTTATTTTACATCTTTAGTAGTGACCTTGGTGCTTGAAGGGTACTGATTATGCTTAGGGTGGCCATATAGTTATAAGACATAATTAAAATGGAAGTAAGCAGGAAGATTTGAAAACTGGACTATCAGAAATAAGAAGTTCACTAGAAAAAGTCAGGAGCTCTTTGTCTGAACTGGGGGAGTTGAAAAATGTTCTGGTCTGTATCAGATGAAGAATTTTCAGCAGAGATTAGATAATATTAAGACTGCCTTAGAAGACATGTGTAATTTATCACCCAGAATACTCTGTATAAATCTGAATTTCAAGCAGAACAAATGCAGAGAAGGACCAAGAGAATGAATTGAGGGACAGAGCTTTTATCCTATTGTAGGGAAAATATGAGAGATTGGCCTGCTCAAGCTAGAAAAAATAATAGCGAAGAAAGGAACAAATTTATTGCCATCTCAAGGGGTAAACACTGAAAAGAAATAGTTATTTTAAGATATAAAAGAACACAGTTGTAACAAGAGCAAGATTTTTAAGCTCACTGTGAATAAGTGTAGGTTGGAAATTGGAAATGGTTTTGCATAGCTATCAGAGATGTGAGCTTCTGAAATACCTTCCCAGTAGAAATAATGGTAACTAAAACTTAAGCAGTTTTAAGATGAGAATTCATGTATTTATTCACAGGATTACATTGTATCATTGTATAGTTGCCTGTCTTTTTAAATAATTCAGTCACGCAAGTGATAATTTTATTTGGATAGCAACAGCTTTTAAAAAAGGAAAAGAAAAAAATATGAGTATGCTTAAGGAAAAAAGGTAGGACATAGCAGCTATTGCTGCATTCTGAAAAATTATATTTAAATGTTTAATTTGACATTTAGAAATAAGCAATGTTAAATTTACAGTTGTTTGAGCAGACCTAATTTTATTCCTTCAGATGTTTGTTCTATACCCTAAATAAGTCAAAAGATGGGCGAGATAAAAGTTTTTATTACATATTTAATGACTGTATAAGAACACATGAGCAAGAAAGACTGAAAGCTGTACAGACAGCTATAAATTTGCAATGCTCTTGTTTTCTTTTGTTCAGTCATGCAGTCCCAGGAATGTGAATTGTTTGTGCTTGGATGTTTTGGTTTTAATTTTCTGGACTGATTTTTCAAAGAAAATTAGGAATTTATACGTGCAAAATGTCAACTTTTTTATTATGTTTTAACAGCAGGATTTGAGATATTATTGTACACATTAATGGCAGAACTGGCCGATGGCAGAAAATGTGGCATTTAAGAGGGCAGTCAGTCATCCTGGTTCAGCCATCAGGTTTGTGCCTTATTTCAGGGGATTGCCTTATTTCTCTCTCCTATGGACTTGGGAGAACTTGCCTCATTTGGCATTCCCAGAGGAGAGAGAATGATGCAGATACTGCATGCAGGGGATAGGCAGCTCTTTCTTGAGATAAATCAGCAGAGCTGCCCTTTCCTATGTCATCCCACAGCTGCTCGGAATAAACTACAGTGTGTACCTGGTGATGTTTAATATGAAAATACTACTTTATGAAGCAACCTAAATTTCCATAGCTGAGCTTGAGTCTCAGCAAAATTGAAACAGAATTTCACAGAATAAAAGCATTTCTGGAAAAGGAGGGCATTGTATTTCCAACTGTCATTAACCTGTTGCACATATTGCAGGTTTGAAAGCACGTTAAAAAAAAAAAAGGTATTTCAGAAAGCTGGTTATTTCCGTGCTGACTAGTACAGAGAAGCTGGAAAGTCCTTGAAAGTCTTTCTGATGTATTTTCTTGGGGATTATGTCCCAGTGGCAACTGGCATCACTGCCATGTAATGTAGAAGTTTATGCAGGGATGTAGTCTCACTGACAATCTGAGTCACCTATCAACGTGCCCCAGGAATATCTGAGAGAAGACATTAGACTCCAGAGTCAGGGGCTGGAGAAGTGACTAGGTAGGTTGTGAGAAGTTTGGACCCCTGCCATGGCTCTGTGAAAATCCTTGTTAGATTCTGCTTGAGCTGAGGATCAGTCTATAGCACTCCTCAAACGATGCCTTTCTAATTCAGCAGCTGGAGGAAGCTGGTGGTCTTTGGAAGGTGAAGGCAGGGGGTGTAGTTATGGTTCTGGTCTGCCTCTGAGCAAGGGATTTGTGTTGCCAGGATCTATTGAACATGGCAGCATGAGAGCTCCCTCCAAGGCTCCTCCCCTCTTCAGGAAATTGTGAATGCATGTGGCACCCCTTAGAAACACCAAGGGTTTGAAAAGACTTATTGATGGTCAATGAGAAAACTTAACTGTAACTAGAATAGTCTTACAGTGTGTAATCTACACATGCCTCTAGTTCCTACCTACTCTGCCATTTCTTGTACCTTAAACTATCAATAGATTAATGCTGCAGCTGTACTAAATCTCCCATCCTGTGACTAGTGATTTCAGGATTTTTCTGTAGTCCAGTGTGCTCTCAGTTTGGAGAGAGGACTGAAAAGAACAAAGGTAGAGGAGGCATGTTCTGATCTGTATGCCCATTTACCAGCACAAGAAATCATAATGCTGTCAGTGGGCACTGGTAAGGCTACAAAAATACAGCTTCATGTGCTCATGGTGCACGGTTTCTTGATATTTAAGCTTATGTGAGTACTGCACATCTTGAGGCATTCCTGTTTCTGGGGATTAGTTCTTTGTTTTTCATGCTTAATGTGCACCACTGAGAAACATGGCACAGGCATAAAATGACTGGTAATGTGAAATCTGTAGACAGCAACAAAAAAGAAGTCAAATGAAATTGAAATAATGGATCACTAACAAATCAATCCAAATAATCAGCTTTCATAGGTATTTTAGAGTTTAGATAAATAAGCAAAATTATTTGTATATATGGCATTGTGTGCTGATCAGTAGCACACAGTATTTTTAGTACATTATACCATCCCTTATGCATAAGAATTTTCCCAGCCATTAGCTGATAGTGTGTAAAGTATTGACTGACTACAGAGAGCTTATTTTAGGATGAAATTTTTTGCACTTCTTTAAAGTATCTTGACAAGAGCTGTCCTCAGAATCGCAGTACAGCTTTAGCTGGTTTTTATGTGTGACAATTCTAGTGCAGAATAAGCCAGATGACTAAGATTTCAGTTGAGACATATGCAAGGGTATGAGTAGATGTTGTCTCTGTCCCAAGACTCTCAGTAAGCAGCTAAACAGGCAAGGCTGAAGAAATGGGAATAATAACATGTTTTTGTGAGACATAAAATAGCAATGTGTGTTGATAGAATAATTCAGAAGTATCTTGGATGTTCTCTTCCTCCAATTTTGTATGAGTTAGAGCTTAGCAAGTAGTATAATTATGAATTCTTTCTTACTTTCAGGAAATTCATTGCTAGATTGATTGTAGTCTTAAAGGAACGTACAAAACATACAACAATATTTTCAAAAATATTTCTGAAGTTAGATATATATTTATCTAAAAGTATAAGGATTTGCCCTTGGTTTTTTGGCAGTGCTAAATACAGCTCTCGTTGAAGTCAACTTTATGTCAGTTAAAATCTTTTAAAATGGTGCTTTTTCAGCTTTGCAGTTTTGCACTGGTATGAAATGGTTTCTCATATGGTCTCCCTGCCTAGACTATTGTCTACCAGTGCTATTAATATGAAAATATTTGGATTATTTTTTGACCACAATAACATTGTAAAATGGGCTTAGATGGTTCTTGGCTTAGAAGAATGGCCCCTGAAAGGTGCTGTGCCCATAATAATGTCTTTTCTTTAGTCAGTTATTAGCAGAAGTGCTGGGATTAATTTTACATCCTTGTTTTCAGATAAGAATTCAGTGAAATCATCACAATATGCAGAGGTCACCCACCCTTGGGTAGTTTAATTTCTTGTATTGCCCAATAACATTATGAGTAGGTGTGAGAAAATAATTAAAGATGTAATGCACAAGCAGGCTCCAAAGGAAGAGAAGACATCACAGTTTCTGTAGGTAGTGGATCACCAGAACTGCCTGAAAATCCACCTTCTTTGGTGGATAAAACTAACATAGCAGTCATGTTTCCCTGATTTCCAAAAGGCTTTCTAACAAGTGTTTTACTGAGGCCCATTAGAAACATTAAACAGTTGCAATCTAAGCAGCAAGTACCTGCATAGAGGAAGAAAATGGGCATAATACAGAAAACAGGATAGAGGTAAAGAGTCCACTCTTGCAGTGGATAAATGCTAATTAACCTGCAGTACTCTAATGTATTTGATATATATTTACACATAAGTGTATAGGTGTGTAAAATGTATACTATATTAATACACATTTTAAGTGTATGGTGTATTCGCATTTCATATTTTAATATGTATTATATATAAATAAAGCATACACTTATATAAATGATCAGAAAAGGGCAAGAACAGTAAGGTAAGTGTGCTGTTAGTAGCAAAAAAAAGCACTACACAAAGACCTTATGAGGTTGAGTAGCTCCATAATAAATTACTAAATTACATCCAGTGTAGTTAAATGTAAAGTGAGGCACCTATGAAAAAATTATTTCTAACCACACATATTAAATGATGAGTCTTAACTGACCATTGCAATTCAGGAAATTGCTTTTGAGATTATGAAAATGTCAACTCAGTAGCACTCAGGAAAAGCAAAATGAGAAAGAGCAAAATAGAAAATATCATGTCACTGTATTAATCTCATCCGCACTTTTTTTGCTGTATTTGCTGGTCCTCCCTCATTTTACAAATGATATAGTAAAATTGGAAGAGTTGCAGAGAAGGGCAAGTAGATTAACCAAAGGCATGGAACAGTTTCCATTCAAGGCACAACTGAATTGGATGGTATTAATCAGGGTGAAAAAGGGACCTTCTAGGTAGGATTCAGGAGATTTGCAAAATCACATAGGGATTGGAGAGTGGTTCTGCATCAAACAGGTACCAGAGATGTGGAACTCCTCAGCAGAGGTTGTTTTGGATGCTCAAAGCTTACACAGATTTAAGGAAGCACCAGATAAGTACTTGGGAAATAAATCTATTAAGAGTTACTAACCACCTAAAAAAAAGTATGCTTAGTTTGGGAGAAGTCTTGAGCTCAAAAACAGTAGAGGCTGATAGAAAAGATGGAAAAAGGTCTCTCATGTACTTGACAGGTACTTCCTCTTCCCCATCGATGCCGGATTTTGGCTGTTGTTGGAGATGTGATACTGGAGCAGACAGAATTCCATCTGGTCCAGTATGACCGTTCTTATATTCAGAATTTTGAATAGGTAGAACTCTGTGTCTCTCTATCTCCTCCATTTTATAGTGAGATTTATTTAATTTTTTAACTGAAACCGATAAATTGGCCCATTTTGAAAGAAGTGCAATAAACATTTCTTGATGGAATTTCGGTTACCATTCACGTGGCTAAAGCAGAGTGATGCTTTTACTTTTGCCATCCAGAGCCATAGTCCCTTGAAATAAAAAGATTAAGGAACTTCTTTTGGAGATTTTCTGCTGGGTCATGCACTGAGAGTTGCTCGTATTTTTTCATTATAGTATTCTAAGGTTGCCCTTTTAGACCCATGAAACCATGGTTAATTTGAACCTCTAGCCCATAGGAATTACATGATTAATTGCTTTGATCATTTTTAAAGCTCGAGTGCAGCTTCAGAGTTCAGCATCTTAAAAATTCTCTGCCAAAACAAATGGTGGGGTGCAGCTGTAGGTAAGTTAAATTAATATTTAACATTATTAATGTTAAATTAGAGGACCAGTGTGCAGCCATCTAATACCAAATATGTGTAATTGCCACTTTGTATTATAGACAGTTTTTCTACAGGTGTGTTGTTGTTCCATGAGTAGTCTTACAGGTGCTGGCACAGGGCCTTTTCAGGTTCCTTTAAGAGCTTAAATAGTGAATCACTGAATTCAGAGATTTATTTTCAGGTGTACTCAAAACTTCATTGCCCAGTTGTAAACCCTTTACTTGAAGATCACAGCACATCCGTTACGGTGGCCTGACAGCTCGTCCTTAAACCAACAGTTTGGATAAAGATACAGATTATTTGGCATGATGCTACTTGGTTTAGTTCCAAGATCTTTTCATGCTGTGCAGGGTGGGATCAAAGGACATCAAAACCTGTGTTGACCCTTTTTTTCTTTTTTCTTTTTCTTGTAAAGAACTGATGTTGGTCACTTCAATTTTATCCTATAATTGAATGTGTTAGTGTGTTTATATTCCTAGTGTTTCCTTAGTTTTCAAGAGGATTACTGTAGTCCTGTCAAAATAGGTAGTTTTCTCACAGGAATTGGATAAATTATTCATAAGAAAAATTATAGGCCTCAACAATAGGAAATATTTATGAAACTGCTTAAATACTAGCTAGGTTCTGTTTTTTTCACAAGCTTGGGATATAGCAGTCTCCTACACATCCTTCCTGCAAAGATTGGTATGGAACAAATTTTTTTCTTATTTTTACTTTGTTTGTTTGTTTGTTTGTTTGTTTCCTCTGCAGCACTAAAGCTGGGCCCAGAAGCATTCAAATTTGATGGTGGCGTGGAGGCGGTGGCAGTACGGCAGAATGAGAAGTATTACATCCTGAGGCCAGAGGTGATCGAGACCTACTGGTATATGTGGAGATTCACCCACGATCCCAAATACAGGCAGTGGGGCTGGGAGGCAACACAGGTAACTGTATTAATCATCTGTCAATAATTTAATTTTGTGTATTTCCCCTTTGAAGCCACTTCAGTCTCATGGTACTGAAACACTTTGAGTGGTAATTGATTTTCACAGGTCCTATAAACCAGGGTGCATGTGAGGGTGCACAGAGTTATTGCTCTTTTGCATCTGCTCAGGTGAGAGCTGCATTCAGCATTATACAGCTCATGAGTTTTAGATGTGGAAATAGAACCCCCCAGTCAAGACTCTTACTGTTGGCAGTAGTGCACAGCCCCCGAGAGTTTCTCTACTTCCCTGCTATTGCTCCAGCAGTCTTTGGAAACAGCTCAAAGCCAGTTTTAGAGATGAGAATAAGCATTAAAGATAACAAGACAGTAATGAAATATTTTGACTACAGTCAAAGGAGATGGGGGAAAAGCAAAAGAAGAGACAAATCAGGAGACTAGATGAGTTTGTTCTGTGGCTAAAACCCAGTTTTGCTCCAGAAGCAAGAGATCAAGAAAAGGTGGGAAGTGTTCTGTTGAGATGTCTGTATTCAGAATATTTAGCCAAGCTCATTACTATCCATCCCTCAGCACATCTCCACCTAGAAGAGGCCAGATATTTTACAGTTGTGTCTTACTGTGGTTTTAGGTTTTACTTTTAGTCTGTTTTGTTGCAACCAGAAGTATGTTATTCTGGAGACAAGTTCCACATTTGTAGTGTTTGTATTCCAGAATGCATTGCTGCTGTCTCCGAAACATCAAACATTGAGTCTCATCATCCCTGCTGCCTAAACTATGCATATTTCTAATATTACAAAGCTAATAACCTACTCCTTGCCTGTATAGATACTACAAACACTTGCTGATCTAACACCAGCTCCTTTCAGAAGCTATGGCTGGATGATCCAAGATGAGGTGGGGTCCTTTGTAATAGGTTAAAGAATTTACAAATATAAAGTTTTTCAGGCCAAGATCAGTCTCTTAAGCACACTGCAAAGTATGTCTTTTAATTGCATTTTGTTCAGTTTTCTCCATTTACTTTCATTATGTTGGTTCCCATTAATGCTTTCAAAACAAACCCTCCCTTCCTCCTCCCCTGCCTCCAATTTTCTCTGTGTGTGGGGTAGGATTTTATTTTATCCCTCTGTCAACCTCCATTGAAGTTGTAAATCAACCAGCCCATGTGCTTAATTGTCCTTACAGACTACCTTCTTCTGCTTGTTTCCTTGATGGAAGATTTCTGTATCTAACACAGCCGTAAAATATTTTTGACTTTTTCATAACTGGTTTTGCAAACCTCTCCTTCCCACAATTAGGATTTTTCTTGCCCCATTGTCATAGTGACGCTTTTTGTTCCCCAGGATTTTCTGTTCATTGCATATAGATAATAAATTCTTGTGTTTATTCCTCACACCTACTCACTACTTTTTCTTCTTCCCTATCACACACAGCTCTGACTGTGTTTATTCCATCATTTATAAATAGAGAAGAATCTGGTGTGACACACAGAGCAGTTGGCTTACCGCTATTGTACAACATTGTCTGAATTTGTCTTCCTTTTGCCTTCCAGTCTCTGAAGGATACTTGGATTTATTATCTATATTTTTTGACAAAATTGATGCATTTTAGTGCAAATTTTATGCTTTTTCCAAGGCCTGTTTTGCTACATCTCTCCAAATCCAGTGTCTGTGGGGGGAAAAAACAGGAAGTTGGGTCTTACATTCCCTCAGTGATCACAAATCCCTGTGGCAGGGTCTCTGTCTCTTTCCTGATGAAAAAAAGGCTAATTCTCCCTAATGCTGTACTTAGCTCTACAGACAACATTATCTCAACTGTATTGGGCCAGTCAAATTGGATGATGGTGTGCTGGGGGGCTGGCTGATGTATTACAGAAATATGCATGCAAGATACTCAGGGTAATTACAGAAAATGACTAAAATCCTTTTCAGGCTAATTCTTTGAAAGCAATAAGAGCCACCACCTCACAATAGGCATGTAAAGCCAGTTACTAATCTGAGCTGTGTGAATGAAGGGTTCAATTAAGAGTTGTGGACTTGTGTATCTCACTAAGTAGGATTGCATCACAGAGGCTGCTGAGTTTGTCAGAGCTTCTACTAACAGTGAAAATAAATAGACAAGACCTGAAGCTCAGGCTCACTTCAGGCAAATTGAGGATTTATAGTAAGACAGAGTGGAAAGACCTGTAGCTCTCTGGCTTCATGAGCTGCACCCAGATCTGGGGTCCTCAGCACAAGAAAGACATGGACCTGTTAGAGCAGTTTCCAGGAAGGGACACAAATATGATCCAAGGGTGGGAGCACCTCCTACAAAGAGAGGCAGAGAGAGCTGGGGTTGTTCAGCCTGGGGAAGGGAAGGCTCCAGGGAGACCTCATTGCAGCCTTCCAGTACCTAAAGGGAGCTTATTAGAAGAAGAGAAATGGTGTTTTTATGTGAGCAGATAGTGACAAGACAAAAGGCAATGGTTTTAAACTGAAAAAGGACAGGATTATATTAGATGTTAGAAAGTAATTCTCTGCTGAGAGGGTGGTGAGGCACTGAAAGGTTGCCCAGAGAAGCTGTGGATGTAAGTGTTCAAGGTCAGGTTGGATGGAGCTCTGAGTATCCTGTTCAGTGACATCCCTACCCATGGCAGTGAGGTTGGAACTAGATGCTCTTTGAGGTCCTTTCCAACCCAAGCCATTCTGTGATTCTACTTAGTGAAGAAGACTAGACAGAAAAGAGCCAGACATAGGTTGGAGGTAAAAGAAATATGGTTTCACAGTTTCATGGGTTAGAAGCTGTGAGTGTGACAGCTGGTGAAGAAACTGGCACAGTTTTTATGGGCATGTTGTTGGCACAGTCAAGAAAAGTCACATATGCCACAAAAAACACCCTCAGAGAAACTGAGGGAGCTGGGGCCCAATCTAGAGGCACATCAAATTATATTTCCAAAGAACTTAGGTTCATGTTGACCTCTCTCTATGCTGCAGGCACTGAAATTTTGCTTTGTGTCACTTCTGAGTTGAGATACGTCTATTTGGCAGGAGTATACTGTTGAATATTCTCCTGTTCTATTCTGTATTTGAATAAAGGAAAATCTGCTACTTCTGTAAGTTTGTTCCATTATTTATTTATTCTTGCTATTAAAAACCCCCATGTTTTATTTCCCATTTGAATTTGCCTAGTTTCAACTTTCAGTAGCTAGACTTTCCTGTGATTTCCTATGCCATTTTAAAATGTCCTTTCCCCCATGTTTTCTTTCTGAAGAATTTTCATAGATTATAATAAGCTTCGTGCTGACTCTACTCAAGATGCTAAACAAATTGCATTGTCTCTCACTGTAAAAGGTTTTCTCCAAATGCCTGCACCTACATTAGTTCATCATCCCTCTGTAAAAATGAATTTTAGAATTACATACTCCAGTTTTGACTTCACCCCCCAAAAAATTTAGCCTGTGCAAAAATAAAACAATGTCCCTGCTGCTGTCTTCCTGTTTCCTGTATCTGCACAATGTCCTAGCAGGAACTCAGACTGAGTTGTCTTACATGGCCATGGAAGTCTTGGAAGTGTCTCTGCATCCCGTAGGTTGTCTCTACCTTCCAGGCTATCCTGGATCTGCAGTTACTCAGTCTTGATGACTAGATTTAGGATTATGTGCCTGGTTTTATGAAACTTGTTTTGTTTGGCACCCAGTTACCAGCAGATTACGCTGTCTGCTGTTATTTACCTATGTCATTTTAGCCAGCTGAGAAGCAGCTCTATTTTGTGATCATTTTACATTGCCAGTTCTTTCTTAGAACACTGTCAGTCAGTTTTAAATTGAATTATATTGATATGGTATAGTGCTGCCTTGTCTTCCTATAACATCTTAAATACCGTGTCAATTGCCTTAGAAGCTTTTAAGTTTATTACAGCTCTGCAGTTACTTTTATTTGTCAAATGTGTAGCTCTCAAAGAATGAAATCAAGCTTGTGACCAAGATAGTTTTCCATAAAACCATGCTGATTGGTGTCAATTATCCTCTAATTCTATATTTATATATTCATGTGTTTCTGTAATTGATTACATCAGGTATGCCATCCTAAAATTATTCAGTCTACCTCGTAATGGTAGCAATATTACCTTAATACCCTTCCAGTAATCTTGGAGCTTCTCTGTATTCTGGGGTGCAATAAATTTAGCATTGTTTTATCAGGGAGACTGGTCTTCAGCTCTGGAGTGAAAGTGTATCTGGGTGGCAAATCAGATGCCACTCCATCAAGTACTCTGGGGTCTGTGTGCAGACAGAATGCTGAAAATTTCAAATGGCGTTTAAGGGGCTTGTCTGGGGCACCAAGCTTTTCAGCCAGTGTCATGAAGTTCTGTGCAGCTCTGAATGGAGGACAAATTATTTGTTCATGTTTTAAAATTTTCTATTTGGATGAATAGCTGTAAAGCAATCTTTCTGAGGCTTTTTTCCTGTACAGTTCATTACTACCTATATTATGTAGAATCAGATTTGTTTATTATGTAAAATCAAATTACCCTAGATCAGCTAGGGTAATTCCTTTGCCTGTTTTGAACACGAGTCTACCTTCCCGAGGAGAAATTTCTGAAGATACAAAGTTACTTGGTAACCTAAGGGGGGAAAAAAGGTTGATATAGATTATATACTTTGTTTCTCCAGGCTTGTAGGCCTGCTGGCTTCACCAGTGTTGCAGGTAGTTACCCAAGTACCAGACCTCTACAGCACAGAGCAGGATCTCAGTGCTATCCATTAGCTACAGTTTCCAAAATAAGCAAGTTTTGTCTCTTATGCTGGCTTGGAGATGTAATTCTTCTGGAGGAAGGAGATGATGTCCTAATAGTGGTACCATGTATTCCTTGTTTTCATCTTGCCACAGTCACTAGCAGGTTTCTCCTGTACAGGCTGTGGCACACAGCATGAGGGTCACTGACTGGTTAACCAAAGAAACTGTCCTGATCAGGCTGTATGCTGGGAATTGTGGTAAGAGTTTTAACCACTGGGGCTTCCTTCTCCATCTTGCTGTGCTTCAGAGCACACACAAGGTCATGTTCTGAGTTACTATAAAAGGGGATAGTGGCAAGAGCAGGCACTTCATTTTCTACCTATGAAGCAAAAGTGCTTTGGCTCTTGTTTATTCATATAACACCTGCCTGGGAGCTATAGGAGTTCTGGGGAGGAATATGCAAATGGTTCTGTAAACAGCATATGCATTGTTTCTTCAGAAGCTAAGCAATTCATTTTTTCCTTTCCTTTTTGTTGGTTGATCGGTCTGGTTTGATTTTGTGTGGATAGAGAGGTGTTGGGGTTGTTGTTTTGTTGATGTTGTTGTTTGGCTGCCATGTGGTAGCTAGTATCACTTTTGTTGTGCAAGTTGGGTTAGATGTGTCACATACACCTTTCTCTTCACTGTAGAGAAAATCTGATCAACCCAGATCTTTGCATGTGAGTAGTCTCAGTGCACCCCTAGCCTGCACTAGTAACCAAATCTGAAAAGAATTCATCCAGACACTTTCTCCTTTTAGACTCAAGGCCCAACAAAAAATGGAGTGTTTCGATCCAAACTTTGAGAAAGCAGTGCTTGAGATAAGGAATTACAGCAAGCATTAGATTTTGCCAAGAAAGACTTGTACCTTTCTTGGCGTAAGTTCAGGCTCTAGAGCTGCAGCCATTCCAATAACATCATTTTGCCAGTCTCTCTACCTGCTTTTCTAAAAGCCTTGCTTTTTGGAAATTTGAAAGAACATTGTACAGTCTGGATTATTCTTTGGTCCATGAACAGTCTCAGATTTCCACAGGGTAAGAGTGTATTCTAGGAGGAGGTCAGCTGTAGTACGTGCTGTGCTGTGGCTTACTGTCCTGGGTATCCTGCTCAGCTTCTTGCTTTTCCTCCTGATTTCAGTGACAGCATCTGCTGACATTCTTTGTGCATTTGTCCAGTGGAAAGTTCCTCTTTGTCTCCCAGTATTTCTAGTATACGAAGGCGATACTTAGAGTTAGTTTTGATTGAATCTGTTTTCTCTGCATAAAAAGAGTAAAATCCAAAACTTATTTGCTCCCCTGCCTCGACTCCCCTCAGCCTCTGCTGAGTATAACTAGCAAAAATCAGAATTAACAAAAATGTGGGCCTGAAGCACCATGTGGAGAGGAGTTTCACACAAGGCTATCGGGCTGAATCATAGATTACTGAGCTACAGGTAGCTGCGTTCAGTCATTGGTAATGACAGACATCCCGAGACAAACATTTTCCTTCATGCCTGCTTCTTTTCTGTCCCAGCTTGAATCTATTAAAAGAGTTGGTGTCTGCTGAGGAAGCACAGTCAAAGCAGCAGGGAAGCACAAACAACCTGTGAATCATGTCAGAGCCGTTTCTTCGGAGGCAGTTTTAATGGCTGATATCCTTGTGTGCTGTAAGGTCGTGCGTGCGAGTGGAATAATGAAAGCGTAGGCGAGAGGTGCTCCGAGCTACTAACGCTTGCTTTCCAGTCTCCTCTTCTTCCATTGTGCTTTTCACAGTACTGTGTTGGAGCTGGCAGGGGGAATCCATTGGCCTCTTCCTTCATGGAATGTCTATGGATTGAAACTCCATGCTTTAAAGGTAAAGAGCTCTGCTGCAGTCCAGCACACAAGCTGACTTGAGTTTCAGCTGTATAAAGGGGAAACAGAGAATAGCACATGTGGGAGAGGGAGATGAGGGGAGAAAGCAGCAGCTAGAAGAGTTTACAGGATGAAATCAACAGTCCATAAAGATAAGTACAGTATTTTATTTCTACTTTAAGTAAGTCTCCATGACTAGCTACCAGTCAAAGAATTCCTATAACTCTTCAGACTCTTTCAGCTCCAAAATCCAGGCATGTCTGTTACCTTCCTGTGCACATCACAGCACTTATGGCATTGATTTGACTGATGGGTGTTCTACTCTATGTCACGATGAGGAACTGCACGAGCTCAGAAAAAAAGTCTACGGAGTCCTTGTCATGTCATCAGTATCAGCCAACAGTAAATACCC
The DNA here is from genome assembly GCF_021018805.1 of Prinia subflava. Classification (NCBI taxonomy): domain Eukaryota; kingdom Metazoa; phylum Chordata; class Aves; order Passeriformes; family Cisticolidae; genus Prinia; species Prinia subflava. Next base: position 19,539,407 of record NC_086249.1, read on the forward strand.
AGGAAAGAACGTGTTCTTCCCCAGAATACTTTCTTAGCATGTAGCAGTTTGCCAAATGTGGTGTCATTAATAACCCTGGAAGGATGCTACTTCTGTATGTGTCCAGTCTCTTTTTCTTTTTTTCAGTGTAAACAGGTAATGTCCATCATCCTTCAACAAAGAGATTCACAGCAGAAAAATGCAGCACAAAAAGAACTACCTTCTTTGTTGATCAGGCTTGATGCTTTAAAGTTTCCAAATTTTGCTCTACAGTTAAATTCTCTGTGTCTTTTCCCTTCCTTTTTTTTTTTTTTTTGCAGGCAATTGACAAGTATTGCCGAGTTAGTGGTGGCTTTTCTGGTGTCAAGGATGTCTATTCCTCATCTCCTACATATGATGATGTACAGCAGAGCTTTTTCCTTGCTGAAACTTTGAAGTAAGTCCTTTTCACTCCTGCATCTTTCTGTAAAAGCTCACATCTAAATTGTAGAAGAGTGTAGTGGCTCCACAGGTAGCTGATAGAGACCAAGACTGATTTTGAGTATTAGGAGCACAAAATGGAACAGGGTGAAAGCAGGTCCTGAAAATAGCAGTTCTTGTGCCTAATTCAGGCATCACAGCATGTTGCACTGGGAAAAAGGATCTCCAAGTTCCTCATGTGTAAGGGGATAGTGTGGCTATTCTGTCCTTCTGCTGGCTTCTTACCAAATTCCTGTATGTAATCACAATACTTTGTTGCCTCATGTTACCATTAGAAAAAGAAAGTCAGCCACTGCTACGTCCTCTGTTGTCTTCTTTAATTTTATTTCACTTACTCCTTCAAGTTCATTATCTGGAGACTAAAAGCAGTGGTCCCAAAGAGAGAAGCAGTAGTTTCAAATGGGTCAGGTCAGAGAAACAGTGCCTTTCCAGGAGCTGATGGTATATGATTGATCTGCCTATAAAAACCAAATGAGATAATGAAATCAGCTCCTAAGGGACTTCTGTGGTGGCAAGGCTGACTTTTGATGTATCACCAGAATCCTGTCTGCATCTTAAATAATCACAAAGAGACCTGAAAATTCACTGTTGCATCATTCAGTAACTGGCTATACTATAGCACAAGCGTTGCAGACAGTGGCAGTTCTAGGGAAGAACTCAGAAATTTTTACTGACTTTTGGTTTGGAGCATTTCCTGCTTGTGAACAAAGTGAAGGTTTATTGAATAGCTGGATATTAGATGTTTTTGACATGGATGCATTTGGCATAGTCCAAAGCAGAAACTGGTTTCACATTGAGATAAAGCAGAGAACATAAGGTTGAGCAAGATAGCCCAAATGAAAATAAAGACAGAAGGATTGGGTGTGATGTCATGAGGAAAATGAAGATGTTCCTCAGAAGAAGGGAATAATATATGTCTTTAGTAATACCTGCTGTAATATTTTCTGCTACTGATGATTACTTCTGCATATTCATTCCTTTCAAATTCAAATTTGGTAACGATCCCAAATATGCTTTGTTGCTGCTTCGATATTTCAATTCATTGGAAATGCACAGCAAATTTGAGAGTTTTGAGCAGTACCTGGCATGAGGGTACCTGTTGAGTAGGAAGAATCAAGATGGAGAAATAGGTTGCTTAAGTTATTCAAAGGAAAAGTGTGAATCAAATGAGGAAGGTGAGTTTGAGTAAGATGAAATATTGCTGCTGTGGTGAGAAAGAGCTTGGTGAGCTACAGCAGCAGAGAGCGAGGCAGAAGTATGGAGAAAAGGAAGGGCCTGATGCTTTAGAGACAAATGAATAGTGTGGAGAAGGAGATGAGATATGTGTGACAAAACTGAATCATCTCTGCAAGAAATTTTTATCTGTAAACAGTAAACAGATGAGGAAGGAAAGAAAAAGCAGGGCTTCACTGACTGGATTGTGGATAGCACTGGCAAATAAAGGCAGTGGAAGAATTGATCAGGCAGTGACACACAGCTGAAAGCAGCAGACACTCTCCCAGTGTCTGATGGAGAGAGAGCAAAGGAACAGCAGAACAAGTGTGCACATTCTGGATGTGGCAGAGTCCACTAATGGGAATTACACCCTTGCCAGGTGCAGCACAAGCTCTTTCTCTGGATGGCAGGAAAACAAGAAGGAGCCGAGAGAACCTGTGCACCCATGCTGATGTTTTGCCTTCACACCACGAGGTTTTCTATAGCAAGGGAAATTCTTTTGAGTTTTTGGAGTTGTGTTAGGAAACTTTGGTGGATCCCTACTACTGCTATGTCCTCCAGAGTTCTAGCACAGCCACATTCAAAAGTGTGCATTAAGAAAAAAGGAACAACAAATACTTTTTTTTCTGCATATGTTCAGTAACCCTTATTTTGTTATAGGCTTCATGTGCTCTGCATTGTATTATAATGTACAACATCTGTCAAAACCCTCTGCACAATCTGTTGTCCCTCTCACCAGAAGCTGAAGCAGCTTCCAGAATGACAAATCAGATACCTGTCGATGTTTTGTAGCTTCCCTTGTGCTGCCATGATATCTCCGGATTAAAGAGGATTAGTCATTTCCAAGTGGGTTTACTCCATTAAGAAAAGCTTTTTGACAACAACCTCTCTGCTCTCCTGTTCCCCACATACTTGTGGTTGGTGTCTTGATGTTTCTTTTACACTGCAAGTCTTGGAAGGGAGACTCGAATAACAAAAGTTTATTGGAAAGATCAAAATTCTGTCTAACAACTTTGCATTGAAGGGCTTTATCATAATAAAAATTACTTCAGTTCATCATAATAGGGAAGGTTGAATGTGTGCTGTACAAAGATTGAAAGCAAGTCATTTGTTTGTAGCTGTAGCTGCTGAACTGTGGGGGCTCAAGCTGCTCTGTTGCCCCTGCCTGCCTGTTCTCTGCTTTAATACCCATGTTTTTCATCTCTGTCTTGGTATCCAGGTATTTGTATCTGCTTTTCTCCAATGATGACCTTCTACCATTAGACAACTGGGTTTTTAACACAGAAGCTCATCCTCTGCCTGTTTTACATTTAGCCAACACCACACTGTCAGGAAATCCTGCATATCGATAAAAACAGCTCTGTGAAGAGGAAGAGAGACTGTTTTCAGCTCTGTTTTGTTTACATGGACCACTTGAGACTTTAGCAGGAGGGGAGACAGACAGACAGACACTTGGTAAACCTAGACCCCCGAGTCAAGCAAGTATTGGCATGGGAAACGAAGCTCTTCGACATATAAATAAGTTAAAAGTTCTGTTTTATACATGACCAAAACACGCGAGTGTGATTTTTGCAGGACAGAGACTTCACACGCTTTGAACCCCGGCAAGACATGGAATCTACAGATAATATTAATGCAGCAGCAAGAGGAAGAAGAGGCTTTCCCATCCAGGGAGAGGAACTTGCTGCTTGCTGCTGCAAGGAACAACACACAGTCACCTCTTCAGATTGGGTGGGTTCCAAATACCTAGGTTTTCTTTTTCTTTCTGTCTTTTTTTTAATTTTATAATGGCATGAACAAAGCAACAACAAAAAGCAACACCACTGCACCAGCAGCATCAGGATCTGAATTTCTTTCTGTACCTGTCTGAATTTTCTAAGGGGTATCTATTTGTCCAGACTGGCAGCCATTTTCAGAGCCTCTAATCTGTTAGAGCTAAACTCTAAGGTATAGAAAGTATTGCCTCCTCATTTTCCCTTTTTAAAATAATGCCTATATCCAAAAAGAAAAAAAAATTGGTAAGCATTTGGTTTGTTGTTCACTGTCAGCAGAGTGGGCTTAGTTCATTTGGCAAGCTCAGTCAGAGTCTGGAGCATATCACAGGAGTAGGAAGGAGCCTAAATTTCCCTTCCTCACAAATTATATCACATGATAAAACCCATTCTCTTCTTAGTCCTGATTCTTTTAGCTAAATAAACAGAGATGACAACATGGGCATAACTGTTTCGTGATTTATATAGGAGTATACAGTATATGGAACTAAAAGAAGCTCCCTTGAGCTAAGCAGTGACAGTTTGCAGCTCTTTATTTTTGTACACAATCTGTTACATTTCATTCTTTGGGTTCTATTCACAGAACCTTATTTGCAGGTATATATGTATCTGACAGAAGCCTAAAACTGCCTTTGATTTACTTTACAAAACTTGCTTTTCTTCTGAGTGCTCCAGTACAAATCCAACATGATCTTTGGAAACAGCCTGACATCTCTCACATGTGACTGGGAAAAGAAACTGAAGAGTCTCTTCTTTCATTAATTTATGATGCTGCTACCTGCAGGGGTTTTTTTCAAGTACTTCATGGCCAAGCTGGATAGTATCACTTAAATTGAGTCCTGTTCAGTCTTCATTTATTTGCTAAAAAAAAAAGTTTCATCTTTCCAGATTTTTCATCTTTTCAGTTTTGTCTTTCTCAATTTCCTTTTACTGTTGTTCAGAACCCTTACAGCTGAAATTATTCTTTTTACTTCCCTATATAGCTCTCAAATCTTTTTGCCATGGTGACTGGCCCCTTTGCTGAAAAACAGCCTTTAGGTGCTGGTTTCCCTCCTAATTAGTGCACAGGTTGAGTCTTTAAAAAATCTTGATGATGTTTTTGTACTGAAGCAAGTGGAAGAACTCTTCAGTGAACTACAGTGGTACAGCATCAGATTTAAAGGGAGTGAGTGCTATTTTCCAGCCTCAAAAATGTTTTTGTATTAAATTTTATATAAAAAAACTTTTCTCCCTATCATATTATAATACATCTGACTGTAGAGTTTACCCCCAAAATTATTCTTCATTTGTCTGTATCACTACCTTAGACATAGAAATCGTCATACCATCTAAGTAAAAATGCTGTCAGATGCTTTTTTCCAGATAGTTACTTTAATTTAAGAGGAAGGAAACATGGAACTTGGGAAAAGTTTCGGTCTCAGTGTTTGTACCTTAATATCAGTTACTTTGTTAATGTAATTTGAAGCAGTATTCTAAAAATAATTTGAGAACTTATAAAGTAATTGATATAGTAAATAACACTGATTTCAGTAATTGTTTATTTAAAATTAGAAGTAGCTTAATAAATGGATTCTTCTTAATGGTCCCATGTTAATTTATTTTTCTAATTATTATTCAGTGACTTACTGAAGAACTAATAATTTTTCATTTTCCCAAGTTCAGATATGCTGTGTTTTCAAATTGTTTTTCTGATCCTATGAGAACTGTTATTATTTTAAAACTGCACTCGATTGCCTTGTTCTCCTACATGTCTCTGGGTATATAGGAGAAAGAGGAAATGCAGACCCTTCTGTTAAAAAAAAAAGAACTAAAAATAATAAAAGCACTTTCTGCCCCATAGACCCATCCCTGTACTCCTCCTGATAAATACAGGTGTAGAATGGCTGCCAGTCTGTTCAGAGAAAGGTCAAGGTCAAGGGCAGAATTCTGGAATCCCAGAAACAGCAAACCTCTTATCATTGCTTCTCCTCCTCCATCCCCCTCTTGTGAATTAAAGAGGAACCCTTCAAATTTAACTTCTCCATGAATCCCTGTGGGTTAACTTATTGCCACAAGAATGCCTGAAATGAGGACTAAGCCATTTCTTGTTATGGGATGGTGTTCTTCTCAGAGCAGATGTACAGTACTGCTCTTTCTTCTTTGTGTAGATAAGGGGCAGGTATCAAATAAAGGACATTTGTTTCTTGTTTTCCAGTCCTCAACAACAGTCAGTTTATACTCCATCACTTTAAAATATCAACTGTCCTTTTCCTCCAGAAGCTAATGATGTGCAGAATCTATCAAAAATAATGCATATTAAGGACTAATTGCTGTGTCTTTCATAAGTTTCATCCTGAGATTTCCTAGATCAAGCAGAATTTGGAGGTAATAGGTTCTGGGTGAGGTATGTGCTTAATTACCAAGCACCACAGATACTGAAACTCCTGACTGATATGCCCTCATTCTGAGTCCTTCACAGAAAAGTAGGTTCTGATTTGCAAAAGGGCATTATGTGCAACCCAAAGTTCAGACAGTTTTCCCTCTGGGTACAAAAGGTACAGTAGAATGTTGCCATTTTCATTCTGTTGCTGCTGTCTTACTTTCTTGAAGATAAGAGTGTAAATTTAAGCACAAAAATGACTTTTTAGTCCTAGCTGTTTCTGAGTCTTGCACTGTACTCTCTAACAAAGCAATCCTCATTTTCTCTAGGTAGCTGTCCCATTTTACAATTTCTACAATACCCTCTCCCCTTACAGAATTAAATAAAACGCAGAAAATCATGTGCATTTTTGGCACACTGGATTTGGGCAAGAGCCTGGAAATCCCAGAATTGTCTATTTCCTGTTTGCATGCAGTCAAAACAAGGTTGTATGGTTCTTTTCCTAATCCAAGCCTCAAACTTGCCTGTTGGTCAGGATCTGCCAGCAGTAAATCTTTTTCTAACAATTGGAGCTTGACTTTTCAAAGAGGCCAGATTTCTGCAGCTTCCATTAACAACCCTGGAGCTGTGCATGTCCTTCAGTCAAGAAGTCAACTTCTTAGCTTTGTCCTCTAAATAAAAACAAAACCCTTGAGTGATAGTCTGAGTGTTAATTTTGCTGCACAATATAGTCCTTCAAACTGAATGCTCAAGGAAAGTATAGAAAATAGCAAGTGCCCTGGAGTAGAAGGAAGAGCTCCCTGCTCCAAATTTGTGGATCACCGTGTTCTATCTCTCAAACATTGATACATTCCCCCATAATATTTTATGAGATTTGAATGTTGCCTGAGTTCTGAAAGGTGACAAGGATTACACACTCCCTGTAATGCCATCCTTTAAGTGTTGGTATTGGCACTGCTATGCCTAGCCCTTGTTTATAAGGGGACAAATAAGAACCAGGCTTCTTGATGCCAGAGAAAAATGAAAGCAAGCTCTTGATCCATGCTGTAGTTGGGCGATCGGTTCACCCTGAGTAAGACACGCCTCTTCCACTCCTTGAATTTTGAGAAGACAGTTTTCTGACTCAAGAGTTTGAGTTGCCATACAAAGAGGAAACCCAGGCTCTGTTGCGAGTTGTGTGCGTACAACTGTAGCAGAGATGATAAGCATGAGCTGCTCCAGCTGTCAGCGCCTTCTAACAAACTGCTCTGTAATTGCCCAGCAAAGTTGGGAACCATCAAAGTCAGAGGAGACAGCCTGACCTGTTACAGTGAATTGTTGCCTTTAATCCTAATTGCTTGGTGGAAGTTGGATTTGCATTCTGCCTTTATTCTTGCTTTGTCTAAAACTGACAGATTATTTTTTCCTCCAAAATAATAAAAGGGCAAAAGTCTATCTTCTGATGTGGAAACCTTCTGCCTCTGACCTGGAATCCTGCATATGTACTTTTTACAGATTAAAAAATAATATTGTATATAAAAAAGATTGAATAAAGAATGTCTTTAAGTGAAAAGGGTGTGGTTTTTGTCCTTTGCCTCCAAAAGCAGCGTCCTGTAGCACTGGACTGTGAAGTTGACCCTATTCCAAAGGCTTGGTGGTGCTGCAACTTTCCTTTCCCCTGCAGCTCTACTAAGGACTTCATCAACTTAAACATGTATCAAGACCCCCCTGTTGCAAAACTAAACCCCTGTATCCTGTACTTGCTTCTGACAGGTCCCTGTAGTGCTCAGACGGCTCTCAAGAGGCAGCTTCATGCACAACACTTGGAGGCTGTTCCTGGGTGCCGTTGTGAAAGCCAGCAAACCTCACAAAAATTTGAGATTTCTCCCCATTTATCAAATTGTGTGAAAGTGGCTAAAAGGTTCAAAAATCCTTTTAGATGAGAGTAAAGGGACAGGTAGACAAGCAGTGGTACTAAATAATTAAGCCACCAGGTTAAACCCCCAGCTTTTCTTGAGACTTAATTAGCCAGGGAGTTGGGCAATAAAGTCTGTCCATTCGTTCCTCTGCTCTCTGTGAAATGGAGAAAGTTTCCAATTGTTTAAGTGTTATTCACAGGGAAAGTGGTATGAGGAAATGGCTTCAACTGAACTTATTTTCCCCCTGCACCTTGAAATTCCCTGGAACTGCTGCTATAGCTCTATTTTTTGCAGTACAGCCTGTGAATAACCAGATTTGCTTTTGATTCACATTAACTGTAGATAATCCTTTCTGTCTGACGTCACTCATGTTGCTCATAGGTGGTACCTTGTTTTCATGATTTGCCATGACTGCCAGCCCTTGTGTCCTGCTTTATATGCAATGCCCAGACATCCCAGGGTGCTTGAACCTCAGGATACAACGATCATAAGAGGAAATTGCCTCCAAAGTGCCATAACTGAGTGCAACACATAGCCCTGCTGTGCTGCCATGCTGTCCACCTTGAAATCCAGTGTTCCATCCAGCTGTTGCTCCGTAGCTTTTTGCACGGGCACATTCACGCTGCACCCGGCTTCCAACTGCAGCGTCACCTCTGAGGCAGCAGCTTTTGCGTCCATTGATCTCCCTGTGGTGTCCTGAGCCTCCTCACTGGAATTCACTTGGCATAGCAAGGTATGTCCTGTCCTTTGTGGCTGCTCTGCATTGTCTCTGCCTCTTCAATAGTGAAGTGCTTCACCCCTCTGCTTCCACCTCGTCTGAAACAGGCGCTCTTTCGCATGTTCTCTGCCAAGGGATATATATAGGGAATATCCTCTTTTATCTCTCCGTTGGCGCTCTGCCTGCATGTCACCCGCCCCCAATTCCTTCTCTTGCAGACTCTCTGATTGTGTGTGCTCCTTCCTGGAGACCATGTGCCTTTCCTATGCATATTAATTAGCTGTATTTAAAAATCCTGAAATTAATCCTTTAATGGGTTATTTTTAGCCTTTGTCTTGTAGCTCTGGGAGCTGACTGCTCTCAGTGCAAAGTCATAGGCTTTCTGTGGGCTTTGGAAAGGAAGCATAACTCCGTGCTGGTTCACGTGTGGGATGTGTGAAGGCTGGTGATGGTGTGCTTTTTCTTTTTTTCTTTTTTAAATATGAAGAGCAAGAGTCTTTTTGACAATATTTCAGGCTGAGCCAACTCCCATGAGAAATGGTTTGAGAAAGAGCAGTCACTCATATAGCCAAACTTACTTGCAGGTAAAAATTCAGGGAAGAATTTGGGAGGAAGGAAAATGCACTGTGTGTTCATGTGTACCAACAGTGTCACTGCTTTCTTAGATGGTTTCCATTGTACAAGTAGTCACAGGTGACAGGTATGATGTCTGTCTGTAATGGTAAGAAGAATTTGTTTGTAGAAAAATCTAGAAAAAAAAGTCAATATAGAGAATGCTGAGGCCTGGAACAGCAGAAGACAAATTTAACAAGTTAAAATGCGAAGTTGTTCCTCCTGGAACGAGGAGCAAAACCTTTCGCTATAATCCAGGATATTGTCAGTCTGAAATTGGTAACAGAGAAAATGGAACATACAGTCAGCCATAACACACAGATCACCAATGCAGGGCGAAAAAAGCAAGTGAAAATTAAAATGGTTGTGCTGCGTCAAAGCTAAGGTCTGTCTGACCTCGTATCTTGACTCTGCTCTGATCAAGAGCAAATTCCAACAGAAGAGCAGGAAAGTGAATTTTGATACTTCAGAAATGTACCCCGAAGTGATCTGCAGCTTCCTGAGCCATAGGTGGTTATCTTGGTATTTAATAGGCCCTGACATCCATGGAGGGGGGCTGTTCTTTGGAATTAGTCCAGTCACTTATTGAATCAATAGCGGCTGTCAGGGAGCAGCTCTGCCAAGGAGCCTCATGGTGCTGGCGAGGCATCTGTGCACTGAGAGGGTGTTTCTGGTGGAACAAAAAGGGTGTCAGTGCTGTGCAGAGATGGGTGAACACCTCTGAGATGTGGTGTGTGGTTCTGGTCACCTGTGTTCAGCAGGGCTTGTCTCAGTGCAAACAGAAGTGAGGCTTACCAGGGAATGGAGAGTTGGCGTCAGGAGAGGTGAGAGGACTTCAGCCTGGCAAAGTGGAAGGTTGACAGAGGGGATAACTGCTGTCCACAACACATCAAGTGGTTGGTCAGTCTGGGAGGGAAAAAAGCTGGTTTTCCTGTAGAACAAACCTTGCACAAAAGCCCCACCCAAACTGATAACTGCAATGCCTGAATCATTTCTGACAATGAGGTCTTAGGAGTAGAAAACATGTTTATTTGCTGCATAAAAGGATGATGTTTTGTGCTTGCCTGCAGTTTCATGAACCTGAATGAAGGATGTAGGAGGTCCTTTCCTGTCCTGCATTCCAGAGCTCCTGTGGGATCTCTAAGTCTAGGCTTGAATTTACAAAAGCTCTTTCCTTTGCTCTGTTATCTGTTTCTAGGGGAGGACAAGTATAACATGCCATTGAATCAGGAAGTAAAAAGCCTTTCATAACTTCATGGATGAGAATTATTCATTCAGATTTGCTATGCTGTTTGAGTAATGATGAATAGAAATTCACCAAAATACTTCCTATTAAGTTTTCTAACACAGTTATCCAATGACCTTTCACCACTGGATTTGCTGTGGAAAAATCAGAAACAGATTGCAGCGTTTTGGAGCACAGTGTTAACAACATAGGGACACCAGTCTCTTTTAATCTAAACATTTTTACTGAAAAAATCCCAAGTAACTAAGAATATTATATTGAAACAAGGGAGTGGTACAGTCTGCAAATAGAGTCCTTTGTGCAGTGATTCTTACACAGCAAAATAAGTGAAGCTCATCACTACCCTCAAGAGAGAATCTCTGAAGATACTCTCTGCTGCATGCATTTAAATTCTTTCTGTCCCCAGTTCTAGGTGGCTCATCTTGTCCTTTGCTTGGGTATACATCCCATTATTACTTGTGGTGTTTTATGCTGTGGGCTATTTCTACACTAATTAATGTTCACATCAAGGGATTTCCCTGACAGTTCTCTGGCAATTTTGCAAGGGTTCTCTTAGCTCTCACTGATACGTGGTCACGCATTTTGCACACTTCAGCCAGGCATGTAATTTCAAAGAATCCATAGATTCTTGCTGTTAGTGTGCTCAAATCTGAAAACCAGTGTAACTGAGCATTTATGTCAGACCAGTACTACACTGTGCTAAACCTTATGCCAAGCTCCCACACTGTACTTCTACTTGTATCACAACAAGATTAGGTTTTCAGGCTCTCATTAGATACTTTGCAACTGAAGTGGAAATTTTCCACAGGAAAAGAATCCTCCAAATCTTTGAATACACACCGGCCATCAACTTCTGGAATTAATTGCTTCTCTGTGAAGCAGTCTTTGATGAGTTCAGTGACAACAGTGAAAAATTTACTGCCACATCCAGGTGACACTGTTACATTGATTTTTTTTATTAGCTTAAATAATACACAAATGCTGCTTTTTCAAGTGTGTCTCCTAAGAAAACCTTTCAGTATAGTGCCTCAGATTTCCTTCAGATCCTGCTCATACTATTTCTTATTAGAAGTCTATGGGTAAAGCAGATCCACCCCTTCACAGAACAGCGTGTAACCCTGGACATGTTCCCTCTGAACAGGTTATGTTCAGTGCCAGATGCTGGTTTAGCTGCATGAGGAAGATGCTCTGCCCACATCCTTTTTTTTCCTCTGCAGTAGAAACTTCTTGCCAGCTCAACCATTGGGAAAGGGCAAGGATGTGGCTGGGTGTGCTCTGGTGCTGGTCAGCTCAGAATCTGGAAGTCACGGTTTGTTTTCAATAGTAGTATCAGACTGGCTTCCAGAAGGGTAACGTTTGAACATTAAGGTTCAAATGTCAAATACTCGCAGTGTCTCCCAAATGCTGAACAACCTTTGCCCACCTCTGTGTGTGTAACTCACCAGGATGTGCAAAGTTCCCAGTTTGAGGAGTCAGTGAGGCTGAGCAGAGCCAGCCAGGCACAGGGGGCCCAGCAGTCTGCCCTGAACAGATCAGAAAATCAATACAAATTATGAAAATGCATTTGTGATGTGGGACATGAACTGTGGCTGTGAGGACCCTTCTTCCTGGAGGGAAAAAATCACCTGATGTGGAGGGTCTGTAACCTCTGTGGGCACCATGAGGTTTAAACTGGCTCCCGTGGAGAAAAGGCTGTACTTCAGCTGCTTGACAAGCCTGATTTTTCAAAAACTGATGAGTCAGGCTGCAAGAATTGTGAGATTGCTTCTAAATAATGAGTTTGAGAATCTTTTTCCATGTCTGCAGTTGTGGGTTGTTTTTTAATCTTGAGTTTTTGTGTCACTCACTGTTTAGTATTTCCAAGCCCTGGTCTTTTTTTTTTTTTTTTTAGAATGGTGAGAACCACCTTTAAAAATAAAGGAAATATTAAACTTGGCTTGTCTTCCAACCTGGCAGAAGTTCCAGCATCATGAAATGATCAAGAGTGGGCACTGCTGCATTAAGCGCAGCTTGCTTTTCAGAAAACACATTTTTTTACAACTTAAATGTGAAGCAGACGTGGGTCTTTGTTCCGTAGACATACCATGCCATTAATCCTGTTGACTGCTCTGGTTCAAACAGTTGGCAACAACTTGTTGGCAATTTTAGTGAGATGGGTCACAGTAACCAAATACAAAACATAACACTCAAAAACTGGACATCCAAGTAAAATGTCCCTGAGATAGAAATGTGAGCCCCACAATTATTTTTGGATTCTTGCACTGATCCTTGTAGGGACAGAATATTTTTTCCAAACCAAAGTCAATAATGAATGGGATTCATACACTTGACCTTGACTCTATCACCTGTGGTTCTTCCATCCCTTGCTGTAGGAGTGCTAGAGGGAAGAAGCAAGGGAGAAACTCAAGGATTTTTTTGAAATCCTGTATTATTTATCTGTACAGAGAGGCCCTGCAGACTCCCAGTGTATTAACCAACTTGTTCTCAGACAAGAGCAAAAAGCTAGACGGTGACACTCTGGCTTTGGAAGCTTCTTCCAGACACTATCTCAGCTGTGCTGTAGTTCTTACGTTGTCACAGCTAAGCGTGGCATCACTCCCACTGGAGCAGTGTTCAGAGGGTGAACCTGAGACCTCTTCTTGAAATACATGTATCAAGTCATTCCCCTAAAGCGACATTGTGAAATTTTGACTTGTAAGAGGAGTTGTCCTGGGTTGCAGAGCACCCCAGGATGTCAGCAGGAGAGGAGGTGGGATGAGTACTTATTTCTGTGACGTAGCAGGGTTGATATTTGTCTCTGTTTGTCCTGATCCCCCGTACCCAGCAGCAGGCAGCCCGCACCAGCAACCTTGCGCTGTGTTTTTTGTGATAAAAGTGCCGACTTTGTGAGGACAGAAACTCCGCAGTCGGAATATTAAGTTGGGCTTTGCAGAGCAAGTGAGGGGAAAGTATCGCTGAAGATACCATCTTGTGGCAGTAAGAGGCACAGACCAGCAGAGCCGGGCGATCCGAGCCGTGTGAAGCAAAGCATCAGCCCCACCGAACAGCTGCTCAGACACTCCTCCCTTGCCACGAACAGGAAAGAAAAAGATGCAAGCGAGGAGCAAGTCCTGGTGCTGGGCCCCCATCCCGCTCTGCCCCCGCTGTGTCCTCTCCCGGGAGCTGCGGGAGGGACACACGGCAAAGTCCCAGATTTCCACTGCACTCACCCCACCCAGCGGCCGCTCCAGGACATCCCTTGCCCAAAACCCCTTTCCCTGGGAAGGGATGGCGGGATCTGAGGGCGGATCTGGTCCTTACCCTGGGACCTCTCCCAGATGTGTCCGTGGCCGCTTCTCGCCCGCCTTGCCCACACATCAGGGAGCTTTGCCCTGTGCCACCAGCACCCTAAAGCCCAGCTGGGCTTGCAGAGCTCCCGGCTGCTCCCACAGCCTGAGACGGGGCACAGAGGCACTGACAGGCAGGAAATTCCAGCTGGGATCTGTGTCCTGCAGAGGACCCGCTCAGTTTGCAGTTAATCACAGAGCGCTTGTTGCAAGAGGTGATCCTGCTCCTGCTGGGAAGTTGTCCTGGTTCCTTTCCCTCTCATTTATAGCAATGCCAGGAACAGAGAGTTCAGATTAAATGAGGCCATTGTAAAAGTAACTACTTCCTCTCTGTAAATACATAACCACTACATTTAAGGGGGCTGAAGGAAAGTTCCTAGAGAAGCAGGGAAAGTTGAACACTGCAGAGCGGCCGCCTCAACCACTCTGTACAGGCAAAACCTACCGTGCCACGATCGGGATCCGTTTTCATCTCTTGATTACTCCTCGTGGCTGGCCAGAGAGACCATTGCTGCAGCAATACCTGTGTGCCAGAGCTTATTTCAAGAGCCCTGTAGACAAGGGACATCAATTCCAGATGGACCAAAAGAAACCCCTCCGAAAGTGAACTTTCATGGACTTAGTGGTGAGTGTGCAGCATTCCTTGTGTCATCAGCACTTGCAAATAAAGCATGTAGGAAGTTCAAGTGCATGTAAAATATCCAGTGTGCTTTTGGTCTAGGTAAATTAAACCTAAATGTATAACTGAAATTGCATGAGGGATTCTCAGAAAAATGTATATCTAGCTTCTGATGAAATCACCACATTGAAAATTTCGAGGTGCAGGAGGAATATTTGAAAAAGAAAATAATGAAGCTGAAGATGTTTCATTCCTGTAATTTTTATTTTTTTTTTTTTATTTTAATGATTACTGGGTATATAAGTACCTTCAAAGCAATTTTTTGTGACATGTATTCTGTTTTCTTTTAACTTTCTAGGTTGTCTTTCCACATTTTAGGCAGGAAAAAAAATCCCAGCCTTTCTCTCGATGGTCTTCCACAATGCTTGTTAAGCATTTTGAGTAGCACCTGTTATAGGATCAAGCTGGAGATTTAATAAATCTTTACTTTTGATTAATGTTCTTTTTGCTTTTGCAGATTAGTCCTTAACTACTTAATATTCAGTGCTTGCTGCCAGCACTGGAGAGACACATCTTATTTAAGAAATGAGACAAGTTTAGTTATGTGAATGAGGAATGTCTAGAAATAGCAATCATTGGTCTGAGTAAGAAATCCATTGCACAGCCATACATGAATTCCAGTTATCCGGTGTTTTTGAACTGAGATGGAAATGCAGATGGAGAGCTTTCAGGAGGGAGAAGAGTGTTATTACATGGGACTACAGGGGTCAAGACAAGGAGTGGTGAAATTGTTCTTCTGGAATGTACCTGAGTGTACTCCCATTTCCCAAATTGGCTTTACAGCCACTATAATCTATTATATCTACATGTGTAAGTGACAGATTTTTCAGGTCAAGAAACAATTGTAACTTTTAGTTTCCTACATAAGAGGGGCTGTACATAACTTTTCACAGTATTATTCTGCACAAAGCCTGTGAATTCTGCCAAAGCTTTAACAAATGCAATTTTAAAGATCATGATTGAGAAAGTTAACTTTATTTTTGTGATTTTTGTCTTTTATTCTGCGTTAATTCATTTAACTTCATAATGTAAAAAAATGTTATTTTTGGTCTGCAATAGTCTGCTGTTGTTAGTCTGTTTGAAGTCTGCAATGCACTCAGAATACCAGTGTCATGCTTGTCTGATAAAATGGATTCTTCACAAAAAACATGCTCATTGGCATTAACTATCCAACACTCCTCCACTGACTGCATCCCATATTAATGATACCAATTCCAGGCATGGATTTCTGGTGTTAACATGATTGCCACTTTTGCTTCTGTTCCTCTGGAGCTTCTTCCTTATTCCTAAATTTATTCAAAATGTGCATTATTATAGCTCCTGATCCCTTTTAGCAAGCAAAACTCTGCTCCTCTACAATGACAAAATATTTAACAGCAAATGCTGGTCTTTATAAATGTAGGGTTTTGTACCTGCTGGAACCAGAAGTCATTAATTTGCCTGTAGCATGTAAGTATCACTGATACATATTTGCAATTTTTTCATTTTCTGCATGTCTGAAGGGTAAATAAACACCTTTCCAGCAAAGCAGCCTTAATGCTTTGGGGTTTTTTTTCTTCTCCGTTGTTTATACAGCAGTAAAGTTCTTCTTACTGACTGTGATCCTGTTGGCAGTGGAGCTTCATTGATAACCAATAGTTTGCTTTATTGATTGCCAGACAAACTAATTAAATCAGAAGAATGGTCTTGATCAGCTGATGTAAAAACAATAAGGCTCTCCCTGATCAAGTACATTTTGTAGCTATTTTGCTAATCTGCTAAGAGTAAGAGTATGGAAACAAGCTCCTGCAAAGTAGACTGGAGTACAAACTGGCAGAAAATCAACCCCACTGCAGTAAGTCTGTCCGTGCTCCCTCTTGGTATCTTTGGAATATCCTTATTGGCTTTTGTTTGTTACTGGGTAACAGCACACAACAGCTCCAGTGCCTCTGAGCAGCAGGATAAATGGTTTTTTATAGATTGCTACTCCTTTGGGCTTCCAGGATGTTTTTATTGCAGGCACTCCACTATTTTGGGCAGCCACCTGAAGCAAAAGACAACACAGATGCCAACCCAAATGTGCTCAGGGATGGACTGAAGTGGGGAATAGTGTTCCTGTAAGCAGGAATGGCTTGTCATGGGGATTGAAGGAAGGGATGTGGTAGCAAGACACAGGGAGGAAGTTCAGCAAAGGAGGAATTTGGCACTGAGAAGTCTGACTGTTGGGAGCAAGGCTCTTGGAGAGATGAAAAGATCCCACTGTCTTCCTGTGAAGGCAAAAATGACAAAGGGAGCTCTAGCAATGAGAGCTTGCACCTGGGCAACAAGTCACTGAACTGTGGAAGAAAAAATGTCCTTTATTCTCTCTAGCAACATCTGTGGATATTTTAGGATCTCTGTTAAACCTGTGGAAAGATGTCCCAGTTTTCTGGTATGTGTTTCAATACCTGAGCCCTTTGATGTGTTAGGTGTCTCCCCCTATTAAATAGCAACTTTGCTGCTATTCTCCCTCTTCCTTTCCTGCTCTAATTCCCTGTGCCTGGATTGCCCTTCCTACTCCTACTTCAGTGACAGAGCAGCTGTGGCTGCACCCCCTGCTTGGCACTCACTGAGCATTAGGATGAAACACCATTAGCCTAGAAAAACTATGGGTGCTGCTGTGTTAAACACATTTTTGCTTTTCCAAGGGTGTGCAGAGAGCTGAATAAATAAAATAAGAGTGTCCATGCAGGTGAGAGAAGAGGAACAGTAGAAGGGGATGGTGAAGAAGAAAGCAGAGATCCAAGTGCAGTGTCCCAGCTGCAGGGAGAGGTGAGGCCCCACAGGACCACAGCTGATGCTCTGCCAGGGCCTAAAGCAGCTGCACCCAAAGCTTCCTTCCCTCCCCAGACCTCTCCTGGAAGTTGCCCTGTGTTCCTTCAGGGTGTTTGATAATGTCACCATGGCAGAAAAGGTGATTCATCACACACCCAAAGGGAGGGAGGGATTAAGTAATCTCCTCACAAACAGATGGAAACCAAAGCCCATATACTTGTGGAGGGTGTGTGTCCCCAGAATATGACTGACACTTCTGGTGTCTGCTATTCTTCTACTTCAGATCTTCTGTTAACCAAAGGTGTTACTAAAGCACATAGTAGTATTTGCAATGGGACTATCCAGTGTCTAGGGCACTGAATAATTAAACTCAGCACAGACTTCAGGCTGTCAGCATCCCTGGAAATATGATTTATTTACATTGGTACTCAGGTAGTCAGGTGAAATGTTTCTGTTCACGCTATCCAAAACAGAACAGAGAAATTCCCATCTTTTGAAGTTGTTTTCAGCAAGTGAGATGTATGTTTAAGAAACAAACACTGGATCACATCTGTTTGTTCAGACAAGATCTGTATTTTTGCCCACAAGTCAAGTTACACATTCTGCAGAAGCTCATGTGGCCATCAGAGAAGCACAGGGGCAGCACATGTGTACCTATCAGCTAAAGTTGGCCTTTGCTCCCAGCTGAAACATGGTCGGAGCAGGATTTTTTTCAGCACTCTTTATTTTTCCTCAGTGTTCACAAATGCATTCAGTCTGCAGTGGGAACCCCTCAGTGACCAAGGCCATCCTGCAATATTTTTCTCCCTTTCATTTTCTTGAAGTTGTTCTGCTGGACACTCACCAGATTTATTGCAAAATGAGAGTGAATAAAAAAGTATCCACCTGACCAAATCTGTCCCTTCTTTCCTCCACACACTGTCCTAACTAAAACTGCATTGTGCTTACATTGTGCTTTTGATCTCACAATGCTTACAGTGCTCAAAGTTTGGCTGTCAGGTAAACATGAAATGCACAACACCCTTGAAAAAGTGAACAAGATTTGTTACAGCTTTTGCCATCAGGTGGCTTCTGCCTGTTTGGTGAGATGGCAAACACTGAGTGAACAGGGTGTAGCTGAGTGGTGCACACTTGTGAAGTGCAATCATACTTCTAGGACAAGCTGTGCTTTACAAAAGCCTTGGAGATGGCGTGGAGCGAAAGAAGGGCTGAAGTGTTCACATGGATTGCTTGGAGTCTTACTAAAATAAGTCTTTGTGCTGCAGAGATGCAGAAGTGGGTGTGGACTATGCAGTACAGTTACCCTCATCAGCATGTACTCAACAAACGAACATTTCACTTTTATTTATTCTGAGGTTGAGGGTGAGGGGTTTCAGTGGCTCTTACACAAAGCACTCATTTAAATGCTTTCTGGTTTGCTGCTGCTGCTGCTCACCCAGCTCTCCTCTGGCTCAAGGCCCCACTTGCTCAGCTGGGTTTCAGCTCCTCTTCAGGCTTAGGCAGTGCTGCTTTGCAAGTGCAGCCGTCTCTGGGGGATCATGGAGGCGATCCACTCGCCCGTGCCCCGCTTGGCCTCTTCCCACGTGTAGCGGGGCGCGTATCCCAGCTCCTGCTGTGCCTTCCTGTACGAGAAGGTGAAGGGGGTGTTGAGCAGCGTGACCAGGTGGCGGTTGGTGGAGGGGGTGTACCTGACAAAGGGCCGCAGCAGGAAGCTCACGATCTCCAGCAGCAGCGAGAAGTAATAGAGCGCCGTCAGAGGCATGGGGAGCCGGGGCTCGATCCCAAACCCCAGCTCCTTGGTCAGCTCGTAGTTGAGATCTGCGTAGCTCATGTGGGGAGTGTCGTCCGAGATGTAGTAGAACTTGCCCCTGACGTGCCTGGCTCTCTGCGGGGCGCGGAGGGCTTTGGCTGCCTGCAGGTGTGCCCAGGCGATGTTGCCCACGTACACGGGGTTCACCAGAGCCTCCTTCCTGGAGAAGCGCAGGTAGACGTTCTTGTTCAACAGGCACTTATCCAGGTGGCCTTGGAGGAACGGGCAGCCTTCCCCAAAAATGTACATGGATCTCAGGGCGCAGGTCATCAGTGTGCCACCATCCTTCAGCACCTGGCCATCTGCTTTCAGCACAGACTCCTCTGCCAGTCTCTTGCTTTGGGCATAGGGAAATTTGGATGTGCTCTCATAAGCTGTATTTTCATCACCGTTGAAAATGGGGTCGCCTCTGCAGTTTGGGCCTGTCACTTCTATGGTGCTGGTGTAAATGAAGTGCTGGACGTTACAGCGGACACACGCCTCCAGCAGCAGCTGAGTACCTTCAGAAAACAAACATGAAAGGCAGTCTGGGGCCCCCTAACCAGGAAAAAGTGGGGCTTTCAAATCAGAAACAGCATCTCCGGCCTGAGCTTAGCCAGATCTCCCTCCGTGCAGCTGGAAGAATCCTATCCTGAACACACCAGTATATTCTATGACACTGAACCTGCGCTGAATCTGTATTTAAGTAGTATTGGTGCACCTTCTAGAGTTAAACAAGGGCAAATATTTGGTCTTAATTGCATGTTGTGGGGGTGTGTTTATGCCAAAAATCAAATTTTTGCCCCTCCTTAACTTAGCGTGGGTACTGACCACAGATTCAGGGACTTGTGCCTCTTGGTTGGGTAGAGTTGGCTTAAGGCAGAGAACCTTCATAAGCTGCCCGTCTCCTTAGGAATCCTCCCTGCTCTGTGGTGAAGGCCATGTTTTTCAGACTTGAGGATGCACTTGGGTGGTTTGCTAAGAAGGGACAGAATCAGTATGGGACCTGAGGGTTTGCTTCAAAATCAGTGCACTCACACCCAGTGCAAATCTATCCGGTATTCAACTGACTAAAGAGAAGGGCTTGAAGAGAAACATGGGGAAGCAAGGCACCATAACATGTAGGAAAAGATCATAAAGTGCAATGAGAAAAGAGAGGCTTGTGTATGTAGGCCTCCTTTTCTGGCATATTCTGGCTTTTCCTTGCAGTAGTACAGGGTTTCTTCCATTTAAAATCCTTTAATGCTTTCATCGGGGGCAGCAGAGGTCAGCTGTTCAAAGTCTTTTAAATAGCCAAGAAGGTTAAGCAAGGAAAGCACACTGAAGGAGGTAATAAATACTTTAATAAGTTGTGTTGTTATAGTTGCAATTAGAATCTTCTTTTTCTACCCAGATTTGAGGGAGAAATTGCTTTATTTTTTGTGCATGGTGCAATGAGAGAAATTAAGTGTGGAAAGGCCAGTGACTTTGGAAGAGAAGACACAGCTCAAAGACATTTGGAAACATCTTTGGCAGAGGAACATTAAACTAAAATGACTGATATGATATCAGAAGAGTGTAGCCTAAAATCCAGGGGATAAAATCAAACACCAGCAGTGAGGCACATAAAAGATCTTCCAAGTCTGCTCAGTCTGTTACAGCAACAACTAAAGCAGCACAATGCAGACCAGACTAGTGTGACTGCAAAGAATAGAATGAAATGAAGAGGTTCAGAAGAGCCAGGAATATTTGCAGAAAAATATGAACTCATTAATGAGTGAAAAATAAGAATTACTGAACTGAATGTTGTCAAGGCACCAAAATTCCTCTTTTCAGGCTTGAACAAGAAAAATAAAGAAATTGAAACAAATAGAAAACAAATCTGGATGAAGCTTTCAGAAAAATTAAGGACGTGCACAGAAAAAGAGTTACACAGACAGGAATAAATTGATGTGAAAAATTAGTTCATGCAAGTCACCCCATCATACAAGCCAGGGTCATCTGGAAAAAAAATATTTATTACATTGTTTTTTAAAATAATAGCTTCATTCCTGCTGTCAATACTGTTTAGAAAATGAGGGAAAGTAATCAAATGCAGAAGGTCTTGATGAAATCAAATGAGATAGCAAGTTTTAGAAAAAAGCAAACATAAAATTATCTTGACTGTTGGTATCTGTTCAAGATGAATTTCACCCAAATAAAATGGGGTTTATTTGCAGATCAGAATTGTATGTAAAAGTTTAAAGATTCCTGCAGTAATGGGAATCTAAGTATCTTTCATATAGCATGTAACAAAATAAATTATTACTGTGTTACATGCTTTATTCAGTGAGTGGGTCCCTATGGTTTGCTTGCCCTTCTGGCTGAGGATCTGGTTCACAGAAGGTATTTTGTTTAGATTATAATTAATTATATTCTCAATTCCCTTCCTTTTAAACAATTTCTTCCCTCCCTTCCTAAAAAGATATTTTTTCTCTGAGATATTGTCTGGCAATGGAGGAAAGCCCTGCATCAAGGCAAGTTTTACTTGTTCCTTCTGTGCTGGTCTATGAACATCCACATCTGATTCTTGAAACATTTATGTTACACAAGATCTATTTTCTTGGAGAAACAAAACTTTCATCCTGCAGGCTGTGAAGTACATAGCAGTGCCCTGGCTGGGCAGAAAACCAGAAGAGCATCAGAATGGAAATGGAAGGAAACAGGGAAGAGAGGACAGCAGTATTCACCGACTGACCTCACAGCCAGTTGGCTCTGGGAGCAGGACTGTGGATGGTATTTCATTCCAGCAAATGTTGTCAGCTAATCCTCACTGGCCCAAAGGGCTCCTTTACCCATAGGCAGACACTGTTGGCAGGGGAGTGAGTACTGGGGAGTCAGAGCTAAAGAGCTTTTTTTTTTTTTTTCCCCCTTGGAAAAATGTGTTTAAGCAGCACATTCTGCTATGAAAACCCAGATTGTGGTGGGAGTACAGTCATAAAGACAGCTTTACAAATTCTCTTTCTGAACTACCAACCGTGTATATTTTCATACTACCCAATGCACAGGAACTTGCCTTTCTGCTCTCACCTCCTGATAGGGACGTGAGAGGCTGCCCATTGGGCTCTCTGTTTTGATTACTGACAATCTGTGGCTTTGAGCAGAAATGAAAGGCTCTGGAAGCTAATGGTACGGGCAATGAGCCAAACTAAAACAACTAAAATATGATCCCACTGTTTTTAAGGTACATGTGAGAAACAACTGGACTGCCAAGAGTTCTCTCTTCTTCTGAACATTGGTGAGCAGCCAATATTTAAGAAAGTGATGCCTGTACAGGTATGTTCCTTATTTTTCTGCAAAGAAGCCCTGTGTCTGTGGCCAAGAGGAACAAAGATCTGGGAAAGCTGTTCATGTAAATAAGAACATCTTCCCCAAATCTCCCCCAAGCTGTTGAAGCAACACAGCCAGGGAGGCCAGTGTGCATGCAGGATAGGCAGTACCAGTTCTCTGAACGGCACTGAGGGTTTGGGCATCACAGACAGGGGATGAAGGTGTTCTTTTAGGAAATACATTTAAACTTTCTAGGAGATGATGCTACATGGGCCATTCCTAAGTCTAAACCTTCTCCCTTCATCTGATCTTTCATGAAGAATGGGGGTTCCTTAGTGGAAGGCGAAATCCCATCACTGAGTCACTGAAACCCCTCCCTCCCTCCTATAGCTCTGAATTTGCTGGAGAATTTTAAATTATAAGCTCAAGGTGGGAGAGCACTTGTTCCTCTCAACTGCCTTCTTGCACACAGAGACTTAATGGCAACGGAAGGAAAAGGAGAAAAAGAAGAAGAAAAGGAATAGTGAGGAGAGAGGCACAGGCTCTGGGATGTTATCAGTGCAACATTTCTGTAACTGCAGCCAAAATGTGCAGTGCTTGTAAAATTTGAAAAATGTACTCAGGCAGGGATGCCATGTGGGGTGGGAGAATAGGAACCAATTTCTGAGTGAGCATTGGGATTTCCGAGGGGAAAGTCCCGCTGAGCGTGGGTTTATGACTATCACCACTGAAGGCAGAGCCTGTGCAGTTCTCAGCATGGGCATATGTAAGTGTTGACAAGAATGAGTGATCCTGCACTGCCCTGAAGTGGAGGACTGGGTGTGGAGAGGCCCAAAACTTCTTGGGGCTGCACAGACTTGAGATCTGCACCCCAGGCATGTCTGCGCAAGATGCAGAACAACCCAGTTAACCTGGCTCAAAACAAACATGGCCAGGGGCTCCCTTGCCTGAGCAGACGGGGATCAGGACACAGAGGTGGGTTTGAGAAAGGTGCTTCAGCTGCTCACCTGTCACATTGACCTCCCAGAGCAGCTTCTTCTCGATGAGGCCCAGGGTGTCAATGAGGGAAGCCGTGTGGATGACGAGGGAGACCCCCTGGCAGGCACGGTGCAGGAATGTCACATCTCGGATGTCCCCTTCCAGGATTTTCACCTCGGTCTTTCCCTTGAACTCTGCAGGGGCAGCAGAAAACAGAGCACGAAACCTTACAGGCACCCTAAGAAGAGCACTGAAAGGAGTGGGGAAGGGCTGACCCTGCCTGGCAGGTGCTGCCTGGCCAGGAACAGCAGGAATGTTTTAAGGCTGTAAAACAGAAGGCATTTCCCCTGGACTCTAGTGTCACATGCTAACTACAGTGCCATAGAGGTTTATTTTGCATCACCTACCATAGATCTGGAGCCAATATTCAACATGTTTCTTTCCATTTTATTTTTTAAAGAGAAATCTTTTCCACTGCTAGCAAGCTTCCCTGAGTTGTGACTGTGTTAAAGTTCACAGAGGAGCAGCTTTAGCTGTGCATGTTCTGGTGACTGGCTGGCCACAGGTGTGTTAACCCAGGAGTACTGAACAGGCACTGCATGTTCCTGTCTTCAGGCTGATGAATGATCTCTCTCCACCCAGAGCATGTGAGCACAGGGGTATGTTCATACCTTCTTTCTGCCTCTTTACCTCTAATAAATTTCATACAATTCTGACATCTTTTTCTTGTACCTTGGCCAGGACTTAGAGTGCCTCTTCCAACTCCAGCTCTGGCTCCATTTCAGTGTCTGTTCTGTGGGGTCATTTTTAGCCTGCACCTCTTTCTGGTTCATATCTGAACTCTCAAGACTGTTCCCCTGAGCTACCTCAGCCCCACTTGATTAAACCCCGCTTTTTAGGCTCTCTCCCTGCACAGCAGCTGCAGTGTGAGACCCCAGAGGAGCTCCAGGTCTCAAAACCATCCTTCCCTAAGCTGTGCTGGGCAGAAGGATTCTTTCTGCAGCCCAGAACTACACAAACATGAGCTAGCACCAGATGATCACTTGGAAAAATGCTCAGTCCAAGGCAATGCTGCTCTCCAGGGGAATCAGCTGGTCTGGCTGCAGCAATGCCAGAGGAGGGGACGTCCTCAGCACGACCCTCAAGTTGTAAGGAGGGGCTGTCATTGCAGCAGTTCCTCTGGAGCCTCTGCTGTGGCTGCACTAGATGGCTCCCCAGGCACAGCTACTGGGCAGGGACCTTGCAGCACAGGCAGAGCCTCTGTCCTCTTCCAGCATGATCAAATGCCCATTCTGGATAAGAGAAGAACCTGATTAATTTGTACAGATTTTAGCTTCAGCCATGACTGAAATCTCCTGTATCCTAGTGCTTTGTCACCAGCTCCACAGCAGGCAGTATTTCATCCCATGTCTTTAATATGAAACACTGACAGAGACAGCAGTTGGATCTCGAAGTGAGTGGGAATATATTTTTAAATGGTATTGTCTCCTTTTCTCTATAGCATGCTAAGAATGTAACCCTGTATAAGTTTAACAATTATTCTGATGCAACAGGTCTAAGGGGCTTTTTTTTTCACCACAGTTGATCTGAGATTTAAGATTTGGGAAACATTTGCAAAACTGGTACTAAATCTAGAGTTGCTGCCCTCCCAGCACAGTCACTGCCACGTGCTCTCTTCTGCTCCTTTATTTTACAGACTGCATTCATTTCCAGGGACTCCATCTCCAGAAGCTTCACTCCGACCTCTGCTTGCATGGATGCAAAAGTGTCAGACTAGGGCTGGGCTTTTTGTTAAGCACCTGGTTGTTAGATTTGCTCTAATAAGCATTAGTCTTTGTACTGCCCTTAGGTTGATGTTCTCCATAAAAAAGGCTTTGTGGGATTGTAATAATCCCAAGAAAAGACAGAAAAAGTTTTCACAACATAAATTCTGACATGTGACCCCTTCAAAGTTATCACAGTGCCCAGGAAGGGGTTAGGAAAATGGAAGAGTTACACCTGCACATCAAAGCTTTAGGGAAAAGTACAGAAGAAGCCTGTCCCTTTTAAAGCTGACCACAAGAAATCTGCTGTCCAGGTGCTTTGTGCCTTGTTTGGGCTGGCAGTTTGTGTGTGTGTGATGTGAGTCAGGAAATCTGCTCCTCTATTCAGTTTTAGCCAGCAGAAGTTGCCATGGTAAGTACAATATGGGCCTTCCTCACTTTAGCAGCATCAGCTGCATGTCAGGAGTCAGCAGGTCGATCTTGTTTTGCTCTGAGTGAAGAGAAAACTACAGGTGAGCTTGGAATAAAAGAGAGGAAAGAAATGTCTGTCAGAGAGTGGTTTCAGTCTGAGATGGCCAGCAGAGAGAAACTTGATTTCCATCTACACAAGCCATTGCCCAGGCATCAAAAGAACACATGTGGGTAGGTCAGAGGGGCAGGAACAGAATAAACTCAAGCCAGCTCTCCCTTTTTGCATAAAGTGATTATGACAAAGTACCTACTCACTGGGAAAGCTTGTTCTGCTTCACCAGTGGTTTCTGTGTCCTCTGAGCTGTAAGTAAAGTCCCTGCTTGCTATGGGGTAGTTTTTGCTTGAAAATGCAATGATTTCTCAATAACATTCAGTGTCCTGATGTGAGCAGGTTTTGACTCAGCAGTACAGTCAGACTATTTGCCCTAAACTTGAGAACAACACAGGAGTTGAGATTTCTCCAGAAGTGCCAATGCAATGGTGAACAACAAAAAAAGAATTGTGTAAGTGTAAGCACAGGAAAGGCAGAAAGATAAATCTGACATGGAGATGGGAGGTAAGAAATCCAGGGCACCAAAAATCATGTTCAACGTGAGGTTGTGACAACGATGTAACTGGGTAGACTCCAGCTCACAGCACTCAACATTGACTGGATCACCCTGGACTCCCTGGGGCTGTGGAAGACCACAAATGCCACTGTTCTATCCAGACTGAGTGTGATGGTCAAGATCCCAGCAGGAAACTTGTTTAGACAAAAGAGGAGTGTCCCTTAGGGCCTCCTGGCACAAAGACCTGTGACTTGTACATACTTTTCTGTCTTACCACCCACAGGCCTGGCTCTGCAAAGATACTGCAAATGCAAGGTGCTCCAGAGATCAGTGAGGAAGAAACCCACTCAGCTCTGCTCCCGCCTGTTCCAGAAGTTCAGATAACATCTGCTGGCAAGTAAAAGTCCCTGGAGTAAAAGTAATGTAGGTCAGAAGACGCCAGCCCCACCCACAGGTTTTGTAGCAGCCCCGCCCTTGGAATAGGAGTCACTGTGATAGGGAAGGGCTTGAAAGGGAAGGGCAGGGAAATATTTCGGGTGGTCCTGAGCACAGGGACTGGCAGGACTGTGGAAGAAATGTAGCCACAAGGGCTGATACAGACAGAGCAGCTGCCAATCAAAGTGCAGGGGTTCAAATCTGTTTAAACGCACCTGGAATGTCAGCCTATAGTTCTTACTCCCTGTTTATGGGGAAGAAAAGGATTTGGTAACTGTTTTTTCCCTAGCTCCTATGCTGCTTAGATAGGCAGAAGGAATGTTAATAAAATAGGAGAGGGGGTGGGCAGGCAGTGTTCCGTGGAGGAAGAAGGGAGGATAAGGAAAGAGGGCATAGAGCTTGCCTATTAACAAAAAAATAAAACATCAAAACGTTTGCTGCAGCTCAGCCAAGATTGTGCCCACACAAACAATTGTTTCCACTCCCCAAGGTGCTCCATTATCTCCTCAAAGCTCTCCTGGCCCAAAGCAGTGTGGATACCTCTGCACCGCTGCATCAGTGCTAAACCACACACACTCCTGCTGCTCCAGCCTCTACTGTAGCTGCAGGTTTGGGGTTTGTTTCTGTGGAAACTCTCTGGAAACCAGAGCAGGAAGGGCTGCTGCAAGGCTCAGGGGCACTTAAAAATCCTCAGTGAAATGCTGGGTCAGATCTAATGAAGAAGAAGTTTGAGTGTAAAACCATGATAAAGGCTAGTGCAATTTGTACCAGGTTTACTGTGCACTGTTGCTATTCCTTGATAACACTTGTGATGACACTTTAATGCTCTATAGAGTGATTGAGGCTCTTCAGCAAATCATATGGAGATATTCCTTAAGGGTTCTGATACAGTTTCCTGCACAGAGGAAGGGGAGCCTTTCAGGGAAGATGTGATGGAGGAAGTTATTGTTAAGTGTTGGGAGCCCTATGTGTCTTTTTATAGATGTGATCAGTATCTCAATAAATAGGACATTTAAAATAAAACACTCTGAGCTGCTTTCCCTGCCACAGACTGTTTCCGACACTGGCCACATCACTCACTTGTGCTGTCTCCAATCCATTCAAGAAGCCGAGTTCTGCCTTGCACTTTGCAAATGGGTTCTGTCTCTTTAGCATTTGCTTAAACAGGAAACTGCAATAATGTTATTAACAAAAGCAGTTTTAAAAATACTTCACCACAGCTCTCAGCCAGAAGATCACTATTAATCAATTAATCACAGGTTGAAGAAACCCATTAGAATTTGCACCCACAACTTTCTCACTGCCTTTGCTGTCTGGCATACCAGAGCCCAGCACAGCATGCTCTGGATATCTCTGCCCTCCCACCCAGCACAGCAATGCTTGAATTTTCCTTTCCCCCAAGAAGAAGTGTGAGATTTTTGCACTAGTTTTTCTCTGTGGGTTTTGTTGTAAGAGAAGTCAGATTGAAGACAGCCTTTTTACTGCATGAATAGTATACAGAAGCCTCAAGGCCTGAAAAAAACCCCTCTTGTTTTCACACTTCACATCTGATTTCTGTGCTGCAGGGAGAGGGAGGGACAAAGCAAGGCTTCCTTGAGATAAAACCTCTATCTGCAAAGCCGGTTCGGATGAGAGGTAAAGGCTTCCAAGCCTTTACCCACAGCAACACGTCCGGCTGCAGTGCTCATGGAAGGACACTTACTTCCAAAGCTCCCGAGGGCTTCAGCGCTGAAGGCTCTGTCCAGCAGGCGGATCTCGGCCAGCGCCTCCTCCTCCTGCAGCAGCAGGCGCACGATCCTCTGGCCCAGGAACCCCCCGGCCCCGGTCACCAGGCAGCTGACCCCGGCCAGGGACATCGCGCTGGGCTCCTCGCTGTGTCCCGGCCTTGGTTCTCCTCCTGCCCGAGGGAATGAACACATGACACCAGCCTCTGGAGACTTTACAAATTAAAGGGTGTTACCAAAAGGAGAGACTACAGGAAAACAAACTTTAATCCCCGCATCGAACAATTTTTTAAGCATGTCTTACTTTTGCCGGCTGTTCCTATTCAGAAGTAGTCTACATATTTTTTCCATGCAAAGAAAACATTCTTACAAATCATTACAAACCAATTCAATAAACAAATCTGAAAATGCTCAAAGTCAATTTCAATGCCAAACAAACCCCACAAAATCTGCCTTTAGTCTCGGTTCCACCTCTCTAGAGATCAGAAGACTGTGGGGGAGATTTGCCTGTATTTATATCCTGCAGGGCACCACCTCGTTTGTTCTGCTCCCCTCCCTCTTGAGCGCCTCCTTTGTTGCAAAAGAATGTGATGCTTCCACACCACTCCCACCGAAGAGGAAGGCTCTGGATGCAGTGAGGTCTGAGCCTAGATGTGATCCTGTATCCCTAAATGCCCAGAGAATAAACCCTCGTGTTCATAATTCTCTCTAGCTGCGCTTGCTTCTGTAATATGGTGCCAATATTGTGCCAATATTGAAGGTAGGGAGCATTTAAATTAAATGTAAATAGCAGGACAAGCTATTTAGAGTGGTTTAAGGAGTGGACTCTTCTGCTGTATATTTTCTGGGTACTGGGCTCCCCCATCATAACATGGTTTTCTCACTCTCTCTGTGCAAGATCAGAAACTAACCCTGGGGATTTTGTATTTGTTCAGCATACTACAGGCATTTGAAGTGATGAAATTGTTTAATGTACCATCAAAGTTAAATTCAAGCTGCAGGAGGGAAAGATTCATCTCTGGAAATGTCTTGTGCAAGAGCACCTATTTAAAGCAAGGCTGTGCCTCTGCAGTGATCTGTGTCATTACTGCTTTACATCTCCAACACGCAGGGAAAATGCCAAGGTGTTTCTCCCTGGGGCTTCACTCCAGTTCTAACAAAATTGTTTTGTACTGTGAGACCAGGGCAGGTCATTAACCTGAACCTCCTGATGCCAGCATTGCCCTCCTGGGTCTGTCAGGACACGCTGGCTGCAGCTGTATTTTCTGTCTCTCTCACGCAGGGATGGGCTGGCGTCCCTGCTGAAGCAGGATGATAAATAGGGAGCTGCCGTGAGCAACAAGGAAGTTACAAAGTCCAGCAACAAAATTAATTAGGCTGAAATAGCTGGAAATGGGGTCCTTGATTAGGGGCATAGCAGGGATCTCTAAAAATGCTTTGTTTTCATTCGTGCCACTAACTGTTAAGCTCCTTTTTTTATTCCATCATGGCTTTTGTTCACTCATTAAAGAGAGCCCGGGAGAAAAGCTGTAGAAGAAGCATCCCCACACTGTTACTTTTTTAAAGCAAAATTGGGCTTGCAAGTGACAGGAGGAAAGCAAAACCATTTCTGTTGGAGGAGAAAGGTTTCTAGCTGACACAGATGATGAAGTTTTGGCAACTGTTTCAATCCCAGCGTCCTTGAAAATCTGTTCCTTACCCCAACAAAGCTTTAAAAAATTTGTTATCAGTGGTTCTTTCCTTGGCTTTTCACAGTCAGGACCTTGACATTGTATATTCTTATCAGAAGCTGCTGCAAATTAATTTTGTTCACTTTGGAACAATAGGGAAAAATAACTGGCCAAATCTGCTGCTCCAAGCTGCATTCTCTGTAACAGGTCTTCCTCTTTGCTTTAAAAAAGGAAATAAAATGCTTTTAAGAGACATTATGAAACCAGACAACACCACATAGCCTCTCAGGACAGAAAACACTCTTGTGCACCAAGCTTGCCTATCAGAATGACCAAGCTTAGCAGGGGTAGTGCTGATATGAGAATATGAGTGCTTCATAGGGGACTGCAGCGAGATTTATTGCTGCTGTGCTTTGTCCTCTTGGGTACTACTCAGACAAATGCTTGGCTAAGTTTGAGTGAATTTTGTACATCACTGCTTAGCAGTCTTCACCTGCACTGCTGTGTGTGAATGTCAGTGGTCAGACAGCAGCAATTTGCTCAACTCCAGCTCAGACCTCCTGGTGCTTCCTGCAGTCTCACCTAGAGACAACATTTTCACCTCTGGTTTCCTGTTGACATTGCTGCTGGGGTTGCTGAGCAGCAGGACAGCTCCTCCTGTGAGACAAGGCCAGCTCTGGTGTTCCCCAAAGGACACGGGGGCAGATGCTGGAATGGGCTGTACACCCCAGAACGGCGCCAATGAGCAGCAAGGCCAAAGTCCACCAGAGCCCCCACCAGCAGGAACAACTTGATGAAATTCAGAGTTATTGCACAGGCGGGGGACTTGCAGACAAAAACATAACTGAGCAGCATTTGAAAAGTTTACCAACTGTGCATTCTGTGTCAAGGCATAGACATTTTTTAACTATGTTGATGTCTTCCTTCTCTTTGAATTCATTGTAAAATGAAGCCACCACAATCAGATATTTTGCTGTCGAATGGACTGCATGACTTAGAGCATAATTTTAGAAAATCAGAGCTCACACACTTTGATGAGTGTTGGAGAAATGCTATACATGGACAAAGTGGATGACTTAGTGTATGTGCAATGCACCCTGTCCCATTCCAGCCATGTCCCTGATTTTCTGGCCTAGGAACTGTTGCTCCTCTGATTTCACTGGTGCTCGCTGTGACAGATACTTTGGGTCATGACTGGTAGGTGTTAGAGGATGTATTTCCTCAGCCTTGTCTCAAGGGGATGAATGGATTGGGAGGAAGTGTAGTGGAGATGAGAAGACAGAGAAATAGTGAAGGGAAAATTCCCAGCAGCATTAGGAACAGACTGTATCATGGTACTAGAATGATGTTGTGCAATAACATTGCAGGGCATGGAAGTTTTATAGGATAAAATGTACTTTTTCAGAGGGTAATGCTATTTAATTATGGAACAGGGTAAACTGATTTTGCTATCAACCAGGGTGTCCAGAATTAAGACAGGAAGAACAGATCTATTTGTGCAAAAAGAATTATAATTTAGGAAAGGAGTTCTGATGCCTGGCCTGTTGCCCAGACCTATGGGAACTGAAGCAGGAAAAAGCAAAAACATACTCATTATTTAGCTGGACCTTTTGATTTCTAAATATAGAGTTCTTGTGAGCAAAAAGACACACACACACACAAATCCCTGTTTCTTCTCATGTGAAAAATTAATGTGTTTCTTACCATTGTATGCCTGCAAGCCCAAAAATGCCTACATGCAGGCAGCTCTGGGAGAGAGGCTGGACTTAGAGATGTAGATTTACTCAAGGAAAACTTCTGCCTTTCAGGGTAGGAGGCACTGTTGCTGCCTGGAAGCATTTCCCTCTCTTCTAGTTATACATTGACAAGGGGGAAAAATATTTAAATAATTAACTTCTGGACAACTGTCCTGTATCGGACTCTGAATAAATACAACTTCTCATAGTGGAGAAGGGTTGTAAGACACTTCAATCACTTCAATTAAGGTATGAAGAAAACCACCTTAAGAGGCCTCAGTGTTTCTGTGTCTTGAAACCTGACAGAGAAAATATCTCCTATTTCAGTAATATCAAGACTCTTCCAGTAGAATGGAGAAGGTAACTGTAAACATTTCTGACATTACCTTCAAGATCAAAAAGGCCTTCTTGAGGTAGTCTTTGCTATATTAGACAGCACACGATTTCGGCAATTAACTAGAAACAAACATTCAGTCTCCTTTCCCCTTTAGTTTTAGGAAGAACTCTGTTTCCTCAGCTAAAATTGATGAGTGACTCATATATTTAAAGGCTGGAGAAATTTGCATCATATGCCAAAGAAAAATGTTTATGTTTGGATCCATTTTATATATAAACTACCCTTGTAAGTAGACTGATTCTCTGTCCCATCCTTTGGGGTTGCTGGGAAGCAGCAGGGTTTGATTAGTCCTTAACCTACATGTTTACAATCTTTGAGGATGGATTTTTTGTAAGATTTGACCTTGCTTGAATGTGTATCTGAGACACAACAAACAAGTACATAAAGCAGAACTGAGTGCAGACAATGGGGCATGAAACTTTGGTACGCATTGTTTCAGGCCTTATCCAGATCACAGAAATCCTTCAATGTCTTGGAAAAACTGGGCTTGTTGGACTCTCATCCTGATTGAACCTGTGACCTCTCACTTTAAGTTCACTCTCCAAATATCTTTGTTTTTCACTCAGAAAATGCTTTCTGGCAGCCTCTCACAGAGATACATGTGCTGCCTCTGCAGCTCCATGTAGCAGGTCATGGCAGCACAGTGGTACGGCAGGGTACAGATCTCATGTGCAGCTCTTGTTTTATGATTCTGTGATATCCTCCTACAGTTCAGATCAAAGGCAGCCTCTGGAGATGTCTGTGCCACCTCTTCTCACAGCAGTGCCAGAGAGGTTGCTCTGGACCTTGCCCGCGCAAGCTCTGAACATCTCTAACTGTGGAGTCTGACTGCCCTCAGGGTGATTTTTTCCCCCACTGATTTCTACTTGGAATTTTCCACATCGCAACTTGTGCCCATTGCCTTTCACCCTTTTACTGCACACATCCAAGAAGTTGGCCTGGTTCTTCTCCAAATGAGTGGTAAAAGGCAGTGATGTGATCCCCCCTCCCCCTCCCTTTGGCCTTTGTGGGACTGAGCACTCGCAGTTGTCTCATTCTCCTCTTGTACATCCTTGAAATCCATCAACATGTGTGATGTGGTGTAATTCCCAAGTCTTATCAGCCGGGCTGTCAGTCTGCCGACAAGGTTTGTTGTTACTGGAGCAGAGAGGAAGGCCTCCGTGTGAAGGCCTCTGGAAGATCACTGCAGACACTGCTATCTCTGAGAGAAATTAAAGCCTAAACAGAGTGAGCTAACAGGGTTAGCTTCTCCCTTCTGCCTCCTTTGGGCTGATTTAAAGTAGGCTTTATGCCAAAGGTCACCTTTTGGTAGCACGGCTCCCCTGCACGTGCCAGGGAAATGGGTATCAGGGTACCTGCTGGCTCCAGAGCGGGGTGAAGCCCCCAGGGATTTGCACTGCTGGCTCTTTGCCCCACAGCTCTGCTCCACTCCTCCACAGCTTTGTATTTAGAGACAGTGGGCAAGAACTGCCCCAACCTTCCAAGGGTGGCTGGGGTGTCTGGTAGCTGATTCATTGTGTTTCTCTATCTGTTGTGAATGCATCCAGGAAAAGCCAACTCTCTGGAAGACAGCAGCCACAACACTTACTGTCCCAGAGCAGGAGAGGTGTGGGCATGGGTTGCAGTGTGACTTGGCAGGACAAGTGGAAAAAGCAAGGCACAGAGTTTTCCATGTCTGGCTGTCCAATGTAGCCAAAGGATTTGCAGGAAGACCCAGCACAAGTAAAGCCATAGAGTAGCCAGTTTAAAGCAAATGTATTTAAGCAGGTAACAATTACCCAAAATATTAAGGAATTCATTGGTCTCAACAAAAGCTGAGCGCAGCCTTTGCTAACACAGAGCCTTCCCTAATCTCTTCAGAAGTCTCCAAAAGGCCTTATCAGATATTTTTTGCACCTCCTTTTTCGTCTTCAGTCTGGTTGGGACCTTAGCTTCAGCTGCCTCTGTTTGGTGGGCATGGCAGGAGGCTGATCACAGCCTTGAGAGCTGAACCAGGTGTTGGCCAATCTCTGAGACGCTGGCACAGCCTGCAATAAATCAAACACTGGTGAGAGAGAAAGGTCTGTGGATGAAGCTTGGAAGCCCTGCTGCTCTGAATCACACAGTCTTGTACTAGCCAGGTTGGGACAGGTTGATACTTCAATATCTCCACTCCTCAGTGGCATCTTCAGCCTTGATGTTCAGCACCAGAGTCCCCCCACAAGAAGAGTTAGAAACATGAAAAAAATTATTTTTATAATGATCTGAGCAGGGTGCAATCTGACCCAGTCAAGTCTGCAGAAAAACACTGAGAAAAGACAGGGTTTGCTGTGTGCCACATGACCAGAGGCGAAGATTTGCATTGCCATTTCATTTGGGCAAATATGGGTGGAATAGGGGTGCTGGTTGGCAGCTGGCTGAACGTGAGCCAGCTGTGTACCCAGGTGTGACACAGGCATCCTGGCCTCTGTCAACAATGGTGTGGGCAGCAGGACCAGGCAGTAATTGTCCCCCTGTACTGGGCACTGGTGAGGCCAGTGAATCCTCTGCTTAGGTGAGGTTTGGATTGGATATTAGGATATTAGGAAAAATTTCTTCACAGAAATTGTTATCAAGCACAGGAATAGGCTGCCAAGGAAGTGGTTGAGTCACTGGCTCTGAATGTGTTTAGAAGATGTGTAGATATGGCAGTAAGGGACATGGTTTCATGGTGGAATTGGCAGTGCTGGGTTAACAGTTGGACCTGATGATCTCAAAGGTGTTTTCCAGCCTAAAAGATTGCATGATCCAATGAATTTCACAGCCTCAGCAAAGGGATCCCAACCTGCTACTCTTGATGAATCTTGTGCCTTTCTGTGTGTAAAGAACTGTAAAAGTCTGCTGGGGAAAAAACAGGAATCTTTAAAGATTGAAAAGTAACCCATAAACCCACATTATGGCCAGCAGGATTTCAGCTCTAGGCTCCCAGTCAGTGTTGCTATCCACTTGAGTTCTACGTGTGATAATATATAGAATATCCTGCATTGGAAGGAACCCACAAGGATCATCAAGTCCAGCTCCTGGCCCTACACAGGACACCCCAAGAATCACACCATGTGCCTGACAGCGTTGTCCAAATGCTTCTGGAACTCTGTCAGGCTTGGTGCTGTGACCACTGCCCTGAGGAGCCTCTTCCAGTGCCCACAACCCTCTTGTTCAAGAGTAAAACTGGAGCTTGTACTGGGTTCTGCAAATTTGCTGTTTGGTGAGGGGGTCAAACAGGGCAGCAGGAGTGAGAAATGCAGAGTGAGAGTAAAAGCTGGGAGGAGACACAAAGGCTTTTAAAACTGTAATCGCCTATAGACTGCATTGTCTAACACACAGAGAAAAATTCTGCATCCATTTTTAATGAACTCTTGGTGCAGAAAAAAAAATCAGCTGCATTTTACCTTGATAAACACTAATTAAATACTGGAAAACATATGCTGCCATTCCCAGGAGATTCCAAGTTTTGCATGGGTGTACTTAGCACTTTTACATCTCTTTACTTGGGTTACAGAGCTGCTCTAACCTACTCCCTCCACCCAAACTTCATTGTTGTGACACCTGGAATGCCAAGTGGTTTCACAGGAAGCAGAGAATCTCAGCTATAGCAGCTAGAACTATCACAGCTCCTGTGAATTTCCTTTCTGTGACTCATCCATCACACTCCTGATTTTATAGGGCTTGCATGCAGAAACATCTGCAACACCTATTACAAACAGAACTTACCAGCTAAGGCCATAGACAAGCGAAACTCATCCTGCAGAATTCTCAAGACATCCTGAAGGCCTTCTTCACCCTGCACCAACAGAGAAAGCAGTCAGGGTAAAAGGAGCTCTGCCACAGAGCAGTGCTGCAGGATGCCTGCACCCTGACAGCTGGGATAGTCCCTTAAGTCCATGCCAATTCCAGTCTCTCATGCAGATGAATGATTAAAATGATATGATGGATGTGCTCAGTTCATCACAGATTAATTTAGATGCTTTTCCTTCTGGGATACATCTGAACAGGGAAAGAAAACAAAGTTGTTTTTCACTTCTGACATTTTGTAGCTGGTTCTTTTTTTTTAGCTTTCATTTTTCCCCCAGCCAATGGGCTTGCTATTTAAAATGTCAAGCCTTACAATGCTGACAGGTTTTAATGAAGTAATGAGAGTTTTATATATGTTTCCACTCCTGAAACTGTACTTTACTCAAATACTGGACTGAATCTTTAAAAAGAATAGACTATGTGCTTTTCTCTGCATAAGTGACACCAAGAAGCTCAAAAGGTAATAAAATGTATAGAAGATTTTCATCTTACTATAAAATACTGAAGGATTTAAATTTTTTTTCTCTTAAATTTTCTTTTCATGTCTTGAAATAGTGAATGCTTTGGGTGCAGATAATGTTAGGACTTGTTTATGCCCTTCCTCTATTGTATGCTTTGGTAATGCCACCGAGATACATCTTTAGGTATACTCTATGGAATATAACACCAAAGCACAACTGAACCCCCCAAAATCCCATCTCCTTTCTGTTTCCGTTGTGGAAAAAGTGCAGGCAACTCACAGGAACATGTTTTTCATCTTAGGCCCTTTTTAAATGTTTATTGGCAAAAGAAACAGTACTGAGAACTCTTACAAGTTTTTTCAGAAGATTCAAGTGACTTCTTTCTCAAAGCCTTACTACTGGAGTAGTAAGAAAAGGAAATGTGTCTAGACCATTAAAAAAAGTATCTTTTATTCTAGAGAAAAGTTTTGAAAAATTCTATCCAGAATGTAAAAAGCAAAAAATTAGCAAAAAACCTCCCAACTGGTATAGTAATATTTTAATTTTAAATATATTATGTTAACCTCCTGCATCAGAGGCACTCTGCATCATAGAAATACAGCTGGAGTTGAGAAGCAGCAAAGCTGGAACTGAAATAGCAGTGGAAAGCCCAGGCACATCCAGGACACAGTTTTGCTCAGCCTTGTCCAAAATGTTTCAGCCATCCATGGGATGGAGTTCTATGTGTATTTCCAAAGAATTCATAGCACTGCTGTGAAATTGTTCTACAAAAACCATGTATAGTTCCCAAGTATTTGCTGAAAGCAAATAAAATTGTCAGACTCATCTTTCTGGCAAACAAGCCAAGCTCCAGTTTTCAAAAGCACTGATGGTCCTGAGTCCTGAAGTATTTTAGCACCAAACTGCAACAACAAGAAATCAGGTCCCACAAAACAATGCCATCAACTTCAAAATCCCTTTGTTCAAAATCCCAGAAAACTGTGAAATTCAGTGATATTTTTAAATCAGACGAAATGTCAGGGTTTCATTCAATTTGGGGTGATTCCACCTCAAATTCAGCAAAATAAAATTTAAAAATACATCCTTCACCAGTGAAAACTCTGTGACTTCAGTTGCAGGACTGCTGGAGAGTGTGAGA
The DNA here is from genome assembly GCF_021018805.1 of Prinia subflava. NCBI lineage: Eukaryota > Metazoa > Chordata > Aves > Passeriformes > Cisticolidae > Prinia > Prinia subflava. The sequence goes on from NC_086249.1 coordinate 19,576,692, forward strand.
ATCAGGCAGATGAACTCAGATCTCCTTACCCACCTTGTAAGCCAGGCCCCACAAAGCTGGTCTTCCAATAAAGACGCATTTTGCCCCCAGTGCCAGTGCCTTTAACACGTCGCTTCCTTTTCGTATTCCACCATCTACATAAACTTCGACTCTGCCTCGTACTGCCTCCACAACCTCAACCAGAGCATCAATCTGCAATGAAGAAACCAGTCTCACCTTGAGGGCAGCTTTTGATCCAAAGAGAAGAAGGATATATTCCAAAGAGACAGGCGGGGATGCAGTGCTTTAGTAGGATACCTTCTCAAAATGACATGTGACAGTGCATCACAAATAGCTCAGCACCAGGAGCTGCAGAATAAAGTGCAGCTCCCTGTTCTGTTCTCCAGATACTTAATGACATTTTCCAGTGCTTTGCTTATACTGATATTCTTTGTTATCACTTTTGATCAGTGAAAAAGCAACATTTTCACTAGATTTATGAAAGATTTTAAATATAAATTTCAATGGGAATAACTGACATCACTATTTTACTTTCATTTGAGACAATGATGAATAATACAGCTGTTTGCAAAAAAGGCTGATGTCAAACTTCAACTGCTCAAACGACCTAACCTCACATTTCAACTTAATCCCGGTGACCACTTGTTGAGTGCCTCCCTCTAAAGCATCTGTGAAGGGTTCAATCTGCTGTGTAGTACAGTCAGTCATTTCCTCCAGGTTAAGTCTCCTGATTCCCTAAGGTCTTTTCTGTAGATTTCAGCATGCAGTAGAGCCTTGGATGTTATTGCAGGGCAACACCACACACAGATGCTGGCTCTGGCCCCAAAGGCAGTACAACCACGGGCAGGACATTGCACTGGACATAATTAACTCTCCTTCAGAGTAAAATCAAAAGGCTCTTTTCTGCAATGTCTTATACCTTTTAACCTTCTTTTAATTTTTTTTTTTCCTGAATTTTGAACTGAAAACTTTCAGGCTGAAATTTTCTAGGACTAGCTCAGGAAGAGCCAGACTTGGCACCAGAAGAAGAGCAGAGCCCAACTAGGAATCTACTGCCTTGTCTGTGTCTGTAAAACAACTTTTAGGGTAGAAGAACAGTTTAATGTGGATGCCATTTCTATTATTATGCCTTTTGCACTGACTTTATTAATTTTTTTAATTCATTATTGTCAGCCTTGACGTAGAATGGAAGAGAATTCCCTGGTACCTATTTTTATTTAACAAAAGAAAACCAAGAAAAGAAAGTTCATAAGATACTGTGCAATGCAGAACTGTAAAATAAGAGCAGTTGGAAAAACTGACAAAAGCCAAATTAAGCCAGTGAAATACATGCATGTCCAAACAATGCACGATTTCTTTGTACAAATTAAAAACCAGGGGAATACTTCTCCAGATAAGTTATCCTTTTTCTGGCTCATGCAAGTCAATAAATTCCCGCTCAGACTTGAGCCTGTAAATACGCAAGCAGGCCTCTCACTAAATCTAGCTGCATTGTTTTGCATGTTTTGACAGATGTGAACAATGAGAATACATTACGCTCTCATTTGTACAATTTTGGTTCCAGAACTTAATTTTCTTTTTGCTGCAGTGCGCAAAGAGTTTGAGTGCACTGCACCAGCCAAAGGAGACACAGGCAGGAACTCTTCCTGGCTGAGGCCATTGGTTTATCTGCACTTATGTGGATTCTGTGAGTACCACAGAACAACTTATCCCAAGAAATTGAGGAAATACTTCAGTGGGTAGCCCCCGTGCCAAGGCATGGATCTCACCAGTTTAAAGCTAAACTATATCTGCACACATCCATGGCCACTGGACAAACTCAAGTCCACCAGAAGTGTACACACAAACCTGGGCATAGAGATACCCAGGTTAATGTAAATGTGCAGACCGTAAACAGGGAAAATGTGGGACATCCATTTTCTCACTTACCGTGGCAGGTCCTTCATCTAGTTGCCTTCCACCATGATTGGACACAATAATTCCCTGAACTCCATGTCTCACTGCCAGCTCTGCATCTTCTCTTGTCAAGATGCCTTTGATGATGATGGGCAGGCGTGTCAGGCTCCGCAGCCATTCCAGGTCATTCCAGGTGACCGAGGGATCCAAGCTGTTGGGTGGCAGCCCGTACTCAGATCTGTCATCTCCCTACAGCCAAAATGAAACAGCAAAGGGAAAACTCATCCAAGCTGCAACAATGCACAGGTCCCATGGTGCCTTTCCTTGCCCTAGAACAGATTAATCAAACTTGCCAACAGACATGTTCGTCAGCTCCAGAAATGTCACATGTCTCTGGAGGAGATTAATTGCAATGGGTGTGGAGATCAGTGTCTCTAAAGCAGCTGGATGGGGATTTTGAAGACAGCACCCAGTCTGGCAGGAGGTCAAGCCAGGATGCAGCAGGGGAGAAGATACGCGTCGGTACAGCAAACGCCAAGGCAGCAGTTACCCAGTGGTTTTGTCTCATGTGGTACACGCCAGCGCAGCGAATGAAAGGACAGGCTCATTTTACAAACCTCAAAGGCTCCTTCCAAGTTCTTGAGTTTCATGTGGGGAGGCAGGCGGAAACCATTGCGGACATCGTCGCGTCTCTTGCCTGTGTAGGGCAGGTCCGCGGTGAGGACGAGGCCCTGAAAGCCCAGAGCCTCCGCCCGCTGGACCAGCTGCTGGGAAGCTGCCCTGTTGCGGTGGATGTAGAGCTGGAACCAGCGGAGGCCGCCGGGCGCGGCCGCAGAGATCTCCTCCAGCGTGCAGGTGGAGTAGGTGCTGGCAATGTAGCAGGTGTTCATCGCTCTGGCCGCTTGGGAGGCATTGGAAAGGAATCAGAAACAAAGGAATTTGAAGGGTCTTGACAGACATCAGATACAAACCCATGCACTCTTTGCACCCCAACTCCTGATTTCATGCTTATCCTACAAAGCACGAGATTAACAATGACTGCATTTACCATGCACTCTAGTTAGTCCATGGTTAAGAAAGCAGAAAAGGGAGAGGTCATTAACCAGGCTGTGCTTTCATTTTGCAGATACATTTTAGAGTCCTCTCAGGAATGTACTGTTAAATCTATTCAGTGTACGCAGAAGAAAAAACATTTCTAGGGGTCTGGTCTTCAAACTCACCACAGGACTTGTGAAAAGGGGGTATCTTTTTCTCCAACGGGGACATTTCTTAACCAATAACAAGGAATTCACAGTCTGAGTCCCATCCACCACTTTTGCAACCCATCTAGAGCCCCCAGAACTGAAAACCTTATGTGTTTTTTGGTGTGAGTCAGAAATGAGTCCGCTGCCCTTGTCCTCAGTTTGCAGCAGACTCCATGGGGCTGATTTTGTATGGCGGTAGCTGGAGAAGGAAAGCAACACCTATACAGCTTCCTAAGCACGGTGGGAAATGGAATTGGGAAAACTGGGAATGGAGTTTGCCCCCTCAAGCATGAAAATTTTTCTCAGTCACACTTCAAGTCTTCCTGACAGCTTCTTGAGGCTTTTTACAATCCCCTTTTTGCTGCATGGCACCAGAGCAGAAGAATACCTCTGGCTGTGCTTTTCTCTCCATCAGGCCAGGCTAGCTGGTGGAAGCCTGTAGGGGCAATTCCTACTGGAAAGCTGATTTCAGAACCCAGGATTTTAGTCCTAATGTCCATCACAGACACGTCCCGCAGCATCCGTGGCCGGAAACGAATTCTGTAAGGCAAAAAAACCCCTTCAGGACAGTAGATGTTCAGTGAGTTCTCTGAAGTTTCATGGAAACCAGGTCTTCGTTCACCAATTGCAAAGCAGAAATCTGAACTAATGAAGAAAACAGCAAATAATAAAATTATAATAAAAGAAAATGTAATAAAGGCTCTTTGTCCTTTCTCTTTGCCTTTAGAGGCCAATTCACCCAGCAGTTCAATCACTTCCACTTTTCATTAATCCTGCTTTACTGGCCACAGTACATAATTTCTGCATCTCCCACCTCAGCTCACCATATCATGTCCTCCCTCCTTCCTCATACTTGCAGCCAGGCTGGTCCTTCCACTCCACCATCCGTGTGTCTGTCCTCACTGTATAGTGTGCCTGCCCTCAGGCTCCACAGCATGCTCCCCAAATCCCACCCTACTTGCACATAGGCTTCCTGCTGTTCACCGAGACCTGCCTGTTGCATCTCATTCTGTCAGAGCTACTCATGCCCTTTCCTGTAATGCCCACCCTACCCTAGCACCTGCCTGTACCCTCAGCATCCCCAGAGCCTCATAAACCCGTGTCATACTCAGTCTGGCATCAGAGCACACAGTACATGTTGCTCAGGTTTTGCATTTAGCTTGGGGTCCCCTGGGAAAGGACAAGGTTTTAGGTGTCTTTGCTTGTCAAGTCCAAACACTTGCACAAAAACAGTTTAAAAGGTCCCAGTACAACCCCCTTCATTTCCTTCCTGTGTTACCTTTTATATGCCAGGATGTTTTCATCTCGTGTGGTACAGTCATCTGCTCCAGCTGCAAAATAATCCCAGGCAATCTTGGGTAAATACTTCTTAGCATAAGCTTCAAAGTCAGAAAGACACACCATAGCCATTGCTGAGAGAGGTGTAGGGAACCTTGGTGAAAAGGATAACATGGAGCAGAAATTAGATCCCTGAATGGTCATTCTCTCTTCCAGGGGGTCTAATGTCACTGAATGTAAATCTTGGGGCCATCTGTTTTATAGAAGAGCTGCTGAGAGTTGTCTCAATCTGTCCTGCACATCAGTCAATGAATCTCCTAGCCCAGTATGAGGAAAACTTGCAGATGCAGCCATGAGAGTGGGAGGAAGCTTGCATCTCTGTGCCTCTCTTCATTCTGTTCTAAACAGGAGCCTGAAGAGGACATTTTAGGTCCTCTTCTATTTCAATTGTGTAATTCTGTCATAGGTTCCATCTTAAAACAAGCTGTGTTGTTTTATTTATTCTGCTCAAAGGTTGTCCGAGAACATAATTTGTTAAATTATTCCTAAGGACAGCTCCATGACTGAACAATTAGTTATGGAGCACAGTGATGGAACTCAAGATCATGAAATCTGGAAACAAGTAAATACAGAGTTGACATCTAACCTGCTTCAGCATGAACATGCTGTGAAAATATGTCCAGACCCTGAGAGCAAGTCACTGTCAAGGCTGGTGCTGTGGAGAAAACAAAGCATTTTCTACAGATCTTCCTTTCTCTTCTGTAACAAATATCTTCTGGTTGTTCGCATTACATGCTGGAGCACTGATACATATTATAAAAGGAACATACAGAATTTGGACAAACCATGAGAAAACACTGGGGAAAAACAAATTCCACAATATGAAACATGTTTCTCAGAACTAATCTGAGCCTTTCAGGGAATGGAAGTGAAGTTGTGTGACCCAGATGTCTAATCAAACCAACATAAATGCTTCCCAGAAAATGCCTGCACTTACATACTTTTGAAGTAGCAAGAACTGAATGCTATGCAAATTAATGTTTTGTCAAACCATGCCTGTGTGTACAGAAACATGTACAAAACACAGACAAAGTCAATTTACTAAATTGTTTGTTGCAATTACTTCTGCAGTCCTGATTAAAATAGGTATTTAGCGAGGTATGTGGAAACATGACATTTTAAAACAGCTGTGGCTCAGTCTGACTTCTCTAAAAATGTACAGGAAGAAGTAAATATCCCAATTTTCAGGATTAACCTCCCTCTGCAGATTAGCAAGGATTGCAAGCTTCACCAAAATCAGCCCCACGTGTCCATTGTTGGTCACTTTTGGCACAGATAAACACGCAGGTTATGTACACAGGAGCAACCAGTCAAACTGCAGGCACCCTGCTTCTCACTGACTGAAGTACCTGTGTTTGCATTTGAAAATTAGCACTCACAATTCTCTGCTAGTAAACAGCCTGAGAAGAGGAACTCCTTGGAAGAGGAAGAAGAATGCAACTGATTTCTTCAGTATTGTTCTGTGTGTGCTCTGACAGGCATTAGGTAGCAGGGTGTGCAAGCATCCCAAGCCTGCTTTCTCTGACTTCAAGAAGTGTGCTGATAGCACAAGTCTTCATATATACACTGAGATGAAACCATCTCTCACAACTTCTACTTTTTTAATTTTTGAAAGGCCAAAATCATCAAGCACAATAAGATAAACCAAGTCCTGTCATGGCAGAATAAACAGGATTTTTAAACAACACAGACCCAGTCCTGTCTTCCAAGTCAGACCTCAGTTCAGACTTACTTTGGGATTTCAGGGAAAGCTGCAGGGGGTGAGAGCCTCTCCTTCAAGCTTGCCTGCAAACAGGATTTTGAGGAAGTCTTTTCACTGAGTAGCTTCTGTTTCTTCTGCAGTCAATAAGCAACCACCAGAGAGTAAAGCTCAATCCTGTGGTAAACTTTGTACTGTTTGTAGAACGCTAACTTTGTTTTGCCATCAGGAGATTAAAAATCTCTTCTAAAAACATGCATCAGCGTTGCGTTTGCTTGGGACAGGAGCCCTGTAGCTGAGCTCTTTGGCAGTGGCTGATGGCTGTGAATTCACTTAGGCAAACTACAGTTTTTCAGGGGTTTTAATAAACTCTAAACTGTTGGTAGCTTGCTGCTTCATCCTCCCATAATGATGATTCACAGACACTGTGGGTAGTTACAACTCCCAGCTACAAAGCCTGGACTCTTTACTAGCACGTGGGAGACGGTTTTTGCTTCCTGCAGCATATAAACAACTAAACTAATCTTTGTCTTCTGCCATTTTTAATGGCCTGTAAGTGCTCTCATCAGGACTGAGGTACCCACAAATTTATGGTATCAATTTAAATTTAAAAGATATGAAAAATAAACACTGGACAGTTTTATTCGGCCTTTGGCTTCTTTTAGCCTTTAGGGTTCATGCCTTCAGCATTCCCATGCAGGTATGAGAGCCTGAAGATTTGATTTTTGCTAACTGAGAAATGAGATATAATAGTGGGAGGGGCAGAGGACGAGGCAGAAACTTGTTCAAACTTTCCCAAAATATTGTTGGCCTCCTAACTCAAGCAGTCCAGGTGGGGCAGTGAATGAACTACTGTGCTGGGAAAAAGCTGGAAGTTAAACAGAGCTGCAGCCTCATGACCTGGCATTGAACTGGCTCTGGTCCAGGAGTGCAGACCTGATATTTGTGACAGCAGAAATTGTAGGTCACTGACACCATCTGTGCAGCTGTAGTGATCATCTATCCTTTCTGTAAGAGGCGTTTACACAACCCTGCCCAAATTCAGCCAGAAGTGGTCATCTCTACTACTGTCTTTTGAAACCTCTTTAAATTCAGCCTTCAGAGCTCATCATCTGCTGACAACACTGTGGAACAATTCTGGCATGGATAGCTGTGGATGCAGGTGTCACGATCTAGACAAGGTGTGCACAATTAGCTGGAGTCCCCACGAGCTCCTTGGTTTGCTCGGGATGACCAGAAGGATGAGCCGTGTGGCAGATGGCTTTCAGGTCACCTCTAAAGAGAAGAGCAAAGTGTTCTCTCTGTGTGCTCATAGCCCAGTGCATCCCGGGGAAGGCACGGAAAACCCTGCCCTCCTTCTTCCTCCACTAGATGTCAGGTTTGGGTCATATATATCAATCTATGTTGGTAAAGCAATAAAAGAGCCCATGCTGGCCTTCAAGGCACTGCAGCCTTAAAACCACTACGGTCACATCACCAGAGTACTGCTAATATATTTGGAAATCTTCACTGCCTGTGCCTTATTTTTAGCATTTTCTGGTGCACAGCACAGCAATAAATGTAGCTACATCTGGTCTGGCCTGATCTTTGTTTTGGCTTACAAGTTGTCTGCAGGGTTCTCTGTCATATTTCTCATTATGCTGATCTCAGTACTTCCCTACTTTAGAGATGCACATTGCAGCCAGTTCAGCAAACCATAAAGTTTATGCTTTCATGATTATCATAATTGTACATGAATTAAAAATAGTCTGTGACTACTGTATTTTGGATTGGGAGAAGGGAAAAATCTCTGTGTTTATGCTGTGGCTTTTAAGAGGCTGTACTTTGCATCTAGATGTATTTTCTTCTTTCAGAAATGGACTCAATTCAAAGTAGCAGTGACTTCTTGTTCCAAAACTGGTATTTTCTCTGATACCAGTAATACATCTGATTTAGCTGTGAAGCTGTAATCTGAGGAAATCAAAATTTGCCACAGAGATAATATCTTTCATTATAACCCCTGTATATTGCTTGAAAAAAGTGGACAAGTTTTAAAATCCTGGAGCCTTTTCCTTGGGATACAGTAAAAACCTTGAAAGACTCTCTAAAAACTTCACTGGTAAAACCTAGCTGTCGTCTTTGGCAAACAAAAAAAAAAACCAGCATAGGAAATAATTACACATCTGGTCCGCCCTTGCAGGTAGAACGTCAAGCAGTCAACAGCCAAAGCCTGATTTTTGCACAGATCTGTGTAGCTGGGTTTTTGCAGCTGCTTAGTTTTCAGTGCTAACGTGGTCAAAGGCTTGTGAGTCCAAACACAAAGATCCTCTGTAAATCTGCGCTCCAGTTCCTATTACAGTCACAATGCTCCTTCCTCCCCTTGCTTTTATTTGTTTGCTTTTCACAGATGGCAAATCACCGTGGGTCAAGCTGACATCTCTCTCCCTGATGCATCCATTAGTGCTCAGTTCAGTGTGGGACCCTAAAACACTTTGGTGAAGAATCACTTTGGTGAACTTCAAGCAGCAGAAATAATTCAGATCACATAACAGCTTGCACACGGTCACCACTGTTTCTCCTTATCAGATGTCTTTCTTGGGCATATGCCTCATGTTTGGAAGGCAAATGCTTTCTCCTTGCATGTCAGTCATGCAAGAAAGTTTTTCCCAAACTGAATACTTAAATAGTGATCCCCCTGTTACAGGTGGAGAGGGCAACAAATCTTATATTTAACGTTGCCTAACAGTTTTGATTATAAGATCTGGTTTTCAGTTGCTTTTAATTTTTTTATATTTTAATCATTCTAGGCTGAAATTTTCCATCCTTGTTCTCTGTGTTCGGCTGAATTTTATTTTGGGAACATTTCACTGAAAGCTGGTCAGCAACTTCCAAGAATGAGGTTAGTGAAAAATATGGTTGGCCCAGGCTGAGAATGTCTTACAGTGGTTTCACTGCAGTTCAGAGCTTCATGCAGGGGCTTGAAATTAGCGGGGGTTGATCCCTGGAGACATCAGCCTGTACTTGGTGGCCATATGAAAATCCTGTCAGATCTGACCTAGCTGTAAATCACTGCTTTCCACTTGCACATGGTCTGCAGAGCTTGTCTGAAATCCAGATGTTATCTTTGCTGAAGACTTGCCTGGTGCAGAGCATGCTTCTGCCATAGGAGCTCAGCCCCAAATATGAGCAGAGGGCAGAGAGCTGGCTGTGCCCCACTCTCCCTCAGGATGTGCCACCCAGACTTGGATGCAGCCTTACACAGCACTGAAGGGGAGGAGGAAGAGAAAAATAATGGCTCAAAAAAGGACCTACAGGGCAGCATCCAGGGACACACAGGGACAGATATGCAGAGGCAGCAAGGTCAGAGACAGAGCAAGTGGGAGCAAAACAGGCAGGGATATCCTGGGATGGCAGGGTTTAAGGGGGAAGGATCAAGAGAAGGTCATGAATTTGGGAAAGAGGCAGAAGGGGACAGCCTGTGACACACTTTTCTGGGAGGGTTCTGGGTTCTAGGAGACTCCCAAGTATTTGGCTATTCTTTCTGTGAACACTTTTGCCTCCAAAAACCAGAAGATACTTTGATTTATGCTCAGCATTCATCTGCATTTTTTGTGGTATCCTTTCTTTCATCTCATCCTTACAAATTCTTTTTTCATTCCTCCTTCTCCCCTGCCCCCCCTCTCCCCCCCCACCCCCCCAAAAAACCCAGAAGAATTCAGGAGCATGCTTCTGTGTCCTACTGTAGAAGTCTATTCCATTGTATTTTTTCAGATGAGGAGGATCTGGAGTGCTTTGTGGCATTGAAGAGAGAGCATGCAGTCTTTTCCCCTGGTTACCCCTTTCCATAAAAGATCTAGAGCTGTAAACTCTGGCAATGCTTGGATAAGTGCAATAGGCTGGGAGGAAAGATCACATCAGTGTTTGATGTAGGAGACCCAGCTGGGTCATGTAAGGAGTGGCGACCCGCAGGTAGCAGGGCAGGTGTGTGCAAGAGGAGTCACAGCTGAGCAGACCACAACAAAACATAAAAACTCTGAATTTCAGAGAGCAGATGCAGAGTCATTGAACTATTGCTGGGAAATGCTGAAGGAGGGAGACCAACGACTGTATATTCTCAGTATGAAACATACAGCACCCCTCAGGTACATAGTGAAGACTACTGTCAGGCAAAGGACTCAACAAATAAGTACAACTTACAGCATTTATGAAAAACAGGGGTGAACTGTGCAGTGAGCAAGAACAGAGTTGGAGAGGAAGTTCTACAGAAGCTGTTTCAAAGAACACCCTTTGGTTCTCACAGCTGCTGCCAAAGCTGTCTCCAAAGACATTGAGCTCACACAGGGTGGAGCAGCAGAGGAGCTCAGACATGGCTCAGCTTGGGGTTTTCTCCTTGATTTCCATGGACAGCTGTCCCTCTTGAAGCCAGGGAGTCAGAGGCAGCTGCATATGACATTAATCATGATATACCCTTATGTAGGTTTAGCTGTGGATTATTTTGTCCATAGCCTTACCTGGCCTGCTGGGGCAGCTAGGCTTCTGTAGCTGTACCTGGGACCTGCCCCTATGTGAGTCAAAGAGCACTCTGCTCTTGATGTCCCCCTTCCATTTTTCAGCTGGAAAAAGTCCTGATAGCTTCTACTTGCAGTGGGAGTGATCCTGATATGAGCAGCACCATTTGGGAATCAGTGAGGACTAAGTCTTTGTCAGCCACTGGATAACATTCACAGAAGAATAGAAAAGTAGGCTGGAGTGGAAAAGCCATCCAGTCCACTCCTGTTCCTGAATTCAGAATGAGCTACACCCGTGCCTGTCTCCACCCATGGAGATGCCACTTCCTCCAAAGAAAACCAGTTTCATCAATTGATGGTACAAGGAAAATTCACAGATGTTTCATCTAGATCTCCTTTCCTGTAATTTCAGTTATTTTCCACCCATAATGGGCACAAAAATGATTCAGTCCCTTTCTCTTTATGTCTATTTTTACAATATTTAAAGTTCATTGATGGGCCACCCCCTCTATTGTCTCATTTCTAAACCCAGTTATGCAAATTCCTTTGGCTTTTCATCATGAGCCATATTTTCTAGACTTCTGGTCATCCCAAGTTCTGTCCTGTGACTCTCCAGCTGTTCAACATCCTCCCTTAATTAAAGCACCAGGAACTGGACATGATCTTCCAGCTGAGTCCTCTCCTGGTCCTCATATGGAACAAAGGAGGCAAAATTTGCCAGTACTACTGTTTGTTCAGCTGTGATGATAGACAGTATTTTTGTGTTCATTACTCAGCAGTATGTTCCTAGCTTATTTCTTCAGATGTTCCATTCCATCCTGAGATGAAGAAAGGAGACAAACACTTTTGTTCATCTCTTCCAAACAAAGAAGTAGTCTCATCTCTCCTTCAACTCAGATAAGAGTCAGGCTAAGGGTAATAGAAGTCTCAAATCTCAGTGATCAACCACCCAGCAAAGAACTCTCATTTTTTTGCTAAAAATGATGAGAGGTGGCAGATGATGTAGAAAGACTCCATCCCAAATACATGCCAGAGACACCCTAATACATCCAGGAAGTCACCTCAGTGAAAAAGAGACAGAGAAAACTGATAAAAGTATAAAGGAGGCCTTTGAGCAACAGTGTCAAGAAGAATCTCTACAGTGAAAGATCCACCTCAGCCTTGAGATTTGGTGGTGGTGGAAGGGCAGAAAATAAAGGAGATTTTCATGAATCTCAGTGTTAATGAGACTGTGCACTCAAAATTACAAATGAGAGGCTGCTTTTACCCTTGAGACTGAATTAGAGCTTGAGCTGAGCTTAGGGCTCTGGAACACCAGAGCTGATGCCCTCAGGAAAGCAAACCTCCACTGGTGTATTGGAAGTTGGCTTGTCTACTATTGCTAATGTCTAGACTCCCAGCAGAGCTTCACCTTCTCTTGAAAGTAGAGAATTTGCTCTCAAGAGGCCACAACAGGGGATCAAAGGCTGCCTCAGTCCCCACCAGCCCACTACAGAGGCATTCTTCTGGCTGACACTGACTCTGAGAGTGGGGAAGCAGCTGAGTTGAGGCAGTGTGACCCTGTTTGCCCACTGATCTGTGGAGAGGTTCCCTGAGGGGTTTCTCTGTTTTGCAGCAGTTTTGCATGAGGCTTTCAGCTTGGGACACACTGCCACCTCCAGATCCCTCCCTGCAATGCTGCTGCCCAGCTCATTTGTCAATCTGCAGGAGGGCTGTTGATGTCTCCCATTGCTACTGTTTTTCCTGCTTCTCTGATTTCTTACAGTGTCTTGAATTCAAGGCATTTTACTATCCTGGGTTAGTAACATTGTCTATCACAACAATATTCTTCCATTTTAGGCCTGGAATTGAAATCACCTGGAGCTGGTTGAAAGCTAAAGGCAGAAGATGTTTTCCACACAAAACTAGGTTTTGTTTTGCATGCTAGGTTTTCCAGATTATTTCTCCAGGTCATCAAGATCATTTAAAGTCATTTCAAACCCTTCAAATCTATTCTGTGTTATGGTTTTTTCCATATTATTTGATTAATTTAAAAGTTAGCAATAGAGATCTCAATCATCAAGTTAATTCTGAATATCAAGGACTACTCTCCAATTATATGTTTCAGTCAGTATTGCTCTGAACTGCTGAAAACTGTACACAGAGAATATTTCCTTAGCTTGCCTCTTAGAAGCTCATATGAGACAATGTTCCAAGCATCACTAAAGTTAAAATAATCTTTCCCTAGCCACAAGTCCCATCAGAGGAACATATTAGACTGGTCTGGTGTGATTTGTTTTTAATAAATCCACCCTGGTTGCCACTCACCTTGCAGTTGACTCTGGAGGTTAACTATTGCTTCCCCTGCCCCCTCATCATTGAAAAAAATGCAAGAGGCAACACATTTATCTCTGTACCTCACAGTTCCCCAAAGATAGCAGCTATTAGTGCTGGCATTGCTTCAGACAATCTTCCCAGTATCCTAGCAGGAATTTCATCAAGTCCAGCTGATTTGAAAACATCCAACACATCTAAGTCTCTTTCATGATATTGCTTGGTCTTGCAGCAAATTGAAAACATTCTCAGACATTCTTAGCAAAATGAAGGTCCCAGGCAGTAATTTTGAAATTAAAATATTCCCCAACAGGCTGGAAAACCCAGGTAGCTGGGTCAAGCTGATAGGTGTGTAAAAAGCCAGGCTCAACATGAGTATCCTTATGGAATAAGAAATGGGAAATTTCTGAATCCTCAAGAAAATGACAATCCAGAAGATGCAAGTAATCCAGCAGGCAAAGGGAAACAAACATAATGAATTTTATACAAGGTGCCAATAAAAGAAACAAAGAAGTTGTGCACTCACTTCTGCATAACACTTGAAATCTCAAGAAGGAGATAGGGAAGCAGCATGTTTGGTACAAGATGCAGACACTGATCAACCACACATATTGGAAACCTGGAGCAAAGAAGACTATCAAAGGGACACTAAACACAGGATATAAAATACAGAGATAAACCATGCATTGAAGGCTCATCACCAAAACAAATCTACAGGTTCACCATCTCAAGTTACATGAAGTCTGTACTGGTTGAATTTCCAGGCCTAAAACGGAACAATATTGTTATGATAGATAATGTTACTGACCTAGGATAGCAAAATGCCTTGAATTCAAGAGACTGTAAGGAATCAGAGAAGCAGGAAGAGCAGTAGCAATGGGAGACATCAACAGCCTCCTGCAGACTGACAAATGTCATAGCGGCAGATGAAAGAGAGATGACATTTTTGGGCTCTGTCAGCAATTATTCCATGGAGCATCTGATCTGAGCCCACAGGAGCAAAGGCAGTCCCCAGCTTTGTGGTTCTAGCCCTTCCAGTGGAAGCTCCACTCTGTGACAGTGACCACAGAGGGCTCAGCTTCACCAGCTCTGGAGGAGCACTGTAGGCCAAATGCGCCAGTGCCATTGTCCTCCGCTTCAAGAAAAGCCATGCAGGAATGAGGGAGCTTGTTAAAAAGAGTCTAGAAAGGTCAGCAAAGAGAAATCCTAGCAAACAGCATGGAAACTTCTGAAGAGCACCACACTGGAAGCATAACACCGCTGTGTATGACCTATTGAGAAAGGCTGGAGAATGGATTAGAGGAGGCCAGCACATATGAACAAACTTGCCAAGTAAGCAAGTTTATTAGCAGTAAAAAGGCAATTTCCAAAAAGATGCCTATTGTATCCAAACCAATAAAATGAAAAGAATAGTGTTGTCAGGCAGATTAAAAGCAAAAATCCTAAAAGAGTTTGAGGAGAACTAGCTGAAGAAATCAAAACTAGTACTTCATAAAAAATGTCTGGAGAAAAATCTTGCTAGGGGCTCTGCATGGCCAGCTAGAGATTAGGCAAAAATCAGAGACAGTTAAGCCATTCTGCAGTGCTTTTCAATGGGAAGAAAAAGGGGAGCGTTTTCATATGAGGGAAAATGCAGAAGATACGTCTGAAGTCAAAGAAATTGTGGATGAGATTTTGTTTCAAATAAACAAAGAGAACTATTACAAGCTGCTGGAGTCAGATGATACCTAGCAGAATTTAAGAATGGAAACCCTGAATTGCCATTCACCATGTGCAGCCTTCCATTTGGAACCTCTTTGGGACCTGAAGACAAAAAGGTGACATCCATGAAATCAACCTTTAAAACAGGTCCTGGGGGACATCCAGTTCTTATGCTTCATAGCATTTTTTAAGCTTAGAAATGTGAACAGCACAGCTCCAGAAGACCAGGGCATGCTTGTGTCAGAGTGCAAATTCTACTGTTGACAAATTATTAACATTCAGTAGAGAATTCATCCTTCATATAGGAAGAAATAGAATATACTTCAAGTGAGTCAAAATCTTTGTGTAAAGAGAAGTCTTCTCTGAGAGCTTTCCTTGGATATCTCTGAAGGGATCAGCTGCAGATTGTCGAAGACGGCCCTGTAGACAGGATCTGCCTTAATATGTCCCTCACCAAAGCCTGCTATGTACACTAAATAGCCAATGTATAAGAAGGAAGTTCATTAAAAAGAATTAATTGAAATAAAGGAAATAGAGAGTAGTGATAAATATTTTTCAGAACGGATGTCTTTGGGGAAGCTACACAAGGATCTGTGCTGGAGCTGAAAGTATCCTTGATCAAAACAGAACAGTTTTCATACACCTCTTTCTTACACAGAATCCTAGAACTGTTTGGGTTGATAGAGATCTGTAACAGTTCTTGCAGCAGAATGCTGTGGGAAATGTGTCAAAGACTGTCAGTACAGTGTCATTAGCCCTTTTGGGTGACCAGTCTAAGGGAGCACCATAGCTAAATTCAGGCCAGGAGAAAGAAATCATGCAGGAGTCATCCTCTACCTTACCTACTCATTATCAAAGGCGCCCTTGCCATCAGACTCTTCAGAGCTCCTTCTTGATCTAAGTGCAGTAGAAGGTACTGAGATGCCGTCTTTCTAGCTAGACTTTCTAACTCTTCTATTTTGCATTTTTAAATAAATGGAAAGATGAACATTCTCTATAACCACAAGCTGCAAATAAAGATTTTAGTTCACATCTCATTCCTTAAATATTGACAAATAGTTTAACAGTTCACAGCTCTCTAGGCACAAACACACTTCTCTGTTAAGTTTGCATTAGGATCAGTTCTGCTGTTCAGCCTGTATTTCCTATTCAATTTTTTCTGACCATGCCAGGATGTCGTCAATATAGTTCTAGTCCTAGGCTCCTTTTTGCTTTACCCTCCATCTCCTTCTTCATCCAGATCTTCCTGTTTTCTTTATATTTAAATAATCTTTATTTAAAAAACCAAAAAAAACCAAACACACCAAAAAACCATATATTTGCAAACTATCCAAAATTATGAGACCCGAAGGAACAGAAACAATTCCTTGAGTTTTGTTTGCTTTCTTGAATGGATATGCTCCACTGAAACCAGGCATGAATTTGTGCAGTTTGAGCTCCTCTCCTGCTAGATTATTAAAGAGCTCTTTGGAACCTAATATCTACTACAATGAGAAATTTGAATGACTGCAGCATTTTCCGTGAGGTTTTTATTCTTTATATGCACCATTTTTTTTCTCATCATTTTATTTTAGGGCAAATGAAAGCTTGGGGAAAAAAAAAAAAGGCAATCAGTCTTCTTTAATTAAGGGTTATCATCCCCTCTGGTGAATTTGTGGAGAGCAGGAACAGGATAAATTTCTCTTCATTTCCTCTCTGGGACTATTAAATGCAATGCCGCTAATTTGTCTGTGAATTAAATTTCCAGCTCTTTTTCCAGCTCTTTAGTGCTGGTCTTATCTTTTATTTTACTGCAGCAGGGGAAGATGCAGTACTGTGTTAACTGAGGTATAGTGGAGGGAATAAGCTTTGTATTCTGCTTGCTTTTTCTGGTATTGAATTTCTGTAACAAAGATAAGTATATGTAGAAAATAATATATGTGGCTGCTCTAGGAGTCAATTTCTTATCAGTCTTCTCAGCCTATTGAAAAAAAAATCTCTTTTAGATAGAACACTCACAACAAAGTTGAATCATTCTTTTTCAAATGTAGCATTATTTCACTGTTTACACAGATTTCATGCATGTCATTTTTGCTGGATCCTATTAGCCAGAAGGGACTATGGTAGAAGCTTTAAAAGCAGCCCCTTTCAATGCCTTCTCATGGAGGTCCAGAGCCTTGGCAAGGTTTGTGTGAGGGGCAGGTGTCAGTGCCTGTGAAAAGGTTCCTCAGGCTGGCCTGAAGGACACCAGAACTTCTTTGCTGTGCCTTGATTCCCTGTAGCACTCCCTGCTCTGCTCCTTCCAGAAGCAAGGGCAGTCCTACCCTCCAATCAAGTGTCTGTCCTGATGAAAAGGATTATTTCTTGAAAGTAAAAAAACTTACAGAGTAAACAGGTTCTAACCTAGCAGAACAACGTATCTACTTGCAAGGAGAACTCACTGACAGTCCTGTATGTTCATCTTGTTTCTCTTCCTCTCTCCCAAGGGCTTTATAAATGTTCAATGGATTTTCCAGCTGTGTTGTTTTTGAAACCTGAAGTTTGGCCATTGCCCTGTTAGTTTGGATGTTGCTGGGAAATGTTGCTTACTTGTTGGCTACTGCATTGCTCTCCTGCTTACTTTTTCTCCAGCAATGCCAATTCTTTCCCCTGTGAAAGCATTATAATCTCAAGTATAGTAAATCAGCTCACCAATAATGTCACCATAAAGTTTTTATATCTCATTTTGCATAATTAATTTGCAATGGTTTCACATTTTTCACCCAGCTCCAGGCGAGAGAGAAGAGGATATTCAGCCTTTCTGGGAGCAGAATTAAGGTTGGACTCCAAGAATGACCCTAAGGTAAATTTTAAATAAGACCAAGATCTATTTTTACCTCCAATGTCCCATGATTGGACTGTGCTTTACATGTGACAGAGTGAACAATTAACAAGCTTATACCAAATTTAAAAATTTGTTGACCATTACCGATCAAAACAAACAAAAAAAGACTAAATATTTTGTTTTAAATGTAACAGATGGTTACATTTACATGTGAATTGTTCATTATGCAAAATATTTCTTGCCCTGTTTACTGTAGGAGTTCACTAACAGCTATCTTGATATGGGACTTGGTGCTTCTAGAAGAAGCCTTTCTATGATCTGCTGTTCTACTTTTCCTTTACACCTATATCTGTCTGGTAACCTACCAATCAAATGGATTACTCCATAAGTATTTATTTATCTATTATATTTTATGTGTGTTTGTAGTTGTACTTGAACTACAGTTTTTCTTACAAGCTTTCTTAGGTGGCTGAGGAAAGCAAGGACTTTGTGGCTAGGAAGTGGCTGCAAAGAATAGCTCGTAATTCCTATACTCTACCTCACCTTTAGCAATTGACTTCTCTGGATGTTCTTTCACTTGGGGCTTCTATTTTTATTGAGGGAAAATGTCCTGCAGAATATGCTATTTATGGCATCCAAATAATGGTGTAGGACACCTGAAAGAATGCTATTGGTAAGTGGTCGCCTTCTTGTCAACACTTCAAATTTTTTCTCCTTATCTCTAGAAATTTTGGCATGTCGGTCTGGCCTGGCCTAGGGCTATCACACCCTAGATTCTAATCAGACTGAAAGATGGAAACTGATGCAGTACTGATGGATGATCCACTGGTAAAGCAGAGAGAGCACAGATCTCTCCTCATCCTTCTGGGTTCTTTAGCATTGTTCTGGTACCTTGGTGAGACACCAGTTGTAGGTGATGTGGGATAAAGGATGGTGTTGTTTCCTGGCAAGACATATTCAACAAGCACTGTTGAATCTCCACCATCAGCCTCTTTATCTGTGGAATCCATCAGGTGTTTTCTCTGCTCTCTACCTGCTCTTCTCAAAGTTTATGATTCGTGGCCTCAGTCCTTATGGCTGTGCCCTGTGCAGCCCGAGTCCACCATCCCTGAAATGATCCTGGAAAGTGCAGGGCACAATCACATCAAGAAGGCACCATCCTCAACAGAAAACAGATCCTAATGACTTCTGAAAAATGGGACAGAAAATGCCTTTTTGCATTTTAGAGGAAATGAAGAGAGCATAGAGGGTAAGGTCAGTCAGTGGTGACATGCTTTGGAGGAACTTCTGGAAATGGAAATTTGAATGCATCTTGTGTGGCTCAACATCTGCTAGAGTGGAAAACCTGGGTGATAGAATTGGATCCAGGTCTGAATAACATCTGTATGTGGGTCAAACATATTGCATATATTTGATCTGGTTAGGCTCCATGGTTTAGACCAGAGCAAGAACCAAACAAAAGTAAAAAAAATATATAAAAATGGAGTCTGTTTCTATTCTCTGGCATGTTCAGCACACTTAAAGTAGCTGTCTTATCTTTTTATGAAAAACATATATGTATTTGAAGTCCTTTTCTCCACCTATCCTTTCCTCAATGAGGCAGGGTCTGGGTTTATCATTTCCTGCTACAAGCAGGCCTATGACACAGGAACAGAGGCTCAAAAATTATGTTCAGAAAATAAAATAAAAATGCTTTAAGCAATCTACCCTCTGCTCATTACAAGGAATCCATATGCTTGGAGATACAAAGCCAGCCTCTTCCCTTTCCTGATTTACACGGAGGACGTTCACAGCAGCACAGCATTTCAATACACTGAATACAGATGTATAAGTCATGCTGGCAACAGTGGATAGTGAGAGCCCCAAACCCCTTTGTGAAAACACATATGAACAACATCAAGGTTAAAGCAGAGCAGTTAATTCTGCTTTCATACAGCAGAGGCCTGCTCCCAGAGCGTGTTACCTCCTTAGGCTTAGATCCCTTCCATTTGCACAGCTTGACAGTACGAGGACAACTGATGCTGGAAGAATATGGGCTCAGTATGTCAGCCCAGCAAAAGGAGATGAATAAGTATCATACAGATGGTGTGTGCCTAGAGGAGAGGACAGGATGGAGACACTCTCCTTACAGCTGGACCAAAATTTAATCATCTGTGCACCTGGCTTCAGACAAAGTCAGAAGAGAGATGTGGTTTTAGTTAGGGATGTAAGCTGCATCACAAAGGCAGAATGTCTATTAGTTAATGGCTAGTATCAGTTTTCATGCCTTTTAAGACAATAAATATTTTAAATATCAAGGCCTTTTTCTTTCATGTGTGTATCTATTTCTCTTAAGTGCATTCCACTGCTGTCTGTTCTCTTCTCCTCTGCTCTGGTCTGCAAAAGATTATACATGACTTTGCCTGATGTCCACCTCCAAGCCCTCAGTCGTGGAAGGTGTTCCTGGCTCACCACAAGTCATAGTCCATAATTATTTCATAATTCCTATTACCTTTGAGAGAGGATTTCACATTGGAAGACTAGGCACTCAGTTTAACAAAGACAGTGAAAATTATGGCACAGTAGGGATCAAGCACTTCTCTAGGAGATGTGAGTTAATTCAAGAAAGAGAGTGTGAAGCTGAGAGAGAATAAATACTCCACCTGCCTACACGTGTCTGGGACTTAAATGGAAGCACAAGAGCAGGCCTGTCTGGCATGGTCAGAGAAGCTTCTGAGAGTGTCCAAACTGCAAGCTGGAGTCTGAAATCCGTGTCTGGGTGATACAGAGAGTTATTGTTTGATTTGCCAGAGGTGCTCTCCCCCATTCCACCTGTCCATCATCTCATTTCCTCTCCATCAGTACTTGTGGTATTTGGAGTGTGTTTCTACATATGAAGGATTTGTTTCTTTGCAGGTTTTATTAGTAAGGCATGCTGTTATTTTGCCCCTATGATGGGGAATACACTGACCTCTCATTTGCTTTGCTCAACTTTGTTCTTTTTCCAATCCCCAGTCAGCTGGCATGGCAAGGGCAAATAGTCTTGCCTCCTCTTCTACGTGTTTTTTCCATTTCAGCTCTTTGCATTCATTAGACAACAATATTAGTGGTGTCTTTTTGCACTGTCACATGCAATAAAAATGTCCAAGTGAGGAGGCAGACAGCACAGGTGAATTGTACACCGTTAAGAGAAACAATGCCTGTGAATTTAGGAGAACTATCCACAGGCTAGACCAGCTTCAGGGATGGGACTGAATCCCCTGAAAAAACACTGACATAATTTATTTGTGATAGATAATTCCACTTCCTTCAAGTTTTTGTTATAAGGATATCAAATGTTTATGAAACTAGCAGACTTTGTGTTTCCAGAGCTAAGAGTAGGATCTAAATAGTAGCTAAAAACTATCTGGAGGATGTTGGCATCAGTCAGGTGGTAGAGAGACTGAAGAGCTTCAGGGACATCAGAGCAGCAGCTCCACGACTTTTATTTCTCATCTCACATACAAAGATGAATAACCCTATATTGACCTCTGGCATCATCTGGTGACAACAAAACATGACAGAAACTCAAAGAGTTTTTACCATAGGAAACTTTTCTGTCTTTAGCATGGGTTTTTGAGAGTGCAGACTTCATAAGTTTTGTGATTTTCTGTGAGCAAAAGCCTCCCTGCAGATCTGTATTCACATTCATCTGTGTATGTGATGTGGATCATCCAGGTCTCTGACAGTTAAGTGGTTAAATTCTCTGTAGGCATTTCAGCATTATGACTCTTCTGTATTATAATCACTAGAAACAAGGAGAATATCCACCTTTATCAAGCTTAATGGATAGGTAAGTTTGTAATCACTTGTCTGCTGCTGAGGCTTCTGTGCCTAAAACTAGATTAACTCTCCAACTTTGATAGTCATCTGTTCAGAGGTGTTTAGCTAAACTGAGTAGATACATCAAACGTTGCTTTCACATTGTCCTCTGAGAACAATCTGTTAGACCTCAAGCAGCTGGGGTCCAGATTGGAAAGAAGATGCCTACAGCGAATGAGTGTGTCATTTAATATCATGGGCTTCACAGAAGGTGTTAAAGGGAGCTGGCATGCAAGACATGCAAGGGACATAGGGATTCAATCATACACTGCGCAGTTTCAGACAGCCCAGTTGGAAAGAAAGAAAGAAGTGACATTTGTGCTATTATGTAGGAATGATTGAAAAGACTTTGAAGTCAATGGAAAGATTTTCTCTGAATTCCAGAGCTCTGAATCAGGTCCTGGATAGTCTTATACAGAATGACAGGGAACTTTCATCTTCAGGATTTCATTTCAAGGGACATGGCATTAAATGGTCTTGACTAGCTGTAAAGGCCAGTTTATCTCTAAAATGAAATGGAAAATGTTTGGAACTTCATGACAACTTCACCTGTCATACACTAAGCAACAAAGATCTAGACAGCTCTACTGAGATGTATACATTTAAGCTAAACTTCGATATAGCTATGATAGATATGGAGAGAAAACAAGCTCATAGGGTGAAGCTAGAGAAATGCAAAAACCCTAGAGCTCCAGGGACACTGCAACTACAAAAGATATGCCAAGGGGAGCACAGCACTGCCCCAACCTGTCTCCCTCCTTCCATAACTTTCTATTTGGCCTCACCCATGTGCTTGGCACCTCACCCTCACCAAAAGCCTGGTTTCACTGCTCCACCCAGGGTTAGGGTAAAGTTTAGAATTAGGTTTTAGAAAACTAAAACACCAAGAGTTCCAGGGATGCTGCAACTAGAAAAGGCACACAAAGGGGAACATGGCACTCCCCCATCATTGCTCCTTCCACACCTTTCTATTTGACATCCCTCATGTGCTTGGCACCTCACCCTTACCAAGGCTGCTTTTAGTGCTCTGCTTAGGGTTAGGCTTAAGCTCAGGCTTAGGCCTGAGAAAAGCACAAAGCCTAGAGCTCCATGGACATTGCTCATTACAGAGGGCATCCAAATGGGAGCATCTCATGTCATCTCCTTACATTTGATTACAATCACTTCTTTTCAGAATTTTTTGTATTTCTCTCCATCAATTTTCCTCTCATTGTAAGTCCATCCCAGTCAGTTTGTTTGTCACTTTTTCTCTGACTTTGAGATTTCATTTCCTTTCACAAAATGAAGTTCTTTATTTTGTGAAAGAAAATGAAAGCTTGTGATTTCAACGAGGATCAATTCAGCAGTTTGGCCCATTTCCCTGCACTTCATGTCATCCCATTCCTTTTTATTGTTTTCACCTTGGATTTTTTTTTATTTTTTATTATTTTTAGCATTTCATTTTACAATTTCTTCTCCAGTCTCTTTGTTTCACTTCATTCCCCGATTTTGGGATTTCAATGGGTATCATTTTGGCAAGGTTTGGTCCATTTCACTGCAAAAAAAGAACACCCCACTGCTCAAAGCTTGCTCCCTCCACACATTTCTTGTTGGCACAACCCATGTGCTGGGCACCTCTGCAAAGGGCTTCTTTCACTGCTAGGCTTGAAAAAAGCACAAAGCCTAGAGCCCCAGGGACACTGCAGTGACAAAAGGCATGCCAAGGGCACTGCCCCAACATTGCTCCCATACCCATGTTTGTTCACAGACCTTTGTTCTTATGCAAATCTACGCAAAGACCAACCATTCCACAAACATCCTTAGGGAATGTATCCTAGAGTGCATCATAGCTGCAGCCAAACCAGCCAGCTGTTTGGAATTTGAATAAGTGACACTTCCCTAACATTTGAACATTTATCATATAGAATTTACTTAACCATTTATACACATATATATCTCTATATCTCATGTATGTATCTCATATATATATATATATCATATGTATATGTACATTTACAGGTTAGGTCTTGCCATCTGAGTCATAACTTTTGCTCCTTTTGACTGGATTCACCCAATTTGTCAGTAATCATCTCTAATGTTGCCGCTATAACCAAACCCAACAGGCAGACACTCAGCTGGTGTTCATTGGCACAACTCCACTGACTTCAAAGGCCCTGAAACTTTCAGGTGTGGGCACACCAGCCATGCAGTGAGGGGGTTTACTATCATTTTCTCTCATGTGGTGCCTTTGTGTATGCATCCCAAACTCTGTTGCTGACACATTGGAAGCTCATGTCTAATTTACGGACTGCTCTGAAACGTAGGTCTTTTTCTTAGTCTTCATATTTCCATGGCTCCCTTGGTGAGTAATGTGTTTTAGATAATTTTCCCCATATGTATTGGGTTTTATGCTTTCCCAAGTAGGATTTCATTTTGTCACCCAGAGACCTACTCTCCGATTCTTGGGTTTTTCTCTATTCCCATCACCCTGAGGTAGTACTCTCATGCCTGCAGACAGGAGAAAGTTGAGCCCCACCCTCTTGCGTGAAAGAGCTAGAAAATATCAACATTATTCTTCAGTGTGCAGTGTGTTCTGCAAAATTCTGGAGAGCTCTAGATTGTAAGCCAGTTTTCAGGCAGTTTTCAGATTGCCTGTTATTGACAAAGCATTTTAAATTGTGCTACTAAAACCAAAGGCCCGAGTCTAGAGTTACAGCATGATTGTCACAATCCTAAAAAAGAGACAGGACAAAGCAGCTTAGCACTGTGGAACCTTAGCAGCAAAGCACTCTTAGCACTTCCCAGTCTGGCTGCCTGTGTGCCTCCTAAAAGCTAAAACTGCTTGAAGGCTGCTCTGGTTCATCTCACTGACCTCAGGCAGATGGAAGCCAGATGAGGTGAGGACAGGAAGAATGTGAAGGTGACATGCTTGCACTGGTGACCTGGAGAAGGGACAAAATAGGAGGCAGTGTGGCTGGCTTCCTGCAGTGCAGGACAGCAACAGGGGTACTCAGAGGGCCGTGTCAGGCACATTTGAAGCTGGCTCTGTGTTAAAGTTCTCATGTCATGTTTGCTCCACCTACTGCTCTCCCTCTTCCCATTCATCTCACACACTACTGAAATCTATTTTAAAAGCTTCTGTCTGACAAAGTCTACTTTCTCTTCATGCTTCCATACTGTAGATCTTGCTACTTATCCTTTGACAGGTGAGATCAGATGCACAGCATCAAGGCTCAAAGATAGCACCGGATTTAGGCCGTCAAATGATGTAAATGCTGTTGGGAAGCAGCTGCAGCAGAAGGCAAGATCAGAAGCACAGAAAATTTGCCAAGAGCCCTTCACAAAGTTGCACAGGTCATAAGGTGGCACTATCCCAACTGCAAAACATGGCCAGAGCTTTTCTCCCAGTCTGGATTAGTTTGTCTGGACTATAAGACTGCAGATGTGGTGATGCTGTACCACAAATGACTGGCACATAGGACTTAGGAGCAAATATTTTTAAACAGAGTAGAAATTAGACACAAAGAACACTTTCTTTGTTTTTAATAACATTATGATTGCTTTTGTCAGGTTTTCCAGATTTGTTTCTGCTATTATCAATCTTTCATACTCAATAAAAACTGTATTTTCAAATGGAAGGGGAACTCGCCTGCAAAAAAAAATATAGCCTGCATCTACCCTAAACATCAGTCAACAGCCAGGCCCAGACAGTAGAACTGGTGATCTGACACCTCCCAGTTAAAGCACTGCTACTGCCCCTAGGTGCAAACTTGATGTGGAAACCCATAAAGGACAAAGGGACAGCAAAGTGTACAGAAAAGTTGTAAAGTTCCTGGGTGGGGAGGAGCATTGCAAGGGAGCTGTGTGGAAGGCAGGGGTTCCCAAATGCAGCAGAAAGCAGAAGACTTGTCAGCGCATGAGGGAGAAAACTGAGAAGGTCAAGATGTGAGATCAAGACAAGGCAAAACGTTGTGGCCCCTTTATATTGTGTAAGGGACCACTTAGCAAGTTTGAGGCCAAACTGCCCTTCAAATTTCAATGTTCCTTGGCTCTTACTTTTATACCCATTGCAGAACTAAGCCCCGAGTCAATCTGTCTTGCAATCAGCTCTCCTTGTACCACTGCACAGTACATTGCCTTTTATTGGATTGTGTTTCCTGGCGAGCACATCTGAAATATCCACGAACACTGGAGTCACTAATACACAGTAACAGGATCCACATTTCCCTATAATCTCATTCAGTTCCTGATACTGCCTAGATATGTGGTTTCTTCTACAATGAGAGTTAATGCCTTCACAAATTTAACTAATTCATGCTCAAGAGCCTTTTGCTGAATGTTCAGCTGAACAACCTTTTGAAAGTATCACATGCAGCCACCTTCTCTCCCACCTCCCATTTCAGAAGTGCAGTGTCCTCTCAAATGCTTTTTGGTGCCCAGATATCCAATCCGAGGTTTTTCATGCTGTTTATCCTATCCTGTGGTTTTAAAAGGACAGGGCAGGGCAGGACATTCCCCTCCCCCACCACCCCTCTCAGATTTTAATTCAAGACAACTGAAATGCTTCCTTTAGGCACTTTTCTCTAGACCAACTTTCAAGCTTGAAATATTTGATTTCATTAATGCAAACTTGCTGCTGTATATTTTATTAAAGGGTAAAGCTAATTATTATGCCTTTTAAAAAATACTGTATTAAATACAACAGTCTAATACTAGAAATTTCCCAATGAACTTATTAAAAACATTATGACAAATTATACCAATAAAACTAATGAGGTTGTTCACACTTTTATGTAGTGGAATTGGAATTAAGAAGCCAGCCTAGGAAATAATTTTACCTAGCTCCAATCATACATAAGTATGCAGTAAACACTAAAATAACACAAAAACTTCTAGATGGTATTTAGAAAAACAAGAAATAATCTATTATGTAAATACATTTCTGATCATGAAGGTAAGGAAGGTAGCATTCATATTAAGAAAAAAAAAGAAGAAAAAAATCTAATAAATAAAGGGTATATGAAACATAAGCAGAGACTGTGGATGAATAACCTCAGCTGTGGTATTGTGTGTTCTGTTCCTGGATCCCTGCCAGGAAGTTGCTGCTGTTTGTGATCCCTGCTCCCCCTCCTCTTTCTGCCTTTTATGGGCACCCCCATGTTCACTCACACTATCTTCTTTCCTCACCTGTCCTATCTCTTTTTCCTACACAGCACTCTGTCAACCTCCTCCACCACAATTTCCTATTGCCTCCTTCTCTTCCTGATCACTTGTTTTTATTTCTCTGCTCCTGCCCATGATTCCCATTCAGGCTGTTCATACCCTGGACATTCTGACTCCCCAAGTAGCCTACCTTTTTGCAGCTCCCTTTCTTCTCCCCCACCTTTTATTTCCTCAGGAATTCCTACTCCCTTTTCTAGGACACTCCTGTTTTGCAGCTGCCTGAGCACTGCAATTTCTCACACCAGTCTGAATTTGCCCTCACAGTTTGCTCTGCGGGCCCACCAACAAAGACCGGGGTCTCCCCTGTCTGGCTTCTACCTGAGCTATGTCCATCCATCTCCTCTCCCCACTTTTCCTCACCCTTATCTTCTCTTCCCTGCAGTCATCTTTAGTGACAGGTACTCTGCAAGGAGCCACTTTCTTTTTTTTTTCTTCTTTATTCAGTCCTCGTCGCCTTTCATCATGGAGTCAGTTTGGTGCTGTTCCTGACCTGCTGAACCCTTGATCTCTTTCACACACCTATTAATCAAGCTGCAAGAGGAACTGTCAAGAATCAAGGCAAGTATGAATCCCAGTCTCCCCCAGATCTAGGAGATATTTTGGGATGTTTTGCCATGTGGGTTCACAACATGGCTTTGTGATGGATGGATGGATGGATGGATGGATGGATGGATGGATGGATGGATGGATGGATGGATGGATGAATTATCTGTGGTGGTAGAAATCTACAGTTTAAATAAATAAGTACAATTCTCTGGTACAGAATGACACTTCTGTATCTGAACTACAAGACTGGTTGCATCACCCTGTGACTGTTCAGTGCTGTTCTGCACAAGGACACAAATCGATTCTGTGAAAATTAATATAAAGCATCACTGGAGAAACAACTCACAGTTCATGGTAACTTACATTTCTGCATTCCCAAATCTCAGTGTGCCGGATATCCTGTAAGTGCAGTACCATAGGCAAAAGACAATTGATTTAATTGATTCTTATTGTCAGACTCCCCATCTGCAGACTGAGATTCCTGCATAAATGGTAAAACAGATCTCTTGGCAAAGGACAGAGAGATTGATTTAGCAATTGGGAACTGAGAAAGAGGGGAAGAAACTTCCTCTTGAGGGAAGAAAACTGGGAAACACATCTGAAACCGCAATAGAAAACTCTTCTCCACAGGTACCAAAGCAAAAATCAGTCAGCTATCCCACCTGCCTCCTTCCTCTGACCTCTCCCCCATCAAGGACCAAGATGCTGGCATCCTTACAGCAATTAGACTTAAGCAAACAAAACAAATTGGAGAGGTCATGAGTGTGTTACCTAAGTGTAAGAACAGGCCTCTTGCGTCAGCATTTAGTGAGCCAGCATGTGAGAATGATGGATGGAGAGTCTGGGGGAAGGGAGATAAGGAAGTGTCCTCACTGTTGAAGCCCCCATTGAGTTTGATTGGAATATGTGAGCGAGAGACTTGCAAGGAATATGGAGCTGATAATCAAAAACATGGCAGGGAAACAGATGTTGCCTGCTTTGGAGACTCTCCTTGCACATTGAACACAATGGAAAGGGCTCAGATAATAAAACAGAGAGGATCCCAGCAAGAAATATAGCGTGCTGACACTTTTATGACCTGAGATGCTTACAAAATACAGAAATGGCGTTTTGTTTGCTTTCCATGCGCAGCTTGATATCACATGCTCAGCTCTCTCTGCTGCCACTCGGAGTCAGGAAGGACGATATATTTTCCTTTCCAGATAAACCTAGTGATTCTAGTCAGGTGCAGAAAGCAAATAAATTACATAAGAAGATTTTCTGTATCTATTAATCAAGAGGCTTGTCATTTTCCAGGCCTTGATCCACATGAAAGAAAGTGAGGAGGGGGAGGAGGACATAGGAATAAAGGAGGATGTGGAAGGGAGCAGAAAGAAGATTCTTGCTGAAGCTGCTTGAGAAGCATGAAGGACCACAGCTTAGACAAACATACTGAAAAAGAACTCCCCACCCTCTCCTTTTGAAGTTTTTCCTCTGCAAGCCAAGAGGGCGTAGTCCAAAAGGAGAAATGTATGAACCAGGAATATTCCATTATGATTTTGGGGAACAAAAATTTCTACGTTTCCTTCTTTTTTTGAATGCTGAGAGGACAAAACTCTGCTGTTGAAAAAAAGGAGCCACATTCAACTCATACTTGGAGGTTTCTTTCCAGCATAGAGCCAAGTGTAAAAATTTGTGTACTCTACAAATACAGTTTTTGTATTTACTGTATTTGTGTGCTACAGCAATAGGGTTGGCTACTTACACAGACAAAGGAGGAGATAATTTTCAGTGCAGAGCACAATAATTCTAATATCAAATAGAGAGATATGATGGACTCAGTAGTTTGCATGAGAAACTGGCTCTATTCCCCTCTTGGAAACTGACCTTGCATGTAACATTAAAACAAGCCTCAGAAGAATCTTATTAAGGCAGTCATATTTACTTTCTTTCTTGGATCATCCTGAATGTAAATCAATGAGTATTTATAGCAATTTTGAGATCTTCCAAGAAAACAAGCTAGAAAAGCATGAAATTACTGTATGGAGAGACTGAGTTATTGCTGCAGACCAAGCATGAATCAGAATAACGTCCTGCATGGAAAACTGTCAGGAAAGTTCTTGAACCAGGAACCTGGTTCATGGCCAGAGAGTAAATCTGGTTCTCTCTGAATCAGCTGCCTGAGAAAATCTGTCTACACACTGCTAGATGATCATATAGTGACAATATGGGCAAAGACATTTTTAGCTCTGAGGCTTCTCACTAAGGCTAACCTCATCTTAGGGAAGCTGGTCTCCCTAGGCTGCCTCTACGAAATTTGAAAAGAAGATGGCTCTTCCCAGAGGCACCTTGGAGGACTGGAGATTAGGCACTTCTGCATTGCTTCCTAGAGCTGCTTCCACAAGTGTGTGTGTCTCATCTTTCTAATTTCTGCACAGAAATGGGAAGCCGAACAGTTTATACCCACAGCTAAGGTATTGTGATTGGAGTAAAGGTCCACGCCCATGACAGAATGGTCAAAATTGGAATGGATTCCAAAAAATTCCAGAAAATAATTTAATCACTAATATGAGGTCAGGAATATCTGCTGTATAGTGAGAAAGGAAGAAATGCAAATCTACCTTATCCAGTAGACGTTTTGAGATGCGATTTGAACTACAACTACAAATATGTATGTGGGGAAGAGGCATCTGATAAGAAAGAGCTCTCCAGTTTAGCAAGAAAAAAGACTATGAGAGTTACAAATTTGGATTGGAAAGGATGTCTAATTAAACAATGAAATCACCTACTGGGAGACACGAGGGATTTTCCATTACAAAAATGCCTTATATCAAAACTGAAAAGATTTGCAAAGGATATGCTATAACTCAACCACAAGCTACTAAAGTCACTGAAAAAAAATTCTAAACCCTTTAGGTTTACAACTTTGATCTTAAATCCTGTAGAGGCCTACATTTTTTGTAACTCTGCCAATAATCCTTTAGCTTGTTGGCAATCTCTGTGCTAGGTAATATTCAATATCAACCAAAGATGATTCTGTAATTTTTACTCCTACTCTAACATATGTTGTCAGGCAGACAATGGGAACATCAAAAATACTGGCTAACAAACATTTCTTCTGCATATCCCTGTTGAAAGGGAGTCCAGAAAACAGCCATCAAGTCTTTCACAATTAATGGCAACACTGTAAAGTTTCTTAATTGAATACCTGCACTCCTCAGACGTAACTTGTCTCTAGATTTACACTGTGACTTGCTACATTTATGCCTTCTGTGGGTCCTGATAGATGTAACAGAATACCAACCACTTGATTACCAACAGAATACCAAAACTTTCTCCTCATATGAGTTTCTTGTAGATGTATTTGTTTCTTTTTAATTAAGAAGTGGTGTACTCGTTTCTATTACATTTCCTGTTCTGGTGATGTCCAATTGCTTAATTAATAAGCCTCTCATGTAACATTTTCTTCTACTTTAGGAAGGTTTTCCTGAAATGCTTGCTTTAGTGTAATACCTGTCATTCCCCCGGCGCTGTGGCCATGTTCTTAAGTTCCCTGCATGCAGTATTCCCATTCTTTGTTCAGGCAATTACTGGCAGGTCCTGAAAAGCCAAATGTCATTCAAGATGTCAAGTAATATATTCACTGTAGGTCTCAAGAAGGCTTTCAATCCATATATATTCATTTTCCAGTAATCTCAGCGTCTCACTCAACTTTGCTACCATTTTCTGTGTAGTTCCATGGTATTCTGATTGTTTTTCAATTAACTGTCAAGTTCTGGGATGGAAAGATGCATAATTTGTAGCATAAAAACATCACTTTGGAAAAATGTGTGTAGAATTTAGAGACAAGATATTTGACGGGGCAGCATCACAACGTGTATATGCTACAACAGTGAGAATCAGATTTCAGGGCTAACCATACACACCCTGTATATTCCTTCTGGTTTAGTCAGTGATTATCTGTGTTTTGCTCTTTTGATTATCAGTGTTTTGCAACAGAAAATAGCATTGAGGGTGTTACAGATGATTGCATTCTGTTGTGTTCCCATTTTGTCTTCTGGTTGTCCATGATGGAACCATCACACACCTGCAGTGTGTGAGAGATGGGCAGGGAGGTGTCAATACACCACTCAGAGGTGTATTTACAATGGCTGGAAATCCTGCCACAAAATAACGCCCAGGTGGGAGCTCTGTCAGAACCTGTAAGGAATTGTCAGGCATCAGGGCTGTGGGTGCTCTGTCCACACATCTCCTCAAGATCCAAAACCACTGCACCCACATGACAGAAGCAAGCAATATCACAGAATATAAATTTCATTTCTCCACATTGCAGGGATATCTACTACACTGGACACAGCTGTTTATACCATGCTTTCTTTCATTTTGTTTGTTTTATACATTAGACACCCTATGCTGCCTAGGCATACCCTACCAAAATAATAAAAGAAAAAACAAGATTTTGCTCCACTTTTTATCCTCATTTTCTCTCTCTTTCTTCCACCTCATAACCACAGGATGTTTATTCATCCTCTGTGAACTGTGTTTTCCCAACAAATGAGGCTAGCTTGATTTCCTGTCATCCTTTTCTCCTGTAGGTTTTACTAGAATGTAAAGACAAAATAAATTATCTAAAACATTTCTCTCTGCACCAGTCCTGATGTTCAACCTTTCCATGTGCTCAAAGGCTTGATTTAAAGTCTCCAACTACTGGAAATTCCACCATGTGCCTAAATAAGTCGCTTCAGTATTTAACTGACTCCACAGCCATGCACATGCTTGATACCCAATCTCAACTGCCCAGATTTGGCTTTCAAACGCCAGGCCTCTTGTGCCAGAGTTGCAAACTATCATACAACATGCATTCCTTAAAATACATGCCCTATTGATTTTTAAAATCTAAATGGTATTACTGTGGCTCCACTTAAGATATTCCCTTGTAAGGTTTAGCACCTCTGCTGTATATGTGGAGGTTGATGCCTTATTACAAAATGCTAGCAGAAATTTTTATGGAACACTCATATGTCTAGAGGAAAGCTTCATAAATTTGGAACCTGATTGGACCAGTGCCCCTCTGGTTGTCAGAGGTGTGTGTATTCCATAGATGGCAGGCAATATTGTTGCTGATTCTGAAATTATCTTGGCTAGATCCAGCATTAAGGAATCTTGAACATCTTTTAGTTTTTCTTTTTTGGTAGCTAATATATGTGACACCTTTCCCAGCAGGATTGCAGAGGCCTGAAACCAGCCCATTGCAGCACTAAATGGACCCACCAGTTCACATTGTCCATAAACCAATGAAATCCACAGAAGCACCAGATTCCCACACAAAGGATCTTACACATCCAACATACAGAATTTATACACCTCCACAAACCTCATATCATGTGCATTCTCAGATCAACATTTTCCTCTTCTCAAGGCAACTAGTGCTATGTGAACCCAGGCCCTCTGCTGGACAACTACGTGGGATGGGAGTAACTCTTTTTGAGGTATTATTCTGATCATGGAGCATGATCTAACACATTTCAGAAGTGCTTAATTCCTGTTTGCTTCTAAGTTTAAAAATAGCTTCTCTATGGTATTCAAGATACTTCTTACAAAGACACTTCAATGTTTTAGAATGGGACTGCACCTTGATAGTAAGATTACAGCTGAAGCAGTGTTCATCACAGAATTGTAGGAAGTTAGGTAAGGAACAGAAACTCAACCCTTTCCATCTTGTTTCATACAGATTTTGGTGACATGGTCTTCTCTGAGCAAGAACACATCATCCTTGTTGATTTATACAAGTGGAAGTTAAGTGTTATGCAATTCTTGGAAGTATGTTT
Organism: Prinia subflava; assembly: GCF_021018805.1. Taxonomy (NCBI): domain Eukaryota; kingdom Metazoa; phylum Chordata; class Aves; order Passeriformes; family Cisticolidae; genus Prinia; species Prinia subflava. Next base: position 19,609,568 of record NC_086249.1, read on the forward strand.
ATGGGGAAAAAATACCCAGTGAAAGACAAAAACAAAAGGAAATCAAGTAACTGGAAACCAAAGGAAGATCATCTCAGAGTATAAATTATATTATATTCTTGTCCATGAAAATAGCCATTGAAGCCTCTTACCCAAGCAACACTTCATCAGCTGATGCTTTCAAATAAAAAAACCAGAATGTATTTCTAACAGCTAATTTAGAGATAAAGCAGAAGACACCATTCTATTGATGGAACCACCAAGGGCAATTCCTTGGCCTGTCTTATGGAGACTATACACTACCAATATTGTAGCAGTTACTCTGGACTTTAAGATCTCTGGGAACACCATCAGTGTCCTGTGTTTACAGGGGTCTAGTTTTTATTTTACCTCTTCTGTTCTAAATAGGCTGATTTTCAGATTTTAACCTCATGCAGCTTCTTTACATCTAAAAGCGTCCCTCTTTTCGTGTTGAGCATCCTCCTTCCTTCTGTGAACAGTGCATCACCAATGGAAAATTTTGCTCCTTTTTAAAAATACTGAACCAGGCAGAGAGCAAAATATGGTCCTTTTTAGCTCACTGAAATGATGACATTTTCCTCTGACATAGCTTTCCCAGTAAGTGATGTTTCAACATCCTCTTTTGACAGAAAAGAGAAAACAAACTTTCAGAGAACCTGCTTCCCCACCAGCTGGCAGATCCCCACTGAAAACTGGCCTGGAACACTCACTGTGACTTCCTTGAGCTGCAGAAGGACTGGTGGATGTGGGAGTGCTGAGTGAATGAGGGTGTGTATCGCACATTCAGAAAACATGGAATTTTTGTGTGTGTGCGGGTGGGTTTGATGTCTCTACTAATGCCTGAGTGGGTGAGATGTTAAACAAACTAGAGGTCACTGTTTGGGACACAGAGCCTGCAGCACCAGAGAAATCAACGTGTGGGTGCTGTAATTGGCAATCAAGAAGCATGTCTTCCCAGAAGAACCTGTAATTTTTAGGCGTAAATTTTAGAATGGTCACGTTGACATGGTTTACATCCCTGATCGAGGTACCAATGGATGGCTCTTCACTATCTAAGGAGATTTCACAAAACTAAAAATATCCTTTCTTCCCAGCCACCTTTTTCCTAATAATTTCTACACATAAGTTTCAAACAGTAAGTGAGAGAAACAGCTTTTCTGACCGGGCGAGAAATGTGACATCCAAGTTTCATTCTGTTTCTCTCAAAGCTTAGCTAAACAGTCTGCAATTACCCCAGCTAACACCTCTGGGAAGCCAGAGCTAAGATTGCATATGTTGCCTGTAATTTAGGAACTTGATAAAAATATGGATAATGTTGCTTAAATAAAATGAATCTGGATTGTAAGAAATGGGAGGTAAGATTAGAGATAAGAATGTGCTGGAAAGGACAGAAATGCAGAACCAGCAGGGAATGTAAAGTTCTCTGGAGTACACCTTTGAATATTGTGTATCTATGCAGGAGATCATAGCACCTGTTAAATTTAATACATATTAAATATTGTCATATCTTATATATCTGAGCAAATGTAGCATACCTTCATATTTTGCTGGCAGCTTACAATTCCCAGATTTCAGTTTATGTTACAGAAAGTATGTATTCAATTCTCAATGGAAACCTGATTTAAAGGCAGTACTGGGAATTGTAAGGAGATTAAATTGTTTTAATATTTTCAGTACATAGAAGGGGAAATTTAAATGGGAATCTGGGAATCTTTGTTACTTTTGTGAGCTGCAAAGGTCAAGATTTTGCCAGAGATACAAGAGTTGGAAGAGAGTTTCTGGTTGTGTAGATGTCCACATGTCCTGGGTGGGAGCTTAAGATGTTCTTAAATCATTTATAATGCACATTGATGGCTCATCTTGTCAATGTACACAGGGATTGCAGATCTGTGTGGGTTGTTTTCATTACTGCAAATGCAAGACATGCAGCAAGAGGAAAACAGTCTACAGATTGTTGAGACCTTGAACTTGCTGAGGTTTTAGATTTGTACGTTACCTCACTGCATTTCCATTAGGCCTACTTACTTAAAACTCTAGTCTTTCACCATTAGTTTTCATTCTTCAGTCATGAATGGTATTTTCTTAATTTTAATTTAATTTAGACTGCTGGAGTGCTCATTTTTCTGTGGAAGAAATGTCACTCCTTTCTAGAATAAAATTAACTTAATGCAAGACCTGATTTATATACCAGGGTAGAACATGAAATCTGTGTTGGCATCTGTGATCATGTTCTTCCCTGACAGTCACACTGTTCTCCTGGCAGCACTGCACCACACTGCCCATCATTGTCAACTTGTGCGTAATAAAAAATTCATGCAAGCTTTGCTTCCAGCTTTACTCCTCACAAAGCTCTGGCCCTCATGGCAGACCATACCCGCGCCACTTAGTGAGTTATCCCAGGGTTCATACAAAAGAGGAAGAGAAAAAAGGGAGAAAGAAAAGATGGAGAGTTTCCTCTCCACTATTCTCACTCCCAAGATAAAACAGTGCACATTTTATAGTATTTTATAGTATTCTATGCAACATTTCCTGTTCTTCTGATAGGAGCTGATCTTGGCAAGAATAAAACTCATACTAATAGCTGGCTGCTTGCACAGAGAGAGAGCACCTGAGATCCTCAACTGCAGCAGACAAAGCCCTCTGACTATTTGGACTGATGGCACTATCATGAAGGAAATACAAAGCTCCCAGTCACATTCTCTGTGTTTAAAACTGCTAGGGTAAATTCACCATATCCACTGAGAATTCAACCTATGCTATATCCAAAAAGGGAAGCTACAAAAAAATTTTAATATGTCATAGCTGCCTGAGGTGATCTTCTCCAGGCTTATAAAAATCAGCAAGCAAAGTTCCTAAAGGCATCCATAGGTTTATTTCAACTTCAAACTTTAACCAAACTAGTCATGGGCAACAGTCAGTGATGAGAAAAAGACTAAAAAGTAAAATGGAGCTCCAAAATACATTGGTGCAAATAATTAATGTATTTGCCCAGAAAAATATCATTTGGAATTAATCAAAACTATTAATAAATCCACACTGAACTTAGCAAGTCTACAGAAATTTTGTGGCAGGGAGTGAGGAGGGGTGGGGGCAAGAAAATAACAATTTTGACATTTTCTTGATAAACATTTTGATTTTTCCACAAAATATTTTGTTCTGAAATTTGCCCACAAGTAATAATCTTACGAGTGAAAAACAATTCACAAAATTTAAATGAATTCTCTGCTTTAGTATTGAAGGAAAAAAAAAAGGCATCTTGAAAAAATGTTTTATTTTGCTGCGAGAAAAAATAAATCTGTATTAATAAAAAAAAATATTTCAGTGCTATTGACTCAGAATTCAAGCTGAAAAACCACCTATCGATGAACCATTCAAAACCAGCATCCAGTAACCATAAAAAGGCTGACAATGGACACCCGTGGGCTTGGCTCAGTTGGGCCCAGGTCTCTCCCTAACCCTTGGTTTCTGGGACTGAGAGGTGATGAGTTATTACATGGAAAGCTGTCCCTTGGTGCACACCACAGCTCAGTCAGGGAAGGGAGAAAGGCAACCAACCAAAAAAGGGCTGTCCCTTTGGTTGATTTTACTCTCTGGGCCCCAAGAAGAACCTGAAAACCTAGACTGTGGGGAGAAAACCCATAATTTTGGCAGATCTGGAATTTTCCAGCCCATGTGCTTTTGAGTCATGACATGCCAAAAAAATCTGTGTAAAAGAAAAAAATCCATTTGAAAGAATGTTTCAGTTTCTGTACAAGTCCAAAAATGCCTCATCCAATTTGTCTCAAATTTTCCAGAAAACTTCTGCTCTGACATGAGATCATATATATGAAATGTAAGACAGACTGGTTTGTAGTTTTGGCAAAGCTGGGGAGGAAGACAAATTGGATTGTACTTTTAAAGAGAGAATTAGGGTCTCATCTTTGAATTATCACTTGTTTAGGCAAGTCCTGCCTCTCATGACTCTTCAATCATTAGAAATTATTAAAAGAGTAGTAGACATGTTACTGGAGACTACTTTGCACTGGCAAAGAGATCATAAAACATGTAAGAGGAGGATGAGACATAAGGAAAATAGGGATGTGTGGGGAGACCGCAGAGAATAAAGAGGAAGTAGTTACAAAAACTTGTGTGCATGCTGTGTGCAAGGAAGGGCTGACAGGGATCTCAGGGGACGCTGTGGTGGAGTAGGATTTTAAGGACCATAGGGGACTGTAAAGGTCAGAAGAGAAAGAACAAAGAGATGTTGAGAGGCTGGGGAGGTGAAGACCCTCCTGAGTAAACAAAAAAAAAAAAGTAGTTTCCTCAGAGAGTATTTAATGACTAGAGACATCACAAAACAGAGTGAAGGGAAACACAGTCTACGCCTTTGCAAGGATCATACATCCATAAATATTGAAAAGTGAATGGGCTAATCACTCTCGAGGGCTTGGGACACCCATCTTCCCAGGATTTGTACTGCAGGAAAGCTCTGGTACACCACCACCCACCTTGCTGCCAGCTCCTTCTGCACTGCGGGGAAACTACCATTGCTCCCCTGAGTGCACCCAGGCAAGCACTGCTAAAGGGAAAAGTCAGCATTTAATTAGTCAAAACTTTAATTAGGAAACGATGGTGTCAAAATACCTTAGGAGCAGCTTGTGGTGTTTGAAACGTGTAAGGAGGACCGGGCCATACAAAACAGGGTAAGATCATCCACGTATGCTTTCAGCATGCTGAAGGTCACCACCCTAAAGAAATGAAACACTTCAAAATAGAATACAAAATTATAAAATACAGTACCAAGTAATAATCTGAAAAAAAAAAGTCTGTGCTAGAAACCCACCAACTCGTCTCAAGCTCCTCTGAGTGCCTTGGGACGATGGCTTTTATTACTTTTTGTCATGATTTCAATTTTCCTTCGCAAAGAAAATCTCTGTTACTCTTGGAAAGACATGGGAGGGAACCAGAGGTGTCATGCAGCTCCCTGCCAGAAACACATACGAAGGCAGCCTACTTTGGCAGGGGGAGGATGACTGGCCCTGCCTGTCTAGCCACATATGTTTCCTGGTCTTTATTCTCCCCAGCATTACCACATGTCACAAAGTACGTTACAGAGCCTTAAGAGGAATTGCAGGCTTCCCACCCAAACAAAAACACAGAAAACCAACCCTGCAATTAAGTATCTGTAACAAATGATGAGGCCTGAGGTTGGGTTGCTGCTCCTCAGTTGACAAAATTCATTAAGACTTTTGACGTTTGCAATTTTTTTAAGGATGAGGGAGGTTAGGGAGGAGGTTTGGTTTGTTTTTTCCTTAATCACTCTGCCTTTCGAGGGGAAAGCCAGCACTATGGGCATTTAGGTGATGTCATCTGCTAGACAGCAGCCATGTGGAGAACATGAATTGGAGGTTTTCTACCCAGCTCCTGGCAAACCTGTGGGGGATGCTGCCTGAAGCAGTCCGCTGAGACACAACAGGATGATCTCCACCCTTTCAGATGTGCAAAGGGACCTCTGGCACAGCCCATGAGATTGATGTGTGGGCAGACATCCCATGAACCCTCTCTCAGCCTTTGTTTCCAAGGGCTGGTGTCCAGGAAAGGGCTACGCTGGCTGAAAGGAAGCAGAAAGCAGAACCATAATGAACCTCCCCAGTCACCAAAGCAGGCAATCACATCATGTAATCCTTTTAAAATATCTACCAGCTCCCTCTTAGAGTTAGTTCAGCTTCCAGTTTCCATTATTCCTTCTGATGCTTTTCCTGACTCTTCCAATTCACAGCACATGTTTGCACAGAGCCATTTGTTCTTGTGCCAGGATGGTCATTCTGCTTATATGGCTCTTCTGTACCCTGGCTGCTCAGCCCTGGATTATGCACAGAGAATATTAGTATTTCTTCCTGGTCTTCTGAAAACTCAGTTTAAAAAGACAAATTATCTTGGTGTCCACACATAAGACAGGCTTTCTACTCACAGCCATGCCAACAAGGCATCTTCTGCAATTTTACTTCCAGTTTAGGCTTTGCCAGGCATGAACTCTGTTCTCACTGAACTCTTGTATCCTGATATTAAAAGTCAACATCTGGTAGAAGTGCTTCAGCACACTGTAGGATGACATATGTTTTCTCCACATTCATATCCCACTGGCAACTCACAGCCAACCTGCAATCAAGTAAACCCTTGGTTTTTATCCTGCTCTGAAACAACCTTGCCCTCCCCTTTCCATGCACCAATATTTACAAGCTTTTGTTTTTTCCTGTGTAAAACACAACTTTTTTTGTGCTCATGGTGTCCCCAGGTCTGTGCCATCAACAAAGCCGTCATTGGTTTCTTATACTTTGTACATTACTGAAACCATTAGATGAGATCCATCCCATCTCCATATGCACCTCCCATTCTCCTCCTCTCCTGAGAAAGTTTTTCCTGGGATTCACTAGATTATAAGCACATCATGGAAAGGTGTTGTCCAGCTAGGGAGCTTAACCTATAAGAGAGAACAGGAACTTGAACTACATAGTTTGTAATGCAGTACATAAACTAATTTTATTAATAAAATATAGTTTAAAACAAACAAACAAAACCAAAAACCACTAAAAAAAACCCCAAAGAAAACATAGTATTGCAATGTGTTACAGAAATGAAGTTCTCAAAAATACTATCTTCCTGGATAAAGCTTTTCAGAACTTCCACTCTGCAGGAAAGTGGATGGTCTGTGCATTTGACATGCTAATGGTAAGACTATTTTTAGAAAAAAAAATTGTTACTTAAATAGATATTTCCATTCTTTACTAAAGTTCAAAATTACAGTGGATCATCCACAGTACACTTAAAAAAGTTCAACTGGAAGACAAATAGTAATATATTCATAACAGAATGATAAAAGTGACAGTTTGCATTGCTATAATTTCATAAACAAATGGGAAAATGTAGGCTGGATTGCAAAGTTGCCAATGAGCAGAATTTGTAATAAGGATTAAGATGTCTTTGGATTATGACCCTACTCTCTGCCATAGGAGTTTAACTTTTACCTTGCTGGAGCAAATTGTGAAAAAGCAAATGTCTGTACCTGTAGCACCCTTCTTTCTTTCTCTACTATGTAAAACTCGAGGCTCTACTCTGCTCTACTATGTAAAAACTTCATTCAAGGAATGAATTTGGTTCTTCTCACACATCTGCCTTGTTTTTAGTATGGTGCTCCCCACATCATTAATCTGGCTAACTCACTGTGGGTGGGAATCAGACATGGTTTCATCTTGAATTTAAAATAACACAACAAAAATCATTACATGAAATTATGGATATGGAGGGAGAAATTCCATTAAAATTCTTTTTCAGAATTGTCTTTTCCAACAAAATTATCTAACCTTTCTAATCCAACTTTGAACAATTAGCATGCAATGCAAAATACATCAAATTAGCTTCTGGGGGAAAAAGAAGCAGCAAATGTCTCTCAAATGGGCACATTGGCCTCTTTCATTTCAATTTCCCATGTTTAACTTGTTCTTTAGGATACTATGTCTACGTGAAACTGCTGTATGAATTATAGACATAATCTATGATGCAGAGCAATATTTATGACATGCCTTTAAAGTTATGTAATACTGAGAACAGAAATGCAATTAAAGTGGAGAGGAGAGGAAGTTCTGCCCTCTGCAGAGTGTGCTGTCTCATCTTTAAACAATGCAACATGATGGAAACTAATAAATGTTTCTGCAGAGGTGGCTGGTTACTCCTCTGATGTATTGATATGGCAGGGGTTGATCTCAAAGATGCATTTTTTTCAAAATCAATTTTTCAAATTCATTTGGGGAAAACAATGACATTTTAATTTTCTTTGTTAGAAAAGTATGTACTATCTTCCCCATGTGTTCTCAGAAGAGTGCAGGCAAAAAAGGGCATTTGGAAGTTATTTTCTAGTTTACACTAAATTATTTCATGTGATTCAAAAATAAAAAGCCATGTTTATATGCGTGGATATATTTGAGAGTGACACATAGCTTCTCAGAAATGGGAACCCAAGATGACAGTGATATCAAAGACTTTCTAAGGATGTCAGCTGTACTAGAGAGGTCTCTTTGTTTTCCACTGAGAGAGGAGTGGTAATTAATCTTTTTGTTTCACTTTCTTGAGAGAGATATTGTTTTTATTTATTTGCTTTTCATGTACCAGCTTGAATATTTTTCTCTCACTAGTTCCTATCTGCCACATTGTACACCATGCAATTGTTCTTTTCTGACTGATTAATTACCAGAAATAGAATGTATTCATCTGTATAAAATACTCATGGGATATTAGATATCAGAATCATCACTTATTATAGTTCCATTGGCCCATATTGGCTTTCACCTGTGTTGGGTCACTCAGGTCCCTGCGCCTCTCCAGTGTGGAGTCCTAGATGATTCTTAAAGCTCTGGCACAATCATGCACCATGGAAAGGGTTGGTGGTGAGACAGATGCTGTAAGAGACAAAAATCTGAAAATTAGGGAGAAGAGAGGCATCCATCAAACTATGTAAGCCAGCACTTGTGCATTGCAAGTCTTATTTTCTGTGCATGTGTTGATTTTTTACTGAAAGAATCCAAGCACCCAAATCAAATAAAATTCAACACTCAACCAGCTCTAGTATACAACCAAAATGAGAGGGTGAGAAAAAAGAAATTACATCCAAGTACAGCAATTTGAAAGTGGTTTATGCTCACTATTATCTAATTTTCTTGTTTTGGGGAGAGGGACTTGATAAGTTTGGGGAATATGAATTTTGTCCTTCCCTGTGTTAAACACAGGGTGTATTAGGGACATGAGGATCAAAGCCTGAGGACACGTGGAGGAAAGATGGCACAGAAATGGAGTAAAGGAAAGGGACAGGATAATGGAAGTAGAGAAATCGAGAAGTCTGCTAGTTTTTAATGCCCAAACAACACCCAGAAAACTAAACTCTGAGCATTCCAGCCTGGAGACATCACCAAAGGTGATGGGGAGAGCACGGAGGGCAGCAAACTTGTCTGTCTTTCTTCCTGTTCCTTTTATCTTCCAAGACACAGTAGCAGCAGGTGAGCATCCAGCTTGCAGTCCTGACCTAGACCATTCATACATACTGATTTTAATGGCAAAATGTAGCAGAAATTTTATTCTGGTTAGTCTCTGTAAACACATTCACAAATGCAGTTTCCAGAGAAAAGGGCTTCAGAGATCAACATCTGCTGTAATAGATAAGAGGAATCTTGAAGGAACCTGGAGTAATTGCAAGACCAAACAGAAAGATAATTAGGATCTTGTATATTCAGGCCTATTTAACTGAAGAGACACTATCCTCGATCACAAATTCACAGAGATCAGCTTCTCACATGTTTTAAAATTTGATTCTTGTGTTAAGACATTCAAATCTGGCAATTTCACCTCCTCAAATCCAACCATGTGCACTCAAGTTGAAGCTGTTCACCATGCCCAGGCATCACCAATGGCTACACTTGTATTTCCCCTTCACACAATTATCACTAGTGGACAGACTGCAACTTTTGCAATAATACCTGTAGAAATGTGAAGATTTCTCAAGGAGAAACTTGACAGGACAGTGTTAAACATTTGCTTTTTAAAAGCCTACCACTGAGAAAAAGGACAAACTAGAGAGGCAAGGCAAGGCATTTTTTAAAAACTGACAAAAGGTTATAAAGCCTAGCCACAAAGAACTCAGAAATGGTCCTCTGAATTTTTTTTGTTTAGATTTTAAGTACAGTAAGTGAACAACTTAAAGAAATAAAGGTTATTTTGAGTAAAATCTTCCATTTTCAGTAGAAAACTGTTTTTCAGTTTTACAAAATGAAGTTTGGATTGAAATTTTTTAGCTTGTTCTGCTTGAAATCAGGTAAATGTCAGAGCTCTAGGACCAGCACATGGGCTCATTTTGCTAGGACTCTAGTAAAATATAAGCTCTTCTTTGAAGTCACAGATATGAAAGGAAGAAAATTTTCTCACATTGGACTTTTGTTTTCCTCCTTTTGCTCTTCAGGAAAAGTTAAGAATTGTAGAACAGGAGCTGAACTAAAGGCATCCAGTCTCAGAAAATAGACACAATACAGGTGTGCTGTGGTTCCAGGATTGTAGGTCATTATAACTAGCAATACCTCTCAGAAAACTTCAAAGCATGAATCAGAAATAATCTTTATCAAGTGTTCAATTTCTGCACTGCTCTGCTCCTGCTAAAAGAAATACGGATGTTTGCATAAAAAGTGCTTTGGTCTTTGTTTTGTTCTTTTAAGACACACGTGGTCCTGCTGTTTAGTTCTCACCGGGGTTTAGAGATTCCTTCAGAGCAACCAATAGTGATGTGATAATCTTGGCCAAGAGTCCTGACACTCAGGCAAAGATCAAAAAACTAAGAGGCTGTTTTCTTGCAAGAAGTGTTAAAACTTGGAGCCAGAGGGAGAGCATATAGGTTAGCTGGTGAGCTGCTAGTTCTACTACCCTGCCAAATTTACATTTGTCAATGTTTTAACAGGGACAGGCCAAATTCACTTGTGCCAGGTCCAGATGCAGAGGAAAAAAAGTCCACCCAACAGAACTTACTCTACCCTGCTATCTCTGACATCAGATGAGCAGGATTGTCTGCAACCAAAGAAGACAGTTGGGTTTTTTCCCTAAAAATTATCTAGGTTGCCTTAACTCAGTAAGCTATTTGTACTTAGCATTACATCAGTCACCAGAGTAGTCCCTTTCATTTTAATGGACTACTCACATGTTACGCACCACATATTTAAGAATGCTTCAAACTGGACTCTAGAACATCATATTTTTGTGCTCCTGCTTGGTCTCCACTCCAAAATAGCATGCCTATACAGTGAAGCCACTCCTGTGTAACTGGGTCGTCTCTAACACTTACAAAATGTATGAAATGTTAAATCAAACAGCATAACAGGCACTTTGCAGGCTGTGAAAAGAGGCTGGCAGCAGGCATGTTTCCCCACACATTATTCCACGTCAGATCCCACCACCTGCTCTACAGGAAGAACATTCATGGAAATCAAAGGTAAGATGGTAAATGTGTTTAAAATGTAACTTAACTACAAAACTCTTCTCAAGTCTTGCATGGGGGAAGAATGGAATAAGAATAGGATACTCTTCCTCTCCTACAGCAGCCATTCCTAGCACTGTACTTAATATTTTTCTTCAGGTTATTTTTAAACTCTGAGTTGATTTAGAGCTGGTTCCCAGATGACCCCTCTCTCTCAGCCATACCTGCTGGAGTTCTCTGTCTACAGAGCAGGTGCAGCACCAGCAGACACTGCATGAGTTTCTCCATATATTCAGAGCCCATCAATGGAAAGAGGATGTTAACACAACACACAATTGCACTGTGGAACTCATTGCTTCAGGAAATGGGCACAGCTCAAAATCTTACAATTAAAAAGGATTAAGAACATCCACAGCTGCCACAGGCAACAACAGCAAACATTTTGTACTTGAGGGCTTCTGCCACTTCTTCACTCCTGGAGATCTGTATGGCACTGGGACACAAGGTCAAACTATCCTCTTCTCTTTCCTCAGCTATTGCACCACAGGATCCTCAAATCTTCCTCTGAAGACTTTTGAGTTCTGGACACCGGACTGGATGGAAAACCATCCAACAGGGCCAGGATTTTCCACTCCTCTATATCACAGATAAAGGAAGGGGGACTTCAGTTTCCTGATGTCCTTCCTTCCCCAACTCTTTCCACTGTGATTTGATAATAGGTGTCGTATTTCAGTGCCGTATTTCATCCACAAAGCTCAAGGTATTCTCTGTAGGGGTTATGTCCCGGTATAACCAGCTTAGAAAGGGATGTCAAAATTGCTGAAGTGACTTTTGCTAAATGTCCCACAGCAACCAAGCATAAGAATCAAGAAGAGAACCCCAATACACTTCCAGCCCGCAATAACTTCGCAGCCATGCTGGTAATTTCTGGTTGAGTTGCACATGTCCCGACTCTGCCCACTGTAGGCTGGCATCCAGCCTGCTGCGTTCCTCTAATCAGACTCTGGCTTCTCGCATTGGGATTGTGGTGGGCTCTGCTTTGAAATGAGATGCCTGAAAATGGTTGACACCTGTACTCCTCTGGCTCTCGGGAAAATTTGTTAACCTCGAAGAAAGGTTCTTGGAGAGGAGGGACTTTCAAGTTTTACAAGATGGTGAAGTTCTCTTTAGTTCCTTTAAAAAGCATTAGCAAAGGTCAGATTAACAAGTCAACACCGAAACTAGATACGACCAAGACTCCCAAAACTGATGCAGAAAAGAAAAGAAGTGGGTGGGGACTGGGTGTGGGGGAGAAAGGCCCACAACACAACATTGGCTCTGATCCTTTCCCCCTTGTTGGGCCTGGGGCACACTTGATAAGGTGAAGGGAAATTGTAAAATTAGACCTGGCAACCTACACAGAGAGGCCCAGTGCAAGGCCCTTGGCCTGAGGCAAGCTGAGAAAGTTGAGGAATTGTGGGGGAAAGGGGACTTGGCAGGCTAACTTCCTGTGGCTGCATCCAGGGCTAATTAGTTTTCAGTGTTCTGTGTGTGTTTGAATGGAAACAAGCCAGCACTGAGAGGCACGGGGTGAGGAAATCAAAAACACATGCACCAAGAAGGAAGAAGGGGGGAAGAAGGAAAAAAAAAAAAAAAAAAAAGAAAAACCAGAAAACCTGTCCTTTTTAGCTACATTTTCTTTTTCAGGAGGGGATCTCATCATTTTGTTCCATGAGCACTAAATCATCCCGGCTCCCCTGTCTATCACATCTCACATCTGCTTCAGAACTCATTAAACATCAAAAGGCCTGCCCTATCAGTTCTGCTTAGTTAGAAGTTTGAGTTACTAGAGTCCTAACCAGGGAAGATTTTGTATGTTTTTAATAATAGCTTAAGGAACTTCTTAGCACCCCATAAATTACTTAATGCAACAAACTCTTCCTGTGGACCAGCAAATGTTTTACAGAGGAGCTGAATGTTGCCTTAACATGCTTGTGGTCAGTCCAGAGCTACACAGCAACCTGTTTAAATGAACCTTTAATCCATGTTTCACTTCAGGAACTGTTTTCTCATGTATCCTCTCCTGGCTCTAGCCCACTTTCACTTTTACTGCCGCTCTAATTTTATATAACTACACTATAACTTGTATTTCTGTAGCATTTTGATCCTTCAGAATTTATTAAATTTATTAAATTATTAAAGCAGCAATCATAATGCTACAGCTCCAATGAAATCTGCCTACTTCTGCCATACCATTTTCTCTACTTCAAATACACATGCACAGTGCCCTGCACTACTGCATGTGCCAGACAAACAGTTCACAAAAATAATTTATATATGGGAAATGCAATGGACACAGTAAAGGCTCCTGTGGGCATTTGTTGTTAAGAGTACCACAAGAACATATAAAACAACTGAGCCTAGGCTGAGTGTGATCCCTTGATCACTGAGCGCTTGTTACTCAGGCAAAAGCAAATCACTTTTCACCAGGATATCCACAAGCTTCTGTCTTCAGTGAAGACATTTTTTTTTTGCCTATTTTGAAGTTTTTTGTTTTGAAGCTATATTATGATAAGAACATTTCCATCCCTTTTTACTCAGAAAGCATGGGGCTTGCCTCATATTTAGGAATTACTAAATCATCTTTTCTCACACATTTTAAAAAAATATGACCAGTGGTCAGACTTGAAATGTAAGTCTCACAGGTGAAAAATTACACATGGTCATGAACAAATTAAAGAGAGTCTTTGAACTAAAAAAAAATTCTGCATGTTCAGCTTCAGCAATCATTCCCATTTGATTGATAAGCTTTGTCATTTACTTGCAACCATTCCTTCTTTAGAAATAAACAACACACTTTTTTTTTCCTTTCAAATATCAGCATAAATAAAAGTAATTAAAAATAGATAACATGACCCTCAAGCCAAGTTGAACTAAAATCATCATGGAGCACTAGCACAGATGTGTAACAGCACATCTGTTATAAGGCCCTATGCCTCCCCTGGCTATCTAATGTTCACCTTGGTGCAGAAGAAACAACCTGGGACGTCAAAAGTGCCACTAATTTAGAAATCAAGAAAAAAAATTAAGACAATGGCAGGTAGCTACCTCTTTTCTAGGACTTTTGCTTGCCCACCAAGTGTGAATACCACTTACCAAGGAATAGTTCCCTTCCCAGACATGGTGTGTCTGCTTCCTTGCTTTTCAGTGGGGCACAGTCCTGCAGAGCAGTGAGGACCTTCTACAGCAGGAACAGGATGGCCCCTAAGGGACCACAGACTCCCTATGTTCACTTCTTCACAGAGTTCTCAGTGTTCTCTGACTAGATCAGATTTAAGGGGAAATGTAAAGTTTATCCCAATGTGAAGCACCATGAGGAAATTAACAGGCGATTCCCTTGTCATTTAGCTCTGTTTCAAGATCAGTGTGGCACTCTCTTCAATGACACTGCTGATAGGACAATTTCACAGCTGTCAGAGCTGCCAGCTGAATTCCTAGGTGATTCATGGCCTCTGTTCAGTGCTCCTCCAAAGAGGGACCTTTATCTGGGATAAGATTCCCATAAGAAATGTCCAAGTCACAGAGGTCCTGTTCAAAATATCTGCCTCTGGGGACTGTGTAACCCTTCACCTTAACAAGAAATGTAATTAAGACATCAGCTCATAGAAGTACATCACTGAAATGCAACCAGTCACAGCATCAGTCTGTCTTGTGATTAAGGAATAAAGCACCGAGTTAATCAATAAATGAGCTCCCTTGTACCACACAAGGCTGCAAAGCAAGAGGCTGGGGATTAAATTTGGTCCTTGAGATTTCACATATGTTCAAGTACAGAGATGTTCAGTGACATATGACTCCAAAACTGTTTACTACTTAAATGATGAAGATGAATCCAGCTTATTACTAGCTCCGAACAGAGACTAAGCACATTAAGAAATGATGACAACTTGAAGGTAATTATGTTTAGAGTGAAAAATGCCTCAGCTGTGGCTCACTCTGTGAATCCACATAAGACCATAAATATTCCAGATTCATTGGAAGACTATGAATAACACCAAGATGAAAAGTGACCAGAAAGTAACATTGCATGGGTAATTCTTTCAAACAGGTACACCATGGACTCTGAATCTGAGGACAACAATATCAGCCCTTAGCAGATATTCTCTGATAAGGCATATGGCTGCAGTCCTCCTCCTGCAACTGCTATTTTCCTCTGTATTCAACATTTGTATCCTGCACCAGTTTCAATTAAGCACCCCTCTGGAGGAAATGACAGGTTCTGAATAAAAGAAGCTCTAGGGAGTGTGTGCACTTTCCCACTCTTTGATTTCCCTCTTCATGTGGAGCTGACACTGCCTTGGGATGATATTTACTCTTAACTTAGAGTCAAAGAACATATTTGCTTTCTGTTTTTCATTAAATACAGAAGGTTTCACAAAAGAGGCCATTTTTCATCAAAAAATTGTTTTCAAGTGAAAAATATCTACCAGCTCTACTCCCGACTCTAAACAATTCCTGGCCTACGAGCACATTACTGTGACTTTACAGTTCAGAGAGTGTGACTCCAGAAATGAGAAAAATGTTTTCAAAAAGTTACTGTGAATATTTAAAAAACAAAAAAAAACTCAACAAAGTATTTATATCACAGCTAACAGTCCAGCTGGTAGCCTGCATGCCATCTGAGACAGCCACAGCATTCACTAGCATCAATCTTGCTTCTTTTTTTTGATGACGGCCTCTACATTTGCTTTCACTCAGTCTCCTGCTTCGTCCTTCATTTTCTCTCACTTTAAAATAATTGTCAGTAGCATGATATAAGCTGCAGTGTTTTTTGTCCTCCTTCTGTCTTCCTAGTCTTCCTGCATTTAAAGACATGCTAGAATAAAGACAACTGCCTAGGCTGAAGGAGGGGATTGAACAGAAGGTATTTGAGAGATGCCAGAGCGATAAACTGAAGGTGCTTGATGCACTGTGGCTGACGTACTATGTGGGACATGAGGGATTGCTCTATGGCAGTGCTTTGAGAAGTGAAGTATGTCTTATCTGGGTTCCAAAAAATTCATAAGACATTCTTCATATGTGCTCCCATTCTTTGCAGCTTGATTAAAGCAAAATCTAGCCTCTGTGCAAGCAGGCAGTTTTCCTTCCTTCCTTCCTTCTTTCCTTCCTTCCTTCCTTCCTGCCTTCCTGCCTTCCTTCCTTCCTTCCTTCCTTCCTTCCTGCCTTCCTGCCTTCCTGCCTTCCTTCCTTCCTTCCTTCCTTCCTGCCTTCCTGCCTTCCTGCCTTCCTGCCTTCCGCACCTTCCTTCCGCGCTTTCCTTCTGCACCTTCCTTCCATGCCTTCTTTCCTTCCTTCTGCGCCTTCCTTCCACGCTTTCCTTCCACGCTTTCCTTCCTTCCGTGCCTTCCGCGCCTTCCGTGCCTTCCGCGCCTTCCTTCCCTCCCTCCCTTCCTTCCTTCCCTCCCTCCCTCCCTCCCTTCCTTTTCACCTGAGACTTCCTGTGTGTTTTTTTAAAAATTACATAAATCCCTCGCTCGTCAGCCCAGTACACACAGCGTGTTTGGAGGCAGCTTATATAAACAAAATAGAATTGAGTTTATTAGCAGTCACACATAGTGGTATAGTTTTGCACCTAAAACAGCCAACAGAAAAAATTCCCCTTTAGCTTCAGGCTACTGCATTGCCCATCAGAGAGTTCAGAAACCATGACTCAAATGCAAGAAGATTGTTAGGCTTACTTAAAAGTCATTAAACATATTAAAAAGAATAACTTTTTATGTTTTTTATATCTTCCTATATTTTCAGTCTTCACATTTGGCCCTTTTAATATACAAATATGCTTTTTTAATGGACAAAGGATGAGATATACAATCCCTTTAGCAAAAGAAACAAACCAAAATATTACCCGTCACAAGACACACAGGTAATTAATATGAATTAGCAGCATGAAATGAGGTGAAAAGGCACAGTAGAGGTTCAGTCCCATTTTAGGAAAACACCAATGTTCCCTTTTTTCCAAGTTCTGTTACAGAATATAAGGTATCAAAAATAAAAAGACATCTGCTCTCGGAATACTTGATCATGCTTTCCATGTTGGCAGGACACTGTGAGCTCACCACTGCATGCCAGTAAGGCAGCCAAGGAAGGCATCACAGTGCAGCAGGAGAGGCGAGCTGGACTCATCGGGGACATGCTCACAACACAACCACCCCGGTACAACCCTGCGTCATGAGCTCTCTCTCTCTCTCGAGGCAGAAAATAGAACCACTGCCTCCTCCAAGGGAGCAGATGCAAGGAGCGCAGAAGCAGTGCTGTTTGACACCTCTAGAGTGAGTCCTAAGTAAGCAAGAAGCTGGATATAGAAAGGAGGTGTGATTATTGTAGCATCTCTGCAACATCTGTCCATCTAAATATCTAAGCACTGGTAGAACTTACATCACCAGGGTACACAGAAGTCCCAGAGTTACTGTTCCAACAATGTAAAGCCACAGTCCAGCAGCTGGGGGAATTTTTGATTTTGTTTCTTCTCGTTTTCCACCCTCTTATCGGTTTGTTGGTAGTGGTGGTGTTGATGTACACTTCACTGTACACAGGAGTTCATACATTTTATTTACAGAATGCCAAAGTCTCATCTTCACTGGAAAGCAAGCCAGTCACTGAGAAATTTTCCTCTTCTTCTCTTAGGCCATTGCTTTAAAGTCTGACAGTTTCCTAAGACTTCCTGTAAAACAGTACTCAAACTACACACCATATTGCTTGATCCCTGAAAGCAGAAAATTTCACCTTTGCTTAGTGCTTATTTCTTCATTATTTATCTTCTATGTATTACTGCTCTTGCAAATTATTTGGCAAAGTAGGGAAGAACAGCAATTAAAGCAAAGAGCTGAAAGGTAAGGAAGATCCTTGTCTGCACATGCTCTGAGGTTTGGTTTCTCTGGACCAAAACTATTCTAAATAAATTTCCTGCAAATCATCAGCACTTGGTTTTGGCCAGACCAAAATCTTCTGCACCTTAATCTCTCCCTTGACAGTAGCTCTTACTCTCAGATACATTCACTTCAGCTTTGCAGAAGAGAGTGTTGGACTCCAACAGAAGCGTTCTCTTCTTGACTGTTAACGTAGACTATCAAGAGTTTTCTTGACAATTTGATCTTTCTCTGAATGTGTTAATTAAATGTCTGCCTGTTTACCACAGAATAAGCCCACTGCAATTCCCTCTTCTTTTGTCTATTTTTAATTAACTTTTTCTTTTTCTTTCTTCTACTTCTTCAGTGTATTTGTGAATTCAGTAATTCAGTCCACATCTTCTGTTGGCAGAACTCCGAGTCCTGGTGCCAGACTATTCTGTGCCTTTCACATGCTCTCCAGCCCCCTCAGATGGCTAAGCAGATACCACATGGTGCCTTCCCTGACTACACTCTCTCTCTTCTGAACAATATTATTTTTTTTTTCTATTCAGTTTAGGAAATTATTTTGCTCTTCTTTGACTAAGAGAATTTCTGGCAGGTATCAGCATATATAAAACTTATGCTCCTCCCTAAACTTGACATTTTATGGTATTCTGCTTGTCCAAATTGACCTTTCTTTATGACTTGATGACTGTAATAGTGGGTGAGGGAAAGGCTGTGCATGCTGTCCACCTGGACTTCAGAGGAGCCTTTGACACCACTTCCCAGAGCATTCTCCTGGAGAAGCTGGCAGCCCATGGCCTCAACAGTGCATGCTGTGCTGGGTTATTTAAAACCGGCTGTGTGGCCTGGAGGGCTGTGGGGGTGGATTTACACCCACCTGGTCACCAGTGGGGCTCCCCAGGGCTCAGGACTGGGCCAGTCCTGTCTAAGGACCTTATCAGGGGTCTGGATGAGGGGGTCGAGGGCACCCTCACTCAGTGTGCAGGAGACACTGAGCTGGGTGGGAGTGTTGGTCTGCTGGAGGGCAGGAGGGCTCTGCAGGGGGATCTGGACAGCCTGGATCCATGGGCTGAGGACAATTGTGTGAGGTTCAGTAAGGCCAAGTGCCAGGTCCTGCTTTTCAGTCAGAACAGCCCCAGGCAGCACCACAGGCTGGGAGCAGAGTGGTTGGGAAGCTGCCCAGAGGAAAAGGACCTGGGGGTGCTGGTGACAGCAGCTGAACATGAGCCAGCTGTGTCCAGGTGGGCAGGAAGGCCAAGGGCACCTGGCCTGGATCAGCAATGGTGTGGCCAGCAGGAGCAGGGCAGTGATTGTCCCTCTGTACTCAGCACCATCCCTGGAAGTATTCCAGAAAAGACTGAGCAGGGTATTCAGTGCTATGACTAGGCTGACAAAGTGGTAATTGGTCAAAGGTTGGACTCAGTGATCTTGGAGGTCTTTTCTGACCTTAAAGATTTTATGATTCTATGACTCTATGATATTCTGTTTTGAGAAGATTTTGTTCATATTCTCCTTCTGGTTTGTGGTTAGAAAAAAAAAAGCCCATTTAAATCTGTTTATTTCCTTTTCTTGTGTCCTCAGTTAGAGAAATGAATCAGTACAAATTCCTCCTTACCAAATTCTGCTCTGTGTAGCTTGTACACCTCATGCTATCCTTCCTGTATTATGTATGGCTTCAGTACATTTCAAGGTTTGTTTTACTGTATTGCAACATACATTCCTTGCTACAGCCTTATCCTCTGAGCTACTTACCTAATCCACAGGCTCCTTGTACACTAGGTAAATTCAGATGTTTCTATTTTTAATGTTTAAAATAACTCCATCTTTCAGCTGTGTCAGGAGAACCCACCAGACTATTTGTGTTAAGCAAAACCTTGTTCTTGGTATCAGGCACGAGAGAAGCAAACTCATCCATCATGCATCATTTACACCTGTGCTTGTCACCAGCTCATGGTCATTCACGCCACTTTGGTACCACGTGTACACAATATCAAATTGAGATCATCTCTTACATCTTGTTTCCATAGATGTGAAGTCTCTACCTGTGAAAAAAATAAGAAGCACAACTATTGGTTACAGTTGTAATTTTGCAAAACTGAACAGAGGAATTAGCACTAGTCTGACAATCATACCCAAATCTTCTCTTCCAGTCATTGCTGAAAGGAATATTTTGTTGAAATCCCCAAAGTCAAAGCTCAGCTACACAAATAAATACTGTAGCAGATCCTGACAGGAAGACGTTCAGCCCAATCTTTTCCAGATGGCAGTGATGGATGGCTGTGTGCTTCTATTTATTTGGTTTCCCAGGCAATGGTGTCCTGCTTTCACTGGTCATCACTTCAAATGCTTTGGCTTACAGACCAGCACAACAGGCATGTGCACTGCCAGACAGGTATTCTGGTGGGTTTACTCATTGCTTGGATGTCATGGTTGCAAAAAAAGAAGATAAATATTACCTCTTTGCTGGGATTATCTTTTCTAGAAACTGCACATTTGAATTTGGGACAAACTCATGGCACAGGACTCAAGAAGACCTCAGGTAAAGCAGAGCCCAGTCACATATAACTTGCTGATTGCTGAGATATGCCAGTTCTGAAAATAATACAGTGACCCAAAGCAGCAAGAGAGGCAGAGGAAAGACATCCAAATCCCAAACCACACTGACTGAAAATGTGGCTGCCGCTATTGTTCTGTTCTGTAAAACACATGGTACTCTACACAGGGCTATAAAACAAAGGTCCATAGATCAGGGACTTATAGAATAATGTGCGGGGAAAAGTGGAGGTGGGATACAAAGGGTTCTGAATCCAGGCCATTCATTTTGCTTGGACATGCTTGAATAGTGAACCAAAGTTATTAGCAACAAACACATGTTTGGTGGCCTAGGTAAAATGATCCATTGCTTCCAGATGATGTTCATTTTGCAGGCATCCATACCAGGCAATAACACAAGAAGTGCTTGCTGCAGCGGTACATGTTGCACGGTGCTAGCACATTGTAAGCAACTGGGGGAAAAGGCTGCATCTTCTTGGGTTCATATAGCACCAAACACAGCAGTGGCTGGGGCTTTTACACAGCAATGGATAAATGCAAACTTCTGATACAAGAACTTCCTATGGAAACCAGGTGATAGTTGAAATGTGGAGCCATCTGGACTGAATGCCTAATGGGGACAAAAACAAAGAAATGCCTGCTCTTCCCATGGTCTCAACTCACAAACCTACTTAGGCAGGCATTGTTAGGAAAGCAATACAACCATTATGATAAAGCCTCCCTCTAAATGAAAGCATGCACACTAACATCAGTCAGTGGACAGATTAGGGGAAGGTTTCTTAAAAAAAACCAAAAAGCTTTATCTGGAATCCAAAGACAGCAGGAAGTGAGTAAAATTGGTTGAGGCTGTGGGGATGTGGTCATGTTTCTCTGTGTAGATGAACAGATGGGCAGCAGAATTTGGTATGTGCTGGTTTGGACAGCTGAGACTGAGAGAAACCATAGAAATGGAATGATAAGAGTATGAGAAAATGAAGGCAGACCAGTGATTTCTGCAGAGGCTGTGTTGTAACACCAATGTGCACAAGCATGAGCCTTGCAAAAAGCAGTCCATGCCTACTAGATTAGGCAGTTCTCTACTGGGTTGAACCATATGATTCAACAAACAGAAAACAAAATTATGAAAACTCTGCTAGCCATTGCAAGGACAGATAATCGCAAATCAGAACTAATCTAACGTGCTTGGGTTTTTATGCTGCCTACATTAATGAGGCTCTCCTGTGGATGCACACTATGGGTCAACCCTTAAGTACACAACCATATGACATGTTTTCTTTAAAGGCTTCCTGAAAAATCAGAAACACAAAAATATGGCACACTAGTGGCAATGTATGGCAGACAACAGGACGCAGAAATTTTTCCAGTAACACAGATCTACATTGTTTTATCAAGTAGAGAGAAATATTTGATTGCCAACCTCTTTAATCCTACCTATAAAGATTAAGCCCCCTCACAGTATTGTTCATAGGTAAGTGAATAAAAATAAAAATAAAATTAATGATTCTCAGTTTTCCATCCAGAGCCTGGAATGGAATGATGGCCCTTCTTTTCCTCCCAGTGTGGTCCTTTTAACCGATCCTGCTATGTGTCTCTGTCCTGCTTCTTTCTCACCTTGGTCCTCCTCTCCTCATCCAGCTGCCTGTCTCAGAAAAATTACCGTGATCCCACAGCACAAAGGAGCAAAACTTAGCCTCAGCCTTTCCACCAGCTCCTTCTGATTCCCTCTCCCATCCTCCCACTGCCAAGTACCAAATTACAACCTCCTGCCCAGGTACACGGAGTCCCTGCCAGAGCTCCAGCCCAGCAGCACTGTCCAAGGAGATGCCATAGAGCTAAGGAAAGTGAGGATTTCTAAAAGGATTGCGGCAGTAATTTATTTTATACATACTCTTGGCAATAAATTCATTGCTTGCACACAATATGCTGCTGAGTTCCAAATCATTATTTTCCTAGCCACTCAGCACCAACACAACAGCTGCAGTTGGCCCAAAGAAGCTGAGGAGTGAGGTGAAGACACAAGCAGAAGCAGCAGCAGCAAGATCCCAGTTATTTGCTAAACGTGACATTTTCATACAATAACACAACTGGAAAAAGCATAGGCAAGCTTCTTTGATTATGATGAGAATTTGAAAAATGATCCCAGTGAATTTAATCCACCCTTCCTGTGGATTAGGAATATAAACTGTCTCAACTTTCAGAATTGTGCTCAAAGCCCACCACAAAGGAGCATAAGCAATCCCACAGGTCAAAGAAGCAGGTGAGAAGGTAGACATAGATTTTACAGCTAAAGGAGAAAAATAGGAAGTTATTTTCACTTCCAGTGAAATACAAGGCACAAAAATCCTGTACAAAACTTCTCTGAACAGGAGGACAACACACAGGCAAACTGCCAGCCATAAATAAATGTACTTAGCCACTGCAAGGAAAGAGGAACAGAATGCCTTTGCTGATGGGTCTTTTCTAGCCACTCTTTGGTTTCATCATGTGTCCAAACTTGATTTTTTGTTTGATTTTGTCTATCTCACAATGTGTAAAGTTGCATACTCTGGTGATTTCTTCCTTTTCCCGAGCTGTTCAATCAAAATCTTCTGTCTGTGCAGTTACCTACAGGCCATCGTTGAGTTTCTTTCTCATTGGTAAGACCCCCTTTGCAGGCCGTATCTGCAGTAGTTTCTAAACTCTCATTATTTTTTCATCACCTTTTTGAAGTGTGGACAGCAGAACCAGGCACAGATCTTGTGCCAGATACATATGACCAGTGCTGTTTGCAGAGGACATCTGATCCCTTTATTCAGTGTTGTCTGTTTATACACCCAGTGATTGCCCAGCCATCACTCACTGGGCTCACTCAGCCATAGCCCTGCACCAAAAGGTCATATTCAGTCATTTGCCACAAGCTGGACTTTCAGAGTTAGTGCCTCCCAGCTGACAGGCTTCAGCAGCAGCAATACCCACTTTCTTTTTTCTGCTAGTGTATAGCATTCCATTCACTTCAAAAAGGAAGGAAAAAAAATCGCTTTCTTCTAGCAGGGTGGGGCACTCTGTGTCAGCCTCACACAGAATTTCACAGTAAGACAGCTCACTCCTACAGCACAGCACTAACTGTGGGATGTAACAGAAGCAACCAGTTCCTTTTCAAACTATGTATCTGAGTTGCATTTCCTGCTGGCTAAGGAATATCCTTTGTGTGACAGCTCAACAATAATTTTTCAAGATGCACCATTTACATCCTGAGACAGAGGAAAATAGGACATGAAACTAAACGGAAGAAATCTAACTATGAGGAGTCTAGGAGGGATCCCAGTATGAGTTATTTCTAAATACAGAATCCCACTTGAGAGCTCAGCTACACGCAGAGAAAAACAAATTGACCCCATACCACTCAGCCATGCTGTTCATTTAGTACGGGCTATGTTTGCCATGGAAATTGTATTTATTCACCTGACTTTTGGCCAGCTAGAGATACGACACTTTTCACCACCTAAGGATTTCCACTTGTATTTACATTCCAGCTGGGGATGGTGGAATTTCACTCAAAGAGCTCACCACAAAGGACATGCTCTATCAAAACAAGAGCAAAGCATAAAGAGACTGCCCTCCAAATACCCTATTTAACCTCAGGGTAAGGTGATGCAATTCATCTGAACACAATGTACTTGTAGCTAATTAAGCTGGTTAAGGCCAGCGTTGAGTTTGATGTCCATTCTCAGCATATCTGAACAGACCTTCAGCCACTGGCTGAAAATATATTGGAATTCTATGAGTGATGTTCTATTACTTCTGCCAGTACACTGTAGAAAAAACTTTATTTCATTCAACCAGAGATATTTTAAGGGGAAAATACACAGAAAAGCCAATCCCTAGAGACTGAAATCACAAGTTCCACGAATGGAGAATGAAGATCTATTTCAGAATTTATTGGACCAGAGAGGAAGAGCTCGAATTTGCACAAATTTTGTGCAAAGGGATATAAACTTGGGGAACTCGCTGCTGCTGACACTCTCAGCAGGAGCTGAAGACTCTTTCTGGCTGAAATCCACACTGATTTACAGTGCTCAGCATCCTATCAAGACAGAAACATGTTATTCTTATTATCTTGCATTCTTTCCTTCCACTCAGCTGTGGAGTATTGATTCCAACACCATGTAGTCCAGTGCTAGGAAAGATCGCAATCGCACAGACTTGCAATTATATTGATTTTATAGTAGGACTCTTTGCTGAAGGCACATTTTCCTGACCAGAATTGTGGATTTCAGTTTTACCTATGTAATGACCAATAACTTGAGATGAGCTTTCTTCATTTTGATTTCTCCTATTCATAGGATTCCACTTCAGATAAACAATCAGGCATTTGGTGGGCCAAAATGCAAGTCAACATTACTCCTACTGATTCCAAGTGACCGGTTCTGCACGTTTAGCAGATACGGCACTTGTCCAGTGCAGGTGAAAACAAGATTTAAGTCCCTGCTCCAATTAATAATCCTAAAAAGTGGCATTTGCCACAGGAACTGCTGGATTTCCAGAAAAGACTCAACAGATCTTTGGATTAAGTTCTTACTAGGAATACATGAGATAAGGACTGCAAGTGTGGATCAAATACTGTGGAGACTTTAGGTAATTTCCCACAATGCAGCTAAATCACTTGGCCTACAGGTCTCTTGGAGAAGTTGAAGATACAATTCTCTCCTTTGCAGAACAAGTCTCTTTTGGAGACTGGTTCTCTGCTGAGTATTTCTGTTAATATAATATAATACTGCCTCAAACTGAAAGCATAGCATCTGTTTTCCATTAGGAGATCATGCCCTTGAATCCCTTTCACACAAAATGACACTAATAGACTAAGAAAAAACTCGATGAACACACACTAGCCATATTTCCTGGAAATGCACTGAATCTTGCAGTTAAAGCTCCTCTATGAGCTCCTGCAAGCTCTAGAGCTCACATTAGCTCTAGACCATAATCAATTTAGATAGAAAATGTTTTTTCATATGAGATAGTTCAAGCAGAATTCAGGTACACTGAAAGAAAGGATACTTACAGAGCATTTTACACAGAGGAAAATTTCATCCAAATAATGGGCCATATTTCTAACTATTTCTACAGTATTTTCACTTTAAAGCTGTCAGTGCCCTGACTGCACTAAATGGCTTCAGTTTCTCTCACCAGCCTTACACCTAGAAGTCTTCCATACACCCTGATCATGGGCCCGTGAGGTTTCTATGAGTTCAGCCTTGAGCTAACTACAGCCCTTGCCTGACCTTTGTTGTAGAGCTGCTGGTCTCCAGAGAAGCCACAGTCTTGCCTGTGCCTGATTTTGAACCCCATATTTTGGGTGTTGTTTGTGGACCTGTACTGTCACTACAGACCTTCCCCACAATCACTGGACCCGGTCCCATGGATTGACTTCCTGTCTTGGCCTTGCACTTAGATTGCCTGATGATCTGGACTCTTGGTTGCAGCTGACCCTGGTCTACTCTGCTTATATCATTTGGCACAGTGGAAGTAAACCTAGCCTGGTAAACCTGCTGCCCTGCCAGGCATGTTACTGTTGTTGGCTTCCAGGTTCCCAAACCTCAGGGAGGAGCTGGCCCTCTGTGATGGCTTAATTCCAGCCAGGGCCCAAGCCCCACACAGCTGCTCACTCACTCCCCTACCAGCAGGACTGGGGAGAGAATTGGAAGGGTAAAAGTGAGAAAACCCATGGGTTGAGATAAACACAGTTAAATAGGCAAAGCAAAAGCTGCATACACAAACAGAACAAAACACGGAATTGATTCACTGTTCCCCCTGGGCAGGCAGGTGTTCAGCCATCTCCAGGAGAGCAGAGCCCATCACAGCAACTTGGGAAGACAAAGGTCATCACTCCAAACATCCCTGCTTTCTCCTTCCTCCCCCTGCTTTGCATACTGAGCAAGATGTCTATGGTCTGGAACGCCCCTTTGGTCAGTTGGGGTCATATCCTGGCTGTGTCTCCTCACAATTTGCCATGCACCCCCAAATTATTTGCCAGTGTGGCAGTATGGAAAGCAGAAGGGGGCTTGGCACTGTGCAAGCCTTGCTCAGCAATAAAAAAAAAATTCTATATTATCAACCCTTTGTTCAGCACAAAACCAAAACACAGCCCCATACCAAAGAGGACACTTTTAGAATGTGTTTTCCAATTTTTAGGTAAATTAATCCAACTGTGAGTACACAGACTGTTGAAAGACCCTTCATTTAAAAGCATACATTTACTACGTGTTCCACTTTGACCTTCATCTCTCAGTCAGGGTCTTGCAGTCTAAGTGATGGGAAATGCCAGTGTAGCTCTTTGTCAGGACATTCTTTGTGGTGACAAACACTGTAACACTTAAATATTACATACAGTGAGCCTCGTGGCAGGTCCAAGGGAGGGCCACAAAGATACTCAAAAAGTTGGAGCATCTCTACTATGGAGAAAGGCTGAGAAAGTTGGGGTTGTTCAGCCTCAAGAAGAGAAGGCTGTGTGTGACCCTACAGCACCTTCCAGAATCTAAAAGGAGTTTATAAGAAAGACGGGGCTGAACTTTTTAATAGGGCCTGTGGATTATTAGCACAAGGGGTAATGGTTTTTAGCTGAAAGAGATCCAATTTAGACTAGCTATAATTAAGAAAGTATTTAGAATGGAGGTGGTGGAACACTGGCAAGGTTGCCCAGAGTGGTGGAGGGTGCCCCATCCCTGGAAACATTCAAGATCAAGTCAGACAGTACTCTGAGCAACTTGATCTAGTGGGAGGTGTCCCTGCTCTTTGCAGGGAGCTGGAACTAGATGATCTTTAGAGGTCCCTTCCAACCCAAACTATTCCATGATTCTAAAACCAGCATCAAATGGATTCACAGAACAGTGGGGCAGGCACAGGAGGGTATGTCTGTGAATATATCCATATACATATGAATGCTAACTAGGCCAGCCAAAATCACACAGTCCTGCGGTGGAAATGTTGACATCCAAGAGCAAATACAGTTCTGGCACATTGTGAAGAGAACTGCTGCCATATAGCTGCAAACAACAATAAATACCAACAATGAGATACACAGCTATAAATCACAGTTTATGTGGCAAGGCAATACCAAGAGCTTGGTCACATCTATGCTGCCACTGGCTGGAGCACTGTGTCTGTGACATCCTAGGATCTGGGATTTCAGGAAATATGAAATTACACTGACAAATCACTCTGTCCACTAACACTTAGGCCACATGACAATAATGCTACAATAACAAACAACTCCCAATTAAGTATTGTAATACAAAATGGAAAATCCTATGCTTCCCTAAAAAAGTTAGTTACAGCGCAAATGAGGCTACGCTTTAATCTGCTCACATCAGTGGAAATACAGAGTAATCCCAGTGACTTCAACAGAGCTCCACAGGATAGACACACCAGAACAGATGTCAGAAATTGGTTAATTGTCCTTTCCATCATTTTGACTGTTAAGTCTCAGTTCAGGACACAAAATTATCAAACTGTGGGAGAAAAGTCTGTTGAGTGCTTTTGCTGCTCAGAGAGTAAATTAAAATGCTTCCTGAGGAAGCAAGGCTTACAATGACATGTGGGCTTTCAAGGGGAAAATGGAAGACTGGGATGTTCATTTGCTTAGAATTTCCTTTCTATTCTCTCTCTTCTCAAAATGTTGCTCAAGCAGGTTAACCAGTTTCAACTGTATCTGACACAAGTGACAATATTTCACAGATATTGACTCCAGATAGTCAACATGACAGTCACCACCTGTAGAGGAAAGCCCTTACAAGTGCTTCCCTGCTAATGGGGAGATGGCAAGGCAAGAACAGATCTTCACTGATGCCAAAGAATCCATTCAGGAAGCCGCTCTTGAATGCAATTAGAGAAAGAGGTTCAGTCCTTTGATGTCATTATTAGGCATCAAAATTTTGGTGGATGCCACATGAATACCACAAGTTGCCATCCATGTTCCCTTAGTCCCATAATTAACGAGTTATTTGTCTTCTGTTTTGTTTAGTGATAGTCAGACTGTATTCTTCTGTAATCACTGACCCATTATAGATTTTAGCAAAGGGTGAGCCAATTCAGATAATAGGTGTGCAAACTAGAACTGCGCAAATAATAGTCTTTATGTAGGGAATGCATTTCCAGAATTAGCACCAGACTGTAAACTCTTAGGTCTCCTGAAATGCAGCACACTGGTCTCCAGGGATCCCACAGAGAAGACTTCTTCAGGGAGGGACAATTTCCTGGCTTTCTTGATAGTTGAAGAGATTGTAGTAATATTTCTGTGTTAATGAGAGAGAAGGAAAAAAAAAGGTGGGAATACAATTAGCAGATTTTTGGGAGAATGGTTTGAACAGCCTATTCATCTCAGGCTTCACCTTCTGAGATGCAGCTTCAGGTGCTCCTCTTGCCTTAATCTAGGCACCAGTATCCTTTGCCTGAATTTTCTACAGGTTCTACCTGCCCTGGAGGTTCTTCTAGGTAAGTTCCTGAACTGAATGTACTGGGTTTTCTGTGTTGTTGAACAGCCCAAAGAACACATGGAATCAGCTCATCAGACGGAACATACTAAGTACATCCATACTCTGGGCAAGTGCATACTTGAATTTATTTCAAAGTGCAATAAACGCGTAAGATTTTCCTTGGCTTTAACAACTGAGGGAGCCCACAGCCAGGTATTTCTGAGGTCACTTCCCTAAAGAGGGTGGACAAATGCTGGAATTAGGCTTTGAGTCTCAAAGATGTTCTTAAAACATGAAGTATGTAGAAGCTCACTCACAAAATTAAGAGACACAGGAACTAGGGACTTGCTACAACAATATGCAGCTTGTGAAGATGAAAAAACTGTGAGGCTTGGATTAGGAGTGTGGTACTGCACCCTCCCATGAATCTGGGAACTCTGAAGCATATATGGAGCTTGAATTTTTTTTTGTGCCTTCAAGTGATAGGTTTTACTTATTTATAGCTTTTTATGTTTTAGAGACCTTGGACTCCCCTTGAGAATGCTGTGTCCTGAGCATCAGCTGTGGTTACTTCATTCTTGGAAGGACTCTTGTCTAGTGGCAAGAAAGCTGTGTGCTTTCTGTTAGCTGATGATATGAAGGTGAGGGACTGAGCTACTGAGTCTGCAAACTTCAACTTTAATATTCAGCCATAAACACAGACAGATGGATATATTCACCTGACAGATGATGTGGGTACTTTATACTAACCCCAATGATTAATTTGGATTCTGGATCACCCAACCTTGTGACTTATGCTAATAAAATGTTAATATTGTGCCAGAAACTAATTGATTTATCCCTTCTTTAGACAAAATACAAATAATGTTAAGATCTCATGGAACGAGTTGCTGGTTTGATGGCAGGCAGAAAAGTATACAATGGAAGCTGAGAGAAGCTTGAAGAAACCCCATATCTGAACAAATTTAGCAGTACAAGATTCATTAATAGAAGCTAGATTGGTGGGGGAGAGGGGGGAATAAAACAAACCTTATTGTTTTGAGAATAGTTAAATCTGCACAACTTTATTTCTAGATCAAATCCATAACATAAATGACAAAAAGATAAACAACCACACATACTTGATGTGTGTTTGACTAGAGCAGCTAATTTTGTGACTTATAGACTTACAGCAAATCCCTAAGTGTTCCTCTTTAGCATAAAAGAACAACAGGAAGAGTTCACATTTCTTGTCCAGGAACATTCAGAATCCATTTCACTTCTTTGTTCAAAGCTTGACCCTTCTGCCCCACTGCCAGAGTGTAGGGATAATATGGCAAGTGTTTTCTTGAATGAAATATGAGCAGCAATATTGATCTTGGATGGGCTAAATGAGCTGATGCCTGGGTTAAAGCTCTCTAGAAACTGATCAGAACAATTCTCAGCCTGGTTTCTGACTATTAAATCATGCAACAAACCACCTTGGAGATGATGACTGCTCCAGTGAAATCAGAATTTGACTAAACAAGGTCCAGATTTTTAGATACCTGCGGCTGAAAAAACAAAGTTACTAGAATCTATGCTTTGGGGGCTGCTCAGGAAGAGAAAGGAATCCAGAAAAACTGTGTATGACTACTTACATAACAATTTGAAGTCAGATACTGTTCTGGAGAAGACAAGCTTTCCAAGGCAGAAGTTCCTCCACAAATTTCCTTTGTCCTGACAGGCTCTGGCTAACTGTTCTTTGTCCAGATGCTGATGTTTTCCAGGCACTGAAAACAGGCAAATGATGCTATTTGCATATGAGGTAAAAAGAAGTGGAGCTAAGACTTGCTTATCCTACTTCTAGCTCCGTCCATACTGCTTCAGTCTTGTTCAGTCACATCAAGCACGGTGTTAGCAGAGAGAGAGCAAAAACTTGGGGGATAGAGGAAGAGTCACAGACATTTTCATCTTAAGGGCACCGAGGCAGAGGACTCTTGACCTCTTAAGGGTCACTTTATAAACCTCTTTCCCCTTGCTTTTGTCAATGGTACAGTACCTGCTTTATAGGTACTTCATGAACGTATGGTCACCTTCATCATCACCCCATGTACTGTGAAAGCATGGGCCAAGCCTGGGGTCTCTTGGCTTCAAACCCATGCCTTGCTTGGGCGGACTTCAGGTCAGGAGTATTCTGGGGCCTGGGACTGATTTTGTTTTGTGTCATTGGAGACACAGAGAACACTAAGACTGCTTAACACATAATAAAATAAATAATAACCCTAAATGAATGGGAAGCCCTGAACTACAAAATGAATAAAAGCATTTTCAAAGGTGTCCTGACAATGTTTTACAGGTTCAAGCAGCAGCTTGATCACCCATATTCAAGGTCTGCTCCTTATATCTTGGCATCTCTCACCCCAACACTTTGAAGTGCATCTGTGCTGAAGAAAACTTGCTGTGTTTGTTTGCTGCTAGTGTGTGTGGTCACAACAGCAGCATCCCTTTTCTGGGGACAAGAGCCCTTTGTCTTGCACACATTCTGCCACAGCAAGCACAGGGGTGAGGCCGCACCTCACCTTTTATCCCAATTTCACACGTTGGCTTCACAGCATTAATAAATTGGTTTCATTTGCCACACATTTGGCAAGAGAATTTTCTAATAACATTTTTATCCCCTTTGAGAACATGAATCACTTGCATGCTGAGTATAAAATTACTTCCCTCCTTCTCCTTATTAAAGGCACCGCACGTTAGCAGGGGTCAGGCATTCAGCCTTGCCAGTGGCAAAGTCACATCCAAGGGCAGGGCTGGGAGGCACGGCTGCAAAGCTCACTGCTTTTCTTTCTTATGGATGGCGCATAACCTATTTAGCACCCAGAATATATGGATTTCTCCAGCTGTCAATCCTACCTGGTTGGGATACAGATTGAGAAAACGTGTGAGATGCACCGCACTGCCCACACGGCTGCTGCAAACAAGAGCTACATACAACATGTGCAGCAGATGTCTGCTGCTCCTGCCTTTGTGGAGGCCACCAAAAGCTCCCACCAGGAGCCTCCCCACACCTCTGAAAATGGTCCTTTCACAGCCATAGACACCTTGGAAGCCACAGGGGGTTTCACCTGATAGCATGGGAGGGATCAGCAACAAACCAAAAATGGTAGCATTCACACATTCTATATCCATCTGTCTTTGACTTCAGGTTTGCAAAGGGAAAAACACTCAGTTTCTCTGATTTCAAAATAATGTTTTTACCAGGAGATTTTTGTTTGACAATTGACTTTAGACAGAAAGCAATTAATGCTACTACAGCTAATTAGGTATTTAATTTGAAGAGCACTGCATTCTGAGAGGAATTTTGTTCCAAGTGCAAACCCCAGTCAAAACGTGCCCTTGAAAATACAGACCTGTCCTCACATTACCTTTTCTCCCAGGTTCTTTGCAATGACTCCCTGCAATGGATTAAGATGGAGGAAAGACAAGTAAGAGAGATGCCAAGAACTGGCATGGACAGGGAGCTACAAACTAATCCATGCTGCCAGCTGGGATCACCAGCACATCACAAGCATGCACATCACCTGCCTGAATCCCAGGCATGGATTTCCGTGGTGTCACAGACCTGAGGGATATGCAGGGAAATCCTGCTCACACCTCTCTGGTTTTCTTCTCAAGATCTTGCAGGTTACACGCTGTGCTACATGCAGTCAAGATTTAACTGCGCAGCAGCATTTTCAAGATCACAAGGAGTTTTGCTGGCAACGTAATAGCCCTGCAAGGAATTTAGACATCTTCAGGTTTGGCAGCAGCTTTGCTGGTGTTTTGGCATGTTCCTGAGCAATCTAGATGTTGGTTCTTGGTGCTAGTGGAGTTTTTTATTTTTAATGAGGCCTTTTTATTTTATTTCTGAGTTGTTCACAGGGCTATACACGCAGGAGTGATACAAGGTATAGCCTGAAGTTGTTACTTTAGTGATATCTCATGCACCACCCCTGTTACATGAGAACAACACTGTGACACAAAATGTCAGCATATTTTGTCCAAATATGCTACATGGTACATAGCATTTGTCCACAGTTCCTTTTATGATTTTGGATCAGCTGGGGGGGGGGGGGGGGGGGGAAGGGTGAGATTTCCTATCCAGCACAGCAAGCAAACATATCCATATTCAAATATAGAAATGGTCAAACGTAGTGAAGACCATGGGTAGGCATGCTGGGTGCGCACCAGGCTTCCTGGGCTTTTCCCATTTGACCCTTTGAGGCAGGTTGTCCTTTTTCTTAGTTTCTGAGTCATCGGCAAGAAGAGCAGAGTGCCAAGATCACAACAAGAACACAATCATGTGAGGCATCTACCCTCTTCTTCTGCCGGTATGGAAATAGCAGCCAGCAGGAGAGCCTGTGCCGCAGCTGTCCGGGTTGGGTTTGATTGGTCAGATAAATCACATTGTATTGTTTCCATTCCTTTGGCTCAGGGAATGTGTAAGCACTTCAAAACTGAATGCTTATGCATGAGAACTTTAAACTAGTTTACTTAAATGCACACATATGTATCTTTGACATTGACTTTTTACAGATTTTCTTGTCAATAAAAGTAAATTGCTTGACTGTTCACAGAAAGTTAACATAAACAGAGTCAGAGTGAATTCCTATTTTAAAATTGTGTTTTAGCAAGGGACTGCCTTCAGTGGCAACTTTGTGAAAAGAAATGATAAAGCCTTTACTGTTGAGAATCCATGCCACCACCACAGCACTGGTCATTTCTCTGACCAAGAGCCCTGAACTTTAAGGAATAGCAGAGCACACACTGAATACCTGTTTCAGAGAGGGGAACACTCAGATTTATGGCAAGTTGTGGGTAATGGAATTGTCTCAGCTCATCAGAGGACACAGACACTGTCCAGTTCCTTCCCAACCACGCAAATGCTTTTGTTTCAGGGCTGACAACTCTATACCTTTTCACCACTCCTCAGGTCCTTCTTCAGGGTGATGGAGAAAGCCTTTCAGCGTACAGTAAAAACTCAAACCTCAATCTTTCCCAACTCTCACACATCCTTGGGAAGCAATCACAGCTGCTCCACAGAAGGGGTCCCAGCACCTCCAGCCTATCCACCCCCTCGGCACCACAAAGACATTAAAGGAACAGGGGAAGAGAATCAAAACACTGAATGAATAGAAGAGTGTCTAGAACAAAAGGAGTGAAAGATAGGGGAGCATAGCTGATGGTGGATTTTTTTGACAATTATTTATATGGGGTATAAGAATATCAATTGATTAACTCAGGACAGAACACTTGGTGTGTTTCTAGTTTCTCTCTCTCTGCCATGAGTTACATGAAGCCCACATGGGAACTCCTCCTCCGGCAGACTGAGCCCAAGGGCACCATCAGCTCCCCGTCTGCCCAGTCCTCCCACTCCAGCTCAGTGTCACTCTTTGTACTGCTAGCATCAAACACTGCTTGATCCATCCCACATGGATTAGCGGTGACAGGCAGCTTTGCATCAGTACTGCCAGAGCACTGGCTGCTAAAGGGACACAGGTAGGTGTAGGTGGGGGCTAATTCATTCAGAGACATTTAAGAACAATTTTTTTTACCTGGATGCTCTTGGAGACCTGACTGATGTATGGAGTCAGATTTGTGTAGCTATTGTAATGTTACCTCAGTCTTGATCTATCCTTGATCAACATGGTTGCTTCAGTCTCTGCTTCCCTTCATGTGTGAAGCAGCTGTCCTTGTTTTCTGAGGATGTGGGGTGGAACTGACACAATTAAAGGTCACCCTCCATCTGGGAAGAGAAAGTTCTGGTCTACAGTGAAGCATGGGGGCTGGTTTCCATTTTGTCAGAGTTATGTAATCTCTAAATAAAAAATATTTCTGCTGTTCACTGCAAGATCTTGTTGCTTAATGCTCCCTAGAAATGGCTCCCAGATTCCTGTACAAACATAGCATGTACACAGTATTTTAAAACCTACATAGAATGGAAGTTCTGTAAATTGTAAATTCAAAGCATTTTATAGATGAGAATCAGTTCTTACAACTGAAAAACAGGAGTGTCTGATTTTCAAGGCGCTAGATTCCAGCTGAGGCCAAAGACAATTGCTTTTGGTTTCGTGCTGTGCTTCTGAAAATTAAGTTTGCAGTATTAACAGTGCATGTTAGTTCCAGGCATTCCAGGTGTAGTTGAGAGACATGGAAATAGAGGGACACAGGATAAATACAGAACAAAAACTTGACAAAAGTGGAAGCAGTCAAGCCTTTAAAGAAAAGCACCATTTCCCACTTCATATTTCATACCTCCCAGCTCATAATACAACTGATCCATGCAGCAAAAACAGAACCCAAAAGCTAAGGTCTTCCAATCTAAATATGAATTTTCAAGAGTCAGTGACAAAAATTTCATTTCTACCCAGGATTAAGCAAGTGCACCCTTGCTTATTTTAGACAATATAATACATAATTAAGCATTTTTCCTCTGTCCTCATATATGTCAAAATGTCCTAATGTTCAAGAAAACTTCATTAGCTGGAAGCTAATGAAATTTTGGTTTCATTTTGTGCATACAGAACATCCAGCACCTGTGGACATCCAGCAGCTAAGGATAATGTATCTAAACTTATAAACCTGCAGAATTGTGAGTATATATTTCTGTGGAGAATCAGTTATGTGTACTGCATTGTACAGAAGTTATGTATAAATCAGGTATAATACCTCATATCATTTCATTTGTCTGCAGGAAAACACAAGATGTTTTAGGAAAGAAACAAAACCAAAAGGAGATCTATCAAAGAACTCAGAGGTCTGCTATTTTGAAAAAAAATGGTTTTATCTACCTCCAATCACACTGCCAAAATTAATTTTTCCTACGCCTAAGCTATGGATCAATGACAGTAAGACTGCAGATCTGCACTATGTGGGTAGATTTTCTGTATTTTAGGTACCATTCTTTGCTAAGGGTTCATTAGTAGAGGGCAAAACAGCAAAGTCTGCTTCTCCTTCTGCAGTGACAAAGACAACTAAGCTAAGTGGAGTTGACTGAGGTTTGCAAGGAAAAGCTAAGGACTAACTACAAGTAACGATGGATGCAAGCTTTTGCTGCATCCATTGTGCCTGATTGTCACTTGCTTTGGAGAGAAAACACAAACAGAAAAAAAAAAAAAGAAAAAAGAAAAAAGAAAAAAACAAAAAACAAAAACCAAAAAACAGTTCCTAGAATACAGCTGACACAAACAGATGAAACCACAGGCTCTGAAGAAAAGAGGCTCTGAGGTGCTGAGCAAAACCAGGATCAAAAGTTAACACAGTGGCCAGACAGACCATGGTAGTACCTTGAGCAAGGATAGAAGAAATGGAGTAGAACACAAGGGAGTGTCCTTGAAAGGGACTAAATAGGATCTGAATTAGAGATCAAACATAACTGACTTATAGTCATTTGCACAGGATCAAAAAATTTTCACCTCCAAGACCAGGACAGGTTTGCATTTGTGCCTGCACTTATTAAGGAGATTACTTTCACTCTTTGATGTCAGCATCTTCCCTGTGCATTGATGTCTTGTCCAGGATTTCCTCACGCAGAATTTTGAGCCAGATACAGTATACCTCTGTAGCATGGAACCTATTCCAAGCACATGTGAACACCCACTGCACTGTGTATCCTTTCCTTCTGCATGAACAGGACACTCCTGGGAGGTGCCATCAATCTACAAAGTACCAGCAAAGTACCAAGTACAAAGTGCAAAGTTCCATGCCTCTCTTGAAACAAAGCAGAACTAAAGGAATCTAAAGATTACGAAACTGCCATAAACTTGGGATTCAAATACCCTGCTTCCTCACTGAGAAAAACCTTTCATCTTACTTTCCTGACCATCCCAATGGGCACAGAGACATCTACTGTAGATATTTCACATACATAAATTACAGCTTAGCACATATACACTGCTTTTATTTCTCACACTCTTTAGAAGCAGTCCTCTGACTCCCAGAATTCCGTGGTCACAAAGTGAAAGCCACTGTCATGAAGACCTCCTGGGGAAAGTTGAGAAAAGCAGTGGATTAAAGATAGAGAAAATAAAAAAGTTGCAGTGTGATAGTCCTGCAAGAGACTGGTAATCATCTAGTTTGCTTTTAAATCAAGCTTTGTTTCTATGTATGTGTTCTTATTCACACAGGAATTAGCTTGGGACATCCCAGCTACCTAAGGCAGCCCACAGGTGAAACTCTATGGTCAAGCTACTCCCCCTTCAGGCACGGAAGGCCATTAGAGTGCTGACAACCCTGCCAAGTACGTGTAAGATATTCTGCTCTGCTAGACATAAAGCTCAGCAAGACTAGATGATAAAATGCTTGGGGGCTGGTTTGGTCTTCCTATACTTAGCCCTGTGGGTTGGTGTGCACCTATAAGCACCCTGAAGGTGCTCAACATGCACCCTGACAGAGAGATGCACTTTTTCAGCCCCTTGACATGAGGCATTCTGAGCAGCTAAGACATAGCCAGGAAAGCCTTTTCCTTGCAGTACCATCCCATCATTGGCATCCACCACACACATATTGAACCCCTCACCCTCTGTATTCCTGTTTACTGGGAGGGCCACATTAGGGAAGGCCACACTACGGAAAACAGGGTCTACTTAAAGGAGCTTTACTAGAGGAACAAAAGCATGTGGCTCTCCAAAACAGATTACAAAGACAGTAAACACAGCAGTGTAGAGGGAAACCTCCACAGTCTTTAGACATCTGTACAGCTGACATTAATGAAAAGGAGAGGAAATCTTTTCAAAGTGAAAATATGCCTAGATCTGCCCCTGTACATTAGAGAGGCAGGAGATCTAAGCATCGGGTTTTAATGAGGCAGAGCCTAAAAAGAATTCCATATATGTTAGGTGATGTAAGAAGCATTCTGTCACAGAACAGAAAGTGTTGCAACCATGCCTCACTGCATGAATCAAATTACAGGAAAAACAGCCAGAATCCAAACACAGAAGATACCTCGTCATT
Organism: Prinia subflava; assembly: GCF_021018805.1. Classification (NCBI taxonomy): domain Eukaryota; kingdom Metazoa; phylum Chordata; class Aves; order Passeriformes; family Cisticolidae; genus Prinia; species Prinia subflava. The sequence goes on from NC_086249.1 coordinate 19,647,394, forward strand.
AAAAACTGTTAAAACAAAACTTCTACTATTGCTCATGATTTTGCATTGGCAATCAAAAAGTGGACTGAATTATCTGATGCTTATGTTCTCATTCATATGCATCTGTATTTGCAGACACAGTATGTTCACAGAGATTGAATCTGAAAGGGCACCCTCATTGTCACTTTGTGGTGTCCCTAATGTAAGTTTCACTAACCAAGAAATCAGTGTGATTCATTTGTCCATGCTGTTGATATGATGTTTTGAAGCAAATTAAATCCTTCTGACCAGGTCTATCCGGCACTGCTTTGCTGCAAACACTCCTGATGGAGTTGATGTTGTTCAGCCTGGAGAAGAGAAGGCTCCAGGGAGATCTTACAGCACCTTCCAGTGCTTGAACGGGCTACAGGAGAGCTGAAGAAGGCCTTTTTAGAGAGGCATGGAGTGACAGGACAAGGGGAAACAGCTTCAAACTGTAAGAGAGTTGGTTTAGATTAGATACTGCAAAAAAATTCCGTACTGTGAGGTTGATGAAACCCTGGAACAGGTTGCCCAGAGAATCTGTGGATATCCCAACCCTGGAAATGTTCAAGGCCAGGTTGGATGAGGCTCTGAGAAACCTGGTGTAGTGGGAAGTGTCCCCATGGCAGGGGCTTTGGTTACATGATCTTGAAGGTCCCTTCCAACCCAAACCATTTCTGTCCCAGCCTCCTGCACCTTTTGGCTTAATGGACTCAAAATGAGATAACTCATCTTAAAAAAACCCGTGGAGAGTGTGGGGACAAGAGGAACAATTAATGCTATTTAAACATGCACATTTTGCCTCTTTTGCCAAATTTTGCCAATTCTGACAAAGGATGAAGAATAAAGTGTTTTACACTTCCAGTGAGGACTCATCAAAAGAAGTTGGTTGTGATGGCTAAAAGCATAGGTAACTGCACAGTTTGCAATAGATATGAGTCTCCACCACAGTCTGAAATCCAAAGGACACGCTAGAGGATCCGTACTAGGAATCAAAAGTATTAAAGCCAGGACCCTTGGCACAAACAGAGGCTGCTCAGTGTCGCATCATCCCTGCACATTGCTGTCAGTAGATCTGCCTCACTGTCACCTACAGAACGGACTCAAATCTCTCCTAAAGCACAATATTAGAGATGGGCAATCAGAAACCTAATTAGCAGTGAGGGCATCAGGGCATGGAAGATGGCAAGAGGGCTGAACACAGCTCAGGGATACATTTCTCTTTCAGACAGACCCTGTACACTGATGCCTTGTAGCCACCCAGGGATCACCCTCAGCATCTGACCCACACCTCCAGCCTTTGCCCAGGTCTCAGAGGGGAGGCTGAACACCAGTCTCTGTGCTGCTGCACATCCCCGACACATGCACTGCCGGGTGTCGCTGAGAGCCCGGCAGTCGCTCCCTGGGGGCAGCCAGGCTTCCAGCAGCAGAGAGGTGAAAGGCAGCTGCCATTCGTCCCAGCACCAGCTGGAGAAGCCACAGCAATGTGTGAAGAGTGCCAGCAGTGAGAGCCTCGGGGGAGAATAGGGAAAGAAACGACGTCACTGTAATGGAACCCTTCCCTGCCTGACTGTCTGTCTGTCTGTCAGCAAGGACTTCTGAGTCAATAAATACCAGTCAAAATGCACAAGTCTGGTTGACCTGCAGTCCTCCCTTCATCTCTGGAGAAAATAAACATGGGCTCTGGGTGCTGAGCTCCTCTGTTTTCTTCAGAGCCTCCATTGTACTTGTGTTTGCAACATTTCAGCCAGCAACACTGGGCAAGGTTCACTTGGTACTCCCAGGAACTTGGAGGAACACCCTGGTTATTATGAGATTACCCTTCACTGCAAAATAAACAGTTCTTCACAGATACCCCCTCAGGGGTGTTCCCTTACAGATGTCCAGGAGTCAGGAGGGGTCAGGACAGGAGGGATTTGACATGTTGTGTAAATCCTCTCGATGCAAGCTGCAGCCCCTCCAGAACAATGCCATTCACTGTCCAAAACATCCACAGGAGCAGGGACTGCCTCTGGAAAGCCTAAAGGAGGCACCCTGTCTCAGAGCTCAGCCACATCAGCACCTTACAAGTCTGCAGGCAGCTCAAAATCGATGCAGAAGGGAGCTCCTGATCACTCCTGCCTCAACAGAAACACAGTTGCCGTATCCCAGTTTCCCCTCTTCCATGGGGATATCCTTAATTTGGGATTCTCTTGCTCTCTTATTCCACATCTTAATTGTCCTTGCTATTAGCCAGTGTTCACAGTGTAGTTGTCAAACTACTGATTCAAAAACAGAAGGCCCAGCATCCCTCACATTTTCTCTTTGTTTGAGGAGGAATGATGGGACAGGAATGTCTTTGCTTCGCAATTTGCATAGCAGAAGCAGCAGCCTGCCATTTCGTATTTGGCCTGGCCATTAAAGAAGTGCGTGTACTTCACCTGTGGACTCCACAGTTACGTGACAGCAGTGGAGTGATTCAAATGCTTTCTGCATTATATTCCCCATACTCCAAACTGAACCCTTGTGCTGATAGGTCCCTCCAGGCCTATTCTCCATGATGCTACTTGCCACTAGCCTCATCCCAGTCCCAATTTCCAGTTCCAGAATTTCTGTACCTTTTCTTTGACACTGTAAGAGCATTATTTTACATAGAGCTGTAACATATACTATAGCACACATACCTGGAAAACACCTGACACATCAAGACACTCCATCAGCAATTCAAACAGTCAGAAAAGAAAATAATTTAGAGATATTTTAATCTGGTAAGGAAGATGCAGGATTGTTTGTTACTTAGAATTAAAAAGAAGAGATATTATTATTGTCAGTTTTTGACAACAGAGAACAGAGGGGATATTCTTCAGCAAAACCAGAATATGTAAATATTCTAGCAGGTTTCAGATCACTTGTCTCCTGAGTTATTGCATCATTCTGAAAGCCAAAGCTGGTTGTTAGCAATGAGCTAACCTGTAAGCCTGAGAACCCCTCCAAACACCACACCACAGCCTTGAGGCTGAGTGGGTAGGAAGGTGAGCCATGCTCCCCCTAAGGTTAGACAACAGAGCGACCCAACAGGACACAAGGATGGAGAATTCATCTCACAGGTGGCATGCACAACGTGTGGCATATTGTGTTCAACAGAAACATCCCAGAAGAAAAGGCAGAACAGCAATCCTACGTGGTGTGAGCTGGTCTGAGGGCACAGCCTGCTCTGCTGCACACCCAGAGACTGCTTCCCAAACTCTGCAGCCTATGGACAACTCACTTACTGTAAACCATGCTCTAAAAATTGTAGCTTTGATTTTAAAAACACTTCTATCGCAGCTATGTAAATAACTGTGAGAACCTGAACCAGGGGCAAACCATTGCAGCAACCAGAGGTGTCTTGGAGCTGGAAACAACAGTTCTCACATCCCTTCCTGGAAGCATTGACACATTTATTCCACAGCAATGGAATCTGGCACATTCCCCTAACTCATGAACACAGTATTTTACCAATATCTGTAGACAGGTACCCAGTGTGAGTTTCTGGCCAGTTTGCAAACCAAATGCATGCAAAGCCAGGGCAAAACAGATCACAGGTCTTTGTGGCAAGGGGAGCAGTTGGCACATGGCAGCAGCAAGGCTGAGGACTGTGATCTGATACACTGCCTAAGCCATCTACAAATTAACTCCTTCCCACATACCAGGAAAAAAAAAAAAAAAAAAAAAAAGTCCTGGGCTTTGCTTCTTGGAAACAATACTTCACAAAACAAGGCCCTGACAATGGAGATAGATTGCCTGGAGACGTTGTGAGGCCAAGAAAAGATAAAAGCTTTCTTAAAAGAATGGTTGAAAATATTCATTGCCATATTGTGGTGATGACTATTTTCAGCAGATATGGGCCACAGCTGCACATGTTTGTGTGAAGAAAGGAAGACAAGAATGAAAGGATTTTTTTATATCATTACCATTTGGTCCCATCCCATTGCAGAATACACAGAATCTGGCTTTGCAAAGGATGTGTTCTTTTGAATTCTTATGGCTTGAAGCCAGGGCTAAGGTAAACGGTTGTTAATTAATTTAATTTAGGCTGTTAATGAGATAAAGAACCTAACTCACTTTGCAGCAGTGAGTTCCTGGCCTGTAGGCTATACCATGTCAATGTACTGTATGAATAATAATATGTTGAAAAACCATTAGTGTTGCAAAGTCAAACACTCAGATGTCAAGGATCATCAGTAATAAGCCTGACCTTATTTCAGCTCTATCTGTGAACTTCCTTACCTTGTTCAATTATATAACCACACAACAATTTTCCATTGGATCTCTGTTGAAGATTCTGTGTATTCAAGGTCTTCTTTTACACTCATTGTTCAATAGGTGCCTCATGTCTTATACTGCATATCATCCAAAACCTGCTCTGAAGCCTGAATCATTACTTTTCTTGCTCTAGTTTTGAGTGTTTTTCCCCTCTTATACTTAATTTATGAAATTCCAAAGTGTGGAAATTCCTGTTCTGTTTCTGGAGACAAGTATCCGAGGTGCATGCCTCCCCCTCATCACGCTTGCAGTCCTGCCTGTAAGCCCCCCACTCTTTTCTCAGAACATCCAGATATTGAGCTCAGCAGCTTTTTGTCCCAATGCCTTCATTCACAGTACTTCAGTCCCAGGTCCCTACCTTTTGCAGTCTTGTCAGAAAGGTTCCTTCTTTTCTCCCATGGAATGTCAGACAAACACTGAAGCCACAGTGGAGGGAGGAGCACTGTTCATCTTCCCTGCCTTGAGACAGCGTGGGCACAACACATTCCCCACTGCTCAGCTGGGAGAGAAGATTGCCATCCACCTCTGGGGTTGAGAATGGGCAGAAATCCTTCAGAGAACATGCATTTCTAATGTCTTTGTGTGAAGTGGGACTTCCTGAGGCTCACAACTTGACTAAATGTGGGAAGATTTTTGTGCAAATGGGCAAGAATACATTCCTGACATCAAAGGGACCTTCCACACCATCTGCTAATCAAAAGACAACTCTTTCATCCAAATTAGGTAGGGATTATTAATTGTTACTGTCATCCCTTTCAGTTTTTTCTAGCATATGTGAGAATAGTCACCCAAAACCTTTTCTGAAAACTCAGTTATTTATTTTTCCTCCATTTTTCACAGAAGGGGGGAAAGAAGGATGCAATATATAGAGATTAATCCCCAATACAGGAAATTTCACCATAGTTATTTCGAATGTAGCAAAGTCCATACAAAACTGAAAGCAAGGTGTTACAATGATGTGGCATAAATTTTCAACATACATTATTATAAACATTTCCTTATATGTTGGTCATAACAATCAGTTTTCAGGACTATTACTGTTAAACTCAATACAAAACTCTGACTGGGTCTCATATGGATTAAAAGGTGTGCTAAGATCTTGCAAATCTTAATTCAAAAACTCATTAGTAACCCTTCCTATGTTGTATTGAAAATTTTTCGTTCAGACTGAGCAATCTCTTCATTCCCACAGCCAACCCACAGACACCATAATGCAGAGTTTACTTTCCTGTGTACAAGACACGGATGAGAACAGAGCATTGCAGCAGGGTGCCCAACACAGATTAAGCAGGGAATCATTAAGGACTCCAAACTACCAGTCTGGGGACTCACCTTCCTCTTTTTCTGCCAGCAGCCTATCTATGTTCCTAAATCCCACAGCCATTCTCCTTCAACCCTTTTTCTCCACCCTAACACACCTTGGACTCTGCTTGGGGTGGACATTTATTCATGGCCCAAGCTATGCAGGTCACAAGGAAAATGGTCTGGAGAAAACAGAAAACCCTTTCTCATGCTAAAAAGCGCAGAAACCAGAAGTGGACCAGCAAAATGCTTACGTCCCTCATTCCTGTGACACGGTGGTCAGGGTGAGCTCCAGCTCAGTTTTTTATCAGTCTTAGCATCAGGGTTGAGTACTGATTAGAAAATTGAATTGCCTTCTTTCCACAAAGGCCAGAGGAGAAGGCAATTTTTCTGGCTTTGGTGAGGTGCTTTGAAAGGGGATCCCCATGAACACTAGTAGGGGAGCCAGCAGTTCTGCTGCTTTGGTGTAGCTGTTTTGTAGACAAACAAATTACTTCAGTTTCCAATGCTGTCAATCTGGAACACCTCATCACCACCAAATTAATAAAAATGTCTTTAAAAAGTGAATAAGAACCATGTAAAAAGTGCTAAGTAGCCAGTTGTCTGGCGCTTGAAGGCCAAGATTGGATGCTAGTGAGGGAGCAGGGGGTCTCTTTCTCACCTAGGTAATGATTATACGAGCCCCATAAGGACATAGTTAAATCAAGTATTAAGAAGACTGCACTTAAGAGGGGGAAAATATGTCAATCACACTTCGCCTTTGACAAAAGGAAATTCCTTGAAACTGAGAATGGGGAGAGAGCGGGAGGGAGAGTGTCTCGTCATGTGGGTGGCCAGGAAACTGGAGGCCAGAAAAGTACGAGCGAGAGAAAGACTAAGAGAAGGGGGGGGCGGGTAAAAACCCACCAGACTGAATTCTAATCCAAATGCTGTGAGGCGTTCACACCAGGCCTTGTGAGAATATTAACAAGGTTACAGGAGAGGGGCCTTTAGCCTCGGGAATTATTAGTGAATATGGAATTATATTTGCGCAAACACAACCAGATGCAAGCAGCTAAATGCTCTGCAGATGTGAGGGGAGACAGAGTGTGTTCCAAATGGGCAGCAGCTTCATGTGTTTTAGCCCTCCATCATGATGCCTGGCTGCCTGTCAGAGAGGGCTGCTTTTCTGAAATGGCAAATACATGGTAGGGTCAGGCTCTTTTTTATCAGAATTTTGAACATGGGTACACTTTAGTAGGTTTACTCTTTCCCCCAGACATTAGCATCTCTTGGTTGACTGACTGTCATGCTGAAGATTACATCCTGACTACATTCTTTTATGTCTCTGGGCCTTAACTTAATTTTCTGCAAGTTTTCATTTTTCTCCCACTTTGCCATGTCTTTTTCTAAAATCTCCCTCTTTCTCTTTCCCTGCTTTTCTTCACTGTTTGCCTTCTCTGATTTTAGTGTCTAACTCCACCATGGCCTGAGCAGTTAGCCTGTATGCACAATATTGCAGGCTGTTTCCATTAGAATGAGAAATTGGTTATAAGAGCCAGGTATTTCTTTGAAGTAATCTTGTTTTACTACAAAAAAAGTCCCACTTCTTGAAATAACAGTAAGATTGAACAAGAATGTGTTGCTTTGCTCATGATCCCAGATCTGCTTGTAGTCAGGGCTCTGCTCAAAAAACTCCTTTCCTTGGCTTTCTTTCAAGACCATTGTGTATTCACTTCATTTCTTGTACCATGATTTTTGGGGTTGCTCCCTTCCTGCTTCCTCCCACTTTCCATTGTTTCAATCACTCTAATCGATCCTCTGACCCTGCATTCAATGCTTATGCTGGGGAAGTGGCTGCATTGTTGAAGCTATTCCTAAACACTCTCTTAGTCAGTGTGGAAGGCAACCATCACACCCAGCCTGAGTGGGATTTCTGCTGATTTAAAAATAAAGATCTGCCTTTCAGCTCCAAAAGCTATATTAATAAGTAATTAATTAGATGTAATAAGTAAACTCTGAATTTGACAATACCAGTAAATTACTGTCTTTGTTGAGAATACAATAGCTTCTTTATTCTAGATCAATTACAACTTTCAAAGTAATTACTGTCCCTACTCTGCAGAGCAGAGAGCACGTGCTAAATCTTTACAGATCAACTTTATCAATTGAATTACAAGGACATTGAAATGGCCATAGGCACAATCATAAGGTGTCACTCTGTGGCAAGGTTAAGACTTCTGCTCAAGAGGAAATTTTCTGCTATGAAGAATAATGGCAGCAAATGATCGTTCATCCTATGGAACTGTAAATGTACAAAATGGAGATCTGGAGGCTTATGTACAAGAGATTTTAACAGATTACAGTTTGACTTGGTTGAGTATGCTAACTGTGATTTTAATTGAACAGTTTGAATTCCTGTTAAGAGAGGTCTTGCCCATTTGCTTCCCTGACTCATAATGCTTCTTTTCAGGAATAATCACAACATTCCTACAATATGGCTTGTGCAAAATTGTTGATATTTGCTCTCAAATTTTTCATCTTTTAAAATATTTTCTCTCACCAAACACATGTTCCAGAGACAATAAAATACTCTAGAATTAGGTAGAATTTTCAGACTCAGGCATGCTTTTGTTGATTCCTTATTCTTCACAAAAAAAATACCGTGTACTCTCTTTAGCAGCACAATGCATACATTTTGGTTACAAATTTTACAGTAACTTGAAAGATGTATTTGAATATATTGATTTACTTAGAGACTGAAAATGAACCACCCATTATTAGACCTTTCTTTGTCTCTGATCTTGTTAAAAAATATGTACTCCAAAGAGCCAAGAGTTTATGAGGAAGAAGGCTGCTCAGTAAAAAGGGAGAGAGGAAGGGTGGAAAAATACCCTATTTTCATAGACAAAATGCTTATTATTCTGTGGCAGAAACTGTTGCCTAATAAGAATTTTGTTCACTCAGTTTTTAAGGAGGAATCAAGGCATCCAAAAGAGAAAGCAGCAAAAAGAACTTCAACCTCCCCTACAAAACTGGCTAAGCTCACACAGAAGTAGAATTCTTTGTAACCTTGCACAAAGACTGTATTTCACTTGCTTCTTGTAATTAAGCTGGTTTGGTTTGGATATTTTTCCTGTTGCATGTAATCTCGTTTTCCCTCAGGCAGGGCCAAGAGGCTCCTTGGTGGACCACTGCCTGCCCTCAGCGTGGCTACTGCTCCAGTGCTTGGTGTGGGTCTCAGCTGGTGGCCACGTCGAGAAGGCTTTTCCCCATTGTTCCCAACGGGGTCTGTGTTTTATGATGCCTCACAGTATAGGCAGCCACCATCTCACCCGAGGGCAATGGCAGTTTTTGTTTCACGCAGAACAATGGATGATGGTGGCCAGTCCAAAAGGGAACAACTCTGCATGGGGGGAAAAACAACAAAAACAACAACAACAACAAACCAACTTTTAGTTACGAAAACCAACAGCAAGTATGGTCATATGAAGCCTCTAGGAGGAAAGCACCTATTGTGCCAGGCCTTCTTCTCAGGCAAACTGAGAGGAAGGTGGGAGACACGGTGCTTGTCTTCTGCACCAATGGGAAAACCAGGAGCCCTCTTCCTGGAGGAGTGATGAAGAGGAAAGTGGACATGTGCACTGTCTGAGTCTAGGGCACAAGATAAGAAAGTGGCAGAGGAGGGAGGTTTTGCTGTCACCCCCAACAAACCTGGTGCTCTCGGCAGCTGGTCATTCCACCAGAATTAAGTACTAATTTGGCACACAAGAGGAGAAGAACCATGTGAGCCAGGGGAATTCCTCATATTGGCAGGATAAAGCCAAGATATAGGAATGCAAACAAGGGGGTATGAAGAATAATTGATGGGGGGTGGTGACAAATCAGGAGGAATTAGGAGTGCAGAAAGCAAAGGGTGCTAGAATCTGTTTCAGCAGCCTTTCATTGCTCTGATGAAACAAAGCAGCTGCATACCCAGTCAAAGTGTCCCATAAACCATAGGTGGTTTGCATTCCCCAGATGGGAACACAATAGTCAGAGAACAGCCACAAAAATGCATATAAAAGGTAAAATAAAAACAAAACAACTTTGAAAAACTTTGTCTAGGAATGTTATTAAAGAATCATGTGCAAGTGATCATTTTAGAGATAATTCTAACAACTCTGCATTTTACGTACTTCATTCTTTCTAGAAATACACTTGGCTGTGCCATAGGTACTTTTTTTTTGAAGAGAGTTTATTTTGGTACTTCATGGTAGTCTTATTTTTAGATTAACATAAATAATCACTAAAGTGTATACTGAGTTGTACATTAACTGCATCATTGTTATCAGTTCACCAGGTGTTAAGCCCCAGATCTCATTTTAGCAATTAGCATTTTTATTAACCACAAGGAAGAAAATAGGAAAGTGCTGCTAATAAAGTTTGCAGATGATACACAGCTTAGTGGAATGACAAACTGCATTGAGCTAGTTATACACAGCTGGGTTGTTTGGTAGGAACGGGAACTCATTCAAGCAAAGAGTCTGAACACACATAAATGGGCAAGGTCTGGAAACTAGAGTACCTGCTACCCTTACGAATTGTGGGACTGTGGAAAACACTGACACTGAATTGACAGATATTAGATAAAAAAAGTTTGAGCTCAGTTTGGCACAGCAGCTAACCCTATTCTCAAATACATAAATGCTATTTATTGTGCTACCAATCTGTGCATCATCTGCAAACTTTCTCAATAAAGTTTCTTTTTTTTTTTTTTCGCAAATGGTTGAGTGGAAGCAGATGAATGATAATGAGAATAGCAATAGTGTTGCAGCACGTTTTGGTGCTTGCCCTGAACAGCAGGGCTTGAAAAGCTGTAAAGATTAAGGAGTCACAATTGTAATTTAAAATTTGTAAAGCCTATTTTACAACAGTGTTGGGAGAAAAAAAGTCCATGCTGTTTCTTTATTAAACAAAAATAAAACCATTCTTTGATTATAAAGGGAGAAGATTTCTTAAACTAAAATGTGTTTTAGCTTAAAAAGCAATGAGATTACACAATCTAAAACTGGAAAGTAAAATTAGACTAATTTATATTGGAAATAGGGTATACTTAATAGAAACTGGAACTATTAACGAAAATAAATAATAGAGTTTACATCAATGCCTTTACATAAGTCAGGTGCCTAATGACTCCCAATTTAAATGCAAATTAGATGAGCAGATCTGTCTGTACCCTACTCTCATATCTTCAGGATCCTTATTCCAACAAGCAGGATGAAGGATTCACTTCTTTACTCTTTCTAGATTGTCTTCTGAGTATTTTGGACAGCCATGTAAGTCACAGGCAGCTATTCACTCTGTAATATATCCTCTAGAGAAAGTGAGAGAGATGTCATATTAATTGGCACTGTAAACAGCCAACTGTGAGTTCTCTTACTAAACTGAACAACCAGAGTTACAAAACACAGGTTCAGACTGTGAATTCCTACCTATTCCTGAGTTTTCCGAATCTATTTGCTTCTAACAAGCAAGTTCTTAATTTTGCCAAGCTTGTTTTGAAACTTTAAAGCTTTACATTTTCTTCATTTATTCTAATAATTCTAGTATAAATATTTGAAGCCTTGAGTTTTTAATATGGTCACAGATACGGAAATATCGACATCAGTTGTGCATACATGGAGGAGATTTAGCAGATGAGGGAAATTATTTGGAGACAGAAGACCATCTTTATTAATAATGGTGCCCAAAGTAAAACTGTTACTTAAGGATGTGCTTCCACTTTCGAAAGGAAAAATCACTGCTGCATACCAGCAAAAGCCTCCTAAGTGGCTGAGACAATTACAAAGGAAGAGACAGCCCAGATGATGGTTCTATCAAATTCTTTCCCAACGTTGTTACAGTTTTGCAAACAACAGATCTCTGGGTTCTATGGGGTGAGCAAGTACATGAATCCACTGCAATATATTTGGAGTGATATTTGCACTGATGCACATTAGTATATTGAAGTTTTAAAAGGAGGGTCTTTATGTAGGAGATAGGAAGGTCTCAGGGCAGCTTCCAAACAAATTTCCTCCTTTACAGGGCTAAATTCCTGTAAGAATACCAAAAAGTATGAGAAATTACTGGATATCTAGTCTCAAGTGCTTCTTACATCTTTTCTCTCATTTTCCAGCCTTGTGTTATTTTAAATGATACAGATAAGGATGATACATCAACATAGTTTTGTTTTTGGTGTTTTTTTGTTTTTTTTTGGGGGGGGGGTGTGGTGGGTTTTTTTTGGTGGTGTTTTTTTTTTTTTTTTTTTTTTTTTTTTTTTTTTTTTGTGAAGTCTGTCGATGTTTTGGGTTTTTTTCTGTGGATTTCATTTGACTTACATGGAGTAAGTATGTCCATTCATTTCTAATGACACTCTCTAAGAACACTTATCTGGACAGCAGTATTTGCATATAAAATGCAGTTTCCAACACAAAAGACAGGAGTTATATAAAGCATTGCTTATGTTACACCCAAAAATTTGTTAAGCATTTGAAAGATATAGAATAAGATAGCTCTGTGCTGGGAACAATTGAAGGTCTCCTCAGACATCCAGGTTGTATTACTCAGTGGAAATAATGGCAGAAATGGGTTTTCTGTTTACTGTAGTAAAGCAACCTTGTCTATAAACTCCTTATTGCTGCAAACCAAAGGTGTGTGTCTGGGGAGGGCAAGCTTTTCCCCTTGATGTTCCAGGACATGGAAATACAATCCTTTTTCAGAAACAGATGTTTGCAATAGAAAACTTTCACTCTACTCTCTTCTGTTTCTAATCTGTTCATGACAGGAAACACAGATTCAAAATGAATGTAAAGAACACAGTCACCATAACTGATGATAATACAAAAGAACACGTACAAAAGATTTCTTTTTCCCAACATATTACAGGGAGAAAAGGTTTGCAGATTTCAGAAGATTCTAGGTGTTTTTATTTCTCAGTGGCTACCAACAGTGTTTTTCCAGTAACTTCAGAGGATATAGCTCTCAGCAATGCTTTGATTCTACCAACAGTTTCAGCATACAAGAGACAAGAAGAGTACAACTCTTCTTACTGCTCTCTGCCATATCTTCAGCACTTCCATGTGACTACCCTGCTAAAGCTTCACTGAACAGACAGATGTATAAAAATGGCCTAAAGATTCTTCCATAGCATGTGTAAAATACAAAATGAAACAGGTAAGAGTAATTGATTCATCCTCTTCGGCCAGTCTTGCTCCTAACCTCTAGGCTCTCAAGAATTTTGAAGATGTGCTTTTTAAACTACACCAAACTACGCATCTCAAGTGAAATTCTTTATGTATGACAGTGTGAAGGGTTTGATTGGGCTTTTTCTTGTGTTGTTTGGTTGCCTGTTCAAATTTCTTCTCTCGCTCTTCTTCATACCACAACCTCCCTGGTCTCCCTTCCCTGCCTTGCTTTCTTTTCCTTGCTCTTTCATTCAAGCAGTACCTTCATAACAACAACCTTCACTTGAAAAACAACAGTATTTACATATTGATTTCTGCAAATTCTTTTACCACCCTGTGTCTTATGCACTCTTTGATTTGTGTTCACTTTTTTTTTTTTTTTTTAACTGGGAGCTACTTGGAGCAGGGGCTGTCATCTGGTGCCTGCTTGAGTAATGCACAGCACAAAGGCATCCTTATTTAGCCAATATCTGAGCAATGCTGTAGCAAACAATAAAAACAATTATAGTTATAATTACCCCTCCCACAACCTACATTAAAATACATGATCGCTCAGAAACTGAGAAATGACAGCATCAACCCCGTGATGTGATTTAATTAATTTCCCTCTTTTCTTCTATATAAATATAATGATACTGTCTCTAGCTATATTATAGTATACTACTTTTTCTGCAAAGGACTTGAGTATTTTTAATTTTTTAAAATACTTTTTTATCCAAAATGGTGTCCAAATATTTCTTACCATAGGATTTGCTGTCAGAATGCCTTCACTGAGTAGAAAGTTACTAATTTACTTCTACTTTTTTTGTTACTTTTATCAGAGGATGTGAATGATTCAAGAGTATTAGTGAAATTATTTTGACAATGCTGACTTGAATAGCTGTTACTCTGTCTTAAAGATGGCAGATAAAACACAAATAGATTAAGCATAAAACATAAATCTGACATGTTCAATTAACAGACAGGTTCTAATATTTTAGACTGTTTCATGTTTTTAGTACATAGTACATTGGAAGCACAGTAACAAAAATAATAGCTTTTAGCTAGGAGTGCACAGAATTTCTGGTATTTTTTCAGATGAGGAACAAAATATATTTTAGTGCACAGTGGCAAGGAATAAAGCTATGTTTTCAAAATTTATTCAGCTTCTTGAACAATTTGCTGCCAAAGCCCAAACTTCTAATTTCTATGTTAGATAGGACAAGAAGGCTGTGCATAAAAACTTTTACACATCCCTAACTGATCCCCAGAACCTTGTTCACATCACAGAATGATCCTACATAAAGCAATGTCTCTTGAAGGCTTCATAAAAGTGAAAGTTTTGTGGGCTGTAGCCCAGCTACAGAGGTCTTCCTACCTGGAAAAAAAGAATCACAGACTTTCTGTTCTGCATCTGGGACTTCTGCATCTTCACTAATTACTTAACTGTGCATGTGCCTAGTCTTTTCTAAGTTTTACACCTATCGTGTATAGTTATTTCCCTGATTTTGCAAGATCTCTTTTTAAGCATGGAAACCCAAAGTGGACTTAGCAACTTCTGACTGGTACCCCAGTACTAAAAACTTGGCTATATGAGGTATAGGACAGCATTAGCAAAGATTTTCTTGTCCAACATAATCTCTAGATTGCTTGCAAAATCACCATGTCCCACGGGACACACGCTGATCTGAAAGATTTGGTTTAAAACTCTTTTTTCCAAGTCCACAGTCAATTTGATGGAATTACAAACAGTAAATTGCATTGGTGCTGTTTTGGCTGAGTTCTGGTTTATCAAGTTTTTCTAATTTGGGCTCAATAGCAAATTCCTCACATCTCAACAATCTTGAATAGATTCATAATGTGCATTGGAATAATAAGAGTGGGGGGCAAGTGTCTAGGAATAAAACATGAGAGAGGTCAGAGGTGTTTTGGCAGTAGTGAGAGATTTTAGAAGACAGTAAATATTAGCAGTGAATCCTTCTCCTCCCCTAACTTGGCTCTCAGGATGCAAGCCATGACATCTTCTCTGGGATTCTCAAGGCAACATGTTCCTCTTTTCACCTGCCTTACACATTCACACCACTCTCCCTCTGTGCTTGCACCTAGAACATCCCATGCTTATTCTTCTGCCCCTGCCAGATTTCTGCCTTAGCAGTAGGCTCTTCTTGTGTTAAAGACCTTGTAAATATTGTATTGAATTTTATTGTTCAGCTTAAATTTGGGTTAAATAAAGAACTGAAAATAATAACACGGGCTCAGTTCTGCTTAAAGAAAAAATACAACTTTAATTCAACTTTTTACTTCAGTTTCAATTCAATTTTAAAACACGCTTTGCTTTCATAGATTCCTATTATCTTTATGACCATGATGTTTTTAGTGTTATTTACAAGTTTGTTAATATTTGTGTCAACAGCACACCTCAACATAAATTATCCAGAATGTCTTTCCAGATTACCAGCAGCAGTATTGAGCAGGAAAAAGCACAAGTCACCATAAAACTGTACTGTAACAGGAACTTTTGAAGACCTGCCATCTGATCAGCCCGTAGCCATTTCATGTATGTTTATCAGAATTCTCTGTGATATTTAGTCAAAGGTATCACAAAAGTCTAAATAGTATCGTGTTTTACTGTTCCATTTATTAACTCAAATTCTAATAACCTTGAAAATGAGCACTAATGCTTTTTCAGTAGTATTAACTTCATCTTCATTCTTTAGTTTTTTATTGCTGAATTCTACATACCCTTTTTCTTCATCATTTTGACTCAAACCAATGTTTAACTTACTGATTTATAACCACATTATAATACTGATATTTATTAGATGCTGAAAGCTTTCTCCCTGGTAAACATATTGGAAAGAATTTTTTGGTTTAAATTATTTGCAACTGAAAAATTTTCTTAACGTTTTCTTATCACATCAATTTTCTTCGCAACCTTTTGAAGGTAAGTTTATATTCCATTTGTCTCCAGCATCCCATTCTTCATGACATTAGTTTAAGACAGTTCTACCAGCTCCATTTAGTCTCCAAAAGAGAACAGTTCCAGTTTGGAGGCAGGGGGTAGGGCAGCTGCCCATCCCTCCCACCATCAGGGCTATTGCCTGATGCTCCACTCGGATCACGTCTTCAGCCTCACAGTAGTGGAGCAGCCACGGGCTTTTGTCCAATCATTTTTTGGTCTTAGAATTGGAAAATCTCAGAACGTATTCAGCTTTTCAGCTTCATCCCTGATGTTTCCCACATCAAGCTTCACATCATTTTTGTCTAGTTATGTTCTCAAAAATAGCTAACACATTTTTGCTTTTCAGCAAAAACTGAATAAAAACATCAAAGAGGAACAATCACACATATAAGTTTTCAGCTCGAATTATGAAAAGTATTTATAGGGATGATGCAAATGATGAAATATATTTTATAATTTCTGGGTTCAAGTCAAAGTTCTTAAAAAATCAAAGTCAATTTTTTACAATTTGTATCAGTGCAGTGCCTGGGAAAGTGAATTAAGATTATGCTCTTATGTACTAAGCACTCTTCATACATGGTTTAAAAAAAAAAGTCACTAACCAATGCATCAAAGTGAAAATAAAAAAACAATTATGCAAATTTACAGTGGGTTTAACTACTAAACCCAGATTTTAGAGTTGGGAACATTCCGTAATATCCTCAGTGACAGGGTTGGAGTACACTACTGGAAATAATCACCAGTGCAATGCACAGTGCCAGTGCCTACAGACCTACAAGTGCACCTGCCCTCCTGATCGCCTGTTTGCTTCCCTGGAGCCTGCAAGCGCAGATTCCCAGTCACTGTCCCAGATGTTTGCACACCTGCAGATGAGCTTGGGTTCACATCACTGAACACTGGTAACACGTTTTGTGGCTTTCCAGACTGAGGAGAAATGAACTAGGGAGAAAAGAATTGCGAGAAACCAGGCATTTTTTGCAGAGGAGCTGATAGGAGGGGTTGATGTGCAACTTCTTCAGGAGCTTGTCAAACCTCATTAACAACTTCGGCGTTTCCTTGGGTTCTGTTTCCTGGTGCTATGGAAGAGTCATGGGCACAAAGACCGGATTTGGGGACACGCTGTGTCTGAGGTGCTAGACAACGAGAGCTGCTTCTGCCTCGGCTTTAGGGCAGAGCAGACCAGACTGAGGGCAGAAAGCAGCTTTTTAAGGGTTTCTGCGGGGGCTGACTTTAGTTACTTTGACAGGATGGGCAGATGTGCGCATTTTCCAGCAGCGGCCACGCTGCGAATCTCCTCTTGGAAGAGCTGCCGTGGGCAAGGCCAGGTGGGCGGAAGGATGCAGGGATGGAGGAGGGCTCGGATGGACGCGCTGTTGCAAGGCCCCGCTACAAGGGCACTCCGCAGGTGACGCAGGAGCCATGGGACGAGCTGCCCTTCACCCCAACAAGGACCTGTGCCGACGCCAGCACCGCCCCTTCCCGCTAACCGCGCCCCGCCAGGGCCGCTCCAGCACCGCGCCTGCGGGACATGCGCGGACCCTGCCGGGCTCCTGCCCTGTTTCCCTCCCCCCCGCCTCTTTCTTCCCGCCTTTGCCATGGCGACACCGAGTGGCCTGATCCGGGCCCTACACCGCGGGACCCTCGGCCAGGTAACCGGCCTGGGGCATCTCCCCTGCCGCTTCCCGGTGTGCCCGGCCTGGGACGGGCCCCGCGCTCCGGCCGCGGCCGGCCCTGCCGCCATCGCGCCCCGTGCCGCGGGCCGGCTCCGCGCATGCGCGGGACTGGGGGCGCGGGGCGGGGCGGGGCCGGCTCCTGCCGCCCCTCAGGGAGCGGCGCTCCCCGCCCGCCCTGCCCGCTGCCCCGCCCTGCCCGCTGCCCGGCTCGTCCCTCCCGCTGCCCGGCTCGTCCCTCCCGCCCTGCCCGCTGCCCCGCCCTGCCCGCTGCCCGGCTCGTCCCTCCCGCTCTGCCCGCTGCCCCGCCCTGCCCGCTGCCCGGCTCGTCCCTCCCGCTCTGCCCGCTGCCCCGCCCTGCCCGCTGCCCCGCCCTGCCCGCTGCCCGGCTCGTCCCTCCCGCTCTGCCCGGCTGGTTCTCGCTGGCTCCGCACAGCCGCAGGGGCTTTGACTCTGCGTGGCGCTCGGGGAGGGGGAGAGAGGAAGGTCTGAGCCGGCAAGTGCCGGTGTCCTGGCGGTAACTGAAGTGCTGAGGTACCGCTGGGGTTGTGCGAGGTTTCAGCGTTGGTCTTTGCTTCTTCTCTTTCGACTTTAAATGCGCCTACTGGCTACAAACTCCTGTCTTCTCCAGCAGGAAGGAAAAAACCAAACCTTCTAAGTGTCTTAATGGATGTATGTCAGCTCCTCCCCTTGGTACTTACACGACCTGAGTGGGGTGTAGTGTTTAAATTGCTTTAATACATTTGGGATTTTCACTGTAACCGTCAGAAGCCTTCCCTCCTCTCATTCCCTCCCATTCTATTAAAAAAATAAAATAAAGGAACAACTGATGGCTTTGATTGTATTTTGGAACATAACTCTAAGCAATCAGCCAATTCAGGTAGGTATGTATTCAGTGACCTTGTGTTTGTAGGTGGCCTCCTTTGTAAAGTTTTTTGTTTATGAACGGCTTACTTTAAAACTTGTAGCCTTGTTTTTAAAATGAATGACAAGATTTGATGACAGTAATACTAACATTGCATCATTTTAGAGAATAATTCCCCTAGTTGGACAATTAGCTTTTTTGTAAAGGTCTTGCTTTTCGCATGTCATCCACATCCAGAATGGTATAGTGTGTTTCAGTAATGGAACAGAACCATTCAGAATGGCTGGCAGTATAGATATGACTCATGTTACTTTGGAAAAGAAAAAGGATAAGTAGAAGATCAAAGATTCCTTTCATTTTTCTGGTGTAATCTGTATTGTCTGTGATCTTCCAGTGAGTTCTGTTACCCTCAGCCATGGAGTTGATATTTTGAGCACATCAAGCTGCAACACGCTTTATGCACAAAAAGTTGGTGTATATGGTGGTGAATCTGGGTGAACTACATATTGCAGGACTATTTCAGAATCAGGATTCTTAAAATTAAGAAGTCAAGGCATATTTCATTATATTCTAAAACAGCTAATACCGTGCTGATGACCTTGATTCTGCCCTTTCTATTGACGAGGCAGAGTGAAAGCAAAAGAGGAAGAACCTGTTATGCCATATGAAGCTTTGATAACTGATATTTTACATAGTAACTGTGTTCTTCCTACTAGTTGTTAGTGTGAGGCAGAAATACGGTTTCTGCTTATATTTTTGGTTTCAGAATTCATTTAGGTATAACACTGCATTGAATTGTAACAATATAGAGGAGGTAAAGAATCACAATATGGCATGCTCAATAAGCATGTTGGAGGTTTCTATGTCTTGAGGTGCTTTGAATTAATTTCATTTACATGTGCCTAAATCTTCCTAGGTTTCTAACAATTAAAATTTGAACAGTTACACTGGCCCTGTAATACGTTGCCAAAACAGGTCTTGCAAAGATACCTCAAAGCACTCGTTATTTTTAGCACTCAAAAGTTCCTTGAAAAATATTGAAAGGATTTGAGTATGCTTATCTTTCCCGATGCATGTGGTGACTCTTTTGGCTCTGTTCAGTATCACAACAGATGCCCTCCCCTGCTTTCATTCCTCCAGCAAAGAAATTGATTTATCTTGCATAGTAAAGAAGTCTGCTCTGAGTGACCATGGCTCATGTTGTATTTTAATATTTACTCTCATGTGCATTTCTTTGCCACCTCTGAGTCACCTGTCAGATTAAGGTTATTTACCAGATGCTTTATCACGTGGTTGCTGTTGCCATGATGTCTTAAAGGTGTGATAGGTCTGAGAATGTGCTTCCTTCCTATTATTCTTTAAATGTTTTAAAAAAGAAAAAGAAACTCAAAGTTAGTGCTGGTTCACAGACTCACAGAATACTGAGTTGGAAGGGACCCACAAGGATCATCCAGTTCAACTCTTAAGTAAAACCCCTATGAGGGTTGAGCCCACAACCGTGGTGTTACTAGCACCATGCTCTGACCAATTTTGTGTAGCCTCAGATCACCCACCCCCAAGTAACAGCAGTAATTTAACTTGTACCTCTGATTTTAGATTTGTGAGTCCAGTATGCTGTGGGATTTTGTCACTTTTCTCTCTCACTTTACTCTCTTATGTCAAAATGGAAACA
The DNA here is from genome assembly GCF_021018805.1 of Prinia subflava. Lineage (NCBI taxonomy): Eukaryota > Metazoa > Chordata > Aves > Passeriformes > Cisticolidae > Prinia > Prinia subflava. Next base: position 19,667,312 of record NC_086249.1, read on the forward strand.
ATTGCAGTGGAATTGAAGTGGTGCTTGTACTGCACCTTTAAAAGAATGGAGGGGAAAAAATGGCTTCCTTATTTATACTGTTCCTGTTGCCAGACTGGACTTGGGAGGTGTTCAGCTATGCTAGACAGTTTGCAACAGATTGTGTATTTGCTGCCTACTGATGAGGAATATTCAGATTTCAAGCTGGGAAAATGTTTGCCTTCAAGCTTGAGCAGTGTGTCTACTGGCACACTGATAGTTTTGATGTTTAAGTGTTCAATAATGCATAGCCACTAGAAGACATAATTTATGTGGTTTCAGCTTTGTTTCACTGTAGTGCACAGGTCATTGCTATGCTGAATTTACCATGCTGTGAAAAAGTTGCTCTGTACATTTCATTGTACACATTTCTAGCACACAACTGAAATTTGTAGGCATAATAAATGTGGTTAAGAAGTAATGTTTTGTTGGAGAGATTCATTACCTTTGGGGTATCTTGACTTTTAAGAGCTTATTTTCAAATTTCCTGATTTACTGTTCTTCTGTGCTCTCTAAGCCAGAGAAAGTTGTTTTAGAAAGTTGTTTCATCAAGTCTGTTTCTTTGATGGGACACTCTTAAAAATGGCAGCTACACATAATCCAGGGAATTACTGATAAAATCATGAGAAATCCAACTATGGCATAACCTGTCAGTAGGAAAATGTAATCTAAGGTGAGTCAGTCAGTAGTTGGTGTATGTCCTGATAAAACATGGATTAAGTTTAGTCCTGGTTGCAAAGGGGAAGTAGAGAATGGCAAGCTCTTGCTTTTAATGGTCGCATGCATCACTAGATGGCTTTCCAGACTCGGAAGAATATATTCAGATGTTATTCGCCTTCAGGAAGTCAGGAGTCATTGGCATCGTTTTTCTTTTCTAGTATCAAAGTAGCTATTACTATTACAATTGCTATTAGGATACTCTAATACCTGTATTGCTTTTCTTCCTGAGAGTATCTTTTAAAGAAAGCAAGAACTTCTCATTTTGCTGCCTTTTCTCCTACCTTAGTCTTCCTCTTTGGTGGGAGAGCCTTGCCTGGTCTTCACACAGTCTATTACAATGGCTGTATTATTGGTGCTAAGCTGTAACATTTTAATGTCCTACAATGTTCATCTATTGTCAGCTTTCACAGGAGTGATGCATCAGAAAGTGGATTCTCTTTTAGCTTTATGTAGTACAGAACTGCAACTTCCAGCCCTAAGGGTTCATGCTTTTTTACACAAAATCCTTTCCTTGTTGGTGCTAGAATTTAGTGTTTTTGTGGTTTTTTTGTTTGTTTGTTTTTTGTGGGTTTGGTTTTTGTTTGGTTGGTTTTTTGGGGGGTTTGAGGTGTTTTTGTTTGTTGGTTTTTTGGTTTTTTTTCTGGCACTCCAAGTTAGATTTGCTGTAATGAAACTCAGGCCACTGACTCTAGTGCATGACGTTCAGGTCATACAAAGAGAAAATTGGTTCAAGTCCCGCTGAAGTTCCAAGGATGTTTTTTCTTCCGTTTGGTGAGTGTTGCACAGAAAAATTCTGATGAATGTTTAGTCAGGATCACTGCAAGTACAGGACCTTCAAACCCAAGGAATCTTAGTGATAATCTTAGCAGCTCATTTAGTAATGTATCTATTTCTTTATCTGAGTCAGTATCTTTAAAAAAATACCACCGTATAGGTCCCTGAATGTGTTTTCTCTGGTGTGCTTTACAGTTTGTGGACAAAGGTGGTGCTAAAAGCAAGAGACATTTACTCCAAGTTCACCTACTGTGGCAGCCTAATGAATCTCAAGACCAGTTAGACTAATCTGGCATGCTTTGCTCTTAACAAATCCATATTTGCTGTTGTTTTCCTCTAGTTATCTTCTAGAGAATTGCAGAAGATGGGGTTTGTTCATTGAGTATTGATGCTAAGCAGACTACCTCCCAGACTGCTCCTCTTTTTTTTGAAGATGGGAATACCACTTTTCCTTTTTTGGTCTTCTGATACTTTGCTGGACCTCTGTGAACGAACCTCAGTGATTCTGGCCAGTATTGTCAGTACTTTAAGAGGAGATCTTCAGATTGTTTGGCTCTGATGAAATTTGATTTACTTTTTTTGAGGAAGTATTGTTCATTCTGTATTCAGGCCACCTGATCACTCTATTATTACTGTGCTAGTCATGTTAATGACTGATCATTTTTCATAATTTTTAACAAAGATGGCTGTGAAAAAGGCAGTTAGGTAAAACTGAAGGGTTGTTTTGGATAAGACCATTAAAATGGTTTTTCCCAGACTGCAAATAAAATCCTCCAAATTTTTAGCTATAGTTACCATATGGGCTCCAGATAAAGGAAGTAACTGAAATTACCAGACCCTAATCCTTAAGGATTTCAAAGATTATAGTTAAAACTACAGTGGGAGAGAGAGCTCAGTTTTCAGTATCATTCAGATGTGTTGTGAATGAAATGCAAACTATTTAAAAGCATCCATGTTCCCATCTTGAATTTGTTGCCGTCACATAGGGGTCACTTTGTTAACCATTAATGAAATGAGTCCCCAGGTGCATGTAACAGGCTGCACACGTACACAGGTTACTGCAGCAGGTCAACTTCAGAACGCCTGTCCAGACACCTGTGTGCTGAAATTGATGGATGAACAGGCAGATTTTTAAGTGCTTGCCCTGGATTTATGATTGTGACAGTCCCCTGTGTTGCATCTCTTTCTTCTAGAGAGCATGAAGGTTGGAAGTAGCGAAGGGCTTTTGACTGAGGAAAAAAGGCTGGAAATGCAAATACCTGTTAGGCAGCCAATTCACTGATGTTTCCTGGTGTCCAGTATGGGCTGGTTCAATATATTGTGATATACAGGACCTTTAGGAAAGATAAAAGTGATTTGAGACATTCTTTCCAATTAAGGTTGCTTCTATGTGAGTCATATGTAGAAATTAGTGCCTTTTTTTTTAAAGTTCCTATTTTCCTGAATTTTAATATTTTTTTACTATTGTTATTTTGCACAGGTACTGAAAGTTATTTAGTTACCCAGGTCCTTCTGAAATCTACTAGATTTAGCAACATATTCCAGCCTTTGGATTAAACCTCTGGTGTCTTCTATTTAAGTTGGAATGGAAGTTGTTCCTAATCAGTCACTTGTTTTTATTCTAATCACTATATAGCTAAATAAATAAATAGGTAAATAATAACTAAATAATATATTTAATCCTCTAGGGCAAGTGGCTTATCTTTCCAATGAAGCAGTGGAATAGTTCTTTATGCAAGAATGAAATCGTTAGCTTTTGTATCATTTTCAGAGCGGAAGGCAAGTTAATATACAGTGAGAATATACATTTATTGAGTTTTCACTGGATTTGAGAGCTCTCAGGCTTCCACACAGATTTATTAGGCTTCCAGTTGCAGAGAGACCCTTGTAATCTGCCTTGCTTAGTGCCTTGTCTGTAGCAGATTTTGACCACTGTTGTGGCTGCACAGAGCGAGCCCCCACTGTAGACAGAAACGAAGGATCTCTGAGGTGTGAATGGGTCCTATTCATTTGCATAACAGAGTTCTAACAATAAAATCTGTCAAACATAGATTGTTTTAGCAGGAAACAGCCCTTTATTCTGGCATCTTGGCAGGGCTTGGGTAGAGTCCCACCATTCTTTCCCCCTCTGTCCCTTGCTTTCAGTGTCTTGACTAAGCCTGTTTTTTCTCTTGAGGGACTTCTGTTTTTATGAATGTGTTTTTCGACAGTGAGTTTAATGAAAATGCTGCTCTGGCCATCGTGAATGTTGAAGTTTTCTGTGAATTTCTCCAGTGCATATGCTGAACAAGCATTGTGAGTCAGTCTGTAGCAGATCACCTCTGTCTCTAGAGAGCAGGGTCCCATTTTAATGCTGGTTCATTGGCAGATAGAACTTCCATTTACTAATACAGCAAGTGCTGTTCTAGACACTTAACAATTACTTTTTCCATGACACAAGTTGTGGTTTGTGATGCGACTCTAGGGTTAGATGAACAAACATTTTGTGGAATTGACTCAAATTGCAGCAGGATCAGAAGTTGGAGTGAAGAAAAACCCCAAGTCACATAAGTCACCTTAGATCATATGGTTTTCGAGTTTTGCTGTGTTTGTAATCAGTGAATTGAAATTGTTTTCCCTTTGATTACTTGAGCCCTTGACTAACAGTATCATTCTTGGAGTCCCCAGCTCAGACAAATCACATAGCAGATTTTATCATTTTCTGCTGTATCAGGCAAATCTATATATCTGCTGGATCAGATTAGATATATTAAATATAATAATATTAAATATATATGGTATATATTTATATATTTAAAATATGTTTAAATATATAGTATATATAAATATAATAAAATTAAATGTATAAATATAATAATTACATATATTTTTGCCTCCTGAGATGGATATCTGCCTTCAGAGTGCACTGAAGTTCTTGCTGCATGGGAGAGGAGCATATATATATATTTTTATATATGTATGCACACAAAAATGGACAATGAAAGCTATTTCCTCATTCTTGTGCTGAAATGTGATGATTGCCATCAGAAATTAAATACCTGCTTTTACTTTTAGCTTCAAGTTCTTTGAATTATGCTAGGGCGTGCATCTGCTCCTTGGAGCTGGCCAAAGCAATAGAGTGGTGAAGCTGACCCCATTACCTCAGTGATGTCTGCACAGTAACTGAATGAAGAATAAGTGTTGTGTGAAGTTTAAAAATAGGGGTTTCCTCAGTTTTCGTAGTGTTGCATGTAGTTCATGTTATAAACTACTCCAAAGATGTTATCTTTGTAACAGGCAGATAAAACCCTTCTATGCTTCATTTCATTTTCAGATGACACTTCCATAACTGTTCAGACTAGGAATTTCTTTTTGTTTAGACTACCTGTATTGTTTATGGATAAGTGGTTTGGAGCCTTACAGTACAGATTGGAATTAAATGCTTCTTATTGGTATTTCAAAGTGTGGTAAGCCCATCTCATTCACTTATGTAGGTGGGTGTCAATATTTACATTCCTGTGCAGAAAGATCCTACAGTTGCATAGTGCTATATTGCCATTTTCGAAGCTCAGAGCTTCTGTAAGATTCTCCCAATTCCCAGAACCATTCAGAAGCTGAAAGGAGATGAAATTGTATACATTCTCCCTTCTGACAGGTGAAATATGTGTTGTTCTGAATCCATCATTGTTGTTTCTGATCACATACACTCAGTGACAATCAATTATTGTGTATTGGTCTGCATAGTGTCGTCCTCAGAGTCTGGCTGTTAATCTCATTTGAAGGTTGTTGGACAGCATTAAAAAAGAAAGTGAATTGCAAATGTCTTCATGACTTCCTAGTCTCACCATCATCTTTTCCTTTTGCCAGGTGCATAGTTCTGACTTTGAAATCTGTGTGTGATAGCTGTACCTTGGAAAAGATACAGCAGCATTTCCTTGTTAATAGAAGACTCCAGGCCTCCCGATGAGCTCACCTAAGTTCACATAGCAACTATTTTTGTCATTTAATTTCACATTTATGGATGCTCCAATATCTCTGCCCTGTGGCAGTGAGATTGCTAAATGGCTTGTCTTGTCGTTATCCAACAGTCAGGAGCAGTTCTTTTCAGGGATTCTGGCTTAATCCTGCGTCTCATGGGCATTCACTTCTCTGCTTACCAGCATTGCTTTTTACGTAAAAACCAGCAAAGAAATATGGGAAGGTACAAACTTTTAACAACAGAACCACGTTATGCTATCCTTCCTAAATATAATCTTTATATAGCCACATCAAAGGTTCTTTCAGAGGTGGTCTTTGACTTCTTCTTGAATTGGGTTATCCATTTGAAAATATTTTTCTTGAAATCACATACTTACCAAGACGTGGAAAGACTTTACTTAATAGGCATCCATAGGGTGCTTTCCGTTTGCATGGAAGAACAAAACAGTTTCAAACATTTCAAAGCCTCTTTGTTGCTTATGTAAAGGGAATGAGGGGTCCAGCCCTCTGAATTCCTGACCGAATCTCATTTTGCATCTCTGCTGGCAACAAACTAGCCCATGTAATTTCTGCAGTCGAGCTCACATTCTGCTCTTCAAGCACTTCCACTGGAGTGTTTTGTTGGGTGTTTTTTTTTTTTACGATATCTACGTTTTAGATCCTTGCAGAGTTAAAGCAATGTCAGTGCTCTGACTCTTGTTCATCAAGCATTAAGCCAGGTCACAACAGCCAGAGATGCTATCACTCCCTCCAGAGGGACATTTTCACAGTTGACCATGCAACATTGGAAGTCTCCAGTACTCCAAATACTTGCCAGTCCCCAAAGAAAATGGAGTATTGTACATCTCTGGGATACTAACAGTAAAAACATGGCATTTTTTACACTGATATACTCCAAGGGAATCCAAACTGAGAGTTGATGATTTACCAGACTCTCTGTGGGCCAGTTTGAATAACACAGGTAAGTCAGCAAGGAACATCTCCTCTTTAGGACAAGCAAAGCAGTGAGTGTCACACACAAATAGGGAACTTTTCATTTGATGTTTCTGGGTTCAAGCTGTCTAATAAGCAAGTCACAGTTTGCTGTCACCATTCTCATCTCACTTGGCTACATCCTCTTGACCTGAGCACAAATGAACACTTGTGTTTGTCCCTCTCATCCATTGCTCATCTGTTTGTCCTTTCTGTGGAAAAAGCTCAGCCTGGTGATTTCAGGACCAGCCTGCACTGATAACAACAGTTTAAATGTAGTCTGTAAGTGTTGTCAAGCTCCAGAAAAAGTTTTTTAAATTCTCTAGAAGTCCCTTATACTATACAAGTGTGATTATTATGTCTAAAATACTTAAATTCAAAGAATTCTCTCCAGCATAGACAAGGAGGACCAGCTGTAGCACTTTCTTGGTGCATGTGTGCATCATTAGGGAATTTACTGGGATTTCCACATTCTAAGGCCTCTCAACATCCATCAGATGGTTTTAAAACTTTTCTATTCACCTGAGATGAATTTCATGCTGTGACCACAAGGTGAAAGTTTTTGAACAGCTGTGTTAATTTTGGCCCCATGTGAAATGAAGCCAACTTTTCCTTGCTACAGGAAATTGCCAAATAAAATAATGGAGAGGAAATGAACTACTCTTTGAGTTTCTAGGACAATATTCTGAAGAAACATAGTAATTCCAAACAAAAAGTATTTTTTAAAAAACATCCCTGTAGATGTAAGTTGATATTCTTTGTTTATATCCCATAGGGCAATCTTAGTAGCAAGCTGACTCCTCACTTAAAGAAAATATAAAAAATAATACAATAAAATGTCTTTCAGCTAGAGGTCAGAGAAAGAGCAAGAGCAATCAGATGGTTTTAAGAGATTTGGATCACTACTGTGATCAAAAACATAAAACTTCTCTAATTTCTCTGTGAGGGAAGTATTTAGTTGTGGGGGCATTCTTTAGCCTTCTGTTTTGTTTTGCTTCAAGATTGTTCAGGTTTTGGTTCTTAGAATAGTGGAATATATTAAAATTACAGCAACCTTTCACATATCAAATAGTCTATAATTTAGAAATATATTACACTTTTCACTGCATTTTGACGGTTCCACATGTATCTTGGAGCAAAATAAATGCTAATTGTTGACTTGTTGCTATTACATTTATTCTGTTGAGCATTGTGCATTTCTAAATATGGGCATGTACCAGTTTACAAGTTTAAATGTTAACTTGTATTTCTCATCTTTCAACAACGTGGAATGGTTTTTCATAGCTTGTCAGTGTTCAGCTGCTGTCAGTGAAAAGGCCTCAATTCTTACATTTTTGTGAATGCAGGTAGAAGGACTTGAATTTTGAAATGCTATAAGATCTAATCTACCTAAATGTAATTCTGATTCCTTTTCCATCCTCTTTCATCATCTCACTTTGACTTTAATCCTGCCTGTGTAATATTATGGGCTCAGAGGACTAGAACAGCCCCCCTTCGGGTTGATGTGGTATTTCCTCTGGCCCAAAATAAAAATTAAATGCCCTTACATCTTTATCAACACATCACATATATATTTATTTATTTATTTCTAATAAAATAATAATTAAAAAAACCCACTGCAAGCACTCTTCTGAAATGCTTTATTTTTCTTACTCTTGTAAACTTTTCTTTACAGCTGATCTGCATCTTTCTTACTTCATCTTAAGCTCATTGTTTAACATCTTTTACTTTCACAGTTTTCCTTCCACTAGACTAAAACCACTTTGGGCTTTCCTCTGTAGTCTTTTTTATTCAGGTCATCCATTGGACTTGGTTGAACTTCTATGGCGTCTTTCTACCACTGTTTTGAAATACAGGACCTAAAACTATCCAACTTCTATGGCTTGATACCATCTTCATCCTGAGTAAAATGGGCAAATTGTTTTCTACCTTCTGGATTTTCATCCTGTTCATGGATTCCTGTGCAGTTTTTGGTGTAGTTCATAAATGTGTTGGTTTTGCAGCTGCATGATATTGATTCATGCTCACCTTTTAAAATATTACAAACCCCTCAGATCCCCTTCTGAACAGCCTGGACAGCTGTTCTCCTTCCTGTGTTTGTGTGGTTGAGTAGACTTTTCTGTATGAATCTATACTTTTGCCTAGTAAATAGCATTCTGTTTTTTCAGACCATTTCTTTGCTTTGTCAAGATTATTTTGAGACCTTATCATCCTTCCAACTTTGTTTTGTTTGCAGATTTAATGAATACTCCATTTCATTGTCTAGATTTTGTATTTGGAGATACAAAAATATCAAATGATGCTGGACCCAGCACAAAACCCTGAAAAACTGTATTTGATGCATCTTTCCCCAGCCACTGTAAGCCATCAATAAGTGCTGTTTTCAGGATTTTTTTTTCTCTCCAGTTTCACCCCCAGCATATAATATTGTATTTGAGATGTTATTTCTCTGGCTTGGAAACTGAGGTGGTATTGGAACTTAATGAAAATCAGGATATAACCTTTAGTATTTCTTCTCCATTCTAGCATCTCTTGTGCTAAAGGCTGTCAGAGTTTTTGAGAGGCACTAGTTCTTGAGAAGTACTGCTGTCTTCTGTTATTTCTGTAATTTCTTTGAAGTTCGTTACTTGTTCCTGTATTTTTACAGGAACTGAAGTTGAGCTGACTGATACAGGGTAACTCTGTGAGGTCACAGAGTGGAACACGAGGTTCTCTGTAAGCTCCCTGGCCTGGTGCTTCCATGCCAGTGTGCTTTGTGGGGCTGCATATGGATCAGAAAGAAGCCAGACCTGATGGGTGCTTTGGGGAGCTCTTTCCAGGAGGCATCTGTGCCTGAAAACTTTTAGTTGTTGGCGGTTCAACCACATTGTTCCATGAACAGTGAACAACTTTTTGTATGGATTTGTATCACAGTGCAACAAAGGTTGTCCTGCCTCTCCCTCTCCTTTTCCCTGGTGCCACCTCTTCCAAGCAATGCCTGCAGTAATGGAAATGTCAAATTTTCAGCTTTTGGGCATTGAGTGCATCATCTGATGGTTTTAGAAGCAGCATGTACCAATCTGACCTTACCTTCCTGCCTTGTCTGTTTGGCCAGAATGTTCCTGCTGATAGTTCAGGCTTAGCTCCTGCTGCAGCTTCCTGTCAGTGAGGCACTAATCACTAATTACCTTTGTTCTGTGGTGATTCTTAAAAAATACTGTTGTGAATTCCTTTAGCCTTTCACCTGCCCTGGGTGAAACGGACTGATAAGATCTGCAGTTAGTGTCTAGGATTAGATAGTTTGACTGGAGAAACTTCATTGCCCTAGCTTTAAAAAGGCAAGTAAATGGTTTGAGAATTGTTAATCAGGGTTAAGGTTGCATCAGGCAGCATCTGAGGCCATTAATTGCAGTTCTGTGCACACCTTTGAAACCCAGGAGGTGCAGAAGTAGCGCGTGTTCCAGACCTGCTCTGTAGCTGGGTTATGGCTCAGCTCTGAGCAGCAGCTCTAACATTCTGTCCTTCAAGTTGATGTGGAGAGCAGTTAGGAGCACAACACAAAAAATAAAACCCAGCAGGCTGTGTCCTTGCTGAGGAAGGCGTTGTGGTTTAGGGCAGGATTGCTGAACGCTGTTGGCTGCATGCAGACCCGGCGCTTGGTTCCTTCATCAGCTCTGCACAAATGTTAGCACAGGTTCCTGTCCTAGGCGTCTGCAGAGGACTGCAGCCAGCTCTTCTGAGCCAGGAGGCTGCTGGCTGCCTCCAGGCCCCTCAGCAGAGGCTGTATCCCCTGTTCCAGTCCACACGGGAGGGAAGGGTCCGTGGCTGCCTCGGGTCCGGAGGAACCTTGTGGCGTGTGGCGGCAGGAGCTGTGGCAGCCTGCTGTAGATAATGCTCGGGTCTGTCACTGCAGCTGTCATTAGCACCCCGAGAGGCACGTGGGGCTCATAAAGCAAATGAGAGAATCCACTTGCGGGAGGCAGCGAGCCACATGAAAGGAGCCTTTTGCTGAGTCATCTGTGCCAAGGCAGCGTGACAGGGCAGCCTAACCCAGCCGCAGTTACACGAGTTCTGTTGCTCGCCCTAGAGGGCAGAGTTAAATTTATAGGGTGGGGTTAGTATGTGCTGTAAAGGTTCCTCCTTTAAATGTGTTTCTCATTTGAAATATAAATATTAAAGTCCTACTGAAGTTTGAGTGCATTTGCCATTCAAGCAAGAGATACTAGGCAGGGCTGTTTAAATCTTAATTTAGTTCAGCTCCTGGCCAATGGGTTAATCTTTTCACAGAAGCTATTTATCTGAAAACTTGCTCTGGTATAAATATGTTTCTTTCTAATTTAGTCTTAGATCTTTAATCTCTCATTTTAAGAATTAAGCATGTTGAAATAACATTTGTACCAAGTGAATTGAACATTGAATTATCAGATCAAAGTAAACATGTTTAAAAGTTTCTACCGCAAGTTTGCAGAGAAGTAATTGCATTAAAAACAATAAATGAAACAAAGTAATACATGCACTGCTCCTAAGTTTCTCTTTTCCTTAATTTTTTTTCTTTCTGTAACAACATTAATACTTAAATTGTCCCAATTAGGCTTTAAAATTTATATTTTAGCTAGTAAAATCTGATTAGTCTGGCTTCCCTTCATTTTGCTGCTTAATAACTGTCTCAAGACAGGTTTTCCTAAGGTAGTGTTAACAGATGAGCATATTATTTTTGCAACGAGAGCTTTGAAGTTGCAAAGTATTAATAAAGGAAAAAAATTGTGGACAGATGCAAAAGATGGAGTAGTTGGTGACTTTTGTCAGCCAAAGAATTTCTTTTGTCTCTGAGGTTGGAACAAGTTTATGGTTGTGTTGTTTTCATTTTATTTTTCTTTCCTTTTTGATCCCTGTTGAGAGGATCTTCATGTTTGAAATTTCAACTTTTCCAATTTTTGTGTTTTATGTATGTCTGTGTTTGCTTATGCTGCTCTTTCTTCCCTTTGACTTCCACATTTTCTTTTCGTCTGGCAAATTTGAACTTGCTTCAGCTTGGGACAGCTGGGGCAAAATGAATCCCCACGAATAAAATTATAACAAGAAGAGCAAAGTCTGTGAATGATCCTTTGCTGTTTCCTGAGTCGTTCCAGTGTCATTAATCAGCCTGGTGCTGTGGAGGCTTGTGGTGTGTTATGTCGCCAGCACAGCAGCTTCTCCGTCCCTTTCCCCCACCCCCTGCGTGCCTACACAGTGGGGAAAACTAGAGAGGGAAGCCATCAATCTTCCCTGTCCTACATGTCAGCAGTGATTCTCCTGTCGACTTCCTGCTCTCTGTGTCGTGCCCACCACCTGTGTTTAGAATTAGCTCTGATGCTGCAGATCTCACTTGGCTCTTCACCTGTTCTGCCCCGAGTAAATGGCTGTTAAAATAAAGCAGAGCAGCTAAATGCTATAGCATGTGAATAGTAACCACTGCTGTGGCTTGGGGGTGATTTCTGTTGCAGCTGCTCTTGTAATACTGTCATGATTTTCTGTAATTATTTGGGTTTGGATCTAAAATCTCTTGCTTTTGTTTCAGCCCAGGGTGAGTTTGTGAGTCAGTCTTTTTATTATTTAGAAATTAAAATATTTATAAGATATATTATAGATGGAGGCATAAGACCATGTTTCATCTCTTAGGCTGCTGGGATAAAGTCATAAACAAAGTCCAAAGAAACTAGTTAGTCCAAAGCTTTGTCCTTACCTTCAGTCACTCCAAGGATATGATTAGCAAAAGCCTCCATGGAATTTGATTTTGAAGATGTGTCAGTCTCCCCCATGGCTGGCTAGATTGAGAAGCTGACAGGCACCACCTCTGTACTTCTAGGGCAGGATTAATGTGATCATTTAATGGTTTGTTGTGTTAAACAATAGGTCTTAACTGGACCCCAACCAGCCACATTTTTATGTATACTTTTATGTAATTTTATAATATGCCTATGCCAAAATAAAAGGAGAAAACAATCCTGAGAATTGTTTGTCTACTGGTATCTTAATCCTACCTCCTTGAATGTGTGCTATGTTTCTCTGTTATTAAAACCCAAAAGAAATGAAAGCATAGGCATAAAGTTACCTTGTAATTGTAGCTTGTCTGCTGTCATTTCCAGTGTGTGATGGCAATATTTATGTGGAGTTGTAAAGAAGAGAGATTCTGGAAACTTAAGTCTTGTGAATGCTTTTGCTTGATTTTATTTCTGTAACTCTTTGAAAGGGGGAACTGTTTTATGACTGATTTTACTACATATTTGAGATGCAATATTTTCCTGACTGTACCAGGCAAATGCGTATATTCAACAGGTAAATAAATTCTTGTGTTCAGCAGTCACAGAATTTATAAAGCTAAACATGAAATGTATAACCAGGATACCAAAAATTTGCTATAACATGGATGCTTGGATCTGCATGGGTCTTTTCCTTTATCAGCTTTGGTGTGTCTTCCAGTTCTGGCACATCTATCTCATGAGAGGGAATGATTGTGATTTTGACTGCTGAATTGAGGCCTTGACAGTTATAGCTCACCCTCCATACAGAGAAAAACACTGCTTTGGTCCAAGAGAGCAGAACTGGGTTTTCGGAAGCTGTCATCTTTCCTGACTTGAATTGAAAATGGATATGGCCATGCTACAGCAAGGGAGGACCAGACTTCAGCCTTCCTCCTCTGGGATAAGGATGTAATGCTTATTCCTGATTATTTGAGAGCATTTGGATGTTGATATTTTTTCAGTATAAGGAGTGGCAGTTGTTTATCTCTTGACAAAAGAGAGGTTAGGTGAGAGAACAGCTGAATCTTAATGGGTTTGGGGCCAAGCGTCATTCGGTAATGCAGCTGAGAAATTTTGAAATTGCCATGCAGAGATCTTTTGGAGAGAAAACAAATAGTAGATGCTAAGTCATCTGTCAGATCCTGTGCTCCTAACAGGCGTGAGGATTAACGTGCAGCACTGCTGGTGTAGGTGCACACACCACACAGAGTTAAACATGCAAACAGCAGGCTCACCCTGTGCTTACTACAGATGTCTGAATGAGTGAGTCCTGTGGGCTGGAGCTGCATGTCATGTGGCTTTCACTCTGCTCCATTGGGAAGTCTCCACTCCTTTTGTTTTTATCCTTTTCCAGCTCCAATACTTTGGAGCACACAGCTCCCATCCCCTGACCTAACAGCTCCATTGAAGTGCATTCCAACCCCATGATTTCATGGTACCAGGCAGAAGTCCCCTGCCACGCTGCTATGCTGCCCGCTGCTTCTCACAGGGTGAACAAACAGGGAACATAAACTCTCTCCAAAGGAGCAATGTTCTCTGTATATTTTTAGTGCAAGAAATCCAAGATTCATTTGAGGGTGTTTTGTGTGGGCTTTTTTTAATATAGACTTCTGCTAACACAATGGAATATTTCATGCCACCCTGTTTGCTGTAACTTCCCATGCTTTATGTTGTTAAATGGAATCAAAGGAGTTAAAGATGAAAGACTTCTAGTCAACTGGTCCCTCAGCTGGGAGCCAGTATGGGTTTGTTCTTTGTAATGGATTTGCCAATACTTTACTCAGGTTCAGCCTAGCTCAGTTTTCATTATTGGATTTACTTATTTCTGTGAATTCTCTACTTCAGGTTAAGTAATTGCTGAGCTTAGACTGAGTATAATACTGCTACTGTTTGTTTCTAATGTTTCACTTGCTATTTATTGCCCTTATACTGAACAAACCTTTTGTAAGTATTTGTTTACCATTTGAACATACAAAGCACCATTAAAAATGTCATGCTTGCCCTCACAGGTATTCTCTTAAATGGATAGAAGAGCTTGGTTCTTTCTTTACATGAAACTGTGTCCGTTTGACATTGTACATTGTGTGTTTTCTTTTCAACATGTAGTGTGTCACCAGATGATAACTTATGTAGTTTTACAACAAACCTACCTTTCATTAGCTCATTGTTAGCCTTTAAATATTTGGAGTTAGTACAGTATTTGAACATACAGTTTATGCTGAGACACTGATGTCTTGTATTTTCCTGGTGAAATACATTCTCAAACTGCCTGTTTAAATGCCACTATTGCATTTTTATGTACTGAGTGTGTTGTACTCAACATTAAGGGACACAATTTTACCACTATATCCAATATGTTCATAGTAATGTTATCTACAGACTGTACAGTGATCCGAGAAGTTGAAAAGGCAGATAATGAACATGCAATGGGAAAGAAATGAAGCAAGGACTGCAGCTGCAAGGGAACAGAGTCTGCCTGACATGGGGACCAACAAAGTTTCTAAACAGAACTGTTCTCCACAGGCTTGGGGTGTCAGCACTTACTGTGTCAAGGTGTTGGCACATGAGCTGATCTTTGCTGACTGCACAGAAACTCCTGTGCCCTGGTATAACACACAGGTATCACAGAGGGTAGAGCTGCTCCTGCACTGAAGTAGCACCAGCTTCAGGGTCCCGGGGAGAAGAAGCAGTAACATCAAGAGACATGTCAGGTGATGCTGTCTTTTCTTAGACTGAAGTTGGAAGATGTGCAAGTTTCTGCACTATGCTTTAACTTGGTCATCCTAACATATTTTAATTGATGCAGATCTGTAGTGGATTTCTGGCACATGATGAAGTTTCTTAGCTTTTATAACTGTGCAGGTAGAAAACATATTTTATATAAAGTCACTGGAGTCAAGGTAGTAATAGCTTAATTAGTAATAATAGTAATAACCTTAACATGGCATTCTCCGTGCCTTCTTACTGTCTTGATACACAGTAAGAGCTGTATGTAAGAGCTCTTTGGGGAAGCAAGGGGTGTGAAGCACAAGTGAAGGAAGAAAAGAACATGGGAGGGATGAAATTGTCTGTTAAGAAAATGGAGAGTAGGTCTGTAAGAAGTATGGTCTGTGAAGAGGAGTGTTGTTAAACATTTATATTGGCATATAAATGGGCACCAGAAAGCAAGCAGTACTGTGGAGAGAAGTAATTGTGGGAGGGAGCATCAGGATTTGAACTTAGTGAGGGGAGACATGGACATGAGAAAAGGTTATGTGCTCTGACAAACAACTAACTGTTCTGGGATCCCAGTAGGCGTTGAACACCACATTAGTGGTCTACTATTTCCATCCTGACTTCTTACTCTCTTGGTTAAGAAACATGGGAAACAAAAGACAAATGTTATGCCTGTAAAGTACCTGTTGCATTGCTTAGCAGCTGCTCTAGGCCTTTAGTAATAGAAGTACAACTCTGAAGACTAGTGAATCCCAAGTTTCTATTAGACTTCATCTAATTTATACACATTGGAATGTTGAATGCCTCCTTCTGTGGGAGGGAACCTGGCCCTTCTCAGTGTTAACAGGAATCTGGCTGCAGTCCTGGGCCAGGTAGTAGCTTAGTGGGAGGTGAGTGGATTCTGTGAGAAATGCTCTGATTTAGGTTCCTAGGAAAACAAGGACTCAAATGCCGAGTGAGAGATTGAGTATCATAACTCCATTTTTGTGTAATGAAGAAAAGAGGCACATGGGTGGTCGAGGACTGGAAGCTGGGATTGCTGTTGGAAGAAGTGGTGTGCTTAAGTGACTACCTTAAAGCCCTGTGCTGGAGGTTCTCCAAGAGCACTTAGAAACTGACTCAAGAATATACTAGAAGTCAAGAAGATATTTGGGATGGGGTGAAGGGGTTGCCATCAAGACTTAAATGTGTAGGCATTTATATGAGCAGTAGAAATTAGCGTGGCAGCTAGCCCAAAGCTGCTCTTGTCTGTCAGCACAAGCACTTAAATGTTGAGTAAGAAAATCGTCTTGATCTGAAAAGCAAACTTACTTTAAAAGGAAAGAGATTTTTTCAGCAAATTTAGAAAGAAATAATCTAGGCTTCTCTGAACTATAGATCGTGCTTAAAAGTAAAAAAATTCTATTCCACTTGGAAACATTGTCTCAATAATTTTTCTCAAGTCTGAGTCAAAATTAATTAAGTCAATTTGAAGTCCTTTTTTTAATAGTTAAAAATAATGGTACTTGGCCTTGACTTTTACTGCCATTTTGTGTGGTTTAATAGTTGTATGACATTTTTTTCTCCCACACACATTTGTAAGGGGTTCACAAAAAAGAAAGCAAACTACATCAGTAAATAAATTCTTCCTGCTAAGTTATAGATGTTGCTCATAAAAGTTAGCAGGAAAAAAATCTTGCAGCCACAGGCATAATGAAGTTGATGATCCTGCCACACAACTGAGTGTGAGGATTTGTATTGTACATCTTGCTGTGGTGGGGGGACCCTCATTTATAAGCTGAATGGTCTTGCATGCTCTTACAACTTGGCATGTAACAAGCAGTTTCACATAAAACATTGCTGAGCTACTTCTGAGTGTGGTGGAATTCTTTGGGAAGCTCAGGGAGGTAATTGATCATATGCTGACAGCTCGGAGCTCTGAGAAAATGGTCAGATGGAGGGCTGGGATGCTGGAAAACAAACTTTCTAAGATGGTAACTGTCACTTAGCCAAGCTATACATGTTTCAAGCTTTTTAATCTTTGCTTGCAACCGCAGCTTCTTAGTCTTTTTTTGGTTTTGCTGTTTCTCTGTGAACTCTTTTCTGATGTTGACATTTTACTGGTCCTGATGCATGGACAATGTTCCAGGTGTGATCTTGAGCTATAGTTGTATTTCTTTATAGAGCTCCTCTAGAAATTCTATTGCTGCCAAAATGGGGAGTTTCAGAACTTTGATGATCCCTTTCATTATTCTTTGACCTTTGGGTCAAGAAGTAGGTTTCTTTCAGGAACTACTCAAAATGTTCTTTGCAGCTAGGAAAATAAGACTTCAATGTACATGGGAGTTAAGATGGCAATCTCCTGGGACATTGCATGAGTTTACTACAAAAATATTTGAATTTCTCTAAACTGTGACCCTAGGTTTCTATATCAGAGTGGATATAGAAAATAAAGAGAAACATACAGCTTTGGTGCAAAAGAAGATGATTGAATCTAGCACTTGGTTTCTGAGACCAACTTTTTGCTGATCTTGTTTACAGCTGTATTTTTTTGCATATACAAAGTCTGACAGCTTAAAAATATGATAGTTGTCAGACTCTCTGCTGTAAGTTAGAGTATTTTAACTGACTTACTGCAATTATCAGTTCTGAGGTCATTTAAACATTAATGCACTGACAGGCAGGGAGAAGAGACAGGCATAAATTAGGCTTTTTACAGGACTTTAAAATATAAAAGAATCTGTAAAAAAAAACGAGTGGGTGTTAATTATGCCAATGCTTTGTCACAGAACGTGGTTGTGGATCGCATTTTCTCTGGTATCCAGCCAACTGGGACCCCTCATTTGGGTAACTACCTTGGAGCCATTCAGAACTGGGTGAATCTGCAGGAAAAGTGGAGTTCAGTGCTCTATAGCATTATGGACATGCACTCTCTCACCATGCCCAAGGAGCCAGCTGTCCTGCGCCAGAACATCCTGGACACCACTGCTGCCATCCTTGCCTGTGGGATTGACCCAAAGAAGTGTTTCCTGTTCCGCCAGTCACTGGTGAGTGCTCCTGTTGGGTTGGATTTGTATCTGATTAACTAGCTTTCCACACAGCTTAATGAATGAGCATAGCATTGCTGAACTCCTTTATCATGTTTGTGTTGGTGGTCCTAGAAAATGTTAGCAGTGTTGGATTTTGAACTTACACCTTGCTGCAGTTTTGAAATTTCAAAGGCTGCAGCCATGACTGAGAAGCCCATTTAGGGATAAGTACACCGTAAATTTCTGAAACTGAGCTAGGAGTTTGTGCAGGTTATGAGTAAAATACTTCAAAGACCTCTTAGAAGACGACTATTTTGTCTCGGTAAGTCTTACTTTAATCACAAAAGGTTAATTCATAAATGCATGTGGCCTGTGTAACCATAAAGGTAAGAAAACATGTTTCTATGCTTTTGTATCAGCTCTTGCTACTTATTCTGCCAGCTGCACAGTAACACAAAGTAACAGGTGATTAACATGGTAAGTTTTGTATCAGTTCCATTGTGATCATCATGGGGGTTACATCATCTCTGGGACTTATTTTCCCTTGTTTGCTATAACCTCCTTTTCATGTGCATGCTTTTCCATCTGATCTGGAAGTTCATATGTTAACCATGTGCTTCTCTTGACTACCCCAAAGCGTACTGGGCTTACCTTCCCACTTGGCATATAGCTGTGTTATATTTTCCTGGAACACAACTTAGTTTCTTGCTCAATTAACTTTCTGTTATTGACTGTAAACTGGAAAACTTCTGTAATTTCCACAGACACAGATGTGTCATAGCTTCTGCTCTTGTGAAGACACCCATAAGTGGGTGTCCACCTTGCAACAGAACTACAAAGGTGATGTGCACACAGAATCTGAATTTTATCAATGCAAGCTGAAATGGTGTTGCATTCTCCCTTTCAACACAATTCTTTACAGGCAGAGTTTCCTGGGGCTGTTAAACTGCAAATGGTAATCATAATTCTATATCCCTAGTGAATAATGAATTGATGAAGACAGATATACTTCCTGCTTCACTTTTCCCCTGTATTAAAAAACCAGTCTAAATAGATGAGCTCAGAATTCTAGTGGAAATATGTTTAAATAAATTCACCTCTTTTTTTTCAAATCTGTTTATAATTTTAAATGTGTTACCAGCTTGGGTTTTAATTTTCCTCAATTCTGACTTGTCAGCCTCAAAGTGATGAAGTCAGTAGCTGGAATAATTACAAGGTGAGTTACAAGCCAGTGATGCAGTAAAAACCAGTCTAGAGGGGTTCTTCTCTTGTTTCCTAGGACTGAACAATTCAATTAGTTACAACACAGGATCAGTGAATAGATACACAGAGAAGACTCTTCAGCATGAAGGATAAATGCTTTGCAGATTATGGTTAGAGGGGAATAAAGTGAAGGTTTATAAAACTGCAAGTGATAGGGAGAAATTGTTTTATCCACTGATGAATGTGAACTGACAAATATCAAAACAAGTTAACACCTGGAAGATTCAACACAAGCATAACAATGCTGCATTTCACAAAATCCACAATTGGGCTGCTAAACCCCTTGACACAGGATACAGTGCATGGTGAAATTTATATGAATTTAGAAAGGGACTCGACAAATTAATCTGAAAAATTGCTTTGGGACTGTTGCATATCTGAACAGTCACCTCTACAGGAAGTGGTGAAACCACAGATGGGAGAGCATCCATGCTTTTCTGCACTTACATTGTTTTTTTCTTTCATTGGTTGCTGTCAGAGGTGGATATTTGATCTGGTCCAGTGTTGCTTTTCTTGTGTTCCTACTGGTCTAAAAGCTAAACTAGTGCTATTCCAGGTCTTGCTAAAACCAAGATTCAGGCTTCCCCTGAAGCCAACAGATTATCAGTGAGGATCTTACATTGCACTCAGCCCCAGAATGTTGTATCTTTCACAATATAACTATGCAGAGACTGAATCTTTGAACCCCCACAGAGAACGTGTCAGACTCAGGAAATGATGGCTCTTTGTGCAGTGCTTCTATGGTACCAATACAGTCAAAAACCAATGAAAACCTGAGACAGCTAGACTTGAACATGTTCGGCTTTATCAAACAAAAGTTTCCACCAAATAGGATTCTGATTCTCCTTATGGTGGTTAGGCTGGCCTCAGTTAAACAGACTGTCTTTTTACCTTAATTTTTCTGTGTCCTTATCTGTCCAGATCCAATGGTCATCTAAACCATTAGATTAAATGTTTGAGCAGTGTCTGAAGTATTGACTATCGGTGTTCTTACCAATACTTACCATGAAAGCATCCATACAACTTCCAGAAGTGGCTGCTTCTAGCATATTTTTGCAAGCTCATTGTCGCACTGCAATCAGAAGAACAGTTGCCGTTGTTTGTGAATATAGATTGTTTCAGCACTGGTTCAGGCTGAAGTGGTTTGCCAGCTTCCCCAAACCCAGTCCGTACAAGCTGTGTGAAGTGGTCAGGTATACCCAGAGATGCACTATGATCTGTTACACTTACATAGGCAGCACCAGATGTTTCTCTGGAAGCAATTAAAAGGAGTATCTGCGTGTCGCTCTTGATGTGAGGAAAGGAGACAGGAACCTTGCTAATGTGATTATTGTTTTAGTGTGATAATGAAATAGTACGTTATGGAATGTCATAATATCGAGATGATTGTTCCTAAAAATGAAGGTGTAAGATGGATTGCAGCTATTGCTAATCAAGAAAGTTTGTGTACTTGATTTTGATTGGAAATTTCTCAGATTTCAAAAAAAAAGGACCTGGCTTCCTTTTCAGCCACTGTAGCAGTCTTAGGGGTGGTCTAAAAAAGCCCCACTTCTGTTTACAAACATTTGGGGGAGGTGTAAAGCAAAGTGGCCAAAACTGATTGTATGCTGAAATTGGGCGTGTACTTCCAGAGGTCAGCAGAAAAACAGTGAAAATCTAGCCACAAATACAGAACTGGATTAGGTATTTAATTATGGACAGAACAGGTTTCTTCAATAGCAGATCAAATGCTAAATGAGAGAATTCTCAGTAGCTTAGGACGCTGTAGTTATTGTTGTATTTTGAGTTTTATCTAGAAAGTTACCAAATCTGTAGACCACAGAAATGTTTCTTTAATTACTCCTGTGACACTTCTGTTCATTTTTTAAACAAACATTATCCAACAAAATTATTATTTATGAACTTCTAGTTTTAATCACCAAAACCCACCACAACTAATGACTTTTTCTGTACCCTGATTCTGTAGCATTAAAGACAGAATGAAAATCTTGCACTTCAAAAGTATACTGGTAATGGTAAGCCCCACTAAGGGAATTGCTCATGCAGTCATTCATGTAAATGCTGTTGTGTTCTCTCACTTTCTCTGCATTACACTGGACAAGAGTGGTGTAGAATTGCTGAAAAGGGGTTGGGGTTTTTTCTTTTTTTCTTTTTTAAATTTGTTCCTTATTTGTTTGTTTGGTTTACTTTTTCTGTATTTTGCTGCTTATGTTGCTTCTCTGGAATATGTTTGCCATATGTGAAAAAAAAATAATGCTACTTGGTTTCTCAAAAAGCCTGTGCCTTTTGGTAGGGATTTCACTTATTTTGCTTACTTAGGCTTTTTTCCAAATCTCTAATCCAGAAATATCTGAAATACCTGCCTCCAGAGTTTTCACACACGTTATCATCCTTTTCAATATAAGCAAGAGACAAAAGGCTGAACAATATGAATCACAGACTGACTGCTGGGAGAAAGTGAGAGCAGATACCTCTCGTGCTTATACTAGGTCCAAAAGGTGCTGTTATGATAAGGATACAGGTGAAGTTGACTTGGAATCCCAGAACAGATCTCAGTGACGTTCTTGCCTTTCAAGTAAAATTAAATAAAAGTGACAGAAATCTTGCATAGGCAATTTTTTGTTGTATTGTTTAGTGAGCATATGGCCTGTGTTCTTATGTATTGGATATACAGCTAAATTACCTGTAAATGGAAAGTGCTAGTTGGATGAAGATTAGTTTTGTATGTTTCAGAATTTACCATTTATAGATTATATTGTTTTAAAACATGTACAAACAGTAAGTTAATTGCTGGCTGTGTATTTGGTCTTAATACATTGCAGTTCAACAAATACCTCCCACACTTACATTGCCATAAAAATCCAGCCTAGGGAAGTAGTGGCTACAAAGAGCAAGTGATGATAACTTGAAAATATTTAGAAGCAAGAAGGATGGCAATGAATAATTAGGGTAGTGTTTGGAACCACATTGTCTGTGAAGGGTTATAAACAAGCACATCTAATTAGAATATCTAGAAAAACAATTGTGGTGTATGTTAGACAGTAAAATGGCCTCCCAGTGAGAGAAGCTCTTTCATTAGAGCTTGTTTAATTATATTTTCTCAAGCAGGAAGTTATAGAAAAGTGACAATTTTGGCAAAAATAAAAATAAATGCACATTTTAAAATAGTGCATTTTTATTTGGAGTACAGCTGCAAGATGTATGAGAGCCTCTTAGAGAAAATAATGTCAAGATATGCTTTAATCGGCTGCCTTTGCCTACCAGGCATAAAAAAGAAGTTATGGAATAATGACTTATACAATGTATCATGAGAGTATTAGAAGAAACAGAAAATATATTCCTTAAATTGTACCATAACTGATAAAAGCTGTAACAGTCATCTTTCATAAAACTTAGATCTTTTATTAAAACCAAAAAGGACTATGAGGGGGTAAATAAGGAAGACAGTATGCAATCTGCACACATGGTAAACTTACATGATATAACCCATTTTCTCTGATTCGTGGTGGGTACACTACACATCTCAGTTCTTACTCGTAACCATCTTGTATCTCATGTGCTTCACAGTCAAAACAATATTAGAAGCTGATTTTGCTTTTATGTGGTCTCAGTCTGTTCTTCCTGTCCACCTATCTATTTTAGTAGACACATACTAAATGTCCCAAGAGGAACTAAAATTCCATCAGAGTTGATTCAGCAGGCAGTGCTTGATACGCTGCATGAACACTTCTCTGAGGCGTCCTGTGAGTTTCTGGACAACATAATGTTCTGTTTCTGGGCGGAAAATTGCAGTTTTCATCCTTCTGGATAGGGTGATTTATTTTCTGAGTATAATCAGCTGCAGTATTCTTGCAGTGTGCAAGCAAATTGAAGCAGTAACTCTGGGAGGTGGGAATTTGCAAATTTGTCTTAGCCTTAACTCCAAAAGCCAAAATACAACAATATAAATGTGTGCACTGTTTTGCTGCTGTTATTTTCCAGAAGTATCCATCTGCTTTGTTTTGTGGGCAGAGTTTGAATAGATTCACGCTACCCCTTGTCCAATTTTCAGAGGGGCTGAAAGGCTTCCATTGCATCATAGCTTATAAATTCATTAAAAATACATTAATTTAGCATGGTCCATTGAAAACTTCCTGTCATAAGAGGAAGTATGTGACTGTTTAATTTAGAAAATTATTCTGCTTCTCTCATTCCGCTGTTTTCTCTCTCATGGAGTGGACTAGACATAACGAGAGCTCAGTGGGAAGGAGAGACATGGTTCACTAGGATTTCTCTCTTTTTTGTCTTTTCTGCCTTAATTTACCTTCTTCATCTCATACTATTATGTAGCTGTTATATTTTCCTCTCTTCACCAGTCTTCTGGACACACCAGACTAGTTATTCAAACAGTATTGCAGGTTATACTAGGAGAATGTTTCTGAAAATAAGTTAATTTCATAATGAATAAAGAAGAGGAAAGGTTGCTTTGGCCAAATTACTGTGGTCTATTGGGGTTTACAATCAGTAAATCTTGATTCCATTAGGAATATTCTTGGTCAGGTTCTTCAGAAAGGACAGACAGATTTTATTTCTGTATGTTTTAGCCAAATATAAATAAGATTAGGTGATTAATTGTTCCAAGGTAGAGGTTAAAGCTGTAGATACTGACACATTTACTGACAGTAACTAGATAACCACCCCCCAATTCAATACATTGCTTAATACATTCTTTAAATTTGATATTGCCTTTGTAGCCATAAACTTATTCTACCCAATCAATTATTTCTTTGAGCAGGAATTTGGGATACTGTGACAAATTTTCTGTCATAAGAGTACCTGCACTGTGTGCATTTGGTTCAAGAATAGTCTAATTTTTTTTGTCTGGTTTATGGCCTTTTTTTTCTTTAGCTGTATAATATAGACACACATTGCTAAGTATCTTGAACATATTGCCTGCAACCTTAGGTATTAATAAAACCTTGCCTCTTACTCAAGAAAAATGTGAGCATCATTTGCTTTTAAAAAGAGCCTCTTGAATTTTGCAGTAGCTCTTACTGGTACTTCTAGAAGAGACATAAGTTCTAAAAGAAAGGTTAATTTCTTTTTAAATGTGGACTCTCTCTTCTCTGTTCCAATTTGTTTTAGTACACAGTTATCCAAATGACCTCCTGAGACTATATGTTTGTACTGTACTCTATCAAAATTAAATCTTTTAAGTTTACTGCCCCTTTCAAATGTAGACCTTAATAAGGTTACACTGCTGGAGGAAAGCTGTTTCCACGTGATAGATATGCAGCACATTTGCAGTACCTTACAGAGAAGGGCTGTAGGTTGCAGTTTGAGGAAATCCATCTTGAAAATAAAACACTGCATCTCTTTTTGCAGAAAGCCACTTCAGCTGCCAACACACAGCTTTGTAGTATAACTTCAGAAAGCTGAGGCCCAGTGTTGCTGATTTGCCTGCTTTCAGATCTGCCTCCAGTACTCATGCCTCTCCCACTGTTCTTGAATCTCATGGCTAGCTGTCTTCCTCAGCTGTGTGTCTCATCATAAGAAGTCATCTAGAATTATTTAGACTAAAAGTAGCTACTGGTTTTCTATCTATATATCGTTGGCTGTGGCCAGGGAACATCAGCAATAATTTGGTAAGGAATAGCTAGGATTAAAGACAAAAAAATAGATCTGCAGGAAGAAGCCCTGAGATTGTACTTCAGCATATAAAGCTCCAGAGATGACCCAAATATAAATTGTGACCTGAGTTTAATAACTTCAAATGGCTGCACAAGTAAATAATTAAGAAGCTATTTGTCTTTAAAAAGGGAGGAGCAGGGAACTCAGGTGAGGAAGAAGAAATGGTTGTGCCTTTTAGATAACTGCTTATTATCATTTGGAAGTGGTCTGTTAAATATGTGTGCTTTAAAAAAATAAAAGGAATCTGGCTATGCAGCCTTGGCCTTGTCAGGCCACAAGGAAGGAAAACCATAAGCAGTTTGCTCTGGAAATAACTCTTTGATTACTGATTAGTAAGCCAGGTTGTGGGGGATGCTTAATGCAATGGTGATTGAGGGAGGAAATGTGTCCCTGGTAATAGCATAGAGATGACCATCACAACCCTTGGAGAAATGTTGATGGTTTTTACAGACTTGTATGAGATTAGGAAAGAAAACTGTTAAAATAAGCAAGAGCACAGAGCACAAAAAATGAGAGAAACTTGTATTTACTGAGAAGAGCCAAGGTAGGATTTGGGCGGTCTGAAAAGGGGGGATCTGTATGGATCTGGTTAAGATTTTCTGGAAAAATTTTGATGGGAAATAGTTGACTTTGTAAAGGGAAACAATAAATATAGCACATAAAAGACTGTTATTTCTGGAAATATTTTCAGCAAGGCAGCAAGAACTATTTCCCAAGAAAATAATGTCTATACTGAAAACAGACAATTATACTTTTTTCAGGACACAAAAGTAGCTGAAGATAGCCTGAAGGATTTAATTGATTAGGTGGATGATTTTCAGAATTACCAATGATTGTGACATTCTGGAGTTTGGTTTGACATACAGTTCAGGAACTGTCACTGGTTGTGAGCTTTATTAATTGGAGATGTAATTCTGGTTTTCTACCATTTGTATTATTTTTACTCTGATGTATTTGGGGGAGAGGGCATGCTGAGAAAATTATGTCTTGATTGGAAAAGAGTTAAGTTTATTATTATCTGTTCTCTTTTGAAAAATTGGGTAATTCCTGAAATACGTCATAGCTCTGGACAGTAGTTTGTTGTCAGATTTTAAAGTATAAAAGAAATTGAGTTCTTTACTGGTTAAAGTATACACAGAATAGCCTAAATTAATTGGAACTCTTTATACTTTTATTTCTTGAAATACTAGTTATATTATTGGGTAACCTCCTTAAAAAATAAATTAAGAGGTAAAGCAGAACACCTCTCTAACAGTCCTACTTTTTTTAATGAGAATTATGTGAAAAGTGATGCTTCTTTGACAAAGGTTTTCCTTGTGGTGGCACAATACACACTACCTAAAACAATAGGAATCAACTGAAGATAGTTTTGTAGATTTATGCAAATATGAGATGTCTCTTCTCTGTCTCCTTTCATTTTGCTGTTGAAAGCCACATAGGCCTTAATGCTCACCTTTTTTTTTCCTTATTTTTTTCTCTTTCTTTCTTTCTTTCTTTCTTTCTTTCTTTCTTTCTTTCTTTCTTTCTTTCTTTCTTTCTTTCTTTCTTTCTTTCTTTCTTTCTGTCTGTCTGTCTGTCTGTCTGTCTGTCTTTCTGTCTTTCTTTCTTTCACAGTCAGCAGTCATGTTCCTCAGGGACTTTTGCTGGGAGCAGTTCTGGTCAACATATTCCTTCATGACCTGAAGAAGGGAGAAGGAAGCTCATGGGCAATGCTAAGTCTTTATGACTTAGCTATGCCAAAGAAAGGAATTCCAAAAAAACTCATAAAACAGAGTGGACAAGCACATAAGGGGTAGAAGAACTTTAAATATTTTAAAACATCTGGGTAAAATTTTTCTAAACCTTCTTCACACAATGCAGGAAAGAAACTTATCCTTGTAGTTCTCTGAAATCATTGTAGTCCTAGTAGTTTCTCTGAAATCATTGTAGTCATTGGCAGTTCTCTGAAATCATTGACTCAGCACAAGCAATTTTAAAAAAAGCTAATGATATGTCACCATCACCACATCACCAGAAATGGTATTGTGAATGACAGAGATAATGTTTTGTCACCCTACAAAGCCTTAGTGTTCCCATTTTCTGAATATTGGGTAAAGTTTTAGAACCTACATCTCCAGAACAAACTAATGAATTAGATATGATACAAAGAAGAGGAATTCATGCAGCAGAAGAAGGAAATTCCTGCCTTAAGAAGGCAAAAATCAGAAGTCAGGGTTGCTTCAGTTCAAAGAGGAGAAGGCTGAGGCGTACGTGCAATTGAAGTTTACAAAATCAGAAAAACACTGAATAAGCTGGATGTGGAATTGTTCACCAAATTGTGCAATATAAGAAATATGTGGTATTCAAAACCAGTAAACAAACATGGACACATTAGTGACTAAATTATTTCTTTACACATCAGGTTTAGGCCCCTGGGGCTTGCTGCTCCATGGGGTTGTGAAATGGGCAGTATCAGCTGGTTCAAAAAGGGATTAGAAAGATTCCTGGGGAGCCTGGATACATTACCAGGACTGGGCCAGGGATAATACCTGCTGATATTCCCTAGTGCAACAATTATGGATGCTGGAGAAGCATGAGGGGAAGATACTGTAGGAAGCAGTAGGCTCATATGTTTGCCCCAAGTGCTACTACAGGAAACTGAGCACAATGCTGCATCACCTTTGTTGTGATCCAGCAGAGAGTTATCTCTTACATTCTTGGGTTTTGGTTGTTTAATAAGGATGTTTGCTTGCAGTTTTAAATGGACCTACAGCAAGAAGCTGATGGAGTTTGTCTGGGAGAGTGGCTTCTTCTGATTGTGATCCATGGGTATTGGTATTGGTCAATGGAAGGAAGGGAAGACTGAGCCTTTATTCTTCTGGTGTCATATACATCATCAGGTCTTCCAGTTTCTTTGTATTAAATTGATGCAATCAATGTCATAGAATACTGTAGCTAAATGAGTAATATTTGAGCAGATGCACCATGACCAGCCAAAGGCAGAAATTACTTGCCCCTCTTGCCAAGTAAAACACATTACCTTAAACCATGATTTAGTCTGACAAATGATTGTGGTTTAAGCCTAGAACCTCCTGATTCACACACCAAGATACAGTCAGTTACTGCACTTTGGATGATGAATGCTGACTCATTAGCCTCTGGTACTGAATTTTATT
Organism: Prinia subflava; assembly: GCF_021018805.1. NCBI lineage: Eukaryota > Metazoa > Chordata > Aves > Passeriformes > Cisticolidae > Prinia > Prinia subflava. The sequence continues at coordinate 19,695,323 of NC_086249.1, forward strand.
CTAACTGAAATCCTACCCTTTGGTATACTTTGACGTATTTTGTCCCCATTTTATCAGGCTTTTTCTTCAGTGTATTCAGCACTTCAGTCTTACTTAGGACAGGACTGTGTGTTTGAAGATGAGAAATGAGCATAACGTGGTAGGACTCAGAACTGTATATTCAACCCAACAAATGCTGTTTAGATCACTTGGTGTTTTGGTAACTGATGTAATGTCAAATGCACTGATCCAGTGAAACACACGTGTCGTCTTGGCTGTGAAAGCAACATCTGACAGAGCTGAATCAATGACTGCATAGCTTTTAAAGAGGATTCTTGTCAACACAAGTGCAACAGAGCACCATCTCCTCTCTGTCCGTGACTAGAAGAAAGAAATGAGAAACCACTTTGAACCAGATGGTGATTCCTTCTAGATGAAATAGGAGTCTTGTGCTTAGTATTTTCCGTGAAGTTCATTTTACTCTGGTATTTTGTTGCACTTTGTCTTGTGCACAGAAGATTGCAGGTCAAATAAGCACGAGGGAATTAATAAAAACCCTGAATCTGTGGAAAGGCAAAAAGAAGGGAAAAAATCAACCTGAAGTATTTCTAACCACTGAGCTGTGGTCTGGATGTTGGATATATTTACACATTGGTGACCAAAGTAGCCCAATGACTGCTAGCTAGGAAATTGCTATATTTAAAATGTGACAACAAAGGAATTGCAATTAATAATCCTGGTAATTCTTACCTGTTAACAAACACTTTTTAACTGCCTCCTGTCTGGGTTGTTATATCATGTTGCAGGCATTGAACATCTTTGAGACAGTTAGCATGCTGTTAAAGATTCAAACCTGCCAATATTGCAAAGAGTGAATCAAGTATGCAAGCAAAGGAGTTTACATGTGTGTTCAACTCTGCTATTGCTAAAGCATTTTCTTTCTTGTTTAGAATATGAGTGAATAGGATCAAGAAGCTTGCTATACTATTTTAATGTAGAGCATTCAATCCTGGCAGTGTCCAAAACTTTCCATTAGCTTGTCACTTGACCTTATGGAGAAAGTAATATACAGAAATAAATGATTTTTTGGTCTTTGAGGCAATTTATTCTTATTGACTTTGAGAAAATATGCATATAAAAGAAAAAATATTTAAATAGATTCTAACTTAATACTTTCAGGTTCCTGAGCATGCAGAACTTGCCTGGATTCTTGGGTGCTTAACTAATGTGCCACGTCTGCTACGTTTGCCCCAGTGGAAGGTATGGACAATTTGGTAAATTAAAAAAAAATTGTGGGAATTCACTGGAAATGTTGTTGTCGTAATACTTGTCATCTGTGAAGAACCAACTGTCCCTTGGTTATTCTTGCTTTAGGTTTAAGCAATTCTGTAGTCCTGTGGTGGAAGGGGGAAAACATATCTCTCCAGGTCTGTTCCTCTTAGTGAACATTTTCCTGTTGGTAGCTACAGAATTTTGATTTCGGCAGAGACGTGTAAAAAACTGTACTAAATAAGAGGTTTATTTACTGTTGTTCAACTGATTTTGCTAGAACATACAGTGTTATTTCAATGCTTATTTAATAATGCAAAGGTAATGCAAGATACTGCAGTGGAAATCTTGGGCCTTGCTGATTAAGGATTTCCATAAACAACTTTTCTTTTTCCACTATAAAGAGTGGCTGCTCTGTAGATTTTATGGAACAGTGTTCAAAAGAGACATATATTTGAAGAGGAGTATAGAAATTATAAATATTAAAAAATGTGCTGAGTGATATTGTATCTTAAATGTTTGCCTTTACAAGTTTCAAATGTTCATGTTCTTAATCTTGGTGTTGCATCAGCGTGACTGCATCAACAGAGTTTTTGCATTTAATTTCCTTGTATTTTATTTTGACATTTAGTAAGCAGAAAAAGACAGGAGAGAGAAGTATCTAAAAAAAAAAAAAAAACCTAACAGCTTAAGAGCTTTGGCTTGCAGAGTTCAGAGCAGTCTTAAATACCTCCAGATGTTTTCTTTTTTCCTGTTTTCCTTTTTAATTAAATAAAACCAGTAAAACTGAAATACAGCAACCAGTGTTAATGCATGGCATAGATTAAAGCAAACCTTTTCAAACCTGAGGTTCTAAAGTTAAGCTCTTAAATCCTACTTTGACTGGATTGACTTTCCAGACCTACAGATAAGTGTTACAGGTGCTAGGCTTTGCAAATAAGGTTCCCTGAACCCTAGGAACTCAGAGATGTAGACAGAATACAGGATCTGTTGGAGAGTGTGAGAAAAGTCTAAATGTATTTTAACAGACTTAATGAAATAATTCAGATTTCAAAAGTGTTAGTATATTTAACTATTGCTAAAAGTAAAACATAGATATGCCAGCACTAGAACAGAATTAGTGTTTGTAGCCTGACTGTCTTGATCCATATCAGGGAGCAGGAGAGGACTTGAATGCATTAAGTGTGTTGTTTGGACTAATGGAGACAGCACTGGACTCTGCCTCTGTGGTTCTGGGTTCTCGCAGCTGTCACTGGCTGTCCTGGTGACTGTGTGTGATCACTGTGTCTAGATCTCTAACACAGGTATTACACAGGATATCTTTTTGTATCTCCATTATGAAGTGTTTCAAAAATTTATTGCTGAAGACACTATTTAAAAAGTAGGATGTATGTGTAAAATTAAAATGTAATAATTCAGCCAGGTAGTTTTGCATTTGAAATGATTTCCATTATTAAGGTTACAAACAGAAAACAAAAGAAACTCTATGTTCCCTTCTCACTGCAATATCAGAACTGTGTAGGAAAATTCATAAATATAGGACATAAACCAGAATATATTCATAGGAAGTGGATTTTACGTGACACTGTCTTATGTAGAGCTATATAATAAATTACTCAATTATTCAGAATTCTAATTAACTAAAATCATGGACTTTGATACCATTAGTCAAAAGTTTGATTCTTCTGTTTTTCTTTTCCAAACAGATGAAGCGTGCCAGCCAGAATAGCGAAGGAACTGTTGGTTTGTTGACTTACCCTGTGCTTCAAGCAGCAGATATTTTGCTATACAAGTAAGAGGCAGAATGTGAGCCCATGGGCAATGTCTGTTCAGCCACATTGGAATGAGATCTTGTCAGATCAACATGCTAACTTGTTGAGCAGGGGAGCTGGGTGTGATTAGAAGATTGGAAATGGGTGACAGACTCTCAAGTGGCTGGTTGAAATCTAGCCTGGTTAAAAAGCTACTGACAGGGCAGTGAAGAGCAAAAGCTGGTCACGTGAGAGTAATTCTTTGGGAATTATAACAGTCTCATGTTTAATTGTACATGTTACACATTCACACAGATACACTTTTTTAAGGTAGTTATGCTTTCTTTTATGCAGTGTGCTGTAGAGCTACTTAAACTGTCTGTATGGAGTATACCAATATTAGTGGGGGATTCTGTGTAGGCCAGTTCATACTGATCAAAAAGAGTAAGTTACTGGCTGCAGCTTGTAGTACCTGGGCTGCTTCAGTTTTCTCGGTGTTGTACTGTGTGCTGCAGTGGAAATAGCCCCTGGTGAGGGACTGGGGTCCCAGCATGCCTAAGCCTGTAGCTTGGCTGATAGAACTTGTAGTGCATTGTCATGACTGGTTGTATTTCATAATACGATTTAAACTGTCTCAGTAAGTAAATGTTAAAGACAGTGCACCATGTATGAATTATTTTTATGTTCAGAGCATATGTACTTTGTGGCACTGCTCTGAAAGAAGTTGTGAGTATTGGTTGGGACAGAGAAGTAACACAGGGCTGAGGACAAGGATGTCAGGTCAGACTAACCAAGATAAAACCAGTTGTGAATTCAGAAAAATGTATCTAGAGAAATTTCATGTTAATTGATCATAGTAGGGAAAACAAGACTGTTAGAAGATCAAGAGGTGGTATTTCTAATTAACCTAGATTTTAACTAAAAATAACAGCAAGCAAAAGTCAGAATTTATTTGACTATTATAATGATTTAATTTGAAGTGAGTCCCATTTGATTGTCAAATATTTGAATAATTTGAGTGTCAGGTATTTAAGGGTGAAATTTAGACAACTTTATCAGAAATCACATTGTTTTTCTTGAGCTCAGCCATGTCTGTCTCTTCAGTCTCTAAAAAGATCAGGTGTTTCATCTTTCCTTAGTAAAGCCAGTGGTTTGTTGCCTACTATCTGTATTAACAGCAGGCTGTCCGCACAGAGCACAGAACAAGGAAGTGAAAGAGAAACAATATCTCTTTGAAGAATTTGTCTTAATATCTTTAGTAAGAAATGCTTTAATGTAAACAAAATAATACGAGGAACAAAAATTGGTGAGAAACAGAAACACAGGAAAGGAACAACGGTCATGAAGTAGAATTTAGAGCTGGAGCAGGGGGAGAAACAGTACTAGCTCAGATGAACCAAGGCTCAAAGAGACAGGAAAATGGACAGAAGGTAAATACATGACAGAAAGGAGTAAAAATACCACCAGAATACAAATATTTTTTAAAAAGCCAGAAAGGAAAAGGGCAAGGTATTGTGCAGAGACTTTTACAGCATAATATGTTTTCTGTTTAGTGGCAAACTTTGTGAATATGGAACCATTTTGGCATATGGAAGCATTTCTTTCAACCTGCTTCAAGTGTATTGATTATGGTAACTGATTTTCTCTCAGTTATAGTGCACTGTGATTTCCTATTGACTACTGTAACTGTTTTAAGGTTGCCTTGGTGACTGGTTGAGAATAAAGGTGGACAAATTGATTCTTGGATGTCAGCCCAGTAATTCAGAATCGGAAGGAAAGAGTACCGTGTTGATCTGAAATTTTCTGGGAACTTAAAAGATGCATAGTGAACTTCCTGACTTTGGAACATGTCCAGTATTCATAACTGAATACCCCGTAAGCCTTAGGAAAAAAATCTGCTGGGGGATGGGAGAGTAATCAAAAGCTGGCAAGATTTCAAGTCTGCCTCATCTAAAAGAATCATACATTTTTAGCAAGTATGATTAACTGTGGGAAAGAATCACCAGGGGAGTAATGGATTCTTCACCTCCTCATGTACTCTGGTACAGATTGTGTTTCCCTCCAGAAGCATTTTCAAGCCATTGAGTTCAATGCAGAAGATCAAATTGTCCTTTGAATCTAGCAGTTCTAATCCTCTAATAACACTTGTGACAATAGAGGCACCAGACCACATGACTTATACAATTGTGATGAGGAGGAAACACTCTCTTCTTTCCTTCCCTTGATACATCCTCAATGCTAACTCCTCAGCAACAGTTATGTTTTCCTGAGATTTGACATGACAAGGTGCTTGCACTTTATGCCTTGCAGATCTCTCTTACTTTGCACACAATAACATGTGCTCTTTGATCTCTAAAGAGGCACCAGGAGATACTACAAAAACCTTTCTTTGAGCTGAGTTTAATGAGTTGCTCTTACAGGTATCTTTGCCATATATGTCTTCACAAAGAGCTATTTTTGCCTTTGGTTATGTGCTTCAGTTCAGCACAAAAAGCAGAGTCATCCTTGAATATGTTTGGTTTGGGATCTTGTTCCCACAGCACCTGTATCTAGCTGGGACAGAGTTTGGCTTAGTCTGGCCCTCAGTCATGGCAGAAGCTGTAACAGTCTTGAGTAACTTTTCAGCAGAACCAGAGAGCTTTGCTGAGTTTCCTGTATCTGTGTTTTATTAAAAGGTCAACACATGTTCCTGTTGGAGAAGATCAAGTCCTGCACCTGGAACTAGCCCAAGATATAGCACAACATTTCAACAAGAAATACGGAGAATTCTTTCCTGTGCCCAAAGCCATTTTAAGTGAGATGGTCTTGGTTATTTCTTCCCTTAACTGAACTTCAAAATTGAAGATAGATTTAAATATTGTGGAAATAGTTTCAGGGACCAAGGAAGGGAGGCAAACTGATATTATGGGAGTGGAAAATTAAAAACTGGTAACAAGAGACTAGAGGCTTTGAAAGTGAACTCCCAAGGTAGATACAAGGCTTTAGAAATCCATGTTTGAGGAATGTACGTGACGTCTGGTATTCTAGTCCAGGGGGCCAGATGCACTCTACTACTGCCAATCAGCCTTGCTCTCTAACTTTTTTTAAAAGTAGGGTCTCTATTCCATGTTGCTCATTCAGGAGATGTGTAATCAACAAGGCGAGAGACCTCTAGCAAGCAGAATTCTTCAGTGTCCAAGTGGGAGATGTTTTCTTTAAGCATGCCGAAGAGCCTGTTGGTTTATATGTACAGTGCTCTAATTTTTTAAAAGGTGTTTAATATATGCTTGAATATTTCAATATGTGTCTGTCACAGTGCTTAAGACTTTACGGTTTTGATCTTAGACTCAGGAGGACTTATAAGGAAAATCTTCTCAACCATTTTTGAGCAGTAAGGTCATAGGCCGGGGGGTGAGGAGGAGTCAGATGGCGCAAATGGCATGTTTGTTAAGAAACGTGAAGAATTGGGCAAGGATGAATCATTGCATCTTTGTTGTAAGTAATGTAGAGGAATGCACAGCAGAGACCTTCGCCCCCAAAAGGGCAAGGAGCTCTCACCTTAGAAAAGACAGGCAGTACTAAACCTTTCTCAATTTTCAAGCCTGAGTGACAAAAATGGTGTTAGACCTAGAGTGGGGTTTTGAGAATATTAGGGATTGCAAACTCTGCAGTTTCTAATTGAGTGCTAAGCACTATAAAGAGGAGCTCAGTGTAGCCTGTGATGCAGGTGAGATTGTTTACCATTAAATAAAAAGCTCAATTTGAAAAGAAAATAAAAGTAGAAAAATAATTTCATTTTGCTCCCAAAAAGTATTCCTTCTAAAGTTCACAAGTATATGCAAACCAACACAATATCCTAGAGGAATGGAGAAGGTAGGGGCCTTTTCAGACTCACTAGCTGTAGACAGTGGGATTACCTGGACTCTTTCAAATTTGCAGAAAAGGGGCAGACTCTTCCAAAGGTGATTTCAGAGCAAAGCACTTTCTGGGACAATCTGAATTGTATGCTGGAAGAGCCCTTATCCTTTCACTGAGTACACAGGCCATCTATGAGCAGTATGCAGGTAATTTAGTTGGCTGTATTAGGTGTCTAAAAAAAATTGGTGTGAGTAGTCTGTAGATAAGTGATACTTCATGTACCCTGTGGATGATACTTCTTGGTGGAAAACTGAAGCAGCGTGAGTTGATGCTGTCAAAGTACTTTGCAATATTCTCCTAATGCTACTAATCTATTTCATCTGCATGCATATATCTTACAAGTTTGTACGATACCCACAACTTTCTTATCCAAACAGTGCTTTACATCTAACAGAGCTGGTCAGTGTTGAGTTAGAGAATTTTAAGAACTGTTTTTACTGAGAGTTAGGAGAATTGCCAAGAGATTTTGAGTGGAAGAGTTTCATGAAATAAGATTAACTGTTATGGTATTTTTTTTTACCAGTGAACTCAGTTTCTCCACTGCTGAGAACCTCTCAGTAATGTGCAGTAATAGAAAGGAGGGAAAATTTGGGGGGGAAATCAGCATGTAAGCCACATAAAATATTAGGAGTAGCAGAAGTTCCTCCTTAGGGAGGATGGAACAGGCTTCATTCAGTTTATGAGAGGAGAAAGGTGGCTTCTGAGAAGGACAGGAAGGGTGTGAGGACTAAACAGAGCATACATGATTGTGCTCGCAATTCGTTTTGGAACAAGGATAAACAGCTTCATCATATAGCTGCACATTGTTCTTAGCAATTGTCATAAGAAACCATTGTCTGTGCTCATAACTTCTCTTTTTTTAAAGGTACAACAAAGAAAATAAAATCCCTCAGAGACCCATCAGTGAAGATGTCCAAGTCAGACCCACAGAAGTTAGCTACTGTGAACATAGCAGACAGCCCTGATGAAATCGTGCTGAAATTTCGCAAGGCTGTGACTGACTTTACCTCGGAGGTGACCTACGACCCCGCCGCTCGCCCCGGTGTCTCCAATCTGGTGTCCATTCACGCCGCGGTAACGGGGCTCAGCATCGAAGAAGTGCTGCACCAAGCCACCGGGATCGACACTGCTCACTACAAAATGGTGGTAGCAGAGTCAGTTATCCAAAAATTTGCACCTATCAGGAGTGAAATCAAGAAACTCCAGGAAGACAAGTCCCATCTGATAAAGGTTTTAGAGGATGGAGCAGAGAAAGCCAAAGAACTGGCTGCTCCAATCTATCAAGAAATAAGGAGAATGGTGGGATTTCAATAGAAGCTGCTCAGTAGTTGCAAGGACTTTTGTATCATGGGACAGAGATTTTGTTATTTGTAACAAAATCATTTACTTATTAATCATTTTTGTTTAATAAAAACCTTTTTTTTCCCTTGGAAAATCCAAGGAGAACGTTGAAGGTGATTGCATTTAAAAATATGCATTAAGCCAGGTATTTCCAGTGGGACCAGCATTAAGCTTGCCTGGATAGTCAGAGAGCAATCAGAATTCACAAAGAAATTGTGCAAAAGCAGATTATGAGGTTGCCTGTGTGGGTTTTTGGATTTTTCCATTGACTGCTCCAAGAAGCTGAAGTGTAGGCAAGGTGATCAGAATCTAGCACAAAGATTTATAATCTTCTCAAGAACATACTTAGCCATGTTTGTCGTCTTGTTACCAATGCACCGTTTATCCTATTGGGGGGTTTTCAGCTTTGATATGGTGATTGAACATGTTCTTGGATAACCAGAAGAAAAGCAGAGACTTAAAAATAAATGCTCAGAGTGATAAAGAGAGAGCTTCCTGCTTTTCCCTATAGTGTCTTCAAATTCAGTGTGAATTTTTTTTTTTGTATCTATGTAGTTTGTGGGAAGTGAATTTCACTTCTGCCATTTGTGCCATCCTGCTGGTCAGGTCCAAGGTACTGCAGTGAGAAATGACATGTGCTTCAGTTTCTCCTATTTCACCTGCTGTTCTGTTTAGCAGGGAGCTCCAGGATTTTCAGTTCAATATCAAGTCTAGGATTGCTTTGAAAAAGGTGTAGAAGAGAAGACATAATCTTGAATCAAAGAGATCTTGGGTTGAGATTCAGAGAGCTTCCTGTGAAGTTTACAAAATTGCTTCTCTAGAAAATTGTGCCAAGATCAGAGCCAGAATAGAGTTAAATAGACCTTTATGAACTCTTCACTACTGAGCCTTGAGGAAGTGTAGTGATGGGAGAACAGCGCCCTGATCTTGGGCCTCACAAGATCCACAGACTTGGTCCCATGGATTATGGCACTTGCTGGGGAATGTGTGGCAAAGGGAAATTGCCAAAAGGAGACAGCGTGTTCTGAAGAGGGATAGTAGTACATGTTAAAAGGTAATGAAAGCTCTACTGGTCCTGTGCCAGCATATTTAACTGTGTCGTTACACTTCATGGTGCTGTGTTTGAAATTGCTGTACTGTAACGTAAATTGAGTTAATCCTGTTCTCTGGCAGCTCATAACCACTCTGTGCCTGTGGCATTTGTCATGAAGGATTGCAGGATCGTACATGACTGGTTAGTAAAACATGAGGGGGGGCGTGGTGTTTCTACATAGTGCAGTTGGTTGGTTGGTTGTTCTGGGATATTTCTAGAAAGCAGAATTTAGTTAATTATAGTGAGTTGATTCAGAAAGAAATATTTAATTTTCCAAAACATAAAGCCGAGGACTGAGTGTCTCCACATCTGTGCTGAGACCTGTATTTATTTGTTAGGGATCTGAAGAAGAGAACTGCCATGCAAGAACTTGATGATGACGGATCTTCTAAAATTAGTCAAGACTAGAGAAGCAGAGTGGATGGAGACAGACTGATTGGAACCAAACTCACTATAGACAAGCCTAGGGTAAAGTCCTCTGGAAAAAATAAGTATATTCAAAAATTGTCCCTGGTTTTAAATAAGATATAGTGGGTAAGGAAAGGACACATTTTGTACATATTTTGTCAGTGTTTAACAGCTGCCTTAGGGCACTAAGATGAAAAATTAAGGCACACAATTATTGCTGCTTCCTGACTTGGCATGAAATGTTTGCTGTGGTGCTTTTTAATATAGATTGATTTCTGCAAAGGTCCCACAGTATGTACCTGGAGAGAAGCTAACACTGTCCTCATGAAGACTCTGAAAATCTTTAATGCTAATGTATCTAGTTTCTACCTGTACTGCTTTTTCACTAGCAAAGACAGAAGCATATATTCAAAAGATAAATCAGAGTTTCAAGGTCTCTTTACACTTCTGTTACTCAAATCACCTAAAATATAGAGTGACTATTCAACACACCTTCTCTGCAGTGGAAGGAAAATAGGAGCATTCGTGGGAGGGGTTGACACCAACAGGTAATTTTGGTTTCTTACTTAAACTGTTCTGAGCAGTCTTTCCAAAACTGTTAGATTATTTTTCAGAAAATCATGTAAGTGAAGCAGGGAAAAAAACTTCAAAATAACCTTTTCTTTGGGGTGGGTATTTAAGGCATTACATATTCAGCTGTGTTTCAATCAAATTCACTAATTTACCTCTTTTCCATTCAATAATACATTGGGGGGGGTTCCCTTCTCTTCCATTTCTCTTTCATTCCCTTCCCTTTCCTATCAGCCAAACAAGTCTTATTTGCCTGACCTATTTCCTTCAAATAAGGAAATATACATGTTTTTTCATCTTCAGAAAAGTTAAACTTGTGTAAAATTAATATATTAACCTACTGATTGTTGAGTTAGCTTTTCATCTCAGTTGTTCCTGTGGAGGAATTCTCAAAATAACATTTGTTTGCCCAGTGAAATAATCCTGATTCCATTAGCAACCATGATCTTTAAAATCCGTTGAGAGGATGACAACAAATGTAGGTGTTTGCAGGTATCTGTTGTCAATTTTAGTTTTGTTAGAACATGTTTTTTCTGCAAAGTTAACCATCATGGCATTCAGGTGATTTAGCTGAGCTTGAAGCAATGAGTTGATTCCAAGCTGCTCTCTCCACTTCTACCTCCCTTTTTCCTCTTGGGAATGTTTTATACGCACCCATTCTATGGCAGCATTTATTAAGTATTGCAGTTGAGTTAGAACAGCTGTTTGGAGAACAATTGTTGCAGAAGACTTGATGCTTTATGTTTCATAATTATTTGTCTTACACTAACTCTAGTGCTGGGGATTTAATGTTTGTTTACAACAGAGTAGGTGCACTCCTGAAACACGTTTTCATGCTTGTTTTTATCCAAATCACATTCTCTAAGACTTCTCTGTGATGTCAGCTGAAATGCAGTTGGTGGGGAGTTTCTGCAGAAGCACTCTCCTCGTCCCAGTTGCAGGGTGGTATAGACATGCCCTGTGGTGTTGTGGAAGTTGTTGTAAGGTGTTCTTCCAGCACAATCTGGGAAAAAGGTCCTTCCTAATGAAGTAAAAGGAGTCAAAAGGTAGGGAGGTATCCTTACCTCTTGCTGTGTTGCTCAGTGAAGAAAAAGAAGCAGAAACGATCCTTTATTTAGAATGTGTCTGTAATTTGTGCCTTAGACTCAAAATCTCCTCTTTTGCCATTCAAAAGATAAATGTTAGTGTATGTTAGTGCACCTAGCCTACTATAGATCCCAACCACTGCATGTCTATCAGACATAGCATCTCCTGGCAAGACTTACTCCCCTTGGAGATAAAACATCAACTCTACAGTGAATTGCTTGCAACAATCTAACAAAAGCATTTATATATAACATGTATACACTTGAGATATTTATTTTTCCAGCTAGTTGTTCATAGGAAGTCATCATATCACATAGTGAGTCTCAGCTCTGTGCTTTCAGTTTAGATCATAGAGTTTACTGAGAATTTTAGATTCAGGAACAATTGTTTTCAGCAGCAGATACTCCAAATGATGGTTGGCCCCTTAAATTAACTCTGGGCCTGCTCCAGCATACATCCCTGCCTCAAATAGCTGGAGTGCATGGATATTGTACATTATACTGAAATTTACTTGTAACTCTTAAAGATGTGGTTGAAGTATACTTAGTTTTCAAACACCATGACCTGGCTTCTCAGATTCCCCAGAAGGCTTTCTGCATAGTTCTGATTTAGCGTGTGTTTATTTACAACCAATTCAAGCAAAGCTCCTTTGCAGCATTGTGGCTGCATCCATTGAAGTCTAGGGAATTCATAAAAATGAGCTGGAAGTCTAAGGAAGGACAGTGAAATGAGATCCTTGGGGACTGGTCTGCATCTAAGTGTTTTGGGAACCATAGGTTATCAAAGCAAATGTTTTCTTATCCTTGGTTAGGGTGATCTTGATCCTGACAACAGTGTAGCAGTAAATACTGCTGATGAAAGTGTGTTCTTTCAGCGGTCCAGCTTGGTTAGATTTATGTTCAGTACAACAGATAGATCTTTCACCATTTTGATCTGTGCATTTAAGCTCCTGGGTGCTGCCTACCTGTTTTTTATTGACTGATGGACTGCTACACAGAGAGAAATAGTCTAGCAAGCTGGTGTAGGAAGTCTAGTGGAAAAGGGCTTTTGTTCAGAAAATGTATTATCTGTTCTTGACAAGAAAACAAAATCACTATTTCAGCTGTACTGGACTGTCTGATTTCCTTTAAATTATTTGATCTGTTCATTCTTTCTAGGTAACTTTGACAGTAGCTGCAAGAAGAATGTCAATGTATTGTGTAGTCAAAAGCCTCAGAACGATCCATACATCTCTCATCTTTTCTAAAGTCTCTTATATAGTGGGATTTTACTGTAAGCATCAACCAGTTTGTGGGGAAATGCTGCAGCAAAACTGTAGTCAAATGTGACATTAATTTATCTGCTTAAAGCTTTTGTGTTTTGGTTTGGGTTTTTTTAGCTCACTAGGCTGTGAGAGAAGATTTGTTAAGTATTGAAATCCCAACAAAAGCTTTCTATCACATAGTCCTGTCCAGATGACATATGAAGTAATGGAAAATTCTCTTTATTATCACAAAAGATTCTGCTCTGATTCTCACTGTCTTTTCTGTTATTCTGTTGGTTGTTCTAGTCATATTGTGGAAGGTTTGACAGGTAAGTATATATTCTGTGTCAATAAGAAATCACTTTACCTGCAACAGGCCCATATTATTGTGGAAATGGAAGATTCACTGATCATTTCACTTGTAGGCAGCAGCCTTGGTGTCAAAACTATTGTATATAAAACCAAATGCCAACCTCCTGCACAAATGAAGTAAACAGTTTAACACCTGGGAAGATATTCTGCCACTGTTGTAAGCTGCTGTCACAGAACACCATGACTGAAGATGAGATTATCCCCTAGAGGAGAGGTCTCGTGCTGCCTGTGGACATAAAGTTAAGCACCGAGCTTAACGTCTGTTGTGCTGTCGTGCTCCCAGCATTCCAACATGGCTGTGAGACGGGAACAGAGCAAATCTGTGCCACACCAGAAGGCTCGATCAGTTCCAGATGTGCTATATTTGCTGTATCTGCAAGATGAAATGTCAAGACAAGAGCTGCAGAACAAAAATCCTTAAAAGTTATTAAATGTTTGGAAGCAACAGCATGCCTGTAACACTTGGCTTATAAAGCCTGTGATAGCGTGGTCTTAGCCTCACTCACACAACTGACAGGAGCAGTCACACAGCTGAGTGTGATGGTGGCATAAGGTAAGCCATCTGCTTCCTCAGTACAATGATGTCAGGACAGTGTGAGTCTAATTTGAGGGGCTACTGGATTAACCCTCACAGGTGGGAAATAATAGCTTATGGCAGAGCAAGATAGTACCACATCTCTCTTGTGTCCTAAACCATTCTGAGACCAGATGATCGCAGTTCACATGGGGACATGAAGCACAGAGAAGATGCTGCACGGACAGTGTCACTTGTTCCACGTGCTGTTGTACCTGTGACTCTGCAATTCCTCCAATTTCAGTTTGATGTGACTTTATTATCATCCATCAATGTGAAACGATGGTCATATGCTGATAAAATTAATGGACCTTTGCTTTGAAACACTGGATGTATGTTCTCTACTATCTTTGGTGAAAAGTTCTTTCCTCATGCCCCAGGATTTATAGAAGGAAATCGTTAAGCCAAATAAGAAACTTATCCAAACAAGGCTACTCTCTGGCATTATCCGTAGTTTCTGGTGTAGGTGGTTTCTGGCTTCATTCACCCTGTTTACCTTCATGATTCCTCCCCTAAGCCACATCCCTCTCTGATTAAAGTAAAACCTGTATGTTGAATGTTGTGAGACTGGCTTTTTATTGTGACTGGAAACAGTTCATCAAATATATTTGAAGAGTCTCTTCGTGGTAGTTCCTGAATGAGTAACAAAGATTTCAATGAGTGCCTCTTGAGTATTTAAGCCAAGAAATATTTGTGAGTGGATTGGGGTTTGCTCTGCCCACACTTACTCCTTCATGGTCTGTCTGGCAATGTTCCTACAGCAGAATGGGGAAAAAAAAATTCTTAGGGTTGTAGGCCAAATGTAAACTATGAGTGGCAGTGTGGCATCCATTGTTTTTAGGCAGTCCTCATTAACTTTCTCTTAGTGAAATAACTGATATAACAGCATACCTCCAAAGGTGAAATTGTGTGCATATTCAGGGGGAAAAAGCACTGGATGTGAATGACTAAACCCTTTTCTGTCTCAGAACTAGTGTCTTTGCTACGCATACACATTGGCACATGAGGAAGGGCCTTGCTGCTTGGAAGAGGATTACTGCTGTCACCTCTGAGACAACTGTTCCAAACTGTGACACTCCTACCTTAAGTTCACCAACATGAATTCCCCTAGAAGGAAGCTGTGCAGTGGATGAATTTACTGTGTACACTGCATGAGTGCTGCAGGTTCTGTAGTGTTGGTGTGACCTCTTTGGAAAGTATCATTTTGGTGTTTAATAACCATTGCCATAATGGCACAAGGATGTCCTGGGATTCTGATATCTCAAATCTCTTACGAGGAAAGGCTGAGAGAGTTGGGCCTGTTCAGCCTTGAGATGTCTGAGGGGGGGCTCATCAATGTCTCTTAAGTTTCTGGAGGGAAGCTGTCAGGAGGATGGAGCCAGGCATCCAGTCACGCCATTCTTAGTGGTACCAAGCTCTAGGACAAGAGGCAGTGGACAGAAACTGATGCACAGGGAGTTCCACCTGAACACAGGAAAGAACCTCTCTACCGTGCAGGTGCACTGGAACAGATTGCCCAGAGATGTTGTAGAATCTCTGTCACTGGAGATATTCCAGAGCCATCTGGACACAGTCCTGTGCCATGTGCTCTGGGAGGACCCTGCTTGAGTAGGGAGGTTGGAGGAGCAGATCCACTCTGGTCCCTACCAAACTGATCCATTCTGTGGTCTGTAAATTCAGATGTGTTGCTGCTCTATATGTGGGTTGTTTTGGCTCCCCTGAAGATGAAATATGCTTTTTTGGGTGGCTTATATCTAATGGGCCTAATTCCTACAGAGATATTGTTAAAATAAATTTCAGAGTTCCAAGATATCTGTGTAGCATAACAACAAAATTGATGTGATGAGCTTTGCTGCTGTTTTAATCTGCTTTGCTTACCGGCATTGCACACTGGCAGGAGTAGAAAGTCCATTTTTTTTCTTCTTCAAGCCAACCAATTTCTGACTCAAAGGACTTCACTCTACTTTCTGCTTGCCTTTGAGAAGGTGGATTAGCTTGAATGTGAATGTTGTCTTTATGGCTTATGAGGATATTTCAGTGGAGGATGAGTGGTTTGTCAAGGGAGATCTCTGGGCGGCCTGAGATTTAAATGGATGCTGCAAGGTTTTGGGGAGGATGTTTTACCTTTCTTCAGTTATTAAAAAAAAAAAAGTAATGTAGTTGCAGATGAGAATCTAATAAATAGAGAATATTGAATATTCCCTATTGAATGTTTTGTTACAACTTCATAGAAAACAGCAAAATGTACATCATCCAGGCCGTTTTGATGTATTGTTTTTAATCTGATTTGAGCCTTTGTTGTCTGCCTTGCAGTTTTCTGTTCCTTTACTGCTTTCTCTGGAAAATGAGTTTTGCTCTTTTGTTAAGCAAAGAAAATCTAAAAATATGTTTTACTTTTTATTTCTTCATTACATTTGAGCAGGATGCTTAACTTTGAGCAAGATGCTTTGCCTCAGTTTCCTCACTATAAATGAGACATAGGAGACTTCATTACACATCTATTAATGTTTACCAAGCATTTTGAACCTTCTAGTTCAAGATGCCCTCCCTTGGCACTGAGTTATAGTATTTCTTCCTGAAATGCTCTTTTCGTGATTCTTGTGGTGTAAGTAAACAGTGAAAAGTGCTGAAGGATAGACAGTTCAGTATAGAGTAATAAATAATACATTTAGTGAAAACATCCAAGTTGTGTGCTTCGAAGAAACCTGTAGGCTGTTGATTTCTACCTTGATACTTTTTGTGTGCTGCTAAATACCTGAAAATGTCTCTTTATCTTTGTCTCCTCCTCGCAGTGTGAACGCAAGGGCCTCTTCAAGGATCTAATATCAAAATAAAGGTAATTCTACTACTGGGAAGGGGGGAAAAGTCACTAAATTTCCTGAATAGGAAACAGTTTGGGTTGGCATTTGGGGTTTTTTTAGAGATCTGGTCCCTCACTTAGGGTGGGTATCTCGAGTATGGCACACCCCTGCCTGCGGGCCTCTCCCCGCTCCCCACCTCGCACCTTAGCGGCCAGTGGAGAGACCTGGGAAAGAGCTGCAAGAGTCGAGCGGGGTGGGGGAGCGTTGCTCGGGCTCCGTGTGCGGGAAGGAGCTTCCCCAGCGCGGGGGGAGCCGCGGGCTCCCTGCGGGCGGGGCGCAGTGCGCGGCGGCGGCGCCAGGGGGCAGCGGCGGGCTGGGGGCGCCCGCACCGCATCGAACCCGCTCCCGGCGCCCGGCCCGGTGCCCTGCGCTCCCCATCCCGGCCCGGTGCCCTGCGCTCCCATCCCAGCCCGGTGCCCTGCGCTCCCATCCCGGCCCGGTGCCCTGCGCTCCCATCCCGGCCCGGTGCCCTGCGCTCCCATCCCAGCCCGGTGCCCTGCGCTCCCCATCCCGGCCCGGTGCCCTGCGCTCCCATCCCAGCCCGGTGCCCTGCGCTCCCATCCCGGCCCGGTGCCCTGCGCTCCCCATCCCGGCCCGGTGCCCTGCGCTCCCATCCCAGCCCGGTGCCCTGCGCTCCCATCCCGGCCCGGTGCCCTGCGCTCCCCATCCCGGCCCGGAGCGCTGCGCTCCCCATCCCGGCCCGGTGCCCTGCGCTCCCATCCCGCCCCAGTGCCTTGCGCTCCCACCCCGGCCCTGTGCCCTGCTCTCCCCGGCCCCGCACAGCGCCCCCCTTCCTCATGGCACGGGGCCGCAAACTGCTTTTGCCTGTGTCCCGCTGCCCTGACCGGGACTCCGAGCTCTGCGGGTTCAAGGCGACTTTCAAACTATTCCTCCCGGGAAGGGAACCCAGCTCAGCCCATGCTGCGGGGAGGGTGCGGGAGTATCTCATGATCCCTGTGCCGAGACACCGCGCGGCTCTGCACAGGGGCTGGGCTGTGTCTCCTCCTAAGACTCTGGGCACTCGCCGCATCCTCCCAAAGGTTAAAAGCGAGCAGGAGGCGCGTCAAGGGCCTTTCTGAGCCCCTTAGCCTCTCTCGCTCGCTCTGGAACGGTGCTTGCTTGCTGCACGGAATGCAGCCTCGGCACTGAAGGCTATCCTGACATCTCCGCATCCCGGAGGGCTCTTTCCCTCAAACAGACTTTAGAGCAGAAACAGGAGCAGTCCCTGCTCCACTTTCGGGGTAGTGAAGCCCTGCAGGGAAAAGCCCTGCAGGCTGTCTCGGTCCGTCCCTTTCCCGACGATAATTCCCCCGCGCTTTCCCTCATGCGAACCGTAAGATGGGGATGATTGATTTCAGTGGCCGAGTGCTTTAAAAGGATACGTGAGGGGACTGTGCAGGGGCGATCAGATCTGCTTATCGGGGGTTATTTACTAAGCTCTCCCCGCTTCCCGTAACGTGGAAAATACCGAAGGCTGCCCCGAGCCGTCACCTACGTAACGTGGAGAAAGAGGGAGAAGCGTGCTAACGACGCCCGGGAAAACTTTCAGTATTTTGTTTTCGAGAGTCGACAATAGGAGCGACAGGGCAAAATACACCTGATGCTGCCAACTGGAGAGAGAACAGAATGAACGCACCGGCAGATAAAAAAGTCTGCCCGATGTCTTTTGTTGCAGTACGAGCTCCGATACCCGATCTTTTCCTCTTCCTTTCCTTTATTCGCTCCCCGCTACCTCTGCTGGGGCTACCTCTGAAAAGCGGAGACGTGGAGTTTGGAAATCCACGTCTGATCCTGGCCGTGTACCCCAACCTTGAGCCTCTCTCGGGCTTGCAGTGCGGTGTTAAAGCTCTCGTTGGCCCTGCATCGCCTCGCCTCCGCAAGTCTCCAAACCCCGGCGAGGCAGGAGAGGTGATGGATGAGAGGGGCGAGTCCGGAGCCCCTCGCATCTGCTGTCCTCCTTGGGCTCCAAGCCCGTGGCTGGGCAGAATTACACGCCTCTGTTCCCATCCACGGGATGTCGGGGAGGGCTTAAGGCAGGCAGTGATTGCCTTCATCCTGTTACGGGCAAAGCGAGCGTGTTGTGCTGAGGCAGGGAATAACTGTGAATTCCCGAGCACACCGTCACGTCTTATTGCCCACAGTCTGAGCACTTTGGGATTAGTTAGAGGCAAAACTCCAGTTTCACGTGCAAGTGCCCCGGGGACAACGTGCGTGGGGCAAGCGGGGGAAGCAACAGGGGCGGGATGCAGTGCTCGCTCATTTCAAGCATCTCCGCGGGGAAAACTGCAGCAATTTCCATATAACGAAAACCACGTTAGGAGGGAAAAGAGAATAGAAACGATTAGTGAGTGAGTTGGTACATTTCGAGAAATAAAGCCTTGCGTGTTCGACACCGTTCCGTCAAGGGTGCAGAGCTGGCTACGTAGATAAATCCCGCTGCTCATTTTCGTTCTAATCTCGGCAAAGCCTGACGGGTCCCGCCGATCGATCCCTCGCGTTTTCGTCGGAGGCTCCGTGTGCTGTAGCCCGTGGCAGTGCCGAGGGCGGGTAGCGCATCACTCCTGCGTCTCGGAGCAGTGGGTCTCTCTCCATGCCCCCATGGGGCTCACCCCGAGCGGAGAGTCTACTCTCCCGTCTTCTCCGAGGTCCCAGGGATCAGCCCCACCGAGTATCTTTTGAACCTCTTTTATTCCAGGCGACTGAGGCTCATACATCACCCATTCTGCTCGCAAACTCGTACCTGGCGTTGTTGTATCCCAAATAAATTTTCTAAACAAGCATTTGCCTCCCAAATATGGATATAATCTTCACTGGCTTTCTTTTTAATGACTTCCATTGAATCGATGCTGCAAAGCTCTTTATCTTACAGTGCAATGCAGAATGTGGCGTTGTACACATATGGTTTAGTTTTCTCCCCCCTGATTCTTGCGAGCTGGGCAGCCTTCAACCGGGAAAGGCGTATTTACACATATTTGACTCCTTGCACATTCTAATACACTGAAACGGTACAGGATGGTTTGGGAGATATGTTTGGGCAGGGAGATTAAGTCTAGGCAAATTCACTGTTAAAGCCGATTCCGAAGAAGTCCGTCCTTAAGACAGAGCTAAAAATGCCCCGGACATTTTTATTGCTGTCGCTGAAAATAGGCTAAACACGGAGCGATCAATTGCCATGGCAAACGGATCAAGAATAAGACTTAAGATCACGTGTGCGGGGGGAAATATATATATATATATATATATATATATATATATATATATATATATATAAACGGGGGAAAAATATAGACGGAAGGTACATGTAGAGCCTCTTATACGGGCGGATGCGTGCAGAGGCGGGAGTGCTGTGGGCGTGGGTCTGGTGTGCAGCGCGTACCCTGCAGGGCTGAAGGCAGAGGGCAAGCGAAGGGGGGGAATTGTCTGGCAGCCTGCCCGCAGCCACCCCCAGGTACGGCCTCTCCGGAGCCCTGGTGGAGCCGGAGGCTCCCTGCCTGGGGAGGCGTTTTTGGGAACCCTGAGGCCGACACAATTTGGCGCCTCCGGGTCCCTGCAACCTTCCCCTCTTTCCCGGCCCCAGGAAAGCAGCGGGGCTGCCTGGGTTCCCCGCGCTGCTCCCGAAAAACTTATCCCAGCTTGCAGCCTGCACCCAGGGGCTCGCCTGCCTCTCACGCTGCGTGTATCGCTCTGTGTGTCTGTGTCTGTGTCTGTGTGTGTGTGGGGGAGCGTCCTGTGGGAGGGGGGGAGCGCTGGGCTGCTGTGTCCGTGCCTGCTTTCTGTTTGAAGGCATCTAGAAGTGTTCTCTCTGGTGTCCACAGGACCCGCTGGCAAAGCAGAGGGGGTGAGTATGAGCTCCTGGTTGTGACCCCTCTTTCTGCTGTGTCTGAGCTGCCAGGCACTCTAATCTGGAGTGGGATCTTTATCTTCAGCTGAGAAAGAACAGTTTACTCCGCGTTCTCCTTCTTCCTCTGAACCTGACAGGGAAGTGTAGGTGCAGTTTTGTTTCGATCAAAGCAATGCCTGCAAAAGTGACGTATGCTTCCATCCAAACAAATAAATCCGAGTGAACCCCATTCTCAGAATTGTGCCACCCCTTTCCAGGCTGAACTCAAACTCCTTTTCTAACTTGCAAAATCTGTTCGTATCCCTGTCTGACAGTCTGTCCAGCTGTCTGTCCGTCTATCTTCCTTTGGGGTTGACCTTTCTGGGAGAGGCAACCCAGGTCGGATTGGCAAGTATGTGTCCAGTCCCGTCCAGTTTATTTGGGATGAATTTGCCCTCAACCCTCCCTCTCCCCCGAATTCGTTCTTATTTGAGTAATTAAACAAGGAAAGTCTCATCACCCTTCTGAACACCTAGGGCCCCCAAACCGAAACCAAATCACAGTGCTCAAAATTCAGAGGGTTTCTCTCAAGAAAATATATTTGTATTTATATACACGAACATACCCATAAAAAGCTTTCGAGCTGCTCCAGCCTGTAAACGAGGTGTCAACCCCGCTTATTTGAAAAGAGGTAACATTGATCTCCTAGGCATATTTGAAATAGGTTATTGGTTTATTGTTGGTTGGTTTGTTGTTTGGGATCTTTTTCTCCGGAAATAAACATAAACTGATATCTGAAATCATTTCCCCCCCTGGGGTTTCCCCCTATTCTGTGATGGATCTGCCATTGC
Source organism: Prinia subflava (assembly GCF_021018805.1). NCBI lineage: Eukaryota > Metazoa > Chordata > Aves > Passeriformes > Cisticolidae > Prinia > Prinia subflava. The sequence continues at coordinate 19,716,438 of NC_086249.1, forward strand.
AAACGAGAGATGATAAATTTCTAAATCTGAGACCAGCGTTAGAGTTAATGCCGCCAACCTAAATTCTGTTTCTAGACACACATGTTTTGGAATATGGCGAGACGCTGACGAAAAGGTGCTCTCCGAAAGGACGAGCCTCTCGGCGATTAGCTGGGAAACTGTGTAGGAGGGAAGCTGCAGCTGCGGAGATCCCGACCCCGAAAAGTTTGCTCTGTGGCTCTTTACAATGATTATTTATAGGGAGTGAGCGAAGACTTGAGGGGTCGAGCTCTTATTGCAGTTCCGCGCGAGTTTACGGCCGCAAACCGTAAGGGACGGTGCTGTAAAGCTCCCAAGAGCTGGTGACACACTAGATTTTCACGCTTCGTGTGATGCCGCCGAGGTGTCTTCTCTCCAGCGAGCTTTTGGGGCTTGTGCGCCGTGACGGTCTCTCGGGGAGAGGGAAGGGTTTGCTAAATTTGTTTTCCAATGCCGACGTTAAAACGAAAAGGCGGCCTTTGAAGCGTCGCTTTTAAGCCGCGCCGTGCAGACCTGGAAACCAATTCGCCGGGGATCGGTCGTGAAACCTAAAGAGGGAATGGGGAGCCTGCAAATCTTTGCAGCCACAAAGAGAATCGCGTAACACCGGCTAGACGGCGTCCGCCCGAGCCGTGAGTTTAAAAATCAGAAGAGGGAGTAAAAACCCGATGCGAAAACCAGAGAAGATGCAGCTACAATAAAACCGGGTCAGTAAAGCCTACACTGCACAGGCCGGCCCGCATGCCCGGTGTCAGGGCGGAGGGGGAAGGTGTGACCCCGAGGTGTCACGTCTGTCGGCGGGGCCTTGGCCGGGGTCCCCTGGGCAGGGGAGGCGGCGGGCGAGGCCGCGGCCACGAAGCGGAGCTGAGACTCGCTCAGCTCCAGCGCGGGTGCAGCAGGAACTGCGAGGGAAGGATCGCCTGCAGACCTGCAGCTAAAGGCTCAGAGCCCCTGTCCCGGCCGTGCTCTGCTTTTTGGCTTCTGCTGACCCAGCTCGGCCTTTTTAGCTGGTGGACGGGACACGCCTGGTTTCTCTTGCTTTTCCGAGCAGACGACAAAGAGCTACGATTTCTCTTCCGCGGCTCTTTGGGTGATTCCTTCTCCCTCTTTGCTTTCTTACTCCTGTCCATTAACTTTAAAAACTTGACGACGGTTTCTGTTCCCGGGGCTCCAGATACATCTCCTGACACCCAAGAGTCGAGGTCGGCTTTTCCCCTTTCGCAGGAAGCCGTCCTGCCAAAGGGGGTTTCTTCTCTGCTCCAAGTTCAAAGGCACAGTCCTGAAGTAGTTAAGGGGGCAAAAGGGACAAGTGTGGGGGAGGCATCGGGTCAGGAGCGCGGGGTCGAAGCCATTAGAGCCTCTGCCTCTGCGGGCTTGCCCTTCACGGCCTCAGCATTTCGCTGCAGGCACCGTCCCCACGCTTAGGACCGAGGGGCTTGAGGGATACCGGGTGGGGAAGGGAAATACCCTGGTGCTTCTCTTTGGAAACACTAAAGAGATGGCACTGAAGGCCGCCGAGCCCAAAGGAGTGACCCCGGCGGAGAGCGGGGCTTGAGGAGAGCGTGGTTTTCCCATCCGCTCTGCTGCCTTCTTGGGATTCATGCTCACTGGGCTACCCGGGCAGACATATCCTACTAACAAACAGAATAATAATTTCTCTGCCGCTCCCGGTACCTGCTTGTCTCCCTCCACTACATCCCCTGTCAGCCCGAAGGTGTCTGCTGGTGAAATCTTCCCTCTCCGCTGCACTCTGCTCCTTTCCTGAAAGTTACTGGGTTACACTCAGCTGCTGTGTTATACGGGGCATGTGCTGGGTTGTTAGAAACCTCTATAAAAGAATAAAGACTTAGTGGCAGCCCGCACCTGAAAGTCGTTTACCTACACGTTATAACGCAGTCCGCAGACGCCGTTTAGAAGCGACGGGATATGGGCTTGTAGAAAGACGAGTCTGCCACTATTTCAATTTGATCGAAAGAATAAAGCCGTGTAAGGTGTTTCCTGTCTACTTGAGATTTTGTGCGGCACTTTAGACAGGTTATTTCTTTGGAAAACAGCCATGGAGCCCATTGTCTTTATCTGATGCTTGAAAGATTAGGGAGGAGAGGAAGAAGAAAAATCATTGTTAAAAAACACTTTGAAGCTGTGCAACTGTTGCTTCTCCAATTTTTTTCTCCAGTTTCCAGATGCACCAGAAATCATTACTTTGATCTCACAAAGCAGCAATTTATATTTTTTAATTTTTAAAAAAATGGTTGGGTAACTCAAAGCGTAATGGCAAACATGCCGGGGATGAGGTCATCGGGCGGCGCGGGGAGGCCCGGCAGGCGGGAGCGAGCGAGCGCCGAGAGCGCAGGAATGAGGCGGCGGGGAAAGACGGGGCTCTCTCTCCGGACGAGCCTGGTTGCCGGAACATCTGCTCGGGGTTAATCTTACATCCCCGCTCGTTCTCAAGGGAGAAGTCTGCCAGTGCACAAGGGGCTGACTGAGCGTGCGGTGGGACCCTCCCTTTTGTGCGCTTGCCCGGGGCTGGCGGTGAGAGGCGCACGTCGAGTTGCAAGGAGCCCGGGAGCTATTAAAAACCTCGGCTGGAGCCGTGGCCAGGGCGGGACATGGCTTGGCAAATGGTCCCGACCCGGTTCCGTCAGAGCAGCAGGGAAATCATGGAACCATGTAATCTACTGGGTTGGAAGGGACCCGCAAGGATCATCGAAATCCAATTCCTGGCCCTGCACACGGCAGCCCCGTGAATCACATCGTGTGCGGAGGCATGTGAGAACGCTGTCCAAACGCACCTTGAACTCTGTCAGGCTTGGTGCTGTGACCATTTCCCTGGGTAGACCGTTCCAGTCAGTGCCCAAACACCCTCTGGGTGAAGAACTTTTTCCTGATATCCAACCTAAACCTCCTATGAGACAACTTCAGGCCATTCCGTCCAGGTCCTGTCACTGCTCACCACAGAGAAGAGATCAGTGCCTGCCCCTCCGACGTATGAGAGCCCTCTGCTTTCACTGGTGCATGGCCAGCCCTCTTTGAGCGTTCCTCAAAAATTAGTTGCCCCATATAAAACCAGGAGCCTCGTGTCTTTTGCAGCTCTCCCAGATCAGGGATACGATGCATAAGCTGGAGTTACCAAAGCCGACCCTACCCGTTGCCTGAGCCCACCGGGGCTGGTCTCCCTCGTCTGCTCCCTCCTTGCCCGGAGAAGCCTGGACCGGCATCCCTGTCCCCAGGGTCACGGCTGCCGCGGGCCGATGGTGATGGCAGGGACCGCTCTAAGATCGGCCGGACGGAAGCAGCAGGCTGACAGCTGCCTCCCTCGGGCCTCCCCCTCCCTGACCGAGCCACAGCCACCTGCCTAATGGCTTGTCTCCAGGGAGAGACCCACCCGTGCGGAGGTCAGGAGTTTATTTTGCTTAGGAAAATCAAATGGGAGGAAGGGTAAGGGGAGTGTGTTTGTGTGGTGGACCCGAGAGACGCTGACCCCATCACTCTTCCACTGAAAACACAGGCCGGTGTTGAATCAGCGGCGTTGGCTGCTGCTGACTGTCTTGCTGGGCAATCACTGCCGCTGCTGCCTGGCTTTTCCTTTCCAACCGGATTCCGACCCGGATCAGGCTGCTGATCCTACAGACCACGCAAAGTGTGAAGTGGCTCTCTCGGAAGCCCAGTCGTACCCAGTGGGGATGTTTGCAAAGCTCCTCTGATGCCCGCGCTGGAGAGAGCTCTACCCGAGCTCTGCTTCTGCCGTGCCTGGCGGAGCCCGGGTGGGATTTTGCGGAGGCTGCGCCCTTTCCCTCAGCGCGGGTGGAAGCGGCTCCGCAGCAGCCGCATGCGAGATGGGAGCAGGATTTCGCTGTAAGGCCGCCTGGACCCACGCGAGCCACTGGCAGCAGAAGACCGGCTCTGATGCCGCTGTTGCCAAGGGGCGAGACGGCTCCAGCCGCCGGTGGCTGGCGAGGGGGCCCGGGCAGCGGGGGAGACACGTCCCGCAGGGCAGCTCCCCGTCCGGGCTGCCCCGCCCGGGCTGCCCCAGCAGCGAGAGCTCCGGGGTTGCCGCAGTTCCCGCTCCCTGCGTGGTGAGGGCTGCTCGCTGCCTCCCCCGCTGCGGGGAGGGGTGCGGGGAGAGCAGCGCACGCCAGCGGGAAGGCGAGGTGCCCGTGGGGGACAGACCTGCTGGCTGGGGGCACACGGCAGCCCCACTGCAGCCTACGGGCAGGGAAATCTGTGGTCTCCAGGTAGGGGGCAGCCCCTACTGCCAGAAGTGGCCCTCCGCTGGGAAATGGGACCGAAGTGAGTCGAGGGTGAGGTGGTGGGATCTGTTGCGACCGTTCAAACCCCTTATTTTTAAAAGGGGGGATGCGGGGGGAGGAGGAAGAAGCGACAGAAATGAGATGTTGACACTGAGGAGTCGCAGGGAGACATCAACAATCGGTGCCTATAGACCACATCAAAGCACTGCAGAGCAACAATAAAATGCCTTGAAATACTTCTTAATGCAATGTTTGCATTGGGCAAGTCCACAGATGACGCCGAATTTGCCATCACAAGAGAAATAAAGCAGCAGATGAGGTTTAACCAACATTTCTCTGAAACCCCACTATAGAGGGAAAAGAGAGGAAGGGAGAGGGAGAGATTTTTATAATCCTGAAAGGCAAGAGGAGAAACCACATCAACGCAAAGTGAGTAAAGTGCGGCAGGGCAGGATTACCAAGGCGCAGAGGGATCTTAAAAATAGACCAATATGCCACAAAACATCTGTAAAGAAGAAAACTTCCAGTCAGGATTGCTGCGGAGGCACTTTTGACTCAGAGGATATTGCTCGGCCCTGCTATTTCAGAAGAGACCATACTTGCCCCCTTGCGCCCCCATTCCCCGGACGATATGGGGGCACACACAACCTGAGTTCTGTCCCCATAGTTGGAGAGCTTTTCTGGGCGGGACGCCTCTCGCACGGATGGCGAAGAAGGAAAACGGGGGCGAATGTATGTGCTGGCAAGGGGAAAACCTCCGGGTTCCGGTCAGTCTCTGCCAAACAAGCAGTCACACTCAGATGAGCGCTTAATTGCTATTGTGTTTTTGTTTTCCAAAGGCAGAACTCCTATTCCCCGAGCGCGGCTGCAGTGTGGCACAGGCTGGCTTTGTCTGGTTGCTGTGCGGCCGCTCTCGTCATGCTGGCCCCGCCTGACTGCGGCCCAAAGCCAGGAGTACCTATTTAGCCTCCTGCCACCCACGCACGACAGAACGGCTGGGTGCAGGCGGCGGAACACCCCTCTGCCCTGCAGCGAGTCTCCCTCCCTCGCTGACTGCTCATTCTAGAGGAGATGAAGCCCCGATCTGTGCTGAACTGTCACATCCCGCTCTCAATCTCTTCGTTGCCTTCCCCCGTGGGCGAGCTGCTGTCCCCTCCGAGTTTGGCTCTCCCACCTCACCCGCTGGCCGACCGTGCCAGGCGAGAGCCGACGCCTGCTGCCGGCACTGTGCTTCCCTAAACCGGAGCCCGTCGCGGCTGAGCTTCCCGTGCTGGTTTCACACGGAACCTCCCGCCTGCTGCCCCCACGCCGGGCAGCCTCGGGAAGTGCTGCCGGGGCTGCCTGCCCTGGGTCCGGCTGCCCGCGGGCTCCGCTCTCCCCTGCCGCGATGTCCCTGCGGTTCGGCCCCTGCGGACAGGAGCTGGCTGCTGCTCACCGCCCGCCTCAGAATATTGTTCTGCGGGAGCCTGAAGGGCGGCATTGCGGCCCTCGGGCTCCTCATCCGAGCGTGCCACACGCCGCTCCTTGACCTGGGGCGACTCCGTGCCCCCTGACAGGAGCGAGCCGGGGCCGGGCGCAGGGCAGGGAGAGAGGCCGTGCGGCGGGGAAAGCACCGCACACGCCGCTGGGCTCTGCTGCTTGGGGCCATCTCCCCAGGGGATGGAGAGAGGAGATAATTTCACTTATAGAATCACGGTAGAACGTGACCCCTACAGGAATGCGGCCGCACCGTTCGGGAGTGGGGGGATATCTATAGGTTTCTGCGGCTTTACGGGGAATTAGCGGGATGGGTTGTGGGGAGCTGAGAAAGCTGCCTTGAGGGAGGGATAAAGGTTCAGCTGGATCAGGGGGTATCCCACGGCGCAATCGCTCGTCGCCCTCCGTTCGATTCTAGGGTTCTATCTTCCAGGCAGGAGAAATCCCTCAGAGGGGTGCAGGTCGCACGGCAAAGAAAGGGACCACAGATATCAGGAGAAATTCCTCCAGCGAGCCCAGAATTTCGTCCTGAGAGAGCCCGGTCCCCGGCAACTTTCTGGTTACTATAAACTAATAAAAACGGTATTAGAAGCTAATAAAAGTTTGCTTAATAATAAATCTGGGTAAATTCTGGGTGCAAAGCAAGAGCGGGCGAGGTTTGAGATGCAGAAAGAGAGGGTCCAGTGGTTCATGACCATTTTCGAGGGGCTTGGAGCCGCGTGCCTGGTGTGCCTGCCTTCCACCGCAGTCGCGATTCACGTGGGTGAAAGTAAGCCGTGTTTGGAGTTCCCAGGTTGTGCCACGAACATATCTCATGAGGAGGCCGGGGACCGCTCTCCTGCTTCTGTAGTTGTGCCCAGCGTTGATAGAGCGGGGGGATAAACTTCTGTTTTACATAGTGGGAGGATTACATCCGGCGGCCACAGACCTTTTGAATAGTCCCATTAAAGTCTGCTTCGTTTTAGATTCGGCCCTAAACGGGATTGTTTACAGTATAACACATCATGTATGAGGTAGGGGAGCACAGAGACGTCTCTTGGTTCAAAGAGCCGTGCCTTGAAGAGAAAAAAACCCTCCCCTTATATTTATTTTTTTGACCGAACACACATTGAAATGCTGTGCGCATTCCTGCTTTTCTCCCTGGAAAAGCGGGCTTTGGATCCCGTCTCGGTAACAAGGGACCGGTTGTCCGCCTGCAGCGCCCCGTATGAGAACCATTGTGCGCAAGACCCACAGCGTTTTCTGGGGAGCGCCGCTTTTTCGACATGTGTGAGGCTTGGGGACAAGAGCGGGACGAGGGGCAGCGTGGCTGCCGGGTGTGTCCTGACCAGACCCGGGGGAGGTTAAAGCACGCTTGGCTTCTGCCTCTCCTCCTCCCCGGCGGCAGCTCGAGCTGAGACCGCTGCGAGGTACCACAGGCCCCGTCTCTCCAGATCTCCACTGACAGCACTCAGTGCTGTGGGTGTGGGAGCCGAGGGTTGCATTTGGGCTGGAAAAACAATCCAACAAAAAAGGAAACAAGTCCCCAAACGTCATCTCCCTCAAACGATCCCAAATTATAATAGCAACAATTATCTGCAAAGAAGCAGCTCTTCAACGCGCTGCTCTGTAGATGCTGTTAGCCACCAACCTTAAACTGTTTTCTTTTACTTTCCCGATGGAAAAGTAGTCAGTCTCCCTGCAGAGAACAGTCACCTTTCAGACTAAAATCGCCCTGCTGGGACTCGCGCGTGGGCAGCCCCACGCCTGATCCTAGCACGCTTTCCCGGTGCTGCTCGTGTGGCGGCGAGGGAGGTGTACACCTCCCGGTCCGGGCTCGGAACCTTAGGAGTGCTGAGCCACGGCAGAGCTGAGCCCCTCGGCCTCCAGGACACGCTTGGTGGGCGACCCTCTCGGGACCAGCTCTTGTGCCCTGACTCTGGCAGTGGATCTGGTTAAAGTTCTTGTCCTGGAGTTTGTCTAGATATAGCCTCGCTGCCGGCTTTCCCCGGCTCCTCCAGAGGTCTCCTAACCCTCTAGAATTCTGAAATTCCTTAAGGGTGGTTTATGTATTGGGAAAAAAAACCCCAAAGCAGCCAACAAACAAACAAAAACCCCAACCCAGACCTATGAACCGCTTTGAAGTCTCTCTCGGTCCCGTCTCGCTAACACCACTCCAGATTCCACCTGCAAACAGGGGCAGGGGCAGGAAGGAGGAAACCTCAGCGACCCAGTGCAGATGAGGCCGGGCGAGCGCGCATAGGGCAGCGGAGCCCAGCTGCACCTTCTCCTCCGCACCACCACCCTGCGGGAGCGACTTCGGCTTGCTTTGCCACCCCTTCTCAGGGCTCAGAGTGTGTGTGTGCAAATAAGGTTGTCAGGAGGGCAATGTGGCGGGTTCCATGGCTGATCGGACACCTTTGTCCCTTACTCTCGGAGCCGAGCAGTGCAGAGTTTTGGGGCTTTTTTGGGGGAGGGGAGGGGACCGGGGGTGCCTGAGCTCTGCTTTCTGGTGGTCTCGCCAGCCTCTGCCCTCTTTGGAGCTGCCTCCTGCCTCTCGCCATCCGAGGGCTGCAGCCACGAGGATTCACCTGTCAGCAGAGACCTCTGGTCACACAAGGCAGGGAGAAAATCTGCAGAAGAGGGAGGAAAAATAAATATCTTATAAAAGAACGGGCGGCAGGAGCAGGCGGGATTGGGTTCGGGGCGCCTGTGGGTGTGAAGCCGAGCGTCCCGGGCGGGCGCGCCCCCAGGCTGTGCCCGAGGCTGCAGCGCACAGGGAGCGGGGAGCGGACCGGCCCACCCGTGTGTGTTTGCGGGCTTCACGCAAGCAGCGGGACCCGAAAGCTGCAGAAGCTCCGCGAGCCTGCTGACAAACAGGCAAAGCGGGTCTGTAGTCTGCAAATGAAGAGAGAGATCATCTAGCCCCCTGCTTGTCGTTCCGGGTTGTTCTGAAGTTTGGCGTGGTAAATACAAAATGCATGGCTTTTAATCCTGCCTGTGTTGTTCCAAGTCAGTAGCTGAGAAGGCAGAAGGGTCTCTAGCCGGGACTTTGGTCTTTGTTTGCGAGGGGAACCTGCTTTGTGTGAATTATTCACCATAATTGCCTATTTCCAAGCAGCTCCGCGGGGAGGCTCCGAAATGCAGTCAGGTCTGACTCGTGCCTGGAGAAAAGTGACGCCCGGAGCTGGTGGAAGTTCAGGGACAATTTTAAGTTCCCGATTCTCCTCCCCACCGGGAACACTGGAGTCGGGATGGGGCTGAATGGGGTAGAGGCTGCCGGGGAAAAGGGGCATTTTGTTGCCTTACGCCCAGGAAAGGTGCCGATGCGTTTCTACTCTGTCTCCCCTCCTTCTGCAGCCTCGAAAACAGGAGAGACAAAAATAATATACGTGCCGAAACAAACAGGGGAGAAGTCCTGGTAAAATGGAGGGAAAGTAGTGGCTGTTTTTTATAGTCCAAGTGTATAATCGGATTTTTTTTTCTGTCCTGATAGAAAGCAGATAAATTTAGGAAGGGAGAGCTAAGAGAATAATTACAGGGTGAAGGTAGTTAAATTTTATTTCGAGTCCCAAAGGCAAAACCTGACATTTTATTGCAAACATCTGGAAGGCTTAAGAGACTGGCATGGTGTTTGTTTAAACACTAATAGAGATTTTTATTCTGTAAAACACAAACAAAGCCCATTTAAAAACACTTGAGACTGTAAATATTTTGCGGTGGTTCAATTCTCAAAGCCTGAGAAAACCGGGGGAAGGGGAGGGGGAACGAATCGACAGCATAATAGGGGTATAATTATGAATTAGTTAATATACGCAACAATACCGTTTGTGCAGACCATAAAAATAAATTGCAGGCGTATTTTTCCCCCCAGTCACAATTACTGATCCCGCGCAGCACGGGAACATCACCTCTCTCGTGTTTCCAAGCGGCGACTTGTGCTTGCTTTAAACTTGCTTCTTACCAGAGAGCCAGCCTCGAAATCCTCGGCTCCGTTCAAAGATAATCGGCGCTGTATTGAAGCCCAGTGAATCACTCGCTCACGTTATCAGACAGCCTTCAGCCCGCACCCGCTGACTGGTTTTAACGTTGTTTTCAATTATTAACTTTTAAAAGACGAGAAATAATAATAAATCCACGGGCTAGATCTGGATGAAGGACCTTCGGAAAGGTTTTTCTTGCGGTGGAGCAGGATTTGAAACTGGCCCAGCCCCTGCAAACAGCACATCTGGACAGCACTCCCGCCCAGCAGCCGGCTCCCCTTATTTCTCTTTTTTCCCCCAAATATTTCCATATATAAACAAATATTTTTCAGGCTCGCCCTGCGACAACTGGAAAGCAGAAGTGAATGATTTCTTTATAAACCCCGAGGCCTGGCCCTGCGACCCTTGCTCCTGCCACTTTATTCCAGGGAGCAGTTTCCTGGATTTAATGGGAGCTACCCCTGCGAGTAAGAGTCTGGAATAAAGACCAGGCAAAGGGACGCATTCATCTCTGGCGGCCGGGGGTCGGAGTCGGATCTGAATCCATTTTAAGGCCAGGCCTGTGGTACGCTCGAGGTTCGCACCGCTCGCCGCGGGGAGAGGGCACCCTGGCCCCGCTGCGGCTGAGAGGAGCCCCGGGCTGCGGGAGCCGGCGGCGCAGCGCGGATGCGTTTTGCTGTCAGATTTTGGTGCAAAGGCTCAACCGAATTCTCATCCCCCGGCTCGGGGAGAGGGGATTTTCTCCGTGTGAGCTTTCTCAGCCCAGGGGGCAGCGAACCTTGCGAGGGGGCAGCGTTGGCTCTCTGTCGCCCTCCCCCGCTCCCCTCATCCCTCCCCTTTCCCCGGCACATCCAGTGGGGCCGCAAGGTCGCTGCAGGGTCTGCCCTCTCTCCCTCTCCGCTCTCACGGCGGAGCAGCGGTGCCTTTGTGTTACCGCTTCTGCACCGCCCGGCGCGGACGGGCACGGGCAGGGCCAGCTGTCCCAAACCTCCCGGGCACCAGGGAAGGGCCGGAACGGAGGGAGAGGAGCACTCGTCGGGGCCGTGAATCCCCGCCGTCCCGCGAGCGGTGTCCGGGACCGCGGGGAGCTGCTCTCCCGCCCCTGGCAAAAGGGTCTGCTCTCTGGGGTCTGACACTTAGGGGACGTATTGGCTTAGAAACTGCGTTGTGTTTCTTGTCGCTGCTGCAGAGGCTGTGCTCGGCTGCCAGAGCCGGGCGCGGAGTGCTCGGACGCAGCTCGCAGACCTCGGGTGGTACAGGAGAGAGCCCCAAGGTAAGAGACCCAAAAGGGGTCGGGTCGGGGCTGCGTCACCCTGTCCACCAGTAAAATCACACCTAGTGCTCTGAAAAACGGGTTTCTGAGTTCTTACATCAGTTCCCAAAATTCGCTTAAATCTCCCTGCCTTTCCAGCACCATTTCTTTTCAAAAAAAAAAAAAAAAAAAAAAAAAAAAAAAAAAAAAGCCATAAATAATCTACTGTTTTCTTGGGCTCTTTTGCTAAAATCTCTCTCCAGCTTCTTTAGAAGCTTTCCTCGGTGTCTGCCTCCCAGACAAGTGTTTCCGAGGCTTTCGGAAAGAGGGAAAAGAATTATTTTGGTGAGGTTTTTGAGGGGATTTTTTGGAAGTTGATTTTTGTGGGGGTTTTGGGTTTGATTTTCTTTCTTTCTTTCTTTCTTTCTTTCTTTCTTTCTTTCTTTCTTTCTTTCTTTCTTTCTTTCTTTCTTTCTTTCTTTCTTTCTTTCTTTCTTTCTTTCTTTCTTTCTTTCTTTCTTTCTTTCTTTCTTTCTTTCTTTCTTTCTTTCTTTCTTTCTTTCTTTCTTTCTTTCTTTCTTTCTTTCTTTCTTTCTTTCTTTCTTTCTTTCTTTCTTTCTTTCTTTCTTTCTTTCTTTCTTTCTTTCTTTCTTTCTTTCTTTCTTTTTTTTTTTAACATTCCTTCGCCTGGGAAAAGACACACAGCCGGGGGACCCGCTGGAAACACATGTGCCCTCCTCCGAGTCCCCGCTCCCGCTGTCGGCTTCCTCCAAGCCCCTGCCTCGGTCGCTCCCTTCTTGTTGCTCCCCCTGCCCGGCACGGCTTTCCCGGAGCCGGGGAGCGGGCAGTGCCCGCATGGGGAATACGCGACCTCCCGTGTGGCAGCGCCGCTGTGCCTGTGGCTGGGCCCCAGAGAGTGACCTGTCAAGGAGGTGTACTGGAGGGGAGGGGAAAGAAGCGACGGGGAGGAGGATGAGGGGTGTAGGGCGGGTGATGGAGACCTACAAAACCTGCTCCTTGGCCCAGATAACAGGGTTTAGCTTTTCCGGGATTTGCCGAAGAAATGGGTTCGTTCCCATTTTTCATCTGAATTCCGTTTCCGTGCGTGTGAACCTCGGGTTGTTGTCAGTCTGTGCTTTAGGCCAGGGAGAGAGGGCTGAAGGGCTCCGCCGTACCACGCTGACATGGGCACCATGGCTTCGCTCTGGGAGCAAAAGGAAGTGTCTCTTCCCCCCACACTCCCACACCCCCTTTCACTTTCCAGCCCCACAGAAAAAAATCGTATATGAAAACCCTGCCCTAAGCAGCTCTGCACCTTCGGGGAGCAGCTGAGAAACAGCGGACAAAAAAAATAATCCCTTCCTAAAAAATTGTCTGTCTCCTCTTCCACCGCTTTTCCACCGGGGCTCGGTCCAGGCTAATCCCCTCTCGTACTTTATAATTATTTATATTTTATTATGAACTTGTATCGAACTAACCCCCCGCGGCTTTCCCCGCTGTATTTTCCGTGTATGGTGCTTCGCTTGACTTCACCTATTTTTCCGGGGTCCCAGCAGCTGATGAAAACACACGATTCTGTCACCTTTTGAAAAGCAGCCCTTGCTGCTTTTCATTGCGAGCCCCAACCCCCCCCCGCGCCACGCGTGACCGAGGGGCGTGGGAGCAGCTGCGGGCCCGCCTCAGCCGGAGGATGTCAGGTCAGAATGAACAAGAGAGCAGAAATAAAATGCTGAATATCATCCAGGCAACCAGCCGGGATGTATACCTAGCGGCTTTGTTTTCGCTGTAGCTAGAGTGACAGAAAGAAGCGGGAGGGGGGGAATAAATTTTTATTTAGATAAAAAACCCTTTCCAAAGAGAAGGCGCTGCCCATGCCCGGGGGTATCTGGGTCTCCCAGCCAGCCCGCGCCGCCCGCACAGCCCCGCCGCTCCACGGACACGCATCGTTTTGAAGTGAAATTTCAACCCCCTCGAGACGTTGCTTCTGCTTCTGCCAAACACCGATTCCGCCGGCAAGGGCAAGTAATACATGGCATAGATGAAGTTTTAAAAACAGCCCGTCATCCGGCACCGCTGGGTGGCAAAGCACCTCTCGGGTACTCTGCGTGGGGATTAGCCAGCAGCAGCGTTTGGGAAACCCGGGTGCGGCGGAGAGAAGTGCGGGACTTGTTACCTCTCTGTGTTCAGAGTTATGGGTTTCCTACTGGCTCCCCGTTCTTCAAACAGTTAATTCTCCCGGCCGGTGTTCCAGGACTCAGATGGCCAAAATTCCTCTCCCTCAAGCCCGAGTCTCCCTCTCCTCCCTATTGGGTCGCAGCTTTTGGGTCTCTCCCGAGCTCTCCCTCCTATTGGCCGGGGACATTTTCCTCCCCCCCTCCTTTTTTTTTTTTTTTTTTTTTTTTTTCCTTGACAGGCGCACGCAGCCTGCCTAACTCTTGGCGAAAAAAAAAAAAAAAAAAAGAATCCCAGAAGTTTGGATCAATCAGAGAGAGACAGAAGGAAAGGGGAGAAGAAAAAAAAAAAAAAAAAAAGAAATCCAGCCTGCAGCCCCTCTGAGCAAGTGCTGGGACCTGAGCTGAGCACACCCTCCTGGCTCTGCCTGCGGAGTATCTGCAGCCTCATGTAGAGCCTTTAGGAGACTGAGGGCTGGTTCTTCTGGGGGTGCAGCTGGGGAGGGGTGGGGGGGGGGAGAAAGAAGCAAGAGGCTCTGCCTCTGGTCCCCGAGCTGTGCTCCCAGCCACTGGTCGCTCCTCTGCCCAAGGGTCTGGGCTGGGGGATAAGATGAGTGAGAGGCGAAGATCGGCGGTGGCCCTCAGCTCCCGAGCACACGCTTTCTCAGTAGAAGCCTTGATCGGGACAAATAAAAAGAGGAAACTGCGAGACTGGGAGGACAAGGGGCTGGATTTGTCCATGGAAAGCCTCAGCCCCAATGGCCAGCTGGGGGACAATGAAGACCCGACTCAGTGCCTGGACCTCAATCCCGGTTAGTGCGACTCCTTTCTCTTCGGGACCCCCCCGCCCGCTCCCTCCCAGCCTCTCGCCCTGAGTCCTGCCGGGAGCTGCTTGCCTGGCAGCGCTTCCCGGAAAGCATACGAGACTGGGAGTACAGAAAAAAAGAAGCGGGAATTTCGCGGAGATTTCTTTGTTGTTGTTGTTTCTGCGTGTGGGGTTTTGTTTTGTTTTTTTCCCTTTTTCTTTTTCTTTCATTTTACGGGGACTTTCTCTTACTCTGTGTCTGTGTCTCTTTCCCCCCCCCGCCCCACATAACTTCATGGTCTCCCGCGAGGGACGGCGTGTCCCCTCTGCTTCCTTTTTATTCCTCCCTCCTTCCACTCCCTCCGTGCCTGTCGGTCGCGATAGTCCTTCCCGGGTGTCTCGGGACACGCGTTTCGTTTTGCCCCAGAGTTTCCCAAGCCCCGATCGTGGAGTTGCCGGGTGGGTCGGGGGCAAAGGAGCGGGGTGCGAGATGTGCCCCTCTTCTCTTTTCCGAGTCACTGGCCACCGCCCGTGTCCTCCCCGCGGAGACAGTGCCTCCTAAGCGGAGGTTTCGGTGTAGGAGGAGGATATGGGCATCCGGGAGCACCGCTGCTCCGGGGCGAGGGTCGTCGGCTCCTCGGGGCGGTGGGAATCCGCTGTATACCCCTCAGCTCGGGATCCTTCTCCCGGGATCGGACCCGGCACGGAGCGCACAAGCCGCGGTGGAGGCGCGGGGGGACGCGGAGAGGAACCCACCCTCTGCGGAGGGAAAACACTCCGGGCAGGGAAAAGGACCTCAGCGGGAAAGGGGCACTGCGAGCAGCCCAGCCCCGCTCCCGAGCCTGGCTCCTCCCGGGAGCCGCGGCGTAAGGAGCAGCGCCGGGCCCGCGGCCCCAAGGCCGGCGGGACGGGGTTAGGGGACAGGGAGCACAACACTTCCCTCCTGGTGTCCGTACTTTTAATTTTAAACTCTCGTCCTTTCATTTTTATTTAAGTGGGATCCAGTAGCTCGCAGCTACCCTTTGGCTCAAGCCTCGGTCTCCTCTTGTCCCCCGGCCGTTTCTCTCCGGCCTAAAGCGACGGTTCCGCAAGCGCAGCCGCGGATCCGCGGCCATCCCGAGGGGAAAACGCGCCGGGCCTCGCTCCCCGAGCTGTCCCAGGCCCTTCTCCGTCCCCACGGCCCCTCCCCAGGACCTCTGCAAGGGACGGAGGGAGCGGCCCCGCTCTCACAGCTATAGTGTGGGGAGAAAGCGAATTTTAGGTGATTTCTCTTTGCTTTTAATGTTCGGATGGGGCAAAAAGGTCAAACGATTTCTTTGCGCAGCCCGTAAGAAAAAGGGCAGAAATATCCTCCGCTCCTGCCAAGTCCGTTCCGCTGCACTTGGAACAGCAAAAACCTTTTAAAATTTGTTTTTATTTATTTTGCGTGACGTTCCCGGAGCTATCAATAAATCGTAAGCTGCCCAAAACTCAGAGTAAAAAAAAAAAAAAAAAAAAAAAACCAAAAAAACAAAAAAACCAACATAACAAAACAAAAATAAAAAAAGGGGGAGGGGGGGACGAGAAAAAAAATTAGCTCGAAGTATCAAAAATATTTGCTGTAAAGAAAAAGATATTTAAAGTGTTTTTGAAGGGAGCTAAAGACCATGAAGACCTCGCCCCTCTACGCCCTCAAGGAACCGCATTTCAATTTGCTTTTAACAGCAGCAGCCTTTCCCGGTGCGGATCCTAAGGAGAAGTAGGTAAAATCTGCTGCCAGGGTCGTCTCTCACAGCGGAGGGACGGACGTAAAGGTGAGGGGACAGCAGCGATCAACCAGTCAAAAAATAGCCTACGATTTCAGAGGCTTCTCTGTTCAAAAGAATGAATACACAAACGAAGACAAAAATCCGCTTGCTAATAACAGAGCGTATATGTGCATCAGTTTTCTTTTTAAAAAAAACTTTTTCTTTTTCTTTTTTTTTCTTTTTTTTTAAAGAACCGTGTCTTATAAATTTTTAGCCGCAATGGGATATATTTTTGCACGGTCTAAAAGTTTAATTTGCCCATTTCTCCGTGAATTCCAATTGGAAAATTGGAAAACTCTCCGTGCGCCAGATTAGAGAGCGGGAGAGAATGGCTGCTAATGTCTGAAACCTCAGAAAGTAAACGTGATGTTTTTCATAAAGCAAAGGAAATCAAGAACAGTTTGAGAAATCATTTTTAGGAGGTTGATAGACTTTAAATAAAGTCCGCGACTGTAATTTGCACAGTCACTTCATTAAACCTAATTCCTCCGCGGTGTGCTTTTGCTGCTGGGTGAAAATTGATTAGCGGCTCTATAATGACCACCAAATTCCATCTTTACAAGACCTAATTAAGAACAAACTTTACACCTAACGTATTTTAGACTTGCCAAATCTCCAGCGATATAGAAAAAAAAATTAGAAAAGGGAATTTTTATAGCGTCCCAAAGGTTCAACACTCAAAGCCGCTGCCCCCGAGTAGCGACGGGCTGTTCTTTCTGCTGGCGGTACGGGGTGCTTGCGGAGTGGCCGCAAATCGTTCAGTACGTGCTGGGAAATTGTATCTTGATTTTCGTGGGATAACTTAAATCGGTCTAGCCCCATTTATCGATTTTTTTTCGCCTAAATTGCCTGCATTTCAGCGCGGGAGGGTCTGAGAACCGTTCAGCGGGGGAGCTAAACGCGGCCACGAGTAGAATAAGGCTTCGCTCCCCTTTTCCCAGAGCTTTTGCGGGCAGGAGGGTATGAGGATTTCTCTCCCAAGCTCGGGGCGCGTCCTCCGGCAGGGGTGAGGGGAGGAGGCGGCGGGGCGGCCCCGCTTCCCTCCGCGCGTCCGTGCGGATCTCTGCTGGACGTGCAGCCCTCGGAAGTGCCTGGGAGGCAGCGATACCTTTCTCCCCATTTTGGCGGAATCTCTGACGCCTTACGTGCCATCTTACAGCCGTGCCCAAACCCTTCGGTGACGATATTGGCGAGACGGAGTCTCCCCGAGAGCCCTCCCCTCCCTCCGGGGCCGCATCCTCCTGGGAGAAGCGAGGTGGCAGGCTGGGAGGTGCCGGGTCGGGCTGTGGCGTGGGCAAAGGTGAGAAAAGCAAGCGGATAAATCCCCCAGGTTTGTAAAAAACATCTTCCAAGCATCTGAGTTATTTATGTCTCAGCCACGAATTTTGTCGCCAGAGTTAATGTGCCTTTTTTTTTTACGAGACTCATTTAAAAGGGGGATAAATCTGGATTTTAATCATGTGCGGGTTCAACCACGAAGTTGTGAGAAGGAATTCCGGATTACAGCGGCTCTCACCTTCTCTCCCCCACCCCGCCCGTGGGGCCGCGGCCGGGCCGGGGCGGGCAGAGCTCGCCCGGGGCTCCGGGAAGCCTCCGCCGCTGCTCCGCCGCCCGCATCCTCCCCCGGCACTCAGGTCTGGCCGCCGACAGGCCAAAGGAGGAGGAAGAGGGTGGCGGGACACCCCTCCGTCCCCTCGGCAGGTTCGGTTTCAGAGGGCAGCAAAACAATGGGCTCGGATGTCTTCTGGGTATTTATAGATTTAACCTGAGCAGCGGAAAGGTCACGGGGGCCCCAGGCGTCGCCTCCCTCGACGTGCACATTGTTGACCGTCGTTTGCGGCGGTGGCATTCGCCCGCCCGTCCCTTCGCCACCCCGAGGGCACAGGGACACACCGAGACAGAGCCGAGCGCGCTCCTTTCCTCGTCGAAAGTTTAAGGCTTATTTGAATTTTTGGAGAGGGTGGGTGGAACGTGTCTCCGTGGACGCGTTTGCTTTCACAAAAGTACGGCTGCTCCTTCAGGCGGTCGGGGTCTCTTACAGGCGAAACGAACGCAGGCGCTTCAGAGGCAGAATAAAACGGTGCGGCCGCTAAATAGATGGACTTTTTCGGCTTCGGGACCGTTCTTTTCCTCGCAAAGAAACACACAAGCGATTTTGTCAATTTTACTGCCAGTGCAGTCTTTGTATCACACATCCATCCCATTGGTATTTTTCGCATATATTAAAAGTGCACCTACCAATTAAAAAAACCCCGAAACCATACAAAACAAAAAACCAATCCCCAAAAAATCAAATTAAACAAACAAACAACAACAACAACAACAAAAACCCCACAAGACATTTTTCAGAGTTTAATTATTCGTTTCCTTGTGTTTATCTGAGTCTACGCTGACGAACTACTGCGAGCATCTGCAAAGAGAGAAAAAACAGAAAAAACACGGCACATATTTTAAGACCCACAATGTGTTTATTACGTATGCTTATCTGTAAGATTCAGACCCAGGAGTCTGACAAAGCCTTCAGTGGCTGACGAGAGTAAACCCTTCAGTTCTTTTAGCGCGGCGTTGTTCTCCTGTGTCTCCCGGGAGGCTGCAGCCATGTCCATCCCAACCTTGCCCCGCCGTGGGGTTCCTGCTCCTCCTTGCCCACGAGCAAACCCTTCCGCCGGCGGGTGTGCGGGAGCCACGCAGCCCGCCCACCCTCCGGAGAGGTAAAGAGATTTTAAGAGCAGGAGAAAATGCGATTGACCCTTCTACTTCTTTTTTTTATTATTATTTTTTTTAATACCCTTGCTTCTGAATGCTTATATTGATGGAGTCCGTTCTTTGAGCAGTGGCTGTTAAACCCGTGAAGAGGGAACCACTCAATTCGATTTCTGATTTCAGCTTTTGTTTGAGTGCTCGGTGGATGGGGCTAGGATTTCAAGAGCTGGCAGGGCAATTTTTTTCGTCTCTTTCCCGAGGTAGAGCACATTGGCATATCTTGTCCTTTTTGTCGTCCTTTGCATGAGGCTCGTAGATGAGCAGTGCTCTGTGACAACGAGATGTAAGAGAGAGTGTCAGCTTTGCCTTTGCCTTGGGACTGGGCTTTATTGATGAGAAGTCTTTCTAATGAATTTGTGTGTGACTGGGATTGTATGAATTCATTCCACCTGTTGGACCATCAGTTTGTCTCTGTAAGACGGGATACGGAGCTCAGATCCGTTGCTCCCTTGTGTACATGATGGAAGGAAACGCGAAAATCTGCCCCTCCTAATACCTCTGTTCCCCCCATACCCCAGCAGCAGAACTAATGCTCTCTTCTTTCCCAGAGGAGACAATTGCAGGAGGCAGATGGAGTTGTCCAGACGAGAGCCAGGAGAGTCGAGCCCTGTGGGGGCTCGGGAAGGGGTTGTCTTAGTCAAGTTCATACAACTCTGACCTTGCAGCCCCAGGAGACACAGAGCGAGAAGGTGTTGTTCCTGTGGTAATATGCATCTTACTGAATTGGGGAACTCCTGATGCTGGGTTTGTGAAACTCCTCCTGCAGAGAGGTGAATTACTCACACTGTATTAAGAGGGCAAGTAACAGAAAAATAGAGGCGAACCTTAAAGAACAGCAGAGCATTAGAAAAAGGGCAGTGTGTCAATCAATATCTTCCTTTCTTTTATATTTTAAATATGCAGCATTTTTTACACAGGTTTATTCCATCTGCTGGTAAGGGGAAAGCTGCTGTTTCAAAAGATGTTCCTTGTTTTCGACAAGAACTTTGGGAGAATCCAAAAAGCTTCTGTTACAAGCAAAAGTCAAGTAATTCCTTACGAACCATCAATCACTTCTCCCTCCTCCCATTTGGGACTAAGCACTTATATCAAATATCAGCCCAGCTAGCCTCTCCTCCAGGCAGAAGTGTCCTGCTTTATCCGTATCTCTCTTTAAGGAAAACTGATGCTTTTTTCAGATGGAAAAGTTTAAAGATGCCTTCCAAGAGCGCTGCATTGAGAAAAGAGCATTTACATTGTTTTATAACAGTCGGTGCCATTTGAGTCACTTCACACAGATCACTGTTCCTATTGTAATCCGTTGGATTCCAGAATGAGTCTTTGCTTGCAGTCTTAGGTTTTCAAAGACCAAAATTTATTTTTTTTCCCAACGTTTCTTTTGCTTGCCTTCTGAGCTAGATTAATAAAGTTACAATAGTTAAATAATGCATTAAAACCAGTCTGAGAGTATTGAAAAAATCCTGAATATATTGAGACAGAATCAGATGGCATTTACATTGTCCTTTTTGTAAAATCAGTAAAATCTGTTCAGGTGTGATTTAAATCCCCCCAAGTGTCCATATTGAGATATGTAGCTTACACTGGTGACGTAAAATCAAATTCAGTGAAAGGAACTTAAATTTTCTAAACCTGGCAATGTTCAGAGATCGACAGAGTTTCCCAGAGAGCTTGAGTGTGCTAGTATCTGTTGATGGAGTTACAGGATTTTGTGCTAACCCTTAGTTGTCTGACTTCTTCTTAAATAGTGCAATTACTTGGCAGTAATGGCATGTTACCTTCTGTTTAAATCCTGATAGAAAAGGCACTGTGGGTATACACAGGTATGGGCTGTGTCTGTCAGCCTGGGAGCTGTGTGGCTCCTTTGGGAAGAGCAGCAGTGGGCACCTGGGTGTAAGGAAAATGCAGGCAAGTGAGATCTTCCCAGTTCTCCAGTTCCTAATCCTGTCCAGAGCAGCTCTGCGTAGCAGGACAGTGAAAGATTTTGCTTCTTTAGCTTTTTACTCTAATTACAGTTTCCTAGGATAGAGAGTGCCGTGCAGCAATGCTGAAACGTTATTTTTTACAGAGGGGGAAAAAACCCCCAAAGGTTTAGCTTTCTGCTGCTTATTTCTGATATCATTGAAAATAGGTTACAGTTGCAACCTTTACAACTGTGAAACATCTGCTGTCTCAAAATGCAACCCCATTGCATTTCCTTTGTTAAAAGCTGTAGTGTGCTCTGGTGAGAAGTTCTGGGGAGAGATAACGTAGTGGTATGGTAAAATTAAATTGAAATATCTTTGAAAGGAGATTGAGGATTTTTGAAACTGAGAAGAAATGAGAGCCAATTGAAATTCTAGTAGCAATTTGCATCCTGAGGGCATTTTTTAATTGCATATTCTTCAAGGTCAGAAAACAATGAATCAGTAAATCAATCCCAGAAGTGATAAAAGCACTTGTTACAATAATATTTACAGTAATATTTTCATATACCCTTTGCTTAAGTGGGCTATTGATGTGAGAGTATTATGAAGATGGTGAAAGGACTGTCTGAGTCAGAGCCCTGTGACAGTGGGCTGGCCACTGTTTGCTGTGTGTTTGCAAATGCAGCCTCTCAGCTGCTCCAGGGAAGGATTCACCTAGCGAGGGGCTTAGGCCAGCACATACTGATTCACAGCAATGGAGGAAGTCAGAGGAGGATTTTCATTTTGGGACTCAGCAGAAATAAAAGTGAAGACAGTGAGGATTTTCTTAGATTTAACTTAGTAAAAGTTTTTTTAAAAAATTTATTTTATGGAGAATCAAGAAAACTTAGGGTTTGGCCAGTCTTTAAGTATTTATTTTTGTATCATCAAACTACCTAATGTTTTTAAGTTGTGCAACCATTTTAGAAATAGATCCCAAGCCTCCTTGTTTCAATTAATTAAAAAGTGGTTGTAAAATAGATCATAGAAGGAACTAGCAAATAAAGAACAAGGCATTTTTATTTATATAATACTCAAATCAAGAATTTGGACACTCAAAACTGCTTCCCATTTTTTCTTTTTCTAAAAGTCAAAACTCTTTGGCAAATTCTGCATGATTTAATGAAGTTTTCATTTCCTCTAAGCTGGATTTTTTTGTTTAATTATATATATATATATATATATATTAAAAAGAAGTTCAGCTAAACTCTTGTGTGATAGAGCTCAGTTCCTGTCATAGTGGATGGCTTCACGTCACTGCACCTGTTCATTCTTCTCAAGGCTTTTGCTTTTTGGGAAAGAAATCTTCCAGTATTGTTAAATGGACATTTCCAACTATGTTCATATGTGTAGCTCTTGGAAAGGAGCTTGGGAAGAAATTATTGCAAACCATCTTTGAAAGAACCAATTTAGAGTTTCTAAAGAGTACTTAACCAACTGGTTAAAAGCTGACACAAATCATATTAATAATCAGCACATTTATATGAATGCAGCCACAGCAAAAATTGTTTTAAAATCAGTGGGCCAGGGCACACAGAATAGTTATGAATGACTTACAGTTCTTTGACTTCACTCAGGGGCTGGATGCACTCTTGGCTAACGCTGACATTTTTCCATGACCAATGAATTAACAAACCCGAGCTTCAGCTTTTAGGAGCTGCAGGAAATAGAGAACTCCCTGAATCAGAAATTTCCCCCCAAACCAAGGAGAAAATTGAAGACATTGAAGTGTCTTTGCTTTTAGTAAGAGGGAAGAACCGTGCATCACAGCCTTCTTAAGAAGCTGCACTGGTAATAGCAATATCCCTTAGTAAGATATCAGAAGTGCTGCTTTCTTATGATACCAGCGTCTGTGTGGATGCCTATGCAGAGAAAATAATTCCAATGAGAGCATGTTATAACATTTCGAAATGTATGGTGCATATGATGTGTAGGGTTAGGGAGGCTTTAAAAATAGGTTCTTCTTGGTTTACCCTTGAAATGCCTGTAGATCAGTTCTGCAAGTCTGAGTTTAGTGAGGAAGAAGGACGCTTGGGAATAGACGGAGATTCATGGATAGATTTTTTTATTTTGTACCTAATCACTATACTGGATTTTCCTCAATCCTGCTCTGAGGATTCTGTTGAAAGGTCAGTTATTAAATGTTCATAGGTGTTATTGTAAACACATTTAATGACTTTTACAAGAATCATTTTCTTTGATGAAGTAATTATCCCAGTTCTGCCCTGTCAGCACCCTCTGTCAGCTTTTCACTTGTCACAGAAAAAATGCAAATGAATTTTAATTGTGCGTTAAGCAGCCTTTCTCACCAGGGTGAAAAAATCGTGGAAGAAGACATGTTGAGTATTTCCTGATACCCCCTCAGACTTAATAGAAACACTCCCACTGGCTTTTTTAAAAGCAAACTTCAACCTCCAGGTTGTGCTGGACTCTGCTGCCGCCTTAACTTGTAATTAAATACCATGCAAGAATTAGGACTGGCAATGCTAAATTTTTAATTAACGTATCCTAGCATGAAGGCTGTGCTAAAGCAGTGCTAAAGGAGGGCCTGGTTCTTTGACATGCCAAGTATCTGCACTTCAAAGGACTATATGGTGCTGATTTTCAAGGGTGCAACTTCTGTGACCTTATTTTCAGTGGTGTTAAGAATGTGTAATTACCATGGAGATCTTGACCTCTCCCTTGATTTCTGCTCTGAGATACCCTAAACAGCCAGAAAGTAGGCTCCTCCTCAGCATAACAGTCGGGATTGGGATATTCTGGGGGATTCCTTTTTCTTCTGCTTCAATATTCTATCAGTCTGTTGGAGTTAAATAATTGTGACAGTGAGGTTAATACCTGAATGATCATTTTATGCTATAGCTGGACCATATTTCCTCTTCAGGTTTAGTGAAAATGCCTGATAGTGTGAAAACAATCAGGCTGGATCAGATGCAGGTTTCTGGATTGTGCCTGTCTTTGCAATTTCTAAGTGCCCCTGCCATTTAATTGTGTCATACAAAAATACAGTTCTCCATAGAAGGCAACGAGGCTGTTATTTTTACACTGAGAAGTTATTTTTTTGCTTCATAAAGATTAATCTTTTTATGCCAGAAGATTGTAGCAAGCTATGAAAATACAGAATTCAGCCCATGACTCTGGGTGCCTAATGGTTTTTATTTTGCTCTGGATTTTAAAAGATAAATAGAAGATTTATTATCGTAGGATTTAGGGGTTTCCTGCGCCAAGCTCTTTGGAGCAAATAAAAAGAAAAAGTCTTCATTTACCACCAAACAAGCCTAGCAAAGTCTCCATATGCCTAGTGGCAAGGCAGGCACATTATTCACCTCAGTGCTTGGGGGTGTTAGCCACATGAGCTGTAACATCACAGCGCTGCTGTGCAGGTCCCTGCAGTGCTGAGGGAGCGGCAGGGAGCACACACTGCCCCATTAGAGACTCCTTGGATTACTCTGTACCCTGTAATTCTGTTTACTCCATAACTCAGGAAATTGTGCCTGAGCTGGGGAAAGGGAGGGCAGCTGTGGAAGTGCCTAGCAGCGTGCCCTTACAGCAATGGACGATAATTAATAGTTTTGTGAAAATATAGCCCTATAATGCAACTTCAGGAATAAAAAAAAGCCACCTCAGTCTGCTTCTCAGAATGAAAGATTCGATTGTGAATTGTCTTATTAAGAGCATTTCCAAACTGTTTGCTCAAGTTACATTAAGGTGCTGAGCATCATTTATCCAGGGTAATGCTGGAGTAATTGATTTAGAAAAAAATGAAAAGAGGCCGGGTTGAGTACACTCACAGGGCACATAAGAAAGTAATCCAGTATGGCTACAGCCTTTGGGTTTCAGCCCCAAGGGGAATGGAAAATGTCTGGGGCATTTTTTGCCTCTGTTTTGTTGCAGTGTCGGATGCCCTGCTCCTGGCTGTGCTCTCAGACACCCGCAGGATTGGAGAATCCTTAGGCTTCTGTAGGTGCTGCCTTGTCCTTGGGCTGAGAAATGATAGAAATACAGCAAATCAAGAATAACAATGCTGTAGCTTAGCTGGATGAGGACTGGGTGTCCTGAATCCTTCTAGGGGCTCACTTGACAGGGACAAGGGATGCAATGCACTGGGGGATGGACCGCGTCACCACTGCGCTCATGTTGGGTGACAGGTGTACGTTATCCTCCTGGGAATGAAACGATGGGGATAGCAGGAAGAGATGAGTTAATAGTGGCAAAGGAGTAGAAAACCAGAAAACTGATAGAAAACCAGAGAGAGGGATCACTGTTGGGAAGGAAGAGGAGAATGAGGTGGGAAAGGGAGCAGCTCAGGGCTTCATTTCCTACCCACCAGCTGCTCTCAGCATGAGAAGAAATTAGAAACTATTTTCAGACTTTCTCCCTGCATCTGGGTACCTTCCTGTGTTGTTTTTATTCTTTTTCCAGAATAATCAATAGCATGGTTCCTATACATGAAATAAACTATTCAAAATGGTTTCTGAGTCAACCTAGGACATTATATGAGTAAATGTAACATTTTGGTGTAATTTAGATATGTAAGAGAGAGGAATGGGAAGACCTCTCAATTAAGCAGAAGTTTTCATGAAAAAGAGCAGGGTTTCTTCCTATAGACTTCGTTCTCCATGGTTTAAAGCAAAAAAAATTAGGAATTTCAGGGAAAATTATAAAGACTCTTCTAGAGGAAATATTTTCTCTTATAGTCAGCTCCACAGGATTTTTTAGAATAATATTTAAAATCCTGTTTAAAACTTTTGCTAGTTTATTCAAGGTCTTTGGCCTTTTTTATAATCAAGAGATGTTATACATGGAGTTCAGTCTATTTTATTGTGCAGTTGCATTGGCTGAACATTATGGATTTTCATTGGATATAAGCATGATATATTTCAGTGCTTTATAGCATTAATATTTAAACTATCAGCATACAGAAGTTTTTTATGTGCCAGAGAGACTTTGTTCGATAGCATTGCAGTGAGTGTAGTTATTTATTCTGCAGGTATACCTAGAGGCAATTTCTAATTGCTAATTAAGTTACTCATAGCACATTTCTAATTGTTAAGGTGATAATTAAACTCAATTTATAATAATCAAATACTTCAGTTAATTTAGTCTTACCCCTCTACTCAAAATTTGTACTTGCTATATTGTTTATTTGCGTGTTTCTCCTGGGGGCATGGCTGGAAGGGAGCAGGACCAGCTTTTCTGCACAGCAACAGAAGTTTTCTGAAATGCCATTCTGGCCAGGACCCCAAACTTAAATGAAGAGTTATAAATAGTTGCAATGGTTTCTTGTTGCAATTATTTGCAGTTTAATGAGAATATGTGTTTGTGAACTGACCCTCAATCATTTTATTTGTGACTATTGAAAGAATTACTGAGTATTCATGAGGATGCTTGACAGTCATAAATTAAAATATAAATAATTACGTCTCAGGTAGTTGCTATTTGCTGTACCATTTACAATGATGTTTGCTGTGCAGAAAAATGGGAAGAAAAAGCTTATTATTATGGTCATCTAATGAAACATATAATATTTATTTTTGCATTTTTTCCTGAAAATTAAGCATTTCATTTTTTACTCTTCTTTCCTCCCCCCTCCCAATTTCTGCTTCCTTTTTCTTTATTCCACATTCACCGTTGTATTATTTTTGCCCTGTCTGAGTCGTGACTTTTCTCCTGTAAGTCAGGGTGTTTGCCCAACTCTGTTTCTAAAGCAGGAGGTGATTCATTGTTAGCACTTGGGCTGTTGCACGTACTTTGACTGGAGACTCCTGGTGACAGCCCAGCCCTGTCCTTTGCTCACATTTAACAGCACAGCAGAGCAGCAATCCACATCCAGGGCCTCAGGCCACTGCAGCTGTACATAGAGTAATATTTTGAAGGTGTTGCTGGTCAGTCACCCTCCTTTAATAAGACAACATTCACACCAACTCTTTACACTGTGGTTGGCTCAAATTTTTCCCCTGTACTCACTAAGCTGCAATCTTCATTGCATATGCCAGAATTGCCTCTTTGAGCACGGCAGGTCAAATGCTCTTAACTCTTCCCTGATATCTCTGTCATAAGGGGATTTCAACCAGGATTTAGCATTATTTTTCTTGTGGTCTGATTTTGATATAATTTAATAATAAATTTGAAAGAAGGGTCAATGATATTTGAATAGGAAATCAAATCTCAGTGCAAAGGAAACCCTAAATGAAGAATGAAGAAACAATAAAAGTAAACTATTTTGAAATAGAGTGGTCTTGAGGTTTTGAGGGGTTTTTTTCAATGCACAATGAATTACAGGTGAGATATCCATTTATAAAGGGGTGTTTTGTGGAAAAAACCTCAGAAGTTCCTGAACTATATTTCTTCTTTGCCTAAGATATTGTGAAAAAACCCCTTTATTCTTGAACATCTTAACAACAAGCAAGGAAATAAAAAACATTAATTTCTCCCTTTTGAGGGTAGAGGAATCTGAAGCTGGAGACTTAGTTTGCAGAGTTTGTAGAGCAATCGAACGTATCAGGATTCCCAGTTCAAATTGTTGGCTCAGAATGGATCCTGATTTAACAAGGAAAGAAGAGGAATAAGTTCCTTGCACAAGGGATTTGCCAAACTGGAGATATAACATTTTCATTTTCTTCAATTACATTTTGGCTACCCTGAAAAAAAGGTCAGGTTTTTTTATGAGGATACGAATTTCAAAAGTTATTATAAAATATTTGTTTGTTTTTCTTCAGAAGAGTCTTTAGATGCTTATTTGGGGCAAAATTCTGCAAGCAACTGAGAACTCTAGCCTGTCCATTTCCTGCATTTAAACAAAAGCATAACAGTGATGATGACTTATATTTTACTATTCTTCGTTTTTAGTGAATGTAGTTCTGCTTCTTTTTGCTTTTGTTCTAGGATTATTTTTTAAGAACTAAGGATTTTTTTTTTTCACTGGAGGCATTCCTGCTACTCTTACCAACTCAGAAAAAGTGACTGTTTAATACTGGACAGAGTTTGAATCCCATTTTACTTGCTATATACTTTCTCCACATCATGTACATGTATAAGTCTCTCCCTCTCCAGATAAATCTGTAATATGTACATGTACACATTATATATAATTTAAATTATTGTTTTATATATGTAATATATTCCATATAATGCTAGTATTTTTGATGTGTTTTTTGTATAGGAATGTAGTATAATCTTTTTCTAGGGATACTAGAATACTATATTTAAACATTTAACACATCTTAGGTATTTTAGAATTACCATTCTTCTCCATTCCCAATTTGCACATTTTTTTTTAAACAAGTGTCAGATACTAGTTACATTTGGTGGCTAAAAATCAGAGAATTGTGCTTTGCAAGAGAGGTTTCATGCATTTGGTAGTGAAAGCTACTTTAATTTTGCAGTGCAATTTTCACACATTTTTGCATAGAGCAGCAAAAAATGCCTTGCTTTTCCATGGGAGAAGCATTGTTTTACGTATAGATTTGTCCAATTAAGTTTGCAGCATGTAGGTAACATTTGGGACTAGAAGGTAGAACTGTCTGCTGTCTTTGGTGATAATCACTCAACAAGAGCTTCCCCTTTTTCCAGCAGATATACTTGTGGCAGCATGGGTTTCCCTCCAGGAAATGTGGATGTGAAATCTTCTTTTAAAGGGCAATTCAAAAAATTCCCTGTGTTAAACAGAAGTGCAAAAAACTTTTCTAATGAAAGACAGATTGCAAGCGTTTGCCTAAGATTATCACTCTGCTAAACTGAAGCAGAGCAGCCGAAATTCCTGCATCATTTACATCCCCTGAGCGAGGCAAAGGCAAAAGCTGGAGGGAGAATATTTGATAATGGGTGAACAAACAGCTGTGAGGAAGAAAAGGCTGCACTCGCAGTCATTGAATGTTTTGGCAAAAGAAAACATTAGTTTAGTCAATGCCAAATGAAGCAAACCCTGGGCTGTGCCATGCCATAAATCCTTAAAGGGACACTCTACTTGGATTTCAGAAAAGAGATCAGTTCTGATGTCCTCCAGTTTCTTCTCCTTTTAAATACTCTGTCTGCCACTTAAAAGTGTATACAACTTTAATTTCTGTTCATGTGATCTTTCCCTTTTTTATGTTTGCAAAGGTGGTTTCTGTTAGCCCATTTCCTCCTTGCTATCTGAGGCCCTGATCCTGCCAAAATGTATTCATGTCCTTTATTGCAGTGGGTCTCCCATCCAAATCCCTCCCAGCAGGAAAGGTGAGGTCACATTTATGTGTTTGTAGGAGCATTGCCTAATTGTAGGGGAAATAGAAACAGCACAGAGTTTTGTCTGTGGCACAAAAGAAACCGTAGAGAATATGGAGTAAACTATATTTCTTTAAGACTTCAGTTATAGAAGTGCTAGATGTTATGTGTAACATTAGTAAGGGACAGTCCCTTCACAGAGGAATGTAATATGTCATCCTATAAGTATATAGTTTTAAGCAGAAATATCTATTAAAATAGTATATAGTGAAATTATTTCAGTTGTGAGGTGAGGAATCAGGTTCTTTATTTTCATCCTATGTTTTCATGTCAATGTAAAACTGTCAAGTCCTTTTGTTGCTTGCCATGGAGCTCCAGTGGGACTTTGATTTTATTTCCCTCATGCATGATCTTGTTTTGCACATTTAGCATTTCTGATGTTGGAACTTTAGGCAAGTCCATTCAGAAATTGCAGTATTTATTAAACCACCTTGTATGGTGTCAACAGAAGACAAGAATGTTGAACAAAATTAAATTGTGACCCCTTATCTGCCCTTTTTCAGAAAAATAGTCTCACTGAAGTCACTGGGAGCTGCAAAATACATCAGATGCAATTTAGGCATTTACTTGAACCTAAGAACCTAAACTGCATTTGAAAATGCGTGGGGGGATAAATAAAAAAGTGTGCTTAAATTATTTACATGCCTTCAGAGGTATATCAAGTTTTAAAGTACAGTATTGGCACGCATGACCATAATTGAAAAATCTAGCCTAGCCATAGCAAGTGACCTTTACCTTGTGCTAGAGGTGGCTGAGATAGGCTGCAAACCTGCTGGGCTCCTACAGAGCTTGGTTTGCTGCACAAACAGCTGTTAGACCCAACATGAAGAATGGGAATGAGCTGCTAGGTTAGAAATTTATTTTCTTTCTTTCTTTCTTTCTTTCTTTCTTTCTTTCTTTCTTTCTTTCTTTCTTTCTTTCTTTCTTTCTTTCTTTCTTTCTTTTCTCTTTCTTTCTTTCTTCTTCTTTCTTTCTTTCTTTCTTTCTTTCTTTCTTTCTTTCTTTCTTTCTCTTCTTTCTTTCTTTCTTTCTTTCTTTCTTTCTTTCTTTCTTTTCTTTCTTTCTTTCTTTCTTCTTTCTTTCTTTCTTTCTTTCTTTTCTTTCTTTCTTTCTTTCTTTCTTTCTTTCTTTCTTTCTTTCTTTCTTTCTTTCTTTTTCTTTCTTTCTTTTCTTTCTTTCTTTCTTTCTTTCTTTCTTTCTTTCTTTCTTTCTTTTCTTTCTTTCTTTCTTTCTTTCTTTCTTTCTTTCTTTCTTTCTTTCTTTCTTTCTTTCTTTCTTTCTTTCTTTCTTTCTTTCTTTTTCTTTCTTTCCTTCTTTCCTTCTTTCCTTCTTTCCTTCTTTCTTTCCTTCTTTCTATCCTTCTTTCCTTCTTTCCTTCTTTCTTTCCTTCTTTCTTTCCTTCTTTCCTTCTTTCTTTCCTTCCTTCTGCGCCTTCCTTCCATTTAGCTATTACTCAGTTGTTTGGGCTTCAGTTGCAGGAAAGTTATGTAGAAGAGAGGTAATCTGTGTTTCTCCTTCTGTCTTCTTGCACACAGTGCAGCTCTTTTACTGAAAGTTGTTTGCAGAGCACAGGGGAGATGGCATTACTTAGACCTTGTAAAATAAAATACGAACAAGCACATACCAGCACTTCAGGAAGATTTTATAAGCATTTTCCACCCCAAAGCCTAGTTTTGCTCTTCCTCTGGGCCCTGAACTCTTTAAGACTTTTAAAGGGTATTTCTGTGAAAGAAATGAGCCTCTTGCAAGCAGCTGGACAGATGATTTGCATCATGTTCTGATGTCACCAGAAATGTTAGTTCTTCCTGCCCCTTCCCCCATGACTGTATCCTGTTATTTACCAACATTTTCAGCTCCCTATACATTTCCCTGAATGTCTCACAGCATCCCAGGTGCAGGTGAATGTTTTCTCCATCTGTCTCCTGTCTGAGGATGTTCTCCGGGCTCAGCACATACAGCATGTGTTCAAGGGAGCCTCTTCAGTGAAGGTGCTGATTTGTTTTTGATTTTCACAAAATGTGTAGAATTGTAATTCATTTGACTCTGCTATCCTTCTGTCAAGGTTGTTAGAAGCTGATCAGTGAGTCAGTTTGGAGCAGTGGGTGAGAATATTAAGGGGAAAAGGAAAATTTAACAACTGATGGCCTTCTGTGAGCTTAAATTCCTAAGAAATACAGCTAAAATGTTTGATATATAGGCGATTTGTGTGCTTATTTTACAACCCAGTGTTCAAAAGAGATGCTTTAGGCTAGAGTTGTCTTATGTGCTTATGAAAAGATGATGAAAAAATAACTTTCCACACTTTCACACATTTTTTGTCATTTGTATAGCTTCATTCTTCAACTTTCAGATCTGACTGCCAATTCAGGAAACAAACCCAACTGCATAAAGCACATGCTAAGAGGTGCTGATTCTCTGTGCCCTTTGTACCTGACATAGGTCTTTTAAACAACATTTCCTCTCCTTTCCCAAAATTCACATAAGGAGGTAGCTAATAAAAGTCATTATATCACCATTAGCAAACAAATTGCAACCTGAAAATATAAACAGAACATCAAAACCTGCTGGTTTAGAGACTGCAGATTCACACAGACATCCAGAGGGTGGTTTGTAGTGTTTGGCACCTTGGTTTAAAGGATGTTGCGCTTCATTTTTCCAGAAGGAGGTTTGAGTTGCTGCACATTCAACTCATGTACTGTGACATTGCTTTAATTCTGACTATGGCAAACTATCCAGGAGCATTTCATTGCTATGCCTCAGCTACTGTCCATTTTCTTGGGCTGTTTTAGAAGGCCTGACAACTCAGAATGAAATGTTACCCCTTATTTGGTAAATGCTAACATTTTAAAATGATAATTAATACACAATTAACCTTTCCTAATTTTTTCAGTGGTTTGACATAAATAGTTACACCCTCTGAGTAAAGATTTGCCTGTTAGGGAACCCAGATTAAGAACCTATTTACCACATAAGACTAATTAAAACCCCATATTAAGGGTTCAGTATAGTTGGTTGGCTCTTGTGTAGAACACTGGATATGAATTTCATCAGAATATTTATAGATACAACATTCCTCCTTTGTATCACCATCTGCTCACCACCTCTGATTCTCTAGCTGAGCTTCAGGGTCTGTACCAATGTCAGCGGAAGCTTTAAAATCTGCCATTAAAATAGAAACAACAGCAGAGATCTGCTGTTAAAATAATAGCAACAACATCCCTCTGTGGGATGCTGGGGAACACACAACTATGGACAGGCCTGATCCAGCATTCCTTTCCTGCCCTGGGAGCTCTTTTGGGGGGTAAAAATAAGAAAAGAAAGAATGCACAGGCTGAGCCCATTTGTGTACAGATAGATGGAAATGTGGAACTACTTTCTACCATTGTCCTTCCAGCTGAACACTGGGGAGAGATTGGAACAATGCGTGGAAATGCCATGGAGGGAATGTAAAGAGATGTTCAGCAGATGAATTCAATATAAACATAGCTAAAACCACTGATAAAGCTAATTTATACATTTTCCAAATGACTCTCCATGTAATTGTGACTAGGCCAGCTTCTATGCATATTGCAGTTAATGGCAGCAGGATTAGAATTAAATAGGGGCAGTGCTTGTACTGGATTGTAGTGGAACTGAACTTAGGAGTCATGTATGAAACACCCTGAAAACACATACAAGTAGAGCTGTGAGCAAGAAAACAATGTGTGAAAATGAAAGTAGTGAATAAATGTTAGCTTTGCTGTCTGGCAAATTTTTAGTTGATTGTAAGGGAAAACCACTGAGCAGCATCATCTGGTTTGGCCCATGAGTTATTCTTTTTTTTCAAAGAGTCCAAGTGGCCATGATATGGTTGAGACATTCCTGAAGAGCATCTCAGACACGTGTCTAATGAATTCACATCATGTTCATCAGCACAACTTCTCAGCCCATCTTCATGTTTTATACTAGCAGAACTTCAGATACAATGTAATTCCTGACAAAATAATGTTGTGGTGGCTAGTATGAAAGAAAAAATGGTCACAGTGATCAGTAGTATATCTTGAGAGGCTTTACTTTTCATATTTTGATGCTGCTTTGATAAAAAAATGTAGCCTGAAATGTAACATAATGAACTTTTTCTAACAGAGAGAAACTAAGGGCTTTCAAAATTACCTTTTTCAACAGAAGAATAATTTAGCAGTAATGAATAAAGCTAACCATATCAAAAGGATAAAAAAGGACAAATCCTCAAGACAGAAAATGCCTTTGGATGATTTCTTATCCAGAAAAAAGTATGTGAGTACCATTTGCAATGGATGTTAACAGTGTAAAATCAGTGGGGTGTTTTAGGTGCTTGGAGTGGGATAGGACAAAGTGCATCTCTAATGCAACAAAACCTATGAATTCTCATCCTTCACTGAACAAAATTACAGTAGTTAATCTACATACAGAAGGAGGTTTGTTGATTTTGATGCAATTGCCTGCTGAAGAGCTAGACAGAAAAATAATTCTGTGTTTCGTGGTGCAGTCACTGAGAAGTGTATCAGTCACTGGAGGAATCATGAGGGATGCAGTCTGGAGGATGGTGCTGTTATTAAGTATCAACAGAATGTCAATGAAGTGACTGTGCTGAGTATATTAGTGATAAGTGGTAACTCCTCAGAACAGCAATATTGTTAAAAGTAAAGTGTTTGATCTCTAAAATGCTCAAGATCTTGGTCAGTTATTGCAGGGTGCAAGTAGACACTCGCAGTTTCACGGCACAGGAAAAATACACACAGAATTAATTAACAAAGGCTAACACGAAATGGCAGCACAACAAACAATCAGTTAATGTTTCAACTATGTTGAAATGTAGTGGGAATACAATCTCTTACACAAATTAATTTCCTCTTGTGCTGTGTTGGATTTTTTGTCTTGCTTCCCTTGTGCATTCAGAGAGTGCTGTTGGTTAAGTGGGACCTCAGATGAAGGTGCAAACTGCCCGTGTCTCTGCTGTCGGGGGGAAAGGCTGCTGCATTTTGTTTTAATCCAAACTGTGTGAGTCTGTCGGCAAGACTGTGTGGAAATGAACAGGAGACCAAAACAGGAGGGCAAAATAAGAGATCTCCATGAGATAAGGGAACCCAATTTATTATTTTTAATGACAGGCACATGGAAGAAAAGCGTATACCACAGTAGTAACAAGAAACAGCCTACCATTTAATAACAGGAGAAGATAGCATTTATTTTTATGGCAGGTCGAGAGCCCAATCCACAAAACAGATGAAACTTTGCTTTCATGAGCTCAGCAGGCCAAATCCACACCATGAAAGCCACGAGTGCTGTTGGACTGGCCTTTGAAGTCAGCTGTATCTGCCTTTGCAGTATCAGGCACATGACGCCCTGGAACATTACAGGACAAAATTTTTAAAAATTACTGTAAAGGGGAAGTAGCATAAAGGGGAAAAAAAAGTCAAAATCCACATTCTTGTGGATATAAATCAGTTCCAGTGGCGTGAGTGAATTTTCCCTTGTGGATACTATGTGAGGCTGACCCAGCAAGACAGAAGTATGAATACAGTAGCTAACTGGGGAGAACTCCAGTGAGATAAGCATTATCCATGCAATCTGAGAGAAACTCATTTTATTTTTGTTCAGTAAAGGTAAGAACTCATACAGAGGTCAGGCTGGTCTGCACCTTTGCTGTGTGCCAGTGACTGCCTGTCAGTAATCTACAAGAGTTTGAGGCATGGGCTCAAGGCTTGAATTTGATCTATAGCTTTTTACTTCCTTGGTCTTTTAAGACACTGTAGGATCTCTCCTGGTCACTCCAGGTTTTGCAGAGAAGCAAACTGGGATGGAAAGCATAGAGGAAAGTCTCTGGCTAGAGACACCTTTTCTGTCAGGGATGTATCTGCCTGAGTAGGAAGAAATAACAGTTTATTTAGGTACATCAACCCTGCTCCTTCTTGCTTATTCCTGGCTGCTTTCAACTACTTTCCATTCAGTTGATATTTTATTATCTTTTCTCCAAGTTTCCAGCTTCTCCCTTTTGTTTGAGAATTCTTTGCTTTTCCCTAGAAAACTCACCATGCTCCTTCTTTTAGACTATCTTGTCTACAGGAACATTGCTGCTGATAATTCTCTCCAGATGTTGTCTGGCACATGATCATGAGGCCATGCACTTCCTAAGATATTTACCTTCCATTAAATAAATAAGGAAAAAAACCCTAAGCAAAATGAAAGACGATTTTCTGGTTAGACAACTAAAAACCTCCAGTCCAAACAAAGCTAGAACATGTAGAAATTGCAAAACAAAATATTCAAGATTCACAAGAGCATTAACATGATACATTTGAATTAATGGAAGTATGATGCCTGTAAACAAATTTAAAGAAAAGAAGTTTGTGAATAGTGTATGTGCAATATGTAAATAATCAATATTACTGATAAAAAATATCATGACTAGGAATTTGGGCTTAGTCCCTGCTGCATTTCTGCCTTCCTTGTGAGTAAAGAATAGAATTTGGACTTAGAGACACTCTCTCATCTTCTCACTAATTTCTAGAAATGTGAACTGTTGTTGTCCATCTGGTGCCAAGGTGTCCCAGAATTAGCAAGCTTTAAGGAGAAAACGAGAGGGCAGTTCAAGGATGAGACTTGATATCTTCCAGGTTTGATCATTCCACATGTAGGGTCTCACAGCAAGAGGGATATCCTCTCTTCCTTCTGCCCCAAGTGAACTCCAGGAGAGGGGCGGGCAGTGGGCAGCCCTTCAGATCCAAGAGGATCTATGGTGAAGTCTACTCAGAACATTTCTGTCATCCCAGGTCCCTGGTGCAACCAGGATGACAGGAAAGCAGCTTGCATCTCAAGAGGTTCTCCTGGAAGAAAAGTCACCACACAGAATATACACTGAATTGCTACAGAGGCAGATACATAGGTAGAAATATTATTTTATTGAAGTTGGTTTTGACCAAATCACACCTGGAGGATGAGTAGCATATGTGTTCTCTCATTCCCTATGCTGAGGTACCTATTTCTCTTTAAAATTACATGTGGTTTAGGAATTATTCCATTTTTCCTTGAGTTCATCCACATCAGTGGCTGCAAAGTGTAAAAACGTCAGATGAGAGCTTGGATATGATTACTGCTGATTGCTATTGCTGATAGAAGAGAGGACTTCTTGATTTATTATCACAAAATTTTAAATAATATTTGACATCTACCTTCGAAAGGGTTAATCTAAATGGATGACAGCTGTCATAATGCAAATAGAATATTCATTGGATTGAGTGAAGAATTTTTTATTTTTAACCCAGATGGTAAAGAGAGAAAGATGAAGAGAAAGGAGTATTTTCCTATTTACTCAAGGAAGACCAAATAAAGAAGTGGCTTTAATTTTTTTTTCTTCCTTAATCCCTTTCTTATGCAGTACTCATCTCAGAAATTTTCTCACACCATTCTCATTCTCTAGTCTACAAATATGGCTTTGTCTTCAAGTATAAAGCATCCTTCAGCTGAGTTTTTTGTTTCAGCTGAGCTCTGTAACAATGTGCTACCCTTTCAACCCTGTAAGATTTCCCATTGTGGGAGGCCTTAATAGTATGGAACTGTTTGGTTTTGGCTCTGTCTATTGCCAGATGAAATTAATGACAACAGCTTTTCAAGTCTTTAAAGTGCTGCCTGGTACACACACAAGTACGTGGTGAAACGGGAAAAGAATGTGAGGGAGTATTTTCTTTTTCACAATTTTTTTTAGCCCATCTGAGAAACCTCAGTTCTTACTTAATTTCTTGAAGTGTCTGAGGGCTTGAGACACGCAGGTATTTCATTTGATCTTTAATCCACAGTAGTTTCTGAGTTTGTTTGTTTGTTTGTTTTTAAATGCATAAAACCAACACCTTCCTTTTCTCTTATTTAACAATTTTTGGTGTGGAAGCTGAGAAATATGAGGCATCCTGTCCTTAGTGTTTCCCAGAGAGTTATTGCAAATCTTGCCTCTGATCTGTCCCTCACTTGCTCAATTTTGAGAATTCTTCTTAATTTCTCATGGCCAAAATGAACAGCTGTCAGCTGTCAGCAGGGCCTCATCAACTGTCTTCCCCTTGAAGACATTCAATCCAACAATCCATGGACAGATGAGCTGTAGGACCTTTATAGAGCATAAGTGCCAGTCCTCAACATTTCTTCAAAATCATATTGTTTCTTCCATGACTATGAAGTCCTGTTGCTTAATTATTTGTACATCCAGAGACAAGAAGTCCAACTCATACAATTTGCAAGATCTGAAATTTTCTGTGTCTTAAAATTTTACTTATTTTACTTCTTAAAGAGAAAATACCATTTTATTGAGCGTGATCTTGATAAATAAGTCTAAGGACACCATATTTGGTCATAAACCCATCTGCTCCTGCTGCTTTATTTGCATTCAGACTTTCTATGATAGTACTCACTTCGTCCTTTGAAGTGTGTTATCCAAGAATTCTCAGTGTGTACATATATATATATATATATATATGATTTTTAATTTTGTGGTTCTGTGGGAAAGAAACCCCTAAAGGATTTTAAAAGTTGTTGGCTTTTGTAGAGTTGAGCAATAAATAAAACCTTTTGGTCTCAAATCACCCAACATCTCTTCTCAGCATGTTACCATATGTTTTTTGCTGTCCCTTTTGAAGAAACTACCATATTATCTACTTCTTCAAAAGCCTGCCTACCATCTTTCCCTTACATAATGCTTTGCTTTGTGCATTTTTGGGTTGGTTCTGTTTAACAGACTTGCAGGAAATTCAGTTC
Organism: Prinia subflava; assembly: GCF_021018805.1. Lineage (NCBI taxonomy): Eukaryota > Metazoa > Chordata > Aves > Passeriformes > Cisticolidae > Prinia > Prinia subflava. The sequence goes on from NC_086249.1 coordinate 19,753,887, forward strand.
TCCAATCCCTGTGGATTTAAGCATATTTTAACAAAACCTTTAAGTAACTTTCTGTTTACCTCAGACTGAAAGGGATTCACCAAGCCTTTTCTTCAGTGATTCTTGTTTTTTTAAGATGGAAAGCTTTACCACTACCTTCACCATTTATCTTCACCTTTTAAGCAACCTGCAGAGGTTTCTCATCCCAATGGGTTTACTGGAGGTTTTTTAGATAACTCTGATAGAAGACACATCAGTGCCTGAATTTGCATCACATGGTTGACAACAGTGAGAGCATCTCCCAAGTTAAGACCTTACCCCCTCTTGAACTTTACCAGCATCTAACAAGGTGATTAGCTTCAAATTACCTACTGATCTGCAAATCCTGATCATTTTCCTCTACCAAGGACTGGATTCGTGAACTGAATACAATTTTCTCTTCTGTCCTAATTTTTTTTTTTTTTTTTTTAAGGGAAGTGATATGAAAGAAGCTTGTTTCTGTATAGAACAGTATGGAGTATGTATTCTTTCAAGTTACCATTTTAGAAGTCTTTGATCAAAATATGTCTGCCATCTTCAAACACCAAGCTTTTAGGATAAAAAGGAGGTATTTGACTAATAAAAGTGCCACCCCTTCTCCTAGTGGCCTGACAAGCAGTATGGTGTATATTCTCAAACTGCAACGCAAAAAGCTTTCATTGTTGGTCTGCAAAGGAGCTTCTTATAATTGCAAGGTGCGTTATTAATTTTTAATTTTTTTAATTGCTTGTAAAACCTGTTGACCTAAGCTGGTCAATCATTTAGCAGTTAAAGACATCATTTGAATTTGTTCTTCTGTTCTGTTGGCTTTCCAGCTGTTGCTTTTCCAGCAGTAAAACTTACAAGATTTTATTCTAGTCCTTTTAGGTGATAGTTTTATAAACAGTTCAGTGCTGCCTGTTGCAATACCCAGTATCCCCTTTAGAGGGGATAGACAAAATTTAGATTAGAGGAGATGACAAAATTTCAGATAACTTTTCAGGCTTCATTATATCCTCACTTTACTTTGTTGCTATGTGCTTTATACTATACCACTGCCCTAATATTCATTAACTTTAGCCATTCTGAATTTCTCCTGTCTTAAATAACTTACTGCTAGCCTTCTGGGTCTCCAAGGACTGCTGTGTCCTGTGCCCTTTGGAGCACAAATGCAACTTCAAGTGGCCAGAAATTTCTCGTTAACAGAAGGTACTGACCACTAAAGTGGGAGGCATTTGCATCAGAGAGATGCTGGGAGAGCAAGGAAGGGAGGACATCATTATTTTAACAACTATGCTGGCCTGGCCAGGAGGGTTAATTACTATAATCCCTGACAGCCTACACAAAAAGCAGCTGTTTGCCTCCAATCCGTGCAAGCCATTCAAATCAAACGAAGGACAAGGTTTAAAACACTGCCTGGACCCGAGTGTCAATGCTCAAGATGGTTCTATTCAAGACGGTGTTGCGCATGTTGTGCACCCACTGCCGAGACAATGGTGTCCACCAGGAGTTTTATTTCTTACATATGGAGGAGGCCTCACCATCCACGGTAACTTGGCAGCACAAAAGTCTTTGGGTGTCCCCAAAGCTTTTGCTCTCTTTGAAAGTCAAGGCAAGGAAGGCACCCTGCCTCGCTGGAGAGATTTCTGCTGCCCAGACGGGGGAAGTGCTGCTTGTTATTAAGTCTCTTGAAACTGGGAGCACTTGTGAAAGCATGTTTGAAAGCAGGATATGCTCTACAGTGATATCCAGGGCTCATAAGAGATTTTAAAGGGCTTTAAAGAGGAAATCAGATCTGATCAAGAGAGCTTGAAAATGGTAATTTAACAGGGGAACTCTGTATAGTCTGAGGGTGTTTTGCTTTCCTGTGTATTGATTTTTCTGTGATTCTGAACTGAAAAAATGCACAAGGATATTAAAACCAGAACTTCTGGAGTAAGTTTGGTTGAAATCATGAAGTGGGAGAACGTGGCAAATTTGCCCCCACAAATCCCAGTATAAGCTTTTCCTTAAAAAGTCACATCAAAGGCATAAACATTGCAAGATGTAAAGCATGACAAATGTGCAAACAGAAATACCTCTGCCTGTTCTTTCCTGTTGAGCCTACAGAGGAGAGCACAGGATAGGCTAGAACAGTTAACAATCCAGGATGCAAAAGGAAATAGCAAAGAAACCTAGTTCAGAACCTAATGCAAACATTAGATTACTCTCACAGGGTTTGCTGCAAATTTACTGTCATATGTATCTATTTGAGAGCTGTTCAGTGTGGAAGTGGGTGCAGATGTACTCCTGATATGCTCTCCCCTCAACAGAGATCCTCTGCATTCCTGCCACTGGCAGGGAAAGCAAGGGGAATTATGGAATTCGGCATTATGGAATTTGGCTCATCTGCGCTGGAGAAAAAGGAAGTTGCTTTACATCTCTTTTTTTTTTTTTAGCTTTACTTCTGATTCAAGTTGCCTCTGCTTTTGAAGCTCAGAGGAGCTGAGTAGGGCAACTAACTGATCCCTCCTGTGATGTCTGCATCCTCTTTGTAGTGAAACTTAGGGAGTGCTTTTGGCTTTCTAGCTTTGATAACATTTTTTCCCAATAGTGACTTTTTTATAAGCACAAATATTTGTACTTATAAAAGTTCAGAAGTATCAAAGTATTAAAAGCATTTGTACTTTAACACTACAGATCACCTACACTAACACTGCAGACCTTTTCCACTAGCAGTAGGCATTTGCTGTAAACCACAAGGAGCATAGACTGAATATCCTTCTGATGGGTCCTATTAGCCTTTGTAGGATTTTCTTCACGTTACACTGATTAACTGTAGTGTTTTACAGTTTTCTACCAATAAATAACATTAGCAGCTTGTATTTTGCTTTACAATGTAAAGTGGTATTCATGGTTTTTATATTTGCTATCATATAATGGGGAAAAGACACACATTGAGCTTCTATTTATTTATTTAGATATTAGGAGGGTCACACAGAAAAGGGGCTGTGAGACCTCTTTGAAGTCATCATCAGCATGATCATTATCCAAAGACAAAGCTTTTTCCTTATTCAGTGCTTTAATACAAAGTTCAATCAACACAAGGACTAAAAGAGTTATTTCTTGGTGAGATCACCTGAGATACCTGTAGGTTTATGTATCCTGGTGTGGGGTAAGGAATTGTCTTTGGTCTAACAATATTTTTGCTTACTTTGATTAAAATCCATGGAGACATGCCAATCTTCTAATTGTGATAAGGAAGAGCAGTTTAGATATATGGAGTTTAAGGACCAAAGAGATTCTTAGATTGCTTCATTATCTTTCCAACTGCCAGAGACTACAGCATCTTCTTCAGTCAACTTATTATTTGGCTAGAGAATATTTTCTAGAAAAGCACATTGGCGTCCTGTGAAAGGTTCAGAAGCAGAATTCAGCACCACCTGCAGCAGGAGATATCCCACTGCTAGGTACATGTGTCTTCTTCCCCTCAAAAAGGAGCTTCAGCTTCCTGTATTGGTTCTTGTCAAGCCTTCCTCCAGGAAATTGAAGAATTGTCTTATATTTTATGTTTTATACTGTAAGCATATTCCTGCATTGTAATAAACTCACTCTATCTTCCTTTGGTATACGAAGCAGGCACAGCTCCTTGCATCTTCCTCTGAAACACATTTTTCTCAAAATCAGAAGTAATTTTGTTGTTTCTTTTTTCTGTCCTATGGAACTTTTAACTATCCTATGGAAAAATACATTCACAGGGCTATATACAGTAATCCAGTAGTAGCGCTTCTTTAAAAGCTTTGAAAATCTAGATTTAAACTACCTCAAGTCCCCCTCCATACTCCCCAGTTTAAACACAGTTACTTGTTTTTTCCAGAGCATCACACTGGAAGTTCACATGGTGTTCTTGTCACTGTGACACTTCATCCCTTTTCAGGCACACCACTGTTCAAAACACAAGCCTCAGTTTGTTGGTTTGGCTCCCAGTCTTTTTTCCTAAATACACAACTTTGCATTTGCCTGCTTTAGTATGCCTTGTTTAACAAGATTTATGTTCCATTGAAATATAGGGTATGGCTTTATTTATGTCTTTATTCTTTGCCTTTTTTTTTTTTTTAATGAATGGGATCCCTTCCCGACTTTTGCGTTTTTCTTGCCCAGAAGAAATATCAAGACTTGTCAGCAGAGCTCCTCTGTTCGTCCCATTCACTTAACACTGACACTGTTCTAGTCTTTCAGTGTTCCTCTGCACTTCCAGCAAACTTTCAAGACCATCACAGCAGGTCAGAGATGTCTTCAGCCAAGTCTCTCAGAATTGTTATGCACAAGTGGCCTTGGCCTGCCAAGTTGAATATGCTTACTCCTAGGGGGCTGATCTCAATTTATGTAGCATCCTCCTCTGTTACTAATAAATATAAATGTTCTTCAACTTTCTTACATGTTGCTGTCTTACTTCTGAGACCTAGACATGAGTAATTGTTATTTTGTATTTATATTAATGTATCTGAGTGCATTGATCTTAATAATTCAGCATTCTCGGTTTTATAGGCTACAAGCAAATATTTATTGCTCTTTTCTGATGTAGAGTGTTATGCCTGTAAATCCCTGATACTTACAACACTTCCTAATGTAGGCTTTCTTGCTGGTTTTGGCTTGACTCACTCAGATAATTTAAAACTCTGTCAAAATTGTCTCGTTTGCCCATTGCTTCCTGCATATTTTGTGTTCCTATGGACCCTTACTCCAAAATTGTGTTGGGACATTGAAATGAGTTGTTTCGGAATACAAATACCCGTGGACTTTTAATCAGCTTTTTCAGGTCAGGCTGGAGAATACAATTTGACCCTTAAACTGTGAACCACAAAAAGTGTTAATCTTCTGCTCCCACCAAGCAAACTATTTTTATGAAAGCGATTATCTGGATGGAAGCACTCCCACCTGCTCTCAGGAAGCCTTGGTGCGTGCTAATAGTTTGCTGTAATATTAGAATTGCAGCTGCTTCAGGATGGGGCGTTCTCGGCCCTGCTGTCATTCACGCAGACACAGGGCTTTCAATATTTGCTCCTGGCTTGGTGGCTACCAGGCCACTGCTGTCACATTTCAGGGTGCTGCCTCCATCTTCAGTCTCTGGAGGAGATCCTGATGTTTTGGTGAGCAAAACATCATTTCCATGTGTTTGAATTCTTCCTCAGCCTGCTTTTCCCACTCACAACTGGGAATCAGGGCACTGCTACAATTGCATACACTTAAACTTTTATGGGAGGGAATAATTTTTCTTCAGGTCAATGTAAGACGAAAATAACAGAGGAAAGGAAGAAATAGGGGGAACATTCACTTGCAACCATCAACCACCTGAGGGATGCATGTAAATTTCTGCTCAGTCCCCTCTCCAGAAAAAAAATTGGTCATCCTAAATTATTTTTGACATATAACGTTCCAGAGGCTGGGAGACTGAAAAATTACAACTACTCAGTGTAGAGAGAAAAGATAAATACCAGCAAATGAATAGGAGATGGAAGGTGAATTTTGTTCTTGCAATACAATACCAAGGAGACAAATTTAAGAGCAAAATGCCTGGTGCATGTAGCAGAGATCACAAGTGAAGTGAGAGTTCCAGGTCTGTCTGCTGTAAAAAGATCAAAACATGAAAACATGCATAAAACACAGAATAGAGTTATGGTTCAAAATGTTGGCACGTGACTGTGTGAAATATCATACTGTATGAATAAATAGGTAGCACCGTTATCTCTAATCCTAAAACAAAATCTTCTTTTCCTACAAGTCTGTAGGTTAGAACAAGACCTGGACATTTTGCAGAGAGATATTTCCATTCCACTCACATTCGGTACAAGTTACCACCAAGTCGTGTTCTTTTAAGGTTTCTCTAGGCTTGTCCCATGAACTCACTGCTTTGATGGGCAGACTCCAGCCCTATAATTCCTTTACTGAGGCATGGAAAGGTACTTGGGAAGATGCAGCAGCATTTCCCTTTTCTAGGAGAAGGCAAGAACTGGAGAAGGAGAAAATGGGTGGTACCAGAGCTGCTCTTGCATTTTTTGGTTTGAACTGGATATGTGTCAGGGCATATGAATATACATACATTTGCATTTGCACATAACAGTGAAATATAGGGAAACAAGTGGGTTTTCTGAGATTGTTTCCTGAAAAAGCATTAGCTAATTTACATGCAGATCCTGGGTATCTTTTTTTTAGGAATGAAGTAAATGAGATCAGGTCAGCATCATCTTAATTCTCGGTAGGGATTTCCTCTTAAGTACCTTATAACATTTTAGAAAATCCACTTAAAATTACCAGCTTTATTGGTTTAGTATGGTTTTCCCGAATATCTCTGTGTAGATAGTGGCTTGAAGAATTCCTGTAGAGGTAGCAATTTTAAAGCAGCATGGATTTTTTTTCAGTTTTCTGAAGATTGTCTTAAAAAATAAGATTACTTAAGGTAAAATGAAATAATTTATTCTTTACCTGGCTTGAAGAAGTCACAATAAGTTTTAGTGCTGGCTTGCTTAGTAACACTGCTTAAATAATTCTTTCTAATGGAATCTATCTAAAGCCAAGGAAGGAGTTCTTCAAGCACAGGCAACACCCAGGCAAGCTTCTGGTGATAAAATAGGGGCTAATATAAACAAGATGGGAATCTACTCAGAGCGCTTGGAGCTGGAGGGAGGAGGTTAAATGAGACATTCTGCAGAATGCACTTGGCAATTAACTGTCCTGATAAAGGAGGCATGAAAACCACTGTACAGAAGTTTTCACAATGAAAAGAGAAGGTCATCAGGGAAAGAAAAATGATGTCATCATAAAAATAGTGGAAACATAGGGGCTGGGAAGATCGAAGAGCAAAACTACTTCTGCATACGGGAAGTGTCAGGAAGCCATAGTTCAGGTCACAGTGACTTTGTAGAAATGAATTACTGAGCAAACCCAAACCTGAATTAGAAACTAGTTTTCTGTACTAACTACAGCAGTGGATTCTGATGGCTCTAAATTGGAAGTCAGTTTTAGCTAATATGTTGCTAATTTTTTCCTCATCTGTTAAAATGTTTTTCATTTTCTGGTGTGCTGAAAATATCTCTGAATAGGACCTTACAAATATATGAACTTCTACCACAAACTGTGCAGGCAGTGGTACAAAGAATGTTGGAGAAAATTGCTTTTGGCCTGTGGGACACAGAAGACAATGAGGAGTTTCTTTAAAAAACACCCAAACCAATCTAGTTTGCATTTTGTTGTGGAGCAGACCATAGGACCTGGTTATGGGAATCATCCCACACAGAAACCCAGCCAGCATCTCATGTTAACAGATTTGCATTGTGCAGTTAACAGATTTGCATTGTGCAGATGGACTATCACAGACTGCTCCACAAGAGGAGGACAGCTTCACTCCTTTAGCTTTCCAAGACAAAGTAAAACACTAGGATGCTTCTGTCTTCTAGAAGAGGGGAAAAAAAACCAAAGGAGAGCCTGCCTGCTGCATTAGAGCTAGAGAAAACACTGTGATGCTGGAAAATCCAGGAAACTAGGAGTCTGTAGCCAGGCTGTGCAGTATATTGCCCATGTAGATTTTCAGAACACAGCACTTTTTGCCAGTGTTCACAGAAGAGCTATAATTGGCATTCAACAGGAGCAAAAGCTATCTGGAATAACTACTGTATAGTAACTAAATGAGCAGTTAAATCCAGACTTCAGTTCCTGGTCTGAGCAGTCAGGTCAAGCAGTAGGTGGGGAAGAGGGCTGGGAGGAGTGAAGGGAAGGAGACCCTGGGAACTACTTTGAATCTTCTCCACACAGGCCCCACAGTCTCTTTTGTACCAAACAGCATCTGAGCAGGCCCTGTGGGCAGCAGTGTCTCTGTTTATCCTTCTTGCCACCTCCATCTGCATTTCCACAGGGCCCCACACAGTTCTGGGTTGTGCACGCCTCCCTTTGGCTCCTTTGCACCGAGCCAGGCCAGTGATGATACTGGGTGGGGATCTTTGGCCACCAGTAATGAAGCATGACATTTACAATTCACCAAGTCCCTTTTCAATCAGATTTTTCTTTCTGAATACCTCTCATGGTATTGTTTCTTTTTGTTAATTTCCATTCTGACTTGCTCTTTCTATTTGGTAGCATATCTCAAGCAGTGTTTTGTCAGGCTGGCTAACAGTGGCTTTCTCTGTCTTCTGTATGTCCAAGGACTTAATCCAATACTTTGTGTCTTTTGCTGGTTTTCATCCAGGTGCTCTCCAGCGCTTTATGAAAGTTGAGCTTCCCACCTTTTATGCTTTAGCCCTCATGCATAGCTCTGAAGCTTCTCTTCAGAGGTTGAAAATCTAAAAATGAGGGAAAAAAACTTCTTCAAAACCGACTTCCTCAATGAATAAATCATGGCACACATTTTCCAAAATTGTCTGTGGTGTTTTTGGAGGAAAACCTGAATTGCTCTGCGTGTGTATTTGCTTTGCATGGTGTTTTATAGAATTCTCAATGTTTGCCTTAAAAAATGCAATCTCAAATGCTGTACAGGCAGAACAGTGGTTAGATATTAAATCCTCATTTATGTCTGACTGCCTTTGGATGCAACTAGATGAACTGTAATTACAAATAATTGTATGGTCAGCACACTGTACAGTGCTCAGAACTGAGACCAGAGTGTTTGCCTCTGAAATTCTCTCAGTTTACAAAAAAGAAAAAAAAGAAAAAGAAAAAGAAAAAGAAAAAGAAAAAGAAAAAGAAAAAGAAAAAGAAAAAGAAAAAGAAAAAGAAAAAGAAAAAGAAGGAAAAAAAGGTGAAGCTGTGAAGCTGTTGTTATTAATTGGAGTGTTTGCTGTAAACTGCACCATGTTTCTGTTCTGTCCTGGAGTCCATAAATGCAGCTTCTAATGACACTGCTCCAGCTGCAGGAATCTGCTCAGTGAAAGAGGAGGAGGAGGAGAATGGCTGCTGGCCATTTTTGTTTTCTAACGTGCATGAGTTGAAGAAAGAAGAATCCCTCATGGGATTTGATTTAGATGGTTTTGGCAGCTGTAAATTACTCACAGCATGCTGCAGAGTTTGTGCTACGAGATATTTTCAGTTCCGTTGAAATCTCATGCTAAAAAAAACCAGCCTCACGAAACTTGAACAAAAATAAGGCAGCAGGACAGAAGATTGCTGCAGATGACTTTCAGCTGGCTCATGCCTGCCTGCTCCATAGGAGGAGTTTTAAGGAGTTGGATTCAACACTTAGGGAATCTTGAAAAAACAACCATGAACGACACTAATATGTTGTTTTCCACCCTTAATGGCAAAGAAAGTGCCTTGTTTAGACTCTGGATTACATTAGGGTATACTGACTCTCTGTCTTAAGACAGAGACCTGCTGCACAGGTTTTTAGAAGAATTGAGTTAGTCCTTTCTAAAACATTTTTTTCTTCTGTGATTATGTCCTGACATTTAAGAGTGAATCTTAGTCAAAAAGCAAAACTGCTACTTATAAAATCCACCTCCACAAATAAACAAACAAATAAAAACCTGTGCTAAAATTAAAACTCTCTTGTAATCTTTGAACCACTGTGTGCAAATACCTCTATTTTATGGAGGGCTGCTCTTACAGGGAAGTGAGATTACTTTCCATTAAGAAAGGTGTTGCTGGAATTGAAAGAATAATGTCTTTTTGAGTGGAAGGGAACGTCTTGGAAGTACTCAGCTTAGGTTTCACATGCCAGGCCAGCTTACATGGTTAGACTTCTCCCAAAACCTTTGAGACATTGAATGGATTTGACTTAGGCATGATTGAAGAGTGGGCAACACAAGGTGTCCTTGCTGACCCTTTAGTTTTTCAGAGCAGTTGTGCTTTGTCTGGACATTTTACACTGTAACAGGCGTGGGGTTGTACAGTCTTCCCACACCACATGGGGCCTGCAGCAGAGCAGAGCACCTGCAGAACTGAGTTGTGGAAAGGGAACAAGAGCTGCTCACCTTTCCTTCCATCGGCTGGATCATTCCACCATCTGTTCTCACAGATGCCTGGTATCTGTGTGCTTTTTCTGTTTCCTTCATCACTGCACATACTAGAGGGTAAAATATTTTAGTAAGTGGGAATATGCAAGACATTTCAGAAAATTATATGTGAACATTTTAATATTGACATTTTTGCAAATGTCAGTTTTTGGAAATGTATAAAGAGGATTCTAATCAAAATGAAATAGAATTAGGCGTAGTTTCAGAAATGAAACAATATGAATACCTCTTGGATACACTTCTACTTTCACAAAATAGCATTTTCTAAAGAAAAACTATTTCATCAGCAGGTTTTGACCAGCTTCATAGTTTCATTTTTCCATCATTTTCTCAGGCAGAGTAGAACAACAGAGTCAAAAAAATGCTGGTATCTTATTGGTGTTGCTTAATTATTGTTTATGAATGTCCAGACTCCTTGCTACCCTTCTCCTCTTGGGGGGTCCTTAAGCTGCAGATACAAATGCACACATACCCACACACTCAACCCTGAGGCTGAAGCCAGTCTGCTCTAGGTCTTGCTTGATGACAAGAGCTTGGTCCATGTGCTCTCACATCCACCTTCCACTCTGTGCACTCCCAGGCAGCGGAAGAGCAGTGCAGGAGGAACGCTGCTTGGCCCCTGCAGAGTTCTTCCCCAGGCTGAGCAAAGAGCCAGAGTAGAAATTGCATGTCAGGCATTCATCACGTTTTCCTTTTGGGGCCAGAGCAGAACTGCCAGGGTTACTTTGGTACTGTGATTATGGTGGCTGTGTGGGGTGAACGGAGTCGTTGTGCTCCTCAGGTCTATGGTTCAGCACCGTGCTGAACGTGCATGGATACATTAAGATCATTTCAGGCCTCCTGGATGTTCCAGTCACAATCTGTGCTTTACAAAGGCTCCTAAATATTTCTGCTGCTGAGAGTCCCCTTATGGTGCAAGAAAAAGGCATTTTTGGAGGGGTCATGGTTGCTCTGTATCCTGGTAAGACACCATGATTATAAACTTCTCCTCAAGAAACTGATGTTACAGAACTATAGGACCCAGCCAAGCCTTCTCCTGGCGGCCATTCAACCTCCTTTGATCAAGAGGTATTGGTGGAGGAGGAAATGGAAAAAACAACACAGATATAAATGCAGTAAATTCTATTGTTAATACTCATTTTGTGTGAGGCATCTGGACCTGCCCTCTCTCTACTATCAGGGGAATTTTGAAGGTTGTGCAAAATGTTTTCTCCTGTTCCTCTGCTGGATTAACAGCTGCAAAAGCTGGACCAGCTCAGCAGTTTTAATCCCTGGGTTCCTCTGTGTACTTTCTGATTTCAGAGGCCTCTGTTGGTAGAGAAAAGAGAATTCATGCCTCAGTTTGGGGCCAAATGATATAATAGTGGTTATAGGATGTCATCTGTTGTCTTGCACATAATCTTTGCATGTTTTCCCAGTCAATCCATAATTGCTTCTATCTGAACTTCCACAGGGCGGTGTGGAAAGTCCTGACTTTGGCTGGCTGTAAGTCCTTTCCAAGGTCCTCAGCAAGAGCATTCTAATTTGAGATGGAGGTGACGGAGTATTTTCTCTAGTATGTTACACTGCAGAGCTTGTTCTCCTTCATTTTGCTGTCTGAGCTGTACTTGTGCAGAAAAAGAGCACAATAGAGAACAATTAAAAATCTCTAGTGTAACTGGGAATGAGGAAAGATGCCAGTGAAGTAGATGATGTAACTGTTGTGATTGAGGTGAGAACTGGGATTTGTTTGTACTGAATTAAAGACACACAGAGAAATACAGCAGTGGGTTAAGATTCAGTATTAGGGGAGTTCCATAGATCTCTGTAATCCAGTTTATGTGGCTTTGTGCCCACCTGCATGTGGTCATGTGTTTCATGCAATGGGGGCATCTCACAGAGGAATACAAGTTATACCTGGGGAGCTCTGGTGAGGTGTTCAAACTCTTTAGCATGTATGAATAATGTCTAAATTTCAGCTTGACTTGCATTTTCCGTATTCTCTTTCCTCTTCGTATTTTTCTTTCAAGTTTTTATGCCTTTCTAATGTCCTTTTAATGTCTTTATGTTTATTTTGCTTTATTACTTGCACTGTGCTTTTTTAAAGCTGTGCTGTTACACAGATTTACTGTCTTTTCATCTCCTAATCTTTTCTCCCACTGATTTCTTTAGCTTTTCCCAATCTCCTTCTTCTGTGCTTTCTCCCCTGTCTTACTACAGATCTTCTACCCATTTACTCTGAAGACATTTGAACTCAGGATGGTCAGAAGAGTTTCATGGGTGGATATGAGTCAACAGATCTTCTAGGGAAAGTTACAGTTGAAGCTTTAATTTTAGTAAATAAAAAGTATTGTAGCCTTTCCTGTGACTGGAGAGGTGGCTCCTGAATGTTTGCATTAGCTACCCAGCCACATAGGAAATTCTTGAGAATGTTTTCAGTGATTTAATTTCTTGGTTACTAAGTGTAACAGACTGCAGTACTAAGTGTAGCAGACAGTGAATTATTTTGAGAATGCGTGGGCAGATTTTATTTTTGCTTTATTTTTCCACTATTCCTTTATTTCATCAAGTCTTTGGCCTATTGTTTTTATTTTCTTTTCCTCTTCCATAAATCATTTTTCTCTCCATAACTTCACCACATCATCTTTTTCCATTTCTGTGTCTTCCAGGTCCTTTTCATCTTGCTTCTTGTACTTTTTTTCTCCTTGCATTCTTCTTGCTCTTGTTGTCCCTAACAGATTTTATCTGCTCTATCTTAATCTGCTGAGAGCAGACAGCACTATGCCTTTAAAGAAACAGGTTTTTATGATATTAGAAATTAAAACTTGGAGTGTTTGGCTTAGGAGGTCAGAAGATTGCCTTTCCCAAGACAGTAACTGAATTGAACCCAAAATTCATGTGTGTTTCTCCTGTAATGTCCTCTGCTGGATGCCCTGACTTTGGGAACAGGGAAAGGAAACTGCCTGGCGTGTCTTTTCTTTGCTAAGCACTCAGGTAGAGTGCAGCCTTAGAGAGCACCAGTGGCTGCCACTTGCCATTGCCCGTGGCAAGGAAAAATGGAAGGCTGTGAAGGGATACAGGCTGGGAGAAAGGATTTGCTGACCAGCTCCTCCTGTGTGTAGCTGCCAGTCCTCAGACACCGTCAGTGAGCCCAGCTTCTGGGTGAGGGTTTTGTGTTTGTGCAGGAAGGCAGCCTGCCCCGTGGTGAATGCTAATACATCACTGCTGCTTTGAGATAGCAACCATGAATTAATCATGGCCTCTATGAGGGAATGGCTCCGGTTTGAGCAATTGTCATAAGTGTGATTCAGCTTGGTCCTCCCCAGGATGCATTTAACACATCTGAGCACAGGCACACGGAAATATTCCTGGCAGGATGTTGAGGACATTGTATGTAAGTAGATCTGTGTGTCTTTGCTCTTGCACATGTGTGACCCTTATATAAACCCCCTCAAAACAACCTTGGTCTGAAATAAGTAGGAAATTACTTGAGCTCATTGAAGAAGCTGGAATATAACAGTTTTCTGTAAGAAATTCTGCATAAAATTGCTTTAAATTGTATGTGGAAAACAAAGCATTTATTGGGATGCTGGGATCTGTACTAAAATAATCTGCTGCCACAGAGGTTTTTGCGTTCTGATGTTTTGTACTTTCAAGGCAACCATGCTGCCTTATAAGGTTTAAAAGCCCTTTCTTAAAAACTTTCTTAGACAGACTGTGCTGGCCTGTGTGAATGATTTGTATGAACTGTAATACACTTTTTACTCAAAAGCTGTACATTTCTGGCAGATTCTTTTGAGCGCTTTTCAAACCTTTGAAATAAAAAGCTGAGGAGCAAATAAAAGGGAGGAAATCACATGCAGTAAATCACCAAGAGCGTCTCAGGATTGTAAAAGAAATACAGTGAAATAGCAATGATACTGTAAAAGAGATACAATAAAATCAGAAAAAACAGTGGGTCAGGTGCTAAGCAGCATGAAGGCTGCTTTGCTCTGGTCCAGCAGCTCAGTATAGCAGTTAGGCAAACATTTTATACCTGGAAGTAGACACACTCCAGCTCCTGTGAAGCTTGGGTGCTGTGCTCCTCTTTCTCTGGGTGAAAGAACAGCACACAGCCCTTACACTGACAGTCTGCAGAACTCGTTTAGTGGGTCAGTGTGTGGGGATGGGCCAGAAACAGTACTCACTGCATGTAGATTTCTGCAGTTGGAATTCCTGCTTAGTTCCCTGCTAGCTCCCAAGCTTCTTTGCCCAGTCCTGCTTACAGCAAGATTGGGGGAACCCCAAGTTTATCCTTGCAAATGTTCACAAATGTAGCTGTGGCAAGATTGTGCTGGATTCTAGAAAAAAAAATTTGCAGTGAACAACATAGCAATATTGAAAAATCTTATAATTACTGGTGGTGATGAATCTTACAGCCCTTCATAAAAAAAAGTCACAGGATTTGTTCACATTGCATGAAATTGTTTAATTATTTTCTTGCCTAATAGCCATTACTACTGTGTGTGACATATTTAAGATGGGAAAAAAAATATTGTGCAGAAGTAACCATGGCCAGAGAAGAGAGGGGTGAGATTATGTGAGAGAAACAATTATGCAGACACTAGGGTGGTGAAGAAGAATGGGAAGAGAGGCTAGAGGTGCTGGAGATTTGGAGGTACACAGGGGAGCAGAGAGCCACTTACAGCAAATGCAGAACCCCATGTCAGAGCAAGTGGATACCTGGAAGAAGGCTGTGATGCTGTAGGAAGTCCTGGCAGGACCTGTGGACCCATGGAGAGTGGAGCCTATGCTGGAGCAGGTTTACTGGCAGGACTTGTCACCCTGCAAGGGACCCATGCAGGAGCATGGGTCTGTACCTGTGGGAAAGGACCCACACTGGAACAGTTTGTGAAGGACTGCAGCCTGTGGGAAGGAGTCATGTTGGAGAAGTCTGTGGGGAACTGTCTCCTGTGGGACAAACTTCATGTTAGAGCAGGGAAAGAGCTTCATCCCTGAGGAGATGCAGAAACAACACGTGATGAACTGGCCGTAACCCCCACCTCCATCTCCCTGTGCCTCTGTCTGGAAGGGAACTCCTGCTGTTGTGTGCAGGGTACCAGGACCACAGCAACGATGCAGCCAAACCAGCCGGTTGCAGGAGGAATGCACTGGTGCATTTACCCTGTGCCACAAGCAGGAGAGAACCGTCATCTTTCTGGGATGAGGGAAGCTCTTTGTCACAGCCTTTCCAGGATGAGGGGGTTGCTGTGGCTCAGGTTTCAGTGAGGGGGACAGCAGTGCCTCCTGGTTGTGCTGTGGGATGGGACACGCTCTGCCACCTGTCCCTCCAGGGAGGGCTGCGTGGCCTCTTGCTACTTGAAACACAAGGGACCCGAGAGGAACAAGTTCTGGGGGTGTGAGGCTGAGTGAGTGTGGTGAAGGCAGTGGGGTACTGTAGGGTTATCACTGCAATATCCAGCACAGGACACTTGCCCTCTGCTCTGAGGGCTTCTCTGCACAGGAGGTTCTTACTGTTTTTTTTTTTTTTTTAATTGGCAATGGGTGTAAGGAATTCTTTATTCAAGAAAAAACACAAAGTTGAGCTTGCTCAGTAACCCTATAAGCTGACAGGGAGATGCCTTCCTGGATTTAGAAACACCACAGTTCTTACACAAAGCATGTCCCATGGATGTGACCTTCTCCGTTCCTCCCACTCAGTAAACAGAGGAATTGGCTGTTCTCTAGCTGTGTCTTCCTTTCAAGAAAGGCACACTTTTTAGAGTAAAATTCACAAGTTTGCTGGTTTTCTGTGAGGTATTTAATATAATGAGCTTGTGAGGGTCTTGCCCTGTTTGCAGAGAAAGGTATGGAGGGGCAGGGGATGTAATAGATGCAATGTTAGATTTGCTTTGCTGCCTTCTGGGGAAAACCCATTGCTCCTATTTTCAAGTGAGGCCAACAAATTTCATTAGTTTACTTTTCTGTAAATATCCTGACTTGTTTTAGCAGCAGAAATGTAACTGTGGCTGCAAAACTGGCATTTTGCAAAGCCATCTTGAAATTCAGCAATAGAAATAGTAATTTAATTTCAGCCAGACACTTCTATTTTCTTTTCTTTTACTTTACTTGTTTTGTTTTCTTTTTTTTCTTTTTTTTTTTTTTTTTTAATCTGTATTCCTCAGTGGAACTTGCCTGCAACTGCTCTGTGCAAATGTGTGAAAGCATTTTAGTACTAGTTTCTTTGCCCCTAAAGGCCATAAAATTTATGTAAAAACCAGACTCTCAGGAGTCAAAAACAAAATGCCAGTCAGGATTCTGAGTGCTTTATGCAACAAAGAGTGTTCTGTTGAAGCAACCCCACATTTCCCTATTGCGTTCGTGTTTTTCTCCATCATGAAATGGATGTGGGCAAGAAAGCTGCTGAGATGGGTTAAGAGGTCCCTCCTTAGCTGAGGCACTCAGGAGGAAATGAGCTGATCTGCTCAAGCAGGTCAGATCTGCAGCCAGCAGTACAAAGCTGTGGAAAGGGAGGGAAACAATGGTGTGGCATTGAGAACATTAGCCCGGCTCACTGTCATTCCTTCTGCTGGGGAGTTTTGTGAGAAGCTTGTAATGCCTCCTGGACTGTCCTCTCTTTGTAGCATTTGGTGCCAAGAAGCCAATTCCACCCAATAAACTGTCCTAATCCCCAGCCTCTTCCTTCTCCTTTCCTACCCTGTACATTTGTTGTACTTCTGTTTCCGCCTTGTCCTTTCCCTCCCTCTCCCTCTCCGTCTTCCACGGCACATCTCACTGAAGAGCAGCCCAGCTGCATCTCAGACCCTGCTGGGCTCCAGGCTGGAAGGGGTGGGTCAGAGTTTCACTTTGAAGCGTCACTGGGGGGCTTCCAAACTGTATCGGGAGAGGAAATTGCTGCCTCCTCCCGTAGCCACATGGTCAAACTCAGCAGCATCAGAGACAAGCCCAGGCTGCTTTTCACATCAAATTTTACCACACAAGAAGCAGCTGAGACAAGTATGATTGAAGGGAAGGTGGAGGGAGAGGGAGGAAAGTATGTTCTTCTGAGAATACCTTTTTCTTCTCCTCTTTTTCCACAAGAACTGGTGGATCCTTTACTAGTTCAGTGCTTCTCTCCAATAACTTCATGCTGTAGTATGGGAAGGGCTGAAAGGAAGCTTTGAGCCACAGATGGCAGCATTTCAGCAATAAGGAGGGCATGGGAGGATGCACAAGAGCACCCGAGATAATAAACTGAGTGATGAAATAACTTGTTTAGAAACCCAATAAGGAAAGTGCTATCTGGCTGTTGTGCAATTATGCCCCACTCCCAATGAAACCCCAGTGACAAATTAAACTCTGTGTTTTCTCTGTGCTCTTCTTGAACTGAGCAATATGATAAAGTGTCTGGGAAGGATGTGAAGAATCATCTGTATGTCAGAAAAGTAAAGCACTTTTGCATTAAGACCTTTCCTGGGGAATATGCTAAATGGTAACGAGTAGGACTGACAGGCACTGAATTCTTGGTGTGTTGGTGTCCATGGGGGTCTTTCCATCTCTGGGCTTTTGTTTGAGTGATTTTGACTTTCCAGTCTCAGCATTTTCTGCAGAAGCACATCTTCAGCTTTCTCTGTGCCACAGTTGTTTGTGATAGAAATCCCTAAGTGAGAGAGGAGTGTCTCAGTGTGCAAGCTCTAAAGATGGATGGCAGAGAGAGGTTGCACAGGGCTCTTTGGGAGACATGGGGACTGCAAATTCAATGTGCTATCTGCACATCTGTTGATGTTATTTTAAACTTACATCGTGAAGGCTAAAGTAGAAGTGAATGGTGTTGTAAATTCTCATTTTCTACTTCAGAAATATATGGAATATTTGCAATTTTAGTTGTAGTGGAATGTGGTGGTCCCCGGCCCATAGCATCAGTGAAAAATGAAAATTTTGAGAATGTTGTATACTCCCTTTCCACATGAAAATGTTCATCCTTGTTTTCTAAATGAAGTAATTAATTAGAGTGCTTCATATTTTTTCTTCCCATCTGCAGTAAGATACTGCAAGCCTTTCTCTCCCCTGCCAAAAGGCCAACTTTTTTGGAGAAAAGATGGTTGGAAAGAGCCCTAAGCAAGCTCAAAATATGCATATAATTTTCCAAGTGTAGTACATGCTTTTAAAGGTTTTAAAAGAATGGGTTATGAAATAGTTTAGTTCTGCATGGTTGAAAATGTGTGGGTATTCATACACAGAAAATTACTAGCCCTGTTTTTGACATTCCTAAAGGGTGCTGTCTGAGGTCACAGAAACCAACTGCTTTCTGAGGTCACCACTGAGGATTTGACGCTGCTGGTGGGGGAATCAGGCAAACCTGAGATCTTTGTGACTTCAGTGCTTCCAGACCGTGCACTTCCCAGAGGACATCACAGTGGGGCATCCTATTGTTTCCAGTGTGCTGAACTGCGAGTCAGGCAGGCATGAGCATTCTGAATTAAAGTATTTTTCATAAAATACCAAACTATCAGAAGGTTTTGCCAACATTCTCATTGAATATATCTTTTATATTAGACGTGGATGAGAGAAACAAAGGAAAACAGACTGGAAATTTCCAACATTCAGAAATGCTGAATTATGCAATCATCCGTTTTATTCTTAAGCAGTGGGATGTTTTTAATTTAATAGCTATCTGGACATGATTCTCCATTTCCTTTAATCACTTTTATTCTGGCACAGCTTCTAGCCAGAAAGTGGAAAAGTGAGCCTCACAGTAAGTAAGGCAAGTAGGCACAGGTACAGGTATGACTAAGAAATAGAAAGGTGTACGTATAAAGTTGTTGTGTGCAACACCTGTGAAGTGTTTATGTCAGAGCCATTCATGTCCTGTTTTCAGAAGGACTAAGTAAGTGCTTTTAGAGTAAGTGTGAGTGATTGGTTGTATTTCCTTGTGTGTGCCTGTAAATGCCATGTTAAAAGCCCATACTTCTTTCAGTGAAGTGAAAAAGGTTATGCACCTCTTCAGTTGTACAGATGAAGTGTTTGTGAGTTCTGCAAAGATGAATGAAGTCCATGGAGTTTTTACAGTGAGCTTGTGATCACCAGATGCTGGGGTATGTGTGTGAACGCACGCTGGTGCATCTGTTGTTTGGATAATAGGATATACACATGTGGGACAATTGTGCAGTGTAGGTGTTATGACACTTGGGGCCATGGCTCGAGCAGGCGTGAATCAGGGTGGCTCAGTGGAAGGAACAAAGTCCAGCAGCGTGCGCTTCCTGCAGTCAGCGTGAGAGGTGGCATGTGGGGACTTGGACTTGTGGGGTTGTGGCTGGCAGAGTGTGTCAGGATGTGACTTGGGGAGCTTCAGCTGAGCACGGTTGCTGAAAAAGAAGAGAAAAAGCCAAGCCACAAATACACATCTAAGGAGCACGAGTGTTAAGGGAAAAGGAGAGAATGCATTCACTGAGGCTGATCTCTCGGGCTACGTCACCAGTTTTGTGCTGCTTTTCCTCCATGGAAGTACATGGGAGCTGTGGGATTTTAGAAAAATTCCGAGGGGAAATTGAATTTATGCCTTGGCATCTGTATGTGATATTTCAGATTTCAAATTAAGTTGTGTTTATATGACACAGTTGCTTTTCATAGCACAGGCTTGATTGAAGTTCTTAACACATCTTTTGCAGGTCCATGCACCATACTGTTGTAATACAGCCCTGTGACCTATTCAGTCGCTCGTGGTTCTGTCCCCCATGAACTCATACCAACTCCATCCCCCATGTTGTTACTTCTAAAAATAATTTGTTTTGTTCCTAGCTTGGCCTTGGAATACTAGAAGCTAATAAAATCTGACCTGTGCTCAGGTTCTTCTTTTCTCTCAATCCTACCTGTGTGGTTGCATAATCAGAGGCGGAAAATTGGCTGGAAGTCAGTTGTATGTGAAGGAAATAAAAGGAAGAATATGTTTATAATTTGTGAAAATTCCCCAGAATCACTGCTTAGGAAAAACATCTGGTGACTCTGCAGAGGTGATCAAAACAGCAAACAGAACATTAGATTGCAAGAAACTTCCCAATGGAAAGTACCATTGGAAATACTGTAATTTCTGCTGTGTGAGCCACTGGCAGATTAAAACCCCAAGTACATTTTTAGGAACTCAATCCCATACATATATTTATGTGTCTTTGTGTGTGTGTGTACCCATGTATGTGATAAGAATAGGGAGATTTTTATAGCTATAGATTGAGCAAGCAAACAATTGGAGTGTTTAGAGTCAAGGAGAAGCTTTGTCATGAATGAAATCTGAAAGGATTTGGATTACAGTCAAGAAGTTTAGATAGAGGGCAATCTAAATTGTACAAGGGCAGATAGTCTTCAACAGTCTGGCTCAGAAAGGGATGTGGGAGGTCTGAAAGACAGCTTGGCTAATGTAGCATGTGGATGAAAAAAATGCACTTTAATGATTTGTTGAACTATTACAAACCCAAACATCAGTTCAACAGGACTAGCCTGATAATTACTGTTTTCCCAAAAGAAAATTGTAGATTGTGAATGAAATGAACAATTCAAACTTGAAACTTCAGCCTAATGGAGCTGCATTTTTCTTGTGAAACCATTCCCATGGAAATTTCTTAATGATTTCCTTTTGAAAGAGTCACATTTAGAAAGGAAATACATGAAGTGGCATATATCTTGTTACAACACTGTAGAAAATGGGCAGTCATATTATAAAGGCAAATAAAAAGTCTTCTTTCTCTTGAGTGTGCAGTTACATAGTGGGACTCACTGCTGTGTGACAGCAGTGCCAAGAGTTCAAAAGGACTAAGGGAAATATAGGACCTTTCTTGTTATTAAGATACCATCTGGCTCCCTGATACTACTGTCATGATAACCACCATTCTATAGGGAAACGTATAGAATGTCTCTTTCCCCGTGGTTTGTAGGCCACCAGCTTGCAAACATTTAAAATGTTAAGCTTCTTCTGTTTGAGCTGTGTTTATGCCTACAAAAACAGTTAATGTTTTCTGGACTTCCCAGTCATTTCAAATTTCCCAGCAATTTCACATTGGTCTCAAGGAGAATGGATACCTCTGCAGCCTTAATCTTGTGTCATGTTTTGCTTCTATTATGAAGAATTTTTCTTTTCCTGTCTGGCAGAGAGTAGTCCAAGCCACAGAACACAGAAACAGACTGTCCAGAGTTGGTGCCCCTTTCCACCAGGGAAGGCCCAGCCACAGAGCTGGGATCTAGTTTCAAACTCCTGCACAATTTGTGTTTATTTAGAGCCAAAATTTTGGTTTGAGTTGATCTCTAAATATTTGTTGTATGGTTTTATTTATAAGAATAATGACTCCATGTTTACAGACTGCAGCATATAATGTATCTAATGCCTGGTCTCTTATTTTTTTTAGCTTGCTCTAACTTTCAAGTGCATTTCCACTCTTTAATTTTACACAAACTCTTGGACATAGGCCAGACAAATGCTTTGTAGTCTGTACAGTTCAGGATCTTGGCCAGATTACGGTTGTCATCAATTTCACCTCCTTCTTCTTTTAATAACATCCCACTTTTCTCCCTTGTCCCTCTCGTGTTTTTAAAGGTTGCCATTCTCAGCATTATTCTGTATTTTCTTCAATATTACACTCTTCTATTTTTTCTTCTGATTTAAATGAATCTTATTTTTCTGCATGCTTTTTTTGAGTTTGGTACTATTTTAAATATGATCTTTATAAATATTCACTACTCAGCAGTCTTTTTGTGAGGCTGCACTGGTGATTCCTTGTCCTAAGTCCAATCTGAATGACAGCTGCAGAGGGTCTCCTGAGGGAATTTCAGGATTCTCTTGGTTTCTTCTATACTGAAATTTCAAATAGCATTTTCCTCAAAGCTAGCCTGATATACTGAAGGCCCAAGTTATTTTTGCTTTCCAGAAGACAACAATACAGCATCAAACCCTGAGTCCAACTTTTGCTGCTTCAGAGGATTTTGTTTTGAAATATGATTGCCAGAAGCCTCTGCTGGGAAAAATTTGGCTTATAAGATTCTTTTAAACAAACAAGATACTGCCATCCACAGGTGGGAGAGTTTATAGAACAGGTTTCTGGTTGACATCTATTTGATAAGATATTTTTTGTTGTGGTAGGTAGTCTAAAACATGGATTGATGAATGGCAGGCAGTTTTACTCAAAGAATAGAGTGGGATTTGGTATGAAGTCTACAAAGAAAGCCTAAGCTGTGATACTACTCAGAACAATCTTGGTCATCTTGCTTACACTTCTGTAATGAGAATTTGTACTTGCCAAGGATGAGTTCAGAGCCCAGCAGTCAGCATCTCCATCTTCAGCTGATGCAGTTCAAAACTGGAGCTGGTGTCTTGGATGCCTGGTCCTAAACTGAATGTTGGTGTGGTGTATAAATATTCTTTTTGTCAGCATTCTTGGAAAAATTACAATAGATTGTGAGATAGAAACCCACTTTAAAGTTTAACTGTGGCTGATATTCTTTCTTCTGGCTGGAGCAAAAGTTAATTTTTAAGGGAAAACCCCCGGGCTGAGTATACTAGTAAACTCCAGCTGCTTTGTACTTCTTTGCCAATACTGAGAACTCATAAACCCAATTTAACTTTCTGGTTAAACCAGGTTTACAGCTGTTTTGCATTGCTGGAGTGGAGCAGAACAGCTGGAGCATACCCCTGAATCAGGGTGATTTTTTCTTTGCTGAGTTTTGTGTCTCTTTGTTCAGTCTTACATGGGTAAGACAAGGCAGAGGCAGTCAGCTCTTGGCAGGGCACAGTCAAACTGATGCAAGACTTGCATTTAGAGCCAAAGCCACTGTGGGGGTTTTTGTATCTTTCTGTTTGTTTGTATATTCTCCTACTAGTTATGTTTGCCATGGGGATATAGATGTGTGATAACTATACTGGCCTTAAACTCAGCTTTGGTAAGTGCAGCATTTTTTGAGTGGGTTTTGCATGTTTTGTTGGCTCAAGTCATCCTACAAAAACACCTTATAGGACTATACATTAGGAGGATGAAGAAGATTTTGAGGTTAAAGTGTCAGCAGAATTCTTCACTTCAGAGTCAGCTTGTCTCTATTGGTACCACTTGTGATGGTATCAAGTAATTCCATTTTTCTGTGCCGTATTTCTCCATCTCTACAACATCTTCCACTTTTGTTTCACTGATATGAATGCCATTTTGTCCTGCAATGGTTTCATGGTCTTAGGCTAGAAATGAATTAACTCAAATGCATCTTTTGGCTGCCTGAGACTGCAGTGCAGCATGAGAATAGATGAAATTCTTGGTTTAGACAGGTTCGTGCTGCCTCCAGATCAGTAAATCCTGTGGTTGGTTGCAACTTGCAGTCACAAATGAAATAATAATAAGTATTACTGAGGGATACACTAGATGAACCTTAAAAAGTTCCTTTGAGCAAGAAAGTGTTCTATGACTCTATTATCAGTAATAAACAGGTTATAAATTCTAGCTGTGGGTAGTCAATAAAGGGCTAATGGTGGAAGAAGGGATGATTAATGTAGTAGAGCCTGTGAGTGAATGGAAAAGTTCAGGGGGATAAGATAATCTATAAGAACACCTGCAGAACTATCTTTGTGTTATTTGTTGTGTGCAGTGTGTCCATATGGTTACAATCACCAAGTGTTTAGAAACCTTTGCCTACAGCAAGAGCAATTGCTGGATCAGCTGTGCAAAATACACTGTGCTAATTTGAACAGCTCTGTTGAACTCCAGACTGCTTCACCTCTGCTGCTCCTGCTGCCTTTGCCACAGCCAGACTTCTCATGTGTTTTTGAACTTACTGAGGTCCTTGGTTTAGCTTCTCTCCAAGTATTTTTTATAAGGGAAAACAGTTGTGTACCTGAAGTAGTTGCACCAGCAGCACCACAGCCAGATAAATTTCTGCTCTTACAAACTGTTTGCACTTAGTGAGTTTCTGTTCTTTCACTTTTATGGGGTTGTGACATTTTTTTTCTAAATTCCAGTGATGTCACACTGCTTTATGCATGGTTCTTAGGCTGCTGATTTTGTGGGGTGGCAGTAGCCAGTTTGAAAATCATAAATCTAAAAAGAACCATGAGATTTGTCTGCAACCAAGAGCAAAAGCAAGGTGTCCACTCTGCTAATTTCAGCTGAGTTCATAGGAAAAAAATAAAACCCCCCAAAATAAAATTCCCCAAATTTTCTTTGTCCGTGCATGTCACAGATTTTATACCTTCTTTGTAGTCTGCAGGTCCTAATGCCAGCAAATCAACTGCAGGGGAGAGGAAAGACCACCTGTTGCACTAAATATTCACAAACCCTGCAAACAAAAATAAACAGTAAAAGACCAAACCCTTAACAGCTTGTAACAGCTGGCACATTCCACCCAAGAGAAATCTTTATGCTAATGGAATCTGACAGGATCTACATTAGGTATCTAAACATATGGGGAAAAAAACTAAAAAAAAGGAAAAGAAAAGTCACAAGAGAAAAAGAATAAGTCTGTTGGGCTCCTCTGAGTAGATGATGTTTTATATATGTAAGTCTTTTGTCATTGTTCCCACTCCTGTAGTTTACATTTCTGATAGTATGAAGTAAAACATTTGTTGAGTGCATGAGCTGCATGATGTGGCCAAGGACTAAACTGAGCTCTATTTCTTTTATTGGTTAAGTAAGGGGAGCAGTATCCCTGCTGTGCCCCAGCTGCAGCAAAAATTCTGCTGAAGATTCATCTATGAAGATGCATAGAAAATAGTCCTTTAATATCTCACATACCAGTTTACCTCTTGTACTAAATTGATGAAAACCTGGGAAATTTACATGAGGAACACCAGACAGTTGAGTCATTGAAAGAGGTCAGGCAGTAGCACCTTGCTGATTTGTGTGGGACAGCTCTGATCCCAGGACACTGGTGCTGGAAACTGGTTGGGGTTATTGTCTGTCATCTTGGGGCACTCAGTGCAAATGCTGACCTCAGTCACCATGCTTGTCAGAATGGTGTTTTCCTTCCTATCTACCAACAAGAAGCCTAGGGATTTGTGGATCGGAAAAAAATTACAAGCTGAGGATTTTCAGGGTGGTACAGAGATAGTAGAAATGTGAAAGGGATTAAGAAAGAAAAAAAATCTGAACTACTTTAATTGTCTTCTATAAGCTCAGAAATGGACAAAAGTATCCTTGGAAGCTTTGAAAGTGATCCTCTGGTCTGATTAGACTCAAAGGCTGCTAAGATGCTGAGAAATTTCCTCTCTTCCAACTCTGTTAAACTGCAGTAAGTAGCTGGATGTGTGGTCAGTGTGGTAAGAAGGGATGGCTGGAAGCCACCCAACAGGGCAGTAGAGAAAGGAACTGTCTTTTTGCACAGTGACAGTGAAAGAGATTTATGCTTCAGGCCTTAGAGGGTTTTTTTTTTTGCACATTGAACCCAGAGGTCTTTTCTGTGACATTGACAATATTTTCCCATTAGATAGTTTCAACCTCCTTGAAATGCAGTTCTTGCAACAGCCTGTCTGGCTTTGAAGATCGGTCCAGGTCCCATGGTCAAAAACACTTGGCCAATCTGTTTGTCCAGCAAGTTGCCTATAACAAGGGACAGTGCTTTAGCATTTCCTCTGTATTATCTGTAGGGGAAAATCTGTTATTCTGGAAGAGTTAAGCATTGGTATTTCCCTGTGGTCACCATGTCTGTCTCCACAAAGACCAAAATGTTTGTGTTTTCTTCTGGCTACACATCACTCCATAGAACAGCAGAAATAATTGGTGGAAACATCAGAAAAAAAGAACATAAAGAATGAGCAAGAGTGGAAATGGATGGTTTTAGAAGAGATTTGAAAGAATGGGGAAATGAAGGAGGCAGATTGATACTAACTGTGCAGTCAGCAGTAGCTTTGGAGGTGTTCACCTCCATAGCTGTGGTGCAGCAGGAAGGGCCCTGCTTCAGGCAGACAAGTGAGAGGAATGACCTTGTAGGAAAAGCAGTTAAGATCAGAAAGTGCAAGTTCATGGGTTCCTGTAAAATCAATAAGGAACATTTTGACCTGAGACAGTCCCAACTGAAACTCCAGCGAAATACTATAGGTTTAGAAATCTCAGTTGCATCTACTCCCACTTTTGTTAGTGGTCAGTGATGGATGAGCTGGTTGTGAAGTATTATTTCTCAAGGACTGGAACCTGGCAAGAGAAAATCATAAAACTACTTTAATTGCTGCTTGTTTAACTTATGGCTAAAGTGGCACAAATTACAGCTTCATCAGGTTGAAAGAGACCTTCAAAATCATCTACAGCAGTCAAACTAGCACCACCCAAATCACCCCTGAACTACATCCCTAAGTGCCACATCCAAACACAGTAGCATTGCAGCCTAACATAGTACAAGAGTCAGTATTCCTGGGGCAGTATTCTGAGAAGGTCTCCTAACTCTGAAAGAAAGCCATGCCATGGGGGATCTGCATTTCCCTTTGACTGGAACTTGAGTTCAGAATATGGGCTTTTGTATAAGGCACCTCTTAAAGGAGAGACAAATACTCTTGTCTTGTCACTTTGGAGCCAGAAGAAACTAGAGGTAGCTCATCTTCCTCAGAAATCCTTCTGTTTGTCCTTCAGTCATGCACAGTATGTAGTCCCAACCCCATCTCTGGGTGCTCAGAGTCTTATAAATCATGTTGGTGCTTCAGAAGCTATTGCCTGCTTTCCCTCTGCTCGCACCAATGTAAAGTAAAAGTAATTTCTTTGAGTTTAGCAAAGCCACACCCCACTGAAGCTGGTGTGTGAAGAAATCAAGTTCCCAGTTTGAATGCCAGAAGAATATTCAGCTCTTCTTCCTGATTGTTTCATTGTGAGCAAGTATGTGCACAGAATGGCTTGAGCCGTACCAGCTGCCAGCTGGCACAATTCATTACTGCAGATGGAAACTGCCTCACCATGCATCCCTCTAAAGATTGCTCACTTACAGATGTTCACACCTGTGTCTTGATTCATTCAAAATCCTAGCACATGGAGAGAACTCTAGTTAAAAGTCACAGAGTCCTATAGACCTGGCTGTCACTAGGGTTGAATTTCATATGTCAGATGCATTTAATTTCTCCTGAATTTCCTGGGTCTGGACTAAGTGTCTCCAACTGGATGACAACATTCAGGAGAGCTTCGCTCAGGAAAGGCTGAAGAAAACACAAAACACATCTCAGTGCCTATTGAGTCTGAACACTAGTGACTCTTCATTTCCAAAATTAGAAGAAGGAGAGGGTATTACTGTTCTGTGCACTAACTTGGGTTAATAATGGTTCATAACTCAGGGCACAAGGTTGTATCCTTGGAAAAAAAAAGAGTTTTATTCTCCTTTGTGTGGTACTACATTTGGGTAGGTATTGGCTTACCAGTAATTAGTGAACTCCTTTTGCAATTTTTAATTTGTGCCAGCATGGAAAATTATGTCCAAAATGATGGCTCTCCTTCAACTACCATAATTAAAGAAAGGCCCCTCCAGAAGTCTGTAAAGTCTGTGGGATGATATCAGTATGAATCAGTGAGAGGGGCCTTAAGCCTCTGATAGTTAATTTTTTTGCAGCATGCCATTCCAGTTAATTCTCAGGGATTCCCAAAGCTGCAGCCACATGCCCAGTTTGAAAGTCTGTCCAGGAAATGCTGGAATGAAGTGGGGGGGACAGCACCTTGCCAAGTGCCATCTGTTGGCCATTTACCACACTGCCTCAGAGGACAGTTTCTGAGTGCCTGAGCCAAGCAGATGATGTGGTCTAAACCTGTCTCTTTGGATTCAGACCTATAGTTTAGTACCTCATTTCAGAAGGACAGCTCTGATTTCCCCTAGATCCAGTCCCTTCAGATTCCCAAGGTAGCTTAAGTTGGACATTAGGAAGAATTTCTTCACAGAAAAGGGGATGAGACATTGGAATGAGCTGCCCAGGGAGGTGATGGAGTCACTGTTCCTGTTTAAGGAAAGGCTGGATGTGGCACTTGGTGCCATGGTCTGGTTGCCATGGTGGTGTTCAGTGATCGATTCGACTTAATGATGTCAGAGGTCTTTCCCAGCCTAATTGATTCTGTGACCTCAGAGAAGATGTAAGACACCTCGTTAATGGTTTAGGACATGAGCAAGTATTCAAACAGATCTTAATGTGATTTGTGAAGTATCCTCTCTCTTTTTGTTGAAGGACAAATTTATTAACCATTCCTAGGGAGACCTAAGCATAGTGACCCCTACTCATACTTACTTCTCCAATGCTTTGAGGTGGAGTATTTGAGCTGCAGGAAGCAGATTTGCTCCTGTGTCACTGGGGTAGTGAAGCAGGGAGCAATGTCTCAACTCCTCTGTACTCTCAGATTGATTATCTGTCCTGTGGCCAGAGAACCCCAGAGGATTACCCCATATTATCCCTACACCTTGTGTGTAGGATATTAGTTTTGGATGTAGGACTGGTCTCCATGTAACAGTGCATACGTTTGTGCCATTCCTTTAGAGAGATGGACCTATTATTGCTTCCGCCTAACTTGGGAATCCATGGGAGACATAAAAAACCCTCCCTTTTCAAAATGGACTGGGAGCACTAAGTACTGAAACTTTCTTATGTCCTGCAGAATTTCTACATTGTGCTGGCAGATTGTCTAAATAACTGACAAAGCTTACTTAAAACATCCCTCAAGAAAAATGTCCACTGTCCAGTGACATCACCTAGGGCTCTCATAAAAGAGAAATGCTTCTTGATGACACTTGGGGCTGGAAGTTTCTCATAAACCATCAGTCACACAGTTTATGTCCATACCACAGCAAAATGGATTTTCCAGAAATGTTCCCATGGGGCAGGAGGTGAAGAAGGTGGTTCTGTGGGTGGTATCTTCACTGCCTCCTTCTTATCCGTAGCCTTCTGCACTGATGTGCAAACTGTAAACCTCAGACTCAGCCTCCATGACCTCAGGGTTGTTAAAGAGTTTCTGGCATTTTCTTGGCGTGGAAGGAATTTTACATGCCATGATTTAATCACATTTTTAGGACAGATTGTTACTTTTCATCTCCTTAGGTTTCCTTTGCAGACAGAGACACCTCTTTCTTTCTTCAAGTGCAAAGAACACATGTAAATAGCTGTTTTGTGCATTCACTGTTCTTTGAAATTCACAGAGCTCTTCCTGAGCCATTTGATGGAGTGTTTCATGTAATGTTCTGTTTTTCTAATCATCGATATAATACTTGTGCAAATTTATTAAAAATAATGTTCAAAACATAAGCACATTGCAGAATATATTGTGAATTATTTTGATGCAATGTGGGTGTGCAATGCTGCTATTTGCAAAATTTCATCTTAGCCCTCTGTATGAAAATGAGGACTGAATATATACAGCATATCTACCTAGTAAATACATGAAATATTTTGCAAAGAAATTACCACCTGACTCAATATGCCAGCCTGGACTTTTAAACTAGTTGAATCTCACATTTTATTTATTTATTTATTTATTTATTTATTTGTTTGTTTATTTATTTATTTATTTATTTATTTATTTATTTATTTTTAGAGCAAACCTCCTTCTTCTCCCCGAAACAGGTGGTTGTGTCATGGGGTCTTTTCTGAAGTTTCCTTTACTTGTTTCCTTGGTAGCATATTCCATATGTTTACTATCACCTTTTTTGTCCTTTAGTAGCCTAGAGCACTTTCCTCACCGAAAGCTTCATGGTTATCTTTCCAGGAAATATCATTGTTCAAAAAAAGTTTCATAGGAGCAAATAAAACACGTTTCCAGAACAGTGCTGCCAAATAGCAAAATAAAAAAAATGTTCATTGTTTTTGATGACAAAGATATTAAAAGAATAAAAAACTGTGTTGTTTAAAAACAACCAACTCTTTAATAGTACTGCAGGAGAATATTTAATTCAATGGAATGTAGTTTTCCAGTAAGCCCATCTTAGCTTGAAATGACAGGTTGAATTAATTTTTTTTCTTTTCTGTTTTTCATCTATATTTTGTACTCCTGCCATTGCTTGCTACTATTTATATTTTAAGTTGAGGGTCTTTTTTTCAGCAGTTTCTAAAATTTTACAAAAGAAGACAGATGTCATGTTGGAAACTCAAAGCCCCAAATCAGGCTATAAATCACAAGACCCCATACATACATATGCCATATAAAACCCCACTGTACAGTTCTTTAGCACTTCCTGTGTCGACTTTCCTCCTCTTCCCTCACCTTCCCCCTCACAGCAGGTAGAACTGAAGGGTCTTACCTGGCTTCTTTACTTTGCAGACTCAGAACAGAGCACTGGGTCAGACACAGAGGTGCTGGCGGAAAGGACATCCTGCTCATTTGGCTCCCATTCTGACCTTACATCTGGTGGCTCAGGCCCTCAGCCTCCTCCACCTTCATCCATGGAAGAGATCCAGGTAGAGCTGCAGTGTGCGGACCTCTGGAAAAGATTTCATGACATTGGGACAGAGATGATCATCACGAAAGCAGGCAGGTAAGACATCTCTGGCTTTCTGTCTAGTTAAAAAAGAAAGCATAACAAAAAAAACACCCCAATTTTTATTTCTTTTTTTTTTTTAAGAAAGAAACTTTTTTTCCTTCTTGGTAATCCAAAGGGATAAATATGCATTAAAAATTGAACGGCTGTCTGAGGTTCTCAGCTGTATCTCCTATTAGCTTTCTTAAGACAAAGTTGTTTCATGTGACTGTTTGAATAAATGGCTCCAAAGGAGAACCGGCATCTGCAGGAAACCATTGAGGATAGTTGTTCCTGTGAACAAATAAATCAGGAAACAATCATTGTACTGTTGGCTGTACTGAATTTAAGATGAGCTATGAATTTGAGGGTGAGCCATTTAAGTTTCCTTTCAAGTTTCCATAGCACTTCATGAGCTTATAGATTTCATCTCAAATGTAGTGAAATTCAAACTCACCTTTGCACCAAAAGAATGTCTTCCTGAAGCTCTAAACAGGTGCAGTGTTAACAACTTCTAGTATAAAAACTGTGCAAGCCTAATGTTCTCCTTTGCTATTGCAGTGATACCACGACAGCTGAGGCTAGAAAGAGCCACCACTTAGCCAGATTTTTTAAAAAGGAAAACTTCACCATGACAGGTTAGCCAAAGGGAAGATCTTCACTGCTACTATTTAAAAATGGCTAGGAGTTGCCAAAACAGTTGGCAAACGGTTGCCAGAACACAGCCAAGAGGTAGTTGTACATTTCTAGATGTCCCAAACTAGGATTTTTAGGCACGTTTGCATTTGCAGGCCTTTTCTTACCTCCACATAATTGAGGTTTTAATTCCGATTGATGCAGAGAAGGAGGGCGTCAGCACCACGGACAGAGCCCTCCAAGGCGAGCAAACACCGGGAGTGACCCGGGAGCTGTCCCGGCAGTGCCGCAGAGATGCAGCAGGGAAATTTTACCCAGGTTTTAGGGAAAACCAACGGTGCTCTGTTGTTTACTGTGTTGTTTCATATCTGTGCTCCTAAAATTTGCCAGAACAGCTCGACTTGTTGTTTTACATTCTTGTGAAGTGAGAGCTATTGCTCTCCCAAATAATTCAAGGAAAGTTACATTAGACAAATAGCCCAGATGATCCCTAAAAAGATTACCAGAACCAGAGTAGCTCCCGGTTTCAGATTTCAGTGTCAAAGGATGCATTTTTCATCTCTACAGAGTGGGCTGCTGGTTTTGACCTTCTGCCTCAAATGGAAGAGGCAAAGTAACAGGAATGATACCACTTGCTATTGTGCAACACCTCTTCTCTGGCGACGTTAAAGCAGACACAGAGAAAATTATTATTATCCTCTTTTCATAGGTGGTGACATTGAGACCTAAACAGATTAAGTGATCTGTTCAGCATTATTAAATATGGCACTCAAAGAACCAAATTCCTTCTTTCTGGGTTTATTGTCCTGGTGCCTGGACCATGCTGCTTCAGAAACTTAAACGAATACATTACATAAACCTGTTAGATTAGCTATAATGAATTCTCTAATGATACATGGAGTAGATAGACCTAAAAGCAACTCAAATATCTCTATGCTCACCAGTTCAAATGAAAATGGCCAGAACTTAGTGGTATGAAGAGGATCTTGGCAGCTCACATATTTCCAAATAAAATAGCTGATCCTTCTGACATCTTACAAGCTCCAGTGTGGATAATTCTTTCACTTACAGAAGACTATGTATCACAACAGAGTCATAGCTTCCCATACAAATCATATCTTCATTGTAATCAGAAACAGTGAAATGCTTGTAATTATTTGAGTACTCATGGCCAACTGTCACATTATTGCCCACAGAAAATTGATGTAACTACTAAATAGATGTAGGTTTTTCTGCTTGATGAAGTTCTTCTCCAGAAGTGATGTGAACAGTATTGGAGGGCTGCTGTTTTTTATTTTTCTGTTGACTAAATTTGTAGGTTAAGCATTGCAAAGCAGAACAAAGAGCTGGGCAGTTTCTTTAGGTAATACACCTGTTTATTAAGGACGGTCCTTACAGGTGTGATAGAATTTCCAAATTAAGTGGTTAAATAGTTCAACAGGTTAAACAGTTTCCTCTCAGAGAAGATGTGTCTATGATGGGTGAGAGCTGGGTCTAGCAGTCCTGATTCTCCATATGAGATGCATGATATATGATGCATTCTAGAGGTTAGATTTTATTATTTCTGGGATAAATACAGAACTGATTATTACCTGAAGATTTCCTACTACTCATTCAAATTGTTAGAGACAGACAGTGTAATTTGCATCTTCTTCCTTTCCCACAGAAAATTTTGCTCTTGTTGCTTTGTCTTTGGAAATCTTGAGTCCCAAAAGGCCTTCTTGTTTTGAAAGCCATTATAATTACAGTCTCAGTTGCCTATAACTACAGCTGCTCCTTAATTTTCTATGACCTGTAAAGAACTTCCTGGTTCCTGCCTGTCCCCACAATGTCTCTCTGCTCTTGCTGTGTAATGCTAATTTCTAACCTACGCTCTCATTTCAAACATATTTCTGGGGCTATATCCTGCCTATGTTAGGCACACTGCACTTTTTGACTTTCAGACTCCTACTCTCACTCACTTCTAATTCTGCTTTGTTGTTTTTCTTTTCTTGATGCTGTATTTATAGATGTCTTCTTTTTTTGTCTGTTTCCATTAACTTACTCCAGTCCTCTTATAACTCTTCCTTTTCCTTTCCATCAAAACACTGTAATTTAGATTTTAATCAGATGCTTATAAAAAAACTTCTTTGTTCCTTGTGTAAAAGATGCAAATGGCTGTCAGCTGCAGTCATTCAAATCTGCAATTTACCTTTATCTTCTTTTTGTTTGAAAGGCAACCTTGGACTCTGTACAAAATAAAATAAGTTTGTCTTCAGCCCCAGGTCATGCTGATTTGACAACTAGTCCTAAAATAATTTTTTAACTCTTTTTCTCTACTCTCCTTTATTAACAGTGATCACACTGGCAGCATCAGTGGAGGAATTTGAAACCTTTCCCACATCCCTACAATCCCATTCTAATGTCCATGATCACCAGAGCTGTAGGGATAAGAGTTCATTAATTGATGCATAGAAGTGTTGCCCCAAGTGGGAAAAAATGTGCACTTATTCCTGGGGAATACACCACAGGGAGTGCTTGGAATCCTCCTCTGGAAGGGAACAGCTGTCTACTGTTTATAGAGGTGGTTTTATGAGTGCTGCCATGCATAGCAGCACATCCAAGAGGTATTGTGCTGAGAACACAGGTTCTACCTGTAACAGAGCCTGGTTAATCTCATCTCAACAATGGGGAAATGATCTCATCTGTCATATCACAGTTATTGAATCTGTGCTGCAGGATGGCTCAAACCAAAATGCTGATGGCCAGGATCAGTATTAAGACTGGAAAAAGCCATCAGTGAGTGAAACAGGTGACCTTGTCCTCTCCTGACTTCTCTGTGCCTCCTGATAGGTTAAAGTGGTACTTTGCCTTCAGCTTCTTTGTCTCTCTGAAATCATAAGTCTGAGTTGTTTGTAGCATGTACTCGGTGCTGTTGACATGACCAAGCGTTAGTTTTTCTTTCCAGTGGAAAGAAGGGTTCTCCTCAGTTAGAGAGGGCAGCAGAGATTTTGTAATCAAGCTCTGTTGATGCTGAAGGGGCCCATGGAGAGGACTTCTTAGAGCAAGGGCTGGCAAGCCACAGCTACCAAACTGAATTTTAGAGTTTCTGACCCCATGGGCCAGATAAACTTGCTCCAGCTTTCAGAAGAATGTTCCCTTTGGGAGCAAAGAGAAGATCTTTTGGTCTCCCTCTCCTTCATAAACAATAAATCCATTTGCTACCAAGCCCTGCCCTCAGCTTTTCCTCTCAAAACACACATCTCTACATGTTCCCATACTGCAGAGGGAAACAGAAGGGCATTCGTCCATTGCTTTTCCTTACCTTTCCTTGCCTTGCCTTGCTTTCCTTTCCTGTGCCTCCTTACACATTTGTTTCTCTAAAGAAATATACATTTGGCATCACTCTTAAATGCAAGAAAATATGAGATATGAATTAAAAAGGATAACTTCAGGTTGCCTGTTAACTCACACACATTGTGAACACTGTGCACACTTAATCTGCAGATCTAAATCAGATTATTTTGCAGAGTTTCTCAATTGGATTATTTTTATGCCTTGGAAATGACCTTTTTTTTTTTTTTTGGGTTTTTTTTTTTTTTTTTTTGTTTGTTTTTGTTACAGTTGAAGAGTACATCTTTTCATTTTAAGCTTTGCATTTATTAGATGTCACCCTTACGCAAGTCTGCTCTTATCTAAGTTCCTAACTTAAGGGAAAGAAACTGAAGTTTTATTCTATTGGGAAAAAAATCCAGTTTGGGGATATACCTGTGATCGTCCTCTTTTGACCAGTTTTCACAAAATAAAATTAAACTATATTTTAAAGGAAAATCTTAACTACCAGCACCACTAAAAAATATACTGCTAGCTGCCACAACCCAACAACTTCTTTTTTTTGTTGAAAGTTCCCAAACACGGTTCTTAATATGAGTACACTCCTGTGCTGGCAAATACTATTTTAATCAAGTTATAGATATTTTTATTTATCATTCATTTTCTTCACATTCAGTGTTCATAAACTTCGATCTCATTATGGAGAAAAGCAGCAATTGAGTAGACTGAGGCACATAGTTGTTACTAAAATGCTTTTATAAACGCTCCTAAGTGGTTCTAAAGCAGTTGTAATAACTTATTTCATATCACATCATATTTCCCCTGAAAGGGTACTGTGTGTAAGTTCACAGTCTAAGTTTAGGAAGACTGTTTTCCTGCTGAGTGGTAAAGCTAACACATAAATAACCTGATCATCTCAAACTGCTGCTGATATAAAACCTCCTCCTAAAATATATCAGATGTCATCACATGTTCCCTACGAAAACAGACAGCCTTCATGTCCGTAGCTGTTGGCTATGAAGCTAATGCCTTCCCAGATGAAAGATTCTTGACTGTTTATTAATACAGCCATATCCAAATGGCCTGAATTCCTTCCAAACCTTTGAGCCTCTTGTTTTCTGTAAGGTTGGTGCCTCTGGGCAATCAAGATCCAGCCAAGAGGAAATGTAGAGTACATGGACTTTACCAGGATTATACACGAGCACATCACTAAGTCTCCGCTGTTAGCCTCTGCCTTTTTCATTTCCCTCTTTCCACACAGCAGTGCTACTGGAGACCTGCTGTGATAGTTCCAGGCCACTTCTTTATGGCAAAGGACCCTAAGTTACTTTTACACCCACAGAAAAACAGTAATAATTTCCAAAACTTTAAAAGTACACTTAAACCTTAGAGAAAGTAGTGAGATCAGCTGAGCTCTCTCCAGTCATTTTAGAGATTAGCCTCTAAGCCTGCTGAATGGTCTGTGGTAATCTTTTACAAGGTATTTCATAAACAAACAACCCCACAGGCTATACTGCAACTTTACACGGGGCTGCAGATTTGGAGAGAGCTTCTTGGGACACACAGTGCATTTAATTTTCCCAACTTGTGGGAAAGACTTAGACCCAAAGAGACTTTGATTTAATGCTGGGTTTCTCATCAACCCTCTGAAACATGACCTACTTCTTTAGCTGCTCCCAAGCCACCTCTCTCTAATTAAAGAGAGCTGGACTGTAAAATGCCACATCCTGTACCCATTTGGCTTGGCAGATTTAATGAGCCATTGTGGCAGAAACA
This sequence comes from Prinia subflava, assembly GCF_021018805.1. Lineage (NCBI taxonomy): Eukaryota > Metazoa > Chordata > Aves > Passeriformes > Cisticolidae > Prinia > Prinia subflava. The sequence continues at coordinate 19,789,967 of NC_086249.1, forward strand.
AGGTAAAGCCCTCAAGCCACTGAAGACTAATCCATTATTCCTTCCCCACCTCCCCTCCAGTCATTCTACCAGCAAACTCACACCATCAGTTGCACAAATTGCTGTCCTTGAAGGGTTTCTGCAGACGATTTTTCTGACAGTTTTATGTCTCTCATAACTCGGGTTAGCTGTTCTGTGGCAGCTGTGGGGTGGTGCTCTCCCCACCCCCACGATAAATATGCCCTTTTCCAAAGCAGATGCAGTTACTAATAGGTCAGATCTTATCATCTCAGTGTGGCCTGAAATGAAAGAGCTGTGCAAAGGTTGAGCATCAACCTCCTCCTTCCCACCCTCCTCTGCAAGTGGCTGTATGTGGCTTGGCTGGGAAAGAATGAAATAGATTCTCACTATCACATCCCTGTTGTGCAAGGTTTGAGAGACACGTTTGGAGTTGTTGACACGACCTTTCCTGTTTTCTTCCTCCTCCAGGCTGTGTTAACTAGCAATACTGTGAGAAATAGAAATGTTGAAAGGAGAACTAAAACTTTTTCTCTGACATTTCACTACTTCTCACTAAATAGAAGGGAAGGTGTCATGACGCTTTGTAGGGATGGCTCCTAGAAACATTTCTTGTACGCTTTCCTACTATTTTGGCATTGTGATTTTAAATTGCCCTTTAATATCTTCCCTCCATCCACATACTTCCATCCTGCAAGGATATGTGTACTTATCAGAGAAGCAGAATATGATTTTGTATAAGCATCCAGCACTTTGGGGTTTTCTCCTACCAAAACTCTGTATTTTCTAGGCAGAAGTCATTCAGTTGAGTAACACCATCCCATAGGACCTCAGCTTAAGTTTTTCTCTGGTAAAGGCTGAGAAGCCACTCAGGTAGAGCTCAGGTCTGAGTTAACAGTCAGTGAAACAATGCAAGATTTCTTTCAGTGCCTCTGCTCTGATTTCAGTGTTACTCAATTCCTTCTGCACCTCATTCAGTTCAGCTCCTCAGAGTTTATGAAGGTGTAAAAATACCACATTAGTTGCAAATATAATGTAGCATAAGTAATTCCCTCAGCATGCTCTTTGAGGGAGGTGTAGAATAGAAATTGGTCTACTGGCCACCATAAAATTTTTAAGAAGAAGAAATTGTGCCATAGCCACACTAACACTAACACTAACATGCTTCAAGGTTAAAATTGTTCTGATCTGTTCTCTTCTGAAATAATTCCCTAGCTACAAACTCTTCCACAAGAGTGACTGTGTTTAGCAGAGCTTAAGTTGTGCTCGGACAAGAAGAAAAAGGCTGGGAATTGTTTCTTGTTGGTGTAGAGTTCCATACCTTGTCTATCAGGAGAAAATGCTTCAGGTAGATCTGAATCATATGGCATACAAAAGACAACACCTCTCAAAAACTTTTCACAAAACATTACCAGGACTTCAAGGAAACCATGACAATAATGCCAGTGTTTCTCTTTGAAATTTGAAATACATTCCTAATAAGCAGATTATTTTTCTTAAATAACTATAAACATGAGAGTGAGAGGATCTTTCAGGATGATGTATTTGGTTTAAATGTTACCTCAGTACTGTCAAACGCTTTACTGAAATGTAATATTAAAAAAAAAAAAAAAAAAAAAAAAAAGACTAAAGTGATCCTGCATTTAATGGAATATGAGAGAATTACAGGTAGATGGCCAGTGGGAAAAACACAAGGTTAAAGGCACACTGCCCATCCTAGAAATGCCTTAGAGAGAACTATTTGTGTGAAGCACAGCAGAACTGTCTGTGAGTATTTTATCATTACTTACAGGTTGTTATCCTGTTACCCCATTTTCTAAGTGGGAAAGAATTGAAGATTCAAACCATTGCCAGCACAGTCTTTTCTACCCACACCAAGCCCAGAGGAGTCATGCCAAGGACTGGGCTGTGTAAAGTAGCCTGCTTCTTGTGCCAGAGAGAGGTACAAGGAGCCTCAGTTTCCTTATTCACCATTTTCTTCCTTATTTCTGCTCTTATTTTCCTAGGAGAATGTTTCCAGCCATGAGGGTGAAAATTACAGGCTTGGATCCCCACCAGCAGTATTACATTGCCATGGACATTGTCCCTGTGGATAACAAGAGATACAGGTAAGCTTTTCAGGGGCAGAGGTCGGAATCTGGTAAGAGCTCACTGTCAGACAGCTTAGGAAAAACACCTACCATTAAACACCATTGCAAAGGTGTGCTGGAGGAGACCCTGCTGATTTGCACCAACATAGTTGATTTGACCAGAATCTTTAGACACAAATCCAGAGTTTTAATACAGTCCCTTTCAATTTTGGAATGAAATCTTTCTCTTTTCAAGTAGCAGTTTTTAATTGAGGAGATCTCTGTCATGCATTTCCCGAATGACTTGATTAGCAATGACTGTCCAAGGGAACTGATAACTGGAGTTATCAATAAGGGGGTCTGCAGCCCCTAAAACTTCTTCTGCAAGAAAGGAATGAGCAAGGAGAAGCTGAATTAAGCCAGGCCCCTCAAGTCTGGCCTGAACTGGATTTCTGTTTCAAGACAGCTCACTGTCCAGCACAGCAGCCTCAGTGAATATTGGTCCCTGACCAACAGTATGGAGTCACTGAGAAAGTTTCCACTGCTGAGCTAAAGACAGGAAGAAGAGATTTCTCTGATATTAATGGGCTTCTGATGTTAAAAAATACTCTGGAAAACTCATGATCCTCTGCATCCCAGACTGATGTGATTTATGTGTTCTTATTAAAAGACCCCTGAGAGCAACTCTTTTCTCCAGATAGTATGGACTGAACCACATTTCAAGGGTTCAGAATTGAACCTCTGCTTCAAATGCTAAATACTTAATTTTTGCTCCCAATTTGTACAGAGTTTGATCAGGAAAATGCTTTACCTGGGAAGCAGCAAGATAGTGTTTGATACTCAGCTGGATGTTTTTCCTCTTTTGAAGAGTGTGGTTCCAATAACACTAACATTGAAAATACATTTATTTAGTTATCCTTTGTTTCTGTCCTTGTTAGCTTGTGCAGCCACATAGAGCAAACTAGCAGGAAAGGAAAAGACTCATCTTTTTTTCTTATTTTTTTCCTATTTCTTGTGAAAATACAGGAAATGAGTCACTGATTGTAGGTAAAAACTGGAACATCTTAGCAGAGCTGAGTAGAGATGCAGTGAGGGGGAGCACAGGACAAAACTCAGAGGTGTCAGTGGAACGGTTTGTGAAATGTCTCAGAGGGAAGGAGCTGCAGGGCAGGGAAAAACAGGGTCTAGGCAGAGCTGTGGTAGAGAAATTTATGGCATATATAGGATGGCTAGATCAGGAACACAAAAGATTACAAAAGACCAGAAACACAAAAATATTTTTCCTCTAATCACAATGTATGTAATACTATATGGAATTTCCTGTTTTGCAACATTTCAAACCAGAAATTCTGTTTTATCAATTGTTTTACTGGTATCCATTGGATATTGCCCTTTCTGGATGAAGCCACATGTGTTTTCCAAAGTCTGGTATGAGATAAAATGCAGATTTCCAGAAATTGCAGGGTATTTATTAATATTTTCAGAGAAGACTTTGTTTACCCATATTTTCCAGCCTCTTACTCTGGCTCAGAGAGGGTTAAGGAGTTGAGAAGGCACATGTGGCAGAGTTTTACAGGGAAAATAACTGCAAGGTGGTTTTAATAAGGAATCAAGTCTGAACAAGTGGCTCAGGGGTAATCTGGCTTTCATTTAGAAGGTAGGAGGTTGCAATAAAGCACATTCTCCCGCGACTGCAAATGAGAGCTTGGGGTGCACGAGGGTGGCAGGGGAGGGGGAGCCCTGGACTTGTTGCTGCAGTGAGTGAGTAACAATCTCCCTTAGCCACCTACCCTTCCTCTTCCAGGTATGTGTATCACAGCTCCAAGTGGATGGTGGCTGGCAATGCTGACTCCCCAGTGCCCCCGAGGGTTTACATCCACCCTGACTCCCTGGCTTCTGGAGACACCTGGATGAGGCAGGTGGTCAGTTTTGACAAGCTCAAGCTGACCAACAACGAGCTTGATGATCAAGGCCATGTAAGTTAGAAGTTAATCCTGGTGCCTGTTGTCCTAGCCCTGCTCCTCTCAGACTTGAAAGAGTGTTGCTGCTGCTTTGATGCTCCTGTGTCCCATTGGGCACACATGTCTGTGGCTGCTTCCAGATTTATGGAGCTTTTTTTGCTATTCCAGTGCTTTTCCTCAAAATGTTGCTGATAAAGCACCTTTCTCTTTGCTCACAGCACAAACTTTGTCTCATACATGATTGTAAGAAAAGGATCATTTTCTCCATATTGGCTCTTCCTCCATCCCTGCTTTCTTGTACATCTGGATGTTGTGTAAAATAATTTTTGGGAAAAAAAGTCCTTTTCCTTTTGTTTTCCCTTCAGATAATCTTACATTCAATGCACAAGTATCAGCCTCGTGTGCATGTCATCCGCAAGGATTTCAGCAGTGATCTTTCTCCTACAAAGCCAGTTCCTTCAGGAGATGGGGTGAAAACCTTCAACTTCCCTGAGACTGTTTTCACCACAGTGACAGCCTACCAAAATCAGCAGGTAAATCCTTCATGCCTCTTTTATGTTGTGCGTTCATAAAAATATCAGCGTGCTCTTTGTGACTGAGACACTAACTTCTCTGAGAAACATAGAAAAGTTACACTTTACAGGCTGGAAAGGAAAATGATTGCTCTGGGGTCTTGTGTA